>NC_083874.1:88034561-89353728 GCF_032452875.1 Bos javanicus | reverse complement strand
TGGATATATACTGTAATAACTTTTTAATACTTTTTGTACAAATAATACATTAAAATAAAAAACGAAGGAACTAGTTTTACTATTACAGTACAGTAAAGTAGGCAAAAGCGCAACCTCTTGTAGAGGATGGACACATGACGACGTACACCAGATATGTGAACTAACTTACGTGACTGGACATGTGAATGCATGTTTGCATCTTTGAAAACTTGAAACATGAAGGTTCATATACGTGGGGGACTTACTGTACCAGAAAACCATGCCTAAATTGAACCTGTGAAGTTAAATTTATCTTAAGAGTAAAGGAATCATATTGCTGATCTGATTCCTGTGAGGGACTAGAAATGGGGCAAATGGCATAAAATAAAGGGTATACATTTTGACTGGAGAATTTTCCCAGGTCATATCTCCTGTAAAATGTAATCTCAGTATGTTCTAACGCTTGTGAGGAGATAATGGTTACTTCTATGGGATCAAGTTTTTAACACCAATACAACAGGAAATAGGTAAAATAAATAGACATTCTAGGCTGTGGTGTGCTGAAGTCCACATGTATCAACTCACCAGAGCCAACTGTTACATTTTCAGGAGTTTTGCTAGCTGGTTGACATCACATTGCAGCTTGCACTCTGCCGTGATGAGAGTATTTACAAGTTGGAAATTGACAAATACTCAAAATTAAGGCTTCTTCTCAGCACCCCTCATTGTGCTCATCTATTTAATTATAGTAATCTTTGTCTGAAGATAGATTTTGACCCTAGCTTATCTTTGTGAGTCACACGGATCCCACTTTGAAGGGCAGTATTCTTATTTCTGTCTGGAAAAGGAACAACAGTGGACAACGTATTTTCTGGCTAACTTGAAGAAAAATTATTTATAAATTCTAAAATTAGGTATAAAAAAGAAATTTGGATCCAGTCAACTTTTTCTTTTCTTTTCTTTTTGTGATCACATAAACTATAGGCTTTTTTATCAGAAGTGAAGGTCTGTTCTCCATAGAAGCTGCACCATTTTATTACACGTTCCCACTGACAGTGTACAAGAGCTCCAATTTCTCAAATCCCTCCATCTCATCAACACTCACCTATTTTCCCTTTCTTTTTTAAAAAATAATAGTCATCCTGATGTGTGGTGATTTTTCATTTTGATTTGCATTTCCCTCATAATTGTTTCATATGCCCATTGGCCATTTGTATGTCTTCTTTTGAAAGTGCCTATCCAGGCCTTTGACCTTTAATCAAGTTATTGTTATTATTAAAGCCAAATCTGGCCTCTGTACCCTGACACTGAATTAAATCTCAGAGACAGTTTTGGGTGAAGTAGAAAATAATACCTTTACTGCTTCGCCAGACAAAGGGAGGTACAGAGATCTAATGCCCTCAAAATTGTGTGTCCCAACCTGGAGGTAGTAGTGAGAAGTTTTATAGTAAGGGTTCTGAAACCACTTCCCTCAGATTGGGATTTGAACCCACGTGGCTGGGACTCAAACCCAGGCAAAGTCCATGGTCTTCCAACTGAAATCACAGACCTGGTTTCAGGACCTAAAGAAGCTCAAGTTCCTGATGCCTCATTGCAGAAAGAATTTAGTGAGAGACAAGGTGATAGGTAAGAAGTGGATTTATTCAGAGAGAAACACACTCCACACATGGAGTGTGGGCCACTGCAGAGGCTAAGTGCCGCCTTGAAATAAGGTGTGGTTAGCTTTTATCGGCTGGGTAATTTCAGAGGCTAATCAATGGGAGGATTATTCCAACTATTTTGGGGAAGGGGTGGAGATTTCCAGGAATTGGGCCACCACTCACTTTTTGGTCTTTTGACAGTTGGCTTTGGAAGAAATCAATCCTGAATATTCACTGGAAGGACTGATGCTGAAGCTGAAGCTCCAATACTTTGGCCACCCGATGCAAAGAGCTGACTCTTTGGAAAAGACCCTGATGTTGGGAAAGATTGAGGGCAGAAGGAGAAGGGAGCAACAGAGGATGAGATGGTTGGATGGCATCACGGATTCAATGGACATGAGTTTGAGCAAGCTCTGGGAGATAGTGGAGGACAGGGAAGCCTGGCGTGCTGCAGTCCACGGGGCTGCAAGGGGTCCGATACGCCTTAGCAGGTGAACAACAACAAAAATGA
This sequence comes from Bos javanicus, assembly GCF_032452875.1. Classification (NCBI taxonomy): domain Eukaryota; kingdom Metazoa; phylum Chordata; class Mammalia; order Artiodactyla; family Bovidae; genus Bos; species Bos javanicus. Next base: position 89,351,598 of record NC_083874.1, on the reverse strand, counting down.
GAAATTCTGGATCTTTGAGCAAGCAAAGGATTCTGTCATCTCAAGTAATTGTAAAATCTTAAATTTTCAGTAGGGATGAGTGTTCCTTTTTGCGGGCTAATCTTTTAGGAAGTGCTTCTAGGCTTGTACCAATATCATCATGATAAATGAGCAGTTAATGATTATCTCCTCTGTGTCTTGTGTGATCTCCAGATTTTGAAGCCAGAGTCAGTCTAGCTAGAACAGCAATGAATGAGAGAAAAAAGTTCTTTAGTACTCTGTGAAAGGGGGTTTATGAGATTGTGGTGCGTTGGAAGGTACTGGCCATGCTTTGGAAGATTCATCTCTACAGAAACATGGTTGGTTGCTGATCAGTGTTAAATGGCAATTTGGATGAACACAGATTTTAAAGATTTTAATCTTTTTTTTTCATTTTTGGTTTGTTGCTATATTCTGAGAAATAATTTGGACTTAGATTTAATATTCCATTTTAGTTTTTCTTATTAAAGTAATACACTGATCCCCATTTCTGGATGCACGTTAGAATCACCTATGGAGCTTAAAAAAAATTCCTGATGCCTGGCCCCAATCCCAGAATAATTAACTTTGAGTGCAATTGAGAACCACTGCTCTGGAATGTAAACTTTTAATAGGGTCAAGGTAACCTAATTTTTTTGTTTGTTTCATCATTTAAGGAGTTAATTAATTTCTAAATTGATTGTTTTCCTATGATCACATTTTCATATGGTCTCTTAACTTTCTTTTTTTGTGTATATGAAATATTTTTGATAAGATGACACCTACTGGATAAGCTGCTGTTTTGTCCAGGACATCAGTTTTACAAGCCGGAAATCTGATAAGCAGTTGTACGTGCTTTGTTTTCCTTGATTTAAAAAGGAACCTATTGAGACATCAGCACATCTGGGGGAAAACATGCTTTTAATATTTAGATTGTTATTATTCACTTTGAATAAAAGCTATCAAACTTGACATGTATCTTGAAAAAATAGAAATGTCTTTGCCGGTAATAATGAATCTGAGAAAAAAGCCAAACTCGGCAGAGAGGCTTAACGAGTTTTCCTTATTGCCATTTTATCACAGGAAAGGACCTTTGAGGATACTGAAATTTGACTCTTGTCTATTGATCTCATAAGAGATACAGCTCCTGCTAACATGGTTGCTTTGGTTTTTGCTTTTGTTCTGCAGGCTTATGCGGCGATATGTTGATTTTTTTAAAAAAGGCCTCAAGACATGAAGTAGAATGAATGCCATGTTCTGGTGACTGGTATACACCAAACTGGAGGCAAATTCACATGAGAAAAGAGCTCGACAAAAATATTTCATCTAAGATATTTTCCAGCTGAGTTGCCTTCACATTCTGTTCCCACCACATTCTCTGAATTGCACGGTGGAAAAGCTGAGACTTTTAACTTATGCTCTGCGAAGTACTGGGAACTTGGGCACAGAAAACCAGGTCATTTTTTTATTGCTGTCTTTCTGTGAGGGTTTCATTCTTTTTTATATTGTTTATGTAAGACAAGAACCAATTTAGGAAGAATTCTCTCTATTTAAGAACTGTCAACTGCTCCAGTTATATGTTCCCATGCTGTACACCAGTGTACCTTGCTATTATCGATAAATTAATATAGATCAAATGATGATAGCCTTTAAAATCCTAATTTGGGTTTATATGTGTTGCAAGTACAACAATATAGGAAACCCAATATTGTACTTAAGAATATGTTTATTAATGGCAATTAATCAACAGAGACCAATGTATCTAATTGAGAGCACATTGCCTAAATTTTGGCTGTTATCAATATTGATTATTTATTTCATGCCAACAATATGTTCAGATATCCACAGTAAACATAAAGTTTCTTTCTTTAGAGCTTATGTCAAAATTACATATTATTCAGTAGGACTATCCAGGCATGAAATGAGCATATTACCAGATTTCTCTATGTTTATATTCTGTCTCCCTTTCTAATTTAGACCAGGAACCATTTGGCAAGAACCATGCTTAATCCTATCTGCACTTATAAAATAGTATGTGAAGGAGATCCCTGCAAATTTATTGAAGAATTTCATTCAGTTCCGTTCAGTCACTCAGTCGTGTCTGACTCTTTGTGACCCCATGAATCGCAGCACGCCAGGCCTCCCTGTTCATCACCAACTCCCAGAGTTCACTCAAACTCATGTCCATCGAGTCGGTGATGCCATCCAGCCATCTCATCCTCTGTCATCCCCTTCTCCTCCTGCCCTCAATCCCTCCCAGCATCAGGGTCTTTTCCAATGAGTCAACTCTTCGTATGAGGTGGTCAAAGTATTGGAGTTTCGGCTTCAACATCAGTCCTTCCAATGAACACCCAGGACTGATCTCCTTTAGAATGGACTGGTGGATCTCCTTGCAGTCCAGGGGACTCTCAAGAGTCTTCTCCAACACCACAGTTCAAAAGCATCAATTCTTCAGCGCTCAGCTTTCTTCACAGTCCAACTCTCATACCTATACATGACCATTGGAAAAACCATAGCCTTGACTAGACGGACCTTTGTTGGCAAAGTAATGTCTCTGCTTTTGAATATGCTATCCAGGTTGGTCAAAACTTTCCTTTCAAGGAGTAAGTGTCTTTTAATTTCATGGCTGCAATCACCATCTGCAGTGATTTTGGAGCCCCCCAAAATAAAGTCAGCCACTGTTTCCACTGTTTCCCCATCTATTTCCCATAAAGTGACGGGAATTTCATTAGGGGAGACAAAACAACTTTGACAAAGAGATTTGTATAGTATTTGAAGAAATCTGGGGAGTTTTGAAAAATGACTGACCTAGAAGAGTTATTATTGTTCACTAGTTTTATAAACACCCCCATTATATATGCATGTGTGTATATATATATTGTTGTTGTTCAGTTGCTCAGTTGTGTCTGACTTTTTGCAACCCCATGGACTGCAGCACGCCAGGCTTCCCTGTCCTTCACCATTTCCCAGAGCTTGTTCAAACTCATGTCAATCGAGTTGGTAATGCCATCCAACCATCTCATCCTCTCTTGTCCTCTTCTCTTCCTGTCTTCAATCTTTCCTAGCATCAGGGTCGTTTCCAATGAGGCAGCTTTTCGCATCAGGTGGCCAAAGTTTTGGAGCTTCAGCTTCAGCATCAGTCCTTCCAATGAATATTCAGGACTGATTTCCTTTAGGATTGGCTGGTTTGATCTCCTAGCTGTCCAAGGGACTCTCTAGAGTCTTCTCCAACAACACAATTCAAAAGCATCAATTCTTCGGTGCTCAGCTTTCTTTATAGTCCAACTCTCACATCCATGCATGACTACAGGAAAAACCATAGCTTTGACTAGACGGACCTTTGTTGGCAAAGTAATGTCTCTGCTTTTTAATATGTTTTCTAGTTTTGTCATAGCTTTTCTTCCAAGGACTAAGTGTCTTTTAATTTCATGGCTGCAGTCACTATCTGCAGTGATTTTGGAGCCCAAGAAAATAAAGTCTCTCACTGTTTCTATTGTATTTTCTTTTATAAACGTACTCTCTTTTAATAATATTTATTTAAGGGCTGGAAAGGCTCTTGGAGATAAAGCTGGTTCTACTATTAACTATTTATGTGACAGCAGGAAAATCATGTAGCCTTTCTAGGACTTAGTTTCCACATCTGTAAAATAAGATGTTTTGGAGATGTTTATCTCCAAAAACTTTTCTGGCCCTTAAATAAATATTATTAAAAGAGAGCAAATTTATATAGTCTTTCTTTAGCAAGAAATTATCATTGAAAGTTGATAAAATTGACTGCATCAGTAATGCTAAAGAAGGCTGGTACGTGGATCAGAAGATGTGAGGAATCAAGATAAAATTCCTACCTCGGTATTCTTCTTTCCTTCTTGTGAAATGATCTTCCCCCAGACTCATGCCTGGCTCTCTCCTCGTCATCCCCCAGGCCTCTACAAACAGGTTATCTCTACTGAGAAGCCTTCCATGATTAACCTATTCACAAAAGTCTCCTTACGCACATTTCTCTATCTCACACCTTGCTTATTTTTCTCATATCTCTTATTACTACCTACCATTACAGTATATTTTAGTTTATATAGTTAATTAATTACCTGCCTCTCTCTGTTATGAGAGAAATTTTTTTTTTTTATGGAGTTCACTGTCATTTCACCAGTGTCTAGAACAGTGCGTGGCACATTGAAGGCACTATAAATATTTATTGATAAAGAAAGTAAATTTCCTTACAGTGACTCCAATTTTTGAACAAGAGCCTTTCCTCTTTTTCTATAATACCTGTGCTAAACAGCTTACTAATTTGTGTTGCTGCTGCTGCTAAGTCGCTTCAGTCGTGTCCAGCTCTGTGCGACCCCATAGATGACAGCCCACCAGGCTCCGCCTTTTCTAAAAAGAAATATTATTTATTCATTTATCTACTTTTGGTGCGCAGGGTCTTGGCTGCTTTGTTCAGGCTTTCTGTAGTTTTGGTGAGCAGTCTTCTCATTGCGGTGGCTTCTCTTGCTGCAGAGCACAGGCTCTAGGTGCGCAGGCTTCAGTAGTCATGGCATGTGGGCTCAGTAGTTGGGGTGCATGGGCTTTGTTGCTCCATGGAATCTACCCAGCCTAGGGATCAAACCCATGCCCCTTGCATTGTCAGGCAGATTCTTGCCACCTGGGAAGTCCTGTGCTAGTGTTTGTGGATAAAATTGTTTTACTTCCTCCTTCCCTCCCCTTCTCACGCTCTCCCTCTTTTCCTTCCCTACTCCCTCCCTTCCTTTCGTCTTTCCCTTTGTTTTGAAATGTGGGATGGAATTTCCAGAATTATGTTATGTAGCAAAAAATGTGGAGCCTTTACTTTCCTTTTTCCTAAATATTAAATTAGAAACTTTATGAGATTGAACTTTTTCATGAGTTTCCTGTTATTTCCAAGCTTTAGCAAAACAGATCTTCAAGCTGGATTTAGAAAAGGGAGAGGAACCAAAGATCAAATTGCCAACATCCTTTGGATCATTGAAAAGCAAGAGAATTCCAGAAAAGCATGTACTTCTGCCTCATTGACTATGCTAAAGCCTTTGACTATGTGGATCACAACAAACTGTGGAACATTCTTAAAAAGATGGAACTACCAGACCACCTTACCTGTGTCCTGAGAAATCTGCATGCAGGTCAAGAAACAACAGTTAGAACCGGACGTATTACAACAGACTGGTTTCAAATTGGGAAAGGAGTACCTCAAGGTTTTATATTGTCTCCTTGTTTATTTAACTTATATGCAGAATCAAGATGCAAAGTGCTGGACTGGATGAAGCATAAGCTGGGATCAAGACTGCAAGGAGAAATATCAATAACCTCAGGTATGCAGATGACACCATCCTTATGGCAGAAAGTGAAGAGAAATTGAAGAGCCTCTTGATGAAAGTGAAAGAGAGTGAAAAAGCTGGCTTAAAACTCAGCATTCAAAAAACGAAGATCATGGCATCCAGTGCCATTACTTCTTGGCAAATAGATGGGGAAACAATGGAAACAGTGACAGACTTTATTTTCTTGGGCTCCAAAATCACTGCAGATGGTGACTGCGGCCATGAAATTAAAAGATGCTTGCTCCTTGGAAGAAAAGCCATGACAAACCTAGACAGCATGTTAAAAAGCAGAGACATTACTTTACCATTTAGTCAAAGCTATAGATTTTCCTGTAGTAATGTATGGATGTGAGAGTTGGACCATAAAGAAAGCTGAGCACCAAAGAATTGATGCGTTTGAATTGTGTTTTTGGAGAAGACTCTTGAGAGTCCCTTGGACTGCAAAGAGATCAAACCAGTCCATCCTAAAGGAAATCAGTCCTGAATATTCACTGGAAGGACTGATGCTGAAGCTGAAGCTCCAATACTTTGGCCACCTGATGTGAAGAACTGATTCATTGGAAAAGACCTTGCTGCTGGGTAAGAATGAGGGCAGGAGGAGAAGGGGATGGCAGAGGATGAGATGGTTGGATGGCATCACCAACTCAATGGACATGAGTTTGAGCAGCTCTGGGAGTTGGTGATGGACAGGGAAGCCTGGTGTGCTATAGTCCACGGGGTCGCAAAAGTTGGACAAGACTGAGCAAGCGAACTGATCTGAGCATAACAGATATAAGAAATAATTCTTGCAGATTTTCTATTTTATTTTTTAGGATAACCTGAATGTACATGAATACTAAATATATATTTATATTTATTTTTAGTATTAAAATTAGCTTTTTGAGCTTTGTAAATTATTTGTGTCTCTTTGGTCAGAACAACAGATTGTACTTTTATTTTTGATTAATTCAAAATAAAGTGTTAGTACAGTGAAAAGCTGAACTGCAGCTAAATTTGGTTCCCATCATGATTCATTAGAATACTTAGACAGTTACATTGTCACTAGCTGCAAAGTAGATGGGAGCAGTTGCATAGGATGAGATAACTCTATAAGGAGAATCTCCTTGGGATTTTGTAGGTGAAAAATGTTATTTTGGGAAAAAATGTAATTAAATTGCTTATATCAAATTTCTTCTCCCTCTAAACAAAGACTGTAGAACTCCAAATAAAATAAAAGAAATTGATTGTTTGTTTACATGAATCTAAATGATAAATGTATTGCAAAAACTTAAATAAGGAAAAAAGCTGTCATAGTTATTGAATAACCTATGGTTGCAGAGTAACTGACATTGACTTAAGGTTTGTATTTTGTATTACATCTAATCATGTTTACAAGGTCTTACTTTTTATCAATTATCACTAGTATACCAAATGTACTTCCAACAACATAAATATAGTTTTATACACAAATTTGGGTGTTTACCTTTTGACCTCATGAGTTAATGTAACTATGGAAAAAAATACTTTAAACAAATTGGAATATCAGTTTTTGTCTTTGGATATAGTCTTTTTCTGGGCTTCCCTGTTAGCTCAGCTGGTAAAGAAACCACCTGCAATGCAGGAGACCCTGGTTCAATTCCTGGGTTGGGAAGATCTCCTTGAGAAAGGGAGATCTTCCACCCACTCCAGTATTCTTGGGCTTCCTTTGTGGCTCAGATGGTAAAGAATCTGCCTGCAATGTGGGAGACCTGGGTTTGATCCATGGGTTGGGAAGATCCCCTGGAGGAGGGCATGAAAAATACTCCAGTATTTTTCCTGGAGAATCCCCACAGACAGAGGATCCTGGCAGGCTACAATCTATGGGGTCGCAAAGAGTCGGACATGACTGAGTGACTAAGCACAGCACAGCACACAGTCTTCTTTTAAACCTTTGATACATCGCATATATATTGCTGGTCTCTGCTCAAGAAAATGCCGGGGACAAAGGCATTCTGTGTAATTTGGTGCTATTTGCTGCTTGACCCACTATTGTTTTACTGTGGCTCCTGGTCACAGAAGGCTTTGATGGACTGTGTTCATGTGACAACTGTCTGCTATTAACGTGAGAGAAGATGAAGGACTCCAGTTTCAAATAATATGAGCTCCTTAATCTTCACAAGCACAGAAAAGTCCATCAAAATATAATACTTGTTCACTGTCAGTATTAAGCTTGGATTTCTGTTCTTTCTGAAGCTGAGCAAATTGGATATAAATCTAGGTGGTTAGGTTTATACAACCAAAGCAATTGTGTTTGTGCTGGGCAGTGATTACATTGGTAACTCAGTTCATTTTAAAACTGACTCATGGCTGAATTACGAATGGGACATTGACTGAGAAATTACAAAAGAAAAGTTTTGTGCCAGTGCCTCCTGGTCTCAGCAAAGGTAGATTTTATCTGTTTTTGGATTGTTGGTAAGAACAAGAGGACAAGACCATTAAACTGTTCATTTTACTAGTTAACAATATTGAGAATTTGTACATGATATGACTGAGACCAGGATAGCTAGATTTTGCCAGATATAAGTTGAATTTCAGTTACTATCTGACATGGTTACAGATTCCTCTGTACCCATCTGGGCAAGATTCATCAACAAAACTTCTCAAGACAAAATGGTAACCACTGCCACACATACCCTCTTGAGTTCCAAAACATCTTATTTTTCAAAAGTAATGTACACATTAGTTATTTGATACAAACCTAAATTAGGCAAACCCATGCTTGGGACTTGTTGTTCAGTCACTAAGTCGTGTCCGACTCTTTGTGACCTCAGGGACTGCAGTGCGCCAGGCTTTCCTGTCCTTCACTGTCTTCTGTCATTCGCTCAAACTCATGCTCATTGAGTTGGTGATGCCATCTAACCATCTCATCCTCTGTTTTCTCCTTCTCCTCCTGCCCTCAATCTTTCCCAACATCAGGGTCTTTTCCAAAGAGTCAGCTCTTCACATCAAGTGGCCAAAGAATTGGAGCTTCAGCTTCAGCCTCAGTCCTTCCAATGAATATTCAGGGTTGATTTCCTTTGAGATTGACTGGTTTGCTCTCCTTGCTCTTCAAGTGATGCTCAAAAGTCTTCTCCAGCACCACAATTTGAAAGCATCAATTTTTTGGTGCTCAGCCTTCTTTATGCTCTAACTCTCACATCTGTATGTGACTTCTGGAAAAACCACATCTCTGATTATACAGACCTTTGTCAGCAAAGTGATGTCTCTGCTTTTTAATATGCTGTCTAGGTTTGTCATAGCTTTTCTTCCAAGGAGTAAAGTGAAGTCGCTCAGTCGTGTCCAACTCTTTGCGACCCCACGGCTGGTAGCCTACCAGGCTCCGCGGCCCATGGGATTTTTCAGGCAAGAATACTGGAGTGGGATGCCATTTCCTTCTCCAGGGGATCTTCCCAACCTAGGGATTGAACCCAGGTCTCCTGCATTGCAGACAGACGCTTTACCGTGGCCACTAGGGAAGCCCTCCAAGGAGTAAGCATTTTTTAATTTCATGGCTGCAGTCACCATCCACAGTGATTTTGGAGCCCAAGAAAATAATGTCTGTCATTGTTTCCACTTTTTCCCCATATATTTGCCATGATGGGACCAGATGCCATGATCTTTGGTTTTTGAATGTTGAGTTTTAAGCCAGCTTTTGTACTCTCCTCTTTTAGTTTTTCGTTTTCTGCCATCAGAGTGGTATCATTTGCATACTGAAATTGTTAATATTTCTCCTGGCAGTCTTGATTCCAGTTTGGATTCGTCCAACCCCTCCTTTTGCATGATGTACTCTTTACTAGCTGAGCCACCAGGGAAGCCTGATGTACTCTGCCTATAATTTAAATAAGCAGGGTGACAATATACAGCCCTGAGGTACTCCTTTCCCAAATTCGAGCTAGTTTGTTGTTCCATGTCTGGTTCTAACTGTTACTTCTTGACCTGCATACAGGTCTCTCAGGAGACAGATAGGGTGGTCTGGTATTCCCATCTCTTGAATTTTAAACAGTTTGTTGTGACCCACAGAGTCAAAGGCTTTCTTTCAGTAAATGAAGTAGAAGTAGATATTTTTCTGGAATTCCCTTGCTTTCTCCATGATCCAACTAATGTTGGCACTTTGATATCTGGTTCCTCTGCTTTTTCTAAATCCAGCTTGTACATCTGGAAGTTCTCATTCGCATACTATTGATGCCCAGCTTGAAGGATTTTGAGCATTACCTTGCTAGAATGTAAAACAAGCACAACCGTAATGTAGTTTGAAATATATTTGATTTGTTGAAGAGTTTCAACCATGTAGATTATTACATTAAAATATCTGCCTTCAAGTGTACTGTTAAGGCTATTTTTGTCTAGGTTGTCAAGCCCCTGGACACATACTAGGTAAATTATATAATTTTCTGGGCTGATTCAAACATGTCTTCAATTCCTTAACTGATTTGACTTGCACCACCCTGCCTGCTTCCAGAGCAGGGTTGACCCCCAGAAGTGAGAAAGGCCATGAGATCTCTTCTTTTGTTCTTTCCACTCTCGCATGTTGAAAGGGAGGGTCTCATACTGTGTGTTTTCAATGTCTTATCTTCCTCCTTATTGGGTCTAGCATTGTGAGATGGAGAGTAGAAGGATTAGGAGGAAGGAGAAGCTTCCTTAGTCAGTTTTCATTTACTTATTACTTCTTCTTTGACTTAAATTTTAGTGGTCCTGGCATGGCAGATATCTAAAAGCTGGCTTTTTTTAAAATTAGTTTTTAGTGGGGTGTAGTTGCTTTACAATGTCATGTTAGTTTCTACTACACAACAAAATGAATCAGCCATACATATACATATATCCCTGCTCTTTTGGATTTTCTTACCATTTGGGCTACCACGGTGCATTAAATAGTGTTCCCTGAGCTATATAGTATGTTCTCATTAGTTATGTATTTTATACACAGTATAAACGATGTGTATGTATCAACCACAACCTCCCAACTCCTCCCCTGACTTCCCCCTTTTATATGTATACAATGGCATATTACCAAACCATAAAAAGAAATGAAATTGGGTCATTTGTAGAGACATGGATGGACCTACAGAGTGTCCTACAGAGTGAAGTATGTCAGAAAGAGAACAAATATTGCATACTAACACATATATGTGGAATCTAGAAAAATGGTACAGATGATCTTATTTGCAAAGCCTGGCTCTTTTGAGGGCATGTGTCGAAGTTCTTCCCAAAGCTCTGGGGGAGAAGGGCTGCCTTACTCTGTCTTCCCTGTTTTTGGGTTCATGTTTGAATGATGGTCTCCCTCTTGGGAGCCGAGGCCCAGCTACTCCTTATAGTGTTTACCTAGTGTGAACCTGTCAGCTGTTCCTCCCCTGCTCTCTCTCTCTCCAGGCTTCCTTTTAGGCACTAAAGCAGACGAGCATGTGTATTGCCTCAGAAATGCAACCAGTGAGGAGTGATGTTCTGGTCTCCTCCAAGTAGCCTCTTCTGAACTTCACAGGTGATCGTCTTAGATTCTTCCTCTTTTTGTCTAGTAAGGGGAAGGTAACCCTTTACCATACCTGTGGGGAAGCAAGAGAATCTTTTTTCATGATGAAATCTGAATTTTTCATAAACCTGATGACTCCAGGAACTCTCTCTTCCCCCTTTGTCCCTGGCCGTGGCTAATGCAGATGACAGATGCATAGTAAGACCGCACTAGTTAACTGGACAGAGTCCTCTCAGCTGCCATTGAGCCTTGCGGAGGGGGTCTCTTTCCAATCATCAGTAAATCTCTTCAAAATTTAAGTGTTAAGCCTGTCCTTTTCCTTACCTTTGAGCCCTAGATGTTCATTTCCGGATTACAGAAAACCCAGCATCTGTTAAATATCAATAATGTCTCACTTTAGGTTCAAAATCTGAAACAACTACTCTTTCTGAATTAAAAAAAAAAATGTTAACAATTCAAACCTGGTAGGTCATGTGGATCAAGTGAGGAACCTGTGTTTTTCTTATTTCCTCCTGGAGGCAACATTTAAAATGTAAACAGTAATATTCCTATCCTTTGTAATATATGAATTGTGTTACTGCTGAATTAGGCAGAGTTTTCATTCATCCTGTATATAAAATATGACCAAACTATATTTTTTTAAGCGTCATAAAGATTAGGGTACAATAGAAACACATTCCTTGCATTGTTTTATATAACTAGATTCTGAGGAAATGAGCGTTTCAAATAAAGTAATTCCCAATCTGTATGGCCCTAACAATCCTCTGACTCTAGCTTCAAAATTAATACTGTTACTGCTATTCATGGCAATTATTCTTGACAAACTTATTCAAATATGAATTTAATAGAGAATTTATAATTGCTTATATTTAGTCCTTGTCCAGGTCATTTTAGGACCCTGCACAAAAACAGAGAAGTAATTTGACAAAGAAAATTCAATGTATTTGAACAGGATTTATTTGTTTATTTATTTTTATAAATTTATTCATTGTAATTGGAGGCTAAAGTGGGCCTTAGAAAGCATCACTATGAACAAAGCTAGTGGAGGTAATGAGCTATTTCAGTTGAGCTATTTTAAATCCTGAAAGATGATGTTGTGAAAGTGCTGCACTCAATATGCCAGAAAATTTGGACAACTCAGCAGTGGCCACAGGACTGGAAAAGATCAGTTTTCATTCCAATCCCAAAGAAAGGCAATGCCAAAGAATACTCAAACTACCGCACAATTGCACTCGTCTCACACGCTAGTAAAGTAATGCTCAAAATTCTCCAAGCCAGGCTTCAGCAATACATGAACTGGGAACTCCCAGATGTTCAAGCTGGTTTTAGAAAAGGCAGAGGAACCAGAGATCAAATTGCCAACATCCACTGGATCATGGAAAAAGCAAGAGAATTCCAGAAAAACATCTATTTCTGCTTGAGTGACTATGCCAAAGCCTTTGACCGTGTGGATCACAATAAACTGTGGGAAATTCTGAAAGAGATGGGAATACCAGACCACCTGACCTGCCTCTTGAGAAATGTATATGCAGGTTAGGAAGCAACAGTTAGAACTGGACATGGAAAAACAGACTGGTTCCAAATAGGAAAAGGAGGATGTCAAGGCTGCATATTGTCACCCTGTTTATTTAACTTCTCTGCAGAGTACATCATGAGAAACGCTGGGCTGGAAGAAGCACAAACTGAAATCAAAATTTCCAGGAGAAATATCAATAACCTCAGATATGCAGATGATACCACCCTTATGGCAGAAAGTGAAGAGGAACTAAAAAGCCTCTTGATGAAAGTGAAAGAGGAGAGTGAAAAAGTTGGCTTAAAGCTCAACATTCAGAAAACAAAGATCATGGCATCTGGTCCCATCACTTCATGGGAAATAGATGGGGAAACAGTGGAAACAGTGTCAGACTTTATTTTTGGGGGCTCCAAAATCACTGCAGATGGTGATTGCAGCCATGAAATTAAAAGACACTTACTCCTTGGAAGAAAAGTTATGACCAACCTAGATAGCATATTAAAAAGCAGAGACATTACTTTGCCAACAAAGCTCTGTCTAGTCAAGGCTATGGCTTTTTCAGTGGTCATGTATGGATGTGAGTTGGACTGTGAAGAAAGCTGAGCGCCGAGGAATTGATGCTTTTGAACTATGGTGTTGGAGAAGACTCTTGAGAGTCCCTTTGACTGCAAGGAGATCCACCAGTCCATTCTAAAGGAGATCAGTCCTGGGTGTTCTTTGGAAAGAATGATGCTGAAGCTGAAACTCCAGTACTTTGGCCACCTCATGTGAAGAGTTGACTCATTGGAAAAGACTCTGATGCTGGGATTGAGGGCAGGAGGAGAAGGGGATGACAGAGGATGAGATGGCTGGATGGCATCACCGACTCGATGGACGTGAGTCTGCGTGAACTCCGGGAGTTGGTGATGAACAGGGAGGCCTGGCGTGCTGCAGTTCATGGGGTCGCAAAGAGTCAGACACAACTGAGCGACTGAACTGAACTGAATTACTTTACAATATTGTAGCGGTTTTGCCATATATTGACATGAATCAGCCACAGGTGTACATGTGTTCCCCATCCTGAAGCCTCCTCCTCCCTCCCTCCCCATCCCATCCCTCTGGGTCATCTCAGTGCACCATCCCTGAGCACCCTGTCTCATGCATTGAACCTGGACTAGCGATCCATTTCACATATGATAATATATGTTGAATGAGATTTATAAGGACAAAATTACATGGGGATTACATTTTACCCATGAGTAGAATATGTAAAGTGTGTTAATTGCTCAGTTGTGTTTGACTCTTTGTAACCCATGGACTGGACCCCGCCAGGTTTCTCTGTCCATGGAATTCTCCAGGCAAGAATACTGGAGTGGGTTGCTATTCCCTTCTCCAGGGGATCGTCCCAATCCAGGGATTGAATCTGGGTCTCCCGCATTGCAGGCAGATTCTTTAATGTCTGAACCACGAGGGAAGCCCAGAATATGTAAAGAAGGTGGTAAAATATTGGTATGTAAGGAGGCTAGAAAACTGGTTTAAGAAGGAGAAAGGTGAATCAGTGATGCATTGGCCAGTGATGGAAGGAAAAGTGCAGGCGAGAGAACACAGTCAAAATCTGTATTCTTGGTGTGTGTGGGTGGGGCAGGTGAGACGGTAACAGAAAGCATGTAAATGAAAAGTGTTGTCAGGGAATATATAGATGTGCTCTTGAGAGGTGGAGAACATGAGAATGTCTTCACTGAGGAGACAGGTTCTCGTGGGTACTGTGATAAATCTAATGCATTATTATATATATATATGCATGATATATACATACATATAGATGCATATATTATATATATGTGTATTTCTGTATTTTATATTGATGACTGTATTATGCTCATATTAAACGAATGGAATAACAAATATGTATGGTTTAAAACACAAAGAGTGTAGATTATATTCAAGAAAATATCCTCTATCAGTGTGGGAATGTGGCTCCTCATCTTACACTCTGTTAGAGAGAGGCGACTTAGAGCTTCACCTGTTGCCTGTTAACCAGGTCCTTTCCCATTTCTGTCTCCCAAGCAGTTCTTGTTCCTCCATCCTAGCTCCATGTGATGCTAAAATGGAGTTGATTTGGTGATCAGTAGGGTATCCTGGCGGAGAAGGCGATGGCACCCCACTCCAGTACTCTTGTCTGGAAAATCCCATGGACGGAGGAGCCTGGTGGGCTGCAGTCCATGGGGTCGCTAAGAGTCAGACACGACTGAGTGACTTCACTTTCATTTTTCACTTTCATGCATTGGAGGAGGAAATGGCAACCCACTCCAGTGTTCTTGCCTGGAGGATTCCAGGGACAGGGGAGCCTGGTGTATGGGGTCGCACAGAGTCGGACACGACTGAAGCGACTTAGCAGCAGCAGCAGCAGCAGCAGCAGCAGCAGGGTATCCCGGGTGGCTCAGTTGGTCAGGAATCCACCTGCAATTCAGGAGGCTGCCTGCAGCACAGGAGACTGGGGTTCGATCCCTGGGTCAGGAAGATCCACTGGAGAAGGAAACGTCAACCCACTCCAGTAATCTTGCCTGGAAAGTGCTATGGAAAACCCCATAGCACTTCAGTGGCCTCAGGAAACCATAGATACCCTAGCAATGAGAAAGAAAGGGGATATGGTTAGTGCTGACGGGCTGTAGTTCAAAAGACATGTGAGGGTTCTGCACCCCTCCCAGGAACGTTTCACACCCAATTTAGGCCAGAATAACTAGTGTTTCTAGACTCGACTTCCTGGATGAGGAAGTGAAGCCCAAAATGCTGCCAAAGTTTGCTGAAATGGTTAACCTGTAGGAGCTGAAGGTCATCAGTACATTGCTGGGCATGCCTAGGGATGGCAGGAACCCTTTATTTTTGTTCACACTTGGGCCAGAGACATCTTCAGAGGGCACAGTCTAGTTGTTTGTGTTTTCTCATTCTTCACATCTAACTGAAAAGCAAACGTTTTAAAGTTTATATGTGGGTTTTCTAACAACACACACAGCATTTCCAAGAAGGAGGGTGGGATATGTGGGGGAAAGTAATCTATGGCACAGAATCTACAAAGATAGGAGATTTTACTTCTTTAAAATTGGAACATAGTATCTTTAAACAAAAAGTGGGAGTGGATTCAGAAGCATCCTCTGATGGTTTCTTTTTTCTTAGGTTGGTTTTCCTTGCCTGAGGAAAAAAAAAAGTTCCAGAGGTTTGAATCTGTATTTTATTTATAGACGATATCTACACTTTTACTCTGAAATGTTTGGAGTTTGGAAGGAGGAGGAATTGCAATAAAAAAATGTACAAAAGTGAAAGCTATAAAGAAAACTCATGACAAAGGCACAAGTATTTGCATTTCATGTTTGTAAATGATACCCTTTATGGTGTTTTCCCACATGAATCTGAAATCAAAATCTTCTAACAGGTCTGTCCTTAATTGCATCCTCCAAAAGTTTTGTAAGGAATTTTTTGTTTTCCCTAAAAGAGAGATGAAGTACCCATTTGGATCAATTGTAATGGTAGGGAAAAATTAGTTAATTCTCTCTATATTGGGTGAAATTGAAGGTTGCTGTAAGGACAAACGCAGGCGAGTGGCATGCCAGGACTGCTTGCAGGGAAACTCATATGCTTGGGTTCCGTGTTTGGCCTCAGGCCAAAGGCTGCAACTAACAGGAAAGTGTCAGCATCTCAATATAATTGCATGTCCCAGAGCCTATTATTGCACTAATAAAAATGCTTTTCAATAAATCTGAGAAAGGAAGAGAAAAAAAAACATGAAGAATTGCCTGAAATATTTTATTATATTCAATAAAATTCTCATTAATGGAAAGAGTAGCTTTCTGCTAAATAAATGCGCTTTAATTTTATTTTCTGATTAATTTGATTTGGGGGAAAAATACAAGTTGTATGTTTTTTTCCAGTGTACTTTCTTGGCTAAAAGGCAAGTAGGCATCACTGTAGGCAAATATTTTTTCAAGGAGAGGGAAGAAGCAGGAGGACTAGGGCATAGGAAACTAAGAGTTTAGCTAGTAACTATGTCACGGATGTACTGAGTGACCTTGGGCAAATGATTCAACCTCTCCATACCCATACGTAAAATGTTAATGTTTCATGCTTACAAAAATCTTTGAAATAAAAAAAATGTCAAAGGTATTTGCCATGTGTACTATTATTTATAAATGGGTGAAATAGAAAGCATGTGTGCCCACTAACAATGATCTTAATCACACACAGCAGCTTCTCTGAGATACTTTTCTGTGTTGGCAAATTTCATACCAATAATGAATATTCCAAATACCTTTATAAAAAAAAGCCTCCCGAGTATCCTTATAGGAACGAGTCCTAAAAATGCTAGTATATGGATGTAATTTATAAAGATTTTTCTTTTGTGTTTCCTATGTGACAAAGAAATACAAATAAACAGAACAGTGATAAGTAAATTTCGTTGCTCACTTACTGTGGGCAATGTTCACAATCATAAAGGGAAAGAAGAGGAAAGGAAACTCTTTTATATTAAGCTTCAGTCACGAACCAGATGTTTGCATACGTTACCTTTTGGTGTTTAGGAAAATGTCTGGCACGTAGCTGTGCTCAATAAATATTTGTTGGGTGAACAAATGCATCTTGTTTTCATAATTCTTAAAATAACCTTACAAAACAAAACATCTCCAATTTACAGAAGAGTAAGGTTAAAAATCTCTATATGAAGAACACACAATTGGCAGATGCCGGAGCCAGAGTTTTAGCACTGGTTTGTCTAACTCCAAAACGAATGTTCTCCATAACAGGACTTTGGCAGCGTTTTCATCACTTGAGGTCACTATTCCAAAGTCCATCAATTATTTTGATGACTTTATTGAATGAGAAAGAAGTTGACAGGATGAGACTGTTAACTGAACCAGACTTGTTTTCCTAACGCGCAGCAAGCCAAACGCTGAGACAGAGAGGTTTGCAGCAGAGAAGGTTTCTTCACAAGGCAGCCAGGTGAGGAGCTGAGAGACCTCAGATCCACCTTCCTGCAGGCTCAGGACATTTAGGCGATAAAGTTGAGGTGTGGGGAACTTGGAGAAAGGTAATTGGAGATAGGAAAAAGGTGAGACAGTCATCCTGCACAGGTGCAACTTGCCTACAGATGCCTGGCTCCAGCATATTCCGAGCATGGCATTTCTCAGTCCTCTGACGTCAAAAGGTCGAGGAGCAGACACTTGCTTATGCCCTGTAGTTGGAGGGTCCATGGTCCTCACCCGTCTTAACTGGCGGGCGCTGGAACTGGATGCTGCTGACTCCAAGGCTCTGAAAAATAGCTCAGGGAAACATAACGTTAGTGCTGCTAGGAGGACGGGTAGCTTTCTGTGAAAACAATTCAAGTGAGCTTGGACAGAGAAGGCTGGTTACAGGTGTTGTGGGCTTGTTGATTACTGTCAGTTTCAAGACCGCCTAGGTGTTTTGGGCTCAGAGAATCTGGGTAACACCTTACGTGAAGAGTTCGTTCTAAGTGAAGGTGGGAGACAAAGGGAGATGTTGGATGCCTGTGTCTGGTGGAGAAGCTCATCTGCTGGCCCGGCCTGTGAGTGGCAGACGCGAGTCCTGCAAGCAAGGAAGGCTGGAAGCTGGGAAGATAGAAGAAAAGAGGATCTGGTTTGGGTGGACACCGGAAGGAAACAGGCCCAGGCCTGAGCCTCTCTGTCCTGCCGGTTTTGGTAAATTCCCTGGGGGGAAGAACGAGGTTTGCCCTTTGTTAGTAGATTGGGCCTTTGCCTTGTGCTGCTTAACCACTTACGGCCTTGCTTCTTTTCAGCCCACCACCGTTGCCCTGCCTCGTACAGCTGGAGTGGGAACCTGCAGACATTTTCCTTGGTCAGTTGGTGCGACGTGAAGCTTTGTTGGGAAAAAGGTGCTTTTGGGTGAGTTTGACTATACCCTGACTTTCTGGCCAGTTTAGCCAGCAGCAGCGGTGCTTCCTGGAGGGTCTCTCCAGAACCCCCCAGGCACAGCTTCACAGAGTCTTCCTGGCGTTCTCAGAGCCCCCAGCAGGGCTGGCCTGTGGGAAGCTGCCTGTAGGAAGCGGCGCTCTGGCCGACTCCTCAGCCGTCCAGGGCTCATGGCCTCGCTCTTGTTAATGAGGTTTGACTCTCAGCCTGGGAGAGAGACATCTTCCAAATTTCTTCCTCCTTTAGACACTTTGTCTTAGCTCTCGAAGTTGCCGGCTGCTTCCTGTATCTGATGTACTCATGGTTTTTACCTTTACCTCTTTTCTCCTTTGTAGTTAATCCTCTGTTAAAAAGCTAAACTTTCTTTGTTACATTTTCTCTCTTCAGATTTTTAGCCTGGTTTCTGTTTCCCTTTAGGACCCTGATCAATTCATTGGCTTGCCCTCAAATGCCTTTGTGAGACTTGTTTGTTTGGGATTGTTTATTGGGGCTTAGGGAGTCAAAGACAAGGACAGAGGAGTGAAATAGGAAGAAGGGAGAACCGATACAGTTATGAGTTATCCAGTTGGTCATGCCAGCAGGCAATGGGTTTTCAATGTATAGGTCCTTCTAAGAAACCGATGAAATCTATCTCAGAGCCGATAGGGGGAGGAATGGAGGAGACATTTAACCACTGGCTTTCCTTTCCCATGCTTACAGTGGAAACTTCCCAGGTTGCATCAGTGCCGATGTGGTTGAAGCCTGCCTAGAGCCAGTTGCTGTTGAAGTTGTTGGAATAAGAGGTGAAGGCAATAGAAGGTGTAAATTGGTGCATAAGATGTGTTTGGTGTAATTACTAAAATAAGAAACGGATATTTAAATGTTTTATAAAAATTTAGCTAAAAATTCAGGATGTGAAAATTGTTAATAATTAAAAAATGTGAGCTGCAACTTGGTTCCTCCATTTAAAGTGTCTAGGTCTAATGGGGTGAGGGTGAGTTGGAGATGGGCCCTGTAAACAAACAAACAAAAAACAAGTACTGAGCAGGGCAGTATGCAATAAGGTTGAGTAATGGCGTGTTCCTATAGAAATTTCCGAGGGGACATTGCATTTTACTGGAGCAAAAGGCCCGCTAGTCCAAGAAATGGACTTAGCTCTGCCAAAGCCCTGGTGCCTCAGCAGTAAAGAATCTAATGCCGGAGGGGAGGGTTTGATCCCTGGGTCAGGAGGATCCCCTGGAGTAGGAAATGGCAAACCACTCCAGTATGCTTGCCTGGGAAATCCCATGAACAGAGGAGCCTGGAGGGCTATAGTTCATGGGGTTGCAAAGAGTTGGACATGATTTAGTGACAAAAGAAAAACAGCAACAAACTGCCAAAGCTGGGAGATCATAGCAAGGAAGAGGAGATGTTGTTAGAAATTCCAAAAATGTCAGGAGATAGGTTAAGTAGCAGAGGCTGGAAATGGAGTGTCCCCTTATTTTGTTATTCCTTGGGCTGTGGATGTGACTGGAGAAAACTGGGACTGCAGGTGAATTCTGAAATTAAATGGCACAAGTTAATGGAGAAACAGTGAAACCCTGTTTTCTGTTGCCCTTCCTAATAGACATCTTCTGTGTCCACCCATCCACTTCCTACCTTTCACATCAACTCAATGGGAGTGAGGAGTAAAGTCAGTGTCTTCCTTACTCTCCCTTCAGGCCACTTCCTGACCTTCCTTCTTCCATCCCCATCATCTGAGGACTGTGCTATTGTTTTTCCCTACGGCTGGTCTTATTTCCATTTTCTAATCTGTGAGCCAAAATTACAAGGCTTGACAGTTATTTTGAAAAATATTTACACTTTTGACTTAGAAATCTTCAAAAATGTTTCTGAATTTTTATTTAGAGAAATATTTTTATAAGATTTGGCACTTTTGAATTCTAGGAAGCTAGAAGTTTGTGTGAATCATGGCAAAAAGAAATCGTTTTCTGCTAAATGGTTAATTTTTTTTTCCAAATAATGTAAAAGTTAAAGGTGGAAACAAATCGGAAATTATGGGAGATGGCAAAAAGAACTAATATTGTTTGAGAAGTCAATTTTTGTGTATGTGCCTTCCTTTGATCTTTGACATACTACCAGACAGGTATCATCTTCGATTTGTAGCAGAAAAAAATTGAGCATAGAGGGTTGTAATTAACCTACCTTAAGTCATATAGGTCATCCTTTCCTGGACTCTTATGTCCACAATCATTTCTTCCCCCTCTGAAATTTGGTTGCATGCTTTAGATGTAGGGTGCTTTTGGCTCTTTTGATATTCCAGACTTATGCTGTCAGAGTATTTTTAAGCTCAGCCTCATAGGCTAAAGACAAGGGATATTTCTTTACTGTCACTAGTGCCTAGTGATGCTAAAAGGATGATGAGCTCTGAGCGGTGTAGGGAGAAGAGGATATATTTGGTGGATTAATACCAGTTCTGCCTCTTTCAGCTGGTGACTATAGGAAAGTCACTTAAAGTTTGTGATTTCAGCTTCTTTATCTTATAAAATGGTCACAATACAACCCATCTGTCAGGCTTTTTAGGATGATTAAACTAGATGCTGTAACTTACAGTTCCCAAAAGTGTGTTCTTTGGAATTCAGTTCAGTTCAATCGCTCAGTCATGTCCGACTCTTTGCAACCCCATGGACTGCAGCAAGCCAGGCCTCCCTGTCCATCACTGACTCCTGGAGTTTACTCGAACTCATGTCCATTGAGTCGGTGATGTCATCCAATCATCTTATCCTCTGTCGTCCCCTTCTTCTCCTGCCTTCAATCTTTCCCAGCATCAGGGTCTTTTCAAACAAGTCAGCTCTTTGCATCAGGTGGCCAAAGTATTGGAGTTTCAGCTTCAACATCAGTCCTTCCAATGAACACCCAGGACTGATCTCCTTTAAGATGGACTGGTTGGATCTCCTTGCAGTCCAAGGGACTCTCAAGAGTCTTCTCCAACACCACAGTTCAAAAGCATCAATTCTTCTGTGCTCAGCTTTCTTTATAATCCAACTCTCACATCCATACATGACCACTGGAAAAACCATAGCCTTGACTAGACGGACTTTTGTTGGCAAAGTAATGTCTCTCCTTTTTAATATGCTATCTAGGTTGGTCATAACTTTCCTTCCAAGGAGTAAGTGTCTTTTAATTTCATGGCTGCAATCACCATTTGCAGTGATTTTGGAGCCCAGAAAAATAAAGTCAGCCACTGTTTCCAGAAAGAAGGCTATTTACCTTTTTAACCAAGTGTTTCTCATACCTGTTTGACCAACTATTTTTTTTTGTTTTTACTTAATGTATGTTGAGTAGGTAGAAGATGCACTAGGAATAACACTTTGTGTAGTGTTATGGAATTCAGATTTTACGATTTAAACATTAGATTGTAAAGCTTGGACAGCCACTAGGATTAGATGGGAATTTAATCCAAAAATATTATGAAGTGAATAAAGTAAAGAAGATGCTACCATTTGTGTTTTGAAAAAGAATATATATTCCTATATTGTATGAAATTTTGGGAAGGATGCAATAAACTATGTGGTAATATGTAGTTTCCTCTGTGACTGTGTCTGTCATGGAAGGGAGTCACATACACACACATGTACATGTGTACATATATGTGTCTGTATATATATTTACCCTGGTGCACTGTTTCAGTTCTTTAAGCAGATATTATTTGGCTAAAAAATATTAAATGTAATTAAAAGTACAGACTAAGAAAGCAGCTTAGTTTTTTATTATTTTTAGTGGATTAAAATTTTTAGAAAGCTTTCATAGTATTAAGTCATTTGTTAAGCATTATCTTTGTGCATTGGTGTCTTATGATCAGCAGGTCAGTCTCTGCGATGTGAGCTTGCCAGTTTGGTAATGTAAGTTAAGTGTGTAAAAGTTTTTTACCTTTTTTTGTATGCTTCCCCCAAAATTCTCATCTCTCAGTTTGGAGTATTACTACACTGACATCTTGACACTACAGAAACCAATACTAGAGATCCTGAGTAATACTGATCTGTAGAATTATGTTTACAGTTGATTCATTAATCTATAATATAATGCTATCTTTTGAGAATCTCAGACTAATTTGTGAAAATTTTAGTAGTTGTATGAGATTTCATATTTCCTGGCTTAAGTTGAACCTGCATTTAGGCTAATAGACTCATTCAGAAAGGCCACATGTGGCATTTTACAGTTTCAAATCCAAAAGGTACAAAGTGTTATAAACTACATCCTATACGTCAGTTTCTCACAAGGCAGAAGAGGTGGATTTGAATATGCAGTGATCGATAATATAAACAGGAAAGAAAGAAAAGCTTCTGTTCCTATTCACAACATAAGGAAGATAATTTGCAATGTATTTCCAGTCCATGAGGTACTTAAAGCACATTTGGCAACACTTAGCAGTAAGTCAATGGCACCCCACTCCAGTACTCTTGCCTGGAAAATCCCATGGATGGAGGAGCCTGGTAGGCTGCAGTCCATGGGGTCTCGAAGAGTCGGACACGATTGAGTGACTTCACTTTCACTTTTCACTTTCATGCACTGGAGAAGGAGATGGCAACCCACTCCAGTGTTCTTGCCTGGAGAATCCCAGGGACGGGGAAGCCTGGTGGGCTGCCGTCTATAGGGTTGCACAGAGTCGGACACGACTGAAGCGACTTAGCAGCAGCAGCAGCAGCAGTAAGTGGCAAATCATTGTTATGTCTCTTCGTACCTACAAACTCTCATCCATCCGGTGTTGGGGCATTAGAACAGTTCTGTGGCTATATCTGCTCACTAGTCTTGCCAGTCTGTTGATTTTTGAATGTTGCCTGAAATCGACTGATCTAGTTTTTAAAAGTTATTCCTTAGGGATAAACAGAAGCTACTGGTTTCACTCCTAGTAGGGGAAAGAAAATAGAAATGGCCTCTTGTTTTACCCTTGTCCATTCACCCTTCCCCTCCCCAACTCCCTGGTTCATTCTTCATTACTGATTTCCCATTGGGTCCCACCCTCTAGTCTTAGCTAGAAAATTCACCATTTCTTAGTGGAGTGGAATTTCCTGTTTGATATCTATCTAAAAATAAAGTTAGAGAAAAAGAGGAAGTTTAGAAGGGTCAAAAGCAATGCTCTAGGGGATATTTCTTGTTCTTTAGTAGTGACAGATTATCATTTAAACCAATAAAGGAGAAAACAGAGTAATAATTCCTTTGGATACCTTTTAGTCTTGTTTCTTTCCGAGTGCCCACAGTTTGAGAACTGATAGGCAAAGAAGAATGTTTTTATTGGGTTGACCAAAAAAACCATTAGGGTTTTTCTGTAAGATGTAACAGAAAAACTCAAATGTTGAGCATTTTGGCCAACCCAACACCAATCCTGAACCATTACTATTTAAGAACAGTGTGCTAAAAGCCTAAGTGAGTATTTCAGTGATCAGGTAGATGAAATTTATAGTATTGGCAGCAATCTGACCTTTCCCTACAGTTGTGAGCATTTTTGAATGATTATACATCTCTACCAACATCAGAATGAGTCTGGATTGATACTTAAACATTTTAGAAAATTGTACATCAGAGATATGATAACTTTATTAATTTGTTTACCATGTGTTAGGCACTAAGTTGAAGTACTTTACATTTACTCATTTAACCATCTTGTTAAGCCAGGTACTATGAATAATTACTCTGTACTTAGGAAAATGAGGTTCAGTTCAGTTTAGTCACTTAGTCATGTCCGACTCTTTGTGACCCCATGAACTGCAGCATGCCAGGCCTTCCTGTCCATCACCAACTCCCAGAGTCCACCCAAACCCATGTCCATTGAGTCAGTGGTGCCATCCAACCATCTCATCCTCTGTCGTCCCCTTCTCCTGCCCTCAATCTTTCCCAGCATCAGGGTCTTTTCAAATAAGTCAGCTCTTCATATCAGGTGGCCAAAGTGTTGGAGTTTCAGCTTCAACATCAGTCCTTCCAATGAACACCCAGGACTGATCTCCTTTAGGAAAAAGAGGTATAAAAGGTTAAATAGCTTGTCTACAGTCTCACAGCTAGTGAGTGATAAGGATTGGGTCCCAAGCGAACTAGTTCTAGAACTAGTGTTTTTAACTATTAACAATGCAACACAATATCTTGATGAATATAGAGAATTTACCCTCAAAGGTCCATCTGGTCAAAGCTATGGTTTTTCCAGTAGTCCTATATGGATGTGAGAGTTGAACTATAAAGAAAGCTATAGTTGGACTATAAAGAGAGCTGAAGAATTGATGATTTTGAACTGTGGTGTTGGAGAAGACTCTTGAGAGTCCCTTGGACTGCAAGGAGATCAAACCAGTCAATCCTAAAGGGAAATCAGTCCAGAATGTTCATTGGAAATACTGATGCTGAAACTGAAACTCCAATACTTTGGCCACCTGATGTGAAGAACTGAGTCATTGGAGAAGACCCTGATGCTGGGAAAGACTGAAGGCAGGAGGAGAAGGGGATGACAGAGGATAAGATGGTTGGATGGCATCACCGACTCGATGGACATGAGTTTGAGCAAGCTCTGGGAATTGGTGATGGACAGGGAGGCCTGGCATGCTTTAGTCCATGGGGTTGCAAAGAGTTGGACATGACTGAGTGACTGAATGGAACTGATAGGTGTAAAAATATGATATTATGTAATATTTGCATACTTCTTTTGGTAGTTTTATATATTGTATCACAGTCTTGGGGAAGGTAAAATTTAGGAGAGTGGTAGTGAGAACTAACAGTAATTGAATATCTGCTAAGGGCCAGGCCATTTACATGCATGAACAAGTGAAGGGAACATTTGGATGCTTTGTTTGGCTTAGGGATCAGGTAACTTTTAATGTAAAGGGCTAAATAGTAAATGTTTTAGGTTTTGTGGACCATATATGTCTGTTTCCTACCTATCCTCCCTTGCTCCCTCCTCTTTCTCTACCCCTTTCTCCTCTCCCCACTCATCCGTCCCTCTCCCCCTTCATCTGTCCCTCTCCCCTCCCCCCGCTTCCCTCCTCCCCTACGTCTCTTCTCCCCTCCTCTCTCCCCCCACCCCCTTCTCACTTCCTCTTTCTTCTTTTCTTCCTATGTCTTTTTAAAATGTAAAAATTGTTCTTAGTTTGGAGCAGTACAAACCAGATTTGGGTTTTAGGTCATGGGTTTTCATCCAGCCTAAAAAGTCAGTTAAACTTGTTGGCTTACATGTTGAAAAGGTAGGATACATTTCAGAAGGCAGTTCCTCAGAGTTCTGGTTTCACTCTGCTGAAACTCACTGAGACCCTCTTTGTATTGGATTTGTTTTCAACATTGCAAGATGGCTGTGCAGAGCAACT
This sequence comes from Bos javanicus, assembly GCF_032452875.1. Taxonomy (NCBI): domain Eukaryota; kingdom Metazoa; phylum Chordata; class Mammalia; order Artiodactyla; family Bovidae; genus Bos; species Bos javanicus. The sequence goes on along the minus strand of NC_083874.1, from coordinate 89,326,081 downwards.
AGGGTGAGAAGGTAATGGCACCCCACTCCAGTGCTCTTGCCTGGAAAGTCCCATGGATGGAGGAGCCAGGTGGGCTGCAGTCCGTGGGGTCACGAAGAGTCGGACATGACTGAGTGACTTCACTTTCACTTTTCACTTGCATGCATTGGAGAAGGAAATGGCACCCCACTCCAGTGCTCTTGCCTGGAAAGTCCCATGGATAGAGGAGCCAGGTGGGCTGCAGTCCGTGGGGTCGCGAAGAGTCGGACATGACTGAGTGACTTCACTTTCACTTTTCACTTGCATGCATTGGAGAAGGTAATGGCACCGCACTCCAGTGCTCTTGCCTGGAAAGTCCCATGGATGGAGGAGCCAGGTAGGCTGCAGTCTGTGGGGTCGCGAAGAGTCGGACACTACTGAGTGACTTCACTTTCACTTTTCACTTTCACGCATTGGAGAAGGAAATGGCAACCCACTCCATGGGGTCGCGAAGAGTTGGACATGACTGAGTGACTTCACTTTCACTTTTCACTTTCATGCATTGGAGAAGGAAATGGCAACCCACTCCAGTGTTCTTGCCTGGAGAATCCCAGGGACGGGGAGCCTGGTGGGCTACCGTCTATGGGGTCGCACAGAGTCAGACACGACTGAAGTGACTTAGCAGCAGCAGCAGCAGCAGCAGTTCATATTTGAGGGATGGTATGATGTGAAGGAGAGGGCATCTGCTGATCAGCACAAAGCACCAATACTGAGCACTGCTCTGATTGGACAATCTTTGCATTGTCCACACCCTAAACTGATTCCTGAAACTGACTCCTAAAACTAAGAATTTATGGCACTAAGTGGCTTAGGCATGAATTGGAAGAATTCTCAAGGATTGTGCAGCCAGAGAAATGGGGTTATCTACGACTCCAACTCATGAGTCAGGAATGGGTCCTGAGATTTTACATTTTTCACAATTTGCCAGGTGATGTTAACAGTTTCTGGTCAATAGACCAGAAACTTGTTACACTTTGAGTGACAAGATTTTTCTAAACCTAAACAGACTATTAAATGAGTGGCTGATAGAATAAATTTGGGGGAGATAATCACAGTGTCTAAAATTTTATAGAATTATATTTTGTGTAACTGTTGAAAATAATGCATGAACAATGTGTGGACTAGAATCAGGATATGAGTAATAGCTATTGCCAAGATTTTCCAGCATGAGATGTTTTTTATAATAGAGAAAAATTTGAAGCTCCCATACCAGTTCTGGAGGGAGACATGGAAAGGTAGAAATAGATGTGGGAGAGGGAGTGAGGAAGAGAGAAAAAAAATGGGAACCACCTTATGTGGTCACACTTTTACTTATAAATGCTTGTGAAAACTGAAGTAAGTGTACTGATTTTCCTGTGGACTGAGGCATCAGTAAAATTTGGGGAAGCCAGAGCCTAAAAGACAGAGAGCATCGATGTGTATAATTGCCTCAGGGATTATTTGAAGTCTTAGAGGTGCCACTTCAGAGGACTGGGGATTCTTACAATCCAGGGAAAGCCACCCAGTTTTAACATTCCAGTTCCATGAGGTATTTTATTAATCACTGCAGCACTTGGGAGGGTGGGATATTGATTTTGAAATGGGGATGATTTGAAAATCTGAGATGTTAAAAGAACTTACCTAAGAAGAAGGCAATGGCACCCCACTCCAGTAGTCTTGCCTGGAAAATCCCATGGATGGAGGAGCCTGGTGGGCTGCAGTCCATGGGGTCGAGAAGAGTCAGACACGACTGAGCGACTTCACTTTCACTTTTCACTTTCATGCATTGGAGAAGGAAATGGCAACCCACTCCAGTGTTCTTGCCTGGAGAATCCCAGGGACGGGGGAGCCTGGTGGGCTGCCATCTATGGGGTCGCGCAGAGTTGGACACGACTGAAGCGACTTAGTAGCAGCAGCAGTAGCAGTAAGGTATCACAGCAGATTAGAAATTTGAGTCCCAAGTGGACTAACTAGAAAACCCAAAGCTCACTTGATTACACTAGTCCTTTTCCTCCCAAATTGAACAAAACCCCTCAAGAACCTTTTATAAAATGAAATAGGAAGTGGGTCCTGCTATGGCTTAAGAATGTCTATGTACAAGAATTGAAGGGTGACAACCTGTTTGCAGATATATTGAGGCTGGTTGTGTCTTTTTTACTTAGGTTATACATTTGCTTGAGATAGTTTTTGGGAAGTCAGATAAATCCCCTCTGATCTACTTTTTCATGACATACTGTGTGGGGTCTCAGTGCATAACAGAGATAAGACTAAGCTTCTCTCTTGCTGTCTCTGAAACATCTCTAAGGAATCTTAGAGTGAAAACCACTATAATACATACTTTGTTACTCATAATTTTACAAGTGAAAAAACCTGAAATCCAGAGATTTTAAAATGAACTGTTCAGGGTAACACAGCAAGTTAGCAGCAGAGTGACTCCAAAGATGATTAAATCCCAGTGCTTAGTAGAGATTATTTGTGTTCAAAGTACAAATAAAAATTAATACAATTGCCTCAAGTGTGGAAGTATATTGAGATTTGTGGAAAGTAAACTATTTTAGATTTAGAATTTGCCTCAGATGAGGCATCAAGGGATGTACTTTTAGATTTATTTTTGTTTTCTACTGTTTTCTTGAAATTCTGAAGGTTTGGTTAATATTTTATTAAAACAATATTACTTTAAAATATTTTATTCTGTACAAGCAACCACATTCTTAGTTATAAGTCCTACCACATACAGGGGCTATTTTTATTTTTTGGCCAGCAGAATGTGCATCTGAATTTAGATTAAAATCAATGACAGTTTAAAGGAAATTCACTTTACATAAGAATGTTTTTTAAAGCATTGCTTAAATGACACTTGATTATATGTATTTTGATTTTATAACTGTCAATTATACTACTATTAATTGCCAATAGGGCCTTGTTCTAAAAGTATCTTTCAGAAAATATTGAACAAATTCATCTGAATTCAGTATTGACTCTGCCTTCTATTAGGCTTTTAGCCAAAATGTGACTCAGTAGGGTGAATACAGTAGCTGGAGCAATATAATAGCTTCACCCTTGGAAATCCTTTGGAGTAAAATGGTAACTGCGAGGGCAAAGGGGCATGTCTTGACAACAGTGCCTTTCATTGGTGCAGACGGTCAACCAAAGGCCAACACACAATGGTACAGGCTAGATGTATAATTCTAATGGCTCAACTATTTGGCAGAAAGCATAATGTACATAAAAACTCGTGATCCCCCCCCCAAAAATTCACGTTCCCCCAAATCTTGTTTCCCTAGATAGAAAAAAGGGACAAAAGACAGATTACAAGAAGAGAGAGACAGACAAAACATAGAGAAAAGAGAAGGAAGGGGAGGAGGTCAGAGGCTACTATAGTTGGTTTGGGCTTCTGTAAGAAAGAAACAAAGTGAAGTCACACAGTTGTGTCCGACTCTTTGTGACCCTATAGACTGTAGGCCGCCGGGCTCCTCTGTCCTTGGGATTCTCTAGGCAAGAATTACTGGAGTGGTTTGGCATTTCCTTCTCCAGGGGAATCTTCCCAACCCAGGGATTGAACCTAGGTCTCCCTCATTGCAGGCAGACTCTACCCTCTGAGCCACCATTCAAAATTATCTATCTTTGTGATAGTTTAATTTGTATCCTTGAGTTCTATTGTTCCTCACTTCTCCACTCGTCACCAGGATGAACAGAGTACTCTTTTTACTGGCATTAAGTGAAAAATCAGGTAAGCTCTCCTCTGATACTTCCTTTGGAAAACATTCTTTTTTTCATTATTGAATTAGGCATTTCTTATTTTTCACCAGGCTTCCCTGGTGGCTCAGACAGTAAAGAGTCTGCTTGCAATTCAGGAGATCTAGGTTTGACCCCTGGGTCAGGAAGATCCCCTGGAGAAAGAAATGGCAACCTGTTCCAGTATTCTTGCCTGGAGAATTCCATGGAAAGAAGCCTGGTGGACTACAGTCCATGGGGTCGCAAAGGGTCGGACGTGACTAACACATATTTCATAATTAGGAAAGTGTTACTCATTCTTTCTTTTTTTTCAGGTATATTAGCAGCTATAATAAATGAGAAGACTGCCTTGCCAGTATTTGCTGATAGAGCGCAAGCCCTTTTTGTTTGAAGGTTTCAGGTCCCAACTATTCATTTGTATAACTACCTAGTGAGGAAGATAAAAGTAGTAAATCATCCAGGTATGTGATTCATAGGGAATTTAAGGATTATTTGTGTTTTTTGATCTCTTGATGCACAGTTTCAAGTCTTATTTTCTGTAGAATTAAATATGATGCATATGATATGAATCAAATATCAACTCACACAAAGTGAAATAAGGAGCCATCAGTTTAAAAAGTCTTTCCCCCTAGATCCAAGGCTGGATATCTTCACATTCCCTCAGTCCCTAGTACACATGGCCTTTCTCCTCATTTTGTTCTGTGCCGAAGGGATTCAGAATATGCTACCTCAGAAGGTGCCTCTTTGGTGGAAGGATCATTTTGAACTGAAGGCAGTTAAGAGCAGATACAGGAGAAATTATCTGTCCTCCCCATTTCTGCCTAAAAGCAGGACATAAATTTCCTGTGTGAAGGTATGCCCACTTCTCTCTCCAGTAACGAGAGCAGGAAAATAACCCTTCTCACTGGAGGCAGAGCGTAGGCATCGAGATGAATCTGTACAAACAAGTCTTTCTGATGTAATTCCCATCTTCTATTAGTTTTCCCTTGTACATTTATCAAATCAGTTTACCACCAGTTTACCACCTCTACAAGCACAAATCCTTTTTCCTTTGTTTTATCATTTCTCCACAATTTATTGCCCTTTGTTAAGATGGTATATAAACCTCAAATTCTAATCACTCCTTTTGAATTCACTTGTATGCTCATTATATGTGTAAATAAACTTTTTTTCTCCTGTTAGTCTGTATTTTGTTAGTTTGCTAGGCCTGACCAAACCTAAAGAGGGTATTAAAAAGTTTTTTTTCCCCTCTATTACAGTGCCTTTCTGGAAAACTCAGGTTTCTATTACACAAGAAAATTTGTTGTTTATTTGTACTGAATAACTTTGTGATTAGCCTGTGCAATGTAAAACTTAAGTTATGATAAATTGGTCACTAATCATATAGTTTTTAATTAAAAACTAAAATGAAAGCTTAGTGATGTATTTGGTTATTTGGAAGACTATATATAGGGATTTTTTATGCTATGTTAAGGTTTTTTTCATGCCACCCACCCCTCAAACCCCAACTAGTAACTTGCCACCTTGATTCTTCTTTTCAATAAGATAAATAAGAACATTTACTGAAAAGACAGTGAGTCAGTGAAAACAATGATGGGTGGATTAGTAGTTTGGAGATCTGAGTTCTGTTTGCCTCTTTCTAATGGATCCAGGGGACTAGACAGTGTGTGGATCTGGAGATCAGGGACAGGGGTTATATCCAAGAACTAGGGTGGAGGGGATATGGCTGAAGTTCCGTGGGAGAAGCAGTCTACAACCAGGGCATGTCTTTAAGACAATGAGATAGGTAGAGGACAGGGGAGTGGATTAAGAAGTCAGGAGTTCTAGAATTACAGAATGGTGGAGTGGATGAGTGGGAGGCAGGTTTGGAGAATGATGGGGAGAGAAAGTAGGACTGGGGCCTGGTCTTATGTCCTGTGTGATTTTGGCCACATTTCCTCTTTCATAAACATTATTTCAATTCAGTTTTCATCTCTGTCAAGACCGGATCACCACACCTCTTGACAGTTTCATTCAGTGATCCAAGTTGGATTCTTCTTTGTAAATTCAAGTTGAGTCATTAAGATACACTAGAAAGATACAGGGAACTCTGAGCAGGAAGAAATCAGGCAAATGGATCACAATAAACTGTGGAAAATTCTGAAAGAGATGGGAATACCAGACCACCTGACCTGCCTCTTGAGAAATTTGTGTGCAAGTCAGGAAGCAACAGTTAGAACTGGACATGGAAAAACAGACTGGTTCCAAATAGGAAAAGGAGTACATCAAGGCTGTATATTGTCACACTGCTTATTTAACTTTTATGCAGAGTACATCATGAGAAACGCTGGACTGGAAGAAGCACAAACTGGAATCAAGATTGCTGGGAGAAATATCAATCACCTCAGATATGCAGATGATACCACCCTTATGGCAGAAAGTGAAGAGGAACTCAAAGCCTCTTGATGAAAGTGAAAGTGGAGAGTGAAAAAGTTGTCTTAAATCTCAACATTCAGAAAACGAAGATCATGGCATCCGGTCCCATCACTTCATGGGAAATAGATGGGGAAACAGTGGAAACAGTGGCAGACTTTATTTTTCTGGGCTCCAAAATCAGTGCAGATGGTGATTGCAGCCATGAAATTGAAAGACGCTTACTCCTTGGAAGGAAAGTTATGACCAACCTAGATAGCATATTGAAAAGCAGAGACATCACTTTGCCAACAAAGGTCCGTCTAGTCAAGGCTGTGGTTTTTCCTGTGGTCATGTATGGATGTGAGAGTTGGACTGTGAAGAAGGCTGAGTGCCAAAGAATGGATGCTTTTGAAGTGTGGTGTTGGAGAAGACTCTTGAGAGTCCCTTGCACCGCAAGAAGATCCAACCAGTCCATTCTGAAGGAGATCAGCCCTGGGATTTCTTTGGAAGGAATAATGCTAAAGCTGAAACTCCAGTACTTTGGCCACCTCATGTGAAGAGTTGACTCATTGGAAAAGACTCTGATGCTGGGAGGGATTAGGGGCAGGAGGAGAAGGGGACAGAGAGGATGAGATGGCTGGATGGCATCACTGACTCGATGGACGTGAGTCTGAATGAACTCCGGGAGTTGGTGATGGACAGGGTGGCCTGGTGTGCTGCGATTCATGGGGTTGCAAAGAGTCGGACACGACTGAGCGACTGAACTGAACTGAACTGAAAGGAAGATTCAAGTCATTTTCGATTGCTTAGAGCAGCATTTCCCAAAGTATATCCAGAGGAACACCTGTATACAATAAAAAGTAGTCACTGAGAATATATACAGTTCTTTAATTCAGGACTCCTCAGATATTGAGTAATGTTATCTCCAGTATTGAAACAATTTATTTCTTGAGGTCATTTCCATTTTGAAGTTTAACAGAACTAGTAGGGTCATGCTAACCCAGTGTGGGATCAAGACAGGCTGAGAAGTTAATTTTCAAATGTTTGTTCCTCCTTTCCCCAAAAAATTAGTTCCAGGAGAAAGAATCAAGAGGATAATTCCAAATGTTCAGTTGTAAATTACCATGGCTTCTGTTGAGGTAAGTAAGTCAGATCATTATGTGGGGAAGAGGTTATTCCATTCTGATCCGACATCTGTAGAGCTTTAAAGGCTGTTGTAGCCAGAAACCTCTTGGGAATTCTGACTTCTACGGTTTCCAAGGTCCCACCTCCTTCAGTCACTGGAGATACTGGAAATTAGCACCTTTCCTCAGTTTCAGATTTCCTTTTCTATTCTACTTCAGAAAGGGTCTTTGGTTTTCATCCTGATGGATAAATGGGTTTCTAACCCAGTAAAAGGCTGACAGTAAGCAGGAATGAAAAAGAAATCACTTTCTCTCCAAACTCCCAGGGCTCATTGACTGACAGATGGTCCTCTGCTTGGGCATTTCCTTTAGAAAGGCCAACCATGTGAATTCCAAATAAATTTTGGTCTGTGAAGTAGCACTGTTAACAAGAAACTCTTGAAGGGTTTGGTTTTTCTTCTTTGCCCCTGAGAACAACAGGGCAACACCTACTGACTGAATACAATTGGACAACTTCGAATTTAAAATTGATAAAATAAGTTCCACTTTTTGCCTTATTTGGTGGAGGTCTAAATACTGTTTATTGGTAAAAAGTTAATCTACAAATTATACATATGTGTTTGTTGACATGTCCAAGAAAACATAATCACACACTACTGTGAAAAATCATATTTATTAATAGGGAAAAAAAGGAATCTTCCATTATTCCTTATTCCTTCAAAAAGTAAAGAATACTTAAAAAAAACCCTCTAGCAGCTTTTCTTTTGTTACTAGCTGAAAGAAAGCTCAGGGAGAGGTGGATACTTTAAAAATACAAAGAACATGAAAAGATGCTCATCTTTCTGAAACCTCTATTGTTCAGTAATGCGTAATGTTAGACATTAAAGGTTTACGTGTTCATCATCATATTTTATTGAAGTTGGTAATAATTTACTTATTATCTGCATTGGGTTTCTGAAAAATATTTCTCTTTCCATTAAGGATTTCATTTTCAGCATTTGCTTGTCAGTTAAATCCTCACATCATTAATGTAACTTCTCATCATAGGCAAAATTGAATATTCATGCCTAGCTCAAATCACTGTTATTTTGGCCTCTTACTTTTTTTTTTTCCCTCCTGAAAGTGTAGATTGTTAACCCATCACTTTACAGTTAAGATTCTTAAATTTCCTGAGATTGCTTTGATTTGTTAATGTAACTTGAAGTTTACATTTAGTCATTTTTCCATGGGCAGTAATTTCTGCTTTTAACCTTGATCAGATCCAGGCATGTCGTTTAGCCTTTTGCTCTTTGCTAGCTACTTGATTAACTCTTTGGTTGTGTTCCAGGTCCTGAAGCCATGCTAACTCAATCCTTCATACAGCACCTTGCCTGCTTGTACACATAGCAAATAAAACCCTTTAATGATGATCATCCTCTCAAAAGTGTGACATTCAAGCTAGGAATTAATTTCCTTGTCTGAAAGACTCTTGAAAGCATTTTTAGAGGGTCAGCCTTCAACTAGGTGATTTCTTAAGCTTCCTCCAATCCAGGATTCTATCTGTCTATTGATTTATCTCACTTTAGGTGAACCAACATTTACAAGGCTCAACTTCAAATATATTTTTTGTGATCAAGGACCACAATTTCCTTAATCTGTGTTATGGCAGGATAGAACTTTTCCTCCACTCCCACCCCATCTGTTCCTTACACATGCCCTTCTGCCTTCTGAAGTCAGGTTCAGATTCAGCTAGGATAATAGTAAAAGGTCTTTAGTAATGTACCTCAAGTGAAAAGGAGAGACAAGAACTTTTATTGCATAATAGCTCGTAGGAATCATGATATTCTGCCAACTAATATCTCTTGGCATTTTAAAAGATGTCTGATTGTCTTGGGGCTCAGTTCAGTTCAGTCGCTCAGTCGTGTCCGACTCTGCAACCCTGTGAACCACAGCATGCCAAGCCTCCCTGTCCATCACCAACTCCTGGAGTTTCACTCAAACCCATGTCCATTGAGTTGGTGAGGCCATCCAACCATCTCATCCTCTATCGTCCCCTTCTCCTCCTGCCTTTAATCTTTCCCAGCATCAGGGGCTTTTCAAATGAATCAGCTCTTTGCATCAGTGGTTAAAGTATTGGAGTTTCAGCTTCAACATCAGTCCTTCCAATGAACACCCAGGACTGATCTCCTTTAGGATGGACTGGTTGGGTCTCCTTGCAGTCCAAGGGACTCTCAAGAGTCTTCTCCAACACCAGAGTTCAAAAGCATCAAATCTTCTGTGCCCAGCTGTCTTTATAGTCCAACTCTCACATCCATACATGCTTACTGGAAAAACCATAGCCTTGACTAGATGGACCTATGTTGACAAAGTAATGTCTCTGCTTTTCAATATGCTGTCTAGGTTAGTCATAACTTTCCTTCCAAGGAGTAAGTGTCTTTTAATTTCATGGCTACAATCACCATCTGCAGTGATTTTGGAGCCCAGAAAAATAAAGTCAGCCACTGTTTCCACTGTTTCCCCATCTATTTCCCATGAAGTGATGGGACCGGATGCCATGATCTTCGTTTTCTGAATGTTGAGCTTTAAGCCCACTTTTTCATTGTCCTCTTTCACTTTGATCAAGAGGCTCTTTAGTTCTTCACTTTCTGCCATAAGGGTGGCATCATCTGCATATCTGAGGTTATTGATATTTCTCCCAGCAATCTTGATTCCAGCTTGTGCTTCTTCCAGCCCAGCATTTCTCATGATGTACTCTGCATATAAGTTAAATAAGCAGGGTGACAATATGCAGCCTTGACGTACTCCTTTTCCTATTTGGAACCAGTCTTTTGTTCCATGTCCAGTTCTAACTGTTGCTTCCTGACCTGCATACAGCTTTCTCAAAAGAGGTCAGGTGGTCTGGTATTCCCACCTCTTTCAGAATTTTCCACAGTTTATTGTGATCCACACAGTCAAAGGCTTTGGCATAGTCAATAAAACAGAAATAGATATTTTCTGGAACTCTCTTGCTTTTTCAATGATCCAGTGGATGTTGGCAATTTGATTTCTGGTTCCTCTGCCTTTTCTAAAACCAGCATGAACATCTGGAAGTTCACAATTCACATATTGCTGAAGCCTGGCTTGGAGAATTTAAAGCATCACTTTACTAGCATGTGAGATGAGTGCAATTGTGTGATAGTTCGAGCATTCTTTGACATTGTCTTTCTTTGGGATTGGAATGAAAACGGACCTTTTCCAGTCCTGTGGCCACTGCTGAGTTTTCCAAACTTGCTGGCATATTGAGTGTAGCACTTTCACAACATCATCTTTTAGGGTTTGAAATAGCTCAACTGGAATTCCATCACCTCCACTAGCTTTGTTTGTAATGATGCTTCCTAAGGCCCACTGACTTCACATTCCAGTTTTGGGGCTGCTTGATTCTAAATCATAATCATTGATAGAAGCTTACCTTCAGAAGGGAAAAAACTCAATTTAAGGGACTCAGCTGGAAAAGAATCCACTTGCAATGCAGCAGACCTGGGTTCAATCCCTGGGTTGGGAAGATCCCCTGAAGAAGGGAAAGGCTACCCACTCCAGTATTCTGGCCTGGAGAAATTCCATGGACTGTATTGTCCATGGGGTCGCAAAGGGTCAGACATGACTGTGAGAATTGCACTTTCACTTTTCAAGGGAATAACCCAAACTTCCTTTAACTGGATGAAACATTGACCACTAGTCCAAAATTGAGTAGAGGAGGATATGAAGGTAGGCTGAGAGGTAGGGGGCTGTTGATGAGAAGTGATGAGTTTGAAGGAACTATAGGACCTGTCATGGAGAAGAGAGGAGAGAGGTTCTGGGGAAATAAGAGGGCTGGGAAGATGCAAGCCTGCTGTACCTGTGGAAGAGGGGGTGTGGCTGGAATGAACTAAACATGATGTAGAAGCTGTGTGGATTAGTATGTGACTTGAGCCTGAATACGCGTAGGGATTTTATGTTTGTTCTTTGTCAGTTAACAACGAGATACTATTTTAATAATGGATTGTACAGTTACAGTTTTCTATGTGGGCAAAAAATAGGGCTTGTATTGTTAATATGCAATTTATTCATTTAGGAGGTGTCTATACTAAAACATATATAGTATCAGTGATAAATGCCAGGCTTCAGAATGGAAGCGTCTAGAACATAAACACCCTATAGGATATGCTGCTTATAAGACTCAGTTAATCGTTTTATGTGACTCGCTGATGACACACATGTTGTTTCAGGGCATACTTAGCCATTTAAGGGTTGCCTTACTATCAGAGAATTATTTGGAGAAGTCACAGGGCAAGAGAGAACCTAATTAATATTAAGCATCAACAATAATTTGGGCTTGTTTTCACAGTTTGCATAGTAGAGGAAAATGCCAGCCCTGGATTATCAGTGTGAATTACTGGTGGTTTCTTCGGCTGCTGGTCAGAATCACTATAAACTGTTTAGCATACAAATTAATATGGATATTATTTTTTTTTGTAGTAGCACTTGACTCATTCATTTCACTAATATGCAGATCCAGTAATTCTCAAACCAACCTCACCTTTCTCTATGTATGCTAAGCAAAGTTTATTAATAGCAAAGAGCTGTCATAAAAATCTCATATTACAAAGAATTCATTACTTCTGCAAAAAAAGTGCTGAGTAAATTTGTTGATCTATTACTAAATAATCTAATAAAAACTCAAAATGCAAGTCCATTTATCAGGTAAAAAGAGCAATCCCCCACCCGCTTTTTTTTTTTTTTTTTGAGATTTGAAATCATGGCAGTTTGTCCTATCCATATGCATACAAAGTACTTACATTGGTTAATTTGCTTTGGACTTTTAATAAGCTTATTCATTAATATGATATGAAAACTTTAAAAGAAGATTTAACTAGAAGAATTCTGTTACTAGGAACATTCAGCAAAAAGGAGAAGGAATGCTAAGTGTCTTAATGGCTGGAACAAACATACATTATTAGTTATGTGTCTAACTTTTCTGTCCCCATCCTCCATAATAATCCAATACAATTTCTTACCACATTTACCGTTCATAGAACAGGATGAAAGAGAGCCTGTAAATGGCAAACTGTAATAAATTTTCCATACAAATGATGGGTTAACTATCTGGGGAGAAAAAAAGCAACAGGCCAGAATAACAGTGATTTGAGCTAGGCATGAATATTCAATTCTGCCTGTGATGAGAAGTTACATTAGTGATGTGAGGATTTTACTGACAAGCAAATGCTGAAAATGAAATCCTAATGGAAAGAGAAATTTTTTTCAGAAACCCCATTGCAGATAATAAGTAAATTATCACCAATTTCAATAACACATTATGACATGCCAGCTAATTCATTATATGCTACTTGAGCTTTGGTTGAATAATAGTATTCTCTACTATTGACTATAACTCAATTCAGTAATTCACAATTTGAGTGCCTACTATGTGTATCCTGTGTATGGATATCTTAGTTAAGATTGAGAAAAAAATCCAGTTCCATTCTAAGATCCTTCCATTTTGCTTTAATCAATTGAGGGGAGTGCTAAATAAATGCAGTAATACCACATTCATTCAGCAAATATTTACAGAGCACCTGCTGAATTCGCTCTTATTGTAACTTGTGTCATAAGATGTTAAATGGGAAAATTTCACTCAAGTACCAAGATACGATAATACAAGCCAGGGAGAGAGATACTGTGATGCCTACTTTCTTTTATGCATAGTAATGATTTTTTGAAGGTGTGGTTACTATACTCAGCAGATTAAAAATTGCCATAGTTAGACTTAAAATTAAGCTTTTAAAATTAATTTTTTGCTGGAGTATAGTTGCTTTACAATGTTGTGTTAGTTTCTGCTGTACAGCAAGGTGTATCAGCTTACATTTGTCATAGTCAAAAACTGGAAACAACTAGAATGGCTCTCAAATAGGTGAATGACTAAACAAACTTGTACTTGCATATTGCGGACTACTGCTCAGTAATAAAAAGCCATAAACTATGCATGTCACTATTTCAGTGGATCACAAGGACGTGATAGTGAAGTGAAGCTGCTCAGTTGTGTCTGACTGTTTGCGACCTCAGGGACTGTAGCCCCCCAGACTCCTCCATCCATGGAATTTTCCAGGCAAGAGTACTGGAGTGGGGTGCCATTTCCTTCTCCAGAGGATCTTCCCAACCAAGGGGTCGAACCCGGGTCTTCCACAAAGCAGGCAGATGCTTTACGGTCTGAGCCACCAGCTATGGTGTCCAGTGAAAGGACATGATGCCTAGTGAAAAAAAGGCCAATCTCAAAAGTTTACATTAAATACATTCTTGGATTTACAAAATGATGGAAAGAAAAGTAGTGGTTGCCAGGGGTTAGGGGTGGTGGTGGAAGGGCACTGGTGTGACAATTAAGGGGTAACTTAAGGGAGATCTTTGCGGTAATAAAATAGTTTGATGGTGTGATTGAAGTGGTGGTTACACAAATCTACACATGATAAAATGATGCAGGACTATACACACAGACTATATCAATGTCAGTTTCCTGGTTTTGATACCATGTTATAGTTATATAAGATGTAACCATTGTGGGGAACTAGGTGAAGGGTACCTGGGGCCTCTCTGCAACTTTATGTGAATACATAATTATTTTAAAATGGAAGTAAAAAAGGTCTTGCGACTTAAGGTGATCATAGTTCTTTACCTGAAAATAAGTAGAAAAGCCATAGGATTTACAAATTTTTACCAAGAGGGGAAGAATTGCAAGGTTCACTGGGCCAATCAAGAAACAAGATCAAGTTATTTGTATGATTGCATTCCATGATGTCTGCTTGCTCAATATGTGCCCAATTACTTATAATACTCTCTTTTTCTTAAAATGCTTTCTTCCCTTGTTTTTTAAATTTATTTGGCTGTGCCACGTCTTCATTGCTGCTTGGGCTATGAGCATGCTTCTCATTGCTGTGGATTCTCTGGTTGCTGAGCGTGGCTTTAGGGCATGCGGGTTTCAGTGGTTACAGTTCCCAGGCTCTAGAGCACAGGCTCAATGCTTGTGGTGCATGGGTTTAGTTGTTCTGTGACATGTGGGATCTTTCCAGACCAGGGATTGAACCTGTGTCTCCTGCATTGGCAGGCAGACTCTTTATCACTGAGCCACCAGGGAAGCGCTCCCTTGGTTTTGATGACATGATACTCTCCTCATGTTTCTTCTCATAAAATCTGCTCTCTTTAATATTTTCTTTTTTGTTTGATGGAGATAGCCAGTTGGTCACCCAAGTCATAAACCTTTGACTTTGTTTCTTTCCCATCTTCACCACTCCAATTTGCCTTCACTTCCTAACATTGTTCTTACTACTACTTCCTTTGTTTTTGCCTTCATTTTATCTCACTTGAGTGACTGACATCTGCAACACCCACTTACATACCTTCAGGCTTGTTCTTCATAACACTGTCCTCCAACAACCAGCCAGAGTGATCTAAAATGCAAATGGCCCCATCATCTCTAGCCTGAAGCCTTTCAATCGTTATCCATTGCTTACAAGAAAATTTGCACACCCTCTTGATCTAACAACCAAGGTTCCTGATTGTCGAGTGTCCCCCAGCCTCTCTAGACTAATTCTTCTCCAGAGCTTGACTCATGTTTGTTACACAGATTCATGCTCTGTGTATGCATTGTTTATGCTCTGTCTTCTGGCTTGAATGTTATCTTTGAGGATTACTTGTACACACCTCTTATAATTTTAAAGACTCATTTCAAGATCCAAAGCTTTCAGGAAATCTTCTCTGTCCCTTAGGCAAGGTCAAGTTTCTATCTCTGTGCTCCCCAAATTGCTTTACTACTTAGATTGTGTCTATTGGCATAATTATAATCTTACTTTTCTTCCCAGGTGGCTCAGTGGTAAAGAATCCACCTGCCAATGCAGGAGATGCAGGTTTGATCTCTGGGTTGGAAGATCCCCTGGATGAGGAAGTGGCAGCCCACTCCAGTATTCTTGCCTGGAAAATTCCATGGACAGAGGAGCCTGGTGGACTACAGTCCATGGGGTCACAAAGAGTCCGACATGACTTAGTGACTGAACGCTGATGCATGGTCTTACTTTGTGAGTTGAGAACTGGCTTACCTTTCTCAGGGTCTTTCATGGTTTGTTTTCTATGAACTCATATGGTTTCTTGTGTCATCTGGCCTCTCTCGTTCATTATTCATGGAAGTTTAGTAAACATTAATTGCTTCTGTGTAGGAATTATTGATATGTTAGGGATGGGAGATAGAAAAATAAGTGAGATGTGGCTCTTGCCCTTACTTACCTCAAAGTACACAATATGCATTTTATATTTGTGGACAGTTGGGGAAACCAGGGTAAGATTCTCCTGAGCAAATTAGCAACCTGATGGCACTGTGTTAGCACCCAGATGAGCCTTGGAGAAGTGCTCTGTAGTGAAGTCATGCCGCGAAAGGCCGGTGCAGAGGTTCCTTGTGGCCAGTACATCCATGCCACTTGCGAACGAAGGGAGCCACAGACTCTTAGTCAGTTTGTTCCAGTTAAGTAATCCTGAGCATTTCAACAGTAAGATCAGTTACAAGATGAAGCATTGGAAAGTCTGATATTTCTCAATAGCACTACCCATAGCATAATAAAAGACCTTTATGAAGAGTGAAAGGATTTATGGCAGTCGTCAGTTGATAAAGTCAGAACTGAAAATATTTTTGCTCATCAGAAACTCAGACTGCTTGCTTTCAACCATCATTTCCCCATTCTCTCATCTTGATTCTAAATATTACTCTGTTTTTTATTGTTATTTTGGTTGTAAAGGATTAGGAAATGTTATAGTAAAATGTTGTAGGAACTTAGAAGACTGAAAGTGCTTGGTATGATGCCTGGTCCTTTGTAATATTAAACAATCAGTGTAGAGAAACAAAAACGGGTGTCTTGGCAATTTTGCTAGATATCCAAAAAAACCCTTACAAGACAAATTAGAGAAGCAATGCTGCCTCTCTTTTTATCCTGTGACAGAGAGCTAATTCAGCTTCTTTAACAGAAACTCAAATAAACCCAGCCCTTTCAAAAAGCCTTTATGCTCAATGTAAAGGAAAATGTGTCTTCAAATCCTAAGAGTTCAGCTTCCACTGGTTTCAATGGGAGCTGTACATTCAGAGCCAAGGGCTAATTTTGGTCTGTGTGCTTCCCCAATAAGTTCTCTTGGGTGATCATTTTAGCTTCAGCAAAGTGTTTCCTCTAGCTATAAGAGCCAGTGTTTAAAAGTTTAAAGCAATGCGAATAGGCCAAAATCTAAATCAATATTCTGTAGAACAAATAAAGAGAAAAGAGAGCTAGGCGGCAGGCACATGGAATGTGCTTCAATTCCCTGGTAGGCAGATCAAGGAGTTTTCAACAAGAACTTAAAAATAAAAGACCTAAAAAACAGATGTTAACACAACTGTTCTCTCCCCACTCAGTGAGAAATGACTGTTTAGGTTTTCAGATCAAGACCCAGGGGTCACAAAGGGAAATGCCATGGTGTAGTGTCAAGTGAGAACCAACAGGCAAAAGGGATTCAGATCAATAGGCAGCAGCGTCCTTATCTTCCTCAACGCCAGTTATTTTTACAGCATTTGTAGTGACTTTGTTTCACTTTTAGGTATATTACTTTGGTTCATGTATGAATTCATATGGAAATTACATGGTATGAGGGGTTGTGTTTCTCCTTTTCCCCTACCTACCCTTCCTCCTTCAACTTAGAGGTTTCTTACTAATATCATGTATGAGGAGGACAGCTTTCCTGTCAGTCTCTAGGGCTCTGAAGATGACTCATTATCTTTTGCCCTTTGAGGACTTTGAGGGATAATAGCTTCAAACTGGAAGGAGACACTACATTGAAAGAGCATCTCAAAGCAAGTTCATCACAGTTTAACACAACATTTGACTTCACTGTAACAGCAACTTGAGATGTGATAGTAGGAAGGGAAAGAACCTGGGGCTGTATCGGACCTTTCATATTCTTTAAAAGAGGGTTTAGTATAAGATGGTTTAATTGCCGAGATGCAAAATGCATTTTATTATGAGGAAAATTAACCTTTTAAGAATATACTGTAGCAATAATAAAAATAAATGGAATTTGTAGAGTGGTTTATATTTGAAGAGCATATTTTTACATCTATTGTCCCTTGAGCCTCTAAAGCAGTTTATAAAAGGATTCTCCCATTTTCCCCCCAACATATGTTCCTAATAGGTAAATACAAAAGTCCAAAGAAATATTCAGTGAGGAAAAACTAGGGAGGTCTGAATTATAAAGTAACCATGCTTAAAATATGCAGTGATATATTTAACCACAATTAAAAACAAAGAAAAGGCAGTGTTTTAACTTAAGTTACAGAAAACACATCAGGGCAGTAAATGCATCAGGGCAGTATCTCAGGAGGTGGATCCTCCTTGAATCAAGTGTTACTAAATCACTGAAAAGGTATTACAGGTACCCTACCTTCCAATTCCACTGGCCTTTCTATTTTCTTATCCTGTGGAAACTGAGAGTTTTCTGAATTTTCTGGCTCTATTTTGAGATAATGATAAATATTTTGAGTAAAGTACAGAGGAATTCTTCATGTGGGGCTGGAATAAAAATTGAGATCTATATAGAGGTTTCTGAAAGATTTTGAAAGAGTGAATGGAGAAAGCCCTGGTGCAGGGGTGGGTGAGGGGACAGAGTGATGGTAAGGGAAAGTGGGAGGTCAGCACTGCCATTTGAGACACAGAGGCAGTCCTAGCGACCACACACATGAGCAAAGAGTGGGTTAACCTGTTAGCTTGACAGGAGAGAAGGGTTTGTGTTAAGGGGTTGGGGTGGAAAAGAAGGCTGGGGCCCGTGTCTGGAAAACAGAACATTAAGCTAAGGAGTTTGAAAATTCCCTGGCAAGATGAGCAACCAAGGTTTCTGAGAAGGGACATGACTCAGTGAAAGAGATATTTTAGACAAATAAATCTGGCAGGAATGTTGAGATAGGGAGTAAGACTAGTATTCAAGGGAGCAATTAGGAGGTGACCCCAGGAAGCCCCAGGCATCAGGTGATAAAAGTCTAGACTTAGTCCAGCTATGTACAAATCTCACACGTTTGGGGAACACAACATTTTCTAGTGTCCTCCAGAGTCTGTCAGTCTTGGTAGCTTCAGATCAAATAGGACACTTAAAAATTTGCTGCAGGGGTGTGGACATATCTACATTGTTAACTAGAGAAATAAAACTGCTACAGAGTCCATCTGAACTGAAAGGTGGGACTGCACAGACTGGGAATAGCAGACAGTCAATTTATACAATCCTTGGAGACTCTAAGCAGAAATTACTGCCTTATCTAGGAGAGAAAGGTTTTTTATTTCAGAGTTTTGGAGACTGACCGAAGTTGCCAGTGTTGCGAAACTTTAGCCCTCAGGCCTTGGCTTTTCCTTGGATTAGTTCCTATCGCCCACCTCATGAACTCCTTGAGGGGCTCACTCATTGGTGAGCAAAGACTAACTATTGCCTTTCTTGGGAAGGCTCTGTGTATGTGTGTGTGTGTGTGTGTGTGTGTGTATTCTTGTGCATGCACACTTGCATCTGTACTCAGTCATCTCTGACTCTTTGGGGCCTGTAGCCCGCCAGGCTCCTCTGTCCATGGGGATTCTCCAGGCAAGAGTTCTGGAGTGGGCTGCCATTTCCTTCTCCAGAGGATCTTCTGACCCAGGCATCGAACCTGCGCCTCTTTTGTCTTCTGTGTTAACAGGTGGGGTCTCTACCACTAGCGCCACATGGGAAGCCCTTTGGAGTCACGTCCTTAGCCAGTCAGTGTCCAGGCCTATAGCTTGGTTAACTGGCAGCAGATGATTTCTTGCTTACTTTCCTGGGGCTGTTTTTTCAAGGAATTATTACAGAGCACAGAGGTTTAAAACAGGAGCTCTGGTATTGCTAAATATTGGCAAGGTCAAATTCTACTGAACTTTGGGATTAGTAGTGATCTGACTGTATTTTCCTTTGGGTACTTCTGCTCTCCGCAGCTCTATTTTTTGTGATCCTTGTTCCTGAATGTCTCTTTAAGTTAAGATGTTGTTCAGGAGTTGGTAGAGCTGGCAGACTACAACGTTGCATGCTGTATTATTCATTGTTTGGTGACTAGACTTCATATCGGTGGTAAAAATAAACACGATGCCTCTCAGCTTACTTCAATCCTTTCAGTCCTCTTGTGAATGGTTTCCTGGAACTGTGCGACTCCCTTGAAACAAAGCATGAAGAAGGAGAAGATGGGGGAGGGATTAGGGGAGGAGGGGGAAGGGAGAGGGTCAGGATCAGTCTCAACCGTGGCATAATTTTTAGAAGCAGGCTGGATGACACATTCAGTTTACAGAGAAGTGTAACAATTGCCCCAGTGGTACTCTAAACATAAAGTTAGTGTTTCCTGCCACAACTGTGGCTTTCCTTTCCATTCTTTGGTTTGGAAGCAGTCATTTTAATATATAGACACCTCTCTATATAAATTAAGTTGCAATTTTTCTCATTAAGATGGAGGAACCGATTTCTGGCCATGATGGTTTCAACTTTACTTCATAAATGAACCAGTAGGTGTTGCTATGCTAGCACTAATGTGGACTCCATAAAAACTAACTGGTCACTTTGTGGTGAGTGGGTCCCCAAATAATT
This sequence comes from Bos javanicus, assembly GCF_032452875.1. Taxonomy (NCBI): domain Eukaryota; kingdom Metazoa; phylum Chordata; class Mammalia; order Artiodactyla; family Bovidae; genus Bos; species Bos javanicus. The sequence continues at coordinate 89,306,213 of NC_083874.1, read as the reverse complement.
CTTATTTGTGTGTTCTTTCTCAAAGCTCAAAACACTGCTCCCCAATACTGAAGTTCTAATGGGTTTATTTTGACTGCAGAGGATTTTAAATGAAGATCCCCTATTCTGCTGTGTCTGTTCACAATATTGAAAAATAATTTCATTGACTTTCCAGTAGTTAAGTTGTTTTGGTCTTTGGAGGAAAAATTGATAACCAATTGTATAACTGGAAAAATATTTTTTCCTCCTTCACTCTTCCTAATTTCTGCACTTCTTTTGTAATGTATATTATCATCACCCCTGTGTCCCAAAGGTACATTAAAAAAAGAAAAAATAATCTTTCTGGTATAAGCCTACAGGCATAGATAACCTTTGAAACGTGCTCTTGTTTGTCAAACAAACAAGTGTATTTACACAAGACCTAACTCTTCACAACATACCTCAGCATCTCAAGTATGTTTACATTAAAAAGTGTTTTTCTATTCCTGTGTGTATGAAGAAACAAATGATTTCCTTGTGTTATCCTTTGTAAGGCTGCTGCTGTATCAATTATTAGGCAGAAACAGACATTGCTACTTCTGTTTTTGCCTTTAAGTTGATAAGCAAAAACTAAAAACTTAGAAAAATATTTTCAATTTTTATATTGAAAGCTGAAGTTCTTAGAATTAAAAAAGTTTGATAATTGATTTTTTAGGCAATCCACCAACTATTTCAATGTGTGACTTGATGAGGAAAAATGCAGTTTGTGTACATTCTACTGCTTTTGCATATGAAGTTTCCTCAGTTGTACCTTGTAAGTGAAATTGCATGGTGAAAATATGAACCTGTCAAAGCTGCTTTTCTCTTTTTAAATTGCTAAACGCAGCAGAAACCTATACACTTCAGATGAAAACTCATGCGTTGATCTTAAAACACTGTTTAAAGAGTGTGAATGTATATTCTGATACAGAGCGAAAGCAAAGGCACTGGGTGAAGGAAATAAAGAACAAAGCTTTAGAAAGAAACGAGAGAGATGGCTGGGGGAAATCTCAAGAATGAATGGAAAAGTGAAACTGTTATATTTTTGTTTTCATAGTTGCAAAACTATTTAATAATATGAAGCAATAACAGTTTATCAAGCCTGTCACAGGTAGGGCTGAATCACATGAGCCAAAGCGGACATAGATTTTTCTATAAATTGCTCAGGGTTCATTTAAAAATGATCTTTAATAAAACAGTGAAATACTTCAGTTGTATAAATCTCTCAGAACTTTCTAAATAGGAAAACAATAACACACCTTAAAGAGTGGGGTTTGGAGCAAAGTAAATAAAACTAAACATTTTTCTGCATTATTTTATAATGAATTTTCATTGATTTTCTTGGTTATATGATTTGTGGCTTGTGGTCTTTCCCCTGCCTCCTTCCCCCACTCTCTCTCCTTTTCCTTCATGATCCCTTTTCTCATCTTTCTGAGTGGTGTCATCTGGGGGCAACTTCAAAATAGTTAGCTGAGTGAGATTGCACAAGGTGAAGGAAAAACACTCAGTTTTTCTCCCTGTTGAGTTTCATTAGTGAAATGCTCTGAAGTCATGGGTGGTGAGTGTGAAAATACAGAGCTGTAGATTGGGTGGTAATCAACTTGATGTTTGTAGTAACCAGAGATGTAGGATTCTAATCATTCCCTTGTACCAGCACATGGAAGCTGAGTTTAATTCAGCTAAATGGCCCATGATACGGACTCCCCTTCAATTTGATTTCTCCCCTCTGGTGAATTCTTAATCAGAATTTCCTACTATTTAGTAACTAAATTAAAATCTGTAAATTGTAGGCAACTGCATATAATGCGATGATGTATCCATAAGCATTGAAATTACTTAGAGCATTTCATGTAATGAGCATTCTAACATAATGCATTTAAGCTTTGTGATGGGAAAATAATCTGGTTAGATATCGCAATAAAGTATAAAGGATCACTTATCTTTACTTGTGAAGAAAAGATGTAAAATGTGGATGCTTTTTCTCAACAAAGTAGTAATTTAAAAGTAGTTATGAACTTTTCACTTAAATACTAAAGGTATTTATAAACTGATTGCTTAATATATATGTATATATCAGATGTTTAGATAAACATTTTATGTACCTTCATTTGATCATTATAACAATTTAATGAGGTAGCTACTTCTATTACTCATTTTCTACATATCAGAAAACTAGGACTCAGAAAAGTTAATAATTTGCCCAAGACCACACAACTACTGGTGTTGGGGCTAGGATTCAAATTAAGGTATGTCTGATTCTAGAGTCTGGGCTCTTTATGCTATGGAAATATAATCAGAAAATTTTTGTATATTTAGTTTTTATTATTTTCATTTATTTTGTATGAAGTATTCAACTTAAAATGTGATCAAACCAAAGAAGCAATTGTGAGTGGCATATTTATTTAGTGGAATATTTATTTATCAGACTCCCTTCCCTGCTGGCCTTTGGAGTGGAAAGCTGAGCACTGATATGTGACTCTGAAATAGTAAGTCAGTAAAATATGAGACTATGGAAGACTACAGCAGATGAGAGTAGTGGGGGAAGACTTCCTGAAGGAGGCAAAACTTCTAAGTGAATCCTGTACAAACACATCAGTGTCTGAAAATCACCAAAATAGATAGGTAGGACAATCTGAGAATATTATTAAAGGTAAATGAGTTTGCTGCTAGCAAAAAGTGAGGTAAATATAAAAGCTTAGCATTTCTTAACCATGGTTGCATATTAGAATCTAGAGTGCTTTTTAAAAACACAGACACCTAGGCCCCACGCTTGACCAATCTTAAAATTCTGTGTTGGAGATATTTGGGCAATGGTATTTCTTAAAAGTTTTAAGGAATTCTAGTGCACACCTGTTGCTGAGAATCACTGATAACAGCTGTATTGATGTATTTGTGTTGGGGTCAAGTGGAAAATGAAGTAGAATAGGCTTATACAGCTATGAAAGATGGAAAGACTTTGATGTTAGACTTGATGGTATAGACACATAACTATAACTAGATAGTCTTGATCAAGAGAGGTCAATTCAATTCAGCTGACAAAACTGAAATCTTATATGTACAAGATACTGTAGAGGGACCTGACAAGTTGAACCAAATCTGACCTTTGCTCTTTAATGTTTCATAAATGTAGTAGGGGGTACACTGATAGCTTCTATCACCAGTCACATCCACAGCTGGGTATTGTTTTTGCTTTGGCTCCATCCCTTCATTCTTTCTGCGGTTATTTCTCCACTGATCTCCAGTAGCATATTGGGCACCTACCAACCTGGGGAGTTCCTCTTTCAGTATCCTATCATTTTGCCTTTTCATACTGTTCATGGGGTTCTCAAGGCAAGAATACTGAAGTGGTTTGCCATTCCCTTCTCCAGTGGACCACATTCTGTCAGACCTCTCCACGATGACCCGCCCATCTTGGGTGGCTCCACACGGCATGGCTTAGTTTCATTGAGTTAGACAAGGTTGTGGTCCATGTGATCAGATTGACTAGTTTTCTGTGATTATGGTTTCAGTGTGTCTGCCCTCTGATGCCCTCTCGCAACACATACCGTCTTACTTGGGTTTCTCTTACCTTGGACATGGGGTATCTCTTCATGGCTGCTCCAGCAAAGAGCAGCCGCTGCTCCTTACCTTGGAAAAGCTGTGGATGTGACTGGTGATAGAAGCAAGGTCCGATGCTATAATGAGCAACATTGCATAGGAACCTGGAATGTCAGGTCCATGAATCAAGGCCAATTGGAAGTGGTCAAACGGGAGATGGCAAGAGTGAACATCAACATTCTAGGAATCAGCAAACTAAAATGGACTGGAATGGGTGAATTTAACTCAGATGACCATTATATCTACTACTGTGGGCAGGAATCCCGTAGAAGAAATGGAGTAGCCATCATGGTCAACAAAAGACTCCAAAATACAGTACTTGGATGCAATCTCGAAAAGGACAGAATGATCTCTGTTCATTTCCAAGGAAAACCATTCAATATCACAGTAATCCAAGCCTATGCCCCAACCAGTAACACTGAGGAAGCTGAACAGTTCAATGAAGACCTAAAAGACCTTTTAGAGCTAACACCACAAAAAGATGTCCTTTTCATTATAGGGGACTAGAATGCAAAAGTAGGAAGTCAAGAAACACTTGGAGTAACAGGCAAATTTGGCCTTGGAGTACATAATGAAGCAGGGCAAAGGCTAACAGAGTTTTGCCAAGAGAACGCACTGGTCATAGCAACAACAACACAAGAGATGACTCTACACATGGACATCACCAGATGGTCAACACCAAAATCAGATTGATTATATTCTTTGCAGCCAAAGATGGAGAATCTCTATACAGTCAGCAACAATAAGACTGGGAGCTGACTGTGGCTCAGATCATGAACTCCTTATTGCCAAATTCGACTTAAATTGAAGAAAGTAGGGAAAACCACTAGACCATTCAGGTAAGACGTAAATCAAATCCCTTATGATTATACAGTGGAAGTGAGAAATAGATTTAAGGGACTAGATCTGGTAGATAGTGCCTGATGAACTATGGAATGAGGTTTGAGACATTGTAGAGGAGACAGGGATCAAGACCATCCCCATGGAAAAGATGCAAAAAGCAAAATGGCTGTCTGAGGAGGCCTTACAAATAGCTGTGAAAAGAAGAGAAGCGAAAAGCAAAAGAGAAAAGGAAAGGTATAAGCATCTGAATGCAAAGTTCCAAAGAATAGCAAGGAGAGATAAGAAAGCCTTCCTCAGCGATCAGTGCAAAGAAATAGAGGAAAACAACAGAATGGGAAAGACTAGAGATCTCTTCAAGAAAATTAGAGATGCCAAGGGAATATTTCATGCAAAGATTGCCTCGATAAAGGACAGAAATGGTATGGACCTAACAGAAGCAGAAGATATTAAGAAGAGGTGGCAAGAATACACAGACGAACTGTACAAAAAAGATCTTCAAGACCAAGATAATCACGATGGTGTGATCACTCACCTAGAGCCAGACATCCTGGAATGTGAAGTCAAGTGGGCCTTAGGAAGCATCACTATGAACAAAGCTAGTGGAGGTGATGGAATTCCAGTTGAGCTATTTCAAATCCTGAAAGATGATGCTGTGAAAGTGCTGCACTCAATATGCCAACAAATTTGGAAAACTCAGCAGTGGCCACAGGACTGGAAAAGGTCAGTTTTCATTCCAATCCCAAAGAAAGGCAATGCCAAAGAATGCTCAAACTACTGCACAATTGCACTTATCTCACATACTAGTAAAGTAATGCTCAAAATTCCAAGCCAGGCTTCAGCAATATGTGAATTGTGAACTTCCAGATTTTCAAGCTGGTTTTAGAAAAGGCAGAGGAACCAGAGATCAAATTGCCAACATCTGCTGGATCATCGAAAAAGCAAGAGAGTTCCATAAAAAACATCTATTTCTGCTTTATTGACTATGCCAAAGCCTTTGACTGTGTGGATCACAATAAATTGTGGAAAATTCTGAAAGAGATGGGAATACCAGACCACCTGACCTGCCTCTTGAGAAACCTATATGCAGGTCAGGAAGCAACAGTTAGAACTGGACATGGAACAACAGCCTGGTTCAAAATAGGAAAAGGAGTACGTCAAGGCTGCGTATTGTCACCCTGCTTATTTAACTTATATGCAGAGTACATCATGAGAAATGCTGGGCTGGAAGAAGCACAAGTTGAAATCAAGATTGCTGGGAGAAATATCAGTAACCTCAGATATGCAGATGACACCAGCCTTATGGCAGAAAGTGAAGAGGAACTAAAAGGCCTCTTGATGAAAGTAAAAGAGGAGAGTGAAAAAATTGGCTTAAAGCTCAACATTCAGAAAACTAAGATCATGGCATCTGGTCCCATCACTTCATGGCCAATAGATGGGGAAACAGTGGAAACAGTGTCAGACTTTATTTTTCTGGGCTCCAAAATCACTGCAGATGGTGATTGCAGCCATGAAATTAAAAGACGCTTACTCCTTGGAAGAAAAGTTATGACCAACCTAAATATCATATTAAAAAGCAGAGACATTACTTCGCCAACAAAGGTCCATCTAGTCAAGGCTATAGTTTTTCCAGTGGTCATGTATAGATGTGAGAGTTGGATTGTGAAGAAAGCTGAGCATTGAAGAATTTATGCTTTTGAACTGTGGTGTTGAAGAAGACTCTTGAGAGTCCCTTGGACTGCAAGGAGATCCAACCAGTCCATCCTCAAGGAGATCAGTCCTGGGTGTTCATTGGAAAGACTGATGCTGAAGCTGAAACTCCAGTACTTTGGCCATCTCATGCAAAAAGTTGACTCATTGGAAAAGACTCTGATGCTGGGAGGGATTGGGGGCAGGAGGAGAAGGGGATGACAGAGGATGAGATGGCTGGATGGCATCACCGACTCAATGGACATGAGTCTGAGTAAACTCCAGGAGTTGGTGATGGACAGGGAGGCCTGGCGTGCTGTGGTTCATGGGGTCTCAAAGAGTCAGACAGAACTGAGTGACTGAACTGAACCGAACTGATACTGATAGCTGTTAAAGTATGTGCATATCAAGGACTATAACAGAAATTCAGACATGCTCTGGCATAGAAATATTCTGCTTCTGGTTGTAAATGTCTAAAGATTACCAAAAGAAGATAACTCTCATTGGAATTTTGACCCAAAAGTAAGCCCGAATTTTTGAGAGACATGAAGCAAAGAGCATTCTTGGTACAGAAATTAATGGCATTCAGAGGCTCAGAACTTATTTGTGGATGAGGGCAGGAATCACATTGAAAAGGAGCTGATGAGAAGGAGAGATACCTCAAAGAAAAAGACAGGCTGTGAGTCTAGCATGCCGACATGCCCATCCGAAGGCTGAAGTGTGGCCTCTGACTCTTGACGTAATAAATTCCATGCTTCTCCTCAGAAAGTCTGCATGTGCTACTCATAAAGTGCAGCTCAAGGTTGTCTGGGGGAGAAAATAATAAGAGAAGGAAGGACAGGCCTGCTGTTGCACAATGTTAAAAATGCTGAAAGATTATGTTTAATTCTTATGACTATTTTAAAAATGTTTTTTCTTGGTGTCTTCATTACTCAGCCTTCATCGTTTTGTGTCTATGTGGGATGGTTATCACCAAGCCTATTCAGTTCAGATCAGTCGCTCAGTCGTATCTGACTCTTTGCGGCCCCATGAATCGCAGCACACCAGGCCTCCCTGTCCATCACCAACTCCGGAGTTCACTCAGACTCACGTCCATCGAGTCAGTGATGCCATCCAGCCATCTCATCCTTTGTTGTCCCCTTCTCCTCGTGCCCCCAATCCCTCCCAGCATCAGAGTCTTCCAGTGAGTCAACTCATCGCATGAGGTGGCCAAAGTACTGGAGTTTCAGCTTTAGCATCATTCCTTCCAAAGAAATCCCAGGGCTGATCTCCTTCAGAGTGGACTGGTTGGATCTCCTTGCAGTTGAAGGGACTCTCAAGAGTCTTCTGCAGCACCACAGTTCAAAAGCATCAATTCTTCGGCAGTCAGCCTTCTTCACAGTTCAACTCTCACATCCATACATGACCACAGGAAGTAATTGTAGTGAAAGTGAAAGTTGCTCAGTCATGTCCAACTCTTTGTGACCCCATGAATTCTCCAGGCCAGAATTCTGGAGTGGGTAGCCATTCCTTTTTCCAGGGTATCTTTCTTTCATTTTGAGGTCTCTCCCCTTCTCAATCAGAGACTTCCCTTAATGCCTTCCTGTTTGAGTCAACTCTTCCTTTTTTGGTTTACTCTTTTGGCTCATGTCTTTTGGGTTGCTCCCTTCCTTTTGTGAAGTTGCTCAGTTGTGTCTGACCCTTTGCAACCCCATGGACTGTAGCTCACCAGGCTCCTCCATCCATGGGATTCTCCAGGCAAGAGTACCTGAATAGGTTGCCATTTCCTTCTCCAGAGGATCTTCCTGACCCAGGGATTGAACCAGGGTCTCCTGCATTATAGGCAGATGCTTTACCATCTGAGCCACCAGGGAAGCTCCTTTTACTGGAGCACATTCCCCAAAACTTTCTAATAAAGGGTGTGAGAAAAACGTGTTCTTGTATGTCTGATAATGTCTTTATTCTTGACATTTTTCTTCTTGCAGGAAAATTTTAGTATTTCCTCTTTTTCATAGTGTTTTGAAATATTGTGAGGGCATCTCCTAATATGACTATTTTCATTTGTTAATATTTCTGTTCTTTAAAAAAATATTTCTCTTCTTTTAGTGTGTTACTCGAAGCTGGAAACCAACCTTACAAAGTTTGGAATTTTATTTTGTACTTTTCTTTGATAATTTTCTTCTCTCCATATGTCAGATGTTGAACTTCCTAGCACAAAACCTGTATTTTATATCATTTGTTTCAGACTTTCCATCTTTTTTTCTGTTGTTTTTTAAATTATTTTGCTTAATATTTTGAGAGTTTTTATTTTGTTTTCCAAACCATTATCATTTATTTGATTAATATTTTTAATTTGAAAAAGCCCTTTCTTGTTCAACTATTTCTTTTTTTAATGCACCTTGTTTGATGTGTAATAATAACTAAGGGCTTTTAAAAATTATTTATTTTTTGCTTGTGCTGGGTCTTTGTTGCTGCACGGGTTACTCTGTAGTTGTGGTTCACTGGCGTCTCACTGTGGCGGCCTCTCGCTGCTGAGCGTGGGCTGTAGGGCGTGTGGGCTTCAGCAGTTGTAGCATGAGACTCAGTAGTTGTGTTTCCTGGGCTCTAGAGCACAGGCTTAATAGTTGTGGCTCCCGGGTTTAGTTGCTCCGAGCATGTGGGATCTTTCTGGACCAGGGATTGAACCTGTGTCTCCTGCATTGGCAGGGGGATTCTTTACCACTGAGTCACCAGGTAAGCCCCAACTAAAGGCTTTGTGTGTGTGTGTGTGTGTGTGTGTGTGTGTGTGCTTCAGTATTTGTTTTTTCTGGAATTATGCATTCTGATTGATTTTTACCTCTGTCTTGTATCTTGAACATTTTTCTCAAGTCCGGTCTTGTCCATATTTAAAAGTAAGATCTCAAAAACTGAATGGGAAACCTGTGTTTTTAGATGTGGCTCATGAACTGGAAGGGATTATTTTGCTGTTACTATTTGGGAGGCTGATGCTTAATGCGAGAGAAGTGCTGTGTGTCAGAATGTAGTGGTCTTTCTCTAGGCTTATTCAGTTTTTCCAGAGGAAAGACGTTCATTCTTCTTCCAAGGGTATAAAGAAGCTAGTTACTGGTGTTTACTGCTGTGTTCTGTAATATGTGGCTCTTGAGTCCAGAATTTGTTGGAAGCTAATTGACATCTTTATTAACTTCATCCTTCTGTGAAAGCATTCTAATCTGTGTTTTTGCTCATATCATTTGTTATTCCTATATCTGCCTAACATTCTCCATAATTTTGTTGTAACTTTTTACCTGCCCCTTTCTGGATTCCATGCGAGGTCCCCTAGGCAGTGTAGTTAGGATCTTTGCTGGGCATTCCCTCCATGTGTTTTGGACTTTGTTCTTGAGTAAGTAGTACTTGTTATAGGCTCATGACTTCTCTTCTTTGGTATTTTTTTTAAGTGAGGTTTTGGGATAAGCACAGGTAAATTTGTATGTATAATCTACATCTTTAGGTCAAACTTAAGGCCTGATTGGATATTAAATTCTTCTATAAAACCTTCCTTTCTTGACTTCTTGATCCATGCCAATAGGTCTCTCCTCAAAATTCCTACTGTAATAAAATCAGTGTTTTCATTTGGCACTAATAATCATCTGACACTTTCTATATATTAATTGCAGATTTTTGGTCAGATCATGGCTTATATTTCTTTTGAATTCTCCCAGTACCATTACTTATACTGGACGAGTAGTAGATGACTTGCAAACAATTGTTGATTAATTGGATTTAGGAAATGAAGGATTAAAAAAGTTGCATGCATGACTAGTAGTAGAAGTCTTGGTGGTAAAGTGATAGAAATACTGGCAAAGACAGAGAAATTGGAGAGGGAAGTTAATGAATGCAAGTGGACATTTGTCAGACATACTGTTTGCTCAGAATCCTTAAATATACTTTCTAACTTGATGTTGCTTACCTTAATCTCTCCAAAGCTGAGGGCAATAATTCACTCTTCCAGCTGCCTCTGCAGATATGATGTATGTGTTCATTCACTCATGTCTGGCTCTTTGTGGCCCCATGGACTGTAGCCCATCAGGCCCCCCTTTCCCTGGAATTTTCCAGGCAAGAATATTGGAGTGGGTTGCCCTTTCCTACTCCAGGGGATTTTCCCAACCCAAGAATTGAACCCGTGTCTCTTATGTCTTCTGCATTGGCAAGCGGATTCTTTACCACTGGCACCACCTGGGAAAGCCAGACTGTTTTGCAGATATGATGCAGTTATGTAATTGATGACCCTCACTGAGACTTCAGAAGTGGGCAATGAAAAAAGCATATGAATAACTCATTTCAGATGAAGATGGTGGCAGAGGTACTCGACCTTCCAGGTTAGCAGTAGAAGAGGCTCAGTGTCCTGAGCTAGGTCCCTTGGGCAGTGCAGGAGGGGTCTTTGCTGGTAGTCCTTCAGTTGGTTTAGGTACTGTTCCTGACCACATATTCTCTAAGCCTGACCTGTAGGTGATCTTGGACACTCTGTATTCATTCGTTAAGAATCCATTGTGTTTGTTTGCATCTAAGAACTCTGAATGCTAAAGCAAATAATAAAAAGTATGTATTGTGAAATAAGGTATAAAATGAAACAGAAGTAGGTCTCAAGGTTTTGTTTATTTTTATAAACATGTAAACATTTGTATCAAGTCAAGATATGCAGATCTCTACCCAAAAAGTGGAACTCAAAACAAGAGGACAAAAGACAGGTAAATTTAACATCAGTCATAGTACAGGAAGGCAAAAGACATGTAGCTTCCCATTTTATAATGATATAAAAATGGAGGAACCAGGGGTACTCATCTAATTTGGTTCTGGAGTAAAATTCCTTTAAAAATACATTCATCTAAGTCTGAATATTTGAGAACTCTTTGGGGATTGAGCACATTACTTCTCCCTCTAACTCTTGTCAGGTAAATGTTGGTATTAAATTTTGTAACTGCTTATTGGCATTGCTTCATTTGCTCCCCACCTACTTGGCACTATGAGGAAGAAACCATGCTCTGAGAAAAGGTAAATTCATGCTCTTCTGTTACCATGAGTGAATTGGCCTGGATTAAGGCAGTCAGCATATTAAAAAGCAGAGACATTACTTTGCCAACAAAGGTCCATTTGGTCAAGGCTATGGTTTTTCCAGTAGTCACATATGGATGTGAGAGTTGGACTATAAAGAAAGCTGAGCACCAAAGAACTTATGCTTTTGAACTGTATTGTTGGAGAAGACTGTTGAGAGTCCCTTGGACTGCAAGGAGATCCAACCAGTCCATCCTAAAGGAGATCAGTCCTGAGTGTTCCTTGCAAGGACTGATGCTGAAGCTGAAACTCCAATACTTGGCCACCTGATATGAAAAGCTGACTCATTTGAAAAGAACCTGATGCTGGGAAAGATTGAAGGCAGGAGGAGAAGGGGACAACAGAGGATGAGATGGTTGGATGGCATCACTGACTCAATGGACATGAGTTTGGGTAAGTAAATCCCGGGAGTTGGTGATGGACAGGGAGGCCTGGTGTGCTGTGGTCCATGGAGTTGCAAAGAGTCAGACACGACTGAGTGACTGAACTGAACTGAACTGAAGTCAATCAAGGAAATAATGTTGGCTTTGATTGGAATTTCTGTTCCTACTATTATCTAGGAAGGCTTGGCTAGCCTGTATAGCGAGAAAGATGAGGCAGTTAATGTACATGTATGTAGGGAAATGTTAGGGTGTGGAAATGGGAGTATGTGTAAAGAAAATAAACTTAGTTTAGGAGAAGGCAATGGCACCCCACTCCATTACTCTTGCCTGGAAAATCCCATGGACGGAGGAGCCTGGTAGGCTGCAGTCCATGGGGTCGCTAAGAGTTGGACACGACTGAGCGACTTCCCTTTCACTTTTCACTTTCATGCATTGGAGAAGGAAATGGCAACCCACTCCAGGGTTCTTGCCTGGAGAATCCCAGGGACGGGGAAGACTGCCGTCTGGTGGCTCCGTCTATGGGGTTTCACAGAGTCGGACACGACTGAAGCGACTTAGCAGAGCAGTTCTAGACATGTTGGGATTTCAGGGCTTCCCTGGTGGCTCAGATAGTGAAGAATCTGCTTGTAATGCAGGAGACCTAGGTTCCATCCCTGGGTCAGGAAGATCCCCTGGAGAAGGGAATGGTAACCCACTCCAGTATTCTTGCCTGGAGAATTCCATGGACAGAGGAGCCTAGCAGGCTACAGTCCATGGGCTCACAAAGAGTTGGACACGACTGAGTGACTAACTCTTTCACTTTCATATTGGGATTTCAAGGGTAGTGTGAGGTGTAGCTGGGAGTATGAAACTGAAGCTTGGGTGGGAATTTATGCCAAGAGACAGACAGCAAACCTTACAATTGAAGCCAGGAAAACTGATGCTATTTCCAAAGAGAAAGTAGAGAGACAGAACAGAGGGCCTGGTACTGAGCGTGGAAGGAAGCGCCTGTTAAGGGGTGTTGGAAGACGAACAGCCAAGAAAGAGAATGGAATAATCAGAGTAGTAGGATGAGAAACAGAAGAACGGTATTTTCATGGAAATCAAAGCAAGTTTAATAAGACTCTTTAAAACAGCTCAGTGGTATGAAACTGAGATGTTTAGGCTCTGTGCTTTGTATCTTAACCCCCTTTATTTCATGATACATGAAAGAGTTAATAAATATTTGTACATATAAAGAAATAGCCCAGGAACACAAGTATTAGGAAAAATAGAGTATGTAGATATCTTTTGAAATTTTAGTATATTTGGAAGAGGCAAGCATAGGTTTTAGGGATTTCAGGAGAGAATGAGAATATAATAAGCGCAGATGACATAGATCACATGTTTGATGAATTTGGATGGAGAGAGTAATATATGAAATAAGATACTTATCAGATACAGCAGAATCCAATGAAAGGATTTAAAAAATTGGAATAGATCTTAGTGTGACTAATGGTTAAAGGAAGAAGACAGTAGGAAGAGAGGAATTACAGCAAAAGTATTAACTGTAAGAAATGCATGTCTTGAACGTTTTCTTATCTAGGGAATTTAGAAACAGTATTTATAGATGTATCTATTTTGATATAGTACTATGAAAAATAATTCAAATCTAATCTACTTCAATCTACTTTATTGTACAGTATAGAACCTTAGATCATGGGATTTTGGAATTCCAACAACCCTCATCCTTCTTATTTTATGAAACAGAGCCCAGGAACTAAGTCAGATCTTAAAGACTGGTATAGATTCAAGGATTAGCCAGAATGAGGATTAGCCTAAAGTCACTTTCTCTTGGTATACTGATTAATTGAACAATCCAAAAAATCTACCCCTAATCAAAAGCACAAAAAATGGATACAACTTCTTGAGCCCCCCTTTGTTTGTGTCAGCTGGGGTGCAGGCTACACTACTCTAACACAGTGGACCTGATCCCCTGATCTGCTGTATCTCAAGAGTGATAGAAGTTTCTCTCTCTCTCATGGAAAAGTATATAAATGAATGGTATAGGCAGGGAAGCCTGGCATGCTGCAGCCCACGGGGTCACAGAGTCGGACACGAGTGAGTGACTGAACTGAACAGGGCTGTTGGAGAAGCCCTGTCACCATTTCATAACCAGCAGCAGGGAGACAGAATTCAAGGCTGATAGTCTATACAAAGGTGACTCAGAAATTGTATGCGTGCCTTTTATACATCTCCTATCGGCCTAAATTTAGTCATATGACCTCACTTAGCTACAAAAGAAGCTAGGAAATATAATCCGTAGTGGGACACCCTTCTGTTGCTGCTTTTTAAATTCTTCACACTCTTGTATAAACATTCCTCCTCATAGCATTAGGTGTTTCAGATGGGAGAACTGAGGCAATGAAACAGACAAGTGAAATGAATACTTAATGAAACATCACAGCATATTGAATAAATATGAGAGAGATTAACTACAAATTTACAGAGGCATCTATTTAAAACGACAATGCTATTTGGGTGCCTGCTCGAGTTTCTACCATGCAGCATTTTCAGCCAGTGTGTGTCTGTTGTCTCTGGGCAATTACAATTATTCAGCATCAAAATCTTAGCTCTGGGACCAGAAAAAAGAATCTAAAAAGCATTCACTGATAGTCTGATTCAGAACAACTGCTTTTCCCTTTGGTCTATTCATGCATTTTTCAATCGGCATTAATGTAAAGTACTTCGTGGACTCTCTTCTACATGAAATCCTTGTTCTCTGCTTGGCAGCCATCCTGGCATGAGGTTCTAAATGGTCATTCTGGGATGGTAAATCAGCAATCCTCAGCTGATGGGTCTAACAATGAGGAGATTGCTGGAGGCAGGTGGTGTTGTGAGGCTTAAATCTGTTGGCATTAAGTGACAATTCATATTTGCTACAGGAGCAGTAAATTGCACTGTTTTAAAACAGGAAGTCTGAGTTAAAAGCTGTGTAAAACCATTATACTGTAGCCAGCACTCCAGGCTTTTCTAATTAGGTCATTTGGAAAAAGATGACCTTTTAGTTTTCTGTGCCTCTTTGCTGGGGACACATGTTTCTAATTATCATTTGTATGTTACTACGCCAAAGCTGTTGACAAGCTGAGCTTTTTTGTGTAGTGTGCATGAGCGTATGTGTATGTATGCGTGTGCCTGTGTGCGCACTCTATGAAGTTAATAATATTTTTGTGTTCTAGCCCTGGCCAAACAGAAGAAGATGGAAACAATGTGTGCTGTAATTTTAACATCAGAGCAACCAAAAGTCATATGGATTTGAGTGAAGAACACACGAAGGGATATTTTTGACATCCCCAGTGTTTTAGGCCAAGTTTGACTGTACCTTTGCCTGAAATCAATATATCAAATATTTCTTCGGTTTTGGGCTGGCAAGTGTGAACACACTACATAAGTTACAAGGGGGAAAATGAATGTCAGTCCACACTGTTACTAGAAATATACGTGCTGGTCATGCTTGAAATTCTGTCCAAGACCAAAAATCTTTTATCTTCTAAGGCTCACATGTCCTTCTGTATGCTATTTTTAGAATGTTCACAGATGCAAACAAACACTGTCTTCTAATGACCACTTATTCCAAAAGAGGTTCTGGATAAAGGCACAACATGATTGTGATTCAAAAATATATTCCATGTATGTGGAGCTAGCCCAAGAAGCAAGGCATTCCCTAAGGCTGGTTTTTCCGCTGACTTCCTTTTCTGTTGCGGGAAAAGTTTCTCAACTATCACTGATAGCACATTTTCTTCATCTGATATCACAAAATCATAAACTCACATTGCTGGCAGGCCTTTGAGAAGTCTTCTAGCTCATGGTCTGCCTTGAGGCCTTTCTGAACTTAAACTCTCCTGGAATGTAATGGTCTACTCTTTACTTAACAATCTCTCACAAGGGAGACTTGACAAGGAAGGATGGTACTATCTAAATGTTTAATATATAAATTACCCTGGCAGTTTGAGGAAAATGTATAGAAGATGAGTTGAAGTTTATTATGAAATTGCTAATAATTTATTCAACTCAATTTTCTCTTAGAAGTTCTATAGTGGGTAATGATGGTTCTCTAATGGAGCAGTTTCAAGTCTGGAAAGGGAGCTGCCAGTCATAGTATGACAGAGGTAGGTGAGTTACTAAGGCACCTTGAGCTGGAGTTCTGAGCTGCATAGCCATCAGTCAGACCTAGGTGAATCTATCACACAGGTAAAGGGTTTCCAGTGATATGGAAGCTTTGGCCTTTCCTTTTCTTTTTTCTTACTCTTGGTTGTTGGAAACTATTTACTGTTGAGATGTTTATCAATAATTAAAGCATCAGTTGCAAGTGGCTGAAAGGAACCTTTTGAACAGATGATAGGATGGAGGGTACGTGTCCAGGAGACAGTTACTCTGACCAGTCCGACAGCTGGTTAGGGTCGCATTTGTGAGATTGCCGTGAGAATGCACAGAGTAGATCTCCAGGTACAAGCACTGTAATGGACCAGACTTGCCCAGATGTTTCAGGCTGACATCTCCCCCCACATTTGCACTCAAGCCACACTTCCCAGACAGGAACCAAGCCAGGCAAGGTTACTAAGGCAGATTCATCCTGGGTGACATGCAACTCCTCTGACAGCCCTCTTTGATTCCTGGACTTGCCCACTGCCTTGTGGAGCCTCACTCAGGCTGCTGAATGGTCCAGGAGGCTTCAACACAACCTTATTTCTCATTTTGCTTCACTCAAGGTTTGGCTTGTGTATGAATCTCACTATTCTTCTAGTTTCCCCTGGCTTCCTTCTCACGTCCACCTGCACTTGCCCTAACTAAATCCTTGACCGGGTAGTCATTATGCCCTGAACGCCACAAACACTAGGATGAGATACTTGGAAAAATTTATTTTGAAGGCTCAAGGGTTTGATAAGAGAATAACAAAGTGAAAAAAGGAGAGCTTACCACTGGTTCAAGTCTCATCAATCCTAGATGCCATCTGTCCTGCTCATTACAGGGAGCATCCTTTTCACTGATTTTTCTTAGTGTCTTTCCTCCTGTAACATTTTAGGGAGTCATTTTATCTCCCTTGGAAGGGATCCCCTTGAATCAGGTCTTCCTGGAAATCTGGGCAATTTGTCCCTATCTCCTTCTTCTTTTCATTACTGAATGAAACTTGAATCTGCTTGCCTATGCCCAGTGAAGGCAGTCTACTGACACCTGGCTGTAAAGTGCCAGCATTTATGTAAGACACCAGACAAGGAGTCTAGGCAGCTAGTGCTGAAAAATGCAAACTCCCAGTTGGGTTTCAGGAGAGTGTTTTCAAGGCCAGGTGAGGGAGAGGGATCTTAGGATTTGTGATCAACTCATGCAGGAGAAGGGGCTGACAGAGGATGAGATGGTTGGATGTCATCACTAACTTGATGGACGTGTGTTTGGGTGGACTCTGGGAGTCGGTGATGGACAGGGAGGCCTGACATACTGCGGTTCATGGGGTCACAAAGAGTTGGACACAACTGAGCAACTGAACTGAACATGAACAATTTTCTGATTGGTGGATGGTGAAGTAACAGGGCCATATCAGAGGGATTAACATGATCAGTCCTTGGGCTCCAGTAGGCCTGGTGTCTTGTGTACTCATGGTCATCAAATAGTTAACCTCTTCCTTTTGGTAGGGGTTTTCCTATCTGTAAAACAACTCAGGAAATGTGCATCAGATGCTGTTATCTAGGTATTCCAGAGAGGAGCTAAAGTAGAAGATAATGGAGGAGGGATCTGTCCCAGGAAGGCCCCATGGGGTCCTAGGCAGTTAAAATTTCTCACCTTGGCCAAGAAATTTAAAAGGAGGTTAGCACCATACTGGTATCCACAGAAATCCTGCTCGCAAAGCCATCATTAGGCCTTAGAGTCTGAAATCCCCTATTTCAGAATAAGACTTGGCCTTTTCTTTTGCACAAAACAAAGGATCATTAAAGTAATTCCCCCCTACCCCCCCCCCCCAAAAAAAAAAAAGAAGAAGAAGAAGAAGGACTCTTTACATAAGATTATATATTGCTTTTACTCCCAGAACAGAAATGTCTTTACCTTGACGCTGTTGACACTTTGGACCTAGTAAGTCTTTGTTGTGGGAGACTGTCCTGTACATTGTAGGATGTTTAGCAGCATGCCTGGAGCACCACCACCCAGTCATAACACCCCAGAGTGTCTCCACACTTTGCCAAATGCCCCCTGTGGGCTGCATCACTGCTGGTTGAGAACTGCTGCCCTGGAACAACAGGGACAAACTGAAGGCATCTTTTAAGATAGCATTTTACTTCTATATGGAGGGACACCTGCAGTGCACATTAACTAATGCTAACCTAGAAAGTCAAGTTCAAGGAAGACGGTGTATGAGTGTGTGTGTGTATGTGCGCGTATGTACACGTGCATGCATGCAGCCATCTATCTCTGTTTTGCTGTGAAAAGTGACTTGATTTACCATCAACAGGATCACTGGCTGGTGCAGGAAAAAACACTGAAAATTTCCCATTCTCTGCTAAACCAACCACACAGCCAAAGCATTGAAATATGTATAGAACTATATCTTGTTACTTCCAAAAGTAACAGAGATCTGCTTCTGTCTTTACTTTTATTTACAGTGAGAAACTTGCTTATATGACATAGGGGCATGCCTTTTCAAGTTTGGATCTCTTGACTGAGTCACGGACGCCTGTGCTCTGGGGCCACTTTTGTGATGCAGGCTGTTCCAGAGGTGGAGTGTCCCTGGAGGGAATGAGGGCAGTGCCTGCAGCTGACAGTGGCCAGCTGCTGATTTCTTCTGGTTATGTCTGACACATCTCTGTTGTCTGCTGCATTGTCAAATTTCTACCACCTGGATTTATCGGATGTTTTCACCTCACTGGTGAAAGCAGGTCTGTTTGCTAGAATGATCCATTGAGGTCATCTGAATTTTGGCCTTCGTTTTAGGATGACTCTGAAGGGCAAACAACTTTTGGCAGAGACTATTGTGGTATGTAGGTAGAGGTGAAGTTTTGTTTACCTCTTTGGATCACTGAGGATTAGACCTAGAACATTGATAAGGCCCAGTGATCTAGGAATTGGGATGTATATGAAGATCTTACTCACCATTTAGGCTTTTCCTGATATATAACATTTTCTGGCTTGCACATATTTCCTCCTCTCCACCTTTGGATCAAATCATAGAACCAAGACATATGCAATGTAGCGGCTATATGATGTTGCAGAACAGAATATGCCTGAACTTCAGAATGTATGGAAAGCACAGCTATTGTGCTGTCAGAATTCACAGAACTGGGATTATTGTTGAAGGTAAATCTCACATAGAAAGTGCTGTGGGAGGCTTTGGAATGTGGATTAGGCTTCTAAGGTTGAGCAGGAATTTTGATTGGCAGAGAGAAAAGTTTGTGCAGCATAGATGTGGGATACGTGTCTATGTATCGAAACAGTCTGAGTGAAAGCTTTGAAGTGAAATGCTGCTGGGAGGTGGTCCTGGCAGAGAAAATTTTGGCAAGATTTTGACAATTTGGACAGGTAGGATGGAGTCCATCCTGTGGCATTTAGAAACTTGATAATTTTTTAACTACTTCTGCAGCTGTAATGACAATAGAACCACTAAAATATGACTTGGGGGTGGTACCCACTGTTCAAGAAACAAGTCTCATCTATAAAGCATCACAGAAAAAAATCCATTTACTGAGAATATAACAGGACAACAAAAGTTCATTTGTGAGAGTTTTGCTCTCCAGAAGTAAGCAGGGAGTTGTGAAAAATCAAAAGAAATTCCTTTTTTGGTGAGTGATGTGCATAAAAATGAGTAAGCATTACTGTGCTTCAGTGCTCATGGACATTGCATGGCATGGAGTTTACATGGTGAAGAGCATCTCTCGATGCTAAGCACGCAGTAAGGTCTGTAGTAGGAATGCGCCACAACTTGAATATTGATTTCCAAGCTATTGATCTTAAATCGTCATAGGCTGATTTTATAGATACAAAGCATGTCGGCTAGGTTGCTTCTAGAGTTTCAGATCAGATCATTTTACACATATACTGTTAGCTCGGAAAGATTGGGACTAAGGGTGGATGGTGATTTTTAAGTCTTTTTCTTCTTCTATTTATTGAGGCTATTCCTCTTCCACTTGGGTTCATAGAATTCCAAAAGAGTCTGAAGAAAAACAACTTAAGTTTCAACTCAAAAAAGAAAACATAAATGTTACTTCCAAACATTACCATTATTTAAACTCTGCATTGTTCCAAAGACATCTATTAAAAGAGATTGTTTACCACCGAAGAACCTTCTCTGAGGCATATTAAAAATTAAAAAAAAAGCTCAGTATATTTCATGAATCCAAAGTGGAGATAACTGATTAAATTATAAAAATCAAAAGCTGGAAAATTGTGGCTGCATGTAGAGGCAGGGGAAGACAAATCTTTATTTTTTTTTAATCTTTCCACCTGGATAAGAGGAGGAGTTGGGATAGGAAGGCAAGCCGAGTGTTTGGTAGACATCTCTTGCAGTGAACGTTTGATGGTTTGATCTTGGGGTCAGCCACTGCACTGCCACCAACCTAAGGAATAACCCTCAAATGTTGGTAGTGAAGATGTCTGGTTCTGACATGAGGAGCTGTCTCTCCCCTTGTGTGGTGGAGAACACCAGGAGAACCATTTTTCTACACACTCAAGGTGGCAAAAGAGTTTTGGAATTAGAATAAGTGAACTTGGACTACACTAAACGCTGTTGGGTGGGTCACATAGACTCTCTGCCCCTCTGTTTCCTCTTCTGTTCGTTGGGGCTGCTCCTCTCAAAGGTCCCTCTTCTGCTCTAATTAATTTGTTTCATCTTCTAAATCTATGCCTCCAAAATTCATTGTTTTCTATTTTATGTTAAAAATTTATGGCATTTTGGATCTCATTTATGTTTTTATCTTAATGAAAAATAACATTTTACTTTTTCCCAGGAGATCACTTTAGTTTTTAGCTTTATTGGAATATAATTGACATAAAACAGTCAGCTTAAGATAAACAGTGTGTTGATTTGATACACTTATATTGAAAAATGATTACCACCTTAGCGTTAGTTAACACCTCTGTCATGTCACATAATTACCATTTCTTTTTCATGGTGAGAATATGTAAGAGCTACTCTCTTAGCAATTTTCAAGTATTAAAAAAAAAAACACTTAAAATTAATGAGTCCAGTGGACGCTGTTATAATATGGATCTTTATTATCCTGTGGCTTCTACAGTCTCTGGGAATATAACAATGTAACCCCAAAGGTACTTCAGTTAAGGGGGTAGGAGATTAAGCATTGTGAACTAATATCTGCTCTTATTAGTCAGAATAGGGTCACTTATACTATGCCAACAAATTATCGCAAGGTTTTAATGGCTTAAAATAATAAAGGCTTAGTTTTCCTTGTGGCATATAGCCCCCACCAGTCAGCTGGGGAGTTCTGCTTGTTCTTAGTTCACGGCCTAGGGAGAAGGCAGCTCCATCTCTGTGCTTTTGTGATCCAGGCTGTCAAGGCAGGACAGTAGACATGCAGTGAATCATTTCTTGGCTCTTAAATCAATCACATTTCCCCAGCCCCAAGTTTCAGGGGCATACCCAACTGCAAAGAAGAATGAGGCAATGCCATTCCACAGAGTTCCAGAAAGCAGCAGAAAAGTTTGGTGGACAGGGCTAATGATGACCACATGAGCTAAAATCAAGAATGGGGCCGAAGGAGGTGCCTGGGAGATAAGGACAGTTTTGGAGGTGTCACCACAAGGTGGCCAGCTGCCCTGGAGCCTCTTAGCGAACTCACACAATATATTCAGGACTAAGTAGTATTTCGCTTTACTGTTCACACACTCTGCTTCACAATATCTTTCTCCAAAGAGTATATGGGACTTTTGATGACGGTACCGTCACATGCTAGCCCTGCTTTCCTGAGATCACTTTCAGAAACTACCTTGGATGAAATCATGGGGTATTTTGAATCCTTTGGTTGTACATGATAGTTTCCTACATGGTTTTCTCTTTGAAACAGGTTAAATATAGCCATTGTCTCTGGATTTTACTAGTTTAATTACCAAAAGGCCACCTTATCTCTTAAGTTCTTAAAGGGTTCAGTTCAGTTCAGTCGCTCAGTCATGTCCGACTCTTTGCGACCCCAGGAATCGCAGCACACCAGGCCTCCCTGTCTGTCACCAACTCCCAGAGTTCACTCAAATCCATGTCCATTGAGTTGGTGATGCCATCCAACCATCTCATCCCCTGTCATCCCCTTCTCCTTCTGCCCTCAATCTTTTGGGCAGGGTCTTTTCCAATGAGTTGGTTCTTTGCATCAGGTGGCCAAAGTATTGGAGTTTCAGCTTCAACATCAGTCCTTCCAATGAACACTCAGGACTGATCTCCTTCAGGATGGACTGGTTGGATCTCCTTGCAGTCCAGGGGACTCTCAAGAGTCTTCTCCAACACCACAGTTCAAAAGCATCTTAAAGGGTACTCATTATCAAAAGAAGAGAGTATTCTCCTTTTGATACTCATGTTATTGCTTCATATGGAAGGAGGAAGGACCTGAGAATACAGTTGCTCTGGTGGTGGGAGTAGCCAGTCTAGCTGGGGTCCTTTTCAGTGGCCCTAGGGCCTCTGACTTCTGGTTGTGTGGGAAGTCCATGCCAGTTTTATACATCTTCCTCCACCTACAAAAATATCCGATGACCATTAGGGAGCATTTTCCTCATAAGTGTATCTTTTGGAACATGATGCCAGGCCCTGTAGAAAATCTGAGGTAAATCACGCCTCTTCTCTTTTTTGGAGGCTCCTATTTTTTACTTTATTAAAAAATAAAGTAATGCCAAAAAGGATGATAGAAACTGCGATGAATTTAAAGTTGTTGGATGAAATGCTTCTTTTCAAAACTGTTGCCAGTACGTCTATGAAAGTTTAGGTATAATTTCATTTGGAGATATCAAAAATCTAAATTGGAGTCTTATTTTGAATATGAAGCTTATGCCAAATGGTTCTCTTGGATCCCTCATCCCCATTATTCCCATGATCGGTCCTAGAAGTAACTGTAAGCCATTCTGTCTGCCTTTAAGACACTCAAAATCAACTGGGTGAGCAGTGTTAAAAATGCTAATACAGGTGGGTATATAATAAAGTGCTTAGTTGGCAGCAGACACTGGATGTATTTTTTAGAGTTCAGAGAATGAAGCGGGTTAGAGCAGTCAAGAGCTTGTGCATGCAAGACTTGGGATAAAAGGATTTTAGGAACAAAAACAACAAGATACTGATTCCTCCTATAAGTTTACATTCAAGTCAAATTGGCTCTATTGGACCTCTGAGCTCTTCTGAGTTCCTGTATAATTTAAGCCCTGTGTTGCTGTCCCTTTGAAGCTGGCTAATATGTGAAGCCACAGCCACCAACGATGCAGATTTGAGAGTGAACAATGGACTCTGCTCACTCTTCCTTTGAGTCCAGGAGGGAGCTAATAACTTTCCTTCCCGGGCATGCAAACCCTAGTGGGGGATGCCCAGTGTGGATGGCTGAATTGACGCAGACGAGCCTTCTGGAGGGGCTTCTAAAGACCTCCTGCCTTTGAAGTGGGTCAGGATACCTCATGTGGAGCTGTCCTAGGCATGGTGGGACCAGATCCACAAAACATTCTCGCCGTAGTGGGGCTGCAAGCATTTCCTCCAGCCTCCTGTTTGGACAGCAGGAGCCCAGCAGGAACCCGGGGAGCACGCCCCATGGAGTCACCAAGTCTGGAAGAGCAGTTACCACCCATCGAATCCTGTTCCCCGATGTGGTGCTGGCTGGAGCGGGAAGGGGGCTGCTCATCAGACTGAACTTTCTTCCCTTCTAAGAGATTTTTTTTTTCTTCCCTCTTTAAACCAAAGGCAGAATTTTTGTTTGAAAATGATTTCTTAGACTGGTTTTAGTTAGAAATTTCCATAGGGAACAATGGAACTATAGTACATTTCTAATTTAAAACTTTGCATTTGTTGATGAAGTCATGAAAATAACTAGACTAGGCAACGCAAACATCTGTTACTTTCAATCTTTTCTCCTTTAGCTTGCAGCAAAATTGTGGTACTGGTCTTGGAATGTGGGCTCTGTGTCTGATCAATATTTTAAGGGGTTTGGGAATGCACAAGAAAGTATAGATAAGAGTCTCTGCTCAAAATGTATAATGCATTGCAGATTGCACTGTGGGTTTCTGAAACAACAAAAAAAATCGTGGTGGGTTTTTAAGGCAGTTTGGCAGAATAGTCCTACTCCTTGATGGAGGGTATTTAAGTTAATGTTAGTCACAACATAAAGCTCAAGTTCAAAATTTGTGTCTCCCTCCAATTGCCACACATCAAACTACTTGAAATGGAAACAAAACTGAACTTCTCTGGGGCGGGGCGGTGGGGGTGGGGGAGGGAATGCAAGGCTATTTTGATGATCAAATGTATTGGGAACAAAGGTTCTAGTCAGCTGTGCTGGATGTGCTGCTGGGAAGTTTCAGCCAACGTGGCTGTGGACTAGTTGTGATAGCTGAGTAGGGCGGCTCTTGCTATCAGCAGCCTCTGGTAGGGAAGGTGAATCTAGGCCTGGGAGAGGCAAGGACCAAACTCCCAGCACTCCCTGAATTGGGGCATGGAATGCACTAGCTGCTGGGGCACGGCTTCTGAGGCACCCTGCACAGGTCCAGGAGAGCCACAGAGACACAGCTCACTTTGGTGCTGGAAAAGCATTCACATCCTAAAACAAATCCTTATGTGCCACGATTATTATTATTTTCTCCCAAAGACTTCTTAAAATGAATGCGACATGGAGATGGTTGCTGTTGCTGTTCAGTTGCTAAGTTGTGTCTGTCTCTTTTGCAACCCCACGGATTGTAGCCCTCCAGGGTCCTCTGTCCTTGGGATTTTCCAGGCAAGGATACTGGAATGGATTGACAGTTCTTACTCCAGGGGATCTTCCCAACCCAGGGATCCAACTTTCCTCTCCTGCCTTTGCAGGCAGGTTCTTTACCACTGATCCACCAGGGAAAGCCACTGAGATGCTTGCTATTTAACAAAAGTGCTGTTACAATATTACCTACCAGGAAATTATCATCCTGCTCAAAATATTAAAGGTTATTTTCTTCCCTTTAAAAAAATTGAAAAAGTTTCCTTCTGATGCACCTGTCCTGGGCAGCCCGCAGCCTGCTGGGTGGTGCTGGGAGGATACTATTTATAGGAGAGGAAAGACTTTTCCTCTACTGTTGCAGTTTTATTTATTTATGTATTTATGGCTGGGTCTTCTTTATGTATTTATGCTGTACATAGATAGGGCTTTCTCTTGTTGCAGCCAGTGGGGATTACTCCAACTGTGGTATGCAGTCTTCTCATTGTGATGGCTTCCCTTGTTGCAGACCATGGGCTCTGGGTGTGCGGGCTTCAGTAGTTGTGCCAAGTGGGCTCTAGAGCACAGGCTCAGAACTTGTGGCTCATGGGCTTAGTTGCCCTATAGCATGTGGGATCTTCCTGAACCAAGGATCGAACCAGTGGCCCCTGTGTTGGCAGGCAGATTCTTAAAGATTGGACCATCGGGGAAGTCCAACAGTCCCAGATTTGTTGGAAAGATTGAGGGCAGAAGGAAAAGAGGGTATTACAGGATGAGATGTCTGGAAGGCATCACCTTCCAGCCATGACAAGGCATCACTTTCCAGCCAAGTTCATGGGCATGAACTTGGGCAGACTTCGGGAGATGGTGAGAGACAGGGAGGTCTGGTGTGCTGCAGTCCATGGGGTTGCAAAGAGTCAGACACGACTAGGTGGCTGAACAACAACATACTGTCTTAATACGGGAAGGGAAGGGGAGTGTAGGCTACTTAGGGGAAAGTAAATGATTTGGGGGAAAGCTATAGGGCTCTTAGAAGAAGAGATGGGAGGTGTGATATTTTGTGACAAAGTTTGTCAGGGGGTGGGTGGACTTCTAGTCTCCTCTCCTGTGGTGAGTCCATCTTCTCTGGTTGATGAAATTCCTGTAGTGAGAGGGGAGATTAATGAAAACTGGATTCTTTTGGACGATCTGTCTTTAGGCAGATGAGGGAAGTTTGGAGAAAGCCTCCATGAGGCTTCAGCACAAAATAATATACCAAAGCAGCATATTATGGGGTGGCATGTCCTGAACTCCTCTGAATCCAGAAGGTAGTCTTATCTGGCTGTCTTATCTTATCTACCCGTCTATGAGGTCCTGGACGGGTCTAAGTGGGAATGAAGGGCAGTCAGGTGAGCTGACTTGGTCTAGCGCTCTCTCTAGAGGACAGGATACAGAGATCTTGGGCTTTGAAGTTGGATGCTCCAGGGAAGCTTGGAGTTAAAAGTGGTAAATTGATTGTTTCCAAGCCTTTGAAAGCTTCTGCTGAATACTTTTCTAGACTGACCAAGTTCTACTTCTTTTCAATGCTCTGTCCCTTAGGGAGACTTTTGAGTCTTAAATAGTCAGGTCTTCTTCGCTCCTCAGCTTCACAGTGGGCCGTTTTCTCTTAAGAGGAATATTGGTTGCCTGGGAAATATCAGATAATACTCTGATTTCTGTTTTTCCTCCTGCATTTTGTAAGATCTCATTCTTGCCGCTTCAAAAAATGAACTTTTTTTCTTGATCTTTAGGGCCAAGAGTTTTTTTCCTACTTAACTTCTCTTATGAATTAATAACTTCTGATATGTTTGCATCATATGTCTAAATCTGAATTAAAAACTGGATTGCTGTTAGTTTGAAAATCTAGAATCTGACTTTTATAATGACTGAGTTTTCACCTCTGCAAATTACTGCTTAGTATTCTGCCATGTTGGATTTTATTTTCTTCCATTCTCTTACTTTAGAAGTGAAAACAGTGATTTTTCACCATTGTAAATTGCAGTCAAAAACCTCACAAACTTAAGCAACTTTCCATGCAACTTCAGAAATATTTAAAAATAATTTCATTTTTTAAAAGTTGTAGAGAATTCCCAGTTTGAGTAACTGTTTTTCATTAATCATGGAAGCATAGCTCATCTTTTCTTCCATTCCTTCCATGTCCTGTCCCAAGAGCACATTCTCTCCATCTTTACCCACTGTTGACATTTTCTGTCCTCTAGAAGGATACATTTCATGTCACTCTTTGCTCATCTACATTCCCATTATGATCTCTAACATCAACCTTTATAGCATTTGTGTACATATAGTCCATCCTAAAGGAGATCAGTCCTGGGTGTTCATTGGAGGGACTGATGTTGAAGCTGAAACTCCAATACTTTGGCCACCTCATGTGAAGAGTTGACTCATTGGAAAAGACCCTGATGCTGGGAGGGATTGGGGGCAGGAGGAGAAGGGGACGACAGAGGATGAGATGGCTGGATGGCATCACTGATGCAATGGACATGAGTTTGGCTGAACTTCGGGAGTTGGTGATGGACAGGGAGGCCTGGCGTGCTGCGATTCATGGGGTCGCAAAGAGTCGGACGCGACTGAGCGACTGAACTGAACTGAACTGAGCCTGCTTCAGAGGACGATTTCAGGTGCCCTTCGGTGGTTGGATGTCACCTTACCTGTATATGTCCTCCTCACCCTTAGACCCTGGCCTTGACTGTGCTCTTGCAGATACGTTGACACACAGGGTTACATCCACATGCTACAAACATGTGCACCCACACATCGTATGCAAATTTACATGGCATTCAGTAAAACTGTGTTGAATCAGTAAACATACACCAGTGTGTGTGCGTGTCTGTACACGAGGGTGGTTTATTTTGCTTGTGTGCTGCGGAAGTCGGCACTGAAAAGTTTCCTTCAGTTCTGAAGTTTCTATTGTGTAGCTTCAGACATTTTCCTTTCTGGATAATTCCTTTTCAAAAAGTCTGAAGAAAACTTGCACAGCAATTTTGACTTACCTGTAGGTGGAAGAAAGGATAATTTTTACACTTTACAGCAATTTTGGATTTTTCACACGTGGATAATTCTATGAGCTCTCAAAGCAAACACTTCAGAATTTCCTTTTCTTCAGATTGAAATGACTGAAAATAATACTATAATGTTTGTATTTTGCTTTTTATAATGATTGCTATGTATACCCATTATTATATATTTATATAATTAACATCACTATGAATGTCTAATTGATTGGTTGCTTACTTAATCCTTTTAAAAAATCTTTTGAATCTATTGTATATCTTAGGCACAAAGGAAATATTTTCTTTCTTTTTGAATCCCTGGAAAATCCACTTACTTGCTTTTAGCACTGGAAAAAATTTTATTTTATTTTTTGTTCAACTAGGCATTTAAGTTGAGAGATAAAGCAGACTTCTCTTCCAAATGTCTTTAGTATCGCCTTTAGCTATGTGCAGTGGGAGCTGGGTCACTGTCTTCTTCACCCTATCCACTTTGCCCCAGAGTGGTTGTCATTGAGGTGGTGCTGCTCCTTTATGTAGGTGACAGCATGTCTAGGAAATTTATGATAGTGCAAAGCACTGTGGAGGGATTTAGAAATTCTCTCCCTTTGAAAGTGGAATGTCCTCTACTAACTGGTAAGAATAAGCCTTTTTTTTTTTTTTTTGGTAGTGCAAGAACTTCAGAGATTTTTAAAAGTAGGGGAAAAAAATCTCACACAGTCTAAGAAAACTGTGTTTAGGAAAGTTTGGCAACAAAGTGATAAAAGACACTGTTTTAGGGTTCTCAGGCTGGGATGTAGCTGTTTTAGTGGGCTATTCAAGTCTAGAATGGCCTTCTTTTATTTCTTGGAGAAATAAATAAGTTGTAAAAAAGGTAAGGCTTTGAAGCTGTAATAATAAAGAGTGAATTTTAACTTAGATTTTTCAGTAATACTGACTCAACTCTTTCAATATTATTCTCAAACTGAATATTAAGTGTTATTTTAGAGTTTAGTGAACAAAACATGTAGTACACAGGCAAAATATTATTACGTGAACCTCACATCTGACATTTCCCCTACTTCTCTGTGCAGAATTTGTAACTGTACTCTTACCCTAAGCATTGCATCCCCACACGTATGTGTGTCCCCAAGTTAATTAAGACAGGGTCAACAAACAAGAACTATAAGCTGACCCTGGACCACCACTTGTTTTTGTAAATAAAGTGTTAATGGATACAGTGCGCACATTCATTTAAGCCTTGTCTGTGGCTGCTTCAGGCTTCCCTGGTAGCTCAGGTGGTAAAGAGTCTGCCTACAACGCAGGAGACCTGATTTGATTCCTGGGTCGGAAAGATCCCCTGGAGAAGGAAATGGCAACCCACTCCAGTATTCTTGCCTGGAGAATCCCAGGGACAGAGGAGCCTGGCAATCTACAGTTCATAGGGTCGCAGAGAGTCAGACATGACTGAGCGAATAACACTCCATGGCTGCTCTCAAGTTAACCAGCAGAGTTGAGTAGTTGTGACACATACTGTATGGTTTGTAAAGTGAAAAATATGTTTGGCCCTTAGAGCAAAAGTTTGCCAACCTCTAATCTAAGATATCAGTTTTCTTCTCTTTTCCTTTACTGATAGTATCACAGAAAAATTTAAATAACGTATATTTTTCTTCCTGTGGCTAACTCTCCTTTCTTTGAAAACAAAACCAAAAGCAAAACAAAAGGACCAAACTAAACAACCCCCAAAACAAAAATAAAGTCTTTACAAAATTTCAAAAAGTGATGTGAACTAGACTCACAGAGTCATGAAATTATTCTTATTAAAATACATTGATCTTAATGTAGAATTTTATTCTTGTCTAGGCAGCATAGTGAAAAAAAGAGTATTGGTGTATGAGTCAAAGAACTTATGTTCCTATTTCAATTTTGCTGTTCTCTAACTTCAGGGGTTGATAGTTATTTTTAGTAAAGGGCAAGATAATAACTACTTTAGACTTTGTGGGCCATCTTTATTTTATTTTATATTGTACAAACAGGGTGGGCTGAATTTGGTCTGCCAGCCTGTAGTTGGACTTCTCCTGCCGTAACTCAGACTCTCCTGGTAAGCCACAGACTTCATGGGTGGCATTTTCAGGAGACCAAAATCAACAGTACCTTTCAGCTTTAATATTTTTCTATCTCCTTATGATTCAAAGCCAGTGTTTATATTTGACTACATTTAACATGGATCATTTTCTTACCATTTGGAAAGAAGAGTCAGAATAATATGTGAAGTGGCGTTGTTGTTGTTTTCCCGTCGGTCAGTCATGTCTGACTTTTGGTGACCCCCACGGAATGTGGCACGCCAGGCTTAATGGCACCCTGGCCTTCACTATCTCCTGGAGTGTACTCAAAACTCATCCTTTGAGCCAATGATGCCATCCAACCATCTCATCCTCTGTTGCCCCCTTCTTCTCTTGCCTTCACTCTTGCCCAGCATCAGGGTTTTTTTTTCCAGTGAGTCAGTTCTTCGCATCAGGTGACCAAGTATTGGAGCTTCAGCTTCAGCATCAGTCCTTCCAATGAATATTCAGGGTTGATTTACCATGTGGAAAGAAGAGTCAGAATAATATGTGAAGTGGCATGTGATAAGAAACTCAGTGTTTACATGTCTTGATATATGGATTTCTGTTGCTTTGTAATGAATTGATTCCAAACTTAGAAATGTAAAACAATTCTTTAAGTTCGTCAGAAATTCAGAAAAGGCTTGATTGGACGGTTTTCACTTGGAGTTTCTCGTGAATCCCTGTAGTCTGATATCCAAGATGGCTCCTGGTTAATGCTGGTCATCAGATGGGAGCTTAGCTGAGACAATTTATTGGAGCACCCACAGATGGCCTCTCTACAATGAGGTTTCTGAGTGGTCAAACCTCTTACATAGTACTTGGTTTACTCCCAAAGTGAGCCCGCCCAGAGAATGAGGTAGAAGCTGCATGACATGTAATTACCTAGCCTGGCAAGTCTGTACTCCATTGGTTAAAGCAGCAGCAACTTTCCCAGATTTAAGTGGAGGAGAGGTAGACCCTCCCTCCCTAGAGGAGAAATGGCAAAGAATTTGGGGCCATATTTTAAAACCACCACACCCAGATCTGATAATTTTTAAGTGTAGAGCACTAACACTGATCTAGTAAAAATTTTTGTATCAGCTATTGTGTAATTAACCATAGCTATTAATGGTGATCTATCTTAATTTGGATCCATCATAATGGAACTGAAGTACACACACACACACACACACACACACACACACACACAATGAAATATTATGAAACCTTGACAAAGAAGGAAATTCTGCCATTTGTGATGATATGGATGAACCTGGAGAATATTGATCTGTGAAATAAAGCAGACACAGAAAGACAGATATTTCATGACCTCACTTATATGTAGAATCTAAGAAAGTGAACTCATAGAAATGGAGCACAATAGTGATACCTAGGAGATGGGAGTAGAGGAAAAGAGATGTTAGTCAAAAGGCACAAACTTTGAGTTACAATATGAATAAGTTCTAGAGACCTAATGTAGAGATTAGTGACTACAGTTAATAATAAATTATTGTGTACTGCAAAACATGTATAAAGAGTAGATCTTAAGTGTTCTTGTATACCAAATAAAAAAGATAATTGTTTGAGGTGATGGATATTTTGACGAGTTTCACTAGTTATTTCAAAATGTAATCATTTCAAAATATGTGTATATTTGAAAGCATCACACTGTACGCCTTAGATAGTGCAATTTCCGTTTGCCAATAATATGTCAATAAACCTGGGAATAAAACAGAGATGAGGTTAGAGAAGTGGCATTGATGGGGAGCTCATGTAGGCCTTATCAGCCATGAGAAGAAGCTTGGATTTAACTGAGTAAAGTGGGAATTCATTACAGAGATTTGAACAGAAGGATGATATTTTCTGACTTAGATTTTTTTCTTTTTTACTCTAAACTTTTTGAGGTAAAAATTTTTAACTGAAATATAGTTAATGTACAGTATTATGATAGTTTCACATGTACTAAATACATAATGATTTGCACTTGTATATATTGTAAAAATGACCACTACAATAAACCTAGTGACAGTCTATCCTCATACAAAGTTATTACACTATTATTGACCATATTCCTTATGCTGTATTATATCCTAATATATATTTTAATATAACTAGGGTTTGTACTTCTTTTTTGCTATTAAAATTATTTTCTTATTAAAGTATAGTTGATTTACAGTGTGTTAGTTTCTGGTGTATAGCAAAGTGGTTTAGTTATATAGTTATGTACAGGTAACTATATTTTTCATATTCTTTTCCATTATGGTTTATTACATATTGAATGTAGTTCTTTGTGTTCTGCTGCTGCTGCTGAGCCACTTCAGCTGTGTCCGACTCTGTGCGACCCCATAGAGGGCAGCCCACCAGGCTCCCCCATCCCTGGGATTCTCCAGGCAAGAACACTGGAGTGGGTTGCCATTTCCTTCTCCAATGCATGAAAGTGAAAAGTGAAAGGGAAGTCGCTCAGCCGTGTCCGACTCTTCGAGACCCCATGGACTGCAGCCCACCAGGCTCCTCCATCCATGGGATTTTCCAGGCAAGAGTCCTGGAGTGGGGTGCCATTGCCTTCTCCATTGTGCTCTGCAGTAGGGCCTTATTGTTTATGCATTCTATATATAATGGTTTGCATCTGCTAATCCTAAACTCTTAATCCATCTGTCCCCTATCCCTCCTCTCCCTTTTGACTTAGTTTAGTCTGGATATATGCCCAGGTGTGGGATTGTTGGATCCTACAGCAATTCTATATCTAGCTTTTTGAGGAATCCTTGTACTGTTCTCCATATTGGCTGGACCAGTTTACATTCCCACCAACAGTTTAGGAGGGTGCTGTCAGGAGCGGCATTAGGCATTACTAACAAAATGGAGGCATGGCCCCAACCCCCTCTCCTCATCTTGCAGGCATGGCCCCGGGATGAAGGAGTTAGGCCTTGTGATTCTGACTTGTTCTTTCCTTTCTTGGGTTGAGTTGGCTGGAAAGAATGTTAAGGTGCTTGAGAGAAGCATGAGAAAGCACAAAGCCTTCTACAGTTGCGCCCAGAAAATAATCTATAAAGTAACCATTGACATTTGTTCAAGGATCTTTACAAAGAATGTCCCAGGATGAGCATGTAGGCCGCAGCTTGAGGTCATGGAAAGGATTGTATTCTGAGACCTGTTTGTGAGGGGAATGTTTATGGCAAAAGAAGTTTGCTGAGTTTAGGGTTTAGGAATAATTAAGAATAGCTAGAAGCCTTTTTAGGAGATAGTGATCTTAAGATGCTAGGGGGAAGCAGGATTTAGAAAGGTAAGAAATAAACTGAGGATTTTGGAGAAGGCTATGGCACCCCACTCCAGTACTCTTGCCTGGAAAATCCCATGGACGGAGGAGCCGGGTAGGCGGCAGTCCATAGGGTCGCTAAGAGTAGGACACGACTTCACTTTCACTTTCACTTTTTACTTTCATGCATTGGAGAAGGAAATGGCAACCCACTCCAGTGTTCTTGCCTGGAGAATCCCAGGCACGGGGGAGCCTGGTGGGCTGCCATCTATGGGGTCGCACAGAGTCGGACACGACTGAAGGGACTTAGCATAGGTGGCATGAGTTACAATGTAATCACAAGTTAAGTATAGGACACATAAGAGAAAGTAGATAATAGATAGTAAAGCCGATTCTGAGAGAATTGCTGAAGCAGGAACTCTGTTTGTAGGGCAACAGTGGTTTCTGGAGACAGTAAATCTGGATGGGGGAAACTAAAAATGTCAAACCTCTGACCTAATGCTTTTGTCAAAGTATAAAAGAGAACCTGAAGCTTGAAATAAACACGTAGTTCCGTACCATGAGTCAGAGGCTACATCATTGTCCGCCAACACCGCTCACCCCTTCAGGCTGACTCCCTCGCTGCTGGAGCTGGACTCTGGCAGGGTGTCCTTTTCTCCACACCTTCTCCAGCATTTGTTATTGACTGTTTAATGATGGCCATTCTGACCAGTGTAGCCTGGTACCTCATTGTAGTGTTCATATTTTTAAAAATTAAAAAAAAAAAATTGGCATGTAGTTGGTTTACAATGTTGTGTTAGTTTCAGGTATACAGCAGAGTGACTGTTATGCAAATCTATCTATATCTACTCTTTTCTGGAGTTTTTTCTCCATGTAACTTATTACAAAGCACCTCACTCCAGTTTTGATTCCTATTTCTCTGATAATTAGTGATGTTGAGCATCTTTTCATTTGCCTATTGGCCATCTGAATGTCTGCTTTGGAGAGATGTCTGTTTAGTAGGTCTTCTGTTCTTTTTTTGATTGGATTCTTTTTTGGTTGTTGTTGTTATTGACTTCTGTGAGCTGTTTATATATTTTGAAAGTTAAGCCCCTGTTGCTCACATCATTTGTAAGCATTTTCTTCCAGTCCATAAATTGTCATTGCATTTTGTTAATGATTTCCTTTGCTGTGCAAAATCTTATAAATTTGATTATGTTCTATTTATTTTTGTTTTTATTTCTATTGCCTTGGTAGACTGACCTAAGAAAACATTAGTATATGTCAGAGAATGTTTTGCTTATGTTCTTTTCTAAGAGGTTTCTCGTGTCATGTCGTACTTAAATCTTTAAGCCATTTTGAGTATATTTTTTGTGCATGGTGTGAGGAGGTATACTAACTTAATTGATTTATGTACAGCTGTCCACTTTTCCAGTACCACTTTTTGAAGGACTGTCTCTTCTCCATTGTATGCGTGCTAAGGCACTTCAGTCGTGTCCGACTCTATGCAACCCTATGGACGTCAGCCTGCCAGACTCCTCTGTCCATGGGGATTCTCCAGGCAAGAATACTGGGGTGGGATGCCATGCCCTCTTCCAGGGGATCTTCCTAACCTAGGGATTGAACCTGCATCTCTTATGTCTCCTGCACTGGCAGGCAGGTTTTTTTTTTTTTTAAACCACTAGTGCCATCTCTTACCGCCTTTTTAAAACACTGATTAATTTGTAGGTATGTGGGTTCATTTCTGGAATCTCTGTTTGGTTCCATTGATCCATAAATCTGTTTTTGTGCTGATACCACACTGTTCGGATTACTGTATCTTTGTAGTATTGTCTGAAGTCTGTGAGGGTTAGTTCTGATATTTTATTGTTAGTGTAAAGAAATGCAACCAGTTTCTATATGTTAATCTTGGATCTACCTTGCTGAATTTTCAGTTCTAGTAGTTTTTGTGTGAAGTCTTTAGGGTCTTCTATATATATTATTATGTCTTCTGCATATATGTCTTCTTTCCAATCTAGATACTTTTTATTTCTTGTCTGATTGCAGTGGCCAGGACTTCCAATACTGTGTTGAAAAGAAGTGGTGAGAGTGGGCATCCTTGTCTTTTCCAGATTTTAGCAGGAAGGCTTTCAGTTTTCCACTGTTCAGTGTTATGTTGGCTGTGGGTGTGTCACAAATAGATTTTGTTAAATTGAGATGTGTTTCCTTTATATGGGCTTTGTACGTTTTAATCCCCTTTGCCTAATTTGCCCACTTCCTTACCACCCTCTCTTTTAGCAACTACCCATTTGTTCTTAGTATCTATGAGTATGTTTTTGTTTCGTTTATTTGTTTTGAGTTTTAGATTTCAAATGTAAGTGAGATCATGTATTTATCTTTCTTCCTATCTTATTCACTCATTTTATCTTCTAGATCCATCCATGCTGTTGCAAGTGCCAAGAGTTCATTTTTGTTAATGGCTGAGTAATGTGCCCGTGTATGTGCATGTCTGTGTGTACCACATCTTTATCCATATATCTGTCTAAGGACACTTAGATTGCTTGGCCACTGTAGCTTTGAAGTATAGTTTGAAATCAGGGCTTGTGATATCTCCACCTTTATTCTTCTTTCTCAAGATTGTTTTAGCTCTTTGGGGTCTTTTGTGTTTCCTTACAAATTGTAGCATTATTTTTTCTAGTACTTTGAAAAATGCCATTGATATTGTGATATTGCCTTATGTAGTATGATCACTTTAACAATAATTATTCTTCCAGTTCATGAGCGTGATATATCTTTCCATTTGTTTGTCTTCTGTTTCTTTCTTCAGTGTGTTATAGTTATCTGAGTACACATATTTTACCTCCTTGGTTAGATTTATTCCTAGGTATTTTATACTGATTTATTTTTGGTTGTCCTGGGTCTTCATTATGCTCGCTGGTTTCCTGCAATTGTGGAGAGTGGGGGATACTCTTTGTTGTGGTGCCTGGACTTCTCATGGTGGTGGCTTCTCTTGTTGCGGAGTACAGGCTGTAGGCACAGGGGCTTTGGTAGTCGCAGCACGTGGGTTCCGTAGTTGCTGTGTGCAGGCTTGAGGGCATGCGTGCTGCAGTAGTTGGCAGCACACAGGCTCAGTAGTGTGGCACAGTGGCTTAGTTGCTCCATGGAGTGTGGAATCTTCCTGGACCAGGGATCAAATCCACGTCTCCTGCATTAGTAGGCAGAATCCCATCCACTCTACCACCAGGGAAGCCCTATTTTATTGCCTCTTAAAGTAATTGTACATGAAATTGTTTTCTTAATTTCCCTTTCTGATAGCTTGTTGTCATTGTATAGAAACACAATAGATCTCTGTATATTAATTTTGTATCCTGTACTTTATGGAATTCATTTATTCTAATAGTTTTTCGATGCCATCTTTTGGATTTTCTGTATATAGTATCATGTAATCTGTAGTCAGTGATGGTTTTACTTCTCCTTTTCCAATTTGGATTCCTTTTATTTCTTTTTCTTGTACGATTGCTGAGGCTTAGTTTTAATACTGTGTTGGAAAAAGTGAAAGTGGGCATTCATGCCTTGTTACTGATCTTAGAAGAAATTCTTTCAGCTTTTCACCATGAACATTGAGTATGATGTTCAGTTCAGTCACTCAGTAGTGTCTGACTCTTTGCAACCCCATGGACTGCAGCATGCCAGGATTCCCTGTCCATCACCAACTCCCAGAGCTTGCTCAAACTCATGTCCATCGAGTTGGTTATGCCATCCAACCATCTCTTCGTCTGTCATCCCCTTCTCCCCTGCCTTCAGTCTTTCCCAGCATCAGGGTCTTCTCCAGTGAGTCAGCTCTTCGCATCAGGTGGCCAAAGTATTGGAGTTTCAGCTTCAACATCAGTCCTTCCAATGAATATTCAGAACTGATTTCCTTTAGGATTGACTGGTTTGATCTCCTTGCAGTCCAAGGAACTCTCAAGAGTCTTTTCCAACACCACAGTTCAAAAGCATCCATTTTTTGTATGATGTTATATTGTTAGCTGTGGGCTTAACATATATGGCTTTTATTAGTTTGAGATATGTTCCTTCTACACCCATTTTGGTGAGTATTTTTAATAATAAATGTTGAATTTTGTCAAAAGTTTTTTTTGCATCTATTGAGATGATCATACAATTTTTATTATTCAATTTGTTAAGGTGTATCACATTGATTATTTTGTGGATATTGAACCATCCTTGTGTCTTCGGAATTACTCCTATTTGATTTTGGTGTATGATTCTTTTAATGTATTGTTAAATTTGAATGCTGATATTTTGTTAAAGGATTTTCCATCTATTTTCATCAGTTTTATTGGTATTTAATTTTTTTTTTTTTTTTGAGCTGTCTCTGGTTTTGGTATTAGGTTGATGCTGGTCTTATGCAATGAGTTTGAAAACTTCCTTTTCAGTTTTATTTTATTGAAGTAGTTTGGGAAAGATAGACATTAACTTTTCTTTAAATGTTTGGTAGAGTTCAGCTGTGAAGTCATCTGGTCCTGGACTTTGGTTTGTTGGTTTTTTTTTTTTTAATTCCTGATTCAATTTTATTACTGGTATTAGGTCTGTTCATATATTCTAATTCTTCCTGACTCAGCAGTGGGAGATGTTTTAGGCTATATTATTGTTTGTTGCCATTTCTTAATGATCTTTTGTGCTTCTGTGGTGTCAGTTGTAACTTGTCTTTCTGATTTTATTTATTTGGGTCCTCTTTCTTTGTTAGTGAATCTATAAAAATGTTTCTTAACTTTAATTTTTCAAAAATTAAATTTCAAAATCTTTTCCACTTAAGTTTTCTTTAATTTAGTTTTGCTCTGATCATTATTTATTTCCTTCTACTAATTTCAGTTTTGTTCTTCTTTTTCTAGTTCCTTTACCTATAAAGTTAGATCATTTATTTGAGTTCCCCCCCACCCCGAGGCAGGCTTGTATTCCTGAAAACTTCCTCTGTAAGTGGTTGACCTACTTCCTCTACTCTGTGCTTGCCTTTACCAGTCACATTTTTCCTTTTGTAATTTTCATATTTCTACTTGTATTTTTTCTTTTCTATTTAGAGAAGTCCCTTTGACATTTCTTGTAAAGCCAATGCTGAACTCTTTTAGCTTTTACTTATCTGACTTCCCTGGTGGCTCAGAGAGTAAAGCATCTGCCTACAATGTGGGAAATCCAGGTTCAATCCCTGGGTCAGGAAGATCCTCTGGAGAAGGAAATGGCAACCCACTCCAGTATTCTTGCCTGGAAAATCC
Organism: Bos javanicus; assembly: GCF_032452875.1. Taxonomy (NCBI): domain Eukaryota; kingdom Metazoa; phylum Chordata; class Mammalia; order Artiodactyla; family Bovidae; genus Bos; species Bos javanicus. Next base: position 89,268,219 of record NC_083874.1, on the reverse strand, counting down.
CATGGATGGAGGAGGCTGGTAGGCTACAGTCCATGGGGTCACAAAGAGTCAGACATGACTGAGCTACTTCACTCATTCACTATATGTAAAACTCATTCAGTTCAGTTCAGTCGCGTCCAACTCTTTGCGACCCCATGAAACACAGCACGCCAGGCCTCCCTGTCCATCACCAACTCCCGGAATTCACTCAGACTCACATCCATCGAGTCAGTGATGCCATCCAGCCATCTCATCATCTGTTGTCCCCTTCTCCTCCTGCCCTCAATCCCTCCCAACATCAGAGTCTTTTCCAATGAGTCAACTCTTCGCATGAGGTGGCCAAAGTACTGGAGTTTCAGATTTAGCATCATTCCTTCCAAAGAAACCCCAGGACTGATCTCCTTCAGAATGGACTGGTTGGATCTCCTTGCAGTCCAAGGGACTCTCAAGAGTCTTCTCCAACACCACAGTTCAAAAGCATCAATTCTTTGGCGTTCAGCCTTCTTCACAGTCCAACTCTCACATCCATACATGACTACTGGAAAAACCATAGCCTTGACTAGACGGACCTTTGTTGCCGAAGTAATGTCTCTGCTTTTGAATATGCTATCTAGGTTGGTCATAACTTTTCTTCCAAGGACTAAGCGTCTTTTAATTTCATGGCTGTAGTCACCATCTGCAGTGATTTTGGAGCCCAAAAAAATAAAGTCTGACACAGTTTTCACTGTTTCCCCATCTATTTCCCATGAAGTGATGGGACCAGATGCCATGATCTTCGTTTTCTGAATGTTGAGCTTTAAGCCATTTTTTGCACTCTCCACTTTCATTTTCATCAAGAGGCTTTTTTGTTCCTCTTCACTTTCTGCCATAAGGGTGGTGTCATCTGCATATCTGAGGTTATTGATATTTCTCCCAGCAATCTTGATTCCAGCTTGTGTTTATTCCAGTCCAGCGCTTCTCATGATATACTCTTCATATAAGTTAAATAAGCAGGGTGACAATATACAGCCTTGACGTACTCCTTTTCCTATTTGGAACCAGTCTGTTGTTCCATGTCCAGTTCTAACTGTTGCTTCCTGACCTGCATACAGATTTCTCAAGAGGCAGGTCAGGTGGTCTGGTATTCCCATCTCTTTCAGAATTTTCCACAGTTTATTGTGATCCACACAGTCAAAGGCTTTGGCATAGTCAGTAAAGCAGAAATAGATGTTTTTCTGGAACTCTCTTGCTTTTTTGATGATCCAGAGGATGTTGGCAATTTGATCTCTGGTTCCTCTGCCTTTTCTAAAACCAGTTTGAACATCAGGAAGTTCATGGTTCACGTATTGCTGAAGCCTGGCTTGGAGAATTTTTTTTTTAAATTTTATTTTATTTTTACACTTTACATAATTGTATTAGTTTTGCCAAATATCAAAATGAATCCGCCACAGGTATACATGTGTTCCCCGTCCTGAACCCTCCTCCCTCCTCCCTCCCCGTACCATCCCTCTGGGTCGTCCCAGTGCACTAGCCCCAAGCATCCAGTATCGTGCATCGAACCTGGACTGGTATCTCGTTTCATACATGATATTTTACATGTTTCAATGCCATTCTCCCAAATCTTCCCACCCTCTCTGTCTCCCATAGAGTCCTTAAAAAACTGGAAATAGAACTGCCTTATGATCCAGCAATCCCACTGCTGGGCATACACACTGAGGAAACCAGAAGGGAAAGAGACACGTGTACCCCAATGTTCATCACAGCACTGTTTATAATAGCCAGGACGTGGAAGCAACCTAGATGTCCATCAGCAGATGAATGGATAAGAAAGCTATGGTACATATACACAATGGAGTATTACCCAGCCATTAAAAAGAATACATTTAAATCAGTTCTAATGAGGTGGATGAAACTGGAGCCTATTATACAGAGTGAAGTAAGCCAGAAGGAAAAACACCAATACAGTATACTAACGCATATATATGGAATTTAGAAAGATGGTAACAATAACGCTGTGTACGAGACAGCAAAAGAGACACTGATGTATGGCTTGGAGAATTTTGAGCATTGCTTTACTAGCATGTGAGATGAGTGCAATTGTGCGGTAGTTTGAGCATTCTTTGGCATTGCCTTTCTTTGGGATTGGAATGAAAACTGACCTTTTGCAGTCCTGTGGCCACTGCTGAGTTTTCCAAATTTGCTGGCATATTGAGTGCAGCACTTTCACAGCATCATCTTTAGGGTTTGAAATAGCTCCACTGGAATTCCATCACCTCCACTAGCTTTCTTCGTAGTGATGCTTTCTAAGGCCCACTTGTAAAACTCATTATCTCTCCTTAAATCTGAATGGGTAGATTATTCTTGGTTGCAGAATTTTTTTTTTCTTCACTTTCAATATATAATATTGCTCCCTCTGGTCTTCAAAGTTTCTGCTGAAAAGTCAGCAGATGGGACTTATGGGGGTCCCCTCTTCATAAATAGTTGATTTCCTCTTGCTGCTTATAAGTTTCTTTCTTAATCTTTATTCTTTTCCACTTTAGCTGTAATGTGTCTTGGTATAGATAGCTTTGGGTTCATCTTGTTTTAGACTCCCTGTGCATCCTGCACCTGGATGTCTGTTTCCTTTCTTAGGTTAGGGGCATTTTCAGCTTTTGTTTCTTCTAGTAAGTTTTATGCCCATTTCTCTCCTTTCCTTCTGGGACCTCCTATAAAGCAAATGCTAATGCATTTGATGTTTTCTCCGAGGTCTCTTAAACTGTCTTAATTAAAAAGAATTCTTTTTTTTCTGTTCAGCTTGAGTGACTTCTACTACTCTGTCTTCCAATTTACTCCTCCATTCCTCTGCATCACCTAAATTACTGTTGATTCATTTTGTGTAGTTTTTATTTAAGTTATAGAATTCTTTAGCTCTATTTGAGTCTTCTTTATATTTTTTAACTCTTTGTAAAACTCCACACTGTGGTGATCCATTCTTGTCCTTAGCATCTTTAGGATGCTAGAGGATCCTAGCATCCAAGCATCTGAACATGCTTGTTCACTGAGCATCTTTGTAGTCATTACCTTGAACCCATTATTGGGTAGGTTGTTTATCTCTACTTTGTTTAGTTGTTCTTCAAAGGTTTGGTCTTGTTCTTTCATTTGGAATATATTTCTCTGTCTCCTCATTTTGGCCTAAATGTCTGTTTAATTTCTGTGTATTAGGTAGGTCAGTTATAATTCCTGGTGTTGGAGATGTGGCTTTATGTAGCAGACATTCTGTGGGATTCAGAAGCACAATCTTATGCTCTAAGAGGTGTCCTTCATGGACTGTGTAGGTACTTCTGTTATGGCAGGGCCAACTACTGAGGGCTGCTGGTGGGTAAGGCTGGTTCCTGGCCCCATTGGCTTCTAGGCCCTGCCTCTCACAGTAGTTGCTGACCCACTGTTGGGCGGCACTACGTCCTGGCATGGCTGGTTGCGCAATCTGCAGAGTTGGGGGGGCAGCCCAGGTCTGGTTCCAGCCCTCTGACTTAGATTTTATTTATTTATTTATTTTTAAATTCGCTCAATCATGTCCGACTCTTTGCGACCCCATGGATTATACAGTTCATGGAATTCTCCAGGACAGAATGCTGGAGTGAGTAGCCTTTCCCTTCTCCAGGGGATCTTCCCAACCCAGGGATCAAACCCAGGTCTCCTGCATTGCAGGTGGATTCTTTACCAGCTGACCCACAAGGGAAGCCCCTGACTTAGATTTTAAAAGTCACTATGGTCTATGAGTAAGTAATAGCCTGTAATTTTGAGAGGTTGGGTGGGCACGAATGAAAGTGGAAGGCTCAGCTAGAAGGCTTTGTATTATTTGATGCAGAAGATGTTTGAAGACTGGATAGACTATTAACAATATGAGTGAAAAGAGAAAGTAAAAATAGATGAGAGACTGTCCCCATTTTCCGGATAAGTAAATGGAGGCTTAGAGAATTTAACCAATTCTTGTAGTAAGTGGTAAACTGGTATTCTATTCTACATCTAACTTCCCAGATCAACTTCAGCCAAATGCCATATAGATTTGTCACATTTAAAATTAATGAAGTTCAAATAAATGAGATTTTACTGTAATTTAGGTAGATTAGGCTAAATTAAGAGATGTTAGCCATGGTCCTATTTTTAGACATTTTCATTGATCATACCTGTTCATTGTCTTCATGTAGAAAATATTTAAAACATAATAAAGTGGATGAAATTTGAATTATATCACCATTTTTACATGATTTTAATGGAAAATGAGGAAATCACTGCAGATATAAAACCCCTAGCCTCATTCAAACATTCTGTAAAATACTGATGAACAAAACCTAAGAATCAATCCGAGAAAGTTTGCTATTATCATTTTTGGGAATTGATAAATGATCAATGATATTTATAAAGTGTTTTTTTTTTTCCTGCCTTAGGTTCAATTAAGATGAAAGTGAGTAATGGAGGCAATTATTTTGGGAGTAATTTAAAAGCAAATCTAAGGAGTGCATATTTTGCATTGAAAAGTAGATGTTACTAGAACTAATCATTGTGATACCTTAACAAGGGAGAATATCCATTGATTAGATCTTTCTTCCTTTGGGCAACGAAGGACACTCTTTGGTTCTATTCTTGCAGTAGTACTTTAAAAAGTTTATTGGAGAAGAAATTGACTCCTTTATCATCAAGTTCATAGAATCCTTTTCGTACTTTTCCCCACGATATTTCTGTCCTCTGTGATCTCTGAGTTAGCAACAAGGTGATTTACTTGTAACTCTAAAACCTCTCTGTTCCTCAATTTACAGGAACCTCTCTGTTCCTCTATTCCACATAATCGAGATCTTCAAAGTAAGCATCTTTCAGAGTGACAAGCAAAATACAGCTGCAGGATAAGTAACTCCCTTTTAAGCAGCTTTGCCTGCTGTCATTGTTGACTGCTGGAGGTGGTGATCCATGTCAGTCACTGAAACGACACCTTGGCAAGACTGCAATCTGCTCCTGGGGTTTCTGTGGATGGGAGCACTTTTAGACGATGAGATTTTCATATATTCCAAGTACCACACACAGTGCCTGGAACATAGTAGGCACCCAGTAAATATTTATTAATGCTATGCTATGCTAAGTCACTTCAGTCGTGTCTGACTCTGTGCGACCCCATAGATGGCAGCCCACCAGGCTCCCTTGTCCCTGGGATTCTCCAGGCAAGAACACTGGAGTGGGTTGCCATTTCCTTCTCCAATGCATGAAAGTGAAAAGTCAAAGTGAAGTCGCTCAGTCGTGTCCGACTCTTAGCGACCCCATGAGTAATAATTATCAAATCATATTTTGAAAGCTTACCTAACACGGGGTAGGCAAATTTGTTGCAGAATGGAGCAATGAAGGAATTTCCTTGTCAATCCTGGATAAAGTTTATTAATACTAGAATAAATAACTCTTCAAGTAGGAAGAGCCTTTTAGCAGGATTCAATGGATTGGTATAAACTTATATTTTTAAGCCATCAAACTAAGAAGAGGTTAAGACTAACGTTTACTTATTAAGATAATTTCCTAATCATTCTTATAAGAACTTAATGAGTGACAAACTGACGCTGGATATAAATTTATGATTTCCCAAAATAACATTTGATTGGTTTGAGTGATGTCTTACATCAAGTAATCATAGTTAATTTTTGCTTCTGGAGAGATTTGACTTTACCAGTCTATCATGTCATCAGATGTATTTCAAGAATGATTTCTTTGTCTGTTGATACAAAGTTAAAGAATTCCTATGGAGATTGTTAAATCTATAACTTGTATTTTTATCAAGGCAGAGGGAACAAATTCAGCATAGTGGCAGAAAGACTATATCTTCTGAAATGTACTGCAAATACATAAGGAATGATTTTACACTAAAATATCTCAAGTCATATAAATTAAGGGCAAAGTTAGGATTTTTCCCAATATGAAATTTGGTGCAAAAAGCAATGGGTCACTTATTTTAAGATTAAAGAAAGGTCAATAAATGCTGTGATCTCAGTTCTATTGTGAATATCAGCAGTTACAGCAATGAGAGAATAGGAGTTTTAAATGAAATACACTGCTAAAGCCAGTGTCAGTTATTTTTCTTGTTATATTTATTTTTCTTGTTATGCTTACTTCTTTAACTTTTAGCATCTGTAATTAAGACTGATTTTGATTTTAACTCACAAAATAATCCAGGTCTAAAAGAGATTTCAGAGAGTTAAAATAGGATATATATAAAATGGGGATAAAATTGTTACATTTTATGTTTCCAGATTCTTTTCTGAAGGATAAATTTTGAATGATTTCCTCTTTTTTTTTTGGGTAATGAATCATGTACTCTAATAAACAAAGCCCTAATGACATTAACAGCATAATCACAGAAGGCACAATGAGAATTGGAAATAGGCTAATCCTTAATGTCTAGAAACAACTACACAACATATGGACATGGAGAGCTTAACCTGGGTGAAGGAAAGGTTTCATGTGTTATTTCAGCATTCGCTGCCAGGACTGATACGAGGAGTCTGGATCTGGCTGTCTGTTGACCCAGGTTCCAGTTTTGCCACTGGGCCAGGCACAGCACTGTTTTTTCATTATTAGAAGGTCTCTGCCCTTCTGCATAGCAGCGGTGGGTGCTTATTCTAAGAGCCACTGTCGTTCCCGTTTATCATTGAGCTTGAGATGTGGCATTGAGCCCAGGGATCTTGTTCTCAAACCCTGGCTGCACACTGGAAACATCTGTGAACTTTTGTAAACCACCTGTATCCTGGCCCCTCCTTTCTCTAGATATTCTGACTTAAGCGGTCTGGGTGGGGGCTCAGGCTTTGGGGTTTTTGGAAAGCTCCTTGGTTATTTCTAAGGTGCAACTAGAGTTGGGAACCACGGGTCTAGTAAAAGTTTGGAGGAAGGAAGAAAACATTTTGTGAAGCTGTCTTAGTTCCCATCCTTGATACTGTGTTTTCTCAAGGTGCCTCAGAAAACCTAGTGAAACCTGTCTCCAGTGAACCCTGTGAAGCTATTCATGGTTTTTGACTCTTTCCTAAATTGGGCTTCCCTCAGCTCAGTTGGTGAAGAAGCCACCTACAATGCAGGAGACCCTGGTTCAATCCCTGGGTCAGGAAAATCCACTGGAGAAGGGATCGGCTACCCACTCCAGAATTCTTGGGCTTCCCTTGTGGCTCAGCTGATAAAGAATCTGCCTGCAATGTGGGAGACCTTGGTTCGATCCCTGGGTTGGGAAGATCCCCTGGAGAAGGGAAAGGCTACCCTTTTCAGTATTCTGGCCTGGAGAATTCCCTGGACTGCATAGTCCATGGGGTTGCAAAGAGCTGGATACGATTGAGCAACTTTAACTTTCACTTCACTTTAAATTGTTTTCTGGGTTCTCTTTGCCCAGAATCTTTCCTACTTGGAAAACTCAAAAGAGAGGTCAGAGAAAGATAAGCAATCCTGATGATACTTAGCATCATATTGGGACACATGGTAGAATGGATTCTTTTAAAGGTAAGTGAATTGGGTAGAATGGATGGTAATGGATTGACATGCCAAAATGCATATATAACAAAATCAATCAAAGAAAACAATTGTATCCAGTGGTATTACAGTAAATAAGCATTGGTATAGGATTTGGGAAGGCTTAGCTTCAGGTATTGACTTTATCATTACCAGCTGTGTGACATGTCCCATTTGCCTACCCTCTTTGAGCTTTCATTTCCTTACCTATAACATAGAAACAACATCTGCTACACTTCGCTTACATGGTTGTTATGATGATTAAGTTATGCTACAAAAGTGAAATAACATTTTGTATTTTTAGATGTTATACAAACGTTATTACTATGGGTTAAACTACTTTAATATGTATTAATGTGAACACATTCTGTGGTTCAATTTTTCAACAAGGGAATAATTCTGGGGAACAATGGTTATAAAAACTAATTAAATCAATGTGTCATAGTCTTCAACTAATCTGCTTGGGTGGCAAGCTTATATAAAATGAAGAATGCATCATTTGTAAATCTGATATATTAACCTTACATAGGATATAATTGGTTATTGGTTGTGAAAAAAGTTCCATATCATTTTTCTCATACTTAAAGGGTTTTTTATCCCAACAGCTAATGAGCCCATGGTAACCATTAAAAGGAAAACAAACAACCCTGTAAGAATAGAAACAATTGTGATTCTGTTAGTCAAAGAAGAATTCTTAGTTCTGTCTTAAACTGTAGTGTCTCAGTCAATGTGGGCTGCTGTAACTAATTACCTTAGGTAGGATGGCGTAAACTATAAACATTTATTTCTCGTAGTCCTGGAGACTGGGATGTTCTAGATCGGATGTCAGCATTGTTGGGTTCTAGCGAGAGCCCTCTTCCGGATTGCAGACTGTTGACTTGTATCCTCATGCAGTTGAGAGAGGGCAGATTAGTGCTCTGGCCTCTTCTTATAAAGGCACTAATACCATTCAGGAGGGTTCTGCTTTCATGACCTGTCTCCAAAAGACCCCACCTCCAAATACGATGACATTGGGAATCAGATTTCAAAATGTTGATTTTGGAGGGTTGCAAACGTTCAGTCCATACCATGTGGCTCCCTGAAAGGAGTGACAGCTGATGTCGTTGCTACCATTTACAAGCCAGTGCTGTGCGCTGGGCGCTGTGCTGTCTTTCACATACTTCATCTCATTTAGGCCCCCAGATCTGTGTGAATTAGGTTCTATTATCATATCAGGTTTTATTGCTGAAAAGCAAAACCGAGGGACACTGGGGCTGTCAGTTTCCCCTCTGAGTCGTCTGCCTCAGATCCCTTTGCTTTTAACGACTGAACTGTACTATCTTTCAGTAATCACTGTTTCGCTATCTTCCAGTAATCGTGGTTTATTAGCAGGTTGATTTGGAGAGAGTTGGTGAAAGGAGCTTGGAAGCAGGTGGGGATGAAGGATAGCCTGGGATTTCTTTCACAAATAGTTTCCTTGGCTTAGGGCGTGGAGCTACAGGTGAACTGTTTGGAGGGTGGGGCTACACACTCCATATGGGTAAACTTATTTATTCTCACAAGTTTACTGTGGATGGCTGCTATTTAGTCACCCCGCTTCCAGGGACAGAGTGTGACATCGTTGGGGCTTCAGTGCACTGGAGCTTTGAGAGTATCAGAAGGCAACATCTTAGGCTCAGACACAAACCCTCTTAGCATCAACAGTGACGATGGTCTCCTCAAGCCATAGGCCTGAGATGTATGTAATTCAGGGCTAGGAAGAATGTTATGGCTGATTGCACTTGATCATCAGAATAGGAAACATTTCCTTGGAAGTTTCAAGGGGAAAGCTGTGAGGCATTTTGTATTCTCAAAGGGAGACAGATTCCAGTAATACATAGGTGATTCCTATAACTGTGACCTCACAGTTCTTATAGGCTAGAGTGGCCTGAATAACAATAGCAGCAAGAATTATAATGATAAACCTACCGAATGCTCTTATAAATTCCTTGTCATTGTTGTTCTGTCACTAAGTGGTGTCCGATTTTTTGAGACTTTGACAATTAATCTCTAAAGCACTTAGATCTAGACAGCTAGGTATTACTAATAGCCTCATTGTACTGATAAAGATCTTGGAGACAGATAATTTCCCCAAGTTCACACAAATTAGTCAATGCAGGTGAGATTAGATCAGATGTTTTTAATTCCAAAGCCCTTATCATGGACTTTGTTTATTTCTTTAAAAAATCTAGTTTAAGAGGGTATCATACATTTTTTGATTAGAGCCACTGTGAATATTGAAAGTGGTTGAAAGTCAGCCAGCCTGGAATGCTAAGAACAGGAACTCTTGTCTTAGAATGTGAACATAATGGAGCATAGCTGGTGCTTTTTGTTAGCACTCATAGTTATTATGAGCTACTGATTTGGGCTTCTCTATGTCTCAGCTGGTAAAGATTCCGCCTGCAATTCAGGAGACCTGGGTTTGATCCCTGGGTTTGGAAGCTCCCCTGAAGAAGGGAAAGGCTACCCACTCCAGTATTCTGGCCTGGAAAATTCCATGGACTATGGGTCGCAAAGAGTCAGACATGACTGAGCAACTTTCACTTTACATAGTTATACTTTAACTGATCCCATGATCTGCAGAAACTGCTAGTCATTTAGGAGCAAGTGAAATTAATTACCCTCTAAAAGCAGATTAAGTCAAAAGTGCTTTGAATAAAGGGATTTTGATCGTTTTACACTAGAAAGGCCAGCATTGATCAATTGATTCCAAATTATTGTCACAGATTTGTGTTGATCTCAGATATCAAAGAAATGGTTCTCTAATCCTGCCAGAGGACACCTCAATGTAAGATTTATATCTGGTTAGGAATGTGAGTGGATTCCATCTAACTATGAAGGAGAAGAATGTTGAAATATTGAGAGTCATATAAATATAAGCACTGAGAATGATAATGGGGCAAAGGGATTCAATGACTGTTATTAGAATATTAAGTTATAATATACCCAGCACACTACACTGTATCATCTATTTCCAGGATACATGGGCATGCCTGATTAAGCTGTTTCAGAAACTCTTTCACTGTGGGTACACGTGTGCACAGTCCAATTGATTCCTCAACACAGACCAGGCCCAGCGTTCTGGAGCTCAGCGTGAGGTCACCTATACCTAACAGCTTTTCTCGAACCTTAAGATCTAGTTACTGCTTAAAGTCTTTCCTTATTCTTGTGACTTAGTCCTGCTCTGTCTGCTCTGGTCTCCAAATGCTGATGTTTCCTTCTGTGGTGAAACCCTGGCTTGATAATTTTTCCAGGACTGCAGTTTCGTTTTCTGCACACCTTGAATTTGTTCCAAAACTCCAACCTGATGACTGAGAAATCATTCAAGGTTCTCTGTTCTGACCATCTTCCTGTACCACATCTGTGACCATCTTCAGCTCTTGAACGTTGTCAGCCGTTTGCATGAAGGGACTGCTTGCTATGGCAGTGCTTCTCAAACCTCAGCTTTCATCACAAATCATTTGATGAACTTTTGTAATTCAGAACTCTGGGATACACCTACGAGAAATTTTGATTTAGCCAGGCTAAGGAAGAGTCTAAAAATATTCATATTTAGCAGTCCCCCTAGGTGGGACCCTGTAGGTGGGAAGAACACCACACCCAGGCAGAGCAACACTGCTCCATTTTCTGTCGCTGCACCGGTGATGACCAACATGGGACGTCCTGTTCTACCAGGGCTGGGTCACAGCTTGTGTCACTTTTCCCCAGGCTCTTGTAAGTTTACCCTACTCCAGTTGTCCTTCAGACCTCATCTTAGATGTTGCCTCTCCTCGCTCCAGTAGACTGTGAGATGCCTCTTGTACTTACTATTGTACAACCTGTTCTTACTCCTACCTAGCACACAGCTCACTGCTTTTCTCTGTTTACTTCTTCAGATGAACTGTTAAGACTATGAACTCTGACCGGAGACTTAATGTCACATTCACTTCTGAACACTCTGAAGCGGCCTATCAGGCAGGGAGGAGGAGGACAAGAAATAGTTATGTAATAGTTAGGTTTAAATGGTTCTAGGTTGTGCCTGGTGGCTCAGATGGTAAAGAATCCACCTGCAGTGCAGGAGACCCAGGTTCCATCCTTGGGTCGGGAAGATCCCCTGGAGCAGGGAATGGCTACCCTCTCCTGTATTCTTGCCTGGAAAATTCCATGGACAGAGGTACCTGGTAGGCTACAGTCCATAGGATCTCCAAGTGTCAGACACGACTGAGTGACTAACACTTTCACTTTGGTCCTAGGCTCTTGTTCAGCTGAGTCACTTGAAGTCATGTGTCTCTGAGATGTATGAGAACTGAGGTTAGTGTCTAGCCTGACCTACTGATTGCTAGGCTATGGCAGGGCTTCCAACACTGGTTCTCATGAGAGGATCAACCTCAAGTCAAAATAGGAAACCAAGCCAATGTGCTATCTTAAAATTCAAAACACTCTAATTTTCAGTGCACATGACATATTATGCTCAGATAGTAAAGAGTTTGCCTGAATTGTGGGAGACCTGAGTTCAATCCCTGGGTCAGAAAGAGCCCCTGGAGAAGGAAATGGCAACCCACTCCAGTGGTCTTGCCTGGAAAATCCCATGGATGGAGGAGCTTGGCAGGCTATATAGACATGACTGAGTGACTTTCACAATGACATATTATGGAGACAGGGAAAGTGGGAGACTTTTGTTTTAATTCTTGAATGGGCCTAGTGTTCTGAGATGATTGACAAATTTCAGAAAACAGAAGTTTTCCTAATAATTTTCTTTCTAAATGTAGTTAGTCTCTAGTTTCATGTAGGAAACCTAAAATCTCAGAATCCATGCATACTATTAGTTCTTGAAAGGGCTTTTTAGATGATCATTTTTACAGATGAGGGAAGTTGGGTTAAATATTTATTTCGTGTCTACAGTATGCAACAAAACAAAATAAAAACTCAGACTGGAGTCTATCACATGCTCAGGCTCACATGGCTACTTAGCTTTACATTTCAGCTAGATCTCAGGTCTCCAGATCTCTCTGACAGTCCCTGCTCTGTCCAGAAGTTTTTGTGCTAAAGGACAATCATGGAGACCACAGCATGTTCTTGTCTGTTTCAGTCCTGCCCTAAAGCCCAGTTTATTTCACTCTCTACTGGATTTTCATGATTTCTTTTTATAATGCATTTTTTTCCTAAGGTCTCATTTTATTTTAATATTTGGCCTGTTGAGTATGTGTACTTCAGGGCTAATTATCTTATTACTTATTTAAGAAACATAACTGGAACTGGCAATAGGGGAACATTTAAGTGATGCTTAAGAAGGAAATGGAGGGCAGTTGAGAATGGCCATACTTATGCAGTTTGATGTTTTCTGGCTCATGTTTTATGAACATAGATTTTATGTTTTTGTATATATCCTAAAATATAATTAAACTATTGCCAACTGCTGATGTTGCTCTAATGGAAAAAAGCCCGAGGTTTGGGTAATATAAAATGGAGGACAGTCCAAAAATGAATAATATTTGACACTAGAGTATTTTCCTACCCATTTTTTTCCCCCAGAAAATCTTTGCCAAGCATCTTTGTGTGTCAGGCAATATGCTGGGCACTGGAGACATTTTTACTCATCTGAATAAAAACATGGAAGCCAATTTAGAATTTCATCTTTGATAAAATGTTCAGTTCAGTTCAGTCACTCAGTTGTGTCCAACTCTTTGTGACCCCATGAATCGCAGCACACCAGGCCTCCCTGTCCATCACCAACTCCCAGAGTTCACTCAAACTCACATCCATCGAGTTGGTGATGCCATCCAGCCATCTCATCCTCTGTCGTCCCCTTCTCCTCCTGCCCCCAATCCCTCCCAGCATCAGAGTCTTTTCCAATGAGTCAACTCTTCACATGAGGTGGCCAAAGTACTGGAGTTTCAGCTTTAGCATCAGTCCTTCCAAAGAAATCCCAGGGCTGATCTCCTTCAGAATGGACTGGTTAGATCTCCTTGCAGTCCAAGGGACTCTCAAGAGTCTTCTCCAACACCACAGTTCAAAAGCATCAATTCTTCGGCACTCAGCTGTCTTCACAGTCCAACTCTCACATCCATACATGACCACAGGAAAAACCATAGCCTTGACTAGACGGACCTTTGTTGGCAAAGTAGTCTCTGCTTTTGAATATGCTATCTAGGTTGGTCAATGGAGAAGGCATTGGCACCCCACTCCAGTACTCTTGCCTGGAAAATCCATGGACAGAGGAGCCTGGTAAGCTGCAGTCCATGGGGTCGCTAAGAGTTGGGCACGACTGAATGACTTCACTTTCACTTTTCACTTACATGCATTGGAGAAGGAAATGGCAACCGACTCCAGTGTTCTTGCCTGGAGAATCCCAGGGGTGGGGAAGTCAGGTGGGCTGCCATCTCTGGGGTTGCACAGAGTCAGACACGACTGAAGCGACTTAGCAGCAGGTTGGTCATAACTTTCCTTCCAAGGAGTAAGCATCCTTTAGTTTCATGGCTGCAGTCACCATCTGCAGTGATTTTGGAGACCCAAAATATAAAGTCTGACACTGTTTCCACTCTTTCCCCATCTATTTCCCATGAAGTGATGGGACCACAGACCATGATCTTAGTTTTCTGAATGTTGAAATTTAAGCTCACTTTTTCACTCTCCACTTTCACTTTCATCAACAGACTTTTTAGTTCCTCTTCACTTTCTGCCATAAGGGTGGTGACATCTGCATATCTGAGGTATTGATATTTCTCCCAACAGTCTTGATTCCAGCTTGTGCTTCCTCCAGTCCAGCGTTTCTCATGATGTACTCTGCATATAATTTAAAAAAAGCAGGGTGACAATATACAGCTTTGATGTACTCCTTTTCCTTTTTGGAACCAGTCTGTTCCATGTCCAGTTCTAACTGTTGCTTCCTGACCTGCATACAAATTTCTCAAGAGGCAGGTCAAGTGGTCTGGTATTCCCATCTCTTTCAGAATTTTCCACAGTTTATTGTGATCCACACAGTCAAAGGCTTTGGCATAGTCACTCAAGCAGAAATAGATGTTTTTCTGGAACTCTCTTGCTTTTTCCATGATCCAGCAGATGTTGGCAATTTGATCTCTGGTTCCTCTGCCTTTTCTAAAACCAGCATGAACATCAGGAAGTTCATGGTTCACGTATTGCTGAAGCTTGGCTTGGAGAATTTTGAGCATTACTTTACTAGCGTGTGAGATGAGTGCAATTGTGCAGTAGTTTGAGCATTCTTTGGCATTGCCTTTCTTTGGGATTGGAATGAAAACTGACCTTTTGCAGTCCTGTGGCCACTGCTGAGTTTTCCAAATTTGCTGGCATATTGAGTCCAGCACTTTCACAGCATCATCTTTCAGGATTTGAAATAGCTCAACTGGAATTCCGTGACCTCCACTAGCTTTGTTCGTAGTGATGCTTCTTAAGGCCCACTTGACTTCACATTCCAATGTTAGAGGTACAATATTGAACAACAGACAAGCTATTAAGAAGCTGTTTTTCATCCTACATTTCATTCCTCCCAGAAATCTGCTCTTGGTGGGGACTTGACTTTTTTTCTTAGATTAATCTAAGGTATATTTTCTTTTACCAAGAATTCCCTGGTGGCTCAGACAGTAAAGTGTCTGCCTACAATGCAGGAGACCTGGGTTCGATCCCTGGGTTGGGAAGATCCTCTGGAGAAGGAAATGGCAACCCATTCCGATACTTGCTTGGAAAATCCCAAGGACAGAGGAGTGTGGTAGGTTACAGTCCATGGGGTCGCAAAGAGTTTAACATGACTGAGCGACTTCACTTTCTTATTTTCTCTCAAACTGTCTTTGAAGAAATCCTCTTGGATTAGCTGGTATCTTTGTATGAAAATTGCATAGAGAGTTTGACATGTCAACAGAGCTGTCATTATGTAAATGTTAGTTGATTGATTAAGGTAAAATGTTAGTTGCTAATGTAATTTCTGAGATACATAATCAGCCCTCCATATCCTCAGCTTCTGCATCTGCAGAATCAACCAACCACAGATCAAAAATATTTGAAAAAAATTCAGAAAAGTTCCAAAAAGCAAAATTTGAATTTGCTGTGCACTGGCAACAGAATACGTAGTATTTATATTGTACTTACAACTATTTGCATAGTATTTACACTGTATTAGGTATTATAAGTATTCTAGACATAATTTAAAGTATATGGAGGATATGCACAGATTATATGTAATGCTGTGTCATTCTTTATAAGGGCTTTGAGTATACCTGGAATTTGGTAAGAGGGTTCCTAGAAACAATCCCCCTTGGATACTGAGGGATAACTGTGGTTTAAGTAATGTTTTGGATAGAATAAGTGTTCTCAATACACTGGGAGCCAAGCTCTGCCTTTTACAAGACATATTGTCTGGTCAGCTGACTAAAATTGAATTGTACCATTAAGGAAAAAAATCTCAGTAAGTATGAAAAAGATTTAATAAGAATTAGTACTCTTTTAGACAGGAAGTCACACACAGACCAATAAATTGTAATCGATAGTTCTCTCTTGAAGCTAATACTCCTAAATGGTTACAGTAAGTATATAATAATATTTCTGATGCTGTTAATCATTCCAGAACTGTTGTGGATTAGTTCATTTTCTCAAAGATGGAAGTACAGTTTCAGGTATCCCCTACACAAAATAATAGATAACATATCTGAAATGCAAACTAATACCTAAAATCTAACAGTTAAGGAAAAAACAAAGGACCTATATATTGATGAAGGTTAAAGAGTGGAAGCAGAGACCTGGAAAGTAGTATTCCTAAAGGGATGCACACACACATATGATACACATATACACATACATCTTTTTTAGATGATAAGAGTGAGAGGTAGTTAAACTTCATTCCTATCTATCAGCTTTCTTGTCTACTGGACAGACTCAACAATTAGGTGAAACCTACTAAAGCCTTAATGTCTTTTAAGGGAAATTCACCAGATTCTTCTGCTTAAAATATTATTACTTTTACTATATTTGTATTAAGATCTTATCTTCATAAGTTCTTTGTCAAAATATAAATAGAAGTGGGAAATGTTAGGGCATGCTAACCGTGTAATGTTTAGCTCAGAGACATTTTGTGGATTAACACAGTATTACTTGACATAAAGGCAAAGACATGGGATTTTAGGAATATGAGCAACTTTGGATGGGGGCTGAGTGAGGATCAAGGGATCCTAGGAAGCTCTTGTAGATGAGATGTAGCCCTGAAAGAGGTACTAAGGGTTTTAGGGAGATGGGAACGGATGGAAAGACTTGGGCAGATGAAGCTCATGGAGACGCTGCTCTTCTCCGGTTGGCGGCCTGTACTGTCATTAGACTATCTTGGTAGTCCTATCCTGCACACTCTCTGACTCATAGCAAGCAGGACACATAAAATTGCAGAGGAAATCATTCTACCGTCCTTAAATAGCTGCTTTGAAGACTAATGAGGTAATGCTTAAAAATGCTGGGGATAAAAGGTTTAGTATAAATGTTCTTACACCGTGCCCAAAAGAACTCTCTTTTAAGATTGGTGTTTTAAAATAAATGTAAACACCTAATGTTGCTGATACCTTCATCCCATTAGTAGGGAGTTACCACATTGGCAGCTCGGCAGAATATTAGTATTTGATTCTCTCTAATGTTTTCCTTGCCTATTCCCTGAGACATTTTCCACAGGGATGTGTCATATCAGGTTGGGTCAGTCATTTCATGTAGATGTAAAGTCAGAGGGCAAGCATCCAATCCAGAGCCTCAAGCAGGGCTAGATCACACACTGATGCTCAAAATCCCAGTGATTAAGAGCCAGCAAAGCAAATATTGGGCAGAAGGAGAAGGGGTTGACAGAGGATGAGATGGTTTGATGGCATCATCGACTCAATGGACTTAAGTTTGAGCAAACTCTGGGAGATGGTGAAGGATGTGGAAGCCTGATGCACTGCAGTCCATGGGATCGCAAAGAGTTGGACATGACTGAACGATAGAACAACAAAAAAGCAGATACAGAAAGATCCATACATACATTAGTAGATCTAGACAGAACTTGATTTTACTTTTGCATAAATATGAATTTGGTCTAATTCTGAAAACTATAAAATAATCATTCATGGTTTCCTCTTGCTTTAGTTTCTGATGAGGGACTGGTAGAGTGGATAGGGCGTGAACATATCATAGTCCTGCCCTGGTCAAGAGAAACAGCAGCGGAGAGACAGGAGCACTGCTTCCTGTGGCTGCAGGAATAGGTCAGTTGATTCTAAGTTGGGAAAGGCTTCCTGAGTGTCATCTGTAATTTCTTTCTTGCCTTTTTCTTTCTCCATGTCAGAGACCTATGCTTTATGTAATTGCATTCTCAAAGAGTGAAACCTGGATCAAATCATCAATTTATATCTTATTCTGCAGCATGGCTTGATGGAACAGCAAGGGGAATTTCAAAGGGAGTAGCAACTTACTGGGGAGAGTACAACAGATGAGAAAACCTGTACCATCTTATTTTATTGGGACACAATGAGTAGAAAAGAGGCGATGAAAGGGAAGGATGTGGGTCGGGGTGGGGGGACTCCATTTCTACAAAAGGGGAAGATAAAGGTTCAAATACTTTATGGGGAAAGAAACAGGGCCTCTAGACTTATGAGTTAGCAAATCTATTTCTTTTCTCCTCAGGGTGGATCTGTTTTCTTTAGCACTTGCATTTCTCCCTGCAAATGTTGGACTTTGCATTTTAAAATAGAACACCTAGAAATAGTATCAGAGAAGAAAATGGCAACCTACTCTAGTATTCTTGCCTGGGAAATCCCACAGCCAGAGGAGCCTGGTGAACTATATAGCCCATGGGCTTACAAAGAGTTGGATATGACTTAATGACTAAGCAGTAGCGGAAATAATATACCTGTAAATTCTCCAGTAGGAAAGAAGTTTCTAGACCTGTTTTGCCTGTGAAGGATCCTAGATAATAAATATGTTGAAATATATGACTCATAATATACTGCAATTCCAAGCAGTTGGGCTTCAGAAGAGGAAAAAGGATTTTTTCAGAGAATGAGAGAAGATAGGGAGGGAGGTTAAACTTGATAAAGGTTGTCTGGTCCTGGGGTTGTTTGGAGGAGGGAAAGGGAACCCCTAACTCTGCCAGGAAACAGAACCAGAAGGCCAGAACCACCTTTCCTTTTGTTCTGGTCTGTCTGCAAGAACCTCTGCTTGCCCACAGAAGGAAACTTGACAACACTTCGGCCTATAAACACCAGCGTACCAACTGTACTAAATCTCTGCCCAGCTATTTTGAGTAAGCTAGAGGAAAAATAGCAGACTGCTTAGGAGGAAGCTTGGGGGCCCGCCAAGGCCATGACGTACAGGTTTCCAAGCAAAGCTATGGCTGAATCAGAAAAAGCGTGTCTGAGTTGGGCTCAGATACAAGGCCTGCTCCTCTCAAATTTCTCAGCTTATCTCACAGGAAGAAGAGGTATGGATTCAGAGTAACTCTCCACCTCGCAGAGGTTAGTCAACAGGCCATCAAACCATATTTTATTGAAGTTTCATGTAACTTAGAAGGGGATGTTGGTGGTGGTGGTCTGTGTATTTTTCTTTTTTCTTTTTACTTTGCCATTTGGCCACCAAACGTCTCATATACCCTTTTCAGTGAAGCCAAAGATTCCCACTGGAGAAATAATTAAAACAACTGGCATTTTCCTAAAGCTGTTTAAAGTTTCAACAGCTCTAGTGAGTGCTGTACAACAGTGGCGTTCACATTGCTGTTAGCTTGGAAAATAAGGAGACTTCGAAAAGAGTATTTTTCTTATGTTAGGTTGTTCCCAGTTTCTGGACCTGATAGCTAGATGAGTGGTTTATTTTTCTTTTACTGGATGTGGATTGAATTGGTAACAAAGTCATCTGTTGGATATTGAATAAAATAACTCAGAAAAAAGTCACCGAATTTCAAACCTGCATCTGAATAAATCAAAGGGCCTCTCCCTTCTTATTCTTATTTTTCATAGAAGGATCTAGGCTATGTCTATTGAAATCTGTTAGCTTTTCAGAAAAGTAGTTTTCTGTCCTAAATGGTCAGATAAATATTGGACATAATTTTTTTAAATGCATGTTTTGAATACAAGCGTTTTAGGAATATGCTTCTTCTTTGTCCAGGAAACATCTTGCCTAAAGCTCAGTAAGTTCAAAACAGTTTAGTAATGATGAGAATACTCATCTTGAAATCATACTGCTAACATTTGAATGTGTGAAATTTTCTCATAAAGAAGAGCCATATTTTTAAAACCAATTATATTAGTCAGCTTGGGCTGCCACAGCAAACAGCATAAATTAGATGGCTTAAACAACAGAAATGAATTTCTCACAGTTTTGGAGGCTGGGAAGCCCAAGATCAAGGTGCCAGCCAATTCAGTTCCCATTGAGAGCTCTCCTCCTGGCTCACAGACAGTTACCTTCTCCCTGCGTCCTCACATGGTAGAAAGAGAGTGGTCTTTGGTGTATTTTCTTATTTTATAAAGACACCAGTTCTGTGAAATCAGGGTTCCACACTTGTGGCCTGCTTTAACCTCAGTCACCCCTTTGTTCTATCTTCATTACAGTCACTTGGGGATTAGTACTTCAATATAGGCATTTTGGGAAGGACACATCAGCCCATGGCAATTCTGGGTAGTGTGAAACCTTTTGATAATGTAAACCTCGATTCAAGAAACAGATCATTCAAGGATCTGTTCAAGAATCATTCAACATATCATTACTTCATTTCATCAAAGTAAAAACCTTCATAGTTTTGATATTTCTTTTCTGGGGAAGAGACATATAAAGGGATACCTTCTTCAGTATTTTAAAGTCAAAACAGGATATAAAGTCAAATCATCATCTTCAGAATTTATTTGAACTTCACATTCAGTTTGATTTAGAGAAAGAAAGAGAGGGAGGGAGAGAGAGAGTTGGGAGAAGGATGAAGTGGGCAGAGAGGGAAAAGAGAAAAATAAATGGAGACAAAAATGGTCTAAGAGAAGGACAGACGTTCTGGAGAGAGAATGAAAGACCATGTGGAAGTGTAGGTAATAGAGGTTCACGGAAGGATGGGTCAGTGAAGGGTGAGGTTGGAAGATGAGCCTGTTACTGTCTAGTCTGGGGGTTAGTGGAAGCTCTGGTCTCAAGTACCTGGGTTCAAAACCTTCATCATATCACCAGTTATTCACTGTTTGGCCTTGAGCAGATTACTTCATCTCTCTGAACTCAGTTTCTTAATCACATGCTTTACCTGAGGTAAGGGCTAAATGAGACAATATTTAGTGCCTAACAAATAATGGCTCAATAAAAGTTATCAATTATTAATACCAATTGTGTCCCTTTGATGTATGATCTGTGGCTGTTGTTGATGACTCCTTACAATGGGGATCTTACAATGAGGTTATTTAGTTCTGTGTCCTGGAATCTGTTCCCCATGCTGGTTGTAGACTCTGAGTTATCTTGCATATGATTTTACAGCAGGCATCTTGATTAAATGTGGAGTTCCCTCCCACTGTGGATTATAGGCATTAAAGATGGTACCCTTGATGGCAAACCTCTTACTGAGGCTCATTACAGTTGAGGCTCAATAAAGATCTCTTAATGGATAAATGTCACTTGATACATCCATTCATATATTTAAGAGAATGATTTGGATTTGAAGTAATTTGAATACTTGTGTTAAACACAATTTGAGAAAATTACAAATTTTCTTAATCCTAAATTTCTCCTTTATTAAAGGGATATGCAAGATGTTTGTGGAATCTGATTCATTCACCATGTAAATGGAAGCTCTAAAGGTGTTCTTGTTTATCTTCCTTTCTTGCCTTTTTTTGATCCCAAATTCCTGTGCTCGGAGAGAGGCGGTTCCTTTGGGGACTTTAATTTTGTGACCAGAAGCAGAAAGTATCAGTGACCTGCTCTGAGAAATGTGCGGTTCTGTTTAACCGACGATGCAGCTGGGAAGAGGTTCAGCTAAGGCAGGTCTGAGAGGTGCCTGTTGCTCAGCCGGATGGTCCCGAGGCAGCGGTCCTATGTGATGTGGCTCTGCAGGTGTTGTAGAGTTTGTGAGAAGTGTGTGGGTAAACTGAGGCATGACCCAAAGGACCCTGGTTTTCATTCACATCATTCCTTATTTCTGTTCTCATTTTTATTTTCTCATATTTCCTCTTTCTCTTGCCTTCTCTTTTCCTGCTTACTGCCACATTTCCAATAACATGGCCTGTTTGGATCAGAACACGAGTTCTAAGAAGATATTCATCACACGGGGCATGGAGAGAAAGGACGCAGGGGAACAGAACAGCGAAAGGAAGGCAATTCAAGCACATAAGAAGCTGTGCCTCCCGTTGCTCGCTGCCTCTTTTGAGGACTCTCACAGCAGATTCTTTGGCTTTTCACTTTACACAGTGAGCTCCATTCTCTTCCACTTTTAAATTCTCTCCCTCTCTCTGCTATAGGCCATACTGAAGTGTGCATATTCATATATACTATTGCCGTGTCTGCGTGGATGAATGTACTCCAAACCTGTTGTCTGAGATACTACATCAAGAATCTCATCTGAATCTTATCTGGTTGGGGGGTGGTGCTGAGAGGGTGGCAGGATGGGGGATTTGGGAGGGTATACTTTGCAGAAGTTACAGGAGGGCAGGGAAGAGAGTTTGGATCACAGAGCACAGTGGTTCCCTTGAGAACCATGTATCCTCATTACGATTATTTGTATTCCCCACAAAGCTTTAGTTCCTCCCTTTCTGCCTTTCTCATTTTCTGAAGCTGGTCTGCTGCTAGGATTGGCCTAACTGAGGATTTCTGGGTTATAGTTCTAGGCTCTTGTGCTTCTTGCCAGGAGCGCCTCCCTAGACTGACTTGGCAGCTCTGTGTGCAAGGATGTGGCTGGCACACTCTCTCTCCTATTAGTATCCGGTTCAATTAGTGTTGCCTGACAGGCTGAGGGAGTGTCTACAGCCTTGTGGGGGAGTGACAGCAGAAACCTGCTTTTTGTCTGGTGACCCTCCAGGGACTTCTCCATCAGGATTTGAATCTGGGGTGCACAACCCGCTGCATCTCATTCTCTGCTAATTTGCATCTTAAGCGAAGCATCTTACTTTCTAGTCATCCATATTTATGATCTATCACAGTACATGGGTGACTCCTTTCAGTGCAATTTTCCAATGCCATTAGTCTCTGGATTCCAAATTAGGGCCACCCTGATAAATAGGCAAATAGTTTAGCAGATTTCAAACAGGGATTAGATAAACAGGGGTAAAGAACAATAAAATAATACTTGTAGCACAGCCAATTTAGAGAAAAGAGTGCATTTTATGTCAAAATCTGATCACCTTAAATGGCATATTACATATAATAGTAGTCATAAATGTGCCTTAATATTTGTATAGTATTTAAAAAAGTATCATGTATTTTCACATGTATTTTTTAAATGTGTTTCCCTCTTAAAATCTGTGAAATCTGGCAGGATGGGAATGCAGATGAGAGAACTATCAAGGAGATAAAAGGCGTCAAAAGTTTCAGAACAGACCTGAACCTCAGCCTTCTGTGCCCTAGTTTTGTCCTCTTGCCACTATAACATATTGTTTGATAGGGTAATTTTAGACTGGATAAATGTTTAGAAAATTCTGTTCAATCTAACAACAATTGAACTTCCGCATATGGTATTGTGTTAGATTTCATGTACAAAAATGAATAAGAATCCAGCCTTCATATTTCCCCTACTTACTAATTTCTGCCACTAATATTCATGCTCAGAAATTAGTCTGGGATTTTATAGTCTGGTATTCAATTTAGCATCCTCTGTCTCCAGCAGGATTCTGAGCTGGAGCTAGCTTTCATGCTAGAACCGGGGTTTGTGTTTTCTGCTAAACCAAGGAGAACTTGCATCCTGGCATGCGCTTCCTGCTTGTAGATTAATGACAGCTCTTTGCATATATTCATGAAAATGAATCCTAAGGAAGCCTGGATAACAGTTGAGTCATCTTGACGTCCTGTGACAGGTGTGTCGGTATCCACTTAATGTGGTAACTTAGTCTTGCTCTTATGAGAAAAGTGTGGTTCTGGTGGGAAAGGAGAGTGTATGTGAGAGAGAGTTTGGAAGGAGGGCTAGAGGTTGAAGAAATGTATGGTTTAGAGTGATCTTAAGAGATACTGTGTGACTCTTGATCATCCCTTATTGGAAGGTTCTTCTCTACCTTAAAAAATACATTCTTAACTTGTAGTGACCATCTGATTTTTCTCCTTTCTTGTTTGGATTTTAGGTCTATAGTTCTAACGCCATTTCTAACCCTCAGTTGCTTCTTGTTAGCATAACATGTGAATTTTCCCCTCCTGCTTTTTTCTTAACGTCTCAAAGGTATAAAGGACCTAATTGCAAAAACAGGTGCCAGTGTTTGCTCATATTTTTTTTCTACCTCTGCATAATAGCAGACAGAAATGACCAAATCTTCTTACTTAACATTACCCTTTTCTTTAGACCTAAAGGTTTCCTATATTCTAAGTTTTTCTTTTATTTCACTGTTCTTATTCTTGCAGTAAGCTCCTCAATACAGACACTACTAGATTCAGTTCTCTCTACATGCTATCCGTATTCTCACTGGATATTTTATTTGTAACCACGGATTGAATAATCATCTATATGACAATGATTTATAGATCAGTAGAACCTACTACATCACTTTAGATAGATGATTCACAACTTCCTCTGAGATATCGTATTTCTAAAAATAGAACTACCTTTGTTATTGTTCAGTTGCTCAGTCATGTCCAACTCTTTGCGACCCCATGGACTGCAGCATGCCAGGCTTCCCTGTCCTTCACCATCTCCCAGAGTTTGCTCAAACTCATGTCCATTGTTGGTGATGCCATCCAACCATCTCATCCTCTGTCATCTCTTTCCATGACCCAGCAATTACATTTGTGGATATATATCCAAAAAATCCAAAACCACTAATTTGAAAAGATGCATGCAGCCCAGTGTTCATAGTGTAATTATTTACAATTACTAAGATAGGGCAGCAACCAAAGTGTCCATCAAGAGATGAATAAAGGTGTGGTATGTATACGCATGGGATATTCAGTTCAGTTCTGTCAACCAGATGCCATGATCTTAGTTTTCCTAATGTTGAACTTTAAGCCAACTTTTTCACTCTCCTCTTTCACTTTCATCAAGAGGCTTTTTAGTTCCTCTTCACTTTCTGCCATAAGGGTGGTGTCATCTGCATATCTGACGTTATTGATATTTCTCCTGGAAATCTTGATTCCAGCTTGTGCTTCTTCCAGCCCAGCATTTCTCATGATGTACCCTACGTATAAGTTAAATAAGCAGGGTGACAATATACAGCCTTGACGTACTCCTTTTCCTATTTGGAACCAGTCTGTTGTTCCATGTCCAGTTCTAACTGTTGCTTCCTGATCTGCATATAGGTTTCTCAAGAGGCAGGTCAGGTGGTCTGGTATTCCCATCTCTTTTCAGAATTTTCCACAGTTTATTGTGATCCACACAGTCAAAGACTTTGGCATAGTCACTCAAGCAGAAATAGATGTTTTTCTGGAACTCTCCTGCTTTTTCAATGATCCAGTGGATGTTGGCAATTTGATCTCTGGTTCCTCTGGCTTTTCTAAAACCAGCTTGAACATCTGGAAGTTCACAGTTCATGTATTGCTGAAGCCTGGCTTGGAGAATTTTGAGCATTACTTTACTAGCGTGTGAGATGAGTGCAATTGTGCAGTAGTTTGAGCATTATTTGGCATTGCCTTTTTTGGGGATTGGAATGAAAACTGACCTTTTGCAGTCCTGTGGCCACTGCTGAGTTTTCCACATTTGCTGGCATATTGAGTGCAGCACTTTCACAGCATCATCTTTCAGGATTTGAAATAGCTCAACTGGAATTCCATCACCTCCACTAGCTTTGTTCGTAGTGATGCTTTCTAAGGCCCACTTGACTTCACATTCCAGGATGTCTGGCTCTAGGTGAGTGATCACACCATTGTGATTATCTGGTTTGTGAAGCTCGTTCTTGCACAGTTCTTCTGTGTATTCTTGCCACCTGTTTTTAATATTTTCTGCTTCTGTTAGGTCCATACCACTTCTGTCCTTATCGAGCCCATCTTTGCATGAAATGTTCCCTTGGTATCTCTAATTTTCTTGAAGAGATCTCTAGTCTTTCCCATTCTGTTGTTTTCCTCTATTATTTGGCATTGATCACCGAGGAAGGCTTTCTTATCTCTCCTTGCTATTCTTTGGAACTCTGGATTCAGATGCTTATATCTTTCCTTTTCTCCTTTGCTTTTTGCTTCTCTTCTTCTCACAGCTATTTGTAAGGCCTCCCCAGACAGCCATTTTGCTTTTTTGCCTTTATTTTCCATGGGGATGGTCTTGATCCCTGTCTTCTGTAGAATGTCATGAACCATATTGGTTCAGTTCAGTTCAGTCGCTCAGTCGTGTCCGACTCTTTGCGACCCCATGAATCACAGCACGCCAGGCCTCCCTGTCCATCACCAACTCCCGGAGTTCACTCAGACTCACGTCCATCGAGTCAGTGATGCCATCCAGCCATCTGATCCTCTGTCATCCCCTTCTCCTCCTGCCCTCAATCCCTCCTGGCATCAGAATCTTTTCCAATGAGTCAACTCTTTGCATGAGGTGGCCAAAGTACTGGAGTTTCAGCTTTAGCATCATTCCTTCCAAAGAAATCCCAGGGCTGATCTCCTTCAGAATGGACTGGTTGGATCTCCCTGCAGTCAAAGGGACTCTCAAGAGTCTTCTGCAACACCACAGTTCAAAAGCATCAATTCTTCAGTGCTCAGCCTTCTTCAAAGTCCAACTCTCACATCTATACACGACCACAGGAAAAACCATAGCCTTGACTAGATGAACCTTTGTTGGCAAAGTAATGTCTCTGCTTTTGAATATGCTATCTAGGTTGGTCATAACTTTCCTTCCAAGGAGTAAGCGACTTTTAATTTCACGGCTGCAATCACCATCTGCAGTGATTTTGGAGCCCCCAAAATAAACTGTATTCCTATGTATGCTATGCTAAGTCACTTCAGTCGTGTCCGACTCTGTGTGACCCCATAGACGGCAGCCCACCAGGCTCCCCCGTCCCTGGGATTCTCCAGGCAAGAACACTGGAGTGGGTGGCCATTTCCTTCTCCAATGCATGAAAGTGAAAAGTGAAAGTGAAGTCTCAGCCATAAAAAAGAACTTAGATTTTGCCACTTGCAGCGGCATGGATGGACTTGCAGGGCATTAGGCTAAGTTAGATTAAGTCAGAAAAAGACAAATACTGTATAATCCTGTTTACATGAGGAATTTAAGAAGAACAATGAACTAGTGAAGGCAACAAAAAAGAAGAGACCCCCAGATATAGAGAACAAACCAGTGGTTATCAGAGGGGAGATGGGCAGGATAAGGGTGAGGGGGTGGGAAGCATGAAGAATTGGATGTAGGATAGGCTCAAGGATGTATTGTATGTAATGGGGAACATAGCCAGTATTTTGTAACAAGTGTAAATGGAATAACCTTTAAAAGTTGTATAAAAATTTAAAAAACATTTTAGTGAAAGTGAAAATTGCTCAGTTGTGTCTGACTTTTTATGACCCCATGGATTATAGCCCCCCAGGCTCCTCTGTCCATGGACTTCTCCAGGCCAGAATACTGGAGTGGATATCTGTTCCCTTCTCCAGGGGATCTTCCCAACCCAGGGATCAAACCTAGATCTCCCACACTGCAGGCAGATTCTTTACTAGCTGAGCCACCAGGGAAGCTCTCCCTGCCAAAAAAAATTAATAAAATGTTAAAAAAATAAAAAATAGTCCCTCAAATCCCATCTTAAAAATCAAAGCAGCAAAGTAAAAAAAATGTGTTATCTCCTGACCAAAACCTTTTTGTATTCCTGTGTTTTCTATCTTGGTTAATGTTATCTCATCTACTCCAAATTAAAAATGAGACAACTTTGACTCACCTAACTCCTCTCTCGTACTCTAAATGCATTTATTTACTAAGACTAATCTGGTTCTTAGGTGTCTTTCAAAGCCCCAGTCACCATTCCTATTTTACTATCCTACGCTGGGCCTTCATCACTTTTCCCTATTGCAATGGCTTTCTAACTTTCCTGTAATTTACTTGTAAATTTTTGTGTGAACATGAATTTCTTTTAAAAAATATAGAGCGCTTGTAAAAACATCTTCTATTCCCTGTAGCAATCAGGACAGCTCCATAACAGTAGGGAACTCTATAAATATTTGTGTTTTTCTTTTTAAATCATAGTTCAGTTTCATCCGAATTAAGATGGCCTAGAGGCAAACTGGGCTTTTCCAGGAAGAATTCTGATTGAATTCTGTCTTCTGCTGTGGAAATCTCTTGACAGAGACCAGGCTACTCAGGCTAGACCTGCTCAGGCTTCTTCAGTGTGGTAGGGAAAGGCTTATTTCTTGGGCATTTCCAACTGACAGGTAGCACTAACTTTTTGGATTGTGCTGTAGTATTAGGCAGATAGTAAGTTGCATTATGGATATCCTCTACTTCTATGTGAAATCTTTTCTGATATTTAAATACTTACATATCTTGGTATTTACATATTCACATCAAGTTGCATTATGAGTATGCAATGCATTGTGGATTTGTGAGATATAAATATGCAAATGTAATCTACTTTGTACTGAGGTAAAATGTTTCTTGCCACTACTGAGAGATTATGAGTATCCATGTGATAATAGGTGGCTGCAGTAAGTTTAAGGACAGTAGCTTCTTTTATAGGTAGGTCAGTTTCTTAAATGAACATGTGGGGCAAAAATTGCAGAATCAGTGTAACACGAACATTCCATTAAGAAGTTGTTACACGGGAGACAGACATAATTTATGGTTTCACTGAGTCCAAAATATCCACATTTTCATGACAGTATTGGGAAAAATTGCTCATTCCTTGGCTGAGAACAGAAGACTAATTTTTGTTTACAGGACTCACTAACAGGAAAACACGTATTGCTAACCTCTGAATCATACACAGCATGATGGGATGCTCAGATTACGAGAGACATACACGAACTGGGATGACTGAGGGGACATGTAGCCGTGTGTCCCATTTCTCGCACCCTAGTTTACCCTGCATCCTCACTGAGTGAAAAAGCGAGGAAAATTACCTATTCTTTTTATTTGTTTAAATTGAGTGCATGTAATTAATTTTGCATAAGTTAAATGATTTTAGTTTCCATTGAATATCCAAGCATTTATGCATAGAATAGATTTTAGACATCCTGATAATTTTAACATGAAGTAATTAAGTGCTAGTCATTGCTTGATTTGTGTTCAGAACACTTCTAACACCTGAAACAACTTTTAAGTTTTCTTCATTAGCAATGTCTTAAGATGAGATAGAAAATTTAGATTCTCCCCCAAATTAAAGATTACATGGTTTTCGTTATCATTTTTTTAAAAAATAAAGACCGATGTATTATACTACCCTGTCAGGACCTTTAGCCACATTAACTGAAGTGAAAGTGCTCAGTCCTGTCTGAATCTTTGCGACCCCATAGATTATATAGTCCATGGCTTTCTCAAGGCCAGAATACTGGAGTGGGTAGCTTTCCCTTCTCCAGGGGATTTTCCCAACCCAGGGATCGAACCTGGGTCTCCTTGCATTGCAGGCGGATTCTTTACCAACAGAGCCACAAGGGAAGCCCAAGAATACTGGAGCGGGTAGCCTATCCTTTCTCCAGCGGATCTTCCCAACCCAGGAATCGAACTGGGGTCTCCTGCTTTGGAGGTGGATTCTTTAGCAGCTGAGCTACCAGGGAAGCCCACATTAACTGAGACATATGATATTGTACTCTGAAATTTTTTAGCCTCATCAACTTTGAAAAGGAATAATTACTGAATTTACTTTTATTATGCAGTCCAGTTTCTTCTGGAATATTGTAATTTACTATTAAATAATGGATATGTTTTGCCTCAATTTTTTGAATAAACTTAAATAATTTTTTGAGACTCCTAAGAATGCAACATTCTGTGCTGGGAAATTGAGTTGTAATTATCTAAGTAACTTTTTAACCTGGTCAAATTTTCTTAAAATAAGTGGGTATGAAGTTCAGCAGGATCAAAGGTAATTAATGTTTTCCAGCAGTAAGTGTGATAAATACTTGCTTGTTAAGTCAATTACATCAAGACAAAACTTGAATGTGAAGTAAGAGTGTACTATAAGTAAATTGCAAATAGCATTCATGTGACAGATCTACTAATTTGCTACTTGTTATTCCAGAAAGATTTGAAAAAATTAGATAGCTGAAGCTGTTATAAGGAAGACAATTTACTGCAGAGACACCCCAAAAGAAAACTTTAGACCTCACTTTTGCCTGTTGATTTTTGCCAAGTAGTCATCTGGGGTCTGTTTTGAAACAATCTATGACCATTCACACCAAAGCATAGTTGTAGAGAAAAATTAGAAACAATTGCTCATTCTGCTTCTTGGTAATATAATGCTATTTGCTTAAGATCTGCAAATACTTGCTGCCGAGTATCAGTGGTATTGGCCTAAAATAAGAGTATAATAGGAAAGTCTGTGGAAGAAGTGACAGCATTCCCTGTTGAACTGAAATTTAATGAGGACAGTGGAGAGGTGTAATTGTGTGTTCTACCTGACTCAACTTTTAATTTAACTGGAATTTTTAATATGTGTTCTAAAGTTATTGGTACTTAGTAAAGTAATTTACAATGTTGCTTCTCCCCATTTTGGGACTTTAAAAAAGGAATTGAACTAAAGTTGGAAAAATAAAAACTTTAATACACGATTCATACTTTTACATCCACATTGTTAGGAATTTTTTAAAATATAAATTTATTTATTTTAATTGGAGGCTAATTACTTTACAATATTGTATTGTTAGGAATTTTTAAGATGAGGAAGTCAATTTATTTGAAAGTTATAGTTTATTTAATAATATTCAAAAATAGATATTCACATTGTTTATTACTTCACTAATTGTGGGTCCTCTTGACAGCATCATATCTTCCTGTTTAGCATTCAGATGCCATGGTTTTCCCAGATGTGGGTATATTCAGCCTTCAACTTTTACTGATAAAGTAATAGGAAGTGTCTGTGGAAGATGAGAAAGTATTTTGAGATTATAATTAGTTGAAGTCTCTTTTAAGTTTTTCTGTCTCAATTTATTCATATACATATACAGGGATGTATATATATATTTCTTTTCTATCTTATTAACTTATTTGTTTTGGTGACTAGGCTTAACTTTTCAAAGTTGACCCAAGTTCTCTTTTTATCTGGGAATTGTTTAGATTGACTCTGTGAAATATTACAGTAGATTCCCAGCATGAGTAGAATAATTTTCAACATTGAACTTCCCAGGAAATCATTCTAAAGTGATGCATAGTACAGTCAGGAAACACACCATGTATATTTCCAGAGGAATGGATAATGAGAGACTGCTCTCTGTAATGGGAGAATGCTCGGATAGTTCTGGCTTTCAAGTTAGAGACATTCTCTCACAGATACCTCTTTTATTTTGCCTCCTTTTGTTTCTCTGAAGACCCTTCTTCAAAGTTCCCAATGACACACTACAGGTAAGAGGCTGAACTAGAACTAGGTAGATCTACATTCAGGCCCTGACTCTGTCCACTGCTTACTAGCCTTGAGACTCCTATCAAGGTGTTCCCACCTGTCTAGCTGACACTTGTGTTGTGTGACAATGATAGTCTGTATTTTACAAAGTGGTTGTAAATGTGACAGGAGCTAATGTTTGCAAAACACATTGCACAATGTTTGGCCTATATAGTAAAAACATACTAATAATTCCTTTCAAAATTAAGAAAAAGTCTCCTGTTTGCCTCAGCTTCATCAGTTACTCAACCTTCTTGATCTGTATCATGGCAAGAATCTATTCCACGTCTCCTCAGTTTGCAATGAAAGCAGAGGAAAATATATCCTCTAGACATTTTCCTTTCATTTCTTTCCTCAATATCATGTTCTTTATCAGAGTCCCAATTTTTCTTTGCCTAATTGATGATGATAATGTTAAATAACTGAGATGATGATGATGATAAGAACAACTCACAGTTTGAGCACTTATGTGCTAGGAACTACCTTAAGCATTTTGCCTGCATAATAATACTTAATCCTCAAAGAATCTTGTCTGAAAATATTAATATGCTTATTTTATAAATGAAACATACATTTAATGGGTGAACAAGCAACCTTTTTCTACTTTTTATGAATAAACTACCAGCATCAGGTATTAAGTAATAATTAAATTTGGAGTTAGGGTTGTAATTTATATTTTTCACAGATCAATCCCAGAAATCCATTTTTAAATAATAACAGCAGTATCAACTATTAAGTTTTATTAGATGCTTGTGGCAGGCATTGTATTAAAAAGTTCATATGTTTTTACTTAATTCTTATGCCAATCCCATGAAATAAGTATTACTATTATTCCAGTTTTACATAGGAGGGAACTAAGAATAAATATCCTGCCAAAGTTTATGAGGCTGGTCTGTGGAGAAGCCAGGTTTTGACCCCCGATAATCTCACCCCATGAATTGCAGCACGCCAGGCCTCCCTGTCCATCACCAACTCCTGGAGTTCACCCAAACTCACGTCCATCAAGTCCATGATGCCATCCAGGCATCTCATCCTCTGTCGTCCCCTTTTCCTCCTGCCCCCAATCCCTCCCAGCATCAGAGTCTTTTCCAATGAATCAACTCTTCGCATGAGGTGGCAAGAGTCGGACACAACTGAGCAACTGAACTGAACTGAACTGAATCTCATCCCACCCTTAAGTACTATTCCGCTCTGTGCCCCAGTATATGTGATGATGTGGATATATAATAGATTGCCCATTGATTGTATATCTTCTTAGCACTAAGCAAAATTTAAACAATTGTCAGAAGAATCATTTTTCTGTTTCTTTCCTCTGTACTTCTGCAGTCACTGTTTTCTGTGATCATTAAATTCAGTTCAGTTCAGTTCAGTTGCTCAGTCATGTCTGACTCTTTGCGACCCCATGAACTGCAGCACGCCAGGCCTCCCTGTCCATCACCAACTCCCGGAGTCCACCCAAACCCATGTCCATCGAGTTGGTGATGCCATCCAACCATCTCATCCTCTGCTGTCCCCTTCTCCTCCTGCCCTCAATCCCTCCCAGCATCAGAGTCTTTTCCAATGAGTCAGCTCTTCTCATCAGGTGGCCAAAGTACTGGAGTTTCAGCTTCAACATCAGTCCTTCCAATGAACACCCAGGACTGATCTCCTTTAGGATGGACTGGTTGGATCTCCTTGCAGTCCAAGGAACTCTCAAGAGTCTTCTCCAACACCACAGTTTGTTATACTAGGTTAGTACAAAAGTAAGTGCAGTTTGGACCATGAATTTTAAATAATTATAACTAGGCTCAAACACATCTTTATTAATCAAAATAGGAACCATTACAGTCAACACATGCTAACAAAAAATAAGTTGGTTTATTCCTGTAGCGTAAAAATCCGTGCTTTAGGATTCAACAAACTCTTGAAAGCATTTTCTGCCTCTTGTTGTTTGTAGAATTGCTTTCCCTGAAAAAATTGTGGAGACACTTGAAGTGTTAGTCTGTTGGTAAGAGGTCAGGTGAATATGGTGAATGAGTCAAAATTTTGTAGCCCAATTCGTTCAACTTTTGAAATGTTGGTTGTGCAGCATGCAGTCGGGTGTTGTCATGGAGAGGGCTTGGGCCCATTCTGTTGGCTGATGTTGGCTGCAGGCATTGCAGTTTTCAGTGTGTCTCATTGATTTGCTGAGCATACTTCTCAGATGTCATGGTTTCGCTGGAATTCAGAAAGCTGTAAGTGGGTCAGACTGGCAGCAGACCACCAAATAGTGACCATGACCCTTTTTTGCTGCATGTTTGGCTTTGGGAAGTATTTTGGAGCTTCTTCTCAGTCCAACCACAGAGCTCATCATTGTTGGTTGTCATACACAATCCACATTTTAATGCACATCACAATCCAATTGAGAAATTTTTGTTGTTAGGTAGGATAAGAGATGACGACAATTCAGAACACTGATTTTTTTTTGATTTGTGGTCAGCTCATGAGGCACCCATTTATTGAGCCTTTTCACCTTTCCAATTTGCTTCAAATGCTGAATGACCATAGACTGTTTGACATTGAGTTCTTTGGCAACTTCTCATGCAGTTGTAAGATGATAAACTTCGATGATGGCTCTCAATTGGTCATTGTTACCTTCTGATGGCTGATCTCTATACTCCTCATCTTCAAGGCTCTCATCTCCTTTGCAAAACTTCTTGAACCACCACTGCACTGTATGTTCACTAGGAGTTCCTGGTTCAAATATGTAGTTGATGTTGAGAGTTGTCTCTGCTACTTTATGACCCATTTTGAGCTAAAATTGAAAATACTGCTCAAAATTGCTTTTTGTATAACATCATTTGCCTAGTCTGAAATAAATATAAACAACAAGTAATGTCATTAGCAAAAAAATAAAGCAAGAAATGCACATTAAAATGATGTATAACATAAGCACATTTATTTAAGAATGTATTCCAATGTCAAACAGCAAAGTTCAACAATGTAAAACTGCAGTTACTTTTGCACCAACCTAATAATTCCATCCTCTTCTCTGTCGAAACCACATCTCTTTCATTCTTTCCTGAACAATTTGAACCCTGACTACAGACTGTTTTTCTGGACAGACCAGGAAAAGAATGATGAGACAGTGTAATTCTCGTCACCAGTCACCCTTTGACCAAATTCGCCGACGTAAGCCTGTGTGTTTGTGTGTTTTTTGCTGTGCGGTATCAGGTGCATAGAGGCTTCTTTGCATTATAATTTTTACAAATCCTGAATTCAAGGTATAGGAAATCGGTTACATCTTGCTGTCTCTCTGCAGTCTGTTGTATGCTGTAAGAGCTCAGTATATAGCTTTTGATGATTTTATAAACCTATGAGGAGCATAAACAGAAATGGAAACTGCCTTAATGATTTAAACCAGTGTGGGCCATCTGCATATTGTCTGTGTACCGTTCCGCATACTAAGTGTTAATTTTGAGAGTCTCTCTTACTCTGGAGGCATAGTAGAAATGATTAGGTTGAGAATCACAACCCTGATAATTAGCTCAGAGATTCTGAATCAGGATGTGTGCTGCAAAAAAAGTGATTTTTGGGGGAGCATTTGGCCCTAAGGGGTTGGATAACCAGCTGTCTCAAATTTTATACCTGCCAACATCTGGTTTGGCCAACAGATATTAGGAAATGTAGCAGAGCTGGAGGGAGTTCTTCTCCTAACTCTGTCTTGACCTCTGGAGGGTAGGACAAGGCCCTGATTCCCTTTTGGGAACAGTTGAAAAAATATAGAATTATTTATATTGTATAAGATTTGCAAAGTGTTTCACAGGCAGCTTTTAAAGCTTGTGAAGCTCTCTCTGAAGTGAGTTTATATGTTATCTCCATTTTATAGAGTTGAGTAAGATGCAGAAAGATGTAATTTTTTTTGCTTTGGTACCCAAATGAGTTAACAGCAGGCTAGAACAAATACTCATGTAGTTTTAGGGGCCATTCTATTTTTTTTGGTTTCCACATTATCTTATTTCAGAGGAAAATAAACCAAGAGGGGAGGAGAACAGAAAAGACAAATATTAGAGTGATTAAGGAGGAAACATTTTAAAAGGAAGATGGTTATTTATGTAATTCTCATTTTTTGAATGTGTGTTGATTCTGCAGTGGTTTAAAAATGTATTCATACTTTATAAAATGTCCAAAGAAATAATTACTTCTTTATTCTAAACTCATTTAATCTTGCTCATTGATATTTCCCCTGTTTGATCCCAACTGTGCTGTGTAGTGGAGAGGGAAAAAAAAAACCAATTCATCTATAATATCAGTAGACTCAGATATGAGGCTGATAGCACTCTAATGGCAGAAAGTGAAGAGGAACTTATTAGCCTCTTGATGAGGGTGAAAGAAGAGAGTGCAAAAGCTGGCTTAAAACTCAACATTCGAAAAACTAAGATCATGGCATCTGATCCCATCACTTCATGGCAAATATAAGGGGAAAAAGTGGAAGCAGTGACCATTTTCTTTTCTTGGGCTCCAAAATCATTGTGGATGGTGACTATAGCCATGAAATGAAAAGGAAAGCTATGACAAACCTAGACAGTATATTAAAAAGCACACGCATCACTTTGCTGACAAAGGTCCATCTAGTCAAAGTTACGATTTTTCCAGTAGTCATGAATGGATGTTGGAGTTGGACCATAGAGAAGGCTGAGGGCTGAGAAATTGATGCTTTCAAATTGTGGTGCTGAAGAAGACTCTTGAGAGCCCCTTGGACAGCAAGGAGATCAAGCCAGTCAATCCCTAAAGGAAATCAGTCCTGAATATTCATTGGAAGGACTGCTGCTGAAGCTCCAATACTTTGGCCATGTAATAAGAAGAGCTGACTCATTGGAAAAGACCCTGTTGCTGGGAAAGATTGAAGGCAAGAGGAGAAGGGATGACAGAGGATGAGATGGTCAGATAGCATCACTGACTCAATGGACATGAGCTTGAGCAAAGTCCAGGAGATAGTGGAGGGCAGAGAAGCCTGGCATGCTACAGTCCATGGAGCTGCAGAGAGTCAGACATGACTTAGTGACTGAACAACAATAATAAATGCCTTTAAATTTGGAGGGTTTCTGGTTCTTCAGACTCTTCCAGTTTAATTGATCTTTTATTTAATCCACAGACCTCTTCCTTTTCTCCCTTTTCCCCAAAGTAGTTCTTGGCTTTAGGAGAAATGTTGATGATCTCAGGGCTCTGAGTCCAAGAGGGGGGCTCTTGATCTTGTGCTGGCCTTGGCTGCAGGGAGCTGTGTTGCCCTGGGTGAGGGCTGGCTGTCTCTGCTGAGGTGTGGTTGGTTGACAGTGTTAGTGTACTAGGAGTCCTGTTCTCCTGCTGCTATAGTTCATAACTCATGTACCTCCTGTTTCTTTTTTTCATAATCTAGTTTTCATACTTTTCAGGAGCCCATCCCCATTTCTCATGGGTTCCATCTCTGCTCCTACTGACTCTGGAGAATGCCTAGGGTGAGGCTGGTACTCCTTTTTGCTGTCTGCCTTTCCCATGCTGTCAGCTTGTCTCCCAACAAATCTTAGCTACCTTACTTCTCTCTCAGAGCACAAGGGAAATTTCAAGTCTTTTCTGTACTACAATTCAAGAGGAGGACAGCTTGAAAGTACTAATTCGGCTTATTTCTCTGTTTATTGACATTATTCCGCTTTGCTAAGTGTCAGGAGCCCCTTTATTTTTAGGGGCTCCAAAATCACTGCAGATGGTGACTACAGCCATGAAATTAAAAGATGCTTACTCCTTGGAAGAAAAGTTATGAACAACCTAGATAGCATATTCAAAAGCAGAGACATTACTTTGCCAACAAAGGTCCGTCTAGTCAAGGCTATGGTTTTTCCAGTGGTCATGTATGGATGTGAGAGTTGGATTGTGAAGAAAGTTGAGCGATGAAGAATTGATGCTTTTGAACTGTGGTGTTGGAGAAGACTCTTGAGAGTCCCTTGGACTGCAAGGAGATCCAACCAGGGCTGAAGGAGATCAGCCCTGGGTGTTCTTTGGAAGGACTGATGCTAAAGCTGAAACTCCAATACTTTGGCCACCTCATGTGAAGAGTGGACTCATTGGAAAAGACTCTGATGCTGGGAGGGATTGGGGGCAGGAGGAGAGGGGGATGACAGAAGATGAGATGGCTGGATGGCATCACTGACTCAATGGACGTGAGTCTGAGTGAACTCTGGGAGTTGGTGATGGACAGGGAGGCGTGGCATGCTGCGATTCATGGGGTTGCAAAGAGACACGACTGAGCGACTGAACTGAACTGAACTGAAGTCGATGGTGGTAGTGGAATTTGCCGCAAAGCTATCTCTTCCTAGATTCCCAAATGAGAACTGGGGCAAAGTCTTTTTGTTTTTAACATTCCCCCAAAGTTTCTAACATGTCTGCTTCCTCCAGGACTTGTACCTAGAGTGTCAGGACATAAGTGTCTCATTCTGTTCTTTTATCTACCTCTTCTATTTTACACAACTTTACAATCAGTTACCCAGTTCACTTGCTATTTGTATTCTGTTTGAGAGGGCAAAAATTTTGCTGAGAGTCCAGTGGTGAAGACTTTGCCTTCCAATGCAGGGGATGAGGGTTCGATCCCTGGTCGGGAATCTAAGATCCTACATGGCTCATAGCCAAAAAACATTATTGTAACAGGTTCAATACAGACTTTATCCAGATCCAAACAAAAAAAAGAATCTAAAAGAGTTTTTTTTTTTTTTTTTTTTTTTTGCGCTGAAGAATCCACACACTGTTGGAAATATTTATTCTTGGTGTATCCACATAAACAGCAGTCTTGTAGCAGGATCCATAGATTCTAATCTTGATTCTGTGACTTTAAGCAACTTATTTAACCTAACATAACCTTGTTTTCTTTCTCTTTAAGATGGAATAATTTCATGTTTTATGATTGCTGTGAAAATTAATATATGGCAAATTTCTGAAAAGACTCTTGGAGGAAACAACTCTAGTGGGGGTAATATGCTCATTTACGAACACTGGGAAAGCCCAGGGAGTAGAGTTTGAGGGTTTAACACCAATGACAGAATTCCCTGTCTTCTTCTCCTCATAAATTCATGTTTGAATTTGTCCAGGGTTTTTACTTCATAATTTCACTCTTTATTTGGATCTATAATTAATTTGTGTTTTTGAATAGGAATATAGCAATGCTTTTAAAATTTCTAATTAAAAAAACTTAACCCTGTGTATCTGCTGATGGGCATCAGAAGATAACGCAGAGTTCTAGAACACATAATTTGGTAATTATAATACGTTGTCAGTGTCATATAAGAGTTAATGTGGAATATGCTGTAAAAAGTTTGATGGCTTCTAGGTATGCTTTATAATGGAATCTATATCCGTAAGTATATTTATTTATGTTTAATCATACCACAGATATATTTATAATGATGGCATATAACTCACATAAATGCATAAAATACATGTATATACATGTAACATATAGCAAACAAAAATGCTCACATATGTATATACAATTATTAAAGCTGGTACAGGATGAAAATCCAACCTTATAAGTGTCCTAAGTTGTGGTTCTGCTTTCCTAAATAAAGTAGATAAGATGTATACATAGATTTCTCTTTGGTAAGAAAGACCTTATTTTTTCTTTGCCATTAAGGGATCTTCCCTATACTTATCTAAGTCAGTTCTGATTTGGAGGCTTGCCAAAATAAAGTCCTACTAGCCACAGAGAAACAATTTACTTAGTTGGTCTCTGTAATACTAGCTTTTGGAGACTTAATTCCCAAGCCCAGAGATTTTGCTTAACCTTGTACAGATAGAATTACTTAATTTGTGTAATGGAGAAGGAGGAATAAAAGAGAAAACCAGTTAGAGCTAGATTGCTATGATGATCTATATGATATAATGCATAAGCCATTTTTCTTTTTTGATGTTAATATCTGTTTCCACAAATCCCTGAAGATTATGCCTTAGTCAAAAGTAATGGCCTGGGAGAAGTATATTTTAAATATTTGTTATAAAATCCATACTATCCATCCTATCATAGTATACTTCTGAGTAGACTTATTTTCAGTGAATGAAAATGGTCTTAAAAATGAAAATCCTCTAAGACAGACATACTTATTGGTATGTCTTTGAAAATAAAGCTTTTAACCTGTGCATTAAATTTAGAATCGTATGTAATGATGCTATGAGTACTAAGAAGAAAACAATAAAAAAATTATGAAGATGCTTAATTTGCTTAATATTTGCAACGTACCTCTCGATACATGTATATATGTGTACATATATATCTTGTTAAGAAAAGTCACAGTCATGAACATCATACTTGGTGTTTTTGACATATATTGTCTGATATGTAACAATTTTGCATTATATCTAATGTATGGAATTTGGTTTCAGCCTGAAGATCTCTAACAAGGGTGTATATTTTTGAGCAGGAAAAGACCTTCACCTAATTTTGAGAATTCGCAGAAGATACACAGACAGCATGATACCCAAAATGAATTACCAGGCTTAAAACTGAGTTAAATTTCTCAAACTCAGAAAGTTATATGCTGGCTGCATAAGTTTTACCTGGAGGATTCTTTCAGATTTGTTGCCTCCTTTAACAAACCCAATTCTAAGATCTATTGAAATCAATAGTTAAAATATTTGCTAAATATCAACTATGAGAGAGATGTCAAAATCTAGAATGCGTTCACTCAGTTCAGTTGCTCAGTTGTATCTGACTCTTTGCGACCCCATGGACTGCATCACACCAGGCTTCCTAGTCCATCACCAACTCCCCCAGTTTACTCAAACTCATGTCCGTCAAGTCGGTGATGTCATCCAATTGTCTCATCCTCTGTTGTCCCCTTCTTCTCCTGCCTTCAATCTTTTCCAGCATCAGTGTCTTTTCCAATGAGTCGGTTCTTCATATCAGGTGGCCAAAGTATTGGAGTTTCAGTTTCAGTCCTTCCAATGAATATTCAGGACTGATTTCCTTTAGGATGGACTGGTTTGATCTCTTTGTAGTCCAATGGACTCTCAAGAGTCTTCTCCAACGCCACAGGTCAAAAGGATCAATTCATTGGCACTCAGCTTTCTTTGTAATCCAACTCTCACATCCATACATGACTACTGGAAAAACCATAGCTTTGACTAGATGGACCTTTGTTAGCAAAGTAACATCTCTGATTTTTAATATGCTGTCTAGGTTGGTCATAGCTTTTCTCCCAAGGAGCAAGTGTCTTTTCATTTCATGACTGAAGTCATCATCTGCAGTGATTTTGGAACCCCCAAAATAAACTCTCTCACTGTTTCCATTATTTTGCCATCTATTTGCCATGAAGTGAAGGGCCCAGATGCCATGATTTGCTTTTCTGAATGTTGAGTTTTAAGCCAACTTTTTCACACTCCTCTTTAGGCTCTTTAGTTCTGCTTCACTTTCTCCCATAAGGGTGGTGTCATCTGCATATCTGAGGTTACTGATATTTCTCCCGGCAATCTTGATTCCAGCATGTGCTTCATCCAGCCCGCCATTTCACATGATGTACTCTGCTTATAAATTAAATAAGCAGTGTGACAATATACAGCCTTGACTTACTCCTTTTCCTATTTGGAACCAGTCTATTGTTCTATATCCAGTTCTAACTGTTGCTTCTTGACCTGCATACAGATATTCAGGACACAGGTCAGGTTGTCTGGTGTTACATTCTCTTTAAGAACTTTCTATAGTTTTTTGTGATCCACACAGTCAAAGGCTTTGCTGTAGTCAGTAAAGCAGAAGTAGATGTTTTTCTGGAATTCTTTTGCTTTTTCAATGATCCAGCGGATGTTGGCAATTTGATCTCTGGTTCCCCTGCCTTTTGTAAATCCATCTTGAACATTTGGAAGTTCCATGGTTCATGTACTGTTGAAGCCTGGCTTGGAGAATTTTAAGCGTTACTTTACTAGTGTGTGAGATGAGTGCAATTGTGCAGTAGTTTGAGCATTCTTTGGCATGGTCTTTCTTTAGAATTAAAACTGACCTTTTCCAGTCCTATAGCCACTGCTGATTTCCTTTAGGATGGACTGGTTTGATCTCTTTGTAGTCCAATGGACTCTCAAGAGTCTTCTCCAACACCACAGTTATGAAGATCTTTCTTGTACAGTTTTTCTGTGTATTCTTACCACCTCTTCTTAATATCTTCTGCTTCTGTTAGGTCCATGCCATTTCTGTCCTTTATTGAGCCCATCTTTGCATGAAGTGTTCCCTCGGTATCTCTGATTTTCTTGAAGAGATCTCTAGTCTTTCTCATTCTGTTGTTTTCCTCTATTTCTTTGCATTGATCACTGAGGAAGTCTTTCTTATCTCTTCTTGCTATTCTTTGGAACTCTGAATTCAAATGGGTGCGTCTTTCTTTTTCTCCTTTTCTCCTTTGCCTTTTGCTTCTCTTCTGGCCTGATTTTAAAAGCTTTGTGAAGCATTCACTTTTAATTTCTTTTGGCAGAGATTCTTTCTTTTTAATTCTCTGTTCATCTCTCTCTCAGCTTCTCTCCCTCCCCTTGTTTTCCTCTCTTTCCACATGCACTATCTTTTTGTCCATCTGGAATCCCTTCCCCAATATTAAATGTAGTAAAATCTGTGTTTTATTACTTAGACATTTGTGATTTCTGCAATTCAAAATGTACCCAAACTTTTGAGTTTCATCTATTAATAAATGGAAAATCAAATATTAGAAGCATATTACCTATATATAAATAGTAAGATATGTTAAAAATCTTCAAAATTCTTTTGAATACCTTCTTAAGGACCAACAGTCATGTACAAGTATTGTTCTGTTCTGGGGGCAGAGGTGGATATTGTTTCCATCAGATGCTTAAAACTTGTCTGCTCAGAAAGCAGATTGGTCAGCTTGACACTGTGACTTTCTATAGTTCATTCATATCTGAGTCCTTTACCTTGATGATTTCTGAGAGTATTATTCAGAAAAACTAAATGAAAATTGAGTGGATGTGATTTTAAAAAATAATTTTATAGCTCGGTGTAGTTGTATCAATAGCCTCTGCCCTGGTGATCCCAGTCAACATTTCCCTACATTTCCCCACCCACCTGGCCCCTTCATCTTCAATTTTAATAATAAGATACTTACATTGAAGAAGTGCTGGCCTAGGAAAATTGTGAAATCATGAAAGTTATCCTTTATTCCACATTCTATTAAACTTCTCAAGAATAATTACTTTTCCAAAGAATTCGACTTTTTAAAACAGTGATAAACCTTCAAAGTAGGACTATGACAGGACATGGGACATTGTGGGAATAGCTACTAGTGTGTTTTAAGTGTAGGATACAGATGAGGGAGAGGAAGTTATGGAATCTGCCGACAACATTATCATCAGAGACCCACTTGGTGCCGTGCGAAAGTGTTTGTACCTTCTTCTGAAGCAGTGGAGACCTCCTGGAGGACTTTAGGTAGGGAGGGGGGTCCTGATACCTTCTATTTGCATCTGTCCACCTGCAGTTGCACATCGGGCAGGAAACTCTCATAGGAGGCTGTGGGTGATCTAGGTTAAAAGCACTGATGACCTGATTCAAGTTGTGGCTGTGGGGAGGGAGAAGAGGGAAGCTACAGTAAAGACGTCAAATCTAGGGCTTGGAGTTGTGGTCCAGGACGGGGAGATTGACAGTCAATTCACTTTTGCTATTAGTTCAAGTTTAGATGAATTATCCATTGTAACAGCTGGGTTTCTAACTTGTGTCAGAAACCTAATCTCTATCTTGGTTTCCAGTTCTGTGCTTTAGTATCATTATACATTCATTTATATGAGATATTTAGCTCAATTAGAGTATAATGCTTAAAAAATAAAGAGGAGAATTTACTCTTTACAAGAACAAGGTAGTTTTAAACAAACCTAAATGATTTTGTGGCCGTAGTCTAGACTTCTAAGTGTTAGAGAGCGTCTCACAAAAATCTAGCACTCTATGGGCTATTGATGATGTAAGACAACAGATTTTCTGAGGGCTTCATACAAGCCTATTATCATGGAAATAAATAAAATGAACTAAATTAAACTATTCCCAAAGTATTAGATACTGTAGAGAAATCAGTAGCAACAGTTTTCATGGCCCCAAACAGAATTTTGACATACTCTCTGTATATGCTTGTATGAGAAATTTAGCTGCAGTATTTCAGCCCCAAAACAGATCTCTGCGCATACTGAACTCAACTGGAAAAGGGTATATAGTCAAAAGATAAATACTTTTTAGACTTTGCCTAATTTCTTGAGTTATTTTGTAACCTAGAATCATTAAAGGTGTGAGGAAATCAGAGACATTGTAGGATCTGTAGACTTTAGCTAGGATGTGAAGAAGTTCTCATCCTACCTGCTTGATATTGAAAAGAGCCTAAGGATGGTGGCTCAAATGGTAAACAGTCTGCCTGCAGTGCAGGAGACCCTGGTTTATTCCCTGGGTCGGGAAGATCCCTTGGAGAAGGAAATGGCAACCCACTAAAGTATTCTTGTCTGGAGAATCCATGGACAGAGGAGCCTGGTGGGCTACAGCCCATGGGGTCACAAAGAGTTGGACAGGACTAAGTGACTAAACACATTTTCACTTTCACAAGGACTTTTATGAGCTTCTTGGAATTGACTTGGTGGGCTGGTTGAGCACACAGTGTCCCTAG
This sequence comes from Bos javanicus, assembly GCF_032452875.1. Lineage (NCBI taxonomy): Eukaryota > Metazoa > Chordata > Mammalia > Artiodactyla > Bovidae > Bos > Bos javanicus. Next base: position 89,224,556 of record NC_083874.1, on the reverse strand, counting down.
GATAGCCCTTCAGCTTATTCAGTTAAATCTTTCTTCTGATCAGGTCAGAAGTATTGTAGCAAGTTTTTAACAGGTAATGCAAAATCTCAGCTCTTGTTTGTTTACCTCCTAGAAACAAGCAGTGAGAACAGATCTAGCAAAAATGACATCAAATTGGTTGCCCAAGACAATAGTGGTAGCATTTGTTCATGTTTTAGAATCTGGAACATCAAAGTAATGTCAGGGGAGTAGAATTAGTGAAAAGGGAATGGCTGTGTTGGCAGAAGCAGCAAAATAACTTTGGATGAGGCTGAGTTCAAGAAAGCTTGTCTATGATGATTGTTATAGAGTGAATGTGTCCCCCTAGAATTCATTATGTTGAAATCTAATCCCCACCGTGATGATATTTGGAGGTGGGCCTTTGGGAGATAATTAGGTCATGAGTGGGGAGCTCTTGTGAATGGGATTAGTGCTCTTATTGAAGAGACCCCAGGGAGCTCTCTCTCCCTCCTTCTGCCATACGACAACAGTGAGAAGACCACAGCCTCTGAACTAGGAAATAAGCTCTTATCAGATACTGAATCTGCGTGCACCTTGAACTTAGACTTCCCAGTCTCTAGAATTAGAGGAATAAATCCTTGTTATTATAAGGCCCCCAGTTAGTGGTGTTCTCTTCATCCAAACAGATGAAGACAGAGTTGGAAGCAGCAGCAGAAATGGTGAGCTAGCAAGAGGTGTGGTGGGTGGTTGGAGTGCCTTTAATTGGCATATTAAGGTGTTGTCTTCCTTGGGCAGCTGCAGGCAGTTGAGATCAAAAAAGACCATAAGAGCAGGAAAGGGCGGTAACCACAGGGATTAGTGTTTTAGCTATAATTGCTTCAGGATTTTTTTTTATTGCCATAAGTTTTGCTACATTTTAAAATCTAAAAGTAAACATGAAGCAGTGCTTATTGTTATGGTTTTGGTTTTGTTAGGTTTATGAAATGTTCATAAAGTGGTTAGATCTAAGCTGGCTTTGTGTGCAGAGTAGTAGATAGAAGTAGGCTTTAAGCAAATCACTGGAAATTGCAGAAATATTGCAATATGTCAAGTGATTTAAGTTGTCAGGAAGGATCAGAGATTAGTTCAGTTACTGAATTTCATGCTTAGTTTTCTCTTTTTTTGCCAAATAATATTGGAAAACAGAGGTTAGCTATTACTCTTACTTTAATACTGCTCGTCTGGGTTGAAATTGACATTTTTATGTGGACCACAAAGCATACAAAATGTAGCAATATTATTTTTCCTCTAAAAAAAGAAATTACATAAAATAAAATACAGACCATATACCTGTTTCTGATGCTAGCAAAGGAGGATATGTACTGATTTTATATAGAACATAGTTTGAGTGGTACCTCTTCATATTGCTGGAATACATTCATTTAATAATTAATTTTGAAAATCCTGTTACTACATGCTAGGTACTGCCTTAGTAGTCAGGATACATTATTGAATACAATAAGGATCTCTGCCCAAAATAATTTATATTTTTAGTAGGGGAAGGCAGGTAATAAACAGCAAAAAAAAAAAAAAAATTATATAGTATGTTAGAAAGCATAACTACCATGGAAAAGAGAAAGTAGTGCAGGGTCAGAAGGATGAGGTTACAGTTTTAAATTCAGCCTAGTTGATATATAGGGCTTCCCTGGTGGGTCAGATGGTAAAGAATCCACCTGCCATGCAAGAGATCTGGGTTCAATCCCTGGGTTGGGAAGATCCCGTGGAGAAGGGAATGGCTACCCACTCCAGTATTCTTGGCTGGAGAATTCCATGGACAGAGGAGCCTGGCAGGCTATATAGTCCATGAGGTCCCAAAAAATCATTATCAAGGTGGCATTGGAAAAAATCCTTGAAGAAATTAAAGAGTAAAATTGTGAATATATCTGGGGTAAGAATGTCCCAGAAAGACAGAGTAGTCCATTTAAATGTGAGATTTGGAGGAACAGCAGGGATCCACATGTTTCATCATGTCCAGATTGCCTTCTCAGCCATCTGATAGGGAAAGGCAGGTGTTTTGCTTCTGTTAGTAAGTACATTCTGCTGAGCAATTTAATATCCTTAAAGATGATGCTGTTAAAGTGCTACACTCAATATATCAGCAATTTTGGAAAACTCAGAAGTGCCCCCAGAGCTGGAAAAGGTCAGTTTTCATTTCAATTCCAAAGAAGGGTAACACCAAAGAATGTTCAGACTGCCATACAGTTGTGCTCATTTCACATGCTAGTAAGGTTATCCTCAAAATCCTTCAAGCTAGACTTCAGCAGTATGTGAATTGAGAACTTCTAGACAGTGTAGTAAAAAGCAGAGATATCACTTTGCTGACAAAGGTCTGTATAGTTAAAGCTATGGCTTTTCCAGTAGTCATATATGTATGTGAGAGTTGGACCATAAAGAAGGATGACCTCCAAAGAATTGATGCTTTCGAACTGTGGTGCTGGAGGAGACTTTATTGAGAGTCCCTTGGACTGGAAGGAGATCAAGCCAATCAATCCTAAAGGAAATAAACTCTGAATATTTATCAGAAGGATTGATGCTGATGCTCCAATACTTCAGCCAAGAGATGCAAAGGGTTGACTTGCTGGAATGACCTTGATGCTGGGAAAAATTGAGGGCAGGTGGAAGAGAGGGGCAACAGAGGATGAAATGGTTAGATAGTGTCATCAACTCAACGGATATGAATTTGAGCAAACTCTGGGAAATAGTGGAGGACAGAGGAGCCTGGTGTATTGCAGTCCATGGAGTCACAGAGTTAGATACCACCAGCGACTGAACGAGAAAATGCCTATGCTTAGCACCAAGCACTTTGCCATAATTTTGAGAAGATTCACATGTTTCAGTGCTTATCATCTATTAGGAAAAATATACATAAAACATATAAAACTTAATAACTGGGGAAAGTTTCCCCAAATATAAGGATGCCACAGAGGAGTACAAAAGTAGAATTTAACTTAATCTGGTACTCAGTATTGGTTTTTCTTGGGGAAATGAATTTCTGGTGAGAGGCAAAGAAGGAAGAGTGAGCAGGGCCACAGAATGAGTATCAGTTTCAAGGTAAAGGAATTAGCCTGTGCAGTGAGGAGTGAAGCGAAAGGAAGCCAGCAGATTTATGAAATTAGGAAAAGGTTAGTGTGATTGGAGCACAGAAAATAGGATAAGCAGCTTGAGTTGAGGCTGTGGCCAGATGATATAGATCCTTAGACCATATTAAAGAGTTTGAGTTATATCCACATAGTTGTGTGGAGGTGTGGGCAGTACAGAAAGGGCAGTTAAAAATCTGCAGAACTGGGTTCTAGTGCAGACTGTAATACTAACTTGGTGTGTGACCTGAGTTAGTGAAAAAAAATCCTGGGCCTCAGTCATTTTATATATCCATGTCTGTATTTATATCTCTATGTATGCATATATATCATTTTCCATCTTTGTCTATATCTATTTGCTAGATTACTTTGTCTCTAGGAGACTGTAATAGGTTGAATTGTGTCCCCCCACCCCCCCCCGGCCAAATATATGTTGAAATCATAACTCCTGGTAGTTCAGAATGTGACCTTGTTTGGAAAAAACGGTCATAGCGGATGTAATTGGTTAAGATGAGGTCATACTAGAGTAGGATGGGGCCCTTAATCCAATATGATTGTTGTCTTTTTAAGGAAGGAGAGATTTAGTGACCCACAGAGGGAAGACAGAGTGATGCACTGACTGGCCAGGGAGGGCCGAGGTTTACCAGCTTAACTAATTACATCTGCCGAGACTCTGTTTACAGACAAGGTTATAGTCATGCTCACCAGAGACTGAGACTTGGAATGTATCTTTCAGGGGGAACAGTTCAACCCACTATACCTCCTATTGCCATTCTCTAAAGAATTGTCTATACAAATAGCTTTAAATTTCTTACTATCTTATTTAATCCTGGATAATTTGGTTTCTGCTGTTCTACTTCTGCCGCTATGAACTAGCTGCTGTCAAAATAATCATCCATGATCCCCTAGTTGCCAAATCCTTTAGATAATTTTTAATCTTTACCATACTTGACTCCTAAGGGGCATTTGAATCTGTTGGCCATTTTCTTCTTAAAGCTTCCTCATTGTTTAGTTCTGAACCCAGCCAAAAAATGTTCTTGAATTTCTCTAAATTTGTTATTCTCTTCTGCCTGCCTTTAAGAACTGGTTTCCCTGGAGTCCTGTGCACTTTTTTGGTTCTTTCACCGGTTGTTCTTGTTCTTCAGTTGCCCAGTTGTGTCCAGCTCTTTGTGACTCATGGACTGCAGCACACCAGGCCTCCCTGTCCCATCTACTGGAGTTTGTGCAAGTTCATATTCATTGCATTGGTACCTAAGTCTTTACTCACAGAGTGCTAGCTGCTGCTGCTGCTGCTGCTAAGTTGCTTCAGTTGTGTCCGACTCTGTGTGACTCCATAGATGGCAGCCCACCAGGCTCCCCTGTCCCTGGGATTCTCCAGGCAAGAATACTGGAGCTAGCTAATGACTCTCAAATTTGCATCTTTAGCCAAGTTCAGCTGTAGCTTGAGGTTGCAACATTGAAATGCCTGTTGGAGATGTCTGTTTAACAAACCCAAAATCAGACTAATTCTCTTTATCTCCTAACTTATTCTGATTACTGTATTCTTATCTCTTGAAATATCAATGACTTGTATCATTCGTCTGAATCAGATACCTGGAAGTTTAATTATATCCTTCTGCCACTGTTTTTCTTCAAATCATTTAGTCACCAGTCCTTCTTATTCTTTTTCATCTCTGCTACAGAAGCATTGGTTCTTGGAACATAACTGGGCCTCCAATTCTCAGCTTTGCACTTTCTCAGGCACTTTGACCATCAATGGGACCTTCCTTAACAAGAACCTTAAGATGTTAATTTTCTGCCTAACCCCTGGATTATCTTTTCCTGTTTAGAGAATACAGTTCATATTTCTTAAGCACATTATCCACTTCAGCCTTCTGCATACAGCCTAGACTGGTTTTTGCCTGTCAGCCTCTAGATGATGCTTTATCCACACCCAGATGGCTGCTGTTCTCCTAGCACACCAGGTCACCTTCTCAGCATTTCACATGTACTCATCCTCACACCTATTCATAAAAGCCCCCTCCCCAAATCTGCCCAGATGAACTTCCTTCATATTCCTTCAAATTTAACCTCTAGCCTTATATTGTCTATGTGCTTTCCCTGATTGTCCCCATTCCCCGCTCAAATCAATTGCCCTCCTTGGGATATTCTATCATATCATCTATGACACATTTTGGATTTAATGTTTGTGCATCTGTTTTCCTGTCTATACTGCAAATGTCTTTAGGGCATGTATATCTTTGTTAATCTTTTTATTCCCAGGACCTGGAATAGTACCTTCCCATAACTAGCACTTAATGAATGCTTTTTGAAGGCATAGCATATAGTTTATGAGTACTTCATTTTTATTTTATTTATTTTTTTATTTTATTTTTTTTACTTTACAATATTGTATTGGTTTTGCCATACATCCACATGCATCCACCACAGGTGTACACGTGTTCCCAATCCTGAACCCCCCTCCCACCTCCCTCCCCATACCATCCCTCTGGGTCATCCCAGTGCACCAGCCCCAAGCTTCCTGTATCCTGCATTGAACCTGGACTGGTGATTCGTTTCTTATATGATATTATACATGTTTTGATGCCATTCTCCCAAATCATCCCCCACCCCTCCCACAGAGTCCAAAAGACTGTTCTGTACATCTGTGTCTCTTTTGCTGTCTTGCATACAGGGTTATCATTACCATCTTTCTAAATTCCATAGCAGCAGCATACTGTATTGGTGTTTTTCTTTCTGGCTTACTTCACTCTGTATAATAGGCTCCAGTTTCATCCACCTCATTTTTAAAAGGAACATGGTGGATTTGGGGATTTTGATTCCCCATGCACCAAATTATTTCTATGAGTTATCAAAAAAAAAATCTGGGAGAACATCTAGGAAAGAAAAAAAATAAGCAGTTGTAATATGAAATTACTTCATAGAGTAATAGATAATGAAATAGTGTGCATTGAATTTTGCCATGGTCTACATTTCAGTATGCTCTGTGGTTTATCAGCTTTCCTTTAAAACTTCTAAATTGATCAAAAGATCATCACTCAACTGTCAGTAGATACCTCAGGAAGGGAAGTGTTTCTTTAAGCCAGCAGTAGTTGGTGAATTAGTATCTATTGTCTCCAATGGAAAGGAGTTAGTCAACTTTTCCATGTTATCATCCTGAAGAGCAGAGAGGGTAATGACTGTGAGCAGTGAAAGTCCTGCTTGAAGAGGGCATGTCAGGAAAGGTTTCCCCACAGCGAGGAAGCCGCTCCCCACTCGTTTTGAGTGCTTAGTGCTTTATTATGTTGTTTCTGGATGGCTTTCCTTCTTTCCTTTCTCACTCCTTGAGCCCCTCCTCTAGGGCTCAGTAACACGGTAGAGATGCTTTTTGACAGACAAGAGATAATCTTACACTTGACTTCCAATATCAAGGCATTTTAACCGGCACACTTTATATTGAATAATTCATGGGTATTCAAGCTTTACTTCACTCCACAAAGAAAGTGCTTTCTCTTAGCAGCCACAGTAGATATGAGCAGCTAATTCATTATTTAAAGAGATTAAGTATTAGCAACTGGTACTGGCTCTTCAGAGCTCCCTTTATTCCCTTTGCTCATGTTATCCCCAGCCTCTCAGCTGCCTGGAACAGTTTTTAGATTGATTTTACCATATTTAAGTCTTTTTAAAACCAGATCTACCCCCAAACCTCACTATTTTCAGACTGCTTTGTCCTATTTTAAAAACGTAAAGCAATGTCTGTTAGAACTCTGTGAATCTCTGCAGGCTCACGGGAATACATACAATTGCAACACTTTTTGCTTTCAGTTAAGGAAATGTGGCAGGTGGGAGGAACGCAAGAAATTCAAGTTTGCTCAAATTTACCGACCACTTGCTGCAATAGGCCCAGGAAGTCTTGGGCATTTTAAACAGGTGGTCAAAGTGGATGAATCCTCAACTTTCAAGCATTGTTACTCTGAAAGGAAAAGTCCCCATGGAGAACTGTCCTCTTTATATTTTCAGAGAAAAAGAGAAGAGGAAGGGTTTGAAATGTCTGCGTCTTTTTTGCAGACAGAACCTCAGGTTGGATCTCATTCAGCACAAATTTTCACTCTTTCATTTCCAGTTAAGAAGAGAGAGGAAAATTTGTCAAGGGGTTATGAGGTTTCACTTTCCACAGCCCTTGCCAGAGGGTAACATAACAACGTAATCGGGTCTAGAATTGTGAAATAGTGGGAAATTTATATATATATAAAACCTCTTTTAAAAGGAACTGATTCTGAGGAAATTTATTTCTAGGATTTGATATGAAAGAAAACAGTGAACATGTGTAAAGCAGTAATAAATGCTTTTCTTAATTTTATATATTAGATCAATGTTAGCCTTTTTAGAAATATTTTAAAGTAAATATTCTACTAGAATGACAACATAAGTTGATTTTTTTTTCTACCCTATATGGCCTGAAAAACTGGGTGCCTGAAAAACTAAGGAACTATTGTTAACTTGCATAGCTCTCTTTTCTTCCATTTAAATTATTAAATGGGTATGGATTGTCAGTGAACTCCCTATACTCATACTAGGATGCTCTTGAATTTTGAGTATCTTTCACTTAGTGCATAGAGAATAAATTATGTGCATATTTCATTTCTTCATAAATTTCTTGAAAATTTCTTGAAAATAAGAAAATCATATAGTAGATGATCAATAAAAATGGATTTCTTGAATGCATATGTACTTCAGTTGCTCAGGTATGTCCGACTCTTTGTGACCCTGTGAACTGTAGCCCACCAGGCTCCTCTGCCTATGGGATTTTCCAGGGAAGAATACTGGGGCAAGTGGCCAGTTCCCTTTCCAGAGCATCTTCCTGACCAAGGGATTGAAACCATGTTTCCTGACTCTCCTGTTTTGCAGGCAGATTCTTTACTTGCTGAGCCATCAGGGAAGCTCTGATTTCTTGAGTGATTAAACCTTAAATAAGTCTGGATCTGGACCATACTGTGAAAAGCCTCGCTTTGAAAGGTAGAAATGTAAGTTTGCATCAGAGATCATCCTTTTATTGTGTTGAAGGCCAGGTCCTGCATGCTGACAAATAACAGACAGAAGTAAAAACAGTGTCCTCTCCTCATTACACTTAGTGCCCACCCTAACCTTAGAGCTGTCAGAGAACAGACAAAAAACTCAGGAGACTAGAGGGCCACCACTGTCAAAGGAAAACTGTTGTTTCTTAAGCTGAGATTCTACAAGCTCTTCCTTGTCTAATGTGCATCAGGGAACATAAGTTGAAGATTTTTCAGGCAGAAGAATACATGATTATAAGTAGCTTGAGTTCTGAAGTTAAATTGACCTATGTCTAAAACATGGTTCTATCATGTAATAGCTGTTGCAACCTTGGGCAAGTGGCCTAATCTCCTCAAACCTCCTTTTCTATCTGTACAGTGAAGATTTTAACGGTATCTACCTCATAGGTGTGAGAATTTATGAGATAACATGTAAAAGTTGTTTAGCATAGTGCTTAGCACATAAGAAACATTCAATAAACCTTTTGTCAAAAAAGCATTTTTGGAAAATTAACCTGACACTGACATAGAAATTTAATTTGCAGTTGAGGCTATAGTCGTTTGGGAAATTGCTGCATTGTACAAAATTCAGAGTTTTATGAACTGTGACCGTATTTTGTCTTTTTTTTTTTAATTTTATTTTATTTTTAAACTTTACATAATTGTATTAGTTTTGCCAAATATCAAAATGAATCCGCCACAGGTATACATGTGCTCCCCATCCTGAACCCTCCTCCCTCCTCCCTCCCCATACCATCCCTCTGGGTCGTCCCAGTGCACTAGCCCCAAGCATCCAGTATCGTGCATCGAACCTGGACTGGCAACTCATTTCTTACATGATATTTTACATGTTTCAATGCCATTCTCCCAAATCTTCCCACCCTCTCCCTCTCCCACAGAGTCCATAAGACTGTTCTATACATCAGTGTCTCTTTTGCTGTCTCGTACACCAGGTTATTGTTACCATCTTTCTAAATCCCATATATATGCGTTAGTATACTGTATTGGTGTTTTTCCTTCTGGCTTACTTCACTCTGTATAATAGGCTCCAGTTTCTAATTTAATAGGTATTCCAGATCAGTTGTGTCCAAAAAAAGGGAAAGATTTTTCATACTATTTTTGGACAAAAAGATATCAAAAGACCTGCTCACTATGATCTAGTCATTTCTGCTTCCTTTGGGGTGCTTTTGCATATCTTCACTGAAGAAAATACAGCTTTATTTATTTTGCAAAGTTTTATAAACATTTTAAAGTTTTTGTAAAGTTTGATATTATGCATTATGTTATGTTGATTATTTTAAGCATTCAACTGAGATGGAGGTGAAAATTTTGTTTCTTTAAGAGTTGGACCATAAAAAAAGCTGAGCACCAAAAAATTGATGCTTTTGAACTATGGTGTTGGAAAAGACTCTTGAGAGTCCCTTGGGTCCAACCAGTCAATCCTGAAGGAGATCAGTCCTGAATATTCATTGGAAGGACTATGCTGAAGCTGAAACTCCAATACTTTGGCCACCTCATGCGAAGAGTCGACTCATTGGAAAAGATCCTGATGCAGGGAAAGATTGAAGGCAGGAGGAGAAGGGGACAACAGAGGATTAGACGGTTGGATGGCATCACCGACTCAAAGGGTATGAGTTTGGGTGAAGTCCGGGAGTTGGTGATGGACAGGGAGGCCTGGTGTGCTGCAGTCCATGGGGTCACAAAGAGTCAGACACAACTGAGTGACTTGAACTGAAATGAAAAATTGGGTTGGAGAATTAGGGCCCATCTATTGTCATTTCCTCGGAGAAGGCAATGGCAACCCACTCCAGTACTCTTGCCTGGAAAATCCCATGGATGGAGGAGCCTGGTAGGCTGCAGTCCATGGGGTCGCTAAGAGTCGGACACGACTGGACGACTTCACTTTCACTTTTCACTTTCATGCATTGGAGGAGGAAATGGCAACCCACTCCAGTGTTCTTGCCTGGAGAATCCCAGGGACGGTGGGGCCTGGTGGGCTTCCGTCTATGGGGTCGCAAAGAGTCAGATACGACTGAAGCGACTTAGCAGCAGTAGCAGCAGCATCGTCATTTCCTAGTTTTAAAAACATATTTAGGAATCTGAAATGTGAGAAGTTGAGACAAGTGTGTTGGAAACAAAACTCTTCTCTAAAATCAGAATTTAAAGTGTAAGTCTAGGTTTCAAGATTTACCTATCATATCAGCCACTGTATAGAATAGGGATCTTTCTTCTACTGGATTTCTTTCAGAGACATTTTTAGACAGTGTTACTTATTTCTAAGCACACACACACATGCCTATACACGCACATTTATAAACACAAAACGTTCAATTGTGAGCAGCTGCCCCTGCTTCCACTGTTGTATTGCAATCTCAAGAAAGAAGAGACAAAGTGGAGAAGACTAAAATACATATTTATAAAAAATTTATAAATCATTTCAAAACTTTATAAAAGTAAGCTATTTTTTTTCCTTTGTAAGCATGCTTATTTTAATATGGATTAAAAGTGCTGACAGCTAGTCTGGAGGAACAAATTGTGTTTGGCAGTTCTTGTTTGCAACTAGTGAGGAGAAACCGTTCCTTAATAGTAGGGCCACCCAGTGGATGCTGAGTTGAGCTCCACCCACAACTGTTGAATGCTGGCAATATTCAATGTCCTCCTCAGGCCCTGTGCTGGGACTAAGTACGGACCAGTGCTGGAACCTCAAGGAGCTCACTGACCCATGAAATCTTCCGAATGAGGTCAGGGCTTCCCTGACCCCCAACCACAGGCAGTTGGTAAAGATTCTGCTTGCAAAGCAGGAGACCTGGGTTTGATCCCTGGGTCGGGAAGATCTCCTGGAGAAGGAAATGGCAAACCACTCCAGTATTCTTCCCTGAAAAATCCCATGGTCAGAGAAGCCTGGTGGGCTACAGTCCACGGGATCACAAAAGTCAGACACAATTCAGCAACTAAACCACTACCACTAGAATGCTGGTATTATTTTGAGGCATCTAGGAAGTATTCTGTTGTTAACAATAGTCAAAGATGTAAAGTTGGAAATGACATTGCTTTTCAAATTAATGAGGATTCAAAGTTTTTTATAAAATGATATCACTTGCACCCATGTGTATTTTGGTATGAGTTTGAGAAGGGTGAGAGAAATCATCAGTTCAGTTCAGTTCAGTCGCTCAGTTGTGTCCAACTCTTGGTGACCCCATGGATTGCAGCACACCAGGTCTCCCTGTCCATCACCAATTCCCAGAGTTTACTCAAACACTTACCCATTGAGTTGGTGATGTCATTCAACCATCTCATCCTCTGTTGTCCCCTTCTCCTCCTGCCTTCAATCTTTCCCTGCATCAGGGTCTTTTCAAATGAGTCAGCTTTTTGCATCAGGTGGCCAAAGTATTGGAGTTTCAGCTTCAACATCAGTCCTTCCAATGAATATTCAGGACTGATCTCCTTTAGAATGGACTGGTTGGATCTTTCATCAAGAGGCTCTTTAGTTCTTCACTTTCTGCCATAAGGGTGGTGTCATCTGACATCTGAGGTTATTGATCTTTCTCCTGGCAATCTTGATCCCAGCTTGTGCTTCATCCAGCCCAGTGTTTCTCATGATGTACTCTGCATATAAGTTAAATGAGCAGGGTGACAATATACAGCCTTTTCCTATTTGGAACCAGTCTGTTGTTTCATGTCTAGTTCTAACTGTTGCTTACTGACCTGCATACAGATTTCTCAAGAGGCAGGTCAGGTGGTCTGGTATTCCCAGAAACCATAGGTAGATCCCAAACCACAAAGATTCAGCAGCCTCTGTTGAGCACCACTACTGCTGTACAGCAAACAGTGGTGTGCTTAGAGACTTTGTAGAATTTATGAGCTATGATATCACAGCTACATCCATTGTATTAATTTTACCCAAACATTTTTAATGAAAACATGAGGCTAGATAAAAACAGGGGTGCTTAGGGATTTATATATGTGTCTTATTGAGAATGATGCTCTCTAGAGTGCCTGATGAACTATGGAATGAGGTTCGTGACGTTGTACAGGAGACAGGGATCAAGACCATCCCCATGGAAAAGAAATGCAAAAAAGCAAAATGGCTGTCTGGGGAGGCCTTACAAATAGCTGTGAAAAGAAGAGAAGCGAAAAGCAAAGGAGAAAAGGAAAGATACAAACATCTGAATGCAGAGTTCCAAAGAATAGCAAGAAGAGATAAGAAAGCCTTCTTCAGTGATCAATGCAAAGAAATAGAGGAAAACAACAGAATGGGAAAGACTAGAGATCTTTTCAAGAAAATCAGACATACCAAAGGAATATTTCATGCAAAGATGGTCTAGATAAATGACAGAAATGGTATGGACCTAACAGAAGCAGAAGATATTAAGAAGAGATGGCAAGAATACACAGAAGAACTGTACAAAAAAGATCTTCATGACCCAGATAATCATGATGGTGTGATCACTCACCTAGAGCCAGACATCCTGGAATGTGAAGTCAAGTGGGCCTTAGAAAGAATCACTATGAACAAAGCTAGTGGAGGTGATAGAACTACAGTTGAGCTATTCCAAATCCTGAAAGATGATGCTGTGAAAGTGCTGCACTTAATATGCCAGCAAATTTGGAAAACTCAGCAGTGGCCACAGGACTGGAAAAGGTCAGTTTTCATTCCAATCCCAGAGAAAGGCAATGCCAAAGAATGCTCAAACTACCACACAATTGCACTCATCTCACACGCTAGTAAAGTAATGCTCAAAATTCTCCAAGCCAGGCTTCAGCAATATGTGAACCGTGAACTTCCTGATGTTCAAGCTGGTTTTAGAAAAGGCAGAGGAACCAGAGATCAAATTGCCAACATCCACTGGATCATGGAAAAAGCAAGAGAGTTCCAGAAAAACATCTATTTCTGCTTTATTGACTATGCCAAACCTTTGACTGTGTGGATCACAATAAACTGTGGAAAATTCTGAAAGAGATGGGAATACCAGACCACCTGATCTGCCTCTTGAGAAATTTGTATGCAGGTCAGGAAGCAACAGTTAGAACTGGACATGGAACAACAGACTGGTTCCAAATAGGAAAAGGAGTTCGTCAAGGCTGTATATTGTCACCCTGTTTATTTAACTTCTATGCAGAGTACATCATGAGAAACGCTGGACTGGAAGAAACACAAGCTGGAATCAAGATTGCCGGGAGAAATATCAATAACCTCAGATATGCAGATGACACCACCCTTATGGCAGAAAGTGAAGAGGAACTAAAAAGCCTCTTGATGAAAGTGCAAGAGGAGAGTGAAAAAGTTGGCTTAAAGCTCAACATTCAGAAAATGAAGATCATGGCATCCGGTCCCATCACTTCATGTGAAATAGATGGGGAAACAGTGGAAACAGTGTCAGACTTTATTTTTTGGGGCTCCAAAATCACTGCAGATGGTGACTGCAGCCATGAAATTAAAAGATGCTTACTCCTTGGAAGGAAAGTTATGACCAACCTAGATAGCATATTCAAAACAGAGACATTACATTGCCAACAAAGGTTCGTCTAGTCAAGGCTATGGTTTTTCCTGTGGTCATGTATAGATGTGAGAGTTGGACTGTGAAGAAGGCTGAACGCCAAAGAATTGATGCTTTTGAACTGTGGTGTTGGAGAAGACTCTTGAGAGTCCCTTGGACTGCAAGGAGATCCAACCAGTCCATTCTGAAGGAGATCAGTCCTGTGTGTTCTTTGGAAGGAATGATGCTAAAGCTGAAACTCCAGTACTGTGGCCACCTCATGCGAAGAGTTGACTCATTGGAAAAGACTCTGATGCTGGGAGGGATTGGGGGCAAGAGGAGAAGGGGACGACAGAGGATGAGATGGCTGGATGGCATCACTAACTCGATGGACGTGAGTCTGAGTGAAGTCCGCGAGTTGGTGATGGACAGGGAGGCCTGGCATGCTGTGATTCATGGGGTCGCAAAGAATCAGACACGACTGAGCAACTGATCTGATCTGATCTGATATAAAAATGTTACCTCTTACACATTCTATATATTATTGTAAAATGAACTATATTTATGAACATAAATATATTAATATTATGTTGTTGCTCATTTTAATATTTGTTTAGTAGAGTTCTAAAAAGTTCAAAATTCATATTTGACATGTTTAATATTAAAGCAAATATTAAGCATTTTTCTCTATAAAAACTGCTTTTGTGAGAACTTTAACAGTACTAACAGTAGGATTTAATTCTCATGCTTAGAAATACCTTTTGAATGCAATGTAAATAAGACATTAGTATTATTTTGTTTATTTTTCAGATTTTTTTCTCTTTTGTTTGTTTTTGTACAAATCTAGTTTTGCCACTGAATTGAATGGCTATTTTAGACATCATCTGACATTTGGAATACAAAAGAAAAAAAAGTTGGGGTACAGTGTCCTACTAGATTTTAACTCTAACTTTTCTCCAAATGTGTGGTTGTCCTATAAATAATGTTGCAACAGTGTCTGAGATTTGGCCAGTCACAAATCTTATCTCTGATACTCCCAACCTGTCCATTTTCCAAACCTACAATTTCCTGATTTCTGTCATATTACTTTTTGAGATCACATACTTCTCTGAGACACTGATATTAGGGTTGATAAACTCTTTCCAATTATTGACCACTTCTGCCCAGACAGGGTAAATGAGGATCCTTTCCAAATGCTTTCTGAAGGAAAGATATATATAATACCTAAGATTTTGATTTATTCATCTTATTTCAGTTGACTGCCTTCAGTTACTGTCTAAAATTCACATTTACAAGAAACTGAATTAGCATGTACAGAGTAATTCAAGAGTAGTAAAATATTCCAAAATTTCTACAAAGAACAGATGTGTTGTGAAATAATTTGAGCCTAACAGGGCTGAGAAATCAGAATGTGTCTTGTACTAAACAGACCCAAGAGAAAATTAAAATATATCGCTGGTCACCTTTGGTGCCAAGATTGTAAGTTTTAAGTTAAGTATCAAGATATAATAAAACCTTAGAAATTGTTAGCCAAAGAGAAAGAGTGAGAGAAATCAATGAATAACCTAAATTCTTTCAATAACTTTTAAAGTATTACACTAATTCCCTCTCTAAAGACAAAAGTATTGAGTAAACTCAACAAATAACAATTGGTTATAGGATTCTAGTGTCTTTAGGGCAACTCATCTTTATGATTATTGGTATTCTATCATTAGCCCATTGATATTTAGATGATTTGGTTTTGAAAAGTATCTCTTTCCTATGACTTTTTGCCACCTTGACCGAGAGCTATTTTCAGAACAAATGGAAACCATTTTTGTTTACTGTTGCATTGGTATCATTTTTGAAATAAAAAGTTCAAACCATGGATTCTGGTACACTTGGGTCAAAACAGAGTTGCCAAACTCAAATATTTTGTCTCCAATGACTATGCTATTATTCATTAATTCAAATTAATGTAGGTATATTTTAAGCATTTTTCTTTTTGGTAATAAGCATTATTTAACACAGTTAAAATGTCTAAGTAAGATGGATTAGAATTACTTCAGAGTTCCATAATTTTGATGGTTGTTTTTATGTTGGTCAACTATATAGTTTTAAAAGTTAACTTTCTATCATCCATCTTCCTGTCAGTGACAAATAGTGTAGAATACAAGTATGTAAAATATAATAATAGTAAGCTTTGGGAAACATCACCTGGATTTCTGTGGTCTGCTTTCCTATATCTATCAAATTTCCTTTACATACAATTACCAGATAAGAAGTAGTAACAGGCCAATTAAAATTTGGCCATATGCAAGCCGTGGGACAAATTACCAGATAAGAAGTAGTAACAGGCCAATTAAAATTTGGCCATATGCAAGCCGTGGGACAAATTACTCTACATATGGGAAATTCAAAGTGATTTCTTATGTGATTTGGAGATACAACACATAGGGAGAATTTTGTTAGATCCTAGGTAGTCTTGCTACTAGAGTCTCAGGACTAAGATTGCAAGAGAAAAAATACTGTGTTTTTAAGAAACACTTATATATGGAAATATGGCAAATGTAAGAAACTGAAGGTTTTAACCCTTTTCTCTTTAGTTTGTTCTGTGTCTGTGTGCGCTAAGTTGCTCCCGTTGTGATGGGCTCTCTGTGACCCCGTGGACTGTAGCCTGCTAGGCTCCTATGTCCATGGGATTTCCTAGGCATGAATATCGGAGTGGTTTGCCATTTCCTCCTTCAGGGGACCTCCCCAGCCCAGGAACTGAACCCATGTCTCCTGTGTCTCCTGCATTGGCAGGCAGGTTCTTTACCACTACAGCTGATTGGGAAGCCCCAATTGTTCTAGGTCCTGAGAATGACTACATAAATCTTGAAATTTGCCTATTCTCAAAAACCTATCTATATTGTCTTTCTGTATATTTACCATAGAAACTTCAAATGTATACAAATATGAATTGATATCTTCAGGATATACAATACTTCATGCAGGTATGCCAAGTTGATTATATGCACAGAAATGAATTTTCCACATAACTGAAGCATAACTCTATGAGAACTACACTTGAAAAAGCAGCAATTTGAGGAAAACATCTTCACAGTTGCAAATGCTTCTCTGCAACTTCCTAAAAAGAATACACACACCATAATTCCCTGCTAACTCAGGGTTAGAAGATACTTTGACTCCTAAAACACTGAAGTTTGCGAAAGCCCTAGAGTGTTTGCCTCCTTCCTGAGGAGTTCAAGGAACTATGTCCTGAGGAACTAGTTGACCTCCTTTTATACTTTATTCTTTTCCAACCATACTCTCAACATTCATTGCTGTCTTTGAGCCTGCCTTTGAAATGGATCTTCTGTTGATCTCTTCTATCATAATGTGCAAATTATATACCACTTAGGCTGAAGGTTTCACTTAATAGAATTTTCTCTAAATACTAGTTTAGGCTCCAAGGAAACTTTGGGGAGCTATTCCATGACTCTGGTATTGGGAGTTCTGTTGAAAGAATTGTTGGAGCAATTTTATTCTTTCCATTTCTATATACTGTGAGAGGAGTTGATAATATAATTGACTAAAGCGCAGGCCATTTTGGGGGTTGCATTTTAACAAAGAGGGGGTGTTACCATACCTATACTGCCATGATCCATCCATTTCCATATCCTGTCTCTCTAGTACTTTTGACTTCTTTGTATTGAACTGATCAAACAAGGTTTACTTTCCAGAGATGGACCTACCTCATACTAACTCATGTGTACTTTCTTTTCATGTTTTAGCCCTTCTGCATCTGGAAGGAGGAGCATAAGTCATATTTACTCTGTTTTGAGGGCTCCAAATCTTAGTTTTTTGGGGAGAAGAGCAAGAATCCTTATTTAGACTTTATGTCTAAAATTTTCTCTTTCAACAAGAGAAGTTTTGTAGGTGGTGGGTTAGGGTGGTGAGAGAAGGGGGCAAGCTTTCCAAACTAATACATATTTCCCACTCACTTATGGTTCCCTCAGGCATAATTGCTTGGCCAAACACAACAGAGGAAAAGGGTGCAAACCTCTCCTTCACCCCTGATACATTATGTTGTTTTGTTTGTGAATTTTTTGGCATATTGTTTGGTTTCTTGAAGATTTCCGGGACTCTTGTTTGTATTTTTGAGATGTAAAACTTCTCTATAGTTTTCTATACATTAGACTTCTTTATATCTGATCTATTATTATAATTATTTTGAGAGAATAAATTATTTAAAAAATCTAGTCACTTGGGATTTATTTAAGTCTGTGAAGAGAATGAGTATTAAGTAGAATAAATTGGTGATGGACAGGGAGGCCTGGCGTGCTGCGATTCACGGGGTCACAAAGAGTCGGACACGACTGAGAGATTGAACTGAACTAACTGAACCCTGCTATAGAGCTTTACCTACTCAAGTAAAATTTTGAGTTAGGGAAAACATCGCAGATTTTCCCGGAAAGAATAAACCAAATAATTTTAATTGAAATTTCAGGCAAATAACTATTAGTTCTTAGATTTAAAGGAAAAAATACTTAAGGTCAAAGCTAAAACCTAATTCAGATACTTGTATTAAGCTCCATTTCAGAGGTTCACAATTTTTTCATTGAAGGAAAAAGCTATTTTTTTTCCACTTCATTCTTCAAAATACACTGCTTGTTATGAAGATTTTGTTCTTTGGTCTAATTTGTGTAGCTGGAGCCAAATTGAATTGCCATTTTTTGAGCCAAAGTTGTGATTGACTGAATTGGACCATTGTTACTGGAAAGAGCAAAGACTGTTTTGCTAAAGCCCTTAAAGTATTGAAGACATAATGTCTACAGGCAAAAAAAAAAAAAAAAAAAAAGCTATTTTTGTGTGTAATTATATGACTGGACACTTAATGAAACTGTTTTGATCAAAGCCCAAAGAAACAAACACATGTAAGTGAAACTGAGCACTTCCATGATGAAATAGACAAATAGCTCACACTTTGCTTCGTTAATATTGTTGAGAAGACATTGCTTAGGACTGGAACAAGTAGGGTGGGATTTCAGCTGCTAAAACTTTAGAGATCTTCTACTTAGTTTAACATACTGTAATGAGAGACACAGAGGTTCTGTTTTGAATTACTAAGCTATTACTTTTTAGTTTTGTGTAGTCAGATATCCCAGGGTTTCCATTTAGCATTTACTAAACCACTTATAGGATTTCCTTCTGGAACTAGCAGAACTCAACTCTGGCAGAGACCTGATAAAGTTCTAGCCCTAGATGAGAGTAGGAAATAAAATCTCTTTGCAGGAGGACAGATAAACAAGTTCCATAAAAAATATATGTCTATTGTATTACTCTCTTTAAGGTGTTTATTGTTTTTTTTTCCTCCTTACCACAGTGCATTTTTACCTAATATCAGCTACTAAAAAGTTATGCTGTACTAAAAATAGGAGATATTTAAAAATCTCCAGTAGTAGCTAGCATTCAAAATGTTACATTAATTTGAAATTAATTTCAGTCACATAAAAAGCTAAAGAACTGTTGCACAGCTAGGTTGTATTATTTCCATCAGACTATATTCAAGGTGTAGGAAAGCAAACACATGGCTCCATGCAGTTATTTCTCTAAAATACCTTTCACTTGAAATTATTAGCATATATGGCCAATTCTAATAGCTGCTTAGAGAA
Source organism: Bos javanicus (assembly GCF_032452875.1). Classification (NCBI taxonomy): domain Eukaryota; kingdom Metazoa; phylum Chordata; class Mammalia; order Artiodactyla; family Bovidae; genus Bos; species Bos javanicus. Next base: position 89,205,315 of record NC_083874.1, on the reverse strand, counting down.
CTCAAAATGTCATGACATCCCTCTTGTTGTAGCATATATTTTGTTTTTGTTTCACAGAATACAATTATTAAAAATAGAAATATTCAGAGCTAACATCCTCCATGAGAGATGGCCATTACATATTTGTTTTTAATAGTCATAGAATTTTAGATTTGCAAAGAATTTCCAATTTTACTTGTAGTTATTCCTCTGCTTTTAAATAAGACAACATTTTGATCATTTGGAAAAACTTAATCTTTTCTTAAAATTCTCCTGAGATCCATACTTTGTTTTGGCAGTTTCCAACCAACACATCAAGTTGTGCTGGCAGGTTCTGCACACGGAATGGCCTGTGCCCATTGCAGTGCCCTAAATTGTAAGCCCAGGTATGGGATGGGATCTGGGAGCGTGCTTGGGAGAAGTGATTTTTTTTTTTTTTTCTGTACAGTACCTTCCCTTACCAAACCTGATAAAACTTAATGGAAATGAGAAGGTCTCCTTTTCTTAAAGAAAGCAATATTGGGAGGACCCCTGTTTTATGTTACCACTGGGTGATTTCACTTTCTCCAAACTTATGTATTATATCTTTATATATATCCCTTCTAAATTCTTTGGACTCCAACTTCCCAGAAGAACAGGGAAGAGCTGCTCTCTATCGCTGATAGCACAGCTCTCTGTGTACTTGAGGACTTCAGGCTCGTGGCTGATCTGCTGTGACACTGGTAATGAGTGCCTTGTTGGGGGCTACTCAAGTGAGTGAGGGATAAGATGACTGGCTGTTTATCAAAGACTCCTCAAGTCTGATGCTCATACTCACTGGCTTAAGAGCCCAAGAATGAACAAAGAAGATGGGAGAGTTGGTAGGAAAATGTTGGAGATAGCAGAGATGAGGTGCTAAGGACTGGGTGGAGATATCATTTGCCAGTCAGGATGGCCTTGGGTGATTATGTGTCTATATAGGGGAAAGTGATGTATCTGTATAGGGGATCGTAGAGAAAGGGAGGAGAGATAGATAAAGACAAATACTAAATACTTTCATAATGATGGAAATTTTTAAAAAGTTAGAGTAAAGGCTAGCTAAATCTATTGATACTCAAATGCAGTAATTAGATTTAGTCTCTCTATATATCGCACGCGTGCTCTCTCTCTCTCTCTCTATACACACACACACACACACACACACACACACACACTGTATATAGATAGATATATGTAGTTTTAGAACTTCATTTCATTTTATGTTTATGTATTTCCTTTGAACCTGCTGCATACCATGTATTGTGTTAGTCACTGGGAATACAAAGACAAGTAAGCCATAGTCTTAGTACCTTAGGTTTGCGCACTCCTTTGTATCTTTTGTGGTATTCTTCTATGGATCATCTCATTCCATGTCCTCAGCAAGTTCTGACAGAAGATATTTTGTCTTGCCAGGGTATGCAGGATTATAAGAGTTGCAGAGGAAGGTTGTAAGGAGTTATGTCCCATATCTTGATCTGATATCTTTCTATGTGACGTTGGTAATAATGTAGAACTACGAAGTCTAGAGGAATAATGGCCACTACAGGTAAGGATTGTTAAGGACCAGAAGGTATAAATGCATGTTGAAGAAGGTGTCTCTTCTATCCCTTTTCTGAAGTATCCTGTACCTTGGGAAAAGAATCCTGCTCCCTTGAGGAAGCACCAGGATTTCTGTGAGTTCATTTGCAGAATCACATTAGCTGCATCTGTTCCCAGTTGGGGGTGGTATAGAGAACTCTACTGAACAATTATGAGGCCCGCTCTCTTTCTAGGTGGTAATTAAAATCAGGAACTTTTAAAGGATTTCTGTGTGCTAATTATAATATAGGTATTACAGGGGGAATAAGCATTTCGATTCTTCAGACAAGCTATATAGACAATGGTTAGGAGGCATTTTTCCAAATGAAGGGGAAATGGAGAAACAAATTTTGAAAAAATACCACCAGAGACATTATATTAATACATTATCATTAAATATAGATACCCAGCATAGAATGCAGTTTATGTTATTTTTGATTCCTGGCAGAACTTGAGATGGTGGTTTGTCTGACTATTGTAGGATGTCAGTGAGTGGGACTGAGCCTCATTAGGGAAGAGAAAGAATGAAAGCTGCCAACACAACAAATGGAGCCCTTTGAAGCAGATGATTAATGCCCTTTGTCATATGAACGTCTGGGAACTGTAGGTCTCCATGGTCATGAAGACGATAGAGGGAAAACAGGGCTTTGAGCTAGGATGCTTAAGTGGTTCTGAGTTTTATGAGAGATCAGTAAGGACTGATCTTTGGAAGACAGTCAAGCAAATCAAGTTTTGCTGTAGCATTAACATGTTCAAACAATGAAGGTTGGTGAAAACTTTATTTCAAATGCATCATGGAAAACTTCAGGGCAAATAAAATTTAAGTTAGCAATATTTAATTACTTTGCTTTAGGAACTAAGAAAAATATACCAGATGTAACTAGGCCATGTAAATCATTTCTCTAACTATCTTCAATTGCTTCTCAATGCTCTAGGAAAAACCCTCATGTTTTATCATGGCCTGTCTGCTAGGCCTCAGCCATCCTGGTCTTGTTTCAACTCCTTAACAAGGCAAGCTCTTTACTGCTTCAGAGGATCATATTCCCCAAATGCCTGTCAATCTAAGCATTGCATCGTTTTTAGCTTTTAGCATAAATGTCCCCTCTTCAGGAAATCTTTTCTGATTCAATCAGACCCAATGCATCTCCAGCCCCCACCCTGCCCCACTCCTTCTGTTATTCTTATTACAGCCCATATTTTCTCCTAGTGCTTTTGCCAGTTTTCCTCATTCTGTTAATTTTGTTGCATCTTTTAACTCTTTACAACAGAATGTAAGATCTTTGAGAAAAGATTGTTTTCCTCACCACTGTATTTCTGGTGTCTAGTAGAGTTAACTGGGCTTCTAGTAGAGTTAACAGGTTAGAGTAGATACTCAGCACATATTACAAAAAGAACAAAACATGTCAGTTATTCATATTTAAACTTGCTGCATTTGAAGAATACACAAGGCAAGACATAGGTTCTGAAATTGGCTTTCATTGAGTATATTCACAGGAGTCATAAAGTTTGAGGAGGCAGGCTAGGCCAACAGTTATGATGCTCTGCATATATAGCAATTAGCATGGTCCTGGTGTGCTTGTTAAAATGTCTCATAATGCTGTCATCACAAAAACTTTGGGGAAGATTTGTGAGCTGATTAAAATAAAATATATGATGGTACTTTAGATCTGTTAGGTAGTTAGAAGATGATAAAAGAATCCAAAATGGCGGTGGCTAAAAGACAAAGAAGGGAAAAGCCCACAAAAATAGAATAAAGGAAGGTCTGAGGCCTGGAGTGAGGACCTCAGGTAAAACAAACAGCCCTCCTGGCTAGCCCAATTTACATAGGGCAGGCTCAGCGGGGAGGAGACAAATGTATAAAAGGAGGAAGCCTCGAAGGACTGAGCCTCTCTTCTCTTCGTCTTTTGGGTCCTTTGGGTCAGCCTGTCCTCACTCCTCCTCTGTTTTTCCTAATAAAACTGAGCTGTAACACCGACTTGTCTGTTGCTTTGAATTTTTGCTGTCGCAAGACAGAACCGAGGAAATTACAGATCCATAGGATCTGTTAAAATGAGTTACTTTAAGTCCAGAAAGGGACATGTTTACTTGCTTCCAGTGTCCTATCTCCTTAATTCACTTCATAGAAAATGAGAACAGTGTGCAGAAGCACACAGTCCAGGTGCTGACTTTGCCTGACCCCGTTTCACTCTCTGTAACAGGAATTTGTGATACAGTGATGAAGAGAGACAGGGTTCTTGGCCTCACAGAGCTTATAGTCTCAGTTTTTTGGAAACTTATTAGCCTGTATCATTTGCCAAAGGGCATCTACCTGAGACCAAAAATTCTCCGTGAATGCCTGTGGTCATTTCCCAGTGAATGTCTCTAAGCATTTCTAACCTCATATCTCTCCAGAGTTTTCTTAAGTGTTAATCTTTGTAATCTTATTTTAATGCTGCACATTTAGTAATATATTAATGAAAGTCAGCAGTTAGAGAAAATATGCACTTTGAAAATGAATTCTCATTACCAGCACTTTTTTTTTTTTTAAATTAGCTAGAATAACTGTGTGAAATTATATTTTGGAAAAAAATGATTCTGGTATAATTTCTTGCAGTAGTACATCTCCCCCTTGACCCCAAATTGGTGTTGAGCACCCAAATTTTAAACAGCAGCAAAAATAAAAGCTGTTTTATTTTATGCATTCTAAAATATAGTATATATCCTGTGAATTAAATCTGTGAACACTGAAACATAGAGATCATGCAGTATAAATTTATTTTTATTCTTTGTTTTTAGAAATATATTACACTGAAGATACCATTATAAGCACTGGGTATCATAATGTTTTTAAATTCATAGTAGCCTCTAGGAACTTTGAGATGTGAAGAACATTTTTATTCCTTAACAGTACACTCATTTTTCTGTTAATTATATTATGATGTCTGCTTCTCATGTTATTTCTGTGTCTTTACACATGTAATTTTTTATTTTCGATGTACTGCCAACACTGCCTACAAGAGTAACTCTTTTTACTTCATATTTGCTATTTCTGGTCTCTGGTGACTTTTAGAAACCAGGTAGCCAAGAATGTTACATTGCCCTTAAAGTAAGAGTAAACCCTTGAATAAAGCATGAGATCCTTTTATGTCTAAAATACATCAAATTTAAGCCCTGGATTTTGTGGTACTAATTTTATTTCCCCACAGAACTTTTATCTACTTACTTTCTCTCCAAAAACTCTATTCTGGACAGTTGAGCTTTTTAGATAGTTCTATACAGGAGGTCTGTGTGTGTTAGACTCAGTGTGTCAGACTCTTGCGACCCCATGAACTGTAGCCTGCCAGGCTCCTCTGTCCATGATATTATCCAGGTAAGAGTACTGGAGTCAGTAGCCCTTCCGTTCTCCAGGGGATCTTCCTGACTCAGGGATCGAACCCAAGTTTCTTATCTCTCTTACACTGGCAGGTGGATTTACCACCGCACCGCCTGGGAAGTCATACAGGAAGCATTTAACTATATTTAAGTTCTCTGCCCCTCTTTGCTTGATTTTTGTTTCTAATCATTTGAACTCAAAGCTAGCTCTAAAACATTTATTTATAGCTTATGTGAATCATTGCAAATAATATCTGGAAAAATGGTACATGAAACTGGGAATATACTATCCTTAATAGCCCACCAAGACTAAGAAAATCATCTTTGCTTTGCATCTTTTTGTTTATATACATGAATAAAAGTTAAAAAAAGGGAACCAATCCCAGAACTTTAATAATGTGAAAATACCTAGCACTATGAAACTGTACACTTAATAGTTAAGACAGTATACTTTATCTTATGTATATTTTGCGAAAATTAAATTTTTAAAAAGAAAATATGAAATAAGAAAAGGAAAAGAACAGAAAGAAAAATTACCTAAAATTTGTAATGATCCCACTTTAGGACATACTAAAAAAGAAACCCAGCATGTTCCAGAGATGTATCAGCATTGAGTCAAAGAAAAAAAAAAGCTAAAGAAAAACAGAACTAATAATAAAAGTAGCATGCAAGCAAGACAACTCTAATTATTTAATTACAGAATTTAGAATAATGTTTTAGCTACATTATTCTGAGTAGCTATCAAGACAGTAGCAATTATTTAACCACAGTGTCCAGAATTACATTATTATAGTATTTCAATGATATTGGAAGTTTATAAGATGCTATATATTACATTAAGTGTTACATAAGTAAGAATTTCTCATGCAGGTTTGATGAGAGAATAACATAATGCAAAGTTTAAAAGGAGAGAAGGAAGCTATGGGAAGAAGAAAGAGATCTTATTGCATAACATTTAATTTGATTCTTCTGGCTTAATGAGAAAAGTCTTTAACAGATAAAAATGACAACTGTGAAATTAGGAACAACTTTTGAAGAAGAGTCTAGCTGACGTCAAAAAAAAAAAAACAACAAAAAACTGTCCTGTCCTGCAGGAAACCCCTTATTAAAAAATCTTTAGTTTTCAAGTATTTCCAGAGTTACAAAACTAGTGAAAATGGCATTAAAGATTCCTTTAGCCATCTCCACCATATATTGCCATCTTACATAAACAACCATAGCACAGTGATCAAAGCCAGGAATTCATGCTGATATATTACTACTGACCAATCTACAGATCTTATTGAGATTTCTTCAATTTTCCTACTAATTTTTTTAAAAAATCTGAACTAAGATCTAATCCTGAATCCTTCGATTTCATTATTCTTCATGTATCTGTGCATGCACGGTAAGTTGCTTTAGTCGTGTCTGACTCTTTATGACCCCATGGACTCAGTGTGGAAAATTCTTAAAGAGATGGGAAAACCAGACCACCTGACCTGCCTCCTGAGAAATCTGCATGCATATCAAGAAGCAACAATAGACTAGGAACAAGGAACTAGGACAAGGAACAATAGACTGGTTCCAAATCGGGAAAGGAGTACTTCAAGACTATATTGTTACCCTGCTTATTTAACTTATATGCAGAGTACATCATGCAAAATCCTGAGCTGGATGAAGCACAAGGTGGAATCAAGACTGCTGGGAGAAATATCAATAACCTCAGATATGCAGATGACACCACCCTTATGGCAGAAAGTGAAGAGGAACTAAAGAGTCTTTTGATGAAAGTGAAAGAGGAGAATGAAAAAGTTGGCTTAAAACAGCATTCAGAAAACTAAGATCATGGCAGTCAGTCCCATAACTTCATGTCAAATGGATGGGGAAACAATGGAAACAGTGAGAGACTTTACCTTTTTGGGCTCCAAATCACTGCAGATGGTGACTGCAGCAATGAAATTAAAAGACGCTTACTCCTTGGAAGAAAAGTTATGACCAACCTAGACAGAATATTAAAAAGCAGAGATATTACTTTGCCGACAAAGGTCCATCTAGTCAAAGCTATGGTTTTCCCAGTAGTCATGTATGGATTTGAGAGTTGGACTATAAAGAAAGCTCAGCACTGAAGAATTGACGCTTTTGAACTGTGGTGTTGGAGAAGACTCTTGGGAGTCCCTTGGACTGCAAGGAGATCCAACCAGTCCATCTTAAAGGAAATCAGTTCTGAATATTCATTGGAAAGACCGATGCTGAAGCTGAAACTCTAATACTTTGGTCACCTGATGCGAAGAACTGACTCATGCAAAGAAAAAGACCCTGATGCTGGGAAAGATTGAGGTTAGGAGGAGAAGTAGATGACAGAGGATGAAATGGTTGGACAGCATCACTGACTCGATGGACATGAGTTTGAGTAAGCTTTGGGAGTTGGTGATGGACAGGGAAGCCTGGCGTACTGTAGTCCATGGGGTTGCAGAGTCTGACATGACTGAGCAAATGACTGAACTAGACTCAGTCCTCCAGGCTCCTCTGTCCATGGGATTCTCCAGGCAAGAATACTGGAGTGGGTTGCCATGCCCTCCTCCAGGGAATTTTCCTGACCCACATAGAACCTGCTCTCTTATGTCTCTGGCATTAGGAGGTGGGTTCTTTACCACTAATGCCACCTGGGAAACCCTCATGTCTTCTTAGTCTCTTCTAATTAGGGTATTTCTTCAGTCTTAATGTTTTATTTAAGACCTTGACATCTTAGAAGGGTACTAGCCAGTATTATGTAGAATAAATCTGTCTGTAAGATGTTTCGTGTTCAAGTTTATATTATGCATTTTTGCAAAAAGTGGCACAGAAATGATTTTATGTCCTCAGTACATCATCTTTTAAGATGCTCTGTAATTTCTGACACCATAAAATGTCCCCAACATATTTTTCCTAGCTAAGCTCTATTTATTTTTCTTGGAGAATGCTATATTTAGAAACCAAAATCTGGATGTTAAGCATGATCGTTTGTACTTGGTAATCTTCCTTCGAAATACTCTTAGGGGACAGAACTAGGAAAGATATATATATGTCTAAACCTATCCATGTTAAAAACAGTAACAATATCAACAACAGCAGAGTTTATACTGATATAGTCAATTTACATCTAAAACTACAAGGACCATTGTTGCCTTCTCCCTTACCTTGCCTGTATGTCCTTTCTATGGCAGTGAGATAGCTGGCTCTTATACCCACAATATAATTATTTACTAAATTCTAACATATATAGTTTCACAATTATTAATCTATTTCTCTGTGAAAACAAGTTTATTACTTAGAGTACAATATTGTTGTCTTTGCTCTAACAAAATTTAGTAAGTCACTGTTTTCCACAGATACTTTAAGTTAGTTATCATAACTTCAATAAATTTAATACGTTATTCAGTATCAAATAGAAAGATTGCATTTTCAGAAGGAATGACACATGTGACTAATCCTTTATGTCTAAGAACAGGGTGCACCTGAGTGGTTGAGGCTATAGCAGTGTTTAATATTTCTCCTTTTATATTTTATTTGGTTTTTGATTTTTTTTAGCTAGATAGCTGTAGATACCTGGATACTTTTTTAAAAAACAAAAGTACTGTAGTAGTCAATGTAAACTCTAGTTGCCAAATGAACATTTTCCTATTTTGTTTAATGGATATGGGTCACAAAAGACATTTTAATGATTAATTTGGATAACTGTGAGAGAAAGCAAAAATAAAATTTATGAATTTGTTTTTAACATGTTTTCTCTGATTGTGAAAGCAATAAATGCTCATTGTGTGAGTAATGATTGATAAAGAAAAAGTTATAGAAGCTAGTAAAAATTATTTATTATGTCATTATTTAGAGAGAATGACTGTTAAATCCCAATACATGCCCTTCACTTTTATATATGGGTATATGAATAACTATATCTTTAGTTTTAAATTGTGCTTTTTTTCACTTTCTAATTATCAGAAACATTTCCTTGTTACTAAATATCCTTCAAAAATAAGATTTTAAGTGGTTGAATATTTTTCCATCAGATACCATGTTTTATCTGACTATACTCCTAATGTTGAGGATTTAGGCAGTTCCCAATTTTTATGCTCTTATAAAAAGCACTTCATTGACTGCCTTGCATGCGTTATAAAACTTTATATGTTGTTGAGGGTGAGCAGTGTTACTCCATCTAAAATAGAGTAAACAAAAAGATGGTTAGAACTCTTTCAGAAGAAAATAAGCAACAAATACTTTATGAATGAATGGAAGAAAATGAGGATAGCAGAAATGACAAAGTCACCCGGATGGAATATGTGGTGAAGCTGTTCTCCACTGAGAAGACGGGTGCTAGGATGTGTTGACCCTTACCACAATTTTTCTGCACAAGAAATTTTACTGGGTTTATCAGTTAGCTTTTGCTGTGTAACAAACCACCTCAAAATTTAGTAACTTAAAAACACTATGCCATAAAAATTTTTTTCTCACCGTTCTGTGGAGCAGTTCTTCTCTTCTGGGCTGGCTTGGGCTGGGACCAGATGGTCTCAGATGGCTTCAGTCATGTGTGTGGTGCTTTACAAAGGACATCTGGAGGTCTCATTTGGTCTCTCATCTCTCAGTGAGGCCATCCTATGTTTATTTATGTGGTGTCAGAGGTGCCTCTCTGTTTATGACAGTCCCTTTGAATTTTTCCCACAGTGTTTATCAGAGTAGGCAAAAAGAAATATTTAAATTGGTTGGTAGTCAGTTGGTTCATGAAATTGTTCCATTTAAGTCTTGTTTTAAGACTTTGGGGTTTCTTAAGAAATTATCTGATTTGTGAGGTTCAGATCCAGATGTTCTCATTCAGTAGGTTCCAGTAGGGTCTAAGAACTTATTCAGAGAAAGTAGGATATTCTGATGCAGTTAGGCCAGATTTTGAGAAAACAATTTCAGGCTGTGACTCAGTGTATTACAGAAGCATGAAGGAAATCCATTAAATATATATGGATGATAGACACAAAGATTTAAAAGCTGATATCTTTATCTGAAAAGAATAGGTTGTGTTCATTGCATGCTTTTGTTTTTTTTAAAAATCCTTCCCCTCTCCTGTTTTTTTGGCTGGCACTTCAACAGCTATGAGACAGGATGGACGGCAAAAATCTTGGATCTAGAGAGTGGAAATGATTCAGAGTTGAGTGAAAACTAGGAATCAAAACTCAAGAGCAAGACTAGAGGTCTATTTATTCGGGGAGAGGGCATATCAGTTATAAAACCAGGAAAATCACTCCAAAATCAAAATAGAAAGAAGCAAACAAACTCATGTGGATGAAGGTACTATCAACTAAGAACTAAATAGGGTTTATTTGGAAGTACAAGTAAGAAGGAAGGAATAGATGATGAATGTAATTCTTCGGTGATTTAAATGTTAAAAACTCCATATTAAGAAGTTTCACAGACAGACATCAGTAATGTACTTAGGGGAATGTTAAGATTCAGGGTCAGAAAATTCAGTAATTTGCAGAATGTGGTAGAGGATGAAAAGAGTTTTCCAGTTCTGGAATACCAAGGTCAGAGTAGAATTAGAAGTAAGAATGGTTCTCAGCTCTGATCCATCAAATTACTGTCATCAGTTCAGTTCAGTCGCTAGTTGTGTCCGACTCTTTGCGACCCTATGAACCGCAGCACACCAGGCCTCCCTGTCCATCACCAACTCCTGGAGTTTACCCAAACTCATGTCCATTGAGTCATTGATGCCATCCAACCATCTCATCCTCTGTTGTCCCCTTTTCCTCCAACCTCCAATCGTTCCCAGCATCAGGGTCTTTTCCAATGAGTCAGCTCTTCACATCAGGTGGCCAAAGTATTAAAGTTTCAGCTTCAGCATTAGTCCTTCCAATGAACACCCAGGACTGATCTCCTTTAGAAAAGACAGGTTGGATCTCTTTGTAGTCCAAGGGACTCTCAAGAGTCTTCTCAAACACCACAGTTCAAAAGCATCAATTCTTCAGCACTCAGCCTTCTTCACAGTCCAACTGTCACATCCATACATGGCCACAGGAAAAACCATAGCCTTGACTAGATGGACCTTTGTTGACAATGTCTTTGCTTTTGAATATGCTGTCTAGGCTCGTCATAACTTTCCTTCCAAGGAGTAAGCGTCTTTTAATTTCATGGCTGCAATCACCATCTGCAGTGATTTTGGAGCCCCCCAAAATAAAGTCTGACACTGTTTCCACTGTTTCCCCATCTATTTGCCATAAACTGACGGGACTGGATGCCATGATCTTCGTTTTCTGAATGTTGAGCTTTAAGCCAACTTTGTCACTCTCCTCTTTTACTTTCATCAAGAGGCTCTTTAGTTCCTCTTCACTTTCTGCCATAAGGGTGGTGTCATCTGCATATCTGAGGTTATTGATATTTCTCCCGGCAATCTTGATTCCAGCTTGTGTTTCTTCCAGCCCAGCATTTCTCATGATGTACTCTGCATATAAGTTAAATAAGCAGGGTGACAATATACAGCCTTGACGTCCTCCTTTTCCTATTTGGAACCAGTCTGTTGTTCCATGTCCAGTTCTAACTGTTGCTTCCTGACCTGCATATAGGTTTCTCAAGAGGCAGGTCAGGTGCTCTGGTATTCCCATCTCTTTCAGAATTTTCCATAGTTTATTATGATCCACACAGTCAAAGGCTTTGGCATAGTCACTCAAGCAGAAATAGATGTTTTTCTGGAACTCTCTTGCTTTTTCAATGATCCAGCAGATGTTGGCAATTTGATCTCTGGTTCCTCTGCCTTTCCTAAAACCAACTTGAACATCTGGAAGTTCACGGTTCACATATTGCTGAAGCCTGGCTTGGAGAATTTTGAGCATTACTTTACTAGTGTGTGAGATGAGTGCAATTGTGCAGTAGTTTGAGCATTCTTTGGCATTGCCTTTCTTTGGGATTGGAATGAAAACTGTCCTTTTCCAGTGTTGTGACCACTGTGGAGTTTCCTCAGTTTTCTGTCATATTGAGTGCAGCCCTTTCACAGCATCATCTTTCAGGATTTGGAATAGCTCAATTGGAATTCCATCACCTCCACTAGCTTTGTTCATAGTGATACTTCCTAAGGCCCACTTGACTTCACATTCCAGGATGTCTGGCTCTAGGTGAATGTGAGTGATCACACTATTGTGATTATCTGGGTTGTGAAGATCTTTTTTGTACAGTTCTTCTGTGTATTCTTGCCACCTGTTTTTAATATCTTCTGCTTCTGTTAGGTCCATACCATTTCTGTCCTTTATTGAGCCCATCTTTGCATGAAATGTTCCCTTGGTATCTCTAATTTTCTTGAAGAGTTCTCTAGTCTTTCCCATTCTATTGTTTTCTTCTATTTCTTTGCATTGATTGCTGAGGAAGTCTTTCTTATCTCTTCTTGCTATTCTTTGGAACTCTGCATTCAGATGCTTATATCTTTCCTTTTCTTCTTTGCTTTTCACTTCTTTTCAGGAAAGCTTTTTATATCTCCTCTCAGGACCAAAGCTTCCCCTGGTGGCTCAGATGGTAAAGAATCTGCCTACAATGTGGGAGACCCAGGTTTGATACCTGGGTTGGGAAGATTTCATGGAGAAGGGCATGGCAACCCACTCCAGTATTCTTGCCTGGAGAATTACATGGACAGAGGAGGCTGGTGAGCTACAGTCCATGGAGTTGCAAAGAATCGGACACAACTGAGAGACTAACACACTCGGGACTAATGACTGATCTATAATAAAAGAGGCTAATCAGGGAGGAGCTTTCCTTAGGATATTTGTCTAAGGTTTTCCCTCCCCCTCAGTTATATAACACTAATTACTTAAGATATTAAATCAACCAAATACCACCTTTTCTTCTTGAGTTACTTCTCTCCATCCTTCCACCCTTGTCAAGTAGGAACAGTCAGTCATCCTATTTCTGTTATGGCCAGTGTTGCTATTGATACTGAAGTATGATCATTTTTCTATATCACTTATTTCAGCTACTGGATTCTTCATTCCTTGAGGCCAGGTGCTTTATTTATCTTAATTTTGCATTGTATGACATAATGCCTTGAACATAGGAGATGTTTAAGAAATGCTTTTTGAATATGTGAAAGAAGAGATTAGTTATTTTAAAGAAGGAAAGTTTAAGCTTTTGAGACTATTCTCAGATTCAGGACTTAAAAGGAAGAAGTTTAAAATGTGTGAAATATCCTTTGGTTTTTTCCTTTAGTAATATATCTTTGGAGAAGACTCTTGAGAGTCCCTTGGACTGCAAGGAGATCCAACCAGTCCATCCTAAAGGAGTTCAGTCCTGGGTCTTCATTGGAAGGACTGATGCTGAAGCTGAAACTCCAATACTTTGGCCCCCTCATGCAAAGAGTTGACTCATTGGAAAAACCCTGATGCTGGGAGGGATTGGGGGCAGGAGGAGAAGGGGATGACAGAGGATGAGATGGCTGGATGGCATCACTGACTCGATGGACATGAGTTTGAGTGAACTCTGGGAGTTGGTGATGGACAGGGAGGCCTGGCATGCTGTGATTCATGGGGTTGCAAAGAGTTGGACACGACTGAGCAACTGAACTGAACTGAATATGTCTTTTGTTCATTTAAAAATTGGATTATCTACCTTTTAAAATTTACTTGTATTCAAAATATATTCTGGGACAAGTTCCTTGTCAGATATATGTAATGCCAGTATAGTCTCTCATCCTGTGACTTGTTTTTTTTTTTTTTCTTCAATAATCAAATATTAACAATATATATTGTATGATACTATTTCATGAAATTCAAAAAGCAGGCAAAACTTACCTATTGTAGTAGAAGTCAGATTACTGCTTACCTCTAGTGGATGGGGAAGTGATAAGGATTGGGAAAGTACAAAAAGAGGCTTCTGTGGTGTTAGTAATATTCTGTGTTTTGATCTGATCTGGACGGAGTTCCACTGGCATATGCTTTTCTAAAAGTATCAAGTGTGCATTTAATATCTTTCTACTTTGCTACGTCTCAATAAAAAGTAAAAATAAATTATGTGCATGAAAGAGCCTTTTAAAATAACATATACTTTTAGTCACTGTCAAAGCAAGGAAGCTCAAGCCATTTAAATGAAGAAAAAATAGACTTCTGCCTTTCTCAGTGCGAACCAACCCAGCCCATGCGTACTTGGATTTCATGAACTCTCTCTGTGTAGTAACTGGCATAAGCATGGCCACAAATTAAAGAGTCATTTCGAATAACTTAGATTTACTAATCAATGTCGTTTCTCAACCATTTAGACTTACCACATGGGGATATCTGAATAGTCTGTTGAGAGGATCCTATCAGTCCAAAAGGACTGTGATGGATTCTGGTTCATTTGGCCTCTTGAGGCATATCATAAATCATGAGGCATAAGCAAATTTTTGTTCATTAAACTACTTCCAGTTAGAACTCTTTAGGGTTTAAAGCTCTCTAATATTTATTATAGTCAACTTGTGGTCCCAAATGGAAATATGCTTTAGCCTTTACTACAAAAACCTATAGAATTCTTTGCCTAAATGGAACTGGTTAGATTTCTTTTCTGGGTGACTTCCCTTCTGTTTATTTAAAGGGAGTTTTAAAGTGATCATTTCTATCTTACGTGCTCCCTATATGTATCCTCACACAACATTAAGCTCTGCCTAAAAATTTTCTTTCTAATTTTAAGGAGTCACAAAGGCCATAATATCTAATTTATTGTAAACACTAACATTGTAAACTAAAACTGTAGCATCACTTTTTTGAAAGTATCCAACAGAGTATAAATATTAAAATATCAATCCAACATCATCCATTTAATAAAATGAACACAATGTTTTAATAGTTGGAGACGTTTTTTCTTGAATTCATACTGTGATCCCATTTTCTCCAAAGAATTTAGCTTAGTATAATACATTTTTATGCTTGAAAATATTTTTTATTGTATAATTATCTTAATTCTTAGCAACAGAAATATTTACCTTAATTGAAGTTAAAATCTCTATTTCTTGTGAACATTAATCTATAAATGTTAAGCTTTTTTCCAGGATCGAATTACCATTGCAACTATTATTAGTGCATAATTGACCAAGTCAATACACAAATTTATAAATCTTGAAAAAGTTAATTATTAAAATTAAAGATTTTGGGGGGGTTATTTTGTAGTTGAGAACATTGATAAATAATTTTGCATAAATAAGTAGATGGAAATGAAATTTATTTATTATAGAAATATCACTATTCTTAGTTCATCAGTCATATGTCAAAAATTAATATAGTGACTTATTATTAAAATTATATTTCAACCATCAGTTTGATCAGGGCCTCTTTCAGTTTCATTGTAAGCAAGAATTAGAAGTCATCTGACTTGCAAAAAGATTACGCAGTCAATAGAACTGTCCTTTCTCAAAAACACAGTCTTTCTCAAGATTTTCTCAGTGATTATTACTGTCATTTTTTCATGTACGGGCACCTTGTTTGGCTCAATATTCTCAGAAAGGGTTGGTGAAATAAAAATATTTATTTAATATATTTGTGGCACTTTTTGGATAAAGTTCTGCTTTCTTATATTTTATTTATAGTTCTGTCAAACTTTTAAGTATGGACTTAACTCTTTCAGTTCATGGAAAATCTTCACCTTATAACCTAGTTAGAAAGGTCAGATTTTATTGTTAAAACAACAAAAAAAAATCAGCCAAGTTAGTGTTCCTTTCTATCACAAAATGGCTGCCTTGGTTTTTCTATATTTAAAACGATTAAAAAAAAATCATAACCACATCACTTCTGATGCCCGGAGTGATTTTGATGAACAAATGAGAAATTGTTTTTCATAGATTTGTTACTTGGATTCAATAAGGTGTTTGCACCTTTAATAATTTGTGTTTAAGTGCTCTCAGGCCTTTCCCTCTGGAGCGCTGTCAATAGGCAGCGGAGGAGCAAGGTAACAAAACTGTCTTCACTCCTGATACCCACTCACAGTATATCTCAATTCAGACAGTTCCAATGTGGGCCGAATTATGCTGCCTTTAATTTTGCTCCTAGCCATTAGTGGAAAAGGCGTAAGATACATAGATGGGCAGAAAGAAAGTGAAAGTGAAGTTGCTCAGTTGGGTCCGACTCTTTGTGACCCCATGGACTGTAGCCGGCCAGGCTCCTCCATCCGTGGAATTCTCCAAGCAAGAATACTGGAAGGGGTTGCTATTTCCTTCTCCAGGGGATCTTCCTGTCCCAGGGATCGAACCCTGGTCTCCCACACTGCGGGCAGACTCTACCGTCTGAGTCACCAGAGAAGGGCAGACAGAAAGCCATATCCTGCTTTTATTGTGCCTTGATTTAAGAAGTCTTCACAGAGTTCTTAATGTCAGTATTTCAAATTGTTCCTTTGATGGGCACCATGGAAATTTATACTTCAAGGGAGGGCACGTGGTGAGATTCTCGATGAACAAAGACAAGTATGCTTTTTCTTTTCAAAGTGGAAGAAGAGAGATTATCAAGCACAGGTGGGGAAGGAGATGTCGAATTCCTAGACTGATTTCTCTAATAAGACTATGTTCACTTCCTGTTTGAAAATAATGTAAGTATATTCACAAATAAATGCATTTATAACATGTATGAAAGCAAATTAACTGAAGTGATTTTGAATGTTGGCTTTTTACTTTTAGGATTTAAATTTGGCAGATGAAGACAAAGCTTCACTGTTTTATTATTTTTTTAAATGGATGAAGAAGTGTGACTTGACTTCTTTCTTTTTTAACTCCTTTTCATTTTTTTTTTAAGGCTTTATTTCTTAGAGCAGTTTTATGAAAATTGAGAGGACACTACAGACATTTCCTGTATACTTCCTGCCCCAAACATGCACAGCCTCCTCCTTCATTAACACACCATATTGGCACAATTGTCCCAAGTGATGACTACACATTTTATCACTTAAGTCTATAGTTACGATATGGTTCAGTGTTGTATGTTTTACGGGTTTAGTTGAATATATGACATGTATAGCCTTCCCTGGTGGCTTAGATGGTAAAGTGTCTGTCTACAATGCAGGAGACCTGGGTTCGATCCCTGGGTCGGGAAGTTCCCTGGAGAAGGAAAAGGCAACCGACTTCAGTACTCTTGCCTAGAAAATCCCATGGACAGAGGAGCCTGGTGTCCATGGGGTCACGAAGAGTCGGACACGACTGAGCAACTTCACTTCTATGACATGTATCCAACATGAAAATGTCACACCAAGTTTCTCATTGCCCTAAAAATCCTCTGTACTTTTCCTGTTCCCCTCTGCTGTCTTTTCCTGACCCCTTGCAACCACTGACCCTTTTACTGTCTCCATACTTATGCCCTTCCTTCCAGTTTGGCTACGCTGGAAAATCATAGAGTACTATAATATTTCAACAGATCTCAAAGGAGAATGGCTTTCAGAGTTAAATAGAAAATTCTGTCTTTTCTGAAAAGATTGCCTACTATCTCGCTAGAGAATAAGGTAGAGTTCATGAAAAAAAGAGTCTGTTTGAAACTTAGATAAGAAAATCCAAAACAGCATTGGATTTAGAATTCTGTAGAATGTAGCTCATGAATAGAAAAGTACCGAGCATAGATGCAACTTTTGCCCCCTTTTTACTCAAATTTTCTTGTTTCTCAAACAAAGTCTTAACTCCATACTTGCTTGGGGAAGAAGAAAATATGACTATTAGAAGGAGATATTCAAATATTTGTATAAACATAAAGCTTATATATTCAAATGCACAGAACTACTTTTGAAAATTGTTAGTTTGAAAGTAAAAGCTATGCAAGTCTATTTAAAAATTAGGAAAAGAGCAGAAAGAAGAAACAGGTATCATGCATAACTACAATACTTGGAAATAGTCACATAATACTTTTTTTCTCAGTCACTTGTTCATGCATGTATATTTTTGTATAGTTGAAATCATATTCCATATATAACATGGCCTGTAACGACTTTCCTTTATCATATTTTGTCATGACTAAAAATTTAGAAACTTAATTTTAATGACTAGTATTCCATCTCATAGATGTATCATGATTTAAGTCATTTTCAGTTTTTACTCTTATACCTTCTGCTGTGATGAACATCCTTTTCTATAAATATTTTCCTACATTTCTGTTTTTTTCTTAGGGTAGAATTTTGGAAATGGAATTTTTAGAGCAAAAAAACAGATTTTAAAACCTCATGTATTGCTGAATTATTTTACAGAAAGGATGCTCAGATTGACAGTTTCACAACCCGTGTAAGAAAATGATCATTTTTATGTGTTCTTTCAAGCTCTGAGTATTAGTTTTTAAAAGTCTCTGCTGGGTAGGTGAAAAAGGTAATCTCATATTGAATTGTATATTACTTCTATCTCATTCATTCTTTCTTTCTTAATTGGTTCAGTTCAGTTCAGTCGCTCAGTCATGTCTGACACTCTGTGACCCCCATGAACTGCAGCACACCAAGCCTCCCTATCCATCACCAACTCCTGGAGTCTACCCAAACTCATGTCCATTGAGTTGGTGATGCCATCCAACCATCTCATCCTCTGTCCTCCCTTCTCCTCCTGCCCTCAATCTTTTCCAGCATCAGGGTCTTTTCCAATGAGTCAGCTCTTTGCATCAGGTGGCCAAAGTATTACAGGTTCAGCTTCAACATCAGTCCTTCCAATGAACACCCAGGACTGAACTCCTTTAGGATGGACTGGTTGGATCTCCTTGCAGTCCAAGGGACTCTCAAGAGTCTTCTCCAACACTTTTTGACCACAGTTCAAAAGCATCAATTCTTAGGTGCTCAGCTTTCTTTATAGTACAACTCTCACGTCCATACATGACTACTGGAAAAACCGTACCGTGGACTAGACGGACCTTTGTTGGCAAAGTAATGTCTCTGCTTTTGAATATGCTATCTAGGTTGGTCATAACTTTCCTTCCAAGGAATAGGCATCTTTTAATTTCATGGCTGCAGTCACCATCTGCAGTGACTTTGGAGCCCCCCAAAATAAGGTCTGTCACTCTTTCCACTATTTCCCAATCTATTTGCCATGAAGTGATGGGACCAGATGCCATGATCTTAGTTTTCTGAATGTTGAGCTTTAAGCCAACTGTTTCACTCTCCTCTTTCACTTTTATCAAGAGGCTCTTTAGTTCTTCACTTTCTGCCATAAGGGTGGTGTCATCTGTATATCTGAGGTTATTGCTTCATTGGTTAGATTTTACAAATAGCAATAAATATTATATACAAAAGTATGGAGAGTATATGAACAAAACAGCATATCTGAAACCTCCCAGATTTTTGGTACAGATATGATATAGATTTAATAATTTTAAGATATGATTCTCTTTTGAAGAATTAATTTTAATAAAGTTTGAAATTCCTTATTTCTTTTTAATTATAATTCTTCCTTCACTGTAGGTCTTAGTTTTTCTATATGTCTTTTTAGTATTACTTATTAATGCAAGTAATAATACTTGTGTTACACTATGGAAGGCAGAATAACGCTCCTCAAAGATGTCCATGTTCAGTTCCAGCAACAGGTACAAATGTTGCTACATGTAGGAAAGGGGAATTAAGGTTGCAGATGGGATTGAGGTTGCTAATCAGCTGACCTCTTATTAGGGTGATTATCCTAGACTATTTTGGTGGTTCTAGTGGTAAAGAACCTGCCTGTGAATACAGGAGATGTAAGAGCGGTGGGTTCAATCCCTGGGTCAGAAAGATCCCCTGGAGGAGGGCATGGCAACCCGTTCCAGTGTTCTTGCCTGGAGAATCCCAAGCATAGAGGAGCCTGGCGGGCTACAGTTCATAGGGTCACACAGAGTCAGACATAACTGAAACGTCTTAGCACAGGACAGCACAGTGTAATTAAAAGTCCTTAATAGTTGAAGAGGAGGCAGAAGTGGAGGTCAGAATGATCAGCCTGGGCAGGACTCAACCTGCTCTGCTAACTTTAAAGGTAGACGAAGAGGACCATGGACCAAGGAACACAGGCATCTTCTAGAAGCTGGAGGTGTATTGTTCCCTAGAGCCTCCAGAGAGGAGTGCAGCCCTGCAGACACCTTGATTTTATCTCACTGAGATCGAAGTCAGTCTTATGACCTATAGGAATATGATAATAAACATGTGTTGTTTCAGCTCAGCAAGTATGTGGTAATTTCTTACAGCAGCAGTAGTAAGCTAATACATAGACAAATGCCTTTTTTTGTGATTTAGCATGAGTCTGGAATATTAAAACCTTCCATGATTCATAAAAATTTTCTCATTTCATTATCATTCAAATTTCAAATACTTTTTGCCAAAACAGTAGTTGATGTATTTACTAAAATTAGGTTTTACAATTAGATTTTTTTCTCAACTGACCTTAATTATATAAAACAAATGTTTACTTATTAATGTCACTTTGTACTTTTCAAGTACATTATTTATGATTTTCATTTTATGTACTGATCAAAATCCATTACATTTATTACTTCAGTTGCCTTTGTGGAATTGACTCCATCCTTAATTATAATTTCTTTACATTTTTACTGGATAGTATTGAAGACCAATATCTCAAAATTGTAGGATAATACTCATATTTTTCTCCTCCAGTGAAACATCACAAAGTATTTTTCACATGAATATTTCTGTTACAATGTCTGTGGTATTTGGACCTTTACATGGTCTGAATGTAATAGTCTGTGATAGATTTATTTTTTCAGTAAACATTTGTTGAGCCCTGTAATATGCTGTTTTGTTTTTTTTTTTTCATAAAATGATGATGATAAAGCTATGAGCAGTTTCTCTCCTCCTAAGGTCACAGTTTTATCAAGACAAATGTAGGATAATGGCAGGCTAGCCTTATGGTCAACTTGTAAAAAAAAAAAAAAAAGCAAAAACACAAACCCAAAACACATATACACATAGGGAGCCTCTGTTATCTTTCCCTTGAATGACTGAAATTTTAGCTGATCTCCCAATATACTCTCTGGTCCCACTACACTCCATTCTTGAGATGGAAATAGAGTAATTTTTTAAAACATAGGCAGGTCATGACACTCCTCTACCCAAACACCCCCAGTGGCTTCTCGGCTCATAGTAAATGCTGGAGTCCTCAGGCTGGCAAGGTGAAACGCCTCACATACCTGCCTGTATCAACACCACACTGCTCCTGTGGGTATCTTTCTGGTTTTGAACATGTACCAACAGGTGTGAACATGTCCCTGCCTCAGATTTTCTGCACTTGCTGTTCTCTCAGTCTGTAGCAATCTTGCTCTGGACACACACCTGGTGTATTTGCTTACTTCCTTGGGGTTGCTGCTTATTGCTTATGTATCATTGTACCATTAAGGCTTTCCGTGACCATCCTATTTAACAGCAATTACCCTGCTGGCCAGGATCTCCTGTCCTAACTCTCTCTCTCCGTAGTCTGTTTTTCTGCCATCTTGTGTTCTATGTACATTTTTACTATTCTCTATGTCATATATGTGCTTTGTCTATTCTCTTTCTCCCTCCATTAGGAGGTAAGCTCTAACAGGGATTTCAGTTAATGCTATCACTGCTCTTTAGAATAGTACTTAGCACATAGTAGGTACTCAAATGTTTGCTGAGTAATCGAATGAAGGAAATCGAAATCAATCTCAGGATATCAAAAGGATTTTCATGTGAAAGCTACTTGTGAGATTGGTTTTGAAAGATGATTAAGAATGACTCAGAAGGGAAAGAAAAGTATATTCCAACTGGAGGAAAAAGCAGGCAGCAAGGCAAGAGGCCACTAGACTTCCACTGTCACAAGTATAATTATCTTCCAAAGTGATTAGACTCTAAATGGTTTGAAGTTGTACCAGGGATATCAAGCCTTGCCTCCAAGAGAACTTGTGAATTGTTTTCTGTGTGTCTTACCTTCTTGGCTAAGAAAGGCAAATCCTTTCTATTACCAGTGGATGGTAATAGATGGTAAGAAGATGGACATTGAAGATGGATAGACAACAGCCTATCCAAGACAATGGAGGAACAATGGTACTTTTAGAATGAAAGAAATTACCAACCATGGCCATGCATGTTCCCAGTTATGGTTTTGGTATGTAGGGGTTTAGAGCTTGGGAAAAGCTTTCCTATTATTTTGAGAAAATACTTGTTTTGCTTCTGGCTTAGTGTTTGTTTTCAAATTTCAAAAGAAAATTTGGTGACCGTTCTGCTTGAAATCTAGGGAATGGTAGAATATGTCAGTAACTCATACAGAGGATAGAGGAGAGGAATCTTTGAAAAGCAGTCTACTCAAGGCTGGGAGTGATAGGCATGGTATGAGATGATACGTAGAATTACAAAAACATAGTATGGTAAATAGGTCTTCCCTGTAGCTCAAACGGTAAAGAATCTGCCTGCAATGCAGGAGACCCAGGTTCAGTCCCTGGGCTGGGAAGATCTTCTGGAGAAGGGAATGGCAATCCATTCCAGTATTCTTGCCTGGAGAATCGCATGGACACAGGAGCCTGCCAGGCTACAGTCCATGGAGTCGCAAAGAGTCGAACTCAACAGAGCATCTAACACTACTAGTATGGTATACTCACTGCCTTAAAGATACTTACAATTTAATGAGAGGAGTAAAATGAACCATATCAAAGCCAGCACATATCATGGGTATACACAATGATAAGTTATTTCATAGCATAATTATTTAGTATTCGTAACAAACTTATGGGATACTTAGTATCATGTTTATTTTACAGGTGAGGTAAGGAAGGCTTAGGGAGACTAAATAAGTTATCCCAAGTCACAACACTAGGGAGCAGTGGAGCCAGTACTTGAACCCAGATCTGCTGACCTCCCAGCTCATACACCATGTTTATCCGAAAACACAAAATTATATATTTAGAAGAAAAGTATAAATAGAAATTCATATGGGAATATTTATGTACAACCAATAATATATGTGATACAGTAATAAAATAAGCACCTGAGTGTCTGTGTACCTAATATGCACACATGTAATATTACTTTATTTCAGAGCAGTTAGAACAAGTTACTTCGTCTTTGTTCTTGTGCACTTGACCCATCTCAAATCAGAAATGCAGAAATTACTAACATTATAGTATGTTTTAGGGAGATGGGTGAAAAGGTTTAATGCTTTTAATCAGGTGTTTATTTTTTTTTTCTGAGAAGTCACAAAAATCTACTTTTTTCCCCAAAGTGTACTTAGTTTTCTTTGTTGCTTTTTTGTTGTTATGTAAGACATGTTATTCAGAGAAGGCAATGGCACCCCACTCCAGTACTCTTGCCTGGAAAATCCCATGGACGGAGGAGCCTGGTAGGCTGCAGGCCATGGGGTCGCACAGAGTCAGACATGACTGAGTGACTTCACTTTCACTTTTCACTTTCATGCATTGGAGAAAGAAATGGCAACCCACTCCAGTGTTCTTGCCTGGAGACTCCCAGGGACAGGGGAGCCCGGTGGGCTGCCGTCTATGGGGTCGCACAGAGTCGGACACGACTGAAGCAACTTAGCAGCAATACATGTTATTAAGGAATTTAATGTGTATAGTATTCTGGGTTGACATCTACTTTTTAAATAAGCCACTTTGTAAAAAGTGGCATTTAGACAGGTGCATTAACTTCTTCAGGCCCCTGTTGCTGGAGTAATTCGTTGGTCTGCTACATATCCTGGGGCACTTTACTGGCAAAGTGAAGACTGTCATTTGTTAAAGCTCCAGAAAATATGCTTGCTTTTGTAGAAGCATAATGACTTATATTTATTTATTAAAAAAAAGAAACAACTGGAGATTCTGCTGAAAATTTTTGCAAATAACTCTCAGTGGCTCTGTAAAAAGTCTCCATGTTTCTGGAACTCCTAAAAATTCAGTAAAATCTCATTAACTTGCTGTCAATAGTTAAAAACCAGTTCTAATTTGAAGAGTAATTCCCAAGTCACCTAAATTACATTATGTGTACAAACACGACATTGGAGATTTGGCTCTAGTGCAAAGTGCCTCTAGAAACAGTTAATAATAGCAACTGTTTTTAAAACTCTGGAAATGAGTTAACTTACAATTTGTAAGGCACCTAGCTAAAAGCAGAAAGGAAGAGTATTACAGCACTGTTTACACGTAATTGTTTTTCCTCTGGACTCTTTTTCTCAAGTCCCTTGTCAAATAGTAATTTGTGTGAATAGCAGGTGGTTTGCCTGAAGGAGCAGTCTCTCTGTGTGCTTGCTTGGGTCACTTAAAGTCATATAATGTTGAATTTTATATATGTTTAATCTGAAGGTATTTCTCCTTGGTCTCTGTTACTTTAAGTCATTAGAGCTTCACTTTCCTAAGGTAGAAATGGCAGAAATGTATTTATATGGGTAGAAAACAAGCTGCAGTTTTATTTCAGAAAATCAAGCTTTTTGTCTTTTTTTTTAAAACCAAGATCGTCTCTTCCTGTCACTTCTCTTGATAGCACCTGAATGAGCTAAATAATTCAGACTCAAGGAACCTCAGTCTTCACTGAATCTTACCTTGATTTTCTTTTCTACTTCCAATTTAATGAGTGGCCAAATCTGACTTTCCTTTTGCAACATTTTTTTTCATTGTTTTCTGTTTTTGTATGACTATTGCTATGCAGTAAGTTTAGTTATTACTGTCCAATATCTGGAAATAGTCTTATGGTGTTCCTGTTTACATCCTTAATTTCAGTTTCTTCTGCTCATCTCCTCTAAGGCACTGTGATTAATTTAAGCTCTTGCTCAAGAACCAATGATGATTTTCATTAAAAAAAAAAAAATTGAGTTTTTGGAATTCAATCAAGGATCTTTTCAAGCTGACTCTATGCCTTCCTTTCTAGAATTGTTTCCACTTCTTCAGTCTAGCATACATGATCTAGGAAAGCAGAACATTATTGTTTTGGGGTTATATCTGATTTTTCCAATCTTGTCATTTGTGCTCATGATGTCTTGAAAATGGTCTTCAGCAATTTCATATACATCAGCCTATATAAATTTCCCTGAGTTTCTGCAGTTCTGGGATACAAGTTTAACAATGGATATTTTGCTTTTAATCACTGATCCAAAGCATCTGTATTACTTTAATGTCCAAGTGAATGAATCATACCACTTTTCCTTAATAAATGATGGCTCTGTAGCATCTCGAGAATAAACACGTTCAGTTCAGTTCAGTTCAGTCGCTCAGTCGTGTCTGACTCTTTGCAACCCCATGAATCGCAGAACGCCAGGCCTCCCTGTCCATCACCAACTCCCAGAGTTCACTCAGACTCACGTCCATCGAGTTAGTGATGCCATCCAGCCATCTCATCCTCTGTCGTCCCCTTCTCCTCCTGCCCCAAATCCCTCCCAGCATCAGAGTCTTTTCCAATGAGTCAACTCTTTGCATCAGGTGGCCAAAGTATTGGAGTTTCAGCATCATTCCTTCCAAAGAACACCCAGGACTGATCTCCTTTAGAATGGACTGGTTGGATCTCCTTGCAATCCAAGGGTCTCTCAAGAGTCTTCTCCAACACCACAGTTCAAAAGCATCAATTCTTTGGCGCTCAGCTTTCTTCACAGTCCAACTCTCACATCCATACATGACGAGGAAAAACCATAGCCTTGACTAGACGGACCTTTGTTGGCAAAGTAATATCTCTGCTTTTGAATATGCTATATAGGTTAGTCATAAGTTTCCTTCCAAAGAGTAAGCGTCTTTTAATTTCATGGCTGCAGTCACCATCTGTAGTGATTTTGGAGCCCAGAAAAATAAAGTCTGACACTGTTTCCACTGTTTCCCCATCTATTTCCCATGAAGTGATGGGACCAGATGCCATGATCTTCGTTTTCTGCATGTTGAGCTTTAAGCCAACTTTTTCCCTCTCCACTTTCACTTTCATCAAGAGGCTTTTTAGTTCTTCTTCACTTTCTGCCATAAGGGTGGTATCATCTGCATATCTGAGGTTATTGATGTTTCTCCCGGCAATCTTGATTCCAGCTTGTCCTTCTTCGGTCACATATATTTGAGAGACAATGATTTCTGCACAGTAAACTTTTGAGGTAGGATGAATAGGATGAATAGAGCTTCTCAAGTGGCACGAGTGGTAAAGAACCCGCCTGCCAGTGCAGGAAATGTGAGAGACTTGGGTTTGATCCTTGGGTTGGGAAGATCCCCTGGAGGAAGGCATGGCAATCCACTCCAGTATTCTTGACTAGAGAAACCCTTGGACAGAGAGCCTGGTGGGCTACAGTCCACAGGGTTGCAAAGAGTCAGACACGA
This sequence comes from Bos javanicus, assembly GCF_032452875.1. Classification (NCBI taxonomy): domain Eukaryota; kingdom Metazoa; phylum Chordata; class Mammalia; order Artiodactyla; family Bovidae; genus Bos; species Bos javanicus. Next base: position 89,179,231 of record NC_083874.1, on the reverse strand, counting down.
CTGAAGTGACTTAGCACAGCACATAGGATGACTAAGAACATCGACTCTGACCCCAGGCCGCTAGCATTCAGATACCTACTGTACTTGCTCACCCTATAAACTTGAGCATGTTACTGAACCTCTCTCTGTTAACTATCTCTTCATTTATAAATTATATCTATCATATGTGTTTAGAAGAGAATTAAATAAGTTAATTTGTGTAAAGGACTGAAGAACAGTATCTGGAACTGTAAAACTAATAGAAAAAGAGAAACTAGTTGTTAAAAATGGTCTGCAACAAACATTTCAGAATGTCAAAATTTAGAAGCCCAGGTTGCATTGTTCTCTCTTGCCTCTGTAACTTGATTTGTATCCAGATTTCTTTACTGGATACATTTCCTCCAATGAATCCCAATCTCTGAATATTATCAAAGAGAGTATCATTTCTTATTGTCACTTGAAGGAAGAGGAGTAGACGTGTAACTTGGAATAAACTGTCCCAGTTACCCCACAGCTAACATTCCTTCTGCTGACTCAGGGACTCTACACTGCTTCCATGGTCTTGAATATGGTGGAAGTCAGAAGGACAGGCAGCCTTTGAAAACAGTTATCACAGAGAACACAAATAGTTAAGGTCATTGATCAACACTGTATGTCAACACTAAATGTCAGAAGGAGAAGAGGGCGTCAGAGGATGGGACGGCTGGATGTCTTCGCCAATGCAAAAGACATGAACCTGGGCAAACTTCAGGAGATGGTGAAGGACGGGGAGGCCTGGCATGCTGTGGTCCATGGGGTTGCAAAGAGCTGGACATCACTGGGCGACTGAGCAACAGCATATCAGTCACTGTTCTAGACCTTGTCTCTTTCTCATCTAAGCCTGACAACAACGTGATGAAACAGACACCATTATAATACATTTTTTTTTAATGAAGAAATTGAGGTACAGATAGAGTAAATAATTTGCATAAAGGTCATGTAGTCAGAAAGCAGTGGAACCAAATCTGATCTGAGAAGTTAAATTCAACCAGTCTGATTCCGGGCAACCCCCTTTCCCCAGCACTTTTATACTAAGCCCCTTTGTAGCTAATATAAACATTTGCCTCTTTAACTGGCTTACTTGTGCTGCCACAAAGTACCACTGATAGAATGACATAGAGAACAGAAATTTTCTTAGACTTCTGGAGCTAGAAGTTCAAGATCAAGGTGCCAGCAGGTTTGGTTTCTCGGAAGGCCTTTCTCTTTGGCTCGCAGGTGGCAGCTTTATGCTGTGTCCTCCCATGGTCTTTTCTTATGTATCCTGTGTTCTGTGTGTTCAAAGTTCCTCTTCTTACAGAATTCAGATCAGATTAGTTCTGTTCAGATCAGTCACTCAGTCGTGTCCAACTCTTTGCGGTCCCATGAACTGCAGCATGCCAGGCCTCCCTGTCCATCACCAACTCCCAGAATTTGCCCAAACTCATGTCCATTGAGTCGGTAATGCCATCCAACCACCTCATCCTCTGTTGTCCCCTTCTCCTCCTGCCCTCAATCTTTCCAAGCATTTGGGTCTTTTCCAATGAGTCAGCTCTTCGCATCAGGTGGCTAAAGTATTGGAGTTTCAGCTTCAGCATCAGTCCCTCCAATGAACACCCAGGACTGATCTCCTTCAGGATGGACTGGTTGGATCTCCTTGCAGTCCAAGGGACTCTCAAGAGTCTTCTCCAACATCACAGTTCAAAAGCATCAATTCTTCGGCATTCAGCTTTCTTTATAGTCCAACTCTCATATCCATACATGACCACTGGAAAAACCATAGCCTTGACTAGATGGACCTTTGTTGACAAAGTGATATCTCTGCTTTTTAATATGCTGTCTAGTTTGGTCATAACTTTCCTTCCAAGGAGTAAGTGTCTTTTAATTTCATGGCCGCAATCACCATCTGCAATGATTTTGGAGCCTCCAAAATTAAAGTCTGCCACTGTTTCCACTGTTTCCCCATCTATTTGCCATGAAGTGATGGGACTGGATGCCATGATCTTAGTTTTCTGAATGTTGAGCTTTAAGTCAGCTTTTTCACTCTCCTCTTTCACTTGCATCAAGAGGCTCTTTAGACATCAGATTAGGGCCCCACCATAAGGGACTCATTTTAACTTAATCACCTCTGTAAAAGCCCTGTCTTCAAGTTTAGCCACTTTCCGAGGTACTGGGAGTTAGGGCTTCCAACATGTCTTTGGCAAGACTGCATTCAGCCCATAACACCTCCATAATCTGTGACCCCACGTATCCTGTGCTAGAATGTGTTGTATTCTAAAAAGGCAAAAGCAAAAGCAGCAACAAAATCTACTTCAGGCAAAATTTTCAGTCTTTATTGATACTTCTCTCAATTCACGTGACTCTGATGGTTTTGTCAACATTCACCCTTACCTCTTGGCCTTTCCTGTCTTCAGACTTTTATTTCCACTTCTTGGGAATCTCTCAGACTTTTATCGCACCATAGCTCCTTCATCTATGTCCACCTGTTTAGCTATTTTGCTTACTAGAGCCCATTTTCTCTCAAAGAGTAGAGGCCTTGGGAGAGAAGTCGTTCGACTTCATGGTTTTCTTTTGAGTGTTTGTATAGACTAACTTAGTTCTCTTTTCTCACCCGGTTCCTGAAGTGACTGGCTGAGGGAGGGAGGTGTGCAGACGTCTCGTATTCATTGCCTCTATCCCACACATTAACTGTTCCTGAATAGTTTTCTGAATAAAGCACTGTGAAAAGTGTTTTACCTCTATCTTGTTAACTTTCACTTTACCTTAATTTTATGTTAGCTAAAACTAGTATCCCTCTCTACATGTGAGAAAACTTATATTTAAAGAGATTGTATTATTTACAAAGTCTCCCAAAGCTAGTAAATGGTAGAGTTGGAATTTATACTCCTGAGGTAGGGCTGTTAAGCATGGTGGTATATATGGCATGGTTTTGATTATTGATAAACTTGTATGATTATATATATGACATTGATGAGCCATTTCTCCCTATTTATGATGGTGAAGAATTTGTAAGAAGCTCATTTAAAGGGTATTATTACAATTATGTAAGTGTAATACTTTGATCTCAGTGATTGCCAGATATTAAAGAGTTTGGAGATGATCAAAATGAATTAATTTAAGTTACAAAATGACTGTATTGTTGGGCAATTGATACCTATATATAAAAATTCCTTCTTAGAGCCCCCAGGCTGCATGCAGGTGCTAAACATCAAGGAAACCCTGATAGGATTTGAGAAAAAGAATCCCATGTTCCAAGTGTAAGTAGGAAAGCCAAATATTGCACTGATTCTGGCTCTGGGAAAAGTACATACTGTTATATTCCGGCACATCAGAATTTTCCAGGGATGTGCCTGGTGTCTTGGAGTAAAGCCAATGTGATTTTTCTGCCATCTAAGTCTTGCTTCTTTATAGGTCTCTGCCATGTTCATTATGTAAATCATAGCTTCCTGTCCCTGAATTGTGAGACTTTCTTTCTCTATACAAATGGAAACACTATCACCATTTTCCAGAATCTTGCATATATAATCATCATTTGTTCCTTTATAGCTCAGACTTGAGTTTATCCAAATATGTGAAAGAATGAATTGATGAAGCAAAGTTAGTGGTATGCATCCATATCATTCAATAATCAGTATTACTTTTGTTTGTTAGTATTAATATTTAACAACTCTAGCTTTTTATTTTTAGCAGAGGGAGGAAAATTTTATTTTTCTGTTGTTCTGCTTTTACTAGGAAACTAAAACCAAGGCTTTAAAAAAGTGACTGATACCATGATACTTAAGTTTAAATACATTTTAGTAGTCCTCAATCTTAATTTGACCTGACAAATTCTTTTAGGACCTTTGGCAAGAAGTAATTTTTCAATCAGTGATGAAAAATCAACAACCCCAATCAACACCTCAGGAAAAAAATAGAAATTGATACCATTTAGAATCATTAAAGCCTATATACACCTTTGATTTTTAAAAACATAAATTAATTAGGAAAAATGATCAGTGTTGACTCATTTTCAGTGAGACCTGAGGGTCAGCTTTTAGTATGAAGGTTTCATTTAAATAAATCTAAATAAAGTAATATCTGAATGCCTAACATTTATGAATAAAATTAAAAGAGCAAATGGGTTACATAGGTTCTAAGAAGTACGTATCCTGTTAAAGATGTTCAGAAAAATTTCAATATTGCTTAAATAGGCATAATGAAATGATGGCTGACTTTTAAGCTTAGAAGGAGAGAAGAACTTTTCAAAGTCAATGATAAGGGGTACATTTTTCAGTTCTATCTACAATGAGGATTTTTGGTGGGATTTCTATATCTTGAAGTTTCCAAATCCTATTCTCTATGAATTTATATTATTTGTAATTACTCCTGAATCACTTTCTGAAGACATACACTTATTCCCATTGATTTTGGTGCTGCACCATCTCTTCTACCAGAAAGTACTCTTCTACCATTTCTTCTACCAGAAAATTCAGCCATACCGCAAAGTGTGAAATATGGCAGAGGGGAGGGCAGGGATATGGCTGTGTCAGCCAGCCAGATTCCAGTGGAATCCCAGTGCAGATTGATGGGGACCTTTCTAAAGTCAATATATTTATTTCTTTTAAGAACTGGCAGTAGGTTTTGTGTTGAGGGTCCCCAAGACCACCTTCAGGCATGGAGACCGAAGGACTCACAGGATTCAGAAAAGTTGTTAAAGACATGGTTATGGTTTATACAGTAAAAAGACAGAGATTAAAATCAGCAAAGTATAAAATGCTTGTGGGGCAAAGCAGAGGGGAAATACGGGTAAGCTTCCATGTGGTCCCTCTCGGTGGAGTTGCATGGTGGGGGGCTGGGGTGGGGTGTGGAGTTGCATGGTGGGGGGCTGGGGTGGGGTGCGTAATTCTCCTGAATTGATGTGTGAATGTTGCCAACTAGGAAGGCTCAGACAAGCCTTGGTGGCCAGATTTTGTTAGGGGTTTGTCTTGTAGTACATTCCTATGGCTGATCAAACTCAAACTCTTCTCCCTGGCCCCAGGTCAGACTGAAAGAGAGTGGCATGAGGCTTCAGGCATACAAAAATATTCTTATAAGGCAGATTCTTCCAGAGGTCACTTCCCAGGAGCCAGGTCAAATGCCAGTCTTGGAGACCCTATTCATGGTAGATGAGTAGGGTAGAAAGAAGAAAGTAGAAAGTATTAGTTGCTCAATTGTATCTGACTTTTTGCAACCCCATGGACTGTATCCAGCCAGGCTCCTCTATCCATGGAATTCTCCAGGCAGGAATACTGGAGTGGGTTGCTATGACCTTCTCCAGGGGATCTTTCTAACCCAGGGATCAAACCTGGGTCTCCTGCACTGCAGGCAGATTTTTTACAGTCTGAGCCAACAGGGAAGCCCATAGGAAGGTGAATAGGTTATTTCATACAATTTTATTCAAGTGTCTCTTAAGTAATCAAGGAAGTTGTAGGGCTCTTGTCGATGAGAGTTTCTCCTTTGGGAGAAACTATTGTTCTGAGTCTTTTTGTTAGTGGATAATTTAGTGAAAAATGTAGAGTTCTAGAAGTAAACCCATGTAACTCAGTATACTGTAATAAAGGAAATAATACATTTTGTCTTAAATACTTGTATTTTTCCCTTTATGGGAATTCATTATTTCTTTGAAGGAGCCAGAAGAACAAGGTATAGAACCCCAATAATTTCAAATAAGAGTGTCATATTTTCACAAGAAGCACTGATTTATAAGTCCAACCCCTGAGGTGCAGACAGGTTTATCATCCAGCTATAAATGTCTAAATGCATAATGGAATACAAGGTCTAATTTCTAACATGTATTTGGATGATGTATTACTCATTTATAAATGCAGCTGAAGTCAAAGAAAAGAGTTCAACTATTTTTTTTAAAGGTTTGTCATACAATGCATTATTAAAGTTTTTAGATAAAAGGCAAAAATATGATTCAATCTAGTATTATTGGGAAAGATGGAGGAAAACTTGGCCATCTTTATTTGTGTGTTTGCTTTCTTGGTTTTTAAAATTCCAACAATTTATACCAATTTTGGAACAAACACATATCCAGTGGTGATGGAGGGCCAGTGGTTAATTTTTTTTTTTAGAATTAGCTTATCATGAGAACTGCATATTATAGTCAGGATACTGTTGAAAGAAAGAAAGTGAAGTTGCTCAGTTATGTCCAACTCTGTGACCTCATGGACCATAGCCTACCAGGCTTCTCTGTCCATGGGATTTTCCAGGCAAGAATACCAGAGTGGGTTGCCATTTCCTTCTCCAGGGGATCTTCCTGACCCAGGGATCGAACCAGGGTCTCCTGCATTGCAGGCAGATGCTTTACCCTCTGAGCCACTGGGGAAGCTGTTCCCTTTAGGATACTGTTACCTTTTGCTAATAGCTCACACTGGCACTAATTAGTCTAACATAAAAATAATAGAAGCCATGCATATCTGTTAATTGTATGCATACTTTTGAGGTCTATTCTCCCATGAAAATGATTTGTTCCTTTAACTCTCAATAATGATGGACTGCATTCCCTCCATTATAAATTCACAGGAGTATATATATTCATATTTTTTTAAAAGAGCCAAATTGCTGATGTTGTTTCAAAAAACAATAGAACTTGATTAGACACAAAGAGATATGACTGGTTTTAATAAATCACAACTGGAAGAGGAAATGTGATGTGAATTTTTGGCAAAGAGCAGAGCAGTTTCATACTAGATCCCACCTCATTATAGGCTACAGTGATGGGTATGGTATCGCCACAATCACCATACTTCTTCCAAAAGAACCTTCAGAAGAAAAGACCAAGCTTTGAGTCCAAGAAATCCTGAGCTCAGAATTTGAGATCAAAGAGACATACTTTTAAATGTTAGTTTCAAGAACGGAAATAAAGACTGGCATCTGAAATGCTCAACAGCATTTTAAGGACATCATTTTCAAAAGGCCATTTTAGTAGCTGCCCCCCCTTGTTCTTATTAACTCTCCTTCTTTTAGCAGTTGTTTTTCTTATCCAACTTGACAATACTAGATAGATGAATAACCTGATTGGCAGCTTGACATTGCTGGATAAACTAATTCACTTTGGAATGAATTCAATGTCCAGTGGCTCAGAGGGCTGCAGATTGAATCTGTCAGAAATTTGTTCTTATTTTCAATAAATGCTTCTATTTGTTTCACTTACAATAATCTAAGAGCTAGAATTGGTGAGAAGAGTTTTATGATAACTAATTATTCCCTACTGTTTCTTAAATTTGGGTACTTAAAAATCCAGGGTCAGAGTAGGCTCTCTATTCTTAAGCAGTGCCTTCTGAAATGATTTTTTCCTGGATGACATCCCAGTTTGCTTTTTAAGGAGTCCAGATTTTCAGAAGTGTAAATGGACAATGATTTTCTTTTTGAAATTAAAATGTAACATATAACTCAATTTAACTTAAAATAAAGACTTGCCTTCCCACTGAAGAAGAACATAGATTGATAAATAAAACATTATCACTTAATTGTCAGCATTCATCAGAGTAAAGTATAAGTAAGTACATGACAAAAGATTTGTCTAAAATAAAATCATTATAAAAATTGCAACAAATATCTTCTAGTACTCTGGAATCTAGAAGATGAGCAAAGAACACAACAACAATTCAGTTAAATTCAAAATAAGCTTATTCAGATGTAACTTGGTAGAAAACACAGTGTTACATCCTTTGAAAGATATCAGAAAAACTAAAATCAGTGTTCTGATACAAAAGAGTTAATGATTTTATCATAGCAGATAAATATAATAGCTATAGTCATACGTAGAGGCAATAAGAGGGCCAAGAATTTCTTATAAAAAAGAGGAAACTAGCATGAGGTCAAAGATTTGGAGACAATTCCTTAAAGGAGATGGTAGGAGAAAAACTGATCTTGAGCGAGAGATACAGTTTGAACACATGAAGGAAGGAAAATGGGGAGGCTTTGGGGAAAATTATAAACAAAACAAGAGGGTTGGCATAAGCAAGTCAAGACTGTAAGCAAGTCAATTATCAGACATCAAAACTGTGCAGGCTTGAACTTGGCTGTGTTGGGTTAATGAGTTCCAGAAAGCACAGTTTTTGTACTTTGAATTTACAAAGATATCTGAATGTTCCATTTACATCCTCCTGCATTTTGGCTTTGTCTCTCCTTTTCAGTACACTTTCACCTTAAATATTTGAATGGCCAGGGGTAACTCTTTTGGATTTAAGGGATTCGAATCTTGAAGGACATTTGGAGACACATAAATATTTATCTTTGTTGACGTCCTAAGATTTCTTGAAATATTACCCTTGTGAGTAATATTGGGAGAAATGTAGTAAGAGTGCTCATCGAAGGTCCTTTTTCCCAGTTCTTTACCAGGTGACTTTCAGGTAATTGAAGTGTTCCCCCTGGATGTCCCGACAGAGCTATTGTCAGTATCTCTGCCCTGATCTACCTTTCTGTGCATGCCATGTTTGTGATGGGAAACCACGCAGCATCGATTCATTGCCAGATTTCCCCCAGTGCAGTAATATATTATATCCCTGCTGGCGAGTCATTTCCAAAGTAGAATCAACCGGAATTTGAGATGAGGGTCTGGAAGCACACGATAGCATAGAGTGTTTAAAGTAAACGACTTATTTCTTTTGCTGTTTTTCTTCAACTCTAAAGGCTCCAATAAGATGTGATGGATGGAAGTAGTAAAGTAGATTGTTCTAGAATTCATTAAGCTGGAATGGATGGGGCTGAGGGAGGAGGAAAGAAATTGAACCTTAGATAACACTCCCAAGTTTTTCCTGTGGTTACAAACTGCCACTTTAGCTAAACAGCATGTAGAGTAGTAGATCAAGTGTCTGGGTTTGAACTCTTGACTTGATTTTTACCTGATGACACTTTTAGGCCAAGTTACATAACCTATTTACCTATGAAACTGGAAAATCCTAGTACCCATTTCAGAGTTGTGCAGATTAGTTATTCTGAGGTATGTATTAGTAGGTACTTAGTATATATTTAGAATCATACCTAGCTTATAAGTAGATGAGCAGTTGCTGCTGTTAAGTCGCTTCAGTCATGTCCGACTCTGTGCGACCCCAGAGATGACAGCCCACCAGGCTCCCCCGTCCCTGGGATTCTCCAGGCAAGAACACTGGAGTGGGTTGCGATTTCCTTCTCCAATGCATGTTCTCTCCTAGTACTTTTAAATTATTATTATGTATATGAATCAAGCACATCTTCAGGGCAGCGGGGTTTACGCTGAAAAGTAGAGATGAGTTTCTGTTTGACTCTATTCTTTCTTTTTTTAGGGGAGAATGGGGAGTTCTATGATTTTCCTCGTAATCCTTTGTTTTTATATCATTTCTACCTTGCCAAAGATTACTTCACATTTCTGTCATTTATAAAAGAAAACTGCTTGAAAGCTAACACATTAAAACTTAGTGACTTAAAGAGGCAAAATGAAAATGATCCCAGGATTTACTACCTAGTTGTTTACTTGTTTTCTTGTCAAGGGATTTTTGATATTAAGAAAAGTGAGTCTAAAGAGTGTAGGTGTAGGATGCAAAGACAAACTCAAAATGGATTAAAGACCTAAATGTAAGACAAGAAGCTATAACATTCTTAGAGGAAAACATAGGCAGAAACACTTGATGACATAAATCAAAGCAAGATCCTCTATGACCCACCTCCTAGAGTAATGGAAATAAAAACAAAAGTAAACAAGTGGGACCTGATTAAACTTAAAAGCTTTTGCACAGCAAAGGAAACTATTAACAAAGTGAAAAGACAACCCTCAGAATTAGAGAAAATAATAACAAATGAAACAACTGACAAAGGATTAATTTCCAAAATATACAAGCAGCTCATACAACTCAATGCCAGAAAAACAACCCAATCAAAAAGTGGGAAAAAGACCTAAACAGACATTTCTCCAAAGAAGAAATGCAGATGGCTAACAAACACAGGAAAAGATACTCAACATCACTCATTATTCAGTTCAGTTGCTAGTCGTGTCCGACTCTTTGCGACCCCATGAATCACAGCACGCCAGGCCTCCCTGTCCATCACCAACTCCCGGAGTTCACTCAGACTCACGTCCATCGAGTCAGTGATGCCAGCCAGCCATCTCATCCTCTGGCGTCCCCTTCTCCTCCTGCCCCCAATCCCTCCCAGCATCAGAGTCTTTTCCAATGAGTCAACTCTTCGCATGAGGTGGCCAAAGTACCAGAGTTTCAGCTTTAGCATCATTCCTTCCAAAGAAATCCCAGGGCTGATCTCCTTCAGAATGGACTGGTTGGATCTTCTTGCAGTCCAAGGGACTCTCAAGAGTCTTCTCCAACACCACAGTTCAAAAGCATCAATTCTTCAGCTCTCAGCTTTCTTCACAGTCCAACTCTCACATCCATACATGACCACAGGAAAAACCATAGCCTTGACTAGACGGACCTTTGTTGGCAAAGTAATGTCTCTGCTTTTGAATATGCTATCTAGGTTGGTCATAACTTTCCTTCCAAGGAGTAAGCGTTTTTTAATTTCATGGCTGCAGTTACCATCTGCAGTGATTTTGGAGCCCCCCAAAATAAAGTCTGACACTGTTTCCACTGTTTCCCTGTCTATTTCCCATGAAGTGATGGGACCGGATGCCATGATCTTCATTTTCTGAATGTTGAGCTTTAAGCCAACTTTTTCCCTCTCCACTTTCACTTTCACCAAGAGGCTTTTGAGTTCCTCTTCACTTTCTGCCATAAGAGTGGTGTCATCTGCATATCTGAGGTTATTGATATTTCTCCTGGCAATCTTGATTCCAGCTTGTGCTTCTTCCAGTCCAGCGTTTCTCATGATGTACTCTGCATAGAAGTTAAATAAGCAGGGTGACAATATACAGCCTTGATGTACTCCTTTTCCTATTTGGAACCAGTCTGTTGTTCCATGTCCAGTTCTAACTGTTGCTTCCTGACCTGCATACAAATTTCTCAAGAGGCAGATCAGGTGGTCTGGTATTCCCATGTCTTTCAGAATTTTCCACAGTTTCTTGTGATCTACACAGTCAAAGGCTTTGGCATAGTCAATAAAGCAGAAATAGATGTTTTTCTGGAACTCTTTTGCTTTTTCCATGATCCAGCAGATATTGGCAATTTGATCTCTGGTTCCTCTGCCTTTTCTAAAACCAGCTTGAACATCAGGAAGTTCACGGTTCACCTATTGCTGAAGCCTGGCTTGGAGAATTTTGAGCATTGCTTTACTAGCATGTGAGATGAGTGCAATTGTGTGGTAGTTTGAGCATTCTTTGGCATTGCCTTTCTTTGGGATTGGAATGAAAACTGACCTTTTCCAGTCCTATGGCCACTGCTGAGTTTTCCAAATTTGCTGGCATATTGAGTGCAGCACTTTCACAGCATCATCTTTAGGATTTGAAATAGCTCAACTGCAATTCCATCACCTCCACTAGCTTTGTTCGTAGTGATGCTTTCTAAGGCCCACTTGACTTCACATTCCAGGATGTCTGGCTCTAGGTGAGTGATCACACCATCGTTATTATCTGGGTTGTGAAGATCTTTTTGTACAGTTCTTCTGTGTGTTCTTGCCACCTCTCAAAATCACAATGAGATATCACCTCACACCCAGTCAGAATGGCCATCATCAAAAAGTCTACAAACAATAAATGCTGGAGGCGTGTGGAGAAAAGGGATTGTTGATGGGAATATAAATTGATACAGCACTATGGGAGATGGTATGGACATTCCTTAAAAAAACTAGGAATAAAACCACCATCAGATCAGATCAGTCGCTCAGTCGTGTCTGACTCTTTGTGACCCCATGAATCGCAGCACGCCAGGCCTCCCTGTCCATCACCAACTCCCGGAGTTCACTGAGACTCACATCCATCGAGTCAGTGATGCCATCCAGCCATCTCATCCTCTGTCGTCCCCTTCTCCTCTTGCCCCCAATCCCTCCCAGCATCAGAGTCCAATCCCACTCCTAGGCATATACCTCCAGGAAACCAAAATTGAAACAGACAGACGTATCCCATTATTCATTGAAGCACTACTCTCAATAGCTAGAACATGAAAACAATCTAGATGTCCACTGACACATGAATGGATAAAGAAGTTGTGGTACATATACACAGTGGAATATTGCTGCTGCTAAGTCGCTTCAGTTGTATCCAACTCTCTGCGACCCCATAGACGGCAACCCACCAGGCTCCCCTGTCCCTGAGATTCTCCAGGCAAGAACACTGGAGTGGGTTGCCATTTCCTTCTCCAATGCATGAAAGTGAAAAGTGAAAATGAAGTCGTTCAGTCATGTTCGACTCTTAGCGACCCCAAGGACTGCAGCCCACCAGACTCCTCTGTCCATGGGATTTTCCAGTCAAGAGTACTGGAGTGGGGTGCCATTGCCTTATCCCAGCGGAATATCACGCAGCCATAAAAAGGAACACATTTGCGTCAGTTCTGATGAGGTGGATGCGCCTATAACTTATTATACAGAGTTAAGTGAGTCAGAAAGAGAAAGATAAATATCATATTCTAACACACATATATGGAATCTAGAAAAATGCTACTGAACAATTTATTTACAGGGCAGCAATGAAGAAACAGACATAGAGAATAGACTTATAGACATGGGAGAGGGGAGGGTGAGATGTATGGAAAGAGTAACACAGAAACTTATATTACCATATGTAAAATAGATAGCCAATGGGAATTTGCTGTATGGCTCAGGAAACTCAAACAGGGGCTCTGTATCAACCTAGAGGGGTGGGATGGGTGGGGGGAGATGGGAGGGAGTTTCAAAAGGGAGTGGATATATGTGTACCTATGGCTAATTCATGTTGAGGTTTGACAGAAAACACAATTCTGTAAAGCAGTTATCCTTCAATAAAAAATAAATTAAAAAGGACAAAAAAAAGAGTGTTAGGTGCAGGGTGAAATGTTCAGAGGGAAGCAGGAAGTATTTTGTTGGCATCACCAAAACACTAGTTTAAAGCAGCCAATATGTGATTAGATCTTTCTCTTCAATTGGTGCCTTCAGTTCCATTCAGTTGCTCAGTAGTGTGCGACTCTTTGCAACCCCATGAACCGCAGCATGCCAGGCCTCCCTGTCCATCACCAACTCCTGGAGTCCACCCAAACCCATGTCCATTGTGTTGGTGATGCCATCAAACCATCTCATCCTCTGTTGTCCCCTTCTCCTCCTGCCCTCAATCTTTCCCAGCATCAGCGTCTTTTCAAATGAGTCAGCTCTTTGCATCAGATGGACAAAGTATTGGAGTTTCAGCTTCAACATCAGTCCCTCCAATGAACACCCAGGACTAATCTCCTTTAGGATGGACTGGTTTGATTTCCTTGCAGTCCAAGGGACTCTCAAGAGTCTTCTCCAAAACAGTTACTTCTGTATTGTCATGTGCCCTCCCCTTCTGGGGTTCATGGGGTTGGAAGCTTGAGTTGCTAATAATGTGATAGATTTCATTTCCCCGAGTTGTACATACTTTTCTTACAATGCAACATTTATGTTCTTCCATTGAGACTTGGGTTCTGTGCTCGCTCTCCTTGTACCTGAACCAAACTAATTAACTTCTGCCTCTACCAAGAGAATGTGGTCACAATAAATTGGTGTGACTTCAGAAGCTAAGTTGTAAAAGGTCATTTGATTTCTGTTTCTTTCTTTTGGGATATACGACAAAGGAAGCCAGAGTTGCCATGTAGGAAGCATGGCTGCCTTGAAGCTTCCATAGAGAGAGCCTCTCCAGCTGTTCCAGCCCTAACTCTTCAAGTCTCAGCCCAGGTCAAATAAATGAGTGAATAAGACTCTAGCTAATCCCTCCAGCCTCAAAGCAGCACTAGCCAACCTTGATTTCACACTAAGTGCTAAGGAGACTGAAGATGTATATGGAAAATAAATGTAATTGTAGTTTAAGTCAAGTGTTTTGAAAATTAATTTTTATTGATATATTTTATTTGAAATTAATCCACACATCCTAAATTTACCATTTTAAAATGCACAATTCAGTGGTGTTGAGTATTCACAGATTTGTGTAACCATCAGTTCAGTTCAGTTCAGTCACTCGGTCATGTCCAACTCTTTGCGACCCCATGAATCACAGCACACCAGGCCTCCCTGTCCATCGCCAACTCCCAGAGTTCACCCAGACTCACGTCCATCGAGTCAGTGGTGCCATCCAGCCATCTCATCCTCTGTCGTCCTCTGTGTGACCATCACTGCTGTCTAATTCCAGAACATTTTCATTAACAGAAAAAGAAACCCTTTCTGTTATCTCTTGCTCCTCATTCCCTCCTCCTCCTCCTATTCTCTGCTGCTGCTGCTGCTGCTAAGTCGATTCAGTCATGTCCGACTCTGTGCGACCCCATAGACGGCAGCCCACCAGGCTCCTCTGTCCCTGGGATTCTCCATGCAAGAACACTGGAGTGGGTTGCCATTTCCTTCTCCAACGCATGAAAGTGAAAAGTGAAAGTGAAGTCGCTCTAGCAACCGCTAAATCTGTTTTCTATTTCTGTGGATTTACTTATTTGCATATTCATTTGCCATATCATATGATTTCATTCATGAAATTTTATATGAAGGAAATCATATGATATGTAGTCTTCAGTGGATGACTTCTTTCACTTACTGCAGTGTTTTCAAGGTTTATCCCTGTTGTATCAGATAGCAATATTTAACTCATTTTTATGGCTGAATAATATCTCATGGTATGGATATACCACATTTTACTTATTCTTATATCCACTGACAGACATTTGAGTTTTTCATTTTTAGCTATTAGATGTCAAATTATTGGATCATATGGGAACTGTATGTTCAATATTTTGAAGTATTGCCAAACTATTTTCCAAAGTTACTGCACCACTGTATGTTTCTATCAGTAATATATGGGGATTCCAGTTTTTCCAAAGCCTTGCCAATAATTGTTATTCTACGACTTTTTTTATTATAACCATCTTAGTGGGTGTGCCATGTCTAGTGTGGACATGAAATTGGGCAAACTATGGGAGATGGTGAGGGACAGGGAGGCGTGGCGTGCTGCAGTCAAGGGGTCATGAAGAATTGAACATGACTGGGCGAATGAACAACAGTGGGTGTGAAGTCAGTAAGATTTGGGGTCATTTGTCACACAGCCATGCTAATTAGAACATCAGTTTGATGGGGAAAAACCCTAAACTGGAAATCAGAAGACATGAGTTCAAGTACCATCTATGCAACTTATAACTTGATCTTTGGCAAGTCCTTGATCCTCTGGGCCTCCTTCTTAAAATTTATATAATGAAACTATTTCTTCCAGTTCTTATTATGTTTTAGTGTATTTTTCTTCTCTATACCATTAAACTCAACCTATCTAAGTGTCTATCAAAATTTAGGTAAACTTCCCAATGGACATTTATCTATATCATCAAGGTGAATGTGGATTTAATTTTTAAACAGTTAATTAATATTGATCCAATAATCAAAGTCCAGTGACATATGGCCCTGATTATAGAAAAGACTGATGCCGGGATAAATTTGACACATTTAAAACTAAGATGAATAAGAATCTTTGTGTAGAGTATTTGGACTTTTTGGTTACCTGAATGACTTGAGCTGCATATATTGACATAGCAAATGATAGATAAATTGATTTATGGTAAGTAAACTCTACAGCTTACATTGTCCATTTGGATTCTGTCAGCCTTTGAAAGTAATTCAGGGAACCATTTTATGCTCCATGACAAATACATTGATAGGGTTGGTTGGAGGGAGGTAAGTTTCCTTTGCATCTTTTAAATGATGTCAGGAATTCAAGGTTATATCTCAGAAAATCATTTAATGTTTTATTGACCATTTAAAACATAAGTGCATTAGAAGGAAATCCATTTTATTTATGTGCGTCAACTCATTTCAAGTCCTTAAACATCATGGTACAGTGTAACCTTCCTTTGATTTTTTTAAAGAAAATATTTTTGTAACTTAAAATGGGAGATAGATCCAGTACATAACACTTATTGGAATTTTGATCTTTTTCACTTAATCTGCCATGTATGCTTTGGCTTTGCCTACACGGTCATTCAGTTGCATTGCTGCTGCTGCTGCTAAATCACTTCAGTCATGTCTGACTCTGTGTGACCCCATAGACAGCAGCCCACCAGGCTCCCATGTACCTGGGATTCTCCAGGCAAGTATTTAAAACAGTACTGTACATAGAATAATTCTATTTGTTAAATGATTAACATTTAATCTCAAAAATTTAAAAATTGCCTATATTACCTAGGTTGTGGTGCAAAATATCAACATTTAGTTATATGTCCAGAGTTTTGTTATCTTCAGTCAGTAATTGTGTACTTGTTATTAATTGTAATTAAAACACTAACTGCACATATTGTTAGAATGTTTAGATTCAGTTCAGTTCAGTTGCTCAGTCATGTCTGACTCTTTGTGGCCTGGTGAACCACAGCACGCCAGGCCTCCCTGTCCATCACCAACTCCTGGAGTTTATCCAAACCCAAGTCCATTGAGTCAATGATACCATCCAACCATCTCATCCTTTGTCATCCTTTTCTCCTCCTGCCCTCAATCTTTCCCAGCATCAGGGTCTTTTCAAATGAGTCAGCTTTTCGCATCAGGTGGCCAAAGTATTGGAGTTTCAGCTTCAACATTGGTCCTTCCAAAGAACACCCAGGACTGATCTCCTTTAGGATGGACCGGTTGGATCTTCTTGCAGTCCAAGGGACTCTCAGCAGTCTACTCCAACACCACAGTTCAAAAGCATCAGTTCTTTGGCGCTCAGCTATCTTTATAGTCCAACTCTCACATGCATAGGGGGCTTCCCTATAGCTCAGATGGTAAAGAATCTGCCTGTATGGAGAAGGAAATGGCAACCCACTCCAGTATTCTTGCCTAGAGAATCCTGTGGACAGAGGAGCCTGGTGGGCTGCTGTCCATAGTGTCACACAGAATCAGACACAACGGAAGCGACTTAGCATGCATGCCTTGGAGAAGGTAATAGCAACCCATTCCAGTATTCTTGCCTGGAGAATCCCAGGGACGGAGGAGCCTGGTGGGCTGCTGTCTATGAGGTCCCACAGAGTCAGACACGACTGAAGCAGCTTAGCTGTAGCAGCAGCAGTGCCACAAAGTGGAAATATAGGTCACCAACTACAAACCACCAAACGGTTCCATTTCCACTTAAACCAAGGTCGTACACTTTATAAAGACCTATATATAGAAAACTATAAAACACTGGTGAAAGAAATCAAAGAGGACATTAATAGATGGAGAAATATACCATGTTCATGGATTGGAAGAATGAATATAGTGAAAATGAGTATACTACCCAAAGCAATTTATAGATTCAATGCAATCCCTATCAAGCTACCGACGGTATTCTTCACAGAGCTAGAACAAATAATTTCACAATTTGTATGGAAATACAAAAAACCTCGAATAGCCAAAGCGATCTTGAGAAAGAAGAATGGAACTGGAGGAATCAACCTACCTGACTTCAGGCTGTACTACAAAGCCACAGTTATCAAGACAGTATGGTGCTGGCACAAAGACAGAAATATAGGTCAATGGAACAAAATAGAAAGCCCAGAGATAAATCTACGCACATATGGACACCTTATCTTTGACGAAGGAGGCAAGAATATACAATGGATTAAAGACAATCTCTTTAACAAGTGGTGCTGGGAAAACTGGTCAACCACTTGTAAAAGAATGAAACTAGAACACTTTCTAACACCATACACAAAAATAAACTCAAAATGGATTAAAGATCTAAACATAAGACCAGAAACTATAAAACTCCTAGAGGAGAACATAGGCAAAACACTCTCTGACATACATCACAGCAGGATCCTCTATGACCCACCTCCAAGAATATTGGAAATAAAAGCAAAAATAAACAAATGGGACCTAATTAAACTTAAAAGCTTCTGCACATCAAAGGAAACTATCAGCAAGGTGAAAAGGCAGCCTTCAGAATGGGAGAAAATAATAGCAAATGAAGCAACTGACAAACAACTAATCTCAAAAATATACAAGCAACTCCTACAGCTCAACTCCAGAAAAATAAATGACCCAATCAAAAAATGGGCCAAAGAACTAAATAGACATTTCTCCAAAGAAGACATACAGATGGCTAACAAACACATGAAAAGATGCTCAACATCACTCATAATCAGAGAAATGCAAATCAAGACCACTATGAGGTACCATTTCACACCAGTCAGAATGGCTGCGATCCAAAAGTCTACAAATAATAAATGTTGGAGAGGGTGTGGAGAAAAGGGAACCCTCTTACACTGTTGGTGGGAATGCAAACTAGTACAGCCACTATGGAGAACAGTGTGGAGATTCCTTAAAAAACTGGAAATAGAACTGCCTTATGATCCAGCAATCCCACTGCTGGGCATACACACTGAGGAAACCAGAAGGGAAAGAGACACGTGTACCCCAATGTTCATCGCAGCACTGTTTATAATAGCCAGGACATGGAAGCAACCTAGATGTCTATCAGCAGATGAATGGATAAGAAAGCTGTGGTACATATACACAATGGAGTATTACTCAGCCATTAAAAATAATTCATTTGAATCAGTTCTAATGAGGTGGATGAAACTGGAGCCTATTATACAGAGTGAAGTAAGCCAGAAGGAAAAACATCAATACAGTATACTAACGCATATATATGGAATTTAGAAAGATGATAACAATAACCCTGTGTATGAGACAACAAAAGAGACACTGATGTATGGAACAGTCTTATAGACTCTGTGGGAGAGGGAGAGGGTGGGAAGATTTGGGAGAATGGCATTGAAATATGTAAAATATCATGTATGAAACAAGATGCCAGTCCAGGTTCAATGCATGATACTGGATGCTTGGGGCTAGTGCACTGGGATGACCCAGAGGGATGGTATGGGGAGGGAGGAGGGGGAGGGTTCAGGATGGGGAGCACATGTATACCTGTGATGGATTCATTTTGATATTTGGCAAAACTAATACAATTATGTAAAGTTTAAAAATAAAATAAAATTAAAAAAAAAAAAAAAGAAGAATCTGCCTGTAATGCCGGAGACCCAGCTTCCATTCCTGGGTCAGGAAGATCCCCCGGAGAAGGGAATGGCAACCCATTCTAGTACCCTTGCCTGGAGAATCCCATGGACAAAGGAGCCTGGCGGGCTATAGTCCACAGGGTCACAAAGTGTCAGACACGACTGAGTGACTAACACTTCTCACATCCATACATGACTACTGGAAAATCCATAGCCTTGATTGATGGACCTTTGTGAACAAAGTAATGTCTCTGTTTTTAATATGCTGTTTAGGTTGGTTATAACTTTCTTCCAAGGAGTAAGCATCTTTTGACTTCATGGCTGCAATCACCATCTGCAGTGATTTTGGAGTGCAAAAAAATAGCCACTGTTTCCCCATCTATTTGCCATGAAGTGATGGGACTGATGCCATGATGTGTTTTCTGAATGTTGAGTTTTAAGCCAATTTTTTCACTCTCCTCTTTCACTTTCATCAAGAGGCTCTTTAGTTCTTCACTTTCTGCCATAATGGAGTGTTTAAAAAAGGTCAAAATGATCCTACAGATCTGCACAGTACAATGGAATGGCATCAGTATGAGAAGTTGTAGTCAGATGTCCAAGTCCTGCTGAAAATGCCTTTCTAGTGGCAGATCTCTTCTTGTGTATCAATTCTGAGAACTGGAGTGAGTCAATCTGAGTGAAATCATAAGTATAGACTCATAATTTATATGTACTTAAAATGACTGAGTAAATACAGTGAGCAGCGCAAGAAGAGATGAGGGCTGTTTCAATTAGCTCCCTGTAGATCATAGAATATGTGTGTCTCTATTCAGTTCTGGATTAGTTGAATTACCTGTAGCCAGGGTGTTGGCTTTTTTATTTTTGTTCAGGGTTGTTCAGGTAACATAGTGTGTTATATTGTACTTCAAAGTATAAAAGAAGTCTTAAAACTAACCCTTGAAAATTTATCCTCTTTCAACTTTGGAGAGATCCAAAATAGAATACACCTGCAAGGGAGTGTAACTGAATTCCATTAAGCAATCACCTGCCAATATTTGAATTTTGAAAGGATGGTATTAAATGTCTTGTTAATTTAACTGTGCTCATAATGCCAAGTTCTGAAGTTCTGCCGAACTAATGTTAAAATAAATATAAAATAACTCAAACTAGCACCAGAGACACATTGAAACATAAATGAAAAACAGCACATGAATCTATGTAGCCTGTTTATATCACCCCAGAGATTTAGATAAAGAAAAACAAACATAACCTTTTCAGCTCTTTCTCACAAGGGAAAAAGAAAATGAAACATTTGATTATAATTGTTTTAATGAGCTGTGATTCAAAATGATGAAGTTGTAATGGTTTGGGTAAAAAATATTCCGTTAATGAGCTTTTATTTCTGTAAAACCTACAAGATATAAAACTCTCTAAGGATAAAGTTTAGTGGAAAAGTAGTGTTTACTTTCTGAAAATTAAAACTCCGAATATTTATCTGCTTTATTTTCAACAAACATACTTATTAATTACCAGTATTACCAGAGAAAAGAAATGTTCTCAAAGAATACAAGCTGTGCAATAGACATAAGATGTTTATGTTACTAGTTTTTGCACAGAACTCTCAGGTATACTTCTTTGCCTGTTTTGGGGAAGTTTCTTAACTTTTTTTATTTTATAATTTATATCTCTTAGTCTACTTATAGACACAAACAGCGTAGTCAAAAAGTTGTTCCACGTGAAACAGTAAAGCTACCATATCCATTTAGAGTAGAACGTTATAAGGTGATACTTGTTTTGGCTATTTATTACTATTTTTTCACTAATGCATATTTCCAAAATGAACACTCTATCTAAAGGAAAGTTAAATATACGATAAACAAATGTTTACTATTGACGATAACTTTTAACATGATTTATGATAAAATAAAGCAATTTAGGTATTCACATTCAATCATCTTATAAATTGCTAACAACTAAATCTGGCCTAGTTAATTTACCTGCATATTAGAATTATAAGTAGCTGTCAGTGAGAAACAGAAAAGAACGATAACTGTGAAGGGCTAATGAAAGAGATTCTATTTAGGGATCAGGAAGTTTGGTGAGTCTGCCACTGAGAGTCCTTGATTTGTTAAGGCATCACTCTAATGGGACAGTCCCAAACTAAAGTTCATTCTCATCAGTGGAGAAAACAGCTTTTAATTTTGAACTTTTTACACATAGTCAATTCAGTTAACCTATACATTTCAACTGGCTAGTGGCAATAATGTACTTGGTGTCTCTCTCTGTCTCTCTCACATGCACATACAGTTATCTTTCTAATCTAGCTTTGTAGTGTGAAATAGAACAATTTGAGAAACTAAGAAGAAAAGGAACCCAATGCTTTGAAACTTCTCTTTTTAACCTAATTTTTTCCCCCTTGTATCTCAGTTTCCCAGGTTTAGGCATACTATCAGACTACGTGTAAATATCAATGTTTAGATATTAAAATGGTTTACTTACAAATCTAACATATTGTGAAAAGGCTGGCAAATATAAAAGGGAATTTTATTAATTCCTTTAGATATGTACATCATGACTCATATGTGAAGAAGTTAGATAATAGACTTGTCTAATTCTTTAAAGGCCAGATAAGGAATAATGGCAATAATAATAATAATAATAGCATGAGTGCTTTACATGTATTGTCTAGTTTCATCTAATTTATTACAAAAATATTATAAAGTAGGGACTGTTTTAATCCTCATTTTACTAGTTAGGAGATTGTGGCACTGAAGAATTGTGTAGCTTGCCTGATGTCAGAAGCACATGTCAAATTAAAATGTCCTAATAGTGGGGAGGATTAATTTGGGGGTTACAAGGCAATTAAGTTAAGCTTTTAGTTACTTTATTGAGCTGAAATAAACTAACAAATGATGTTTTCATTATGTGTTTTTGTTTAATGCATGTGAGTCTATAGATAATTATTTCTAAACTTTCTGAGATAATCATTTATTTACTTAACAAATATTTATTGAGTTATTACTAACACCTACCAAGATATTCTAAGTGCTGGCAGCAAGCCATGTGCTGAATTTCCTGCCCTAATTGAGCTTATATTCTAGCATTATATTGTACAGATCATTCAGCAACTTGTTTCTCTCATTTTTAGGATTAATCCATACACATATAAATTCTTTTATGTTTTCAATTAGTATATCATTGTAGAAAAATACATCACAACTGATCAGTCTCACTACTGGTAAACATTGAGATATTTATCAATTTTGTATTATTGCAAAGGATTTATCTGAGAACATGTCTCGTTCTCAGATATGTCAAAATTTTTGTCTGGTATATATACTTATGTATTGGACTCCAGGTCTTCTGCATTGCTAAAGATTTCTGAGGTAGAAAGTCCATTTGTGTAGTTAGCCTTTAGGGAGGGAAGAAGTGAAATGGGATATGGAAAGAAGGGAAATGGATATAGAAAACTTCACATTTATCTGCATTGCTATATTTCTTAAAAATATGACTTGAAAAGATACCCCCAAAGTGGGCAATTGTTAAATTCAAATAAAAAAATGTTAATAGAGCCTTATTATTTTTTTGGTTCCACATTAAAGTAAGTTGAATGTCTTGATTCACTATCTCTTAACTCCAGGGTAATGCTGTATTTTACTGTAACCTGGTCACAGGATACACCCAGATTGCCAAAAAGTGCTCCTGAGACTTGGTACCTCTGTCTGGCTTCAGTTTAACTAAGCCTCTTGGGATTTGCCCTTCAGAAGAAAGAACATATTTTCTTTAATTTGAGTGAACGTGAGAAATTGTACTTGAGAAACCATAAATGTGAGATTCTATGAGAAGGAGTATAGTGGCTCTTTCCAAAATCATGGCTGGGAAGAAACCAAGACACAGAAAGCAGGTCACTGTATTTGTATTCTGACAAAAATACATATAAAAAAGGATTTGGAATTTGGATAGTCTATATAGGTAGTTATTTTTAATGTCCTTTTGATTTACATGTTTTTTTTAGAAGTCAAATGTAAGCATTTCAATTTCAATATTACAGGTTAATTCAGTTAATTGGAAATATATTCTTTAGTCTTAATCTCTTGGTCATTGAATTTGAAATCAAAATGTGTCTGCTTCTTATTTTCCCTGAAGAATTTTTGAGCAATATATTTCTTGTGAAACATGCAGTCATATCAGTTGATTTTGGGAGTTTTCTTCTTGTTTTTAAGTAAACAGTGTACTCTGAATTCTGACTAAAGAAGTGTGTGTGTGTGTGTGTGTGTGTGTGTTTTCCCCCCTCTGGCCTTTTCTTTCTAGGATTTCAATGTGTTGTCCACATCTGGGCTGAAGAACAAATCTGGCCTCACTTCTCTGAGTTTAATGCATTGTATTTTGGAATTAAAGTATTCTTTTTCTCTTATCTATGAATGTTCCCAGAGTTTAATT
This sequence comes from Bos javanicus, assembly GCF_032452875.1. Classification (NCBI taxonomy): domain Eukaryota; kingdom Metazoa; phylum Chordata; class Mammalia; order Artiodactyla; family Bovidae; genus Bos; species Bos javanicus. Next base: position 89,155,787 of record NC_083874.1, on the reverse strand, counting down.
CTAGGCCATTCCTCTTTCCTTTTTGTGTGTTTTCCCTGAATCAACTGTGACTCATGGTTTTGACTTTCTCTTCCATGTTGATGGCCCTTCTCTTTACAGAACTTCTATTTATAATTTGGTTAGGTTCCAAAAGGTTGGTTTAAGTCTGTTTGCAAAGTGACACTTAAAATGAGTAACTGCTAACACTCTCTCATGGTACTAGGCAGAGTTGATTATTTTTTTCCTCTCTTCTGGCTCATAGCTTTGTTTGAGTCATAAGAGACACTTTTGCTTCGTGTTCCCAGCTTTTGAGGTCTATATCCCAACTGCTTTGGGGACTTGTTCTGTTGGTGGACTGCTTCAGGCTAAACATATTAAAATCTGAGATCATTTTCTTTCCAATAAGCTGTGCCTTTCTCCTTTAAAAAAGATATGTACCATTGATGTCAGTGGAACTCAGAGTCTCTGAAATGTCTATGAGAGATGAAGTGAAAGTTACTTAGTTATGTCCAACTCTTTGCGACCCCATGGACTACACAGTTCATGGAATTCTCCAGTCCAGAACACTGGAATGGGTAGCCATTCCCTTGTCTAGGGGATCTTTTCCAACCCAGGGATTGAACCCAGGTCTCCTGCTTTGTAGGCGGATTTATTACTGCTGAGCCACCAGGGAAGCCCAAGAATACTGGAGTGAATAGCCTATTCCTTCTCCAGCAGATCTTCCCAACCCAGCAATCGAACTGGGGTCTCCTGCATTGCAGGTGGATTCTTTACCAGCTGAGCTACAGGGGAAGCCCAAATGTCTATACCCTCCTATTAATTTTACTTATACATTTATTTATTTATTTTAATCAAATCCTATTGATTCTCCCTCTAAACTTTCTTTGAGGTCTGTTCATTCCTTCTCATAACCACTATGAATAAAGTCTTTTCATAGCTAATCATCATATGCTTTATGGCAGAGTGCTCCCTGCATTCACTATTCCAGAGCTCCGTCTCATATACATACAGCTCCCCACTGCCTCCTGGATTCTTCTTCCTGCAGGACTCTTTTGCATGCCAGTCCTTGGTTTGGTAGCCTATATTGATCCAAAATTTATTACTAGGTAGCTTTCACGCTCCTCAAGATGGCACTAAATTGCATAATAATCCAATTTCATACCAAAGGTTGAAATGCATTTTCCTTTTTCCAAAGGGAATCCTGTATTCCATCAAATTAAGGCATTTCCAAATAGACGCAGCCTGCACATTCTCTATTCAAGCGTTTACTTCTTCTGGTACTGGCCCTTATCCAGTACTGGTACTGGATTGCCTTTTCCTTTCTCATCATATAAATCTTGTTGGTATTTCCAGATCCAAGTGAAATTTCTCTGTCTCTCTAAATCCTCTTCAATGTCTTCAGTTTTTAGTCATTCCCCATTAAAATACTTTTATTACAGGCAGAATTCAAACTTAAAAGACTTCAAAAGTCCAGCAAAGCTTCAAGAAGTTTAATCTCATCTCATGTTGTCTGGTTTATTTTGACTTTCACTATTGGCTTGATGATTCTTCATTGGAGCTTCAGATATGTCTTATCACCCAGTCTCATACCTTCAATTGCACGTAGAACTTTCCACCTGGTGACCAAAATCTCAAACAACTGTTACATTTGGCATATTTTTATGCAGTCTTTTTTTTTTTTTAATGTACTTTCATGTGTTTAGTATTTGTATATCCATAATGTTAGGTAAAATTTTAAACAAAACTTTTAATGGCTTTTCAATGGCTTTTGAATATTTTATAACATAAAATATTGCCTACATTCAACTATAATTATATACCCTTATGAAAAGGTAAAAAGCTGGGACATTGAAAGATGAACTCCCCAGGTCAGTAGGTGCCTAACATGCTACTGGAGATCAGTGGACAAATAACTCCAGAAAGAATGAAGGGATGGAGCCAAAGCAAAAACAACACGCAGCTGTGGATGTAACTGGTGATAGAAGCAAGGTCTGATGCTGTAAAGAACAATATTACATAGGAACCTGGAATGTTAGTTCCATGAATCAAGGCAAATTGGAAGTGGTCAAAGAGGAGATGACAGAAGTGAATGTCAACATTCTAAAATCAATGAACTAAGATGGACTAGAATGGATGAATTTAACTCAGATGACCAGTATATCTACTAATGTGGGCAAGAACCCCTTAGAAGAAATGGAGTAGCCATCAGAGTCAACAAAAGAGTCTGAATGCAGTTCAGTTCAGTTCAGTCGCTCAGTCATGTCTGACTCTTTGCGACTCCATGAATCACAGCACGCCAGGCCTCCCTGTCCATCACCAACTCCCGGAGTTCACTCAAACTCACATCCATCGAGTCGGTGATGCCATCCAGCCATCTCATCCTCTGTCGTCCCCTTCTCCTCCTGCCCCTAATCCCTCCCAGCATCAGAGTCTTCCAATGAGTCAGCTCTTCGCATGAGGTGGCCAAAGTGCTGGAGTTTCAGCTTTAGCATCATTCCTTCCAAAGAAATCCCAGGGTTGATCTCCTTCAGTATGGACTGGTTGCATCTCCTTGCAGTCCAAGGAACTCTCAAGAGTCTTCTCCAACACCACAGTTCAAAAGCATCAATTCTTCGGTGCTCAGCTTTCTTTATAGTCCAACTCTCACATCCATATATGACCACGGAAAAACCATAGCCTTGACTAGACGGACCTTTGTTGGCAAAGTAATGTCTCTGCTTTTGAATATGCTATCTAGGTTGGTCATAAATTTTCTTCCAAGGAGTAAGCATCTTTTAATTTCATGCAGTACTTGGATGTAATCTCAAAAACAGCAGAATGATCTCTGTTTGTTTCCAAGGCAAACCATTCAATATCATGGTAATCCAAGTCTATGCCCCGACCAGTAGCACTGAAGAAGCTGAAGTTGAATGGTTCTATGAAGACCTACAAGACCTTTTAGAACTAACACCAAAAAAGATGTCCTTTTCATTATAGGGGACAGGAATGCAAAAGTAGGAAGTCAAGAAACACCAGGGGAAACCGGCAAATTTGGCCTTGGAGTACAGAATGAAGCAGGGCAAAGGCTAAGAGTTCTGCCAAGAGAATGCACTGATCATAGCAAACACCCTCTTCCAACAACACAAGGGAAGACTCTACACATGGACATCACCAGATGGTCAACACCGAAATCAGATTGATTACATTTTTGCAGCCAAAGATGGAGAAGCTCTACACAGTCAAAAAAAAAAAAAAAAAAAAACAAGACTGGGAGCTGACTGTGGCTCAGATCACAAACTCCTTATTGCCAAATTCAGACTTAAATTGAAGAAAATGGGGAAAACCACTAGACCATTCAGATGACCTAAATAAATTCCCTTATGATTATACAGTGAAAGTAAGAAATAGATTTAAGGGTCTAGATCTGATAGACAGAGTGCCTGATGAACTATGGGTGGAAGTTTGTGATATTGTACAGGAGACAGGAATCAAGACCATCCCCAAGAAAAAGAAATGCAAAAAAGCAAAAATGGCTGTCTGAGGAAGCCTTACAAATAGCTTTGAAAATAAGGGAAGCTAAAAGCAAAGGAGAAAAGGAAAGATATACCCATTTGAATGCAAAGTTCCAAAGAAGAGCAAGGAGGGATAAGAATGCCTTCCTCGGTGATCAATGCAAAGAAATAGGGGAAAACAATAGAATGGGAAAGACTAGAGATCTCTTTAAGAAAATTAGAGATACCAAGGGAACATTTCATGCAAAGATGTGCTCAATAAAAGACAGAAACGGTATGGACCTAACAGAAGCAGAATATGTTAAGAAGAGGTGGCAAGAATACACAGAAGCACTATACAAAAAAGATCTTTACGACCCAGATAATCACAATGGCCTGATCACTCACATACACCTAGAGCCAGACATCCTGGAATATGAAGTCAAGTGGGCCTTAGAAAGTATCACTACGAACAAAGCTAGTGGAGGTGATGGAATTCTAGTGGAGCTATTTCAAATCCTAAAATATGATGCTGTGAAAGTGCTGCACTCAATATGTCAACAAATTTGGAAAATTCAGCAGTGGCCACAGGACTGGAAAAGGTCAGTTTTCATTCCAATCCCAGAGAAAGGCAGTGTCAAAGAATGCTCAAACTACCACACAATTGCTCTCATCTCACACACTAGTAAAGTAATGCTCAAAATTCTCTGAGCCAGGCTTCAGCAATATGTGAACCATGAACTTCCAGATGTTCAAGCCAGTTTTAGAAAAGGCAAAAGAACCAGAGATCAAACTGCCAACATCTGCTGGATCATCAAAAAAGCAAGAGAGTTTCAGAAAAACATCTACTTCTGCTTTATTGACTATGCCAAAGCCTTTGACTGTGTGGATCACAATAAACTGTGGAAAATTCTGAAAGAGATGGGAATACCAGATCACTTGACCTGCTTCTTGAGAAATCTGTATGCAGGTCAGGAAGCAATAGTTAGAACTGGACATGGAACAACAGACTGGTTCCAAATAGGAAAAGGAGTATGTCAAGGCTGTATATTGTCACCCCACTTATTTAACTTGTATGCAGAGTACATCATGAGACGTGCTGGGCTGGATGAAGCACAAGCGGAATCAAGACTGCTGGGAGAAATATCAATAACCTCAGATATGTGGATGACATCGCCCTTATGGCAGAAAGTGAAGAAGAACTAAAGAGCCTCTTGATGAAAGTGAAAGAGGGGAGTGAAAAAGTTGTTAAAGCTCAACATTCAGAAAACTAAGATCATGGCATCCGGTCCTATCACTTCATGGGAAATAGATGTGGAAACAGTGGAAACAGTGGCTGACTTTATTTTGGGGGGCTCCAAAATCATTGCAGATGGTGATTGCAGCCATGAAATTAAAAGATGCTTACTCTTTGGAAGGAAAGTTATGACCAACCTAGATAGCATATTAAAAAGCAGAGACATTACTTTGCCAAAAAGGCCTGTCTAGTCAAGGCTATGGTTTTTCCAGTGGTCATGTATGGATGTAAGAGTTGGACTGTGAAGAAAGCTGAGTGCCGAAGAATGGATGCTTTTGAACTGTGATGTTGCAGAAGACTCTTGAGAGTCCCTTGGACTGCAAGGAGATCCAACCAGTTCATCCTAAACGAGATCAGTCCTGGGTGTTTTTTGGAAGGACTGATTGTTGAAATTGAAACTCCAGTACTTTGGCCACCTGATGTGAAGAGCTGACTCATTTGAAAAGACCCTGATGCTGGGAGGGATTGGGGTCAGGAGGAGTAGGAGACAACAGAGGTTGAGATGCTTGGATGGCATCACTGACTCAGTGGACATGGGTTTGGGTGGACTCTAGGAGTTGGTGATGGATAGAGAGGCCTGGCGTGCTGTGGTTCATGGGGTTGCAAAGAGTCTGACACCACTGAGCCACTGAACTGAATTGAATATACCTTTAATTTTAAATGTTTAAAATTTTTTATTATAAATGATACTGACACATTTTTGGATATAAATATTTCCCTCATTTCAATGATTTCTTTAGAAATAAAGCTATTGGTTTTAAAGGAATGAAAATATTATAGGTGAAAAATTCATTTTGTCAAATTACTTCAAGGGAGGTGGTATTATCATTTCAAATCAAGATTTTGTCAGAATGCCTATATTTATTGTTATAAAGCAGTGAGTTAATAGTTTTTTCTATTAAGATGTTCAGTTCTGTTCAGTCTGTCAATCGTGTCTGGCTCTTTGTGACCCCATGGACTGCAGCATGCCAGGCCTCCCTTGTCCATCACCAACACCCAGAGCTTACTCAAACTCATGTCATCTAGTCAGTGATGCCATCCAACCATCTCATCCTCTGTTCCCGTTCTCTTCCCACCTTCAATCTTTCCCAGCATCAGTATTTTCAAATGAGTCAGCTCTTTGCATCAGGTGGCCCAAGTATTGGAGTTCCAGCTTCAGCATCATTTCCTTCCAATGAATATTCAGGACTGATTTCATTTAGGATGGACTGGTTGGATCTCCTTGCAGTCCAAGGGACTCTCAAGAGTCTTCTCCAACACCACAGTTCAAAAGCATCAATTCTTTGGCACTCAGCTTTCTTCACAGTCCAACTCTCACATCCATACATGACCACTGGAAAAACCATAGCCTTGACTAGATGGACCTTTGTTATAAAAGTAATGTCTCTCTTTTTAATATGCTGTTTAGGTTGATCATAACTTAGTTCTGAGGCATAAGCATCTTTTAATTTCATTGCTGTAGTCACCATCTGTAGTGATTTTTGAGCCCCCCAAAATAAAGTCTGTCACAGTTTCCACTGTTTCCCAATATATTTGCCATGAAGTGATGGAACCAGATGCCATTATCTTAGTTTCCTGAGTGGAGTTTTAAGCCAAATTTTTCACTCTCCTCTTTCACTTTCATTAAGAGTCTCCTTAGTTCTTTTTGCTTTCAGAGTCCTCTGTAAAATGGAGGTAATAATAATATATACAGGTTTGTTATGAAGATTTAATGTTGATGGGGGTTCTGCTGCTCACAGCTTATAAAATCAATACTCACAATGGTAGGGAGGAAAGGTGCTTTTAATCTGAATGCTGGCAAGATGGTAGACTCAGAAATATGGTGGATTTGAAGAATGGTGGACTCAGTGTTCCTCAAAAACCACCTCTGAAGATTCTGCTTAACCATGAAACTATTTTTTTTTTAATTTAAATTTATTTATTTTAATTGGAGGCTAATTACTTTACAATATTGTATTGGTTCTGCCACACATCAACATGAATCCACCACGGGCATACACTTGTTCCCCATCCTGAACCCCCCTCCCATATCCCTCCCTTACCATCCCTCCGGGTCATCCCAGTGCACCAGCCCCAAGGATCCTGTATTGACCCTGGACTGGCGATTCACTTCTTATATGATATTATACATGTTTCCATGCCATTCCCCCAAATCATCCCACCCTCTCCATCTCCCACAGAGTCCAAAAGACTGTTCTATACATCTGTGTCTCTTTTGCTGTCTTGCATACAGGGTTATCGTTGCCATCTGTCTGAATTTCATATATATGCGTTAGTATACTGTATTGGTGTTTTTCTTTCTGGCTTCCTTCACTCTGTATAATAGGCTCCAGTTTCATCCGCCTCATTAGAACTGATTTAAATGTATTCTTTTTAATGCTGAGTAATACTCCATTGTGTATATGTACCACTGCTTTCTTATCCATTCATCTGCTGATGGACATCTAGGTTGCTTCCATGTCCTGGCTATTATAAACAGTGCTGCGATGAACATTGGGGTACACGTGTCTCTTTCAATTCTGGGTTCCTCGGCATGTATGCCCAGCAAGGGATACAAGGAGGAAATCTTAGATATTCGTTGAGATAGGGGATCACAGTTGTCACCATCTCCCATTGTATGCAGAGTTGTGTGCAGGTTTTTTGGCTTGTGATCTTCCTCTGGCTGTTTCCTTGTTCACAAGGTTTGGTCACACAGTTTGGGAGATTACTGAAGGGAACACTATGGAAGAGATCTGGTCATCTGTTAATCACTTATTCTTCATGTCTATTTCATTGATTGCTGGAAATAATGGAGAAATTAGGCAAGGTATCTTGTGATTAAAAGGTTTGAGAGGTGATCTTGGGCTGGAGATGAGTGGAGCATGGAAGTTCCTGGCTTAACATAGACAGAAGTGTCAGCCTCCTGCAGAGGGCTCTTTCCGGCTAAAAGCTGGTTACAAATCCCCACTTGACAGAACATCATTCCATTTCTATGGGATTAGTGGTGAAGGTCTATCTTTTGTAACTTCATGCTGACAAAGGGTGCTGTATTCTCAGAGTGGAAGATGTCAACCTGGGGCTATGCTGGCAGTTTTAGTTTCTTGCTTACATATAGGAAGAGAGCAAGCTACAGTTCTTTTCATGCCCACGAAGATATAGATTATTATGAGTAATAGTGTTAATCTCATTCTGTTGAGAACAGTTCTTAGAATTGTATGAGCTATAGTCTCAGTACTGCTTAAGGTGAAGCAGCTTATATCATGACTATAGTCCGGTAATCAGGCAATTAGTTTCTTCTTCCTTTGGTGGCAGTTTCCATATCTGGAGAGCAACTAAGAAATGGGCACCAGACACTGAGTCTGTGACTCTATTGTCCTGATTGTTAACTACTCAGATTTTTACTTGGGGGTGAGGGCTCTGCAGGGTTCTACCTGATTCCAGTGTCTGTAACTTTTTTTTTTTTTTTTTGATACTGCTCAACACAAAATATGTAGTCAATATGTGGTAGTTATTAGGATTGTAATTGGCTATGTATTACACAAATTATATATATATATTCCTTTTACATACTTTCACTTTAGACTTCATACATTTACTGGCAAAAGAGAATTTCTCAAATGGTTTCTTTAACTTAAGGCCAGAAACTTTCCACATATTCAAAACAGCTTTAAATAAGGATGCCCCAAACAGTAGAACAGAGAGCACTTTATAGTTTCTATCATTATATCACCTAGGCCACATTTCTTCTTTTCCTTGAAAAGTCTTTAAACCTATAGCAACACTGTTAGTCAGTTTCCTAATCTCTTCTTGCAGTCATTCCTCACAGAAAAACATGCACGTCTGAAGGTGCTTCCATTAAACTCAGTGAAACCTGATAGGGAGGCACCTAGGTTTTGCAAAGCCTAAAGTTCATACAATTTTAGAATTTTAAAATAATAATAAAAATTGTAAATTAAAATAATTGCCAACATCCCTGCTAGGTCCTTGCAACAGGATGGTAGGAGCTCTAAAGTTTCATAAGAAAGTCATAGAAAATTGACTGCTGCTTCTTTCCATGCCCACTGCATTTAGCTTACCCTTCACACAATAAATGCTCGGTACGCCGTGGTGTTGGAGAAGACTCTTGAGAGTCTCTTGGACAGCAAGAAGATATAACCAGTGAATCCTAAAGGAAACTAGTCCTGAATATTCATTGGAAGGACATGCTGAAGCTGAAGCTCCAGTACTTTGGCCACCTGATGCGAAGAGCCAGTTCATTAGAGAAGACCCTGACTGGGAAAGAATGAGGGCAGGAGAAGAAAGGGATGACAGAGGATGAGATGGTTGGATGGCATCACTGACTCAATGGACATGAGTTTGAGCAAGCTCTGGGAGATGGTGAAGGACAGGGAAGTCTGGCATGCTGCTGTCCATGGGGATGCAAAGAGTCGGACACGACTGAGTGACTGAACAACAACAACACATTTGTTGGGGCTTCCTTGGTGGCTCAGTGGTAAACAATATGCCTGCCAATGCAGGAGATGCAGGGTTGATCCCTGGGTCGGGAAGATCCCCTGGAGAAGGAAATGGCAACCCAGTCCAGTATTCTTGCCTGGGAAATCCCATGGACAGAGCAGCTGGTGGGCTACAGAACATGGGATCACAAAAGAGTCAGATATGACTGAATGGCTAAACAAGTACAACAGGAAAACATTTGTTGACTAGAAATTGAGACTTGAATAGGAACTGGAGAATTATCTCAGGTGACTTTGATATTGTATATAGAGAAAAGTGTTAATTACATTCACAGTGATCTCCACATACCAGTGAGGTAGAACTAACATCTGCTGTCAGCATGTTCAATGGAAAGGGCAAAATCCACCCTTGATTTTTCTTCTGATACCCACTAGAGCTCCTTGATGTAAAGACTGCAAAGCGAGCATACCCAGCTCTAACAAAACTTGCTTCATTCCCATTAACCTCACAACTTGAAATTTTCGCTTACCAGTTTTTCTTTTTCCCTGGAGAAGGGAATGGCAACTTACTCTGGTATTCTTGCCTGGAAAATTCCACGGACAGAGGAGCCTGATGGGCTACAGTCCCTGGGGTCATAAAGAGTTGGATACGACTAAGCAACTAACACGCAGTTTCTCTTTTTATGTTCTTACTCTTGTGGGAATGCAAAAGTTGACTGCCAGTTTCATTGATAGAATGGAAGCTGATCATAGATTTTAGTCATGACTGAGAGCACTTTAATGGTTAAAAAAAAATTCTTGATCTACTTAATAAGGAATAACTTTTAAAGCTTCTTTTCCAGTTTGGGACGACTGATGATTAAGAGTCTATGAGATTATTCCTGGCCAGGTTAAGCTCTCTCACTAGAAGTAAAAAACAGTTTCCATGTATTATGAAATCCAGATAGCTAAAGTTCTGTTTTAAGGTTTGATTGCCAAAGGAAAACAACAACAAAAGAGGTGAATAGTACTTAACTGATACATGCTAAATGTGACTATGGTAAAGATCACATTTCTTAATTAATGTGCTCAGTCATGTCCAACTCTTTGTGACCCCATGGACTGTAGCCCAGGCTCCTCTGTCCATGGAATTCTCCAGGCAAGAATACTGAAGTGGATTGCCATTTCCTTTTCCAGGAGATCATCCCAACCCAGGGACTGAACCCAGGGACTGAACCCAGGTCTCCTGCATTGCAGGCAGATTCTTTACCTTCTGAGCCACCAGGGAAGCCCAACTATGACTATAATAAGCATCAAACTCCTTTATAAATTCTGGAGGGTCTGTTTCTGCAATCTGCTACTTTCTAACCATAAAGCTTCTTATTTTGGAAACTTAAGATTTTAGCAAGCTACCCTGCTGCAGTCATTGTGGCTTTAATTATTACCCTTTCAAAAGGTCTACTTGTTTGTTTCTTACAAGAAAGGACTTCAGATTAGAGTATATATCTGTATCTTTCACAGCCACTGAACCTCTATTTTACCTGAACACCTTGTTGAGAACTATTTAGGATACTGGCTTCTTTTTTCCTTTACAATAAAGAACAAAATGTTCTCGGCATGATGATTCCACTTAGGAATGGATAGATTCTCACATACTTAAATCCTGAAAGGTACAGGAGATGGTCTGCTCTAAAGACAGGTTGTCATGGTTACACTCTTGTGTGGTTCAGATGGGGAGAGGGGCCAATTATCAAGTTTTGTTTGGTTGATTTTAAGTAGTTTGTTACCTGGATACTTAACAAATAAGAAAACAGGAAAAAAAATTTTAAAAAAAGACTTGTTTTCTTCTTCCCTAGAAAGGAAACGGTCATCATGGAAAAGGAAAGAAAACAACAAACCTCAAATTCCAAACAACATGGTGAATTATTTCATTCATATAAAGAGTTTCTAAACTGTTGACTTTGTTTGGAGACTAGCACAAGGCCTGTGAACCGAGATAGCTTTCAGGCTATGAACTGGATTTTTTTGTTCAACTCTGCTGATCCTATAATACCAGCTTTAAATAATTCTCCTCCTCCTCTCCAAATTTGTCTGGTGCTTTTCAAATTTGTATGTGTGTATATTTTAATAGTGACTCTTTGTCAGTTTTGCTGCTTGGCCTTCCCCCTCCCTCCCATGGTGGAAGTGGGATTGTTAATTAATGATATTCCAGAGGCAATTTCTGGAGTGACTATTGGAAAACCCTTCTTAATTAACAAAATGATAAATTCCCCACTGCAGCAGTGCTGCAGCGAAGTTCATCTCTGTCACTCAAAATCCGTGATTCTAAAACATCCTCCGACATTCTTGCGAGGATGTTGGGCACTTAAAGTCCAGATCTTTTATCAAAGCTTCCGCAGCACGATGGAGAAGGAGAAATGAAGAGCGAAAGAAGAACTGGACAAAGTTAAAATGCTATTCTGTCATTGTGATAGTTCATACGGGCACTGACAGGAGAGCATTTTAATTTTGTCAAGCGTGTCTGCTACTCATTTATTCCATCTCCTGCTTGTTATCGAAGTTTCAGATTAAATGTAAAGATATGAATGTATTGCCATAATAAATTTATAAGTGGATATTTAAAGAGCAAAGATTTGAATGACACAAACGAACCTCAATGTAGCAGTAAAGTAGATAGGATTTGCAGAAAGACGCCACAAAAGTCAGAAATGATCGCTGGAATCGCCTTAATTAAAAAAAAAAAAAGAAAAACTTGAGCTGTGTGAGCTGCCACAGAAGGTATCTAATATGAAAGTAGGCCTACATTACATTATTTATGCACTTTGAAATAATCTAATAAAAGCTTTAGAAAATCTGATTAAACTGTATTATTCAGATGTAAGGCAAATACTTAGACAGTGGAGAACTAAGCTGTTTAATTTGGGGGCAGAAGGTAAGATTCCAGACAAAGTTAAACAGCATGCTTTTAAAAAAAGTATGAATTTATTTGTAAGATACCTATAAAATACAATTCTCTTTTTGAAATTTTATTTTGTTAAGTGAATAGTCATCCCAGGGTGATAAACTATAGAGGTAACACTTTCTGAGGATGCTTTATTTTCCTCCCACAAGGGACTCAGTATTTGTTTAGATTTCACAGCAAAACCATATAATCTGAGACGCTCTTGTGGCATTTGCGTAACATTGGTATTCACATTAAGAGAGAAAGTGATGCTGTGAGGCACCCAACTACTATTACACCAAGTATGGCTAAGACCCAGAGTGCAGTGCTGGGAAGAAGCAACGGGGAGTTAAAATAAGGACACAGGGATAAATTATTTGACATGATCCTGAGCAGACCTGACTTTTGTAATGATACTCAAACAGCAGATAACCCTGAAGGCAATCTGACAAAGAAGAATAAGGTGGTCATACCAGCAGATATGAAAGGAGATGAGTAAGCTTTCCTGAAATGTCTGAACCACTACTGAAAAGCATGTCCTTCGACTGTGACCACCATTTCTTTTTTCTTCTTATGCCTACTGCCTTCCGGCTAATGTAAGGATTCACTTTTGCTTATCTGCTTTAACACAGAAGAACCCTAGTGAGGATAAAGTTATAAGGATTGGAAGGGATAGGGAAAGAAAGATGTGTACAAAAATAGCAATGGAAGTTTCAGAATAATAACATAAGAAGGTCCATGGTTTTCTGATTTTATCCAAATAAATATTAATTTCAAAATAATATCTGACTTGAACTTAAATGGAGAGGGAGAAGATGAAAATGTTCCTCACTTAGCCTCTGATTCAGTATGCTGTTTTTGGCTGAGTATAGACAGTAAAGCATAGGAGCAGTTCAGTTAAGATATTTAAAGATGTCTTAAAGGACTAATAAAGCTCATGCTTTTAGGACCTACTCAGTAAGTCGGTGAGGGGAGAATGTTGGGCACTTCAGCAAGTGACCACCAACAACAAATTTTGCCTAAGTAGTAGATGTTATGTGGTAGATTCCCCACCAATCTTTCAAACAGTTCAATTAGGTGTTATTATAAAGTCAAGCTAACATGAAGCATTATTATTTTTTTTTTTTAGCATTATTATTTTTTAACCAGTTGTAGGAAAACTCATTTTAATATATGGCACAGATCTTTGATAAACAGTGTGTGAAACTGGATTTCCAAAATGTGGATATGTAGCTTGCCTGGAAAATCCCATGGACGGAGGGGCCTGGTGGGCTGCAGTCCATGGGGTCGCTAAGGGTCGGACACGACTGAGAGACTTCACTTTCACTTTTCACTTTCACACATTGGAGAAGGAAATGGCAACCCACTCCAGTGTTCTTGCCTGGAGAATCCCAGGGACAGGGAAGCCTGGTGGGCTGCCGTCTATGGGGTCGCACAGAGTCAGACACGACTGAAGCGACTTAGCGGCGGCAGCAGCGGCAGCAGCAGCAGCAGCAGCAGGGCCAAAATTTATAAATTGGAACTGAAGAGGCAATCTGTAAGTAATCTTTCTCATAGCCTCCTCCTTTACTGAGTAGTTTCAGGGATGTGGGGCAGGAAGAAATCTTGATAATCAGTGATCTCCTAACCTCTTCATTAAAGTCAAATGCTTTTATAAAAATGCTAGTTCTTTGAATTTCTTCTATCCCTCGATAGCATCTGGGTAGATTGGTGGCAATCCAGGTGCCCAGTGGTTAAGAATCCGCCTCCAAAGCAGGAGACATAAGAGATGTGGGTTTGATCCCTGGGTCAAGGAGATCCCCTGGATCAGTCTAAGGGGGTTGCAAATAGTCAGACATGACTTCGTGTGTACACACACACACACACACACACACAGATTGGTGGCAATGAGAATAGTGTGAATAGTTCCAGCTGGCTTCTGTGGTTGTCATGAAGGCAACAACTTAAATCTATGGTCCCAGATATTTGCATGCAGCCTACTAAAACTCACTAAAATTTCTTGATCTTGATTCCTGATCTGTGCTATTTCACTGATTCCCTTAGATCCTCCATAACTACGAAGGCGTGAAGAAACTTCTAAGCCCCTGCTCACAGACCATGGGTAACTAGGAGCGCTGTCTCACATTCACATCTCCAGCCACCTCCTTGTACCTTCCTCTTCTTGTTTTTGTTATTTAGTTGCTAAATCGTGTCTGACTCTTTTGTGACCCCGTGAGCTGTAGCCCACCAGGCTCCTCTGTCCATGGGATTTCCCAGGCAAGAATACTGGAGGCAGTTGCCATTTCCTTCTCCAGGAGTTCTTCCTGACCTGGGAAATGAATCTGCCTCTCCTGCAATCCAGGCGGATTCTATACTGCTGAGCCACCAGGGAAACCCCACTTTGCTGTTCTACTCTCTCACTTCCAAATCTAGTCCTAGAATCTTGCAACTTCTATCAGGCTCTGCAGAAATAAGCTTCTTACTATAACATTCCTGAATTTCCTTATAGATATATAGAGTTTCTATAGACTCCTCAAATTAAGCCCTGAAATATCAATAACCTCAGATATGCAGATGACACCACCCTTATGGCAGAAAGTGAAGAGGAACTCAAAAGCCTCTTGATGAAAGTGAAAGTGGAGAGTGAAAAAGTTGGCTTAAAGCTCAACATTCAGAAAACGAAGATCATGGCATCCGGTCCCATCACTTCATGGGAAATAGATGGGGAAACAGTGGAAACAGTGTCAGACTTTATTTTGTTGGGCTCCAAAATCACTGCAGATGGTGACTGCAGCCATGAAATTAAAAGACGCTTACTCCTTGAAAGGAAAGTTATGACCAACCTAGAGAGCATATTCAAAAGCAGAGACATTACTTTGCCAACAAAGGTCCGTCTAATCAAGGCTATGGTTTTTCCTGTGGTCATGTATGGATGTGAGAGTTGGACTGTGAAGAAGGCTGAGCGCCAAAGAATTGATGCTTTTGAACTGTGGTGTTAGAGAAGACTCTTGAGAGTCCTTTGGACTGCAAGGAGATCCAACCAGTCCATTCTGAAGGAGATCAGCCCTGGGATTTCTTTGGAAGGAATGCTGCTAAAGCTGAAACTCCAGTACTTTGGCCACCTCATGCGAAGAGTTGACTCATTGGAAAAGACTCTGATGCTGGGAGGGATTGGGGGCAGGAGCAGAAGGGGACGAGAGGATGAGATGGCTGGATGGCATCACTGACTCGATGGACGTGAGTCTGAGTGAACTCCGGGAGTTGGTGATGGACAGGGAGGCCTGGCGTGCTATGATTCATGGGGTCGCCAAGAGTTGGACACGACTGAGCGACTGAACTGACTGGTCTATTCGTGGACCTCACATTAATTCTCACTCCACTAGAGCTAGGAGAGAAGGGCTTTCTACTTTCTTTTCATATATGGGAAATATTTACTCTTAAGTCATTGTATTTGGCTGTTTCCAGAGAAACAGAACCAATAGTATCTTTCTCTCTCTCTTTTGCTTCATCTCTGTCCTCTCTCTCTTTCTCTCTCTCTAGCTATCCATCTGTCATTTTAAACTTAGAGATTTACTATAAGTAATTGAAAAAAGTGAGTATGGAGACTAAGAAGTCCCATCATCTTCCATCTGCAGGGTGAGGACCCATGAAGCTGGTGACATAGTTCAGTCTTCCTCCAAAGGCCTGAAACCAGGAGAGCTGATGGTATACATTCTAGTTCAGTTGCAGAGACTTGAGAGCTTGTGAGCTGATGGTGGAAGTCCTAGTCCAAGGGCAGGAGAAGACCAGTGTCCCATCTCAGAAGGCAGGCTGAAAGAAAGAGTTCTTCCTTTCTCCACCCTTTTTATTTTTTTAAAATTCAGGCCCTGATTGGATTGGATGAAGCCAGTGGATATCCCCATTGGATATTGGGGATGGTGATCTGTTCAACTAAGTTTAGTAGATTCAAATGTCAATCTCATCCAGAAATACCCTCACAGACATATTCAGAAATAATGTTTAAATAAATATCTGGGCTCCTCATGATCCAGTCAAATTGACACAAAAAGTTAATAATCATGGTCATGTTGCACTATGCATCATTCTGTAAATTCTTTATTTCAATTCAACATTGTTTTCAAAGTCAACTTTAATAAATGTAGATCTATTTTATAAACCTTAATCCTTTATAGCATGTAGCAGTCATGTCTGTCTCCTTTGTGACTCTTTGGACTGTAGCCTGCTAGGCTCCTCTGTCCATGGGGATTCTCCAGGCAAGAATACTGTAGTGGGTAGCCTATCCCTTCTCCAGGGTATCTTCCCATCTCAGAAATTGAATGTGGGTCTCCTGCCTTGCAGGCAGATTCTTTACCATCTGAGCCAACAGGGAAACCCTCAAATTTGCCACTTACTGTAGGTACATTTCTGGACTCTTTATTATGTTCTGTTATTCAGTAAGGTCCTCCTCCTGTTTCTTCTCTCTCTTCTTAAAGATTGTCATGGTTATTTTAGTCCTTTAATCTTAAATACAAATTTTAGAATCAATTTTTTTCAAGTTTTGTGAGTAGTCTGGTCTGGTTTGGGAATCATACTTATGCTTTTATTCTTTTCAAGTCTCTTGAGCAGATTTCCAAGATAGGAATTGTCTGTTTATTGAAGGTTTTCCTGTCATTTCTAGAATCACTCCTAAAATTGTCTGTAGTTCATAGGAACTGTTTTTATGGGAACTGATTCTGGATTAAAAATTTATGTTTTTGAATATTCATAACCCCTTTAATTTTTCACTTATTCTTTAGCTAACTTTGATAATGTATGTTTTCTAGAAAAGTAAATGTTTCTTTGAAAATTTTAAATGTCATTTATTTATTGCATTATGATTTTTAAAAAATCTTGACACTTTTAGTGATTGTATTAATTTTTCTAAAGTTACTAATACTTTTAATTTGTTTTCTTTTTCTCTCTTTATCAGTCTTATAGGTGTTTCCCCACTAGTTTTTTTTTTTTAATGTACCAACTTTCTATATTTTCACACTTACTATAGAAATTGATAATTTCTGTAATTTTTTCTCTTTGATTAACTTTTACTATGTTAATTGTTCTTTGCCTATATCTTACTTTGATTTTATTCTGGTCCTTTGCTGATTTTCTAGGTTCTGTGCTAATTCTTTTGAATCATTTTTATTTTTCAACAAATTTATTTCTGGTTGTAAACTTACCTCTTAATTTTGCATTACATGCATTCCACAAGTTTTTTAAATGTAATTGTTTCAATTGTTTCATTGGTATTCAATTATCAATTTTATATTTTCCCTTTTACTTTTCATTAAAGCATTGTTTTACAATTTGCTCTCTTTCTCAAACATACACTGTATGTTATTTTTATTATTCATTGCTTTTTTATTTTTAACTTTTTATTTTATTTTATATTGGAGTATAGTTGGTTTACAATGTTGTGATAGTTTCAGGGGCATAGCAGAACAACTCAGCCTTAATATGCATTTATCCATTCTCCCTCCAACTCCCCTTCCATCCAGGCTGCCACACACCATTAAGCAGAGTTCCCTGTGCTATACAGTAGGTCCTTGTTAGTTTCCATTTAAAATATAGCAGTGTGTACATGTCGATCTCCAACTCCCAAACTATCAGTTCCCCCAACCCTTTCCCTCTGGTAGCCAAAAGTTCATTCTCTATGTCTGTGAGTTTGTTTCTGTTCTGTTAATAAATCCCTTTGTATGATTTCTATTTAGATTCTGCATTTAAGGGCTATCACATGATTCTTCTCTTTATCTAACTTCATTCAGGTCAGATAGCATGGTATAGGTGGTCGTGATCTTTTTATGTTTGTTGAGGTTTCTATGTGTCCTAACACTAGATCAATGTGTAAAGGTTTCTATCTGTGTTTAAAAATAATTTATGTTTTATATTTGGGGGAATACAGTGTTCTAAATATATCTAATAAAGAGAGACATTTAAATGTGTTGTCCAAATTTTGTGTATCTTTTACTTTTTTTGTTGGTTTGTTTTGTCAGTTTCAGAAAGAGAAATGCTAAAATATTCTATTTTGATTGAGGTTTTGTCAGTATTTTTCTCATGATTCTGTAAGGTTTTTCTTTTATCTGTTTAGGTATATGCAAAGTCAGTTATAGTATCCTATTTTTTAGGTATATGTAGAGTCAATTAAAACATATGATTAATGGATTGTTTAACTATTATGTAGCTTCCCTTTTTATCTCCATTAATGCTATTTGCCCTTAATTTTATTTTGTCTGCTATTGATCTTGCTGGATCAACTTTGTTTTATTTGATATTTATTTTGAATTAACAGTGTACCTTTTGTCTGAGAAATAGGTGTATTCTCACATTTATCTTGCTACTGAGTGGAATTGTAATCACAACTAAGATACCACTGAACACCATGATATTAATCAACTGTAGACTTCAAACATTACCTCTTTCTAATGTCATGGACTCACTGTGGGTTTGAATTGTGGATTATCTCTTTCAGGGTCAAATTCTACATTTATATTTGTTCCTAAGTCAGTCCTAGATTCTTTTTGTGACTCAGTGTAAAGGTTCCTGGCTAGCCTATAGGTGAGTCGGCTGGGGTAAGACAGAAGACCTTCAAGCGTCCTGTAACCAATATTCACTTTCTCTCATTTGGAGTCAATTCCTAGGAAACTGAAGGGTAATGAATAAGTGAACTTGTAGATTTGCAAATTGACTATGTGAGAAGTAGGATGACATGTCCCTGAAGACTTTGGAAATGAGGAAAATGAGATTGTCCTGAAAAAGTTAAAAATTTAACATAACTGTGTCAAAGCTGGGAAATGTTAAGTTGCTTCAAAGATACACTGTGGTAAACTCTATTCTGA
The DNA here is from genome assembly GCF_032452875.1 of Bos javanicus. Taxonomy (NCBI): domain Eukaryota; kingdom Metazoa; phylum Chordata; class Mammalia; order Artiodactyla; family Bovidae; genus Bos; species Bos javanicus. The sequence goes on along the minus strand of NC_083874.1, from coordinate 89,136,858 downwards.
ATAAAGATATTAAAGAACTTGTCCAACGATAAGAGGAGTAGCTGACCATGAAGTCTAGGGAGAGAAAGGTCACAGAGATCAGCTTTGGGTGTGTCCTCGCTTCTTTCCCAAGGGAGGGAGTCTTCCATAGCTAAATGGCTTTTGAGCTATGTGGTCCCGTTTGCTAAACCATGATTTCTGAGGGAAAGACTACAGCAGGTTGTAGCCAACAATCTTTAAGTATTCCAAACCTAATAAAAAGATCATTTTCAATATCTGTAAATGGAGACATAAGACTTTCTTATCCTGATGCCACTAAACATTGATTTAGCTAACTAAATTATCTTGTTCTAATTCCATGCTCATTGAGAAAGTTCTTTATTTTTATTTAAAAGTCTGCTTTTAGGAATAAAATTGACCCATCATCTGGACAATTCTGATTGCTGAAATGTATTTCTCATTGCAAATTAGCAATAGTATTATGAACTTACTTCTCATATGTCCTTTGGAAAAAAACCAGACTGCATATAGTTCAAAAAGGATGGGTCTTTTTGTTTGGAAAACATATAGAGTTTAAATGGTTATCTGTTTTCTCATATTATTATACTTTAACAAATGTCATTAATTTAGGTAGCTTGCTATATTTTGCTATACAGACAACGTGATAAGCATGCTTTAAGAACACATGCAGTGGTGTCAGTAAGATAAGTTAAAGAAGTTACTTCCCATGTTTCTTTTTTTATTTAGTATAGTTTATTTACAAGATTAAAATTGTTTCAGGTGTTAAAACATAGTGATTCAATATTTTATAGATTATACTCCATTTAAAGTTTGTATAAAATAATGGCTATATTTCCCTGTGTGGTACAACATATCCTTGCTTATTTATTTATTTCATACTTAGTAATTTATATCTCTTAATCCCATTCCTCTATCTCGTCCCTCCCCTTCATCTCCCCACTGGTAAGCGGTAGTTTGTTCTCTGTATCTGTGAATATGTTTCTGCTTTGTTATATACATTTATTCTTTTAGTTTTTTTTTTAGATTAAGTGATAATGTAGCGTATTTTTCTTTGTCTGACTTATTTCACGAAGCATAATACTCTCTAGGTCCATCCATGTTACTGCAAATGGAAGAATTTTGTTGCTTTTGTGGCTAATATTCAATTATATGTAATCCACATCTTTTAGCCAGTCATCTGTTGATGGACACTTGGATTGCTTCCATATCTTGACTATTGTAAATAATGCTGCTATGAATATTGGAATGCATGTATCTTTTCAAATTCATGTTTTCATTTTATTCAGGTGGATACCCAGAAGTGAAATTGCTGTGTGGCATGGTAGTTTTATTGGTTTTTGGAGGAGCTTCCTTGCTGTTTTGCATTGTGGCTGCACCAATTTACAATATCAGCTACCTTGTTTTAGGGCTCCCTTTCCTCTACCTTCTACTGGGGTTCCCTTTGCTCTACAAATGTCAACATTTGTTATTTCTAGACTTTTTGATGATACCCATTTTGATAAGTGTTAGGTGACATCTCCTCTGGAGAAGGCAATGGCACCCCACTCCAGTACTCTTGGCCTGGAAAATCCCATGGGCAGAGGAGCCTGGTGGGCTGCAGTCCATGGGGTCACTAGGAGTCGGACACGACTGAGTGACTTTACTTTCACTTTTCACTTGCATGCATTGGAGAAGGAAATGGCAACCCACTCCAGTGTTCTTGCCTGGAGAATCCCAGGGACAGAGGAGCCTGGTGGGCTACTGTCTATGGGGTTGCACAGAGTCGGACACGACTGAAGTGACTTAGCAGCAGCAGCAGCAGCAGGTGATACCTCCTAGTTTTAATTTGCATTTCTCTGATAATTAGTGATGTTGAACATTTTTTCATATGCCTGTTTACCACCATGTTTAATTTCAAGGAGAATGCTCCTGTCATAGTCACATGAGGACTCTGGCACATGTGAAGCTGTATTGTATTGGGGTTTATTTCACACTGTGTATCTGTATATCTACAACTATACATATGTGCATGCGTGTGAGTTGTGTGTGTGTGTGTGTGTGAGATATTACACTGGAACTTGTGTAACAGTCTCATGACTGATTCAGTAGAGAAATTGTCTTAAGATGGATTTGCTTTCTGACCCTAAAAAAATTAAGTATTATAGACTGCAAGTCTAGGGAACAGGGCCTTGATTAAGGAAAATTCTCAAAGACTGTACATAACTCTGAGGCTTTCTGTGAGAACCTTCCCAGGTGACATTCTGAAATCATTATATACTTAAAATGGATACTATCCTTTCAATTATTTATTTAAATAGCTGACAAAATATTTGTAAAACTGCTTAATGCTCCTCACTGTAATTTATCTACCAATACTCTGGTTCCAACACAGCTTTCTGTCTTTCTGTTTAATCCAGAGCTTAAGAATTGATCAAGTAACTCCCTCATCACTTATTGTGATTCCTGGCTATACTTCTCACTCGCATAGTCTTTGAAATCTGCCTGGTGCACAAGGACTGTGGTTGAATTTACTGCAGCCACTTTTCTGAAGACTACTATCCCCCTGCAATTCACCTAGTAACAGCAGGGGCAACCATTTTCATATAATGTGCTTCTATTCACCTTGCCACAATTGATTAGTCCAAAGTTATACATTTTATAATATATAAAATGTAAGCTAGGCATTAGGAGTGTTTGGACTTATACCTAATACACTGTAGCATCACTCTAATTATTCTTTTATAAACACCTAAAAAAGTTCTTTATTTCAAATGACTTAGGAAGCAGAGAGAGTAGGTCTATACTGACTTCTTGAAAAAACACATGGGTGAAAAAAGATGTAGTTAATGACAGACTAGGAGAGAAGTCTTTCCAAATTATATATGATGCTTTAGTCCTTGGTTTAAGGCTATTTATTCTGGTAGCTCAGCTGCATGCCTCTTCTTGAGTTCCTTTACCTTTGTACTAAATCTTTGCCTTTTTTCCTTGAACCTAGTTAAAAACATTCCCTTTAGGACTGTACAAAGAATCACATACTCCATTCTTTCCTCTTCCTATGAGTTTGTCTTTAATTCAAAACTCTGAGGCAAAATTTTGTTCTAACCCATAACCAAAGCATCAAATTGAAGGTAGTGTATCAAATGGGAAATTCCTTGTGCTATTTGTGAAGTTATTTATTTTATAAAATGAAAGCTTGATCACTTTCATTGAGAATTAATTTCTGTGTAAAATATTTCAATGTAATTTATTTTCATGGATTTTATAAAGTCAAAACTTCACTACTGGTAAATAGCTTGGAACATTTCACGTTTATCTGTTTCTATATATGTGTGCACATTTACACACATACATGTGCATTCACACGCATGCATTTTCTTCTCCTAAGTGAGACTTTCAACCAATTTTGTGTAAATTTTGATGCTCATGGCAAAAACTGAATTGTTTCTCCACTTAAGAAGTTCCCCTTACCTTTTAGATTTTCCCCATAGAGTTTCACAGAATAAAAATGATTCTTTTATAGAATAAAAAAGTCTCTTTTCCTTTCATTTTTATCTGTACTATAAATGTCTATTTAGTTCCCATGGAAATGCAAACTCAAGTTTAAAATATCTGTGTGCATGTGTTTGTATATGTGTATAAGGAAAAGCATGCTCCGAGTAAAACCCCCAGTCATGCAACCTAAATAGTCTGACAATGAGATCAAATGAATTTGGCAGGAAGACCCTTTCGTCCCCTTTGGAGCAAGCTCTAGCGACTAGAGATGGTGAAGCAGAATAAGAGAAGGTTCTCCAGAAAATGCGGTTTATTTGAATGCATTTTCTTTACTTTTCATTCTGTGAAAAATTATATGAGGTTTTCTTCAGTAAAAACTTCAAAAATGAAGACATAAGGTAGAACACGGCGGAGACAAGCTGATGCCTAGACAGACTCAGGCCAAGCTGTTGACTCTGCCAGGACACCAGGCCGTTTACCTGTGGATGGTGTGATTGTCTGCGATCTTTAAAAGCCCCAGGATTCCATGATGATAGGATCCAATTTTGAGTCCCTACCAGAACTCTAATAGCTAAAGAGTCTTCCCAGATGAAGCTCCATCCGTGATTTCTTTGCCTTCTTTCAGGGATGGGTAGCACAGGTAATTTTGGACATTAAGCTCCAGCCAGGTTCAGAGAGCAGTTCATGTCATCACATAAAGAATGCTCTTTGTTTACAGGAGAGTCATCAATACAGATGAGGATGCAGCTTACTATCATGCTTTTGGCCCTATGTTACTCATATACATTAAAATTCATAGGCGTTAAGTTAGTAAAAAGTTACAAGCAAGGAAACATGCCAAGACTAATGTACTTGTTCTTGATACCTTCATTTTTTTATGTGGGAGAACAAACAGATATTGCTGCCTTGAGACTTTTAAACTAGCTGATTACTATAGGAATTATTTTTATTTAAACCATATTTTATAGAGTGATAAAAATCTTCAAGATGGTAGGTCGTATAATCCAAATAACATTTCTAAAATAAAGACATTTATCGACTTCCTTAGTTAATATCATGTGCTTTGCCTTTCCTACTTCCAGCAGCAGGGGTTTTAGCAGGTTAGAAGGCAATCTATTCCATGGATGGCTAACTTTAACAGAGAGTTTCTTGCTTAGAGTGAGATATTCTTGTTTTCTGAATAATTGGGTATGCATTACTTTTACTTAACTATTATCACACATTTTTACACCATTAATAAACCTACACATCCTAGGTGTTTAAAATCATGTAGACATCATATTCGGAGAAGGCAATGGCATCCCACTCCAGTACTCTTGCCTGGAAAATCCCATGGTTGGAGGAGCCTGGTGGGCTCCAGTCCATGGGATCGCTAAGAGTCGGACACTACTGAGCGACTTCACTTTCACTTTTCACTTGCATGCATTGGAGAAGGAAATGGCAACCCACTCCAGTGTTCTTGCCTGGAGAATCCCAGGGACAGAGGAGCCTAGTGGGCTGCCGTGTATGGGGTCGCACAGAGTCGGACACGACTGAAGCGACTTAGCAGCAGCAGCAGCAGCAGACATCATATTTTCAAACAGAGAAATGAAGAAAAATCAGCTTTCTGCTTTTGGTTAAGATTTTTGTAAGTTTATACTTTGAGCACCATGCAATGTAACAGAGAGCAATAATAGGTAAAAATTGATTAGATAAATTTCAAGAGATTTTGCCTTTCTCAAAGGTAAGCATCCCAGGGAGCAATGTGGCAAATGGTGCTGAAACCAGGAACTTACTGGTTCCTGTATCTCTCTAGGCAGATGGAAACAAACAAGAAAGAAAGATAAGATGAACTTATCTTTCCTGTGTTCCTGTGCAAGGGAGTAACAGGAATCAATCTCACTGGATAAAATTTGAGACTAGTACAGGCTCTCCCTTCACCCATTGTGCCTTAACATATGTAAGGGCAACTAAGAAAATTTTCAATAACTTTATTTTTAAGACCAATCAAAATATAAGTCTTCTATGCCTTTTCATATGCCTTTACTAACTGTGGAACTTCTCACTCCCTTTTCATGTTCTGGTGTATTTTGCCCAAATGTCTAGCACAGCACCTACAATAGGATTGCATTTCCTGGCCAAAAAGTTTTGCAGCCTTGGCAAGGTTGTGAGAACTCCTTAGTAGCTACCATGTCTTACTCAGCTTTAGATTAGTTGGTACCCTAGTTTCTGATACAGAAGAAACGCTCAATTTATATGCTACATGAAAGAAAGAAAGAAGAGGGACCTTTCTCTTATGGCAAGACATTCATTCCTTTCTGTTGTTCACTCACTCAGTTGTGTCCAACTCTTTGTCACCCCATGGACTGTAGCACACCAAGCTTCCCTGTCCTTCACTGTCTCCCAGAGCTTACTCAAACTCATGTCCATTGAGTCGGTGATGCCATCCAATCATCTCATCCTCTGTCGCCTGCTTCTCCTCCTGCCTTCAATCTTTCCCGGCATCAGGGTCTTTTCCAGTGAGTCAGCTCTTCGCATCAGGTGGCCGAAGTATTGGAGCTTCAGCTTCAGCATCAGTCCTTCCAATGAATATTTAGGACTGATTTCCTCTAGGAGGGACTGAGCAGCAACTTTCTATGAGATAGTTAATTTGCCTTGGTTGGCTCGAACTCTGCAATTCTTCCTGGCCCTCTGTTGTTGAAGTCTTGTCTCTCAGAACCTAAAACATGAAGAGTATGAAGTGTGAATCAAATTCAGTAAGTAGATCAATCCTAGAAGCAAGGAGATAGGCTTCATTACAGCTTGTTTGGTGACTCTGCTTTATTGTTCACTGGGGCAAAAAGGGAAAGCATGAGCCAACACTTGGTATGTAACCATGACCACTGAAGCAGTTTGAATTGCTTTCTGTGAGTACACTGATCTCATTTTCAGTAAATGTTAAGCAGGTTTCTGTGCTAAAAATATATTGAGCTGAAACAGTGGATTAAAAAAGATGCTGTTCTAAATCCCATCTTGTAATTTTCATTTAATGGGTCTAAATTCCTTGAAGTCTCAGACTTTAAAATTGACTTGCAAAGATCTTAAGTTATGGCTCTGAATCCCTTTGGAGGAGGTGCTTATGAATATTAACCATACCTTAGGATGCACTGTGTTGGTACAGGATTTGTATGAGCACAGAATTAGTGAGAGGTGAGTGATGAGGAATGGGCTCACTGTGTAGTTTAAATTTTTGAAAGAACAGACTCTGTATGGTATTGTAAAATGGAGCTTCATTTCTGATTTTGAAATGTTACAGTGCTTGCTTATTGTCACAGCATGATCTTCAGCACAGTGGGTAGTGCTTTTTTAAAGTAATGCAAATGCATGAATGTCAGAAATACCTTCAGATATCGGGGACTGCATCTTTAAGGAGTGCATTTGGCATTACACAGCCTTTTCCAGCTAATGAATTTCTCAAGTTACAAGAATAATGGCCTTTTTAATCTTAGCAAGAGTAATTAAACAGACATTTGTTATTAATGATGTTGTTAATGGCAGAAGATATTGAATTCTCACTTTAGAGATTATACTGCTTGAGAGTGATTATTTTGAATTTCAGACATAGGAGTGTATGATGGTTTTGAAAGTGCAACATCACTTTAAGAGCATTGTAAAGTACAAGTTATTTAAAAGAGAAAAAGTATTGGCTTTACTATTGTTAATGCCAAGAAAACTGAGTATTTCCAAATTGAGGCAGAACTCTTACGCGTAAAGAACATTTGATTGATCAGTTCTGCTTACCTGTTGAAATGGTGTTTTTCTTCTGATGACACACATAGGTGGCAGCCCACAGCTCGCAGAAGACTGACTGACTCAAAATCTTATTCAGAATAGAAAGGCAGATTGTATTGGTTGGCGGCTCAACGTCCACGTCCCTTTTCTAGCAATTTCCTCCAAATGTGTTCTGAAATCCACCCTATCTCTTTCAGAAGGACATCCTAATAAATCGTTTCATTCGTTAATTCAACAAATACTTCAGTTCAGTTCAGTTCAGTCGCTCAGTCGTGTCCGACCCTTTGCGACACCATGAATTGCAGCACGCCAGGCCTCCCTGTCCATCACCAACTCCCGGAGTTCACTCAAACTCACGTCCATCGAGTCAGTGATGCCATCCAGCCATCTCGTCCCCCATCGTCCCTGTCTCCTCCTGCCCCCAATCCCTCCCAGCATCAGAGACTTTTCCAATGAGTCAACTCTTCGCATGAGGTGGCCAAAGTACTGGAGTTTCAGCTTTAGCATCATTCCTTCCAAAGAAATCCCAGGGCTGATCTCCTTCAGAATGGACTGGTTGGATCTCCTTGCAGTCCAAAGGACTCTCAAGAGTCTTCTCCAACACCACAGTTCAAAAGCATCAATTCTTCAGCGCTCAGCTTTCTTCACAGTCTAACTCTCACATCCATACATGACCACAGGAAAAACCATAGCCTTGAGTAGATGGACCTTTGTTGGCAAAGTAATGTCAACAAGTACTTACTGAGGGCCAATTATGGCCAGGCACTGTTTTATGCCCTGGAACTATATCTATGAAAACAGAGTAGTCAAAACAAACAAAAAGTCACAAATAAACAAAGGCAGTATTAAAAAAGACAAATTCCTACCTGCTATGATTGGGGTTAATGAAGTAACCAGTATAGTCAGGCCACACCATTCCCTGTGGATTCTCATGGTCCGGAGCCAGCGGCCGGCACGTGAGCCAAATGACCCCGATCACACCAGAAATCAAGGCTCTTCTCTTTGCTTGGGGGAAAGAAAAGTTTCTTTCTCTCTTCTAGTAGACATAGACAGATCAGCAGCCAAGCCCCATTGCCTCTGGCGGTGATTTTGTGACTGGAAGGGAATCCAGGTTTAGGATGAATCAGAAACTAAGCACCACCATGGGTGTTTCCACTGCCTGCCCTAAAAGTATCTGCAGTCAGTTGCCTGTGTGCTTCGTCATTTCTTACTCCTGTGACCCCATGGACCGTAGCTCACCAGGTTCCTCTGTCCATAGGCTTTTCCAAGCAAGAATATTGGAGTGCGTTGCCGTTTACCACTCCAGGGGATCTCCCAATCCAGGGATCAAACCCGCATCTCTTGGGTCTCCTGCATTGGTAGGTGGATTCTTTACCAGTAGTGCCACCTGGGTAGGGGTGTAGCTTTCCCGTTGGGAAATCCATCCCTGGTCTTCCACAGGACAGACTGCTTAGAGCAGATACTCTAGATTTTTGACTGTCATTTATCCAAATTTCAAATGTAAAATTTAGAATCAAGATACTCAGCAAGTGGAATAAGACTAGTTGAATCCTTGGACTGTGAGGTAAAAGCTATTTGAGTGAAAGATACCAAGTTGAACCTTTGGAATCACCTCCTCTCCCCATCACAATAGTTAGTCAAAAACAGTGTCAAATTTTGAGAGTGATGGCAGGCATAGAATCACCCTTAAGGATCCTAAGAACGCAAGGGTAGTGGTGTCCATCACACCTCTATTTAATCCATAAGTCTCTTTGCTTACAGAAATCAAATAGACTTCTGAGAACTACTGTAATGGGTACATGCTCAACCAAGTCATAGCCCTGACTCAGCTCCTCTGCTAGATGTGCTAGTATATTTCTTTAAGTAATTAATTCTCACATGTATGACATGAGGCTTGAAGTAGCAAATTCATTCTTTTCTACTGTAATCAGACAAGAAAGGGCACATAGGGTGATAATACACATTCATAGTTTTCTTCCAGGTATGTTAACTGTCTGACTCCCTGTCATCAATCAGAAGATATCTGGATTATCTAGACATCTTATGCAGCATCAGATTAATTATTACACTGAAGGTATCATGCTGATGAGGAAGAATCAGAGAGGGATGTTTAGCATGTGTGAGGTCTTGGTAAGACACATGTGCCCCAGAGGGTGAGAGATAAACCCACTGAAAATTCAGAGACCTGATACTTCTGTAGTTTTTAGGGACTCAGTGGTCCAGGACACGCTGGGATATTTTCTATAAAATTAAAGAAAAATTGATACTTGTATCCTCTATCACAAAGAAGGCATAATATTTATTAAGCGTATTTGTGTTCTGAAGGTAGTTCCTTTTCATACTTAGAAGTACTGTCCTAGCTGATTTGCTAGATGATACAGAAGTCTGTTATCTTTGTATGAGGTCTAGAGTAATAACGGGTTTTGCAGCAATTCAGGCTACACTGTAAGTAAAATTGCACTTTGGGTATGTTGTCTGGCAAAACGTATGATGCTGGAGGTGTGTGGTAGGAAAAGATGCAGTGTGTGGCTTATGGCAAGAAGAGAGTCATATCAAAGACACTGTAGTTCCGGAGCAAGGGCATGACATTTGGGGCGGGGAAACAGCTGGATCCTGGTAGAGACCCATATGCGCTGGGTTCTATTTAATGTCCCAGACCATTATTTGGTAGAACCCAGCAGCAGTCCATCATAAAAAATGGCAGACTTGCATTGAGTCTGAACATACCAGAAGGCATAAGAAAACTGCGTGAATACATAGCTTAGACCTCTCTCCCCTCTCTGTCAACCACTGTTTACACCAGAACCCTGCTTCCCCTCCCATCTATGACCATATATGGATATCCTTTATGACAGCTGAAAAAGAAGAAAGCTCAAGCTTGGTGTATGGGTGACCAAATAATAATTGGAGTTCTTGCCAAATAATCAAATGCATTGGTTCTTTATGTGCAAACCAAAAATTAGTGTGGTTTCTTTACAAGCTATACTTAGACAGTGCTGAGAGACACTTTTCCCATTGTCACCAGTTTCTGGTTGTATACTTGGTTACTTACTATCTGAAAGAAGTGCCCCAGGTGAGACTATATAGAGTCATGAGTAATTGAAATGACTGGATGAGCCCAAGGGGCCTGGAAGTTTAGAGACAGGAATGAATGAGGTAGAATATGTGGAAGGAGGCAACAAAGGAGTGGGCACAAGGCGTGATCTTTGCATGGTTTGTGAAGACTCACCAGGAGACATCACTGTGGGAGAATCATGCTAGAAAGTAGCCACAAGTGACTCAGTTGGTAGACATTAGTGTGCCTTTGTCGCCAACCACCCCAGAACTGCTGTAATGAGCTCACGACTTGAGAGCACCCAGCTGCAGAGACGAAGGTTTCATGTGCATCCAACAGAGTGACTCACTTTCCAGGGCTAGTCTAGCTATTGCCAAAGCTGAATCTCTGATGTGTCTCTATTCCACAAAAAACTAATCAACTGCTGGTAGCAGATTGACTGTATTCAGTCTCTTCTGTTCTGAAAGGTCTAGTAGTTTATTACAGAACATACCAGAATGTTGTCATTGTTATTCAATTACTAAATCATGTCTGACTTTTTGCAACCCCATGGACTACAGCATGCCAGGCTTCCTTGTCCTTCATTATCTCCTGGAGTTTGCTCAAACTCATGTCCATTGAGTCAGTGATGCCATCTAATTATCTCATCCTCTGTTACCCTCTTCTCCTCCTGCCCTCAATCTTTCCCAGCATCAGTCTTTTCCAATGAGTCAGCTCTCTGCATCAGGTGGCCAAAGTTTTGGAGCTCCAGCATCAGTCCCTCCAATAAATATTCAGGGTTGATTTCCTTTAGGATTGACTCCTTGCTGTACAAGGGACTCTCAAGAGTCTTCTACAGCATCCCAATTCAAAAGCATATGAGTTCATCTTTATTGACCTCCAAGTCACCCCTCTCCAGAGACTGTCAGGGTGCCTTATCCACAGGCATGGAATCCTATATGCATCCCACCAATGAACCCACTTCACAGTTAATGAGATACAGGAGCAAGAAGACCATGACCATGGAATCTGTGGGTTGCATCAGACACTACAACATTCAAAAGCTACCAGGTGGATATGGTGTGCGAACGGCTGGGGGAGTAGAGAGGTGAATCACCTGCTCAGAGGCAATACTCTGGAAGAAAGTGGTGCCATGTATAGGTGGATCAGAGACTTGTATATGGCATTGTATTTGATAGATTCATGCATCTGAAACTTGAGTCAGTATCAAGGTTGGAAGCAAGAATTCAACCAACATTGTTCACAATGATTTACTGTGGGATGTTGTTCTTCTTGTCCTTACAACTTTGTGCTCTCTAAGGTAGAAATCTTGGCCGCTAGTTAGAACACTCTTCCTGGGGACAGACTCAAGTGTGGAGAGGAAGGTCACTCAGATTCTCATTTTTCTTTTCCCACTTTTTTTCTGTGTGATTAGACAGCATAACCACAAACTGCCTGGCCAATCATGCAGTCTTAGCAGAAGCTATATCTTCTCTTGTGACACCTTGAACGTCTCTTCCATGAGTTAATTTTCTGCATTGGAAATAAAGGGGCCACAGTTAGCCATAAGGAATAATAGGGTGTGATATTGATTTCATCTTCCTTCTCTGCTTCATATTACATCCCTGGATTATCTCTGTGGACCCAGAGAAGTACCAGTTGGGGAGCTATGGATCCTGTAGTTATGCTTGTGTGTAGAAATGGTACAATTCTTGAGCAGAAAGCTTGTGACTTACTTTTTACAGCCAAAACGACAGTGCTGGGCACACAGAAGTTATGCTGTATTGACTGAACTAAACCATGTAAGTTGGTGGTGCTGAGAAGCAGTTGTCTTCAGTATTTTAATAAATAACTCTGAGCTGTTGTTTATTCGTTCTCATTAGAAATATGAATTAAACAATGGAGTGACCTGATGTTCTCAATGAAATTTCTTTCAAACCAGAGATTCAATGGGAAATTATTTTTCAGTAGAAAGGAAGCACTTCAGTCAAGCCTGGGGGCAGGTCCCATGGTGACATGTGATAGTGCGTCTTTCCTTTGACTTTTAAATCTTTATATGTCCTGAGGGGAAAAAAATGAGAGAGCTTTAAAAAAACCCCACCAAGCTCTAGAGAATAGAGTTTACAGAGAACTGAATTACATGCCTCCCTGAATCCATATACTCGCGCTTTCCTGCCTCTGTGCCTCCAGCTGACATTTTCCAAGAAGCACTGCTCCGCCTTGAATTTTCTCATCAGGACACTCAGCCATCTTAGTTCCAGGGTCACTTGAATCACATGGTTAACCTGATTCTTTTTTTTTTTTTTCCATTTTCCAAAATATCACAAATAGGCCTTTTTTTTAAGAAGGGGGAAAAAAAAATTCTGGCTTCAGTTGTTAATTTCCTCTGTTCTGTCAAGATTAGGCTAGTAGTTCTGAGTAATTCTGGCTCATTTTCTCAAGGGACTAAGCCTGAAATAATCCAGTGTTTATTTTTATACAAATTCTCACAGTACTACAACATTTCAGTGACTTCCTGGGATGTTTCTAGTTTTTCACAGGCCAAGAGGCCATTCTCAGAGGTAGCTCCTTCATGTAAACCTAAAAATGGCACTTTCCCACATTATAGTTTATCAGGAAGTTTAAAGTTCAGCAGTCCTCCTCTCTTTTCTTTCTCATCACAGAGGAAGGAAAACATAAGGGGCAGTTCCAGCATCTTAGCTCATTCCAGCATGGTCATTCCATTTCAGTATTTTGGAACCTGGGAAAGAGGCAGGGAGGTTGTAGTATATCTTGGCTGAGAGATGGCTGGACTGGGAAACAGGACTCTCTGTCATTCCCTGTGTTACTCTGTGTGTGACCCTGACCTCTTCCCAGCATTCCTGACCCCACCTCTAACTGGGGGAAAATGATATTTGTCATGTAACTCACAGCATTCTCCCAAAGTCGTGAGATATTATGCTGAAACAAATGGGAATCGTGTTTGGAAGGCCAACCCTATCTTCTACACAATTGTGTCTTAATCTGCCTCCCCTATTTGCCCTCCACTACACTTTCTCCTGAACCCTTGCTTTCAGCCCAAGGAGTGGACTCAGCATCTCATCGCTTCTAGTATTAACAACATATAATTCTCTACCTCTGTACCATTCCTTGGGGTTTCCCAGATGGCTCAAGAGATAAAGAATTGCTTGCAGTGAAGGAGATGCAAGTTGGATTCCTGGGTCAGGAAGATCCTCTGGAGGAGAAATTGCAACCCACTCCAGTATTCTTGCCTGGAAAATCCCATGGACAGCAGAGCCAGGGGGGCTATAGTCCATAAGGTCGCAGAGACAGACATGACTGAGTGACTGAGCATGCCTTGCCTCAGTGTGATGCTCCTTTCTTTGCCTATTTATACTCAATCCAAACCCAGTTCTTAAATTCAGCCTCACTCTTTTCCTTCCTCTCATGACTCTTTTCACATAGTATTATGACTCTTTTCACATAATATTTCACTTGCATACACATTTTTTTGCTCCAGAATTTGTAAAATATACTGCAAAAATGTTTTTGTATCCTTTATCTCTTCTAGTACAAGGTAAGTACTGAGTGAGTGAAAGTTGCTCAGTTGTGTCCAACTCTTTGTGATCCCATGGACTGTATAGTCCATGGAATTCTCCAGGCCAGAATATTGGAGCGGGTAGCCATTCCCTTCTCCAGGGAATCTTCCCAACCCAGGGATCGAATCCAGGTCTCCCACATTGCAGGCAGATTCTTTACCAGCTGAGCCACAAGTGAAGTCAGGGTAAGTACTGGAAGCCCTCAAATAATGTCTGACCAGTCTTTACATCAGCTCCTTAACCTTTCATGTTGGTTTTAGTTCACATACACATTGTTGAAATTGCACACCAAAATGTGATTATGGTATGTGCATTCAGACATACAAAGTGGGCAGTAGAAAAATCTATTTGAAATATTTAGCCTAGAGTGTTAAATTCAATCCTAGAAGGCAAGAATCATTTAGCTGTGTCAGGTTCAGAGCTATATATAAGTTTATTGTTTTATAACAAGTCTGGTCTATTTCAGTGTATTGTTCTCTGTACAAGGTCTCCTTGTAACCATGCATTATAATAGACTGTTGCCAGCATTCTCAAAGTTTCAGAGATGGATTCTTGATTACTTGCTTCCTGCCCCAGGGATTCTTGCTGTTAGGATTGTCATTAAACAAAGCAGCCTCCCTGGCATTGTATTCTGACAAACAATTTGCACCTTTGTAAACTGATTAACGGAATGAGTTTGTTTTGATAATTGATCCTTGACTTCATTTTAAAGGACAGCAAACTTTTAAAAGGACTTCTATGTTTGTTACAAATGCTTTTCCTGAAATTTAAAAATAATTTAGAAATCTATTTTAAAAAGAGAACACCAAGAAACAAATTGAGACTGGAGACCTTTCTTTCAAATTACTATGGATGTGAATTAATTGAGATGACCAACCCAGCTTCAGACTTTATCTTCTTAGCATCATCCCCTCCCACCAACCCAAAGTGAGTGATGGACTCTTTTTGAAGTATAGTTGACTTATAATATTACTAGTTTCAGATGTACAGCACAGTGATTCAGTATTTTTATAATTATATTTTATTTAATGTTATTGCAAAATAACGGCTATATTTCTGTGCCGTGCAATGTATCCTTGTTGTATATCTATTTTACACATAGTAGTTGGGCTGCCGTCTATGGGGTCGTACAGAGTCGGTTACTACTGATGTGACTTAGCAGCAGCAGCAGCAGCAGCAGTTTGTATATCTTGATCCCATACCTCTATTTTTATTCTTTTTCCCTCTCTCCACTGTATCTACTAGAATGTTTTTTGTATCTGTAAGTCTGTTTCTGTTTTCTTATGTACATTCATTTTATTTTTTAGATTGCACATGTGAGTCATAGCAAAGTTTCTTTCTATTTCTGACATTTCACTAACATAATACTCTCTAGGTCCACCCTTGTCTTCGCAAAGGGCAGAATTCCAATCTTTTTACTGACTGAGTAATATTCCATTGTGTGTGTCTATACACACACACACACACCGCATCTGCTTAATTCATTCATCTGTTGATATGCTCTTTGGCACAGAGACAATGACCCATTTGCAGTACAACCCATGGTGAAAATTTTATAATCTAAATTATTATTATTCCTGTGAACTAATCTGTCTAAAGATCAACATAGGAATCTTTGTTAATTAACTGGATTTTAAAAAATGCTTTGTTTTGGCAACTGTTCTTCATTTCATGCTCTAGGTCAATAATTCTGTTAGTCAGTCATGCAGGCTTTGGCAAGTATGAGGGAAAGGTTTCTTCCAGTTTAACAGCCATTCTTGTTTTCTGGTATTTAATTACATTTTGTTTGTTAGATATTTCTAAGTTTTTGTGTTGTTGCTTATTTTTAATAGTTTAGTGGGTGTTCATACAAATATCAGAGTCAAAGAGTTCCAAGTAAAAAAGGAAGCTGAAAGTAAAAGGAAGGGTTAGGGATAGGCATTGATACACTCAGCTTAGGTAGAAATTTGCGTAACTGATCATTTTGGTGGTCTAATGAAATCTAGTGTGTCTTTGATATTGGTAAAGACTATTAAAAATATGTTATCAGTAGAGTACACTTTAAAAATGGAAAGGAGATTTTAAAAGCCATTGTGAGTTAATAATGTGACACTAGCCCTTCTATTAAAAAAACAAACAAACAAAAAAGCCTGCTCTTTTCACTTTAAAGTGAGTGTAGGATTGGGGTCCTATACATTATGCAGTTGGGGGGAAATGTGACTAAACATGGTTGTCAGCAGACTTAAAAATGACAAAAACACTGTCCACACAAAAATTTATTTTCACCATTTCTTGAGGTAACAAGAAGTGGAATAAAATAGATTTTCATTCTGTAGAATGATTCTGACATCTTGAACTCATAAAATTCCCCTGGGAAATGGCCAGAGATGGATACTGATATAAAAAATTCCCATTTTGAACTCTTTATAAGCGTTTTTCTTACTATTCAGTGCCCTTTAGTTATGCTAGAGAAAACACAGTGAAAGAGTGTAAGTTCTTAACTGGTTAATGAAAAATTGAGATAAACAAAAGAGTTGCTTAAATATAGATTTTCTCCTCACATAATTTGTCTCATTAAAATGCTTTTAATATTCTGTATTCTGATTTTCCTTGAAGGAAATATTGTTCTACAAAATTTCAATGAGACATGCTAAAAATAATGTCTGTGACAGAAATGTTAATTTCCTATCTAAATAATTAAATTTAAAACTATTGCATCTTATATTTCAAAAAAGATCATTAGATCTTTTCCCTTAAGGGAAAACTGATACCCAGGGAGAATAAAAAAACTTTACCCAAAGTCACAGAGCTAACGATCAGTTTTTTGGGTTGGGTTAAACCCAAGTTACTTTTCTCTATTCTAATTCTCTTTCCATTGTGTTAAGCCATCACTGCTTATTTGAAAGTCTGCCTTCATTCATTGTATTGCAATAAGGAAATCTTGATCAAGTCAGCATACAATATGCAATTCAGTAATTTGACTGCCATGTAGGAGTCCAACAAGCTAGATTTAGGTTGTGGGACATTCTGGTTTTCATTTTGTATATTTTCTTTTTTATTCTACATAGGTTAAAATATTGCATATGGACTGGAAAAATATAAGTTTTTGGTTGTTGTTCTAGGGAGGCATTATATCAAATTGTGAAATAGATGTTTTCTTTAGTATCTTCAGTTTTTACTCTTGTTGTCATTTCTTTCACCATCTCCACAATGTCTTTCATCTGAGATCTTCTACCCTATTATTTGTATTTGATTATGGACTAGACTGCAAAAGTAGGAAGTCAAGAAACACCTGGGGTAACAGGCAAATTTGGCCTTGGAATATAGAATGAAGCAGGGCAAAGGCTAATAGAGTTATGACAAGAGAACACACTGGTCATAGCAAACACCCCTTCTTCCAGTAACACAAGGGAAGACTCTACACATGGACATCACCAGATGGTCAACACCGAAATCAGATTGATTATATTCTTTGCAGCCAAAGATGGAGAAGCTCTATACAGTCAGCAAAAACAAGACCAGGAGCTGACTGTGGCTCAGATCATGAACTTCTTATTGCCAAATTCAGACTTAAATTGAAGAAAGTAGGGAAAACCACTAGACCATTCAGGTATGACCTAAATCAAATTCCTTATGATTATACAGTGGAAGTGAGAAATAGATTTAAGGGCCTAGATCTGATAGATAGAGTACCTGATGAACTATGGGTGGAGGTTTGAGACATTGTACAGGAGACAGGGATCAAGACCATTCCATGGAAAAGAAATGCAAAGAAGCAAAATGGCTGTCTGAGGAGGCCTTACAAATAGCTGTGAAAAGAAGAGAAGCAAAAAGCAAAGGAGAAAAGGAAAGATACAAACATCTGAATGCAGAGTTCCAAAGAATAGCAAGGAGAGATAAGAAAGCCTTCCTCAGTGATCAATACAAAGAAATAGAGGAAAACAACAGAATGGGAAAGACTAGAGATCTCTTCAAGAAAATTAGAGATACCAAGGGAACATTTCATGCAAAGATGGGCTCAATAAAGGACAGAAATGGCATGGACCTAACAGAAGCAGAAGATATTAAGAAGAGGTGGCAAGAATACACAGAAGAACTGTACAAAAAAGATCTTCACGACCCAGATATTCATGATGCTGTGATCACTGACCTAGAGCTAGACATCCTGGAATGTGAAGTCAAGTGGGCCTTAGAAAGCATCACTACGAACAAAGCTAGTGGAGGTGATGGAATTCCAGTTGACCTATTTCAAATTCTAAAAGATGATGCTGTGAAAGTGCTGCACTCAGTATGCCAGCAAATTTGGACAACTCAGCAGTGGCCACAGGACTGGAAAAGGTCAGTTTTCATTCCAATCCCAAAGAAAGGCAATGCCAAAGAATGCTCAAACTACCTCACAATTGCACTCATCTCACATGCTAGTAAAGTAATGCTTAAAATTCTCCAAGCCAGGCTTCAGCTGTACATGAACCGTGAACTTCCTGATGTTCAAGCTGGTTTTAGAAAAGGCAGAGGAACCAGAGATCAAATTGCCAACATCTGCTGGATCATCAAAAAAGCAAGAGAGTTCCAGAAAAACATTTATTTCTGCTTGAGTGACTATGCCAAAGCCTTTGACTGTGTGGATCACAATAAACTGTGGAAAATTCTGAAAGAGATGGGAATACCAGACCACCTGACCTGCCTCTTGAGAAATTTGTATGCAGGTCAGGAAGCAACAGTTAGAACTGGACATGGAACAACAGACTGGTTCCAAATAGGAAAAGGAGTATGTCAAGGCTGTATATTGTCACCCTGCTTATTTAACTTCTATGCAGAGTACATCATGCAAAATGCTGGACTGGAGGAAGCACAAGCTGGAATCAAGACTGGAGGGAGAAATATCAATAACCTCAGATATGCAGATAACACCACCCTTATGGCAGAAAGTGAAGAGGAGCTAAAAAGATTCTTGATGAAAGTGAAAGTCGAGAGTAAAAAATTTGGCTTAAAGCTCAACATTCAGAAAATGAAGATCATGGCATCTGGTCCCATCACTTCATGGGAAATAGATGGGAAAACAGTGGAAACTGTGTCAGACTTTATATTTTTCGGCTCCAAAATCACTGCAGATGGTGACTGCAGCCATGAAATTAAAAGACACTCCTTGGAAGAAAAGTTATGACCAACCTAGATAGCATATTCAAAAGCAGAGATATTACTTTGCCAATAAAGGTCCGTCTATTCAAGGCTATGGTTTTTCCTGTGGTCATGTATGGATGTGAGAGTTGGACTGTGAAGAAAGCTGAGCACGGAAGAATTGATGCTTTTGAACTGTGGTGTTGGAGAAGACGCTTGAGAGTCCCTTGGACTGCAAGGAGATCCAACTAGTCCATTCTGAAGGAGATCAGCCCTGGGATTTCTTTGGAAGGAATGATGCTAAAGCTGAAACTCCAGTACTTTGGCCACCTCATGCGAAGAGTTGACTCATTGGAAAAGACTCTGATGCTGGGAGGGATTGGGGCCAGGAGGAGAAGGGGACGACAGAGGATGAGATGGCTGGATGGCATCACCACCTTGATGGACATGAGTTTGAGTGAACTCTGGGAGTTGGTGATGGACAGGGAGGCCTGGCGTGCTGTGATTCTTGGGGTCGCACAGAGTTGGACACGACTCAGCGACTGAACTGATGTCATTTTGAACCTGGATAATATTGTTTAAATTTTATTGTGAATTTGAATGAATATGCTACGTCTTGTTCAAGTATTTGTGTTTTGACATTGAAGAATAAAAGGTCACATCTCTAATTATAAAAATAAATTTAGGAACTAATCATTAGATTTAAAAAGTTTTATTTATTTATTATATTTGCTTGAAATCATGCAACCTGTGTAGTTATCTATTCTATTTTCT
Organism: Bos javanicus; assembly: GCF_032452875.1. Classification (NCBI taxonomy): domain Eukaryota; kingdom Metazoa; phylum Chordata; class Mammalia; order Artiodactyla; family Bovidae; genus Bos; species Bos javanicus. The sequence goes on along the minus strand of NC_083874.1, from coordinate 89,117,154 downwards.
CCTTGTTGTTCAGTTTCTCAGTCCTATGCAACTCTTTGCGACCCCATGGACCTCAGCACGCCAGGCTTTCCTGTCCTTCACCATCCCCCAAAGCTTGCTCAAACTCATGTCCATTGAGTCAGTGATGTCATTCAACCATCTTGTCCTCTGTCATCCCCTTCTCCTCCTGCCTTAAATCTTTCCCAGCATCAGGGTCTTTTCTAATGAGTCAGTTTCTTCAAGTCAGGTGGCCAAAGTATTGGAGCTTCAGCTTCAGTATCCAATCCTTCTAACGAATATTCAGGATTAATTTCCTTTAGGATTGACTGGTTCGATCTTTTTGCTGTCCAAGGGACTCTCAAGAGTCTTCTTCAACACCACAGCTCAGAAACATCAATTCTTGGAGTTCAGCCTTCTTTATGGTCCAATTGTCGCATCCATACATGACTCCTGGAAAAACCATAGCTTTGACTAGATGGACCTTTGTGGTTTTTTTTGTTTGTTTGTTTGTTTTTGGCATTTGCTTCATAGAACAATAATCATTGGTCTTCTGCTTTGTATCAGAATTTGTAAAATGAATCAGTGTAATTTTGTATTCAGTTCAGTTCAGTCGCTCTGTTGTGTCCAGTCTTTGTGACCCCATGAATCGCAGCACGCCAGGCCTCCCTGTCCATCATCAACTCCCGGAGTTTACTCAAACTCACGTCCATTGAGGCGGTGATGCCATCCAGCCATCTCATCCTCTGTCGTCCCCTTTTCCTCCTGCCCCTAGTCCCTCCCAGCATCAGAGTCTTTTCCAATGAGTCAACTCTTCGCATGAGATGGTCAAAGTACTGGAGTTTCAGCTTTAGCATCATTCATTCCAAAGAACACCCAGGGCTATTAGATTCAGTTAAATTCATCAACATTTATTCACTGGCCCTGTCTAGGCACTGTGCTAGTACTCTGAGGGTGAGAAAGATGAGTAGGACATTGGACTATTCTGAAAGATCTGAAAAACAATATATTCTTGGGTACAAGGTGGCTTAAATACCACATTTTCTAATTTTCTATTTTTATGACTGAAAACATGGCTTCCAGGTCCTTCTCTACCAATTCCATGCAACCACGGCAAACTGGTTCAAGTTTGTATTGTATTTGAATTGCTCTATAATCTGTTGTTGAGTTGCCAAGTTGTGTCTGACTCTGCGACCCATTGGACTGCAGCACAGCAGGCTTTCCTGTTCCTTGCCGTCTCCTGGAGTTTGCCCAAGTTCACATCTATTTCATTGGTGATGCCATCCAAGCATCTCATCCTCTGTGTCTATTGTATAGCATCATTCGTAGTTCTCAAATGTTTTGGACTCAGGAACCTTTAATAGTCTTAAAAGCTATTGAGGATCAAAAAGACCTTCTAAATATATATAAATAAAAGTCACTCAGTCACGTCCAACTCTTAGCAACCCCAACGACTGTAGCCTGCCAGGCTACTCTCCATGGTATTCTCCAGGCAAGAATACTGGAGTAGGTTGCCATGCCCTCCTCCAGCAGATCTTCCCAACCCAGGGATTGAACCTGGGTATCCTGCATTGCAAGCAGATTCTTTACTGTCTGAGCCACCAGGGAAGCCCATGAATACTGTAGTGGGTAGCCTATCCCTTCTCCAAGGGATCTTCCCAGTACAAGGATGGAACTGGGGCCTCCTGCATTTCAGGTTAATTCTTTACCATCTGAGCTACCAGGAAAGCCCAAAAAGACCTTTAATTTTTGTGAATAATGTATATCAGTATATACCACATTAAAAATGAATACTGAGAAAGTTTCAAACTATGCATTCAGTTCAGTTCAATCGCTCAATCCCGTCCGACTCTTTGTGATCCCAGGGACTGCAGCATGCCAGGTTTCCCTTTCCATCACAAATTCCTGAGGGTTTCTCAAACTCATGTCCATCAAGTCAGTGATGGCATCCAACCATCTCATCCTCTGTCATCCCCTTCTCCTCCTGCCTTCAATCTTTCTCAGCATCAGGGTCTTTTCCAGTGAATCAGTTCTTCACATCAGGTGGCCAAAGTATTGAAGAAGCTTCAGCATCAATTTATGTATTAAATTGCATAAATGCATTAAAGCTGTGCATTAATTTATTAAAAAATAACATTAAAGACAATAATAAATATCAATATCTAGTAATGAAACTTTTCATAAAGGAGGCCACCCTACATTTCCCAACACATATTTAATGAGAAGATTATTTTATATATTTGAAAATATCTTTAATGTCTGGTTTAACAGAAAACATCTACATTCAATCTGTTGTTACATGTTGTTTGGTTACATAATATCAAGAAAATCTTGCTTCATAAACATATATGTAAAAGGGGGATATTTTAAGTATTCTTTCTGATATTACACCAAAACTCAACATGTATAATGATTTCTTAAAGGTTATTTGAAATGTAGAATATGAAACTAGGCCAATAACCATTCACACTTGTTACGTTAAAATCCATATGCCTATCTTATATTTTAAATTTATCTTTTATGCATGCATGTTTTTGTAACAGTATTATTTATGATTTGGAAAATACTGGTTTACTAAGCTAAGCTATGCATATCTGTAAGTGTTGACTCACCTTATTATACAGTATTAATAAAGCACATTCATTACTGTCACCAGCAGTTTATCAGACAAATCTTTATGTCTTGAGAAGCTGTCATGATGACAGATGCACAATTCCCAAAATTCTAAGTTCTGCTTGAAAGCTTAAATTTTACCTTTGGCAAAACATGCAAGTGAAAGTGAAGTTGCTCAGTCATGTCCAATTCTTTGCGACGCCATGGACTGTAGTCTACTGAGCTCTTCCGTACATGGGATTTTCCAGGCAAGAATACTGCTGTGGATTGCCATTTCCTTTTCCAGGGGCTCTTCCTGGCCCAGGGATTGAACCCAGGTCTCCCACATTGTAGGCAGATGCTTTGCTGTCTGAGCCACCAGGCAAAACATACCATCCAAATAATTTTCCCTAAGGTGACTGAGTCATTTTTTTGTCATCTTCAAGACAGTGCCTATAAAATAAGCAAATCTGAAGAATCAAAGTTCTTCTTTTTTTTTCAAGTAAAAATTATGTTCTGTGGAGAATAATGGCTAGTTCACTGGAAACTTGAGCTGTCATATCATGCTTTTCCTGGAGGCGACTGCTGTCCAGTATGCAGAAGGATGTTAGGTACACTCCCCATTTTGTCACAGAGATTATTAAAAACATGTACATAAGACTTGACATTTAATGAAGGTGGATTTTTATTTTTATTTGTGTTTTACAGTGACAGCGACAAGTACAGTCACTCCTAGTGTAGCTCAGTGCCACCTCTTTGATCCACTCGAAGGTGCCAGCAGTTTTACCCACCATTTCTTTTACACCATTAGTGAAAACTTCAATAGTTAATAAAAGAACAGCAGCAAAACTTAAGCCTGCTAGGAAACTAGTTTTGAGCTTAAGGACCCTGAAAGGGAACTGTGGATCCCTTGAACTTCATGGGCCATACTTTGGCAATGGTTGCTAAAGTAGACAGAACCTTATATTAGTATACAATCTAGCTTGATACTTTTTAGCCATTGTGATAATGGAAAAAAACTTGCTTTTCTGGGCCTCAGTTTTTACAAAATGAGGCGAAGTGGAAATCTTTACTTTTTGAATTTTCTTTCTCTTTTTTTTTCTGATTTCTTTTGTTTACATTTATAAAGTTACCACCTGACAGACCAGAGCAGTTCTAAGTCCTGAAAATATTCATTTGCCCACTGATCAAGTTGCGATTTGTGTCAAGTAAGGAACTAAAGATATTAAATATTTTCTTAAAGATGTGCCATTTGGAGATGAGAAGGTCATTTATTTATGATTTTTCTTTTTAAATTTGAAATAATTGTCAAACTTTTAACCTTTCTATGATTATAATTTCTATACTTTAAATTTTTATATTATTTTAATTTTTGAACAATAATCTCTGGCCTGCTAATGATAATCATAGTAACCATTTACTGAGTGCATATGTTAGTCATTACGCTAGCCACTTTATTGTCATTATTATGAAGAAATCAGTAAAATACTCAAATTTCCCCTTAAACTAAAGGAAGTGAATTACTTATAATGGGAAAATATATGACTTTTTTTTGAGACCATAAAACAAAACCCTTCACCTTTACAATTTTAACATGCAATAGATAGGGGCTTCCCTGGTGGCTCAGATGGTTAAGAAACTGCCTGAAATGCAGGAGACCCGGTTCAATCCCTGGGTCAGGAAGATGCCCTGGAGAAGGGACTGGCAATCCACTCCAGTATTCTTGCCTGGAGAATCTCATGGACAGAGAAGACTGGCAGGCTATAGTCCATGGAGTCCCAAAGAGTTGGACATGACCGAGCGACTTTTACTTTCACGAGATTCCAGGTGGTATCATGTGACAAAACCATTTTTTCCTATATTTTGTTATTTGAATGTTGAGAAAATTTTGTGATTCATATACAAATGTATTTAAACACATGTGATTTACCTAAGCAAAATATCAAGATTGTTGCAAATTAAGCAGTAGCAAGCAGGTAGTTCAGGTATTGTTCATGAAAGGATCATCATGAACAAAATTGAAAGTAATTTGAAAAACAGAAGTGAGCTTCACTTCTGGAGTTTACAGTTGTGTTTATTGTAGGACATGATCTTTTTCTTAGTCCCCAAGGAAACTGACATCTGTATTTGATTTAATGGACTGTTGTTCAAAACCCATGCAGAAGATCTTAGTGTCTCTGTGAGCATACCCAGCTTCTCAGCTTAGGCTCCCAGAGTTCAGAGCAGGCACTCTGGGAAAGAACTCATGTTTCTATGCATTTTGACTGACTGAGCTTATTCCTCTTTGAAAGTTTGTTCCTCTTTGAATCTGTTTTTTATCTCTAAGTTGATGAAAAATGTGTTTTGTTATATTTTGTTATCGTTTTAAGCAAAGACCAGAATCAGATCAGAACTTAAAGCATGATTTTGTATTAAATTATGTCATTCAAACCTAAGTCCCGCTCCCTTGTTCTTTGGCCTGAATTCTGAATGAAGATTTAGAGAGAATATAGGTACAGTTGTGTGTCAAGGAATCAAATAAGGTGTGACTATATCAAAATCAATCTCATTCAGATACCTGCTATTAAATTTTACCTCTCTTCTATAAGGGATAGCTAATATACTGTTCAAAAGCTCTTTAGTAGGAACATCTGAAAATGTAGTTTTGTGCTGTACTAAACTTTAATAACTAAGGCTTCTTTCCGTGTTTTTAAAAAGCCTGACAATAATGGCTCTGTAATTACTGAACTAATGTTATCAATTCCAACAGATATCACATTTATTAAACAGAAAATGCTATGTTGCCGTTCATCAGTTAGAAATGTGTGTAATTGAAATATGAAAATGAAGTCTGTTGGAGTATGTGATTCATCATGAATTCTGCAAGCCCTACACTAACTCTCTTTTTCCTAATTAAACTGTCAAATTGAAATCTTATAATTAATGCAACCACATGCCTTACACTGGGTTTTCCACCCGCATGTAAAGCTCAATTCAGCAGAAACTTTACAAGAGCCTTCTTTAGGAAGAATGCAGTTCTTTGCTCTTCTGACCTCTTGAGCAGAAATGCTGCCATGCTCCCCCAGCACAGAATATTGTATGTCATGAGATTTCTATTCTCTGCATGATTAGGAGCAGAGTGGGCTAATACATATGCCAGGAGAGCTGGTAATCCTGGTTTTGAGTTTTTCCTGGAGGGGACGTTGAGCGCTGCAGTGAGGTCTTCTGTATTCTTTTCATCATTGTATATTTCTACCCCATGACTAGGGTTTTTTATGCTGTTGCTTAAATTTAAAGACTTAGGAGGTTTTTTTATCTGATTAGAACTTTAAGGACATAAATTTACACATCTATTCTGTAAGACTGAACAGCACAAAGTGAATAGCAGGAATTTACTTATACTCAGGGTAAAAACTGTACATGTAACACTTACTCTGGCCAGAGTGGGTATACTGAATTCTGCTTTGGCAAGGAGGGGTCTTGGAGGTATCTTACTTGAAGAGGGTTTATTTCTGGCATTGTTGTTATTCTTGTTCAGTCACTAACTCATGTCCACCTATTTGCAACCCCATGAATAGTTGCATGCCAGGCTTCCCTGTCCTTCATTATCTCCTGAAGTTTCCTCAGACTCGTGTCTATTGAGTCGGTTATGCCAGTCAATCACCTCAGGATATTTATGCATATCTCTGTCAAATCACTTGATGGTAAAAAGATTTTATGTCTTGTGCTAACTCTTATCCATTGGTAGTTACTAGCTGGGATATTATCTTCAGAAGGATTGTGTACTTACCTCTGACTCAGCTGGGTGACATAGGCCTGGGATCAGTTATTATGTCTGATTGATAAGGCAATGGTAGGGGCAGCAAAGTGTCTCTTAATTCCATCTCTGGGTTTGTCAGGCCCTTATAGATGTCTTTGTCAAGTGCTTTTCATCATCTGTGGTATCTCTAGTCTTTCAGGTTTTTATAAGATTCAATTTCTGGTCAAACTTGAGCTTGTCTTAAGTTTCTTTAAGAAACAGTTTTGTTCTCTGCTTAGTTTCTGAATTTAATAATTAAAGATTTATATTTTAAATTTATTTGAAGTATAGTTGTTTTACACTGTTGTGTTAATTTCTGCGGTGTAGCAAAATGATTCAGTTATATATATATATGTATACACACACACACACATACACACACAGATATACACACATATTCTTTTCCATTATGGTTTATATTGAATAAACCAAGGATATTGACTATAGTTTTCAGTGCTATATAGTAGGACCTTGTTATTTATCCATTCTATGTCCGCACTTGCTAACCTCAAATTCCCAGTCCATCGCTTCCCACCCCCACTCCCCTTGGCAACCACAAGTCAGTTCTGTGTGTCTGAATAATCACAAACTTGTTATCATTGGAACTATTATTTTTCTCAATTTCTACAAAGCATTATTTTACTCACTGGCCTCATCTTTTACATAGATGCAGTTCTGTTTATTTTCTGGTTCAATTGAACCCACAAACATAATTTCATTAAAAAAAATACAGTTGGCCCTCTGTATCCACAGGTTTAGCATTAACATAGTCAATTAACTTTACATTGAAAATAGTCTGAAAAAAAATTCTAGAACGTTCCAAAGGCGAAACTTGAATTTCCTTGGAACAGAGAACTATTTACATAGCATTTATATTGCATTAGGTGATCTGAATTATAAGTAATCTGGAGGTGATATAAAGTATATGGGAGGATGTACATCAGTTCAGTTCAGTTGCTCAGTTGTGTCTGACTGTTTGAGACCCATGTCCTGCAGCATGCCAGGGTTCCCTGTCCATCACCAGCTCCTGGAGCTTACTCAAACTCATGTCCATTGAGTTGGTGATGCCATCCAACCATCTCATCCTCTGTCATCCCCTTCTCCTCCTGCCTTCAGTCTTTCCCAGCATCAAGGTCTTTTCCAATGAGTCAGTTCTTCGCATCAGGTGGCCAAAGTATTGGAGTTTCAGCTTCAGCACCAGTCCTTCCAATGAATATTCAGGACTTATTTCCATTAGGATGGACTGGTTGGATCTCCTTGCAGTCCAAGAGACTCTCAAGAGTCTTCTCCAACACCACAGTTCAAAAGCATCAATATTTCAGCACTCAGCTTTCTTTATAGTCCAACTCTCACATCCATACATGTGCATAGGTTTATGCAAATACTATGCTATTGTCATGCGAGTGTATGTTCCTCGGTTCTTTGTCTCGTCACAACAAAGATTTGGAGCGATGCTATTTTATAAAAGTGACTTTAGTATTCCTGGATTTTGGTATCTGTGGGAGTCCTAGAAGCAATTTTCTATGAACACTGAATGATAACTGTATACAGTTCCCGGTGGTTTAGTCACTAAGTCATGTCCGACTCTTGCGACCCCATAGACTATAGTCAGCCAGGCTCCTCTGTCCATGGAATTCTCCAGGTAAGAATACTGGAGTGGGTTGCATTTCCTTCTCCAGGGGATCTTCCCAATCCAGGATTCGAACTTGTGTCTCCTGCATTGCAGGCAGATTCTCTACTGACTGAGCTATGAAGGAAGCCTATTTACAGTTCCTAACCTGGTCAGTTAATATGCACAGTTAATACTCATTTCACCTATCTAAGGATACATAGCTAGTATGCCCCTGGTTAGTATATACTAGGCAGGCTGGGGCGGGGGTGGGGGCAATTGCTGGGGAGTCAGAAAGCATCTGCTTTAATGATAGTACATCAACTCAGCTTCTCTGTATATTAAGAAACATGTTAGTGTTTAGAAGTCTGCACTGTGCTAGTGAGTGGGAGCTATCAGGAGGGAGACAGTGAAAAAAGGCTTTCTTTTTACTCTATGCTGCTGCTAAGTTGCTTCAGTCGTGTCCGACTCTGTGCAACCCCATAGACGGCAGCCCACCAGGCTCCCCCGTCCCTGGGGTTCTCCAAGCAAGAATACTGGAGTGTGTTGTTATTTCCTTTTCCAATGCATGAAAGTGAAAATGAAGTCGCTCAGTTGTGTCTGACTCTTAGCGACCTCATGGACTGCCGCCCACCAGGCTCCTGCATCCATGGGATTCTCCAGGCAAGAGTACTGGAGTGGGGTGCCATTGCCTTTACTCTATAGACATTTTTATATCAGTGCATATTCCTTTTGTAATTTTTCTACAATGAATATTGTAACCTTTATACCATTACATTTACAAACTTTTGTAACCTGCATGTCAGCTAGGACATCTATAGTCTTTTTGATCTAGATGAGATATTCTTGAATGCCTATTATCTGGCCTATAGTAAGAACATGTGCTTGCAAGTTTCTGAAGGTAGTGAGAGAGTCAATTCCTAGGCAGGCTGATAAGAAGCCTGGGGACCTGGAGGAGGAGAAAGGGGCCTGGGGCTCTAGGAGGAGATAGGAGTCTGGAATTCGAGGAGGAGGAAAGGACAAACATCCTTTCTCTCTCTCTCTCTCTCTCTCTCTCTCTCTCTCTCTCTCTCTCTCTCTCTCTCTACATTCCTTAGTCTTAGTCACATAAAATGTTTTTTTCTTTAAGCCCAGAACTGATGATTACACAACAAAAAACTCAGTTTAAACTCTGTAACTAAATATTATATAACAACAATGTGTCCTGCTTGAGGATAGTTTCTCTTTCCTGAAAACCTTCTTACTAATCCTAATTATCTTAGAATGTGTATTATGGGAGCGGGTCTGGTAAGATCTTTACAACCTTGAGACATTCTTTTGATTTATTGTAATACCATCAACAGAAAATTGAATTAAAGATTTACTGAGCATGCCCCACCCATCAGAACAAGACCCAGTTTCCCCCTCAGTCAGTCTCTCCCATCAGGAAGCTTCCATAAACCACTTATCCTTCTCCACCAGAGGGCACAGACACTGAAAATCACAATTGTAGAAAACTAACCAATCTGATCATATGGACCACAGCCTTGTCTAACTCAATGAAACTATGAGCCATGCCAGGTAGGGCCACCTGAGACAGATGGGTCATGGTGGAGAGTTCTGACAAAATGTGGTCCACTGGAGAAGGGAATGGCAAACTGCTTCAATATCGTTGCCTTGAGAATCCCATGAACTGTATGAAAAAGCAAAAAGGACACTGAATGATGAACTCTCCAGGTTGGTAGGTGCCCAATATGCTACTGGAGATCAGTGGAGAAATAACTCCAGAAAGATTGAAGAGATAGAGCCAAAGCAAAAACAACACCCAGTTGTGGATGTGACTGGTGATAGAAGCAAGGGCTGATGCTGTAAAGAGCAATATTGCATAGGAACCTAGAATGTTAGGTCCATGAATCAAGGCAAATTGGAAGTGATCGAACAGGAGATGGTAAGAATGAACGTCGACATATTAGAAATTAGTGAACTAAAATGGACTGGTGGATGAATTTAACTCAGATAACCATGATATCTACCACTGTGGGCAAGAATCCCTTAGAAGAATTGGAGTAGCCATCATGGTCAACAAAGAGTCTGAAATGCAGTACTTGGATGCAATCTCAAAAATGACAGAGTGATCTCTGTTCGTTTCCAAGGCAAACAATTCAATATCACAGTAATCCAAGTCTATGCCCCAACTAGTAATGATGAAGAAGCTGAAGTTGAATGGTTCTATGAAGACCTGTACAAGACCTTTGGAACTAGCACCCAAAAAAGATATCCTTTTCATTATAGGGGACTGGAATGCAAAAGTAGGAAGTCAAGAAATACCTGGAGTAGCAGGTAAATTTGGCCTTGGAGTACAGAATGAAGCAGGGCAAAGGCTAATAGAGTTTTGCCAAGAGAATGCACTGGTCATAGCAAACACCCTCTTCCAACAACACAAGAGAAGACTCTGCACATGGACATCACCAGATGGTCAACACCGAAATCAGATTGATTATATTCTTTGCAGCCAAAGGCGGGAAAAGCTCTATATAGTCGGCAAAAACAAGACCGGGAACTGGCTGTGGCTCAGATCATGAACTCCTTATTGCCAAATTCAGACTTAAATTGAAGAAAGTAGGGAAAACACTAGACCATTCAGGTATGACCTAAATCGACCTAAATCAAATCCCTTACGAATATACAATGGAAGTGAGAAACAGATTTAATGGATTAGATCTGATAGAGTGCCTGAAGAATAATGGATGGGGGTTTGTGACATTGTACAGGAGATAGGTATCAAGACTGTCCCCATGAAAAAGAAGTGCAAGAAGGCAACATGGTTGTCTGAGGAGGCCTTACAAACAGCTGTGAAGAGAAGAGAAGCAAAGGGCAAAGGATAAAAGGAAAGATATACCCATTTGAATGCAGAGTTCCAAAGAATAGCAAGGAGAGATAAGAATACCTTCCTCAGTGATCAATGCAAAGAAATAGAGGAAAACCATAAAAAGGGAAAGACTAGAGGATCTCTTCAAAAAATTAGAGATACCAAGGGAACATTTCATGCAAAGATGGGCTCAAGAAAGGACAGAAATGGTATGGACCTAACAGAAGCAGAAGATATTAAGAAGAGGTGGCAAGAATACACAGAAGAACTATACAAAAAAGATCTTCATGACCCAGATAATCACGATGGTATGATCACTCACCTAGAGCCAGACATTCTGGAATATGAAGTCAAGTGGGTCTTAGGAAGCATCACTACAAACAAAGCTAGTGGAGGTGATGGAATTCCAGTGGAGCTATTTCAAATCCTGAAAGATGATTTTGTGAAAGTGCTGCACTCAGTATGCAAGCAAATTTGGAAAACTCAGCAATGGCCACAGGACTGGAAAAGGTCAGTTTTCATTCCAGTCCCAAAGAAAGGCAATGCCAAAGAATGCTCAAACTACCGCACAATTGCACTCATTTCACATGCTAGCAACGTAATGCTCAAAATTCTCCAAGCCAGGTTTCAACAGTATGTGAACCATGAACTTCCAGATGTTCAAGCTGGATTTAGATAAGGTAGAGGAACCAGAGATCAAATTGCCAACATCTGCTAGATCATGGAAAAAGCAAGAGAGTTCCAGAAAAAACATCTATTTCTGCTTTACTGACTATGCCAAAGCCTTTGACTGTGTGGATCATAATAAACTGTGGAAAATTCTGAAGGAGATGTGAATATCAGACCACCTGACCTGCCTCCTGAGAATTCTGTATGCAAGTCAAGAAGCAGCAATTAGAAGTGCACATGGAACAAAAGAGTGGTTCCATATCAGGAAAGGAGTATGTCAAGGCTGTATATTGTCATCTTGTGTATTTAACTTATATGCACAGTACATTGTGTGAAATGCTGGGTGGGATGAAGCACAAGCTGGAATCAAGATTTCTGGGAGAAATAACAATAATCTCAGATATGCAGATGACACCATCCTTATGGTAGAATGCGAAGAAGAACTTAAGAGTCTCTTGATGAATGTGAAAAAGAGGAAAGTGAAAAAGTTGGCTTCAAATTCAACATTCAGAAAACTAAGATCATGGCATCTGGTCCCATCACTTCATGGCAAATAGATGGGGAAACAGTGACTGACTATTTTTTGTGGCTCCAAAATCACTGCAGATGGTGACTGCAGCCATGAAATTAAAAGATGCTTGTTCCTTGGAAGAAAATTTATGACCAACCTAGGCAGCATATTAAAAAGCAGAGACATTACTCTCAACAAAGGTCTGTCTAGTCAAAGCTACGGTTTTTACAGTAGTCACGTATGAATGTGGGTGTTGGACTATAGAGAAAGCTGAGCGCCAAAGAATTGATGCTTTTGAACTGTGGTGTGGAGAAGACTCTTGAGAGTCCCTTGGACTGTAAGGAGATCCAATCAGTCCATCCTAATGAAAATAAGTCCTGAATATTCATTGGAAGGACTGATGTTGAAGCTGAAACTCCAATAATTTGGCCACCTGATGTGAAGAACTGACTCATTTGAAAAGACCCTGATGATGGGCAAGATTGAGGGCAGGAGGAGAAGGGGATGACAGAAGACAAGGTAGTTGGATGGCATCACCGACTGAATGGACATGAGTTTGAATAAACTCTGGGTGTTGGTGATGGACAGGGAGGCCTCGTGTCCTGCGGTCCATGGGTTGCAAAGAGTCCGACACGACTGAGCGATTGAACTGAACTGAACTGAACAACCAATTAAAAAGTATATAACTCCCTTGCTTAAACTAGCGAGGGGGCCACTCTCTGCGCCCCTTCTGATGTCTATGTCAGAACCTTTCTCTGTCTCTTTTTCACTTTGATGAATCTCTGCTACACAAAAGCTCTTGAGTGATCAAGCATGGTCCCTCATCCCGAAGCTAAATTTTCTTCTTGGAGATCATGAATTTGATACCGTTCACCGTAAGCTATCAGTAGGCTTATATTTTCATGGCTATACAAATTTTTATATCATGCGTATTCCTTTTGTAATTTTTCTACAACAAATGTTGTAAACATTTTCATGATTCTAGTTTCCTTGTTTCTTTTGATTTTTTTTATCATTTTTTTTAAGCTGTTTTTTTTTTTTTTTTTTTAATCTCTGCTGTGGCTCCAACCCAAGCATAAAGCTCAAACCCTTCCTGGAAGTTGCACACACACACACACACATTTCTGAGTAAAACAGATGTTCCTGAAAGTTTGAGATGATGGAGTATTTGACACTACAGCAGTTTAAGCAATTTAATATGAAATTATGTATTTACGTTCCTAGGAGGCCCTGGGCCATTTCACTATGTTGTTCCGCCCTTCTATTGTTTTCTCTCCGAAGAACAATAATTTACCCTCAGGAGAAAAGAAAATTCTCTGATTTTATGGTACAGAATAATTTTGTTCTCTCCAGCTCCTTTTCTGAAACAGAGAATTGAGTTTTTCTTTGATATGAAGAGATACAGTAATGCACTTTGCTGCTCTAGACCTTTGCTGAACAATGGGTTTAATATCATAGGTCTCAGCCTTTCTTTGCCTCTCAATGTAGACATTATACTTACCTAGAACTGGCCTTCAGTTTGGGGTTTTATATGTATATTTATTGCGGTGCTTACATATATCTTAAAATAGACACGAAGATACATAGGTCTGGTTTTTGTGAATATGTGGAGATGTATTTTCTTTAGCCATTACCATGTCGGTTAACATGTAGCTCCTTACTATTAATAGCAACAATGTTGTATGCATAGCTTTATTAACTGCTAGGTTTTCCTTGGGGATAGATTCCTGTAAGTGCAATTAAATTTTTGCTAGATAATATTATTCTGATTGTTGAACAGATGTTTCAAGTTATAATCCAATAATCCAGTGTATGAACATTTCTATTTCACTGTAGCATCTCCAGTCTTCAGTGTTTTCCAATTATTAGGTTGATGCAAAAGTAATTGTGGTTTTGGACCGTAAATTTTAAATCATCATAACTAGGCTCAAACACATCTTTATTAATCAAAATAGAACCATTACAATCGACACATTTTTGCCAATGAGAAATAAATTGGTTTATTCCTGTAGCATAAAAATCTATGCTTCATGATTTGACGAACCCTTGGAAAGCATTTTCTGCCTCCTGCTGGTGGTGGAAGCATTTTCCCTGAAAAAAGTTGCCAAGATGCTTGAAGAGGTGGTAGTCAATCGGTGAGAGGTCAGGTGAATACTGCAGAGGAGGTGCAGCCTTGTAGCCCAATTAGTTGAACTTTTGAAGCGTTGGTTGTGCAAGGCGCAGCTGGGCGTTGTTGCTGAGAAGAACTGGGCCCTTTCTGTTGACCAATGCTGGCTGCAGGCATTGCAGTTTTTGGTGCATCTCATCGATTTGCTGAGCACACTTCTCAGATGTAATGGTTTCACAGGGATACAGAAAGCTGTAGTAAACCAGACCGGTAGCAGACCACCAAACAGTGACCAGAACCTTTTTTTTTTTTTCGGTACAAGTTGGGCTTTGGCAAGTGCTTTGGAGCTTCTTGTCCAAACACTGCGCTGGTCATCGCTGCTTTTTCACCTTCCAATTTGCTGCAAGTGCCAAACAGCCGTAGAATGATGACGTCGAGTTTTGTGGCACCTTCTCCTGTAGCTGGGAGGGGATCAGCTTTGGCTCTCGGTTGTTCTTTGTCGCCTTCCGATGGCCGGCCACTGTGCTCCTTATCTTCAAGGCTCTCATCTCCTTTGCAAAGATTCTTGAACCACCACTGTACTGTATGTTTGTTAGCAGTTCCTGGGCCAAAAGCATCGTTGATGTTGTGAGTTCTCTTTGCTCCTATAGGGCCCATTTTGAAACCAAGTACGAAAATTGATGGGATTTGCTTTTTGTCTAACACCATTTCCCTAGTCTGTAATAAATGCTGTTGTTATTGTTTAGTAGCCCACTTGTGTCTGACTCTTTCGACCTCATGGACTGCAGCCTACCAGGCCCCCCTGTCCCTCACCGTCTCCCAGAGTTTGCCCAAGTTCAGGTTCATTGCATCAGTGATGCCATCCAGACATCTCATCCTCTGACACCCTCCTCTCCTTCTGCCCTAAGTCTTTCCCAGCATCAGGACTTTTCAACTTGTCCAAGACTTTGTTTATTTTTCCAAAACAAATATAAACAACAAGTAATACGTCATTAGCAAAAAACCATAAAGTGACAAATGTGCATTAAAATCGTGTATAACATAATCCCATTTAAGAATGTTTTCCAGCATCAAATGGCAAAGTTCAACAATTCAAAACCATGATTCTTTTCCATCAAGCTAATAAAACAATTTTTGTTGATCCAGGGAAAGAGAAATGGTGTCTTGGTATTGTTTAATTTGCACTTTCTCAAGTACTGTTGATGGTGAACATATTTTTCATTCATGTATTAGCTATTTGTATTACTTTTTGGATTGCTTATTCATATTCTTTGCTCATTTTTCTATAGATACTTTCTATTTTTCTTAATGTTTTGTGGGAGCTTAGTTGTGTATTGTCAGCGGATTTTTACACATTAAACATTATAAATATTTTCTCCAAAAAGTCAGTTATTTTTTATATTATTTAAAGTATATTTTGCATCTCAGAAATTTTAGATATTTTATTTTTTTTAAACTATCACTAATTTTCTTGGAGGTTTCATATATGACTTTGAAAGCCCTTTCCATTTCCACTATTGTATTCTAACTATTTTATAGTTCAGTTTGATACATGTGGATCTTTATCAAATTTCTGCTTGTGAATTGTGTGAGGTAGGACTCTAAAGTTTTTTTTTATATGAGTGGTTGATTATCTGACTACTGTTTATTAAAAAGCTCAACATTTAAAGCTGGACTGAAATTTTCCTCCTTCCATAGACTGAATAAGCATATTTATAAGGACTAGTTTCTATATTCTGTTGTAGAGCTTTTATTTGATACTCTGTATGGCTGACGCCTCTCATTCTGTTTCATCTTCAGTTAATGTCTGGCTCTTTTACAAACCACTGACATGTATTCAGCAGTTTTCTTCCTGAGCTCCTTAGCTGTCTTCCTCTGCCCAGTCTCTGCCATACCAGTGTTGCTCAGGTGCTGGCTTTGCGTTTTCTTCCCGAATTCCAAGAAGAGATGAAAATTAGAAATTTCCCAGATGTTAAACTTATGTTAAAACTTTCTCTTTACTTCTGAACAAGTTGCAAATTCCTAGGCATACATTTCCATTAAAATCATTGGAAGTGTATATTAAGCTTGTTGGAAAGCAGAAGTTCATATTCTTCATGAAAGGACGTTATGGTAACTGTTTTTTTCCTTCTTTCAATGATCTCATAAGGAGAATAATGCATATGGTTTTTAGAAAGCAAGAATATGCAAAAAATTAATATATAAACACATCATATAGCAATAACTATTATTAACTTTTTGATGCATGACTTTCTCTTTTTTTATTTATGTTTGCTGCTGCTGCTGCTAAGTCGCTTCAGTTGTGTCCGACTCTGTGTGACCCCATAGATGGCAGCCCACCAGGCTTCCTCATCCCTGGGATTCTCCAGGCAAGAAGACTGGAGTGGGTTGCCATTTCCTTCTCCAATGCATGAAAGTGAAAAGTGAAAGTGAAGTCGCTCAGTCGTGTCCGACTCTTAGAGACCCCCTGGACTGCAGCCTACCAGGCTCCTCTGTCCATGGGATTTTCCAGGCAAGAGTACTGGAGTGGGATGCCATTGCCTTCTCCATATTTATGTTTAAACACATCTTAATATTATTTTGCTAAAATGAGCCCATAATGTGCATATTATTAATAACTTACTGCTTACTGCTTATTCACAAAACACATTGTGAACACTTTAAAGAATGAAATTAGCAATTCTTTTCAGACCTTATATTAATGCTCTTATATTGATGTACCGTGATTGGTTTAACCAATCACTATGAGGGGATTTGTGCCTGGTTTTTTTTTTTTCATTTATTTTTAATACTATAAAAAATACTGCAGAGAGGCACCTTTTAACTAAACTCTGTGTGCGTTTATGAGTATGTCCTTTGTGAATTCACCAGCATAATTATCAGAGCAAACACTATGTATGTACATTTTAAAAAATTGCCTTATCCTGCCATACTCCCCTCAAGAAACACAAAACTTGGCATTTACGTCTCTACATACAATAACATGTCCTTTATTCCCTGTGTGTGTGAGGATAGATTTCATTTGACTGCAGCCCCAGTTGGGGATCTCAGAGAGAGCACAACGAGAGGATACTGAAAGCAGAGCTGGAGACTGGGAATTTCTCCTGTTCACACACTCTTAAAACTGTTTTGTGTCTCAGCATGGTAGCTTGTCCAATATTTCAATGGATTGACTTAAAAATACTTGCTGGCTTGTGGCCAGTTTTGGATAATGTTAAAGGGAAAGGGATTCTCAAAGGACAGATTATGGGAGGAAAAAAGGAATAATTGGTTTCTCATAGGACTCAGGAAGATACTAATGCTCTCTGATAAATGAAAATGTATTGATGAATCATTGTCTGTTTCTAGCCTATTCCAACTTCCTTTTGCAGAATGGTTCAGAAACATAGCCAGTGTAGTCAGAGAGGGTGGGTTCTTGACTTGGATCTACCCCTTACTATCTGTATCAGCTTTAACAAATGAGTTTCACCTGAGTCTTGGTTTCCTAAACTACCTGTCATATTTAAGTGAGGTATGACACGTAAAGGGCTTCCCAGGTGGCTCGGTGACTAAGAATCCACCTGTCAATGCTGGAGATGCAGATTCGATCCCTGGGTGGATAAGATCCCATGGAAGAGGAAATGGCAACTCACTCCAGTATTCTTGCCTGGAAAATCCCATGGACAGAGAAGCCTGGCAGGCTACAGTCCATAGGGTTGCAAAGAGTTGGACACAAATTTATGTAAACCTTTCAGAAAGTGGTTGGCAAGCAATAAATGTTCAATAACTGCAAATTCTTGTTACTATTAGCTAGCAATGGTGTAGAAAAACAGTTTTTCTGAAGTCACAGATAGTCAGGGATAGCAGTATCTCTCATCTCATTGTTGGTTTAAGTTTGACTGGACATTTGTCTTCTACTCTTTCTCTGGGATCTGCTGAGTAAATTAAGTAAGAGGAGAGAAAGGAAAAGGATAAATCAGCTAGGACAAAATTATTGTGCACTCAGTTTCTATTTGGAAAGTAAGGTGCTCATTTGGACAGACAGAGAATATTAACTGCATGCAGAAGTCTAGAAAAGAGTGAAGCATGTATTTGTATGTTCATATTAATTTGAACCATTTTACATAAACACATTATTTTGTATTAACTGAATATTTCTCAACACTTTCCTCAGCTAAACGAGGCCTTCTGGGATTTTTCCAACTATGGCCACTTCTCATATGAGTTAATGTTCATGTAATCAAAATAGAAGTTCCTAGCTCTTTCCTGCTAGAATTCTGACCCCTATATTCCAGAATCACTTTAGTAGTCAATTCTTTTGTGGCCAAGAGGGTCTTAGGGTTACTCTAATTATCTCCAGCTTTAATTTAAATCTGTTTTGTCTTTTTCCCTCACATATAGATAAAAGCTTGACATTTTCATGATAAAAATGTTGTCATATATGTGAAGATGATAATTGGCTAATTTCTTGGGTTTCTATTTGGTTTAAAAAAAAAAAAACTCCATCCTTTAAACCTTTTCTTTCAGTTCATTTGTAAAAGAATTGGCTCAAAGTGCTTTCAGACTTTGTGTCTTGAACTTCTGCTTCTTGAACTTTACATTTCTTTTGAAAAGGGTATGATTTTCTTTTTCTGTACCACAATATGATTTAATTATAATAAAGTACTGAAATAAGTAAATGATAATGTAGTGATTACAGACAGCAATAAAAACTCAGTGATGTCTCTTTAACACCAACAACTATTTGTTCATTTACTACACACTTACTGTTTACTATGTGCTACTCTAGGTGCTAGAAAAAGCATGTTAACTATGATATAAGTAGTCCCTACCCGACTCAATGGACATGAGTTTGAGTAAACTGGGAGTTGGTGATGGGCAGGGAGGCCTGGTGTGCTATAGTCCAAGGGGTTGCAAAAAGTTGGACACGACTGAGCGACTGAACTGAACTGAACCCTCATGAAGTTTACATTTAGGGGAAGGCATAAATAGAAATTAGTAAGATAAATAATATGACTTTAGATAGTGATGAGTGTTCATTGCTCTGTTGAATCCAACTCTTTGTGACCCCATGGAATGTAGCCGCCGGGTTCCTCTGTCCATGGGATTCTCCAGGCAAGAATACTGGAGGGGGTTGCCATTTCCTTCTCCAGGAGATCTTCCCACCCAGGATCAAACCCAGGTATCCTGCACTGCAGGCAGATTCTGAGCCACCATGGATAGTGATAAGTGATCTAAAAAATAAAGCAGAGTAGCTGACTGAAATTAGAGGGAGAAAGGTCAGGGGCTATTTTTAAAATGGTAGTCAGATAAGAAATTACCTTGTTTTGGAAGCAAAATGCTGTTAAAGAGCTGGCCATATAGAGATCTATAAAGGAGTCTTCAGGCAGAGGTAAAGTGGCGCCAAGACATGGAAGAGCTTGAGCATAAGGTAAATAGCGGTTCAGCGAGGTGCCTGGAGCCAGGACCAAAGGTATCTGGGAGGTGATAATACAGAGTTTGGGTCAGAAGCCACTGGACGCCTAAGAGTGGGCAGAGCTGTGATGCAGTGTTTTGCTAAATGCCTGTGGTATGTGTGGAAATGGACCATTAGAGGAAAGAGCAAAGATAGGGAAAATTGTTGACAACATAATTCCTCTGATGCTCCACGAACATCTTCTCAATCCATTATGCGTTTTTTCCCCCTCCACTGCCAAATTTAAAGAGCTCAAAAGAGGCCACCTTTGGAATGCTGTGTTGTTGCAGATGTTGAGGAAGAGTGTTATGAAGTCAACGTAGAACATTCTCATTGGTCAAGTATAAGATTCAGTGCAAGATCCAGGAAATCTTAGCCTCAGGGCTTCAGAGTGGTCAGAGAACTCAGTTATTTTTTTCTGAGCCACAGTTTCATTTATCTTGTGCCCAAAGAAAGTTGAAAACTTTAGTTGGTATGGAGATGAAATAAAATAAGTGGAAGATGTGGTCCAACTTCATGATGAAGGAAGAAGACATAAACAAAATATTTGATCAAACCAGTCAGTCCTAAAGGAAATCAACCCTGAATATTCGCTGGAAGGACCGATGCTGAAGCTGAAGTTCTAGGACTTTGTACACCTGATGCACAGGACTGACTCATTGAGAAGATTCTGATGCTGGGAAAGATTGAAGGCAAAAGGAGAAGGGGGCAGCAGGGGATGAAATGGTTAGATAGCATCACCCACTCAGTAGACATGAATCTGAGCAAACTCTGGGAGGCCGTGGAGGAGAGAGAAGCCTCTGTGCTGCAGTTCATGGGGTCACAGAGAGCCAGATACAACTTAGCTACTGAACAACAACAAATTGATGACATAATTTGCAAATTATCAAAGTATGATTGGTTGGAGTATACTTTTGTCCTGTGCAGTGTGAAAACCTAATCCTTAAATCTGGATTTCTTCTTACATAGAGGCAATGATTCTTGGGCCTGTACCCAAAGTGGTTAGTCTTGTATCATTTTCATTTTTCAGCTTTCCACTTTGAAAAAAACAAGGGAGCAGTTTAAATGGTGTCTGTTTTTATAATTATTAATATTTTAAGAATATTGAGTTCTACAAGTTTTATCACAAGTATGCTGCTGCTGCGTCGCTTCAGTCGTGTCCGACTCTGTGCGACCCCATAGATGGCAGCCCACCAGGCTTCCCCGTCCCTGGGATTCTCCAGGCAAGAACACTGGAGTGGGTTGCCATTTTGTCAGAGTGATGTTAAGTATCCTTGTATAGTCTAGAAAGCTAGTCCCCACATAGGATATTTTTCCCCTGTGCTGAGACACACTGTGAGCTCAAATACTGATTTACAAATGTGCTTTTGGATATTGAGCTATTTGCAAAGATGGAGAGTGTTCTGTGTGTACTGCATAGAGAAAACTTGAAGCACAGATCAAGAATGTGGTGAGGTTAATCGAGAGTAATGAAATATGTATGTTTAATGTAAGTGTTAATATTTCTTCTTTCACTTGGACCTGACTCATCTCCTGCTTGATATTTGCTGTGAGTAGAGGAGTTCTGCTTTGTTTTTTAACCTTTTGAGGAAGTAGGCTCTGTGTGCAATTATGCCCTAAAATGGAGCCCTAAAGCTATGTTTTGAGGGGTAAAAATAATCACAGCAGAACAAAAGTGATTCACCTCTCTCTTTGCCCGAGAAAAGCAGATGAGAGCAAGAGAGTGAAAACACGCTTTGACCACTGAGAGAGAGGCGACATTACTGTTTCAAGATTTTTTAAAATTCCCCTTGATTTCAACAAGTTTCATCTTGTTGGCATATATCCAGCAATCTGCCTCAGTATTTTCCAGTAATGACTTACTTAACCTGTCATCTCTTGAGGAAAGGGAGCCCATATTTTCCTCAGTTTTAGCCATTGCTGGAAGCGATTTCACCCTCCGTAGTGATGAAAGTATCTTCTTCTTTGGCTATATAGTATCTAGATTCCACAAAGCTTTCACCTCCCTGAACAGAGAGGCATTGTTGCTGAGTAGACTTACAGTACATATTAGTATAATTATACTGGATTAAGTGGCAGTGTAATAGCTTAATAAGTTTTCTTGGCTGAGGAGGAAAATGCAACCTAGAGAGAACTGTGATTTCCCAAAGGGCTAACAAAGCAAAGGAAGCATTTGAATGGTGGAAGGAGAGATGAAGACTGTTTTATTCCACAATCCCTGGGATAGTTATAACTCACCAATAAATACAAGCATTTGATTTATATTCTTCATCAAGATGCTGCTACCCATTTTTTTTAAGAAAAATATTTTATATTGAAACATAGATAGCGGTGTCAGTTTCACATGTACAGCAAAGCGATTCAGTTATACATATATGTGTATCTAGTCTCTTTCAAATTATTCTTCCATGTAGGTTATTATAGAATATTGGCTGCTACCCATTTTGAAGTTTGATTTAGTTTATTTTCTCATTTGTCAGTAAATGATAATTGACTATCTTCTTATTTCTGTAGATTTAAAAAATAAACATCACACTTGCAGGTCTCACAATGTTTTCTCCTTTTTACAGCAATCAAAATGCAGACATATATTGAATAATTTTTATAAGATAATGTTAGCGACTCCATAGAGATTCCAACTATAGTTATGTACCCTTTGGGGTTACTATTTCAGAAGCCAATGACACACTCACTTTGTCTCTAACCTCTGTAGAGAGAGCAATAAACAATGTGCTTTGAGCACAAAAGTCTTCCATGTTAATTGCTGAGACCAAAAGAAAGTGAAGTGTTATTCACTCAGTCACTTCCAACTCTTTGCAAACTCCATGGCCTATAATCCTCCAGGCTCCTCTATCCACAGAATTCTCCAGGCAAGAATACTGGAGTGGATATTCATTCTTTTCTCCAGGGGATCTTTCCAACCCAGGGATCAAACCTGGATCTCCTGCATTGTAGGTGGACTCTTATCATCTGAAAGTACATATGGAAGAAATATTTGGTATCTACTTAGTGTCATACTGTATCCATCAGTTTTTTTGGTGTACACTTTTGATATCAGGGGCTTCCCTGGTGGCTCAGATGGTGAAGAATCTGCCTTCAATGTAGGAGACCTAGGTTCAATCCCTGGGTTGGGAAGATTCCCTAGAGAAGGGAATGGCTGCCCACTACAGTATTCTTGCCTGGAGAATTCCATGAATGGAGGAGCCTGGCAGGGTACAGTCCACGGGGTCGCAGAGTTGTACACGACTGAGTGACTATCACTTTCACTTTTTCATATTAATTCGTTAACTATCATTATCTGAAATCAAAGTTTGCTTAAATGAATAACTACTGTTTCATGAAAAAATGTCTCTGTATTAGAAAATTGTACTAACTTTAAATATGATCATATAGAAACGTGAAAAAATCAGCTCACTATGGTAGAGTTTTTTGAGAGATATATTTTGATGACTCTTGTCCAAATATCTGTTCTATTAGGAGGAAAGATTCTAAGGAAAAAGGCTGATACTTTCTCTTCAAAAATTATTTCCGTGCTAATGAAAGAACTTGTTCTTCTTTTGAAAAATCCGTGTTTCTTCACTACTAGCAGTCTCAGAATTAGTCTTTGTTTTTCATGTTTTGGAAGTCAAAACACCATACGAGGTATGCTTTTGCAGCAAAAGAAAATGAAAAGAAGGAAACAAAAAGACAACAATTTCCTCCTTCGGCACATTCTCTTTTTACTTAAACATTTGTGAAAGTGAGAATGTGTCTGTGCTTGGAGCATCAAGCTTCAGTCGTGATGGCTTCATGCTCTAAGAACCTGCTCCAAAACCTGCTCTCTGTGTAGCAGCTCAGATGGAAAGATGGAAAGTGTGTGTCTCTGCTGGTTCAGTTGCAGGGCAACAGTGCTCAGCCACCCCCTGCTGCAGAAGATTTCAGACTGCGACCTAACGCCCGCCTCAGGGATCACCGGGGTTCCGAAGACCGGTTGCCGTAATTCTGGGCTAGAATTAAAGCTTATGTTTGGACATGTCACAGATGTCTCCCCCCACCTCTCTGCTTCTCCCCCCCCTCCGCCTTCTTTCTCTTTTATACACACATACACACGCATGTGCGCACACTCACACATATTTTAAATTTTTCTTATGAGATATTATCTTCTGGAAAGAGAGTAGGGAGTTGTTCAAGGTATATTTTTTCACATTCTATGAACAGCAGCTCTGACTTAAATTATACTCAGAAGTAATCCTAGGCTGATAATACCCCACCTAATTCTGAGAATCTGCAAAGCCTTGTTTGTCCTGAAACATGGAATATCTTGACCATACTGTCTTTTCTCCTCCTTGGTTGCTTTTTCTTTTTCATTTTTACATTTTATTAGCACATTTATTGGAGGAAAAGAGTGAAGAGAGCAAGTACAGACCTCTATATTTTTTTTAAAAAGCCTTATATAAGTCCATGCATGGTTGATTGTTGGTTATTTTAGAAATGTAAAATGGGATTAAAATTAATGTCTAGCATAATTGTTCGGAGACACTAGATTTCAAAATAGAGAGTTGGCTGTATGTATTATTATTTCAAAGAAAACAACTGAAGAAGTACTTTACTTTCAAATGTGATGTTGATACTTTTACCCTACATAACTATTTGGGATGCCATTTCCACAATTACTGTTCACATAAACACCAAATAGTGTCCTCTGGATCCTTAAGATTTCTGACTGATTTGTCCTCTACTTAAGTCTTCCATGTCCCATACCTCACTTTACTGCTTCTCTAATTCACATGTCAGGCCTAAATAAGTGATGAATGTGGCTCTGGGTATGTGATTCCAAAGAAATTTCAATCAGCCCGCGTTCTCTTCCTGACACATACTAGGCAAACTATTTTCCCCAGTAAATATATTTGCTCCTGTAACTTAGAGAATTTCAAGTAGGTGGGGTTTGTTGCTATTACATCAGGTCCTTTCAGGGCATTCTTGGCTATACTGACTCCTCAGGTATTAATATGATGACAGCCTGAAGATCTACAAGAGCTCAGCCCTGCCTAAACCCCATGCTTGTCTGATGGTCCTCGTAAATGTAACATGTCTGAAAGGGAACTCCCAATTCCCCACTCTCACATTTCAGATGAAAACTTTTCTTGTTTCTTCCTCATGTCAGCAAATAGCACCACTGTTTGTCATCTTTGGCTATTGCCTTTTCCTCCACGCTCATATGCAATACACTGGCAGGTCCTTTTGATTCTGCCTACAGAGGATATTTAGATATGCCTACTTCATTTCTTTTACCACCACCCTGGTCCAAGCCTCTGTCTTCCGTCTCCAGACAGAAGAAGCTCTCGAACAAGTATCCCTATTGTTTTTTTTTTTTGCAGTTCTCTCATTTAATTTTCTTCAAAGATAAATCATGGTATTTCTCATCCAGCAAACTCCCATTATTTCTAAGATAAAACTAGCTCCTTCCCATGGTCCTCCAAGTCCTTCATGGCTTAGCTCTTTCCAATCTTTTCTATTCCGTGTCCTCTAACACTGAGGTCTTTTCGGTGTTTAACAACATTGCCTTCTTTTCCCAGAATGTTCCTTCCCTGCTCTTCATGTGGCTGGTTCCTTCTCTCATCGTTTGTGAATCACTTTGAAAGCCTCACCTTAGAGATTATTTCATGCCCATCTATCTAAAGCACCATCCAAAGGCTCCAATCAAACCTCTTGTCTCAGTGTCAGCTTCTATCGTTTCATTTTACCATTTTCTTTTCTCTTTGATCCTTATACAATCTCTTGTTAAGTATAGCTTCCTGTCTACCTCCTTCAAATACTGTAAGCTTCATAATAACTAGGACTTTGTCTTTTCACCACTGAATATCCAGTGCCATGAACAGTGTCTGTCACAAAGCAGAGACTGAGTACTTGTTGAATTAATGATTTTATAATGAGTAAATGTTAGTCAGTTGTGTCTGACTCTTTGTGACCCCAGGTACTACAGCCTGCTAGGCTCCTCTGTCTATGGGACTTCACAGGCAAGAATACTGGAGCGCGTTGCCATTCCCTTCTCCAGGGGATCTTTCCAACCCAGGAATCGAACCTGCATTGTAGGCAGGTTCTTTACCATCTTAGCTACCAGGGAATGGCAACCCACTCCAGTACTCTTGTCTGGAGAATTTCATGGTCAGAGGAGCCTGGTGGGTTACAGTTCTTGGAGTCTCAAAGAGTAGGACACAACTGAGTGACTAACACATACACACACACACACAATAAGTTAAGTTTCACATTTTGTATTATAGCAATGAAATTTATGAAGACATTTGTTTTCATATAGTTTTGAAAAAATTCTACAAAACTGATAATACAAAATATTTAAAAAGACAAATATAATAATTCTGTAAGTATAGTAACACTGGCTTCTGTGTGCAAGTAAAATAGAAAAACTGATCAAAATCCATCATTCGATTGTGGAATGTAAGAATAAAACAATAATTATTTTTCCATTTTAAAGGACTTAATTAGTACACAAATTTATTAAGCTTGGAGTATTCAAGCTTTCTGTATTCAATAATTCAGAAATCTCAACAAATACCAAGTTGAGTGCATGTGAACTCAAAGTTCACTAATCATATTAGTAAGAAGTAATATTCACCCAGTTCTTTCTGTATTAAATGTTTAACATCTGTTTTTCACTTGAATTTCACAAAATTCTATAAGTTGTGCATTATTTTCATTTTGCAGATGAGAGCACTGAGGCTCAGGGGGGTTAGGAAATCAACTAAAGATGACTAGGCTCATAAGTAGAAGCTTGAAAAGGTTGAAACCCAACGTTCATGTGAAAAAGTCTGAGCTCTTCGTCTGCCCCTTTGATGTCTTTTTTTTCCCCATCCTGCACATCTTTCTGGTGAGAGAAAACTTGCTGATAAAATGAAGCCTCAACTTGGCTTTTTAAAAACAATATTAAAATATGCTTAAGTTTGCACTTAAGATTCAGGGAACAAGTCTTGGCAGCACATCAGAACACACTCCTACTTCATTCCCCAGTTGTGGCTTATTCCGCCTATCTTAGAGGCTGGAATTTTGATCAAACTGGATGATAGGAAAAACATATATCCTTCAATAATTGGTCAGAATAATAAATGTCCAGACCTGGCATGGACCCTGTGGAGGAGACACCATAAATTTCGTGCCGAATCAGCCTAAGAAGGCAAGCTGAGGCCAAAGAATCACAGCTGTCATTTGGCTGTGGGAAAGAGTTCAGAGGTCCCTTCCACTGTTCATTCCCATGAACTTAAGGTTCTCAGAGGGGCACTCCGGGAGGTGACGCTCCATTTTCTGTAGAAATGTGACCCAGAACATGACAGATTGCTAGTAGTGAATCAACAGGTTATGATAAAAGTCCAAACCTGATTTATTTCTTTTGCCTGAGATTGACTTTCTTTTCTCATACATCCAAATACGTGTTTGCAGCCTAGCAGGTCTAACAGAAGCCAGTCCAAACTATCAAAATGAGATTTCCAACTAATATTTTATTCTCTAGAAAATTTATTGAAATTATGAAACATAATTAAATATTTCAGGTTTCCCAACAGAAGTGACCTCTACCCACAAATGTAATTTTTATTTATGTGGTACAAAATTTATGTTAAGATTGGAAAAAGTAATTTAGGAGAAATTTCTTTTGTCATGGAAAGATGCTGCTTAATTCAAATACGGAATATTAAAGATGATTGTGAGAATTGAGCACTTCCATATCTGTCATTACTGTCAAGACCTCTTTGGACTTCTTTTTTTAAAATACTTGATACATTTGGGAATATTGTGATGGACAATTTGTGATAAAACTTTTGTGTTGTGAAATTCGATGAAAGTAAGAATGATTATATTAAAGATAAAACAATAACAATTATGAAGTCTTAATGCATGCCCTGCATTGTTCCGTGTTATATACTTACTTAAAATTTCTTATAACAACCCTATAGCGTAGGAGATATTATTATCTCGATTTCATAGGTATATATTGAAGCAAAGGACAAATTAAGTAATTTGTCCAAGTTCAAACAGCTAATTTGTAATTACATAAGTTATTTGGTGATAAAGGTGATGAAGAAAATGAATTTTGCTATTATTCCATCAGGGAAAGAGTTGTGGGAGGGCATGGTTAACTGAGAAAGAAAGTTAGGAATGCTAATTTTGCTACTAGATTTACTGAACAGCTGATATCCTTTATGCCAGAAGACAAGTGTACAGAAAGTATAAAGTAACAAACACTTTTCCACATTTTATTGCCCTTTTGTTAAGTCCGTTAGGTCTTGATATAATGTATCAAATATATAAATATACCTTTTATTTACATTATGTTTTGTGGCCCATTTTGGCATTTGATCTACCATTTTTCAAAAGATCTGGTAGAATCAAGATCTTGTTGATTTGGGGAGGAACAGAAGGTGAGGAGCGCACCAAATTCTCCCGGGTAATTGTTGATTTACTTTGACTGTTGTCTTCCTACCAGCATACTTTTTTGGGTACTATCTCAGAATTAAAGCATCAGACAAAGGTTGACTTTTTAAAGATTCTCAAACAGAAGAACGTGTAACATCAAAAATTAGAGTATAGTTTCTAGCAAACAGCTGAAAAGTCTAGTGCAGTGTCAAATGATAACAAACTGCTTGATCTTTGAATTAGAACAATATTGAGAGTCAGAAACAGCTGTAGCACTGCAGAAAGGAGAAATACTCAGCTGTGGTGTGGAAGATGATGGTGAACTGTAAAAAAAAAAAAATTGTCATTGGATTTTATTATGTGCTAGCTAATTAATGATAATGAATATTTCCTTTGAACATTTTAAACCTATATCAAGGTGAACAGGCAGACTACTGGAAGAGCTTTGTTCATGTGTGCATATCTGTTAACCCTGGCATCTGAAAGAGTTCCTTTTTTATTCTGTAAAACTCTTCTTTTTAAGCCAATAACTTGGTTTGTAAGTTGGCTCTTACCGTTACTATTTAATTCCCCCATCACAGAAAACTTTTCATTTTACACTGTGATTGTCAGTAACTCTATTGTGGAACTAAGAAATCAAAGTGAAGAGACTTTATACTCTGTGTGCTCAGTAGCTCAGTTGTGTCTGACTCTGCAACCCCATGGACTGTAGCCTGCCAGGCTCCTCTGTCCATGGAATTTTCCAGGCAAGAATACTGGAGCAGGTTGCCATTTCCTACTCCAGGGGGTTTTCCCAATCTGGGGATCAAACCTGAGTGTCTCATCTCTTGCATTGGCAGGTGGGTTCTTTACCACTGTGCCACCTGGGGAGCCCATTCTCTACTTGATGACTAGATACTCATTGTAGAATTTAAATAAATGTTGGCTGCATTGTTCCAACCACACATGGTAAACATGATTTCTCCCTGTCTCTCCTTAGCTAAGAAGCCGGTCTCTGTGTTTTATTTGTATGTTTATTTATTTGTATTTTTATATTTATGTCTCTAGCTAAACAGGTCTTGGAACAGCAAACAGTCAACTGGTATTTCAGGACAGCATTCATTGAAAATGTTGTGGGGCTGTTTTTGCTGTACTTTTATACACATGTTGAATATATGGTTGGGAATACATGCAGCTTTCTAATTTCAGAAACCACTTATAGGGGAGTGGGCATGGTGGTCAAGATAGACACCCAAGAGTCATTAATTGTGTAGCTTTTTCTCTGGTGGCAGGGCTATTCATGTTTATGGTAGAGATGACATGACTTCATTTAGTAAGATACAGAAAGCTTTTACTTTCCTGGACTTCTCCAGCAAACCCACAATGATACCTTAGAAGGAGACAGCCCCCGCACCCTCACCTCAGCTGCTCTTTTATTCACCACAGCCTCAGAGACATCCTTGACTCCTTCTGCTCATCAAGACAAAGGTGTAATTCTTCTTGTTTACTTACCTTTTGAAAAACATTAAGGAGTTTCTCTAGATAAACAAACTCAAAAGCTAGTCTATAAAATGCCTCAGATGCATTATGGACTGTCTTGGTAAAACAGGTTAAGTGGAACTATATTTAGTCTTTAGATTGGCACCGTGATATAGAAAAAGTAACATTTGGGGGTTGATGTGCAATTAAGGGTTAAAGGAAGAAGAAAGAATCACCAAAGTTAGGCAGAAGTCGGAGAAAAACATTTCAGGGAGTAACTGACAAGCGATTCTTTCTTTTCCTTTCAACTCCCAGGATCATTTAAATTTCACGTGGACCGGAAGGACTTTGACATTCCTTTGCCCCTTGGCTTCTGAGGTTGAATACTTCTAAATCATTTCAAGTCACAAACCACACTTAACTCTGTCAGCTGGTCTCTGAAATAGGTTATTTATTTATTCATTCATTTTTCATTTATTCATTTCCGTTCTGCTTCCATGAAGATAAATCGCTATAAGCTTCATGATTGGTAAGGATTTTAAAATAGAGTAAAGCCAAGATCAATTATTGATAAAGATGGTATATGAAAGGTAGTAACATGTATATGTAGGATAGAAATTATTTCCATGACATAATTATAATGATTGGAAGAAAATTGGGACATTAAAAATATTGCCAACAAAAATAAACTAGTACTGAACAATGTAGTGATATCATGAATGTGATGGTTGTAGTAGAATTGAGTAATAATTGAATCCTTTAATAACAGCCATGAAATTAAAAGATGCTTACTCCTTGGAAGGAAAGTTATGACCAACCTAGATAGCATATTCAAAAGCAGAGACATTACTTTGCCAACAAAGTTTTGTCTAGTCAAGGCTATGGTTTTTCCTGTGGTCATGTATGGATGTGAGAGTTGGACTGTGAAGAAGGCTGAGTGCCGAAGAATTGGTGCTTTTGAACTGTGGTGTTGGAGAAGACTCTTGAGAGTCCCTTGGACTGCAAGGAGATCCAACTAGTCCATGCTGAAGGAGATCAGCCCTGGGATTTCTTTGGAAGGAATGCTGCTAAAGCTGAAACTCCAGTACTTTGGCCACCTCATGCGAAGAGTTGACTCATTGGAAAAGACTCTGATGCTGGGAGGGATTGGGGGCAGGAGGAGAAGGGGATGACAGAGGATGAGATGGCTGGATGGCATCACGGACTCGATGGACATGAGTCTGAGTGAACTCCGGGAGTTGGTGATGGACAGGGAGGCCTGGCATGCTGCGATTCATGGGGTCTCAAAGAGTCAGACATGACTGAGCAACTGAACTGAACTGAACTGAATAACTCCTGTAAATCAGGACCTTGTGATCATTTGGCTGGGGACTAGATGATCTCCAATTTTCCTAAGCAAGAGGTAATGGGAGTTAATAGTATTTACAAATTTTGGAGATAGATATAATCCTCATATTGACTAGAAATAAAGTGTTTTCAAGCACACTTATAAATTTAGTAGCATCTTTTGACATAAAAAGAGTTTCATGATGTTAATTATAACTTATTCCTATCCATTTGATTTTAAAAAATCCACTAAGGGAGCTGAGTAGATATTTGTTAAAATGAGAAATGTGCATTTAGATTTAGATTTTACTGCATAGAGTAATCACTTAGTTGCTAGGGAAAGATTAGCTGTTCATTAAAAAATACTTTTGATAATTCTGTACAAAAGGTAGTTAGTTATTAATAACCCAAATGCTGTGAATTCTAAATGAAAAACCATCTGAAAAGTGAATGTTATAATAAATGCAAGGAACTAATGCTTATAATGCTATCATCTTTTGCAATACTTTTCTTAATATTCCATATTTAATTAATTCCTGTATTGCTTATATTATAAAAATTTCCCTTGATTTAAAAATATCTTTATTTTAGAAAAATTGGAAAATAGAGAAGACAGAAGAAATAATTTTAAAATGATGTATTTTTTCCTTCATTAGCATAATCACCTCTGTCACTTGTGAAACTTCTAACATTCTTATACTCTCTCTCATGTGTACCTATGTGTATCTATATTCATATACACGTCTCTATGTATTGTTCACGTAGTTCACCTTACATTGTATATGAGAGCTGTTCTTTTAAATTAAAAAACACCTTCCCAGGCATTTTTTACCTTTTCTTATTTCAGTAAATAAAATCTAGTAAGATTAGTAGATCAGGAGCCAATAAGACCAAAGAATTGAAAAAATTTTCCAAACACACACACACACACACACACACACACACACACACACACATATAGTAACCACCCCTCCAGTTTGTTGTGATAGATTCTTTTGTCATTCCTTGGACATTATATTGGTGTTTCTTCTTCCAACTTCTGCCTGTGGTAGGATGCCATGGACTCTGATCATAGGACTCTTTGGATTCTGATAAGTGTGGGTTGCAGTGGAGCTAAGAACAAACAAGTAAAAAATTGATTTTACAAAGTAACAAAGATTCTGCTAATATGTATGGCCAGTGCAATAATTACAGCTTGTGCTTTTGACCCAGTAATTGTTTTCCACTTTTGTCTTGTTTTTAGTGTAAATCTTGCCAATGAAAATGAAGTTTCATATCATCTACAATAGTGCTGCTGCTGCTAAGTCGCTTCAGTCAACTTCAGTCAACTTCAGTGTCCGACTCTGTGTGACCCCATAGACGGCAGCCCGATAGTTTTATAATTTATGACAAAAATGTGCCCAGTGAGTTCCTAAGTACCCTATCTATGTACATAGGGATCTGTAAAAAGTCAGAAATACATTTATTAAATGGGACTAGAAGGCTGCACTGACATAATAAATAAATCCTGAAAATGAGGTTAAAACAGCTGAGCCTGAATAGAAGGTAGGTTTGTTTCTCGTTCTTATAAAATCTGATGCAGTTCTGAGGATACTTCAACTCTGTGGCTTAGGGATACAGTCTACTTTTGACTATGGCTTTACCGTCTTAGCATGTGGCCTTCACGGTTGCCATGGAAAAAGGAGAGACAAGGAAGGCACACCAATTACATATTTTAGCTGCCTCAGTTTGCAAGTGGCATACATCCATTCTAAATTCTTAGTCCTTTTGCCAAAATAGCCACATAGCTTCAACCTAGTTGTAAGGGAGGTTGGAAAAATTTTGTGTCTGTTAGGATTCAACTAGAGAAGTGGAATCAGTAGGAGATAGATGTATTAAGAGATTCACTACAAGGAATTGGTTTATAAAATTACTGAGGCTGATAGGCAAGTCTGAAATCTGAAGGGGGCACCCAAGAAGCAGAGACCATGAGCAGGCTGGAGTTTATAGGCATGGGTTGCAGCTACTCTACTTAGCAGGACTTTCCTTCTTGTCTCAGGGAAGTCACCTATCTGTTTTGCAGGCCTTTCAACTGATAGAATCAGGCCCACCCAAATTATCCAGAGTAACCTTCCTTAAAGTCAGTTGATGTATCTTTTTAATTACATCTGCAAACTCCTTTCATAGCAACACCTATCTTAGTATTTGATTGAAGTACAGTAGCTAGCCAAGTTGACACAGGAAAAAAACAAGCACATAAGGGCACATATAGAATAATAGGTGAGCTCTAATGTTCTCTGCCAGAATGTGAGACCATATTAGGACTCATGAAGGATTACTGTTTAATGACTTGGTACTCTGTCATGTCCGTCTCTTTGTGACTGCATGGATTATATGTAGCCTGCCAGGCTCCTCCATCCATGGAATTTTCCAGGCAACAATACTGGAGTGGATTGCCATTTCCTACTCCAGGGGATCTTCCTGATTCAGGGATGGAACCTGTGTCTCCTGCATTTCCTGCATTGGCAGCCATGTTCATTACCACTGCACCAGCTGGGAAGCCCCCATTAATGACTATAACAACAAAAGAAAAAGATGTGAATGGAATGAACAATGAGATCTGTGGCCCTGAGGGTTGATGTGTATGAAGGAAGAGAACCAATATTTAATTATATAATATGTACATTTCATCATATAGGCTGAATTAATAGATAATTGAAAATACTTAATCTAGAACAATTTTTTCCAGTTCTTAGAATCCTGCCAGGAGCCAGCAAAATACCTTATTATACTAACTTATCCTAGCAGAGATTGTTTTGATATTTTGTTTAATTGTAATGCTAACTATATTTTCACTCATATTGTTCTTATTTTTCCATTGCATCTATTTTGCTATGCTATTCTGTTGTTCTTATTGCCTAAGCATTCCAAGCATATTTGTTAAATTCTTATTATTAGTCAGTCCAACTGGCCTGCATCCTTAAACTTAATACTACAGACTTTTGATTTTACTAGAAGCTTAAATGCTGTCTCTTAATTATCTTCCTTCCTTGTCTTATGCCTCTTGGCAATGCCTTTGTATTCCTCTTTTGCTTCTCATTAGCAGCCCACTGAGCTGCATCTTCTTCTCACAGCGGCAATGAACAAGATAGTTTTAGTTTGGTGACTTCACATTACTTCCAGCCAGTTGGTCCTCCCCACTGCCCAAGTCACAGCTTCCATTTCTGTTGTTGGTGTCACCTGGTAATAGCTGTAATAGCTGATGGTGTTTCACATGTCTCACTGTGCTCTGAAAATAATATTTGCCAAGAGTTGGCCAGACGCTGTAGTGGACAGAATCAAGCAAATCTTCCATCTGCTACCTGCTTTTTGCTCTCTGAATGTACCTGTATATTACCTGAGCAGAAAAAGAGACTTGCTCCTATAGACATCCATTCTGCCAGGTGAAGGAGCCAAAAGCAAGCCCTTTCTGGCTAAGCTGTGTTAAGCCTTTCTCTGTTGGAAGTTTCTCTTTGCCAATCAGGCAATAAGTCAGAACTGAAAGCTGCAGGAGACAGACAAGCGATGCAGAATTAATGAACTTCTTTGTGCCAAGGAACAGAAATAATATTTGGGCAGTAAACATTTTAGTTTTAAGGTCAAAGTTATTCTACCTAGGGACTGCTATTAGATTAGCAAATGGTTTATCAGTCACAGACAGAGCTGTTCTTGGTGGCCCTAAAGTGAAGTGGTTGTGCTTACTAAGCTGCAGTGTATACTTTTCCTTTATTATCTACTGGGTCAAGATCTCACCTTATTGTAACTTACCTAAATACAATTTTCACTGCAGAATATCATTAGTGCATGGTCTGAGTAAGCAATATGCATTTAAAAAATTGTCTAAACACCTCTTTACATGCCAACTCTGGCGATAATTACCAAATGTCTATATCTAGAAAAACAGGCAATTCAGAAATATCAATTTGTGCTATTATTTATGATACACATGTGCTAGTTTTCCCTAAATATAGATGTTTGGTAATTATCACTGGGACTATTTGTTACAATTCCAAAGTAGATACCAATGAAATAAAACTATAACTTATTTGGTAAAAATGTAAATGCTGAAAAATTCTCATTATCTTTTTGCAGAGTACAGTTCTTAGTTTCCTATTCATATTTCATGTAATAATTTTGGATTAGCCATCTGGTTTGTTGAGGGTTGAAAATCTGTTTAACACCAACGCAGAATTTTTGTTAAAAAATAAAACAAGTCACACAGAAATCACAAATGTTTTTCAGGTATTTCACGATGCTAATAATGAATAACTTTTAGGAGATGACATGTAAATTTACACTTTAGCACCTTCCTTTTTTCATTTGTGCAATTTAGACTCACCTGCATCATGCTTTTGAAAACTATCTTTCAGGGAAGTATCAATTTAAATGGTTGAGATATAACCGTTCTTATAAAAATTTTATGTTGGCCCACCCACATTATTTTAGTACCTCTCTTTCCCTTGTTCAAATGGTTAGCTCTATGGATTAGAAAGAACATTTTCTCAATGATTCCAAGTCTGTATCCCTGAGACTGAATTACCTCCTCCATGCCCATGTCTGCAAATAAACTCCAACCTCTATTATTCATCCTGGATGGATGTGGTTGATTCACACCAGGAGACTGAGAAACTGTGTGAATTTATCAGTACAGATTCATTGAGTAATGCGCCCAAATACCTTGAAGTGTGTGCTGCATAAAAAGTGGGTATCCAGTGTCACGTCTGGCAGGCAACATTCTCACTAGCAAGTCCTCTTCCATCTATGACAGGAAACAAGCTGCTCCTTCTGAATGTGGGTGTATAACTCACCCCAATTCTTTGACCCCTAGTGTATCTTGCTGAATTATTTTTGTAGCCATTCATCTCACCCATGGTGTTAGAACATCTGGATAGAGCATTTCATTCTTCATATATCAAGCAGTGAAGATGTGGGTTGATATGTCTCTGGTACTGGACTCTGAAGGTTAAAATTTGGCTTCCATGGTTTATCCGAATATGCTAGTAGGAAATATTCTTTGGAGGGAAAGCATATTCAGGGCCTTTCAACACAGATGTGTAGTTCTGTTACATACGACTACGTGTGTGCACAGCTATGTCTGGCTCCCTGCAACCCCATGGACTGTAGCCTGCTGGGCCTCTCTGTCCATAGGATTTTCCAGGCAAGGATACCAGAGTGGGTTGCCATTTCCCTCTCCAAGGGATCTTCCTAACCCAGGGATTGAACCCACATCTCTTGTGTCTCCTGCATCGGCAGACGGGTTCTTTACCACTAGGGCCATCTTACAGACTCCTTCAAAAAACATCTAGAAGAAATGCAGCTTTGAAAAACAAGTCTTAATGGAATTTGAGAAGATTTCCTCTTTCCCTGGTAGGACAAGGTCCATACCTGCCTGAGTTAACCACAGGAAACGTGCTTCCAACTGAGAGGAAGCAATAGGCTAGCTTCCCACAAGGTTTCAAAATAATGCCTGATTTCATTTTTACTGGGAGAAGAATGGTCAGTTTCTCCATGTTCTCTTATTTATTACCTAACCTTTGATGAAGAGAAGGCCAGGGAGTTTCTTTATCCTTAAAGAAGTACTCTAAGTTGCAAGGGTGTAAGTTTTGAGAAAATGTGTAAATAGGTATGCACTGCATTAAAAAAGAGGCTCAGCATACAGACCTAGGTAACTCTCAGTCTTCTGAATTCTTCATTTCTTCTGTAAACATTTAAATGTGGAAAGTGATGAAAAGTTATTCACACATTACTTATAGGGCAACACTTAGGGTGCTCCCAGTAACAATTCATTTTTGTTTTTATTTTAATTTGGCTAAAGTGAAAAATAAAGAGTATAGATAAGTGAAAAGGCTAATAAACAGATACATGTGCAGACCAAGCATCCATATCCAAAGCTACACACAGGTAGTGAGGTGTTGCAGACAACACTGACTGATGACAATGCTAAGCAATTAGCACTAAATTAGTCTCTGGCTACAGATAGACACATAATGTTCCATAGACATATTAAAGTCACACAGTCCAGTGTAGCAGAAAAATACCATGGACTAGCCTTTGTCATATCAGAGAGGAATCCTGTAATCAAATATCTATACATATTCTCATTTCTTTTCACAAGAAAAATGATTTTTGTCTCCATTGATTTTCTTGGGGGGTAATTCCTGTCACTAATTGATTAGGATGATAAAAGTAGTTTCTATGATATGGTCAAGCCTTATCAAACCTCAGGTAGTACTTGAAATATACTTGGTGACAGATCTGAAATGGATTCTGTCCTTCATTCTTGTCCATTTGTTCCCAAAGGATTTGGTATGGGTAACAAACACTTCTGTATTTGTTTCTGGAAGATGATGGCATTCCCTAACCTAAGTGATGGAAGAACTGCAGGAGAAAGGAAACCGCTGATGGAAGCTACATGTATGCTCTCGGGCAGTATAATTACAATTTGGAACAGTGTAATATAGTTTTCCTGGGCCCGATTTCAAGATTTGACCCCTAGCTCAGTCATGTCTGACTCTTTGGGACCCCATGGACTATAGCCTGCCACCAGGCTCCCCTGTCCACGGAATTCTCCAGGCAGGAATACTGGAGTGGGTTGCCATTTCCTTCTCCCAGGGATCTTCCTGACCCAAGGATCAAACTCAGGTCTCCTACATTGCAGGCAGATTCTTTACCATCTGAGCCACTAGGATTTTCCTGGGCCCAATAATTTCTAAATAGTAATTTGAAGGGTAAATTACAAGATCTGGTCTTAAAGAAAATGATTTAGTGATTCTGTCTTCTGCATATTCTTTAATGTGTTATCCTTCTTTTCCACCCTGTCTTTGCCCTTCTTCAAATAAAAGTGTAGTATTTTGAACACTGCAGATACTCTGTACATTCTGGTTTGTGTAGAATCACACAAGAGTTTTATTTGTAGACTTAAAGATTAGGTCACTCTGTTACCCAGTCCAGGCTTAATTTTGTGCAACTCTTCCAGTTTGACTCTAGTATATGTCATTTTTGTGGTCTTGTAATTTCTACATCCAGTTGGTTCTCTAGGGGCAAGAATACCTGAGCAAAGTAGTTGTCCCTACAGATTTTGCCAGGTTAAGTACAGGCAGTAGGCTATTGAGAGTCTAGCAGGAGAAAATCCTTAGACGTATCTGTATGCCAAAATATATATTTAATACTCATTCTATTTATAATCTATAATCCTTCATCTCAAGGCTCTTAGACACTGCCCTCTTTGAAAACTGTCCTTTTGAGTGCCAATCTTAGAACCAAGTCTCAAAGCATCATAGAAGCCTCTCTTTTCCCTAGCTGCAAGCTTTAGGGTTAGTTTTAATAGTGTGCCAATTGCAAAGCATCACTACCTACTGCAGGCTATGGTAATTCAAAGCACTGCATAGGATTGGGAATTCGTTTGGTGTGATTATATCCTTAAGCCACAATTGTCTAGCTTCACACACTCCTGTGCTTAATATTGGTGTTAACAATAATAAAAATCATAATTCCTTTTTCACAAAAAATGCAAAGCTCTTTATTAGCTTCCCTGTGAAGCATTCCTAGAAAATACCTTCATCTGAATTTCCCCAACTGAAGGCACTGATCTTCACTGAATCAAAACAAGACAAGTTCCCAGAAGTCAAAGTTTTCAACTCTGGGATGAAGGTTCCTTCATTCCCTCATAGAGCAACTCCTAAGAGCAACTAAAGGAGAATTAGATAAAAACACAATCACATAATCCTGTTATTCTAATATTATAATCACTTTTATATTACTGGTAGATTCCTTTTCTAAAAAGAAATGCTCTCTTTTTTCCCTAAATCTGTTTGTGTTAAAAACTAAAATTTAAACATAGTCTTATAGCAAAGCCTAGCTTAACCTTGAATAATACTAATGTATTGTTTTAATCAGGTACAAATGCTCTTTAATTTTTATCTGGCTTGTCTCCATTTTAGAGATAAAGTTCTATCTCTCTATGATTGAAATTGTCAATTCTTAGAGCTGCTCAGGCAGGTTATAATACAATAAGAAGATTCCTTTGAGGAGTGGCCATGTTCAGACCAAATTGTCAGAATGTTCTTTATCCTTGGTGGCATCTTTAAATTGAGTGCTATTAATGCCTAGAATTAAGACCCTCAAGAGGCAGCCTGCACTAGATAGAGATTCTGCTCCCAAGGTACTGCATGATTATGTTGTGAGATATTTGCAGAGAGGTTTATTTTGGGCTGGGTGAAATTAGCATCTTTGTTTACAAGAATACCATCTCACTGATCAAGTTAAAGTACATGCCTAATAACCAACATTTCTTAAGCTTTTATGTTGCCCTTAATTAGACTCTTCA
The DNA here is from genome assembly GCF_032452875.1 of Bos javanicus. Classification (NCBI taxonomy): domain Eukaryota; kingdom Metazoa; phylum Chordata; class Mammalia; order Artiodactyla; family Bovidae; genus Bos; species Bos javanicus. Next base: position 89,078,099 of record NC_083874.1, on the reverse strand, counting down.
AAGTTAATTAGGGGAACAAATGGTACTTTTTGTTCTTTTAAGTCCCCTTTAACAGCTTTCTCACACTTAAAATGTTCCCACATTTATAGGTGGGTTGGCTTCTGCTTTAAACCCTCTGGTTAACTGCTCATTGGTTAACTCCTCCTTCATTCACAGTGTTCAATCCATCCTGTTTTCCTGGGTGCCTTTGATCCCATTTTCTTTTTTCCTCCAATTTCAACCATTAATACGATTTATTTTTAGATACAAAATTATTCATTAATATTTTTGTTGTTCCTGTTTGGGAACAACGTTTCGCTCAAGGCTTAGAAAATGGCAAAACTAGATTCATGGCACGCTGGCACCTGCAGGGAGACTAGGGCAGCTTTTGCCTCAGAAAACTGCACAGAAAATGGAGTTTCCACACCTCTATGCCAGGCTCGGGGAGTGGTGGTGGGAGACGACGTTCTCCTGAGTCGAATTAAACACTACTGACCTCGTTCTGATACCTATTATATGTTTGAATATTTTTCTTTATAAAAGTGTTTTTGATTATTTTTATTTTTTAACAAAGGGTTTTTATGTACAAAAAGCTGGCACTCAATAAACTAATCCCAAGGATGTGAAATTTTTCCGCCATGGTGTCTGTCTGCTCTCTGCCACTAATGGTAATAGAAGACCATTAGAAGTGAGCCGAGCAAATGAGAAATAGTCTCTGCGTTAGAGCAGGAGCCTGTCACTCTTCTGGCAACCCTGCCGAGAGCTACACATCAAAGCCACCACACTGTGCTAATAGTGTCACTTATCCCACAGCCTTTACACTGTCCCATATGCAGCTGCTATGCAGGGGGTCTGCGCACGAGGGTGAGAGGGGAGTTGACAATGTGCTAGAAGAAACCGTAGGAGATAAACTGAATGTGATTTATCACCTCCAGTCCTTGCAATGGAAAACATTTAGGAAGAGCAAATAATTGAGGCCTTTCAAAAATATGTTTCTATCGGGGGAAAAAAACCCCTGAATTAATTAGAAACTTAAAAAGGAAGGAATAAAATAATTTTTTCAAGAAGTCTGGAGAAAATCTTCAATATGTTCATATAATTAGAAGAAAGAAATTGCACTTTAAAACAATCTCCTGAAGACTGTTTACTTTGGATTATATGCCTGAAAGAATGTTACATAAAAGCCTTCATGGTTGTTTTCGTATATGGCAGTCACAATCACAGATATCTACATTACTCAAGTTGCTGATATAATATTTCTATTAAGCTGAAAGCAGTCATCCTGTGTCTATACATTATTGCTGTCTTCCTTACCCGGCTAATATTGTTTTTGTTGTATCTGATTTTTGTCATTGTTGTTTGTACATTTAGTAATCACTGAATGGTACCAGATTGACAGGTTGGGAGGGTGAGAAGCACGCAGACAGCTCAAGGAGAGTCAGAGACATTCCCTCCCAGCGCAGCTGCGGTAGCTGAAGCTACGCCTCCTGTGTGGGTTATAGAGCTCTGCAGAGGACTGGCTGGTATTTACTCTTTCTGGGCCTTGGCTGAGTACACCAGCTTTCTTCCTAGGTCAGTCTACCTGGTGGTTCTCTCAGGGCCTGAGCTAGCTGTAAATGCTTCTTCTGGAGTCCTTAAAATGATCCAAAGCATTTGGGAGAAATGGGAGGGAGAAATTTAAACGGCTGAGCTGTAGCTTGCCTTTATATTTCAAACATGCACAGAGTTGGTATAAAAGATATTTCCAACAGGGCTCCTGTTGATCTAGGAGAATAAAAACTAGGCATTTTTATGGAGGAGAAAAGTCCGTTGTCAGAAGGATTAAAGACAAAAGAACATCCTTACTTCTTCAAATTACCCCAAGGCCTTCTTTGCAGATGTTGGGAATTATACCTCTTATTTGGAGATCTGATCTGACAGTGTCAGCTCATTGGGATGGGACTTTTAAGAAATCATAGCAGTGGTGTCCTGAAGTTTTCATAATTGATCTGGAGGAGCCACCGAGTCCATTTTCAGTCCTTGTTTAATATTTTAACTGTAACATAGAGGATGTTTTGATTTACAGTCCATTTTGGGGCTTTGACAACAAAAATATGAGACAAGTGCTAATCTCTTAACAAAGACCAGAAACTGTTTAAAAAGGAGAAAAAGTAAAAATTGCAAAATTTGATGAGTCTTTCAGGGTAGGCCAGGAACGCTGTGGTCTGCCACTGTGCTTCCACGTAAGACAGTATCATTGGAATGACGTGAATTTTGTCAAATTCAGATAACCTGTTCCTCTCCTCATCTTCTCACCTCAGTTAACAACCCTGCAATCTACTGCATCTGGAAACCTCGGCGTCATACTTAGACCTTCCTTTGCCTTACCCCCTCTTCCTTTGCCAAGTAGCCAAGTTCTCCCAGTTCTCCCTCTTAAGTATTTCCTCATCTTAGGTCCCTGTTCTTGTTGCAACTGTTCATATTTTGGAAGTAACTAGGCTTTTGAGACCTTTCTCTTTCTTCTTCTTGTTCCTGACCCCGTAGCATAAGTGAGACACAGAGAAGAATGTTTGTGATGACAAAGGCCTTATGTTCCACTATTTTCTGGGTGTAACTGCCTCTCAGCTGGTCTCTCCAGTTCTTTTCTGTCCACACTGCCGTAGGTCCTTTCTGAAATCACAAGGTTGATGCCTCAGAGTCTGCTACCATTTATATAAGCGCCAGTGCCTCTGGGAGAACCACAGTCTTCATGATCAAAGCCTTCCCAATCTTCCCTCCGCAAACCCTGCCACCCTCATCTCTCCTCATCTCCCACATGCCCCCTACGCCTCAGCCACAAGTAACTTCTCACCACTCTCTGAATATGCCACTCTTTCAAACTCTTGTTTTTCCCCATATGCTGTTTCTTTTCCTGGAGTGCCCTTCCCTCCTTTCTCTACGTGGGAAACTCCCACTCACGCTGTAAGACCCAGCTCAAATACCATCTCTCGTCTGAAAACTTCCTCACTCCTGGAAAGAAGAACTCCCATTCGGGGTTCCATTGCCCTTTTATGAATACCTTGTTTAAGATAATTATAGTTACTACCACCCCCAGGCCTAGGAAAGAGTGAACCTGATTTAAAGGTCTCCCACCCTCCTCCATTTGTGGGAGATCCATGTGGTCAAAGGGATGTGCTATCCAAAGTCCTAACCTCCCCCTTTGAAGTTATTCTCTGAATATATGGTGCCATAAAGCTCTACTAATAGCCCAAGTCTTAGCCCTCGAACTACTGAAAGTCTTTTCTTTGGGTCTTTGCATCTGAAAACAGCCCATGCTGATGATGTGAGCACCACTAGATCAGAGGTATGGAGGGAGTGTTGTTGGAACTTGGTTTCTGGGTTTGTTTTCAGCCTAGTCAAGTGAACCGTTTATTTGAGCACTATCTTAATGAGACAAATGCTTCAAATGCAAATTGGAGCTTTGTTAGAAATGTTTTTTTATCATGCTGTATTTCAGGGACCTACTCTTTGTTTGGAAGGTGTTGGAAATCACCACCTATACTTCAAACTCCTACAAGCCAGGCCAGGCTCTTCACCCCTGGGTGCATCCCCTTCAGGTTACAGCTAAGACACCCTAGAAAAATTGTGCACAGGCATATTTTCAGTTAGGACATCTCCTTCATAGAGGAAAGAGAAGCTAGCTTCTAGAATTGTGGCTGATGGGACTGGGTAGGGAAAGCCTTTTCTCTGTTCCTTTACAGTATCTACTAGGTTCTGATGGGGTAAAATCCATTTTAGACAAGGGTTGATTTATTAATCTCTAAATGCTGGCCTTTCTGGCTTCACTGCTAAGCTTGTCTTTGCCAAGCAGCAACTTTCTATGGAGAAAAATGAGAGACATAGAGAAGGATGGAAAGCATATTCTAAGGACAGCCCAGGGTTACCATAGAACACATATTCCATTGGGGTGTCCACATACATGTTCTCTGTTGCTGCTGCTAAGTCACTTCAGTCATGTCCAACTCTGTGCGACCCCTGAGACGGCAGCCCACCAGGCTCCCCTGTCCCTGGGATTCTCCAGGCCAGAACACTGGAGTGGGTTGCCATTTCCTTCTCCAATGCATGAAAGTGAAAAGTGAAAGTGAAGTCACTCAGTCGTGTCTGACTCTAAGCAACCCCATAGACCGCAGGCCACCAGGCTCCTCCGTCCATGGGATTTTCCAGGCAAGAGTACTGGAGTGGGGTGCCATTGCCTTCTCCAGGCCCCTCAAAATAAAAGACAGAGCTGAGGGCGGGGCAGTGAAAGAAGAGAGGAGAGCTACAGGTCTGCAGCCGGAAGGCAGCTTCTTTGATGACATTAGTTTTCAGCCTGGAATTTTGAGTAATCCAGGGATTCTAAACTTCAACCTGATAGTCTCTGTTGTTAAGAAGGTATATTTGCCAAGGTAGAAAAACAATTTTTTTATTCAACTGTTTGTAGCTTAACTTAAATTTTTTTTTGAATATTTAGACATCTGGTATGCAGGCCTCCATTATACCCTTGCGCAGGTCCAATAAGTCTTAGGAATGGGCCTTATTATAACGTAATTATTTTTTTACTTCCTAATTTTCTTAACTAAGCTGTGAGTTCAGGGAGGGTTAGGATTCTCTTTTGCTTTATTTTACCTTTATTTTTTAAATTAATTTTTGCAAGAGTATAGTTGATTTACAGTGTTGAATTAGTGTCTGCTGTACAGCAAAGTTAGTCACTTCTGTTGCTGTTCATTGTTCAGTTATTCAGTTGTGTCCAACTCTTTGTGACCCCATGGCCTGTAGTACGCCAGGCTTTCCTGTCCTTCATTATTTCCTGGAGTTTGTTCAGACCCATGTCCATTGAGTCGATGATGCCTTCTAATCATCTCATCCTCTATTGCCCCCTTCTTCTCCTGCCCTATATCTTTCCCAGCATCAGCGTCTTTTCCAATGAGTCTAGTCTTCGCATCCTTGGATGCAAAGTATTGGAGCTTAAGCTTCAGCATCAGTTCTTCCAATGAATTTTCAGGGTTGATTTCCTTTAGGATTGACTTGTTTGACCTCCTTGCTGTCCAAGGGAGTCTCAAGAGTCTTCTCCAACACCACAATTCAAAAGCATCAATTCTTTGGTGCTCAGCTTTCTTTATGGTCCAACTCTCACGTGACTACTGGAAAAGCCATAACTTTGACTATACAGACTTTTGTACACTCTTTTTAAAATTCTGTTCCCATATAGGTCATTACGGAGTAGTTCCTGTATTATCAGTAGGTTCTTGTTAGTTACCTGTTTTATGTATAGTTATGTGCATATGTCAATCCCAATTTCGCAGTTCACCTCTCCCCTACCTCACTCTTAGTAACTGTAAATTTGTTTTCTACATCTGTGACTCTTATTTCTGTTTTGTAAATAAGATCTTTTGTATCATTTTTTAGATGTCCACGTATAAGCAATATCATCCAATATTTATCTTTCTCTGACTTAACTTGACTCAGTATGACAATCTCTGGTTCCATCCATGTCACTGCAAATAACATTATTTCATTCTTTTTTATAACTGAATTATATTCTATTGTATATATGTACCACATCTTCTTATCTGTTCCTCTGATGGTTGGCATTTAAGTTGCTTCAATATCCTGGTTATTATTAATAGTGCTCGGTGAACATTGAGGTACTTATATCTTTTTGAATTATGGTTTTCTCTGGATATATGCCTAGGGGTGGGAATTCTGGATCATGTGGTAACTCTGTTTTTAATTTTTTAAAGATTCTCTGTCCTGCTGTCCATAGTGGCTCTACCAACTTACATTTCTACCAACAGTGTAGGAAGGTTCCCTTTGCTCCACAGCATCTCCACAATTTATTGTTTGTAGATTTTTTTTTTGATAATAGTCATTTTGACTGGTGTGAGATGTTACTTCATTGTAGTTTTTATTTGCGTATCTCTAATAATTAGTGATATCAAACACCTTTTCATGTGCCTCCTAGCCATCAGTATGTCTTGTTTGTAGAAATATCTGTTTAGATCTTTTGCCCATTTTTTTTTTTTTTGATTGGCTTGTTGGTGTTTTTGATATTGAGCTGCATGAGCTCTTTGTATATGTGGGAGATTAATCCCTTGTCAGCTACAACATTTGCAAATAGTTTCTCCCATTCTATGGATTTTATTCTCATTTTGTTTATGGTTTCATTTGCTAAGAAAAAGCTTTTAAGTTTAATTAGGTCTCATTTTTTAAATTTTGTTTTTATTTTTACTTGTCTAGGTGGTGGACCAAAAAAAGATCTTGGTGCTATTTTTGTCATAGACTGTTCTGTCTGTTTTCCTGTAGAAGTTATATAGTATTCAGTTTTATTTTTAGGTCTTTAATCCATTTTGAATTTATTTGCATATACGGTATGAGAGACTATTCTAATTAAATTCTTTTACATGTAGCTGTCCACTTTTCACACCCCCACTTACTGAAGAAACTATTTTTTCTCCACTGTGTATTCTTGCCACCTTTGTCATAGATTAGTTGAACAGAGATGCATGGGTTAATGTTTGGATTTTGTAACCAAACTGGAAAATAAGTAAAACTGTAACTGTTTGCAGATAAAATAATACTGTACCTACAAAATTCCTAAAGATGTTACCAGAAAACTATGAGAGCTCATCAGTGAATTTGGTAAAGTTGCAGGATAAAAAATTAATATAAAAAATCTGTTCCATTTCTAAACACTGGCAATGAATATAATACAGAGAAATTAAGGAAATAATCCCATTTACTATTGCATCAAAAAGAACAAAATACTTAGGAATAAACCTACCTAAGGAGTCAAAAGACCTATACTCATAAAACTGTAAGATACTGATGAAAGAAATCAAAGATGACACAGATGGAGGGATATACCATGTTCTTGGGTTAGAAGAATCAATACTGTCAAAATGACTATATTATCCAATTACTATAGATTCAATACAACCTCTGACAAATTACCAATAGCATTTTTCACAGAACTAGAACAAAATATTTTACAATTTTATGGAAATACATAAGACCCTGAGTAGCTAACACAATCTTGGGAATAAAAAAATGGAGCTATAAGAATCAGGCTCTCTGACTTCAGACTATACTTCAAAACTATAGTAACCAAAACAGTAAGGTGCCTATGTGCTCAGTTGTGTCTGACTCTTTGTGACCCAATGGACTGTAGCCCGCCAGGCTTCTCTGTCCATGGGATTTTCCAGGTACGAATACTGGAATGGGTTGCATTTTCCTTCACCAAAACAGTAAGGTACTGACACAAAAACAGAAATATAGTTTTTCTTAATCTTTTTTATTTCAATAGTTCAGCAACTTGCTTTAAATGTATTTGTTGATATAAAAATTATATTCCTAATACTTGGTTTGTGAAGGCAGGAACATGTGTAACATACTTCAAAGAAGAGTATAAAAATTGGTGAAAGCAAAAGAAAAATCAAATTCTGTCTGGCTGAGAAGCAGATTCATTAGCTTTATGTAATCAGTCCCTAACAGTATTAAAAAATGGCAACAAGGCAAGGATGCTTTAGAACTCCTCTCCCTCCCAGAGATATACCAGATATCTAGCTATACACAGGGAAAATCCCTCTGAGAGAAATTCAGAGACTAGCTGAGTGATGGCTACACATTGGACAAATGAGAAAATACCCTCCCTAAAACAGAGGGTATTGCAGGACAGCTGCAATACATTCTTGGCACATACCCCACCCCTATCATAGTGCCATATGATTGACAGGGAACCCCCAACTCCCAGATTGTCCCTGAGGAGTGAAGCATTTGGACTGCATTATCTAGTGCTTTAGCTTTTAAGACCCCACTCTGTTTAGGCTTCCAAATACCTATTTCTGAAACCTAAGAGGGCTTTCCTCTACAAGAAACATGGGACTATAGTAAGCAGAGAAACAGTTTTTAATAGTTACATAAGCACTCCCCCACAACCACAACTTCCAGTGCTCAGGGCAGAGGGAGCAGGCAATAATGCCCATCTCCCAGTCTTTCCAAGAAGGGGTTTGAAGACATCATTTAAAGCTGGCGTCTGAAGGTCTACCTTCTAATTTGTGTCTAGAGGCTAGCTTTGATGCTCCTCAGAGACCAGGGCAACCAGTGGACACTTCCCCTGCCTTCTCCCTCTGGTTCACTTCAACAGTAAAACAAAACCACCATTACGAGGTTGTCCACATATCTAGAATACCAACTTTTGTGGCTGCCACCAGGGTATAGGTCCCTAAATCACCTGATAGCCAATGTGACTGGCATTCATGAGTCCCACAGGACTAGAGTGAAAAAGAAACAGTTTTTAACTGGGAAGAGGAATTCTCTCTACCTTTGCCCCCCCCTACATCTGTACACCTGGGATCAGCAGAGAGGAGCTGGCAAAAACTCCTATCTCCCAGTTTCTCTCTGGAAGGTGCTTCACAATATACTTGCCCAGCTTCAGTCTGAGAGTTTGGCTTCTAATCAGCCTGCGTATGTGTTAGCTGAGATCCTCCCTTTTGTGACACTGATAGCTCTTGACATACCCTCACCTACCTAACAATTTAAAATAGACTGTTGCAGCTATATGATAGTATATGTATGCTTCATGGTAACCATGAAGTAGAAGCCTATATATATGCACAAAGGATAAAGAGAAGGAATCTAAGTATACTACTGTGTGAAATCGTTAGATCACAAAGGAAAAGAGCAGGAGAGGAAAAAGGGAACAAAGGAAGTATAAGACAACCAAAAACAGTGAATGAAATGGCAATAGTAAGACTACGCTTTTCAATGATTACTTCAAATGTAAAAGGACTAAATTCTCCAACCAAAAGACACCAAGTGGCTGAATGGATTAAAAAACCCACAAGACCCAACTATATGCCTATAAGAAAATCACTTTAGGTTTAAAGATATGCATAGAATGAAAGTGACAGGATGGAAAAAGGTATTCCATACAAATGGAAATGAAAAGAAGGCATGGGTAGCTATTTGTATAACAGACAAAATAGACTTTAAGCTAAAGACTGTAACAAGAGATAGAGAAGGTCATTATATAATGACAAAGTGGTCAATTCATCAAGAAGATATAAACATTGTAAGTATTTATGCACCCAGCTTCAGAGCACTTAAATATTTAAAGCAAATATTAACAGATCTGAAGTGAGAAATAGACTTGAAAGACAAAAGAAAAGATCAGTAAATTAAGAGCTTTTTTTTTTAAAGATAAGCATAATTGACAAAACTTTAGCTAAGCTAGTCAAGATCCAAAGAGAGAAGAATAAAATCAGAAATGAAAGAGGAAATATTACAACCAATACCACAGAAATTCAAAAGATTATGAGACTACCCTGAATGATTATATATCACCAAAACTAGACAAACTAGAAGAAATGGATAAGTTCCTGGAACCCTAAACCTAACAAGACTGAACCATGAATAAAGAGAAAATCTGAAGAGACCATTTATTAATAATGATATTGAATCAGTAATTGAAAACCTCCCAACAAATTCCAGGACCAGGTGGCTTCATTAGTGAATTCTACCACACATTTAAGGAATCTTTCTTAAACTCTTTCAAAAAATAAAAGAGTAGGAGTTACTTTTGTATTCATTTTATGAGGCCAGCATAACTCTGAGACAAAAACCAGATAAATATACTAAAAGAAAAGAAAACCAAGGCCATTATCCTTGATGAATGTGGATGCAGAGTTTCTGAACATAATATGCAAACTAAATTCAACAATACTTTAGAAAGATCATACACCATGATCAAGTATTCCAGAAATGCAAGGATGATTCAATATATGCAAACAATCAATGTAATATACCATTTTGAAAAAATGAAAAACAAAAATCATATGGTTGTCTCAATAGATGTAGAAAAAATATTTGACAAGATTCAACATTATTTCAATGACCTGGGTGTAGAGGAAATGTACTTCAACATAATAAAGGCCATATATCAGAATCCAACAAGTAACATCATACTCACCAGTGAAAAGCTAAACTTCTTTTAAGATCAGGAACAAGACAAGGATGTCCATCCATTCTTGCCACATTTATTCAGCATAGTACTGGAAGTGCTAGCCAGAGGCAAGAAAAATAAATAAAAGGCATTCAGATCAGAAAGGACTAAATAAAACTGTCTCTGTTTGCCAATAACATGATATTATGTGTAAAAAAATCCCTAAGGGCTCTATCATAAGACTGCTAGAACTAAAAATGAATTCAATAAAGTTTCAGGGTACAAAATCAATACATGGAAATCAGTAAGTTTGTATGTATCAAAAACAAATTGTCAGAGAAATTAAGAAAGTAATCTCATTTGCATTAACATAAAAATAATAAAATAATTAGTAATCAATTTAACCAAGGAAATTGCTTTTGTTGCCTTTGCTTTAGTATTATTTGAAAAAATTCGTTGCCGAGACCAATGTCAAGGAATTCACTTCCCATGTTATTTTACAGAAGTTCTTGGTTATATGTCCTGTGTTACCATCTTCAATCCATTTTGAGTTATTTTTGTGTATGGTGTAGGACAAAATTTTTTGTGCTTGACACTAAAGCATAGGCAACAAAAATAAAAATAAATAAGATTTCATCAAATGCAAAAGTTTCTACATAGAAAAGAAAACCAGCAAAATGAAAAAGCAATCTATGGAATGGGAGAAAATATTTGCAAACCACACATCTGCTACAAGGTTGATATCCAATATGTATAAGGAACTCATACAACTCAATAGCAAAACTAACAAATACACAGTCAAAAAGTGGGCAAAGGACATGACTAGATATATTTCCAAAGAAGACATGCAGATGACCAATAGATACATGAAACATTTCTCCACATCATTACTTATCAGGAAAATGCAAATCAAAACCACAATAAATGCCTCCTTACACCTGTTAGGAGGTCTGTTATAAAAAATGCAAGATATAAAAATGCTGTTGAGAATGTGGAGAGGAGAGAACACTTGTACACTGTTGGGGGAAATATAAACTGGTATAGCCACAGAAAAATGATATGGAGGTTCTTTAAGAAGCTAAAAATGAAACAATAGTATGATCCAGCAATCGTCCTTCTGCATATATATACAAAGGAAATGAAATCACTATCTCAAAGAGATATGTGTACCCACATGTTCATTGCAGCATTATTCATAATAGTCAAGGCAACCTAAGTGTCCTTCATTGATGGCCAAAGAAGTTGTGATATAAATATATATGTATATCCATATCCATATACACACAGTGGAGTATTATTCAACTATAAAAAATAAGGCCTTAGTCCTCACAAAGTCAGCTTCAGCAAAGAATCTGAAACTGATATTAATAGTAGCTTTATTTATTTGCTTATTCACTCATTTTTATCCTTTTATAACACATTTGTATTTGACTAAGGTTCAAACTACAGAAATTCCATCCCAGAAGAGGAATTTAGACAATTTCCAATGTGAGCTGCAGAAGTTAAAGTAATGAAGACAAGCAAAGAAACTAGTTTAAGACGTAGGTGAATCTGTGACATCTTGGTATCCCAAGGCTTAAATGGCTTACTATGTTGCCCAAGAGCTTCCCAGGTGGCTTGGTGGTAAAAGAATCCACCTGCAATACAGGAGATGTGGGTTTGATTCCTGGGTTGGGAAGATTCCCCTGGAGTAGGAAATGGCAACCCACTCCAGTATTCTTGCCTGGGAAGTCCCATGGACAAAAGAACCTGAATGTCTACAGTCCTGCAAAGAGTCAGACACACTGAGTGACTGAACATACATGTATGCATATTGCTCAAGGAGAAGATATGCCATGTACACCAGACCATCCTGTTATCTTTAATGTTACATGGTCATTCACAAGTAAAGAGTCTTGGGAGTATGAAGTTTCAACATATTATATCTTTGAGAAAGAAATGATATTTCAAATTATTTTAAATGTTAGTAGTCACACATAGGGATCAAAGCAATTAAAAGTTGTAATATTTCACCTTCATTGCACAATGTGCAACGCCAGTAATAAGTCTTTAAGGAATTTTGTCAGTAAATGTGAGAAAAAATTCTTCTGTCTTACTATATACCTAAAAGCGAAAGAAAAGAATGAAAGGCATATTTTATTGGTATGAGATTGAAGAGAGAAGTAAAAAAAATCTTACTCATTTCTTAAATCTATTTCCTCAAATGTATTTACAAATAAACTTTCCTATCTCTATAATTTTAGAGTCAACATAATTTAAACTTTGATGACTGAGGATATCATGGTATTAAAGATTACCACTGAGAATATGAAATTATCCTGATCAAGGGGAGGAGCTATATTTGCAGCAGGGCTAAGAGGTTGAATGGACTGATTATTGACACAGAAGCATACCTGGAAATCATGTGCAGATATCATTTGGTTTTATCATTATTTGCCCCTTTCTTATAAAAAATAGAATGCTGAGGCATAAAGATGGCTTATAATTATAGGTGCTAATTAATAGTCAAATACTTGAGAAACTGATACGCACATGTATATATCTATGTATGTATATATTTCTTTCATATAGCACCCAGCTTTGTGTTCTGTATATAATACACAAGCAAATTGTTGTTTCCTGAAAGATCTGTGTTGTTCCATCAATGTGAACTCAATTCTCGTCACAAAGGTGCTAAAGGCCTCAAATCTTGATGATTCCCAGTGTCCAAAGCAAATTCATTTTAATAATCCCTGCTTTTGACAAGCTTTTTGAAAAACAACTAGCCCGCCTTTAGACCTGGGTTCAAATTTTAGTTCTGCTGCTAAGTCGCTTCAGTCGTGTCCAACTCTGTGTGACCCCATAGACGGCAGCCCACCAGGCTCCCCTGTCCCTGGGATTCTCCAGGCAAGAACACTGGAGTGGGTTGCCATTTCCTTCTCCAATGCATGAAAGTGAAAAGTGAAAGTGAAGTCGCTCAGTCGTGTCCGACTCTTAGTGACCCCATGGACTGTAGCCCACCAGGCTCCTCCATCCATGGGATTTTCCGGGCAAGAGTACTGGAGTGGGGTGCCATTGCCTTCTCCGAAGTTTTTTTTTTTTTTTAGAATCTTAGTTCTACTATTTACTCATTTGTGGCCTTGGATATGTTCCTGAAATCCACTGAATCTCAATGCTCTCTCATCTATAAAATGGGGTGAATAGTATCCTGAGGACTAACTTAATAAAATACCATGTGTGAAATGACTGAAATAGTGTATCTCCTGAAGATGTTTAACTGCTGTTAACTTATTTCTCCCTTTTTTTCTTCCATTGAGAAGGCTGAAAGCATCACGGCCCTTATTCATGATACACCATAGCAAGTTTAAGGCAATAAAGCATTCAAGGAGCATAGGATTTGTGTCAGAGCTAATTGCATTGCATTTGTTTTTATTCTCACTCTTTAAATCATGTATTGATCTTGCATTATCAGAGAAAAACCATGTCATTCATAATTTCTTAAAGTTATCATAAAAACTTTTTTTTTCTTTTTTAAGCTATATCAGGGTGAGTGAGTGAGTCTCTCAGTTGTGTCTGACTCTTTGCAACCCCAAGAGTTCTCCAGGCCAGAATACTGGAGTGGGTAGCCGTTCCCTTCTCCAGGGGATCTTCCCAACCCAGGGATTGGACCCAGGTCTCCCACATTGCAGGCAGATTCTTTACCAGCTGAGCCACCAGGGAAGCCCATATTGGGGCACACTTGACAAATCAAATTGTAATATATTTCAGGGATACAACATGATGATGTGGTATACATTTACATTGTATAAGGATTACCACCATCAAATTAATTAATCGCCTCCTATATTTACCTTTTTTAAAAATGAGAACACAAGTTCTACTCTATCAGTGAATCTCAATTATACAATATAGTATTATCAGCTATACTCACTATATGATACATTAGATCCTCAGACCTTACTCATAACTGAAAGTTGTACCAGTTTCTTTTTATTTCCTTGACTCTCCAGCTCTGGCATCTACCATTCTACTCTGGTTTCTACTTTTTTTTTTTTAATTCACATATAAGTGATATCAAGCAGTATTTCTCTCTCTCTCTCTTTTTTTTGGTTAGGCTTATTTCACTTAGCATTATACCCTCCATTTTCATTCATGTAATTGCAAAAAAGCAGGATTTCCTTTTTTTGTTTTAACAGAATTAATCTTGTTGGTGAAATAAAATATCATGAAGTCAGACTCAGAGAGAAGGGAGAAAATTCTAGGGGAAGTGGAGTCACAGAAAGGATAGTTTGTGGATTATTTGAGACTTATCTCACTAATTATTCAATTTTTCAAAAGCTTTGACCTATTTCCTGTATAAAAATTTGGCAAATATATACCATTTCTTTAGGGGGGAAGGGGTATTTTCTGGATGGGAAAAGACTCAAGCATCAGCCTCCTGGATTAGGACACTTATCCTTTACTAAATCCAATGTCTCTGTACCTAATTTCTATTGCTCATTTACCAGAAACATATGGAATCCTTTGACATTTATTTCTGTCTTGGGTCTAGAAGGGAATATGTTGAAGGCAAAAAGTACAAAATGGAGTCCTTGTATTGTCGTCATCTCCAAGTTTCTTCTCAAATTCCTTTTGCTCCCTTCCCTCTTGTCTTTTTAAATAGAATTTGTAAAGAGCCTTTCAGTCTCTCTCATGCCTTCTTTTTCTCTCAAAGAAACAAAAGCCCTCAAAGGCTTCTGGGTTTAAGTTCTTTTAACAGATGGCCTTTCTCATCCGATAGATCATCAGCATTGCGTGTGCACTCAGTCGTGTCCAACTCTCTGAGACCCCGTGAACTGTAGCCCACCAGGCTCCTCTGTCCACGGGATTTTTCAGGCAAGCGTACTGGAGTGGGCTGCTATTTTCTCCTCCGGGGGATCTTCCCGACCCAGGGATCAAACCTACATCTCCTGCGTTGGCAGGCAGATTCTTTACCACCGAGCCACCCGGGGATAAATCATTGAACAATGTATCAAATGAATGTGTCTTAGTTTGGTCTGTTATCACAAAATACCATAGACTGAATGGCTTCAACAACAGACATTGGTCATTTATATTTCACAGTTCTGGATCTGAGATGTCCAAGATAAAGGTGAGTAGATCTTGTTTAGATTCTCTTCCTGACATGCAGATAGTCGCCTTCTCATTTTATCCTCACGGGGTGGTGAGAGGAAGCTCTGGTATCTCTTTCTCATAAGAGCATTAATGCCATTATGAAGGCTCAACCCTCATGACCTCTTTTAAACCCAGTTATCTTCCAAAGGTCCCATCACCTACCATCGTCATGTTAGAGGGGAGGGCCTCAACATATTAATTTGGCGGGGGTGGGGAGGGGTGGGGGCGGGGCGGGGGGAACACCATCATTTATCTGTAACAGAACGTAAGTCCTGAATTCTTTTGGTCATGAAGTCAGTTATATCCTGAGAAATGTCTCATTTTACATTACTCTTGCTATTATTATTAGGACATCTTTGTTTTCCAAGTGTTGCACTATATGGACTTCCTCTTTTCTTTTTTCTGCTCTCAGCATCCAGGGGTTATTTTGAGTACTTGCAGAATAATACTGCTCTACAAATTTTGTTTTTACTTCATTTTCCTAGCCCTTTTCATTTTTTCTTTTCAAAATCTTTTCTTCCCATTTTGCCTTTTCTTTTCTATTTTTACCTGAAAGCTATTTTACATTTGGGACAGTTGTCAGTCTTGACAAGTATTCGGCTTAATACAGTGTTACTAAAGCATATTGAGTCATGGATATGGATTTATTATCCAAGGATCTATTTCAAATCTTCTTTGAATTTTTAATATCAAATGTAACATCTCAAATAGATTTTAGAAATCATCAGTTCAATATTGAGGACAGTTCAAGATGAGGACACTGAAACAGAGAAATAAAATGATTTTCTAGTCAACATATACCAGTACTGGCTTTGTTTTACTGGTTCCAGGGCAATACTCTGCCTAATCATTCATCATATCTGACTTTTTGCAACCCCATGGTCTGCACCACGTCAGGCCTCCCTGTCCATCACCAACTCCCGGAGTTTACTCAGATTCATGTCCATCGAGTCAGTGATGCCATCCAACCATCTCATTCTCTGTCATCCCCTTCTCCTCCCACCTTCAATCGTTCCCATCATCAGGGTCTTTTCAAATGAGTCAGCTCTTCGCATCAGGTGGCCAAAGTATTGGAGTTTCAGCTTCAGCATCAGTCCTTCCAGTGAATATTCAAGACTGATATCCTTCAGAATGGACTGGTTGGATCTCCTTGCAGTCCAAGGTACTCTCCAGAGTCTTCTCCAATACCACAGTTCAAAAGCATCAATTCTTCGGCACTCAGCTTTCTTTATAGTCCAATAGTATTTATAGTCCATCAGTATTTTGTTTCTGTAAAACTTTTTTTTTTTCTTCCAAAGTTGGAAGCTCCCACTTCTGTTAGGAAGCCCTGAATTAAGTCTGAGGTTTAGGTGCAGTTCTGCCTGGGTAGATCAGGTTGGATTGAACTACATTAGTGATGAAAATTAGTACTTGTGTGTGTGCCTTGTACTTAAAATAAGTCAAGGCTAATGGAAATCATCCAGTGGACCAAAAAGCAATTTAGCATTCCTTTCTGTTTTTGCTTTGGTTTTAAAAAGAATCTGTGTAAGTGAGGAATTCTGAGTTTCATTTCAGAAATACATGCTTAGGACATCTTGGTACAGCAATGGTTTAGAACCTAATAGATTTTATAGAGTGCTTATGCATACGGCTATCTCTCCAGTGGTAGGAGATGAATGGAAAAGTTGCTTGATTAATACCTTTTTTCCTTTCCTTTATTGCTGACCGGATTTTCTCCCTCGCCCCTCACGTTAACCTCGCTCTGTATGTATTGGCCTTCTTGCGGGCCTTCCCCTCTCTGGAACACGGTTCCCCTGCAAGGTCGCAGGTCTGTACTCTCACTTTTTTATGTGTCCAAAAGTCACTTCCTGAAAGAAGTCTTTGCTCTCTAAAGCAGCACACCAACACTAATTTATTCCTTCCAGCTTTATGTTTTATTCCATAGCATTTTCACTACCAAGTTTTAATATATTGGCTTGTTCATTTGTTTTTATCTGTCTTTCCAGTAAATTTATATGTTCCATGAGAATGGGGACTTTGCTTGTTCTCCGCTAGTGTCCAGGGCCCAGAACAGTGCTTTTACTAAGCCCCCCTGCCAGAAGACATTGTTTACACAGATGAATGATTTCATGTGTTTGTATGATCCAGTTCACCTTCATAAAGCACCTGCCACCCGTGAGGACATGTGCCTTTAAGCAGTGTGAGGTTTAAGTTGAGATATCCATTCTTTTTCCAAAACTTCTTTTTCTTTCAAAGAAGTTGAATCTGAAGAATTTTGTAACTTTGGATTCAGTTTTTTACTATCAAATTAAAGCTAAAAATGCTGCCAGGAAGGAGGGAAAGCCAGATTGGAGGGGGAGGAGGCGAGAGGTAGAAGAAGGGGAAGCAGAGAGTAGGGGGAGGAGAGAGCTGAAAGATCCAGGAAACCTGAGGAGAGGCAACAAAAACCAATTAAAGTTAATGAACTACAGCTAAGCTTTTTATTTTAGCTGTCCCCCCCTCCCCTACAGTATACCAGCCTAAACTTGGAACTATTTTTCTTGGAGAGACACTTTTAAAAAGTAGATTATTTCCTCCCTACCCCCACACTCAGAAAAAAAAAAAAAAAACTAATATGACGCTTTAATCAACAAAGGCATGAGGCTGTGTTGTGTGAAGTCAGTGGATTTGCCCCTTGGCCTTCAGCCTTGGTTCTACCACCCACTGAATCCTGGCAAAATCCCAGGATGTCACGAATCTTGTTCTCCTCTGTCTTCACATAAGCGGAAAGAAAGTCAGCCCTACTGAGTAGTTATCTGGAGACAGGAGGCGGAGGTCCAATTGTAGTATCTAATATTAGAAATAGAGACGCCTCCAATGGTTTTTGGCAGACTGAGCCTCGAAAGAGTGGCTCTGGCTCTCCCACTCGAACATCTTAAATAGTTTATATATCTGTTTGATTAATTTGGCTGGAAACCTGATTGCAGTTAATGTATTAGGTATAAAAGTTTAGAGGAAGATTTTCATCTTGATTATACCCATTCTCTAGAATAACTTATTCCATCAAGCCGGCCGTGTTTAACTGATGAGTGCTAATAATAATGTGTCATGTCTACTGGGTGTTCTTTATTATCCACAGCCCCTCCTCCTCCCACTGAATATGAATGAAGTACACTTCACTAACATTTTCTGTTCATTCAACATTTTGGTCAGATATCACATTAAAATTTATGGTTCCATTCTAAAACACAAAAAGTGGTATAAACTAATCTGTGTGACTTCAGAAGTCATTTAGACTCGGAGCTTCTAACCCTCAGGCTTCTCAAGTATGCTTTCAGATGCTCTGGTTTACACAATAATCTATTCTTCAATCTATTGCCTGCACCTCAGACTTGAAATAATGTTTTTTTCTATTTCTCAGCTTTCGTTTCATCTGCTTATTCCTTTTTGGGTTCCTAAATGGTAATAAGCTTGTCTTCTTTCATAGAAGTTAAGAATCGTAGAAATAAGAGTGGCTTTACTGAGTATCTGGCTAACTCATGCTAACTCAGTCTCCATGTCACCCCAGTTTCCTCTCCTCCATACTCAAAAATCCTGAGGTGCTCACTGCTGCTTGAGGTGGCCCACCCTTTGATGGTAAAATCTAATGATTAGAAAGGTAATTCTTGTGTTGACTGAGCCATATATATTGGAACCTCTATTCATTTTAGGTGATCAATTTTGGTCATTTGCTCAGTTTTGCTTATTTGGTCATTCATTCATTTACTCACTCATTTATTCCTGTACTCAATAATTGGTGGCTCATTTGGTAAAGAATCCACCTGCAATGCAGGAGACCTGATTTTGATCCCTGGGTCGGGAAGATCTCCTGAAGGAGGAAATAGAAACACACTCCAGTATTCTTACCTGGGAAATTGCATGGACAGAGGAGTCTGGTGGGCTACAGTCCTTGGGGTCGCAAGAGTGGGACAAGGCTTAAGAGAGTAAACCACCACCATAGAGGCAGTCTTAGCTCAGGGCCCTGTAGCACCACATTAGTCTATTCTGGTACACACTCTTTTTTTATGGTTGAAAGCGGAAAACAGCATTTGTAAATATAAATATCCTCCCTTCTAATTTTGCTGACAATATAATTTTAAATTCTATTTCTGGTCACTCTTCTTGAAAAGTCTTGTCAGTATCACTCTTAAGTGTGAATTCAAATTTTAGGGGTGTTTTATACATTTAAAAATCAGTAGAATTGTTATCCCACATTTGAACACGTAATTTCCCTTAATATTGCTTTTTTCTTTATATATATATTTAGTGTTGGTTATTATTTGCATATTATCTGAAAGCCTTTTTGTTTTTTGAAATAGAGTTGTAGTACAATTAAGTCAGGAATCTTCCATCTTGTGTTTGGATTTGTACGTGTGTGTATGAGAGAGAGAAAGATTGACTTATCTTTTTATTTTTATATTTTTCCCATGTAAGGTTTATCTATTAAAGATTTATTCTTTATATTTTACTACCTATCTAAAGAGTGTTTGCAAATAATGTAAACAAGGTGAACATTCTACTTACCAATAGAATAAATATACTACAGACAACAAAAAAGAATGATAATGTCTAATGAACATATAAAAATTCAGTCCCAACTTGTAATAAAAATGCAAATTAAAATCTCAATAAAATTTTATCCATCAAATTGCCAAATGTCAGTTGGTTTGTTTTCAAATTTTAATTTAATACTCATGGTAAGGAAAATACACACATTCATTTATTACTTGTTTGGGTATAAATAGTTACAATCTTTGCAGAAGCCAGTTGGAAACTATTGAGAAAGAGTTATCATCATATGATCCAGGAAATGTTACATGGGAAATAAATGAGAAATGGGATTAATGATTTATGCACAAAAATGTTCAGTGTTATTTATGACAACAAAATTTGAAATTAGACTTTCAACAATAGGGAAGTAGTTAAATGCCTCATAATAGTACTAATGAAACATTGCACAGTTATTTACTGCTATTTAAAAATATTTAATGGCATAAAAATGCTTTCATTGTAATTTTAAGTGAAAAAATATTCAATTATATGTAGATTATAACTTGCATGAGTTAAAAAGTTACTGTCTTTTATTTATAGTTGATTTTCTGCAGTATCAGGGCTTCCCTGGTAGCTGAGCTGGAGAAGGGATAGCCTACCCACTCCAGTATTCTTATGCTTGCCTGGCGGCTCAGACAGTAAAGGATTTACCTGCACTGCGGGAGACCTGGGTTCAGTCCCTGGGTTGGGAAGATTCCCTGGAGAAAGAGAATGGCTACCCACTCCAGCATTCTGGCCTGGAGAACTTCAGGGACTGTAGCGTGCTGGGGTCACAAAGAGTCGGACACAGCTGACTTTCACTTTCCCCAGTGCCTAGGTTAGTGCCAGGCATTGGCAAACATGCTGTTTGCTAAATGAAGTAATAAATGAATATGCAGTGTATTTCCACTTAAAAGTACACATACATACATATACACACAATTAAGAAGAAGAATCAGTATACTAGCAATATCAGTCTCTGTGTGTTGGCCATTATAATACATTTTACTTTTATGTTTTCACTAATTTCCAAATTATGCATCTTAAAACCTGATGAAATTTACTGAACTAATAGCCTTGTTATGTCAAACAGTAATTCCAACTTGTGGAAATGTTCTTCATTTCTGCTTCTGTAGTTTGATTCTGAAGCCATGCCCAATAAATTTGGCAATATTTGCCTTTCAAGCATGGAGTCCTTTATAGTATGAAGTTATTCTTTCCAGTTTGAACACCATTTGAAACAATGATCTGAGTGATTTTAAACCCACTTCCTACCAACTGTATTAGAAAGTGGGATCAGCCCATATCCTTCTATTCTGTTCATGATGATTTGTTGTTGTAAAATGTTACCAGTGATTTCCTGGTAGCAAAATTCGTCGTGATTTGCTACTGACATGCATGTCTACTGAGTTTCTCAGAAAAAGGAAGTGAAGTTAGTTTGACTTGGTTTGATCTTAGTGATCCTTGCAGTGATTATCTCTTTTCTTTAAATTGTTATGGCCCAATATTTTAAAATCTGTTCAAGAATTCTGTCTATAATGTCAAAGTTAACTTTCTCTTCTAAGATTTGCATTTTTGAAGATGAGTAAAATATCTGTCTCCTGAGTAGCACTTGAATACCTTTTCCTGACTCTAGTCTTGTCAATTTGGCCAAGGATAGATTGAGTCTCATATCTGTAATTGTTGACTAAATTGCTTTTCCCAGATAACTTAACAGATGCCTTTTAATTTGCCATGATGTTTATCTGTTAGATTTAGATGTTTAAATACATTTAAAATGGCAATGTGCTTTCTTACTATCTTTGCATTCTTCATTTTCTAATTCAATACTTATTTTGAATTTCCAGATAGATCATGCACCCTGATAGAGAGGATTAAGGCCTCTTTGTTCTTATTTTCTATGGAACCTGATAATACCATTGTCTCCTGAGATTATTCTTTAACCCCCACAGATGAATTTTCTGTACCATCTTCTACATTTCCACCAAATTGAAAGGATATGCTTTCTTGTAACTTTCTATTATAAAATAATTTAAAATTGCAAAAATGTGGAAAAACAAGTAGTACAAATATTTAACCTTTATCTAGCTTCCCTGGGTAGTCAGAGAAATTTTGAGAAGGCTTCCCCGTCCCCTACCCCTCACCCTACCATCCCCCTACCCCCACCCCATCTTAAACTGAGAGTATGTACAGGTGTGCTGCCCCTTTACATCTAAATGCTTTCATGTGTTTTTATGGAAAAAATTTCTTATATAACCAGAGCATAGTTATATACATCAAGAAATTGGCATTGATACTGATGTTCAGGACAGGCTATCACACGATATATATATTATCTATCTATCTATATATAAACATATAAAATATATAAATATATATATATATATATATTTGGCTTCCCAGGTGGTGCTAGTGGTAAAGAACCCACTTGCCAATGCAGGAGATGTAAGAAACAGAGAAGCAGTTTCCATCCCTGGGTCAGGAATATCCCCTGGAGGAAGTCATGGCAACCCACTCCAGAATTCTTGCATGGAGAATCCCATGGACAGAAGAGCCTGGTGGGCTGTAGTCCATGGGGTTGCAAAGAGTTGGACATGACTGAAGCAATGGAACCTTGGCATACTGAATATCTTAAACTGAAGCAACTGGGGAAGGAGCAGAAGCAGAAAGATCACTCTGAATGCCTCTGCTTCCTTTGGCCCTTCTTCCCGAAAAGGAGATAAATCTCCTGTGAAAGGTTCCCCATGTATCCTGGCAAGAGAGAAGACAGTTTTATCACCAAAGAGTTAATAAATCTTGTTAAACTAAGTCTTATCTTCTTAGTTAATTCTTTGCCATTTGCTACCCTAGCACAAAATCCCTTGCATTATCTATTTGTCAAAAATGTATTATTTGTCTAAAAGCTTCAAAAGCTTCCTGCTATGGTAATTTCTTCAGGTCTCATTCTTTTGAGAAGGCTCCCATATACATGTAAAAATTCAATAAAATCCATAAGCTTTTCATCTGTTAATCTGTCTTTATCAGTGTATTTTAAGACCCAACCAAGGATTCTATGAGGATTGGGGAAAATTTTTTTCTCTTCCACAGCATAATATAATATTATAATAAAAAGTATATATAAGTAATAGTGAAGAACATGTTCCAAATATTTTCTTTTTTTCTAGTAATATTGTTTATAGCAAAATATCATTTTGTCTGGTCCAGGATTGAATGTTGCATTTAACTGCCATTTCTTTAGTCGCCCCTTTTCTGGAGTAGTTTACAGTATTCCTTTGTCTTTTATGACCTTGGCATTTTGGAAGTATGCAGACTAGTTATTTTGTAGCATGTGTCTCCATTTTGGTTTGTCTGACAGTTCTTCATGATTAGAGGCAGGTTATGTATTGTAGTAAAAATAGGGCAGAAGTGACGTGTCCTCAGGAGATACGTGATGTCCGTTTGTACCATTATCAGTGAATTAGCTTTGATCGTTTGGTTAAGGTGGTGTCTGCCAGGTTTCTCTCATAAAGTTACTCTTTCCCCCTTCATAATTAATAAGTTTCTTGTGGAGATATGCTTTGAGATTTTGTAAATATCCTATCTCATCAAATATTCACCCTCTAGCTTGAGTATCCATTGAAGATTTGTGCCTGAATCAAATATTAGAGTGATTATTTCCACATAGTGAATTTCTAATTCCATCTACTTTTCTACACTCATTAGCTGGCATTTTTATGTAAAGATGGGTTTTTTCATTTCCTCCTTTTAATTATTTATTTACTGATTTATATTAGACTGGTCGCATAAATTCTTTATTATTTATTTTGATGCACAGTTTGTGCCAGTTTGGCCAATAGGAACTTGTTCAAACTGGTGGGTTTTTTTGGTGTATTATTTTGATATGTCCTTTTATGGAGGGGCACTAATTTCTTTATTTCTAGATTCAAAGATATTCCAAGAACTTTTTATCTTTTTTCATCCCTAACCCTGGTTAGCAGCCAATTTTCCAAGAATCTCTGTTCCTTTTAGTGTAGAATAATGTTTAGAAATCAAAGTATGGTTGCTAGGTGTGGTCTTTCTACTGGAGTATTACTGCTTAGAGGTTGTTTCAGAAGACACATGCACCACATACATTAACATATATATACCTGTGCAAACAAAGCTATGTTTATTTCATTATCTGTTATCTGTCCATCCATCCATATTGATACTTTTAGTTGAAATGCAACAGCAGAGTTCCTTCCTTTAGGTATGTGTTGTAATTCTCCCCTCAGACATTGAGAAATCTGGCTGACTATATCTTGATATTCAGAGAAGGCCTGCTTTTCTACTTAAAAAACCTGATAAGGATTTCAGTTACCAATTAAATCATTGGAAACACGGAAAAATAAATGGTAAATTGTAGACAATTATGGTGAATTCTGAATCTTCATATTTCTTCACTTTCTATGAATATATTGTCTCTCTAACCCCTGGTCATACTCTTCATTCATGGAGTTTTAAACATTCACACACTTGGGTTATCTTGAAGATAATCTTCAGATGGTGATCTTTACCACTGAGGGTCTTTGCCTATTGAATTGCTGGTTTGAGTCATTGCACTATTGTGTTGCAAACTCAGAAGTGATGTACCATGGACAGGCCAGTGGAAGCAGTTCAGCTCAGTCACAAGTCACAAGGGGAGGAATGTCTGTAGAGTATTTAAAAACAACAATAAAACCAAATAAAATCAGTGTGATTTATATTATAACCAAATTAAAGCATTTTTAGTGATAAAATACTCTTCCCTACTGGAATGGATGTTCCTCTCTTGTCCCACTGGTATTTCACTCAAGGTTGGTCAAAATAGTTCAACTGATACTGCATGACATTGTCATTATGTTCTATGTGCTTACAAAATAATGTTTCATATTTAAGCTTCCTAGTAGAGTTTGCTTTTTTCCCCAAATTGATCAGATTTAAGGTAGTCAATAAATTGATACGATTACTGTTTCTCAAATGTGAATGATGAATAGATCTTTTTCAAAAGAAAAAGCAGTTCTCATAGCTCATTTGGAGGTACATCCTGGAACCCTAGTTTGAAAAAGAATGACTTAAGAAAAAGTGAAGTGAAAGTGAAAATCACTCAGTCGTGTCCGACTCTTTGGACCCTATGGACTGTACAGGGGGCCAGTTCCCCAGGCCAAGAATACTGGAGTGCATAGCCTTTCCCTTCTCCAGGGGATCTTCCCAACCCAGGGATCTAACTGGGGTCTCCTGCATTGCAGGTGGATTCTTTACCAACTGAGCTATCAGAGAAGCCCTATGACTTAAGAAATACATGTTTAATCCCTGAAAACAGAGTATTTATTCACTTGTAAATTGTCACTTCAAATAAGCTTCTTTATAATCGATGAGGTATTTTTTAAAGTTTGTCATCAAAATGACAAATATTATACAAAAAAATATTTTTGCAGACCTTCTAATTCTCTAGAATACACTCTGAGATCCCAGTTTGAGAAATCCCAGGCTAGACTTGTAAATTGTTCTCCTGTGTCATTCAAAGAAACATCTCACACGTATTTTTTTTTTTAAGATGCTATTGGATCTGAGAACATCTGCAACAATCAGAAACATGTTTTCCCTAGCATTTTGCTTTAATCCTTCTATAGATATCAGACATTCTCACAAATTCTGTGATACATTAGTTTTACGAACAAACACTATTTATGCCGATGTCTTGAGTAGTGTCAATGTGGACTGAAAACTTTGTTAACATCCTTAAATTCTTCTTTTGAAATTATGAAGAGCCCATAAAAAGATACTGGGTCATGAGGTAAATCATGCTACAATAAGTGACTGTGATTATTAAAGTTTCAGAAAATATACACTCAGTTCAGGATAAGAAGCAGGTCCATCTCACTTTAGAAAAGCCCTATGTGAAAAATATCTAGAATCTACTTTCCAGATAGGAAACAAAAAGGAAAGACTGAAGATTTCTTACTTCCTATACTGTAAATTGGAGAATATTTTTAAAAAAATGATTGCCTGGCTTCCTACAAATTTAAGCTTTATTTCTTCTTTATGCTTTTATGAATATAAAATTGTCTGAGACTTTGGCCAACTGATGCGAAGAGCTAACTCATTTGAAAAGACCCTGATGTTGGGAAAGATTGAAGGTGGGAGGAGAAGGGGACGACAGAGGATGAGATGGTTGGATGGCATCGCCGATTCAATGGATGTGAATATGAATAATCTCTGGGAGTTGGTGATGGACAGGGAGGCCTGGTGTGCTGCAGTCCATGGGGTTGCAAAGAGTTGGACACGACTGAGCGACTGAACTGAACTGAGACCATTTGGGACACTTGATTGTTTTCCCTTTCAACAGTAGCAAAAATAAATGAGTATTCTGTTTATCCATAAAATCATCAACCAGGACTTTGAGAATTTATTTAATTTGATTTTGGTCAGAGATAGAGCTTCATTTGAATATCTATTTTAAATCCTTTCTAAGACAGCATTTTTGAATGTTACTTCATTAAAAAATTTTAGAGCTTAAAACATGTTCGGATGCCAGTGGATAGTGTTAAACAAAGTATCTGTATTAATTCTGATCAACTCTGTCTTAGTAACAGCATACGTGTTTTACTACCTGAGATCTAGGTTCTCACCAAGTTGTATTAAATAGCATTGTGAAGTGAACTTATTTAACCTCTTTCACACTCAATTTAATCTTACAAAATGAAAACATGAGTACCTTCACAGTTACTATCATGATAATATTGAGAGATCAAGTGCAATTAATGCATTTGAAAGTACTTTGTAACTGATGAAGTACTATATAAATGTATTATTTAAATTATCACAAAATATTTTGTTATTGTTCGGCTGCTAAGTTATGTCTGACTCTTTGCAACCCCGTGGACTACGGTACACCAGGCTTCTGTGTCCTTCACTGTCTCCCGGAGTTTTCTCATGTTCTTTGAGTCGGTGATGCAAAATATTTTGTAGCTTTGTTTATATTTGAATTCATTCCATCCTACAAATGATTATCTAGAACAGTGTTTCTAAAACTTGAATGTGCATCAGAATCACCTGGAGGGCTTGTGAAAAGTTTGCTGAGTGTCCTCTTGGAGTTTCTCTGATTTGTTAGAGCTGAGGTGGGGCCTGAGAATTGGCATTTCCAACATGTTCCCAGGAGATGCTGCAATTGCTGGTCCAGAAACCACACTTTAAGAAAACCAATGACCTAAAATTCTAGCCTGTGTTTTTCCATGTAGGAAACGTGTGTTTCCCCAGGTATAGCAAATACCTAACAAATAATGCCATTAAAATATTGAAAATAAATAAAAACAAATAAATAAATTTACCACTTTGAATACTTTTATTCTGCTTTCCTCCTCAAGTTTTATCTCCACTTCCAGTAAAAATAATAGCTTCATTGAATCAGACTCAGAAGTGGTAATAGTTTATGATAATTTCAGCAGGTTTAGTGTTGTAATTCTTAGTTCTGATCATGATACCTGTCTCAGTTGAGCAGATTCCATGGCTCAAAGTGCCTCAATAGCTACTGCCATCTGAACACAGTAGTGAGTCTGTAAATATGTACTTTATATCCTTTATGGGTATGTGGATTTTAGTCTTTTCCTAAAAAGTATTTTTTGAATTAAGTTGTTTCAGAATATTTTACCTTTTTGTATTTTGGGGAGGTCATACACATTTTAATAAATCTTTGAAAAAATTATGGTAAATCTGTCTGAAAATAAACTTATACATGAAAATTTTGATCACAAAGGAAAATGACATATACTTGAGACTATGCATGAAGAAGAGATCTATTTAGGTTATGTAAGTTTCACTGACCTTAAAATTAATTTAAATAAACTCTTTTTCCATAAAATGATCCTAATTGTACTGAGAACAAAATGACTTGTATAGTGACTTTTGTTTAAATTTTCTATTTAAAAACCAGATTCTAAGATCAAGGCTGTAAGGAAGTTGGCTAAACTGAATGATTTCTTTTTTCATTTTTGTATGTATTGTTTTACCAGGGACAGATTCCTTCTTAAATTAGACTAGTTCTTTTCATACAGTGTCTTCAGGAAGTACAGTTGGACCAAATGGCAAGAAATATCAGCCAGAGAGCTTATGCATGTTGAAATGTATGGCTCAAAGAAAAGTACATCTTGGTTATTTTTGTGGCTCTGAAGGAAAATATCCCTTCCGGTTCTCTACCCTTAGCATGAATCATCAAAGAGAGCTGGAAAAAGTAATGGTCGGAAATATTACAAACGTTCAGAGTAAGTGATTGTCTCTTGAAGGTTATATCAAGTTTGTCGGGCACTTCCAGAGTGCATGACCACCTCATGCAAACATTGTGTGAAACACTTGGAACCTAAAAACATATTTTTTTAAACAAAGACTGGAGGGATTTAGTTTTGACCTTATTTCAGGAATTGTATTTCTTAGACAAGAGGCCTGGGTTGTTGTAATTTGGGCAATAAAGAAATCCAGCTTTGTTTCTGAGAAATCTCAGACTGCAAAGATTAGATTTTGGAAATCCATTTTTGATAAACCATTTTTGAAGCTATCAAAAAGTACAGTAACTGTAGTACTTTAGGGAGTAGTCACTATACAACAGCAATACATTGTAATTTGAGTTGCAAAATTGTGAAATCCATTCTTCAAAGAAGATTATCCCTCCCCACTAATTTATGAAATAGAAATTTAATTATTATTGGTCCAAGCCCATAATATCTCTAGATTTCTCCTGCTGATAACTACCCCTTATTCCAAGGCACTCAACTCCATTAAGGTCTGTAGGTGAAATTCAAGAAATGTATTGAAACCCAGGAGAATGAGCCATATTTAGAATGCCAAGCAGAATTACACAAAAGGTACAAACCAAAGAATCCCTGCAGAGTTACAGAGGAGGAGAATCTGGCCTGTGGCTCAGGTTAGAAAGCAGAAAATGAAACAGAAAAATAAATATCATCTGCTGTGCGATAATGAAGAGAGAAGTTATGTAATGGCAGCTGAACGCTGTTTTTATTGTTCTCACTTAGACATTAGGTCCAAGATTCTCAATCTGTTCTTGAATATTTTTCAGAATCAGGTAATAAGTAGGACTTGTGACCCCCTGTTAACTAAATGGCAAGATTTAACAGACATCAATCTTTCCTGGCGGATTCTTGTTTGAATAGAAAAATCTGACGTGAAGTTAAGTTTGACTTAATTGCTTTACATGGCTTTGCAAAACATTTGTAGTATCTCCAGGCACTTATCTGATGCTTAAGTATCTTTAGTTTTTCTTTTCCACAAAGAAATGGTTCTCTTCTACATGTGTGATTAGATATTACATCTTATGACATATCATTTGAAATCTCACAGTTTGAGCATATGTCTGCTATTCCCCTTCTTGGAGTCCCTTTCTTTTCCAAGTAATTTCTTTTTTAGTTTGGATTAAATGCACTATTGCCTAGTTGATAAACCAAATGACTTCTAAAGGCATCTTTCTTGATTACTACATAAAGATGGATAAAGGAAAATGATTTATGCATTTGTATTCTGCTTTTAATGACAGATGTCAAAGGCCCATTTTTTGGTTTTGTTTTTGTTTTTGCTTCCCTCTCCCTGTACTAATGATGATGGCCATCAACTTTCTGTACTTAGAATTAACCTTCAGGGAAATTCATTAGGGGATCAGGGCACCCATTTCCGAGGCCCTATTGATTAAATCACAACCTAATTGGTTTAGGACTTAAGTTCAATTACTTGATAGGTAAAATTTGGTTTAACTCCTTCATGGTGTTTTATATTTATCATCGAGTAGCTACTTAAGAAAAACAAAGTTCAAAAGTTGGTATTTAAATACCTCAACTGTCAGTAGGTCATTTTGCCATGTGGGTCATAAATATTC
The DNA here is from genome assembly GCF_032452875.1 of Bos javanicus. NCBI lineage: Eukaryota > Metazoa > Chordata > Mammalia > Artiodactyla > Bovidae > Bos > Bos javanicus. Next base: position 89,048,646 of record NC_083874.1, on the reverse strand, counting down.
TAAACATCTATTACATCAAATGTAAATGGGCTTCATTATGTCTATTCTGAACTGACTCTGTAATTTCCATTTCTATCTATACTAAATTGGGTTGATATATACACCTCTGTTCTTCTTCTCATTTAAATTAAATCCCCTAATCACAAAACTTAAAATTAGGCCTGTCCTATTTTTGATTTTAAATGTCAGATTCTTGGGAAGACACTGACCTAATGTGCCAGTTAGTAATCAATCAATCAATACATGTTTGTTCTTAATTTTATTGTGTCAGTTTAGTTCAGAACGTTAGAACTTCTCCACTTCTTTGAGGATCCCGAACCTTTGCAGGGTGTTCTGTATTGATCTGTGCTTTGTTCACCTTCTGTGGCGTTTGAGAGGGACCACCAAGTAGCAATTCGTTTGCAATCTTTCAGCTGTGGTAAGAACGGAATAGGTGTTCACCAACTACGGTTCTCCTGATAATAATTCTCAGAGGGTGGGGCTCATCTTTCGAGGTTTTCTCAGATCCTGCCAATCATTGTCAGAAGCTTTTAAATAGAAACACTTTTCAACACTTCAGAAGCTCTTGAAAAAGACATACATTTTTCTTTTGTTGTCTCTTTAGGTTTCTCTCTGCTAATGACTACTGCCAAGATGTATAAATGGAATGGTTTAGCTAAGAGAAGAGTCTCTCTGAGGTTTGAAAAGTTTCTTGCCCCATGACAATTTTTCTCTCATTTTGTGATTGAGTAGGGACAGAAAATCCAAGATAGGCAAGCAGGGAATCTCTTTCAGATAATACAGTTGAGCCACCAGAGAGCAGCTGGCTCCTTAAGACTACTTCCCTGACTGTCTTATAGCTGGAGACCCAGAAATTCAAACACTTTGGGAAAGGGGATTTAGACCTGCTGAGATCAAATGTGAATGTCTGGAATTCTTAAGAACAGATCATATCTGGCCTCCATAATTTATGGAAATAAAAGGCAAAATCAGTTCTTGAATAAGTACCTATATTTTAGAATTTGAAAAGGGCTGAGGTTATCATATTAACATCTGTGAAGGATAGGGTAAGGAATGAATCCTAGTTTGGAAGGACTTTCTTGGTTTAATGCTGAAAGTCCCCTCTCCTGGGAATTCCCTCAGTCCAGGGAAAACTAGAACAGTTGGTCACCCGAAAAAGAGATATGGGACTAACAGAGACACTTCATTCACTTTGTTTTATTGGGCTTCCCTTGAAGTAAGTGTTCACTGAACATTTCATTGTCATATGTTTATGAGTGTGGACCTGTATGTTATATTTCCCTTTATTCAATTGATTTTTTAAAAATGGTGTGGTAGATACATCACTGGAGAGGAGAGGAGGTCCATGGATTCTAGCAGCCAATTTCTTGTGTGAAGTGGAACAGTTCCCATTCATAGGAGATTTTTGGAATGTAGGTCAAGGCATTCTTAAACAGTGGCACACTGATGCGTCCACACTCCTCCTTAGACTCAGGTATTTTCTTAAAATCAGTGTTCTATAATTTGACCTGCTAGTGGCCAAGGTAGGTGTGAATTTGTCTTGAAAAGAAAAACCACAGAGAGAATAATCCACCTTGAGAGTTCATTTTGTATCTCTATTGACATGGACGATATGTCGTTCTATTTACAAAGGTTGGCATGTAGGCAGAAACTGAGATGGGAATCTGAATCTCTCTGGAATTTTGCTTAGATAAATTTAATAAGATATTCATGAAGATACATTCTCTTTGGAGCTACCAATTGGGATGAACTGGGTTGATGCAGTATACTGTTATAATGCTAGAAGAACTGAGTGATCAATAGTGGGGAAGTCCTGGAGCACTGATATTCAGAGTCCAAAAAGCCAGGACTCGGAAGTAAAACTTCCTTAAATGGCATCTTACGTAATGCTGTCAGCATAAAAATACTGGAGTGCTATTGTGGTACTAAAAGAAGGAAACTTTCCACATATCTATGGTGAAAGTGAAGAAGAAAGAAATGAAGAGAGTTGAAACAGAAAGATTACTTAGTACAGTAGACTGATGATGCTACTTCCATATACCAATTTATTCCATCTATGTAAGTTATATTTTTACATTAGCTTTTGCCATCACATAACTCAGAGTTTAGTAGCAATTCAGATAATGCTAAGGCATAACAAAAGTGATTTTAACTAGTACCATAACAAGAAATTTTGATTAGTGCCATAAAAGAGGCTCTGTACCAATTGGTGGGATTGAGAACAGTTTTTCTGAAGATATAACTAATGAGATGAAAGTTTACAGGACAAGTAGACTGTCAGTGGGAAGACAGAATATTTTGACCAAAAGAAATTGTATTGGTAAAAGCCCTGGTTTAGAAGAGCACAAGCAATGATGAGAAATCCAATTTTCTGAAATGTAGGATAAAGGACTGAAGCAATTTAGCATGCATGCATGCATGCATTGGAGAAGGAAATGGCAACCCACTCCAGTATTCTTGCCTGGAGAATCCCAGGGACAGAGGAGCCTGGTGGGCTGCCATGGGGTCGCACAGAGTCAGACACGACTGACGCGATATAGCAGCAGCAGGATAAAGGTAGGAGAGAAATGGTTACAAAATTAGACTTACAGTGAGGAAAACTTTTAAGTGACAGGATAAAGATATGGTAGACTGGCATTTGGGGAAATCTGATAGATTTCAAGTAAGAAAATAGCATAATTTATATCTTGGTTTTAAAAAATTTAATCTGATAGCAGTGTGAAGACTGCGTTGAGTAAGAGAAGACCCTATGTAGGAAGATTGGTTCAGCAGCTCTTATGAAGATCAGAAAAAGGTGATGAAGGGTTGAAGGACTGATTGAGACTACAGGCAGTGCGAATGGAGAAACGGGATTTGAACAGAGGGTCGCTGATGTACTTGGCACCATATGGTTTCTAGGATAGAGGGAAAAACAATCATTCTGAATTTCATACATGGGTGAATGCGAGAAAGTTTGCTCGTTCAGATCATCAGAAACATTATGAGGATAAATAGTGGAGGGAGAGGTTTTGAATATGTTGAATTTCAAAGGACAGCAGGATGGCCACGGGTAGCTACCCTGAAAGTGGATAAGTCATCGACTGTGAATTTTCTTTTCTGAACAAAAACCCATTCGAGAAAATAACAAAGTGATTTTTGTGGGTAATATATATGTATACACACATACATACACACATACATACACACATACATATACACACATATATACCTATATAGTTATGAAAATATATTTACAACTCAATTATACTTAAACATTCTTTTGTTATTTCTCTATTGTTGCTGGAGGGGTCTTTAAAATTTTTTTTTATTGCATAAACTAGATAACACATTTTGTGAGTTAAGACAATTGGTAGTGCAAGGACAAAGGATTTGGAAAATGTGGAAGTGTAAAGTTCTTAATAATTTGGCATGAAAGTTTATCCTCAACCTAAGACCCCAAATATCAGTCCCATTAGTAAAAACCAAGGTGTTTGTTAAAATACAGCACAACATTAAAGGCTACTGGTTGAGGAATGGAAGTTCTTTGTTGATTGAATAAAATGTAACATCATGGTCAGAGGTGGAAGGAGCTTATGGACTCAGATTACTATATAAAAGACTGAATGTATATTTTACCCGCGGATGAATACAATAACCAAAAGGGAATATGCATGCCGTAGCACTTTTCACAGAGGGGAACAAGTGTGAGGTCCTATTAAAATCTTTACTCCAGGATCTGTTTCTCTTTCCTGTCTTTGCAATGTACTGTGTAATGATTACCAAATGAAACCCTAAAAATATGCTCACCAGCAGTCAGCTTTTTTGTAGCTAACTTTTTTTTTTTTTTTTGGTAGAGCTGTTTTCTATCTCTGTCAGTGTTTGAGATGATGGTAGAACTTTTGGTTGGGGAACTGTGTTAGGAAGGATAGGCTAGTCCATGCTGCAGTAACAAATACACCTATTAGTCTCAGTAGCTTACCACAACAAAGCCTGGTGAAGGGCAGCAGAGGTTCTTGCCCAAAGAACAACTTGGAAATTCACGTTCACTTAATTTTGTGCCTCCACCGTCTCAACGTATGGCTTCCAAAAGAGTCATCAAAGGGAAAAAGAGAGATTTAGAGGAGGCGTTGTGCTCTAAACTGTCTCACCCTGTAAGTAATTCATGTCACTTCCGCTTATAACCCTTTGGAGGCCAGAACTAGTCAAATAGTTTTAATTTAACTGTAAAGGAGACTGGGACATGTAGAGGACCATATGGGTATTTGATAAGTTATTGTTTTGTCACAATCTAATCTTCCAGTCACAGATTATCACCTTGCTCCTTCCACCCCGCTCAAAGGACACATTCAACCCCTCCCCAGGGAGATAATCTAAAATGTGTTCAATCACTGCATACAATTCAAAGTCTAAGAACTCTAGGTTCAATATAGCCTCTGAATTAGGTCTAATGGTATCTTCACTTTTCCTCAAGTCCCATGAACTTAAAGACAAATTTTATCTGTCCTCTCTCCCAGATGCCAACAATGCAATATTAGGAAATGGGAAGGATTGGAAATAATCCAGCAGTCCTGCCTTCAAACCAGTTGTGAAATCCTGCTGCACAGATAAGGTGAAGCCCCTACCATGAGGGGGTGGAGGGTTGGGCATGGAATGGATGGAAATTTCCTTAATTAGATCATGATTCTCCTCTATTCCTTTGTTTGTTATTCTCAGGGGTCCCCTGTGAAGTAGATGCTGAGGAATGTGCCCTCTTTAACTTTAGCACCTTATTCTTAGCCCATTTCTTGCTCTTGGAAGACTAGGAGGCAGAGTTGTTTTTAAGTCTTCAGCAGACAAATTTTCAACCAGTAATGTAGTTTCTTTGGCAATGCAGTAGCTTTACAAACTTAATAGGTTTCAAGTCTGTTTCTAGTAAGTTTCATGTTCCAGAAGCCCACCCCAAATTCTTCTTTTTACATACTGTCTTTTAATCTGCTGTATGTCTTTGCTCCTAATACTTTTTTCTCTCTCAATTTTATAGTGGCAACCTGGAGGCTATTAGACTTGAATTAAAAGACCATATCCTTAATTTGATCTTTGCAGTGAATCACTTTATTAAGTCAAAATGTTTGCCTTGTAATGAATTAGAGGCTATACATGTGTCTTGACATAAGTTTCGGGAGAGATAATGGGTTGAAATCATTTGCATCCAGGGTTCGCAGTGCCTTCCAATGGAATACTGTCTGGGTCTGGATGCAGGTTTTTTGTTTTTTTTTTTTTTTTAGTTTTATGTCTACGGAAAGGGGGCGCTAGGGTTAGTGGTGCTTAGTGAGTGGAGGCAGTGGTATTGTATGTATGCTAAACATATAATACAGAGGGCAGCTTCACACAGCAAAGGATTATCTGACTCAAGATGTCAAGAGTGTCAAGGATGAGAGCCCCACCTCTAACACATATAGACATACTCCAAAACCTCCCACCTTCAGTTAATCAAGAATTGTTCAGTAGTTTTTAGATCAATTGACAGAACTTTTTTACCTTCTTCAGGGTTGATATTCTAGAAGATAAAGCCAGTATCCGGTGTTAGTCTATAATCATGGAAGAAACCAACCCAGCTATATTTATTTTATGTATTTTGATATACATGTATGTTATGTGACTTTAGCACAATTCCAAGTCCACAGAAGGCCCCTAACAATATTTCAGAATAAGCTTTTCCCAGTATTTTTCTTTTTTTTTTTTTACCATAAAAAGGAGCCTTATCCATTATTTAGAAGAAATAAGAAGTACAAAAACTTGGCCAATTACAATCTCTCTCGAAAGTGAAAATCTTAATGGTAAAATTCTAGAAATCTAGTTGACCAAATGTAGTGGTGCTTATAAGCAAAAGTTAGTGAACAAAACTTGTATATTTTTCTTGAGAGGGAATATAATACTGTCTTCCTGAAAAATGAGTAGCATTTTGAAATACTTTTTTCTGTATTCTTGAAATGATTTAGAGCAACTGATAATCAATCAGCATTTTCTTTAAGAAAAACTTATTGTTGTGGAAGGTTAACTTCATTTTAGCATACTACTTAATGAAAAGGATGGGAAAATGTTATAAGATGAACTGCTTTCTACTGAGTTACTGCTTAAAACTACTAATCATATCTATAAAAACGTGCTGTTTGAGTTAGAGGATTTGTATCATCTCAATCTTCTCATCCATTAGCAATGCTTCCTCCTCTTTCCTCGTCTTTATTGTTATGTCTGTTTCCTCCTGGTGTTCATCTTAGCTGCAGAGAAGGAATGGTTGAAGGAAATGCTGCCATTAGACTAACTTCTCTAATCCTCAAAGCATGCCTGTATGATAATCATAAACTTACCTAGCTCAATAAATATAAGGGGGATTAATTATAATCTGCTACATTTCTGGTACTTCCTATGCCTTATTTCCACTTTGCCTGTTTTTATAATTTTAGATGTGAGGCACGTGGATGATCACTTGTTTTAAATAATATACTCATTCTTACAAAGAAAGAAAAGTAGCCAAAAATTATAGAAATTGTCCATTTTTTGAATAAATGTCACATGTAGAGTGCCAGCTTGTTCACCTCGTCTTTTACCCTAACATCAAACTCTTCTAGCCTGTCTTTTTTGTAGCTATGAGTAATACCCCAAATATTTTATAGCACAGAGATGAGTCACAAAGTAGAAGAACTATAAATACTCCTGTTCTTGAGAAACAATAAAGCTATCTATTTTTTTCACATTCACTCACCTCATATGCTGTTTCATTTAAGGTTAAGCTTTTTAAAAACAACTTTTTCTTACTTTAGACTTTTAATCTCAGGACAAGTTATGTTTTCTAGTAAACTGTTTCATTTTATCTGCTGCTTTGTAAATGTATCTAAATCTAGCTCATCATGCATTGCTAGCTGCACCTAATCATACACACAGGTCTGAATTACTCCACTCCTATTTAAAGAAAAAGAACAAAAAGTAAGAATGGCAGATGTGTTCATAATTAATATCCTACTGGGTTAATCAACAGATCCCTGGGAGTGCTCTGAGACTTTAGTATTTAGAAAATCACTGCCTTGATCTATAGACCTCTCTTTGAACACATATGTACAACTGTTAGGAGTATTTGGAGGATGTGATCCTAGCAAAAAAGGTAGTAAATAGTGTTAAGTCACAACCTTGTCCCTTTGAAGAACCTAATCCTATGCTTGATTTTGACTACTTCAGTGAGGCACTTACATTTACATTATATAGCTAATACTATATGCAAGTGCATTCAAAATTTCTTGTAGGTATTTCAAACAATTTGAAGTACAGCTCTTCTAAAACTAAACACAAACAAGATAGGCTTTTTTTTTTAAGTGGGTATTTCAGAATTGCTGAATTGTTGAGTACTTCTGAAGGTGAGGACATAAGAGGCATGGTGACTCACTGAAAGACAGGAAGAATGGAGAGTGGATGATTTATAGGAAAAACTCTGTCTTTACAGTGAGACAACCCTAAGTTGAAAGCTCAGTCTCCTATTGTGTAGCTTCCTCAATTACTGAAGAGCCCTGCTCTTTGCTTGCCTCATTTATAAATGTGGAGTAAAAATACCTGTCTTAGACTTTGAGGTGTTAAATAAGATGGAGCAGTGCTTGGGACATTAAAACGTGCTAAATTTAAAAGTTCAGTTTAGTGGAGAATATAGAACTCTTAGCATAAAAACACCGTACTGTATAAAAAGCTACATTTTAGTTATAGCATGGTTTGCATTTCACTTTTGGAGTTAATGTATTCAGGTATGTGCCTGGCACATGGTGGGTACTCAATAAACGTTGAATGAGAAAATGCTGGCTTGAACAGAAATCTTGGAATTTAACTAGGAATTTAGTCAAAGGGGGAAAAAAATAGCAGGATGGGAAGAGGTTCGTCAGTTCTCTCTTTAAATCCAGGATTTATGAAGTATTTTCTGTAAGCAGGGGGCTACGCTACATGATTCCTGTAGGTGTATTTTACCTTGATAAGTATGTTTCAACTACTTGTATTTAGTGTTTGCCTAGTCAAGGCATTAACTTCTCCACAACCTGACTTTACCGTTGAGAATGATAATATTAACAAATTTTCCAAGTCAGAGAAGTCCCGGCATTTCAGACCCTGAGGGCAGTCAGGGATGTGTGAAGGTGAAGGCTTGGGTGCTTACCCCCCACCATGGCAGTGGGTGCGGCATGGTGCTTGCCCACGCGAGCCTCCTCATGTCAGAGGGAGTTAAACATTAAACAGCAAATAAAAATGCCGTGACAGCTTGAAGGAGACGGAGGGGGAAAGCCAAATGGGTTATAATTTAGTACTTTAAACTGCATTTTCCTCTATTTTTTTTTTTTTAACAAGGAGTTCCAAATTTTCGTTTTGCAACAGGCCTCGCAAATTACGCGGTTCGAGCTGACGCGTGTGGCTGAATCTTCAGACGCCTAGCGCTCGAGCCTGACCTGCCTGCGCCTTCCTCTCAGCCCGTGTCTTCTCCTCGCACTGCCTTCCAGCCTCACTGACCTTCTGTCTGTTTCCTCATCATGTTGATTTGTGTTTCCTGCCTCAGGAACTTTCCACTTGCCGTTGCTTCCTCCCAGTGTAGCCTTCCTGTCTCTTGTCCTTCATCTTTCAGCTAAAGTACCACTTCTTCAGACAATCGTCTCTCGGCACAGTAACTGCCGGAGCCTCTCTTCCACAAGAGTTTTTCTTTTTCTCTTTTTTTTCCTACCGCTCCTCCTTCTTTTATTTCCCATAATAAAACATAACCACTATCGGCTTATTTGTTTTGTTCAATCAAATATAAAGTTCCATGAAGAAACATCAGGTTTGTATCATTCAAAGTGATGTACTTATACCAATGGGAAGAAAGTGTCCTGGCACATAGTAGGTGCAGAATAATTCCTTGTTAAATAAGTAACATGCTGCTTATTCATCCTAAAATATTTATAAAAGATCTGCTCTGACAAAGACATTAGGATATGAAGGGGCTATTAAGATGCTCTTCTAGGAACTTTTAATTCAGTCAGGAAGATGTAAACAGATATATAATTGGGAATGATACAAAATAACTTTAGTTAAAATTAATGTTATAAAATAAAATTACTTGAGTAGCCACAGCGTAGAGTGGTTTGGACAAGTGTAGGGCACACAAGACTACAGGAAATCAATGTTTTTTTTTTGTTTGTTTAAGGCTGTATTCACAGTGAAGAGATCAGATATTCAGGGAGAATAAACGTAGAGAATCTTATCTTAGGGGTGTTAATGACAAATTGAAAAGTTTGTGGTAGCAAAATGGTTAAGAAGGACTTTGTTTTAAAAACTGCATTCTGATGGGAGTCAAATTTACTTGATCTCTAAGAAAGCAGATAGCGTTTCAGTCTCCAGGTATATGAAAAAGCTCAGTTTTAAAAGATCACTACTTATCCTAGGGACTTGGGTGAATATGGTCAGTGCTTCCTAACACTTCACGCACCAAGCACAGCCTTGATTTCCCCCTCCCAAACCTCAGTGCTCCATCTCTTGATTCTATTGTTAACTCTTTGTTATGGAAATTATTTTTGCCTTTTCGGAGTCAAGTTATTCAGATTGTCTCTTTTGTCCCGAGCCTTCTTCCTATTAAAATAGCTCTATTCAGTTAGCCACAGAGCTACAACATCCCAAGCTAAGTCGGTTTAGTTGTGTCCAACTCTCTGTGACTCTATGGACTATACCCTCTCTCCCTGGGATCCTCTGGGCAAGACTATTGGAGTGGGTTGCCATGAACTCCTCCAGGATATCTTCCCAACCCAGGGATTGAACTGCATCTCTTACGTCTCCTGCATTGGCAGGTAGGTTCTTTACCACTAGCACCCCCGGGAAGTGCCAAAGAATATGTTTCTGCTCCATTACAAACTGGGGACCTTTCGTGTGTGAGGCGAACGTGATAACCACTACACTACAGAAATGCCCACCTTCATAGGTTCACAAATCTTGAGGCTCTGAATCTCCGCCTCCACCAGGTTCAAATTTATTCCAGGAGAGCCACAGGTATGCCTAGAAGGTTGGCGGAGACACGAAGAGGTGGAAAGGCAATAATTTTGAAGTTCCCGGGCTGAATCTCAATATCCATTTTTAGCTCCGATTTAATACAGCAGACAAGTAACAGATTTTTTGGAAAATCCCACAGTCCAAAATTTTGGAGTCATGTAACTAATAAACTGGTTTATGCCCCTTGATTCTCAGGGGTAAAAAAAAAAAAAAGCCACATACTCTTTGTTTTGATTTTAGGCATTTTCTTAGGTCAGTTTCTCTGGAAGTAGAGTCTCAGCTAAGACAATGGCTTAAACTAGGAAAGAGAGTATATGTTCAGGAGGAATTTCTACATGACTCAGAAAGGAGGATAGGGAAAAGGAAAAAAAAAAAAAACAAGTAAAGACATGATTTCAAGTATCCAGCTTGAGCCTAACCCCACAGGGAAACACTAGAGCATAAACTGCATCAGAGAGTCTGTCCCACCTTGAGGAAGCAGGGCTTTTGTATCCACATTAGTTACTCACTGACTCAGTCACCCAATGTGGGTGACTCACATGTTTCTCTCAGTTACCTCCAGTTAGGTGATTCCAGGACCTTGAAGATTATCTGTCTGATGGGGTTAAGATATGAGCTATGAGCAGCAGCACTAACAGCAGCAGGTTAAAGGGATCACTGTATATCTGAGAGGGCAGCCAGTTATCTCTTTAGTGAGCATCCAACCAGTAGAAGTAGATACAGGCACAGGTCAGTAATTGCAGCCAGAAAGCAGAGTCTTTAAAACCTATGATAGTTGTCCATTTCAGAAGGGGCAGATTATGAGACAGAAATAGATCAGGGATGATGCACATATTAAATTCTATAGAGAGACCAAGAAAAACAAGCAACTGGAATTGATCAGGTATGTACTGGAGAATTTTGACCCATGGATTTATTAGATTTGTATGAACTAATTGCAATGTCTTAAGGAAGAAAGGCGTGGTGAGAAAGGGAGTAATATATACTCAAGAATAGTCCTCAATTATTCATGAATGTGTTTAAACACACATTTAGAGATTAAAAACATATTTGAAACTGCTGTGATCCCATGACATCGTATTGTATATTATTGTGAGCAGGAGATTTAGGCTTGATATTCGTCTTATTGCATACGCTATTTATAATTTTCATCTTGTTGTTCAGTCGCTGAGTTGCATCTCACTCTCTGCGACCCCATGGACTGCAGCATGCCAGGCTTCCCTGTCAATCACCAGCTCCCAGACCTTGCTCAAACTCATGTCCATGGAGTCAGTGATGCCAACCAGCCACCTTGTCTTCTGTTGTAACCTTCTCCTCTTGCCTTCTGTCTTTCATGTTTATCATTAAATTTCAAAATCTCTTTGAATAGAAGAACTGTAAGAGGATGCTCACAGAGAAAGTTCACTCCTGAAAAGAACACAAGGAGTTCGTTTCAGAAAACTTTGGCTCTAAGTGAGCTGTGTGAAACGTTTAATACTAAAACAAACAAACAAAAACCACCACTTGTTGAGTGGAGAATAAGATGTTTCTTTGTAACAGCTATTCAAACCAACCATTTGATAAATAACTGCACTAGAACTTTCTGAAAAAGAAATTTAAATCAGCCCAGAGGGACAAGTTTAAAGAATGGAGCAGAAGAACATATATCATTTGATCATTTGATAATAGCCTTGACCAGTATCTGTAATACTGAGCATACTGAAGCCATTGTGTTTTTGAAAGAGGATTCACTTTGGATTCAGAGGCAGTTCATTTTAAATGGTAGCTTGGTTGCCTGTCTGTTTTCATGACCATGGGTAAGTCGCAGAGTGCACTTTCCTCATCTGTTCAATGATCCCTGACAAGTTTTTATAAGAATAAAGTACTTATACACAGTACTTGACATATAGCCAGAAACGGTTAGAATACTCTTTCTCATTCCCCAGTACTTGAGGTCTCATTTATTTGCTCCACAAGGTTCATGCCATCTTGGCTCTAAATTGATTATTCCATCTCTCTGACAGGTGTGCCACCACCTCCCCTTAGGAGTCAGTGGCTCTCGAGTGGAGGGTGAGCATGGATAGGTTCCTTGGCACTTCAGGATGATGTATGAACAAGTAAGCAAATTAGGGGGCAAGTGGATCAAGGGTACCCAAAGGTTAAGGATATAGTAAAAAGGCACTGTGATTCCAAGTGAAAACATCCATCAAATATCCATGGATTCATATGGAGAAGGCAATGGCACCCCACTCCAGGACTCTTGCCTGGAAAATCCCATGGATGGAGGAGCCTGGTAGGCTGCAGTCCATGGGGTCGCTAGGGGTCGGACACGATTGAGCGATTTCACTTTCACTTTTCACTTTCATGCATTGGAGAAGGAAATGGCAACCCACTCCAGTGTTCTTGCCTGGAGAATCCCAGGGACGGGGGAGCGTGGTGGGCTGCCGTCTATGGGGTCGCACAGAGTCGGACACGACTGAAGCGATTTAGCAGCAGTAGCAGCAGCAGCAACTTTCCTTAAACACATAATAGAGCCATAATGTTAAAAGTAAAAAAAAAAAAAAAAATTCACGTTAGACAGAGTTTTCTTTTTCCCTTGAGATCTAAAATATATGATATACTCTCTAATTACACCTTGCCATTAACACACAGTCTTCAACAATTTGTTTCTAGTATTTTATACAAGGCCCTTAGTCTTATATTTTTTTCCTTCATAGTTGGAACACAGTTGACTGGGCTTAAATCTGATAAGAAGCTGATTGGGGTTAAAGATGTACTGTAATGGGAATGCTTAATGATTTCATCTTTGTTTCAACTGTATTAAGCTCATGAGACCTACGCTTTTTATTACTATTATCAGCATTTTCAATGTTCATTTTCCACTCATTTTGGCAAAATAATAAGGGCAAAGAGCAAAAAATATTCAAATAATTACATAGAGGCTGCTCTTTCCAGACAAAGATGGCATGACTGCCCAAACAGAACTCTTGGCTGTCAGGCAGTGCCACCAACACATTAGTGCAAAATGCTCGTTGATCTGCTGATGTATGAAAGTCTGGATTTGGCATACAAAAGGCACTTGGGAGTGTCGATGTATAATGCATGAAAGTGTTGGCTGTTCAGAAGCTGAAAATATGAAAGTCAGGGACAGCCTGTATGTATATGAACAAAGAAAAGGAAATAGATATAATAAACCGTGGCTGACTTTGTCCTGTAGGTGTTGAGGAAGACTTCTGGGTGGAGGTGGCTTTAAGCGCAGGTCAGTCCTTAGCAGTGAGTGGACTTGGATCAGGGGTTGGCCCACAATCTATATAAATGTGCTCCCATCTTGGAACTGTCAAGGAATATGGTGTGTGCAGGAAAGATGAGTGCAGAACATAACATGTGGGAAGAGACATGAGGAAGTTAGTTTGAAAACAGAGTTTGAAGAGCCTTACATGCTAAAATCAAGGAGTTTGCATTTTATTGTGTAGGTCAGTGGGTCTTTTTATGGTTTTGAGTTGAAAGTTATGTGATTTCAATTTTAAAAAAAAATCCAAATTTCATACTTTTCTTAAGAAAGAAGAACACAGAGCTTCCATTCTTATGAGGCAATACTTGGCTAGACCAGTTTAGCTGTTGCCTTTTTTTGCATAGAGCTTCTGCTCTCGATGTTTTTTCTTATGCTTGATAGGAGTCTCTCATCTAATGCCTTGCCTGGCCCTGATAGGCATTTAAATTTATGGGCCCGGAATATAATGAGGTCCATCAGATGCTTTCAAAGCTAAGAAAGATCAGAGAAATCCATTTTCAAATTTTATCATAAGATGGATATTGTTTGAAGTTCTGCACAGTAGAAAGACGTGTCTGGGAGCCACGAGGAAGGGAAGTAGGGTAGGCTTGCTAGATAGATTGTGCAAGAGAGGGAAACTAGTGGATTATTTAGAAATTCCTAGTAAGAGGTGGAGAAGATCTGAGTATCTTCTGTGTTTTGTGAATTCCAGGCTGCTACTCAGACACCAAGTCGTGTCTGACTCTTCTGACACTGTGCACTGCACGAAGTACACAAGGCTTCCTTGTCCTTCAGCATTTGCTCAAACTTGTATCCATTGACTCAGTGATGCCATCCAACCATCTCATCTTCTGTTGCTTCCTTCTCCTCCCACCCTCAATCTTTTCCAGCATCAGGGGCTTTTTGAATGAGTCAGCTCTTTGCATCAGCTTCAGTCCTTCCAATGAACATTCAGGGTTGATTTCCTTTAGGACTGACTGTTTTGATCCCCTTGCATTCCAAGGGACTCTCAAGAGTCTTCTCCAACACCACAGTTCGAAAGTGCTCAGCCTTCTTGATGGTCCAACTCTCGCATTTGTACATGACCACTGGGAAAAACCATAGCTTTGACCATATGGACCTTTGTTGGCAAAGTGATATTTCTGCTTTTTCGTATGCTGTCTAGGTATACATATTGCCATGCATATGATAGGTACTCAGTACATGTTTGTTTTATTTGCGATTAGACATTTAATCATTGGGTGGAATTTTTAATGCACTCTTTTGGTCCTAGTTTATCACTTACTAAGTACTAGCAAGGAAGTAGAATTCAGTGACAGCTCCAAGTAGAGATTGACACTAGAAAGTTTCTTTATTTCATTGACCTTTTATTTTGTAGGGGTAAAGCTGATTAACAATGTTGTGACAGTTTCAGGTGGACAGCAAAAGGACTCAGCGAACTGATACATATGCATGTATCCATTCTCCTCCAAACTCCCCTCCCATCCAGACTGCCACATAATACTAAGCAGAGTTCCTAGTGCTGTACAATAGGTCCTTGGTTATCCATTTTAAATATAGCAACACTGGGGAGTTTCTTTAAATAGTTTTTATGTTTGACATAATACATATCAATGCATTTATTGAACATTTACTGATTTCTAATTCTATCTGCTTTTGTACAAAGTAAATTGTATTGAATATGTGATCATTAATAAAACCATTCACTTTGTATTAATACTTTTAATTCTTTTATAAAAATTGAATAGATTTCAAGAAATATTTATAAAATATAAGTAATGTAAAAAAACCATTATTCAAAGAATGCTTATAAATGGATCATAAAATCATAAAATGGAATATTAACATTCCTTTGAAATCTCTTGTGTTACCTATTCTGAGTCTCTTCCATTCATATGTAACTTAGAGAAAATCACAATAAATTTGATGTTATGTTTATCATTTCCCTATTTTTCTTTATATTCTTAACCATGTGTTCCTAATATTAGCTCATATATTGCTTACTTTTGCATGTTGTCTCTAACTTTCCATAAATGGAATAATACTGTATGTGTTAACTGACTTGCTTTTTTTTCACTTGATATACCTTCAGTGGTTTAGACATTGATTCAAGTAAATGTAATTCACTGACTTTCCATTGCTCTCCAGTATTTCATTGGATGATCACATCCTGGTTTATTTATCTATTATATTTAAATAAGCATTTGCTATTATAAATAGTGCTCTTATGAAGATCATGGCATCTGGTCCCATCACTTCATGGCAAATAGATGGGGAAACAGTGGAAACAGTGTCAGACTTTATTTTCTGGGGCTCCAAAATCACTGCAGATGGTGATTGCAGCCATGAAATTAAAAGACACTTACTCCTTGGAAGGAAAGTTATGACCAACATAGATAGCATATTAAAAAGCAGAGACATTACTTTGTCCACAAAGGTCCGTTTAGTCAAGGCTATGGTTTTTCCAGTGGTCATGTATGGATGTGAGAGTTGGACTATAAAGAAAGCTGAGCACCGAAGAATTGATGCTTTTGAACTGTGATGTTGGAGAAGACTCTTGAGAGTCCCTTGGACAGCAAGGAGATCCAGCCAGTCCATCCTAATGGAGATCAGTCCTGAGTGTTCACTGGAAGGACTGATGTTGAGGCTGAAACTCCCAATACTTTGGCCACTGATGCAAAGAACTGACTCATTTGAAAAGACCCAGATTCTGGGAAAGATTGAAGGCAGGAGGAGAAGGGGATGACAGAGGATGAGATGGTTCGATGGCATCACTGACTCAATGGACATGAGTTTGGGTAAACTCTGGGAGTTGGTGATGGACAGGGAGGCCTGGTGTGTTGTGGTCCATGAGGTTGCAAAGAATCGGACACGACTGAGCGACTGAACTGAACTGAATGTTCTCCTGGTGCATGTAATAAGTGTTTCCTTAGCACTTAAACCTAGAAATGGAATTTCTGGGTCAAAAAAATATGTGTATTCAAATTTTCAGATAGTTTCAAACTGTCTCCCAAAAGTAGTTTACCAGTTTACAAAATGATCAGTGTTGTATACATGTGTAAATATTTACTTGCTTCACCTGTTTGCCAATGCTTGGTATCATCAGACTTAAATATTTGCCAACCCGGAGAGTATGTAATACTGTTTTATTGTAGTTCTGGTTTATAATTCCCTGAGAAATAATGCAGTGTATTATGTTTACATTTGCTTATTCCTTATTTGGATATTGTGTTTTGGGAAGCATTTGTTCACCTCTTTGCTCATTTTATCTTCTTATTTATTACTAGAAGTCCTTTGGACACTCTGGATCCTGGTCCTTTATTATATATATTGAAAATATTTTCTCTTCTCTGTATGGTGTTTCAGTTTTCAGTCTTATCCTGCATAGGCTATGCTTTTATGTGAAGGGTTGAAAAATTATTTTATTACTGATTTTTATAGAATAGTCTCCTGTATTATCTTACAAAAGTTTTATAGTTTTGGTTTTCATGTTTAGCTCTTGTAATACCACTGAAATAATTTTTGTGAAGGATATGAGTTAAAAATCTAATTTTATTTATTTTTTTCTGTATGGATAACAAATTGCCTTGGCACTGTTTAAGTTCCATATTTTTACCATGGATCAGAAATGTCATCTTTGCCATAAATCAAGTTTCCTTGAAAGCGTGAGTCTTTTTCTGGGATATTTTGACTGGACTATATTCCAGTCTCTGTGGTAATATCACAATATCTTAATTTCATTAACTTAAAGATAATTATTTAAGGCCATTTACAGAAACATGGATGGACCCAGAGAGCATCATAGTGAGTAAAAATAATTACTGATATTTGGTAAGGGATCCATTCTATTTTCAATAATTTAAAAATAATTACTGATATTTGGTGAGAGATACATTCCAATTTGTTATTCAAGAGATTCTGAGCAATTCATAGCCCTTTGCTCTTCCATTTTTAATCAGCTTGTCAAGTGCCACTTTAAAATTTTATTGTATATTTAAATTTTATTGATAAATTTAGGAAGATCTGACATCTTGATATCAAACTCTCTAATCTATAAATATTAATTTATATTCTTTAATTTTTACTGAATTTTATAATTTTTTTCTGTAAAGTTTTTACAGAATTTTGTTAGATTTACTTCTTAGACTTTATATAGTGATATAATCTATAAAACATTAAAAATTTGTGCACTCTAAATTTCTGGTTGGGATACAGAAAACATAATTGATTTTGTATGTTATGTTGTATCTTAAAAGCTTGCTAAAATTGCCCTCTAATCAATTCTAGTATGATTATGATTTTCATAGACTTTGTAGTGAAATATTTGTTCTTAATGAAAACTTTGTTTTTTCATTGTCAGTGCATACACTTTGATTTCTTTTTCTTGCTTTACCATGGAAATTAGTATAATCATGGCTAGAAATGTTAATAACAGACACCATTGGTTTACTTGTGACATTATAGAAGAAGTTTTCATTTGTTTCACAGGTAAGAATGATGTTTATTATAGATTTTTCTGAACTATCTTTATGTATTCAAGAAAGTTTCTATTTTTTGTGTGCTGAGAAGTTTTTTTTTTTAACCATGTGTAATTTTTAAATTATTAAGCAGCTTTCCTAAGCCAATAGACATATCATTTTCCCTTTATTAATGTAATGAATTACAATAATTTGTTTTCAGATATAAAGGCAACAATAAATTCCTAGGATAACCTAACTCAGTTATGATTTTTTGCAATTGCTGGATTGAATTTGCATGTATATATATTTAGATTTATGCATTCATTATTATGAAAATCCATTTCTCATATTGTCCTTGTCTGGATTTGTATCCTAGATATTCTTCTCTCATAAAATAAGTTGGGAATTGTTCTAGTTTTTTATGGTACCCTAGAATAGATTTTTATGATTTTAATTATTTGGCCCTTAACTCCTTCATAGAACTCACTAATAAAACTGTCCAGATATGGAGTTTTCAGTATAGAAAAAGTTTATCTACTAATTTAATTTATTCACTCTTAAGGATAAGAACTCTTAAGGCATTCCATTTCAATTTTGGGCAGTTTTGTTGCTATATTTTTCTAGAAATGTTTCCACTTAAATTTTATTTTAAAATTGATTCATATAAAAACATTTATAATCTTTGTATAGTTGTTAGTATGTAGCTCTGTTCATTTTTCATTCCTATTTTTGGTGCCTTACCTACTTTTTATTATTTGTGTCCAGTGGTTGCCAATTTTATTATTGCTTTGAAAAGTAAGAAATTTGCTTTGTTGATTTATTTCAGATGCATTTTCTCTCAGTAATTTCAATTTTTTCTTTTTATAATAGTGTTTCTTGTTTGGCTTACTCCTATTTATTATCTTATTTGAACGCCTGATTTTTTTCTTGAAAATTTTTTTTGGAGTATAGTTGATTAACAATATGTTAGTTTCTGCTGCACAGCAAAGTGAATCAAACACCCATTCTTTTTTAGATCCTGTTCCTATATAGGTCATTACAAAGTACTGAGTACAGGTTGCTGTGCTATATAGTAGGTTCTTATTAGTTATCTATTTTTTATCTAGCGGTGTGCATATGCCAATCTTTTAGTTTATCCCTCCTTCCCTTTCCCCCTTGCTAACCATGAGTTGCTTTTCTTTTTTTTACTACATAAATGGCTCTATTTCTGGTTTATAAATAGGTTGATTTGTACCCTTTTTTAGACTCCACATATAAGCAATATCATATGATATTTTTCTTTCTCTGTCTGACTTAACTTTGTTCAGTATGACAATCTCTAGGTCCCCTCTGTGTTGCTACAAATGGTATTTCATTTTTTAAGGCTGAGAAATATTCCATTGTATGTATGAACCACATTTTTTTATACGTTCCTCCATCAGTGGACATTTAGGTTGCTTGCATGTCCTGGTTATCGTAAATAGTGCTGCAATGAACATTGGGGTACATGTATCTTTTCAAATTATGGTTTTCTCCAGGTACATGCCCATGAGTGGGATTTATGAATCATATGGTAGCTCTATTTTTGGTTTTGTAAAGAACCTCCATACTGTTCTCCATAGTGGCTGTTACCAATTTACATTCCCACCAATAGTACAGGAGGATTACCTTTTCTCCACACCCTCTCTAACTTCTATTGTCTGTGGTGGCCATTCTGACTGGTTTGAAGTGACATCTCATTGTGGTTTTGATTCACATTTCTCTAATACTTAGTGATGTTGAATATCTTTTCATGTGTTTGTTGGCCATCTGTATGTCTTCTATGGAGAAATGTTTAGATCCTCCACCCATTTTTTTGTGTGGTTTGTTTGTTGTTTTGATATTGAGCTGCATGAGCTGTTTGTATATTTTGGAGATTAGTCTCTTTTCAGTAGCTTCATTGCAAATATTTTTTCCCATTCTGTGGGTTGTCTTTTCATTTTGTTTATGGTTTCCTTTGCTGTGCACAAGTTTTTAAATTTAATTAGGTCCCATTTGTTTATTTTATTTTTATATTAATTACTCTAGAATTGGATCAAAACTATTGTGCTGTGATTTATGTCAGAGAGTGTTCTACCTATGTTTTCCTCTAGAAATTTGTTGTTAGGGAGTGTTCTAATTTCATTTATTTATGTGTGGCTGTCCAGTTTTTTCAACCACTAGAGGATGAGGTTGTCTTTTGTCCATTATATTCTTGCCTCCTTTGTCATAGATTAGGTGGCTATAGGTGTCTGCATTTATCGCTGGACTTTTTATCCTGTTCCGTTGATCTATATTTCTGTTTTTGTGCCAGTAATATAATGTTTTTATTACTGTAGCTTTGTAGTATAATTTGATGTCAAGGAGCCTGATTTCTCTAGCTCGGGTTTTGTTTCTCAAGATTGCCTTGGCTACTGGGTTTGTTTATGTGTTTGTGTGTTTTCATACAAATTGTAACATTTTTGTTCTAATTCTGTAGAAAATGCTATTGGTAATTTGATAGGGACTTCATTGAATCTGTAGATTACTTTGGGTAGTATAGTCATTTTGACCATATTGATTATTCCATTCCAAGAACATGATATTATCTCTCCATCTGTTTGTGTCATCTTTGATATCTTTCATCAGTATTTTGTGGTTTTCTGAGTACAGCTCTTTTGCCTCCTTAGGTAAGTTTATTCTTAGGTATATTATTCTTTTTGATGCTATGGTAAATGAGGTTGTTCCCTTAATTTCTCTTTCTGATCTTTTGTTGTTAGTATATAGGAATGCAAGAGTTTCTTTGTGTTAATTTTATATTCTGCAACTTTATCAAATTTATTGATGAACTCTAGTAGTTCTCTGATAATATCTATAGGATTTTCCATGTATAATATTATTTCATCTTTTTTCTTGATGAATCTGACTGAAGGTTTATCAGTTTTATCTTCTCAAATAACCAACTTTTGGTTTCACTGATTTTTTGCTATTGCTTTATTCATCTCTGTTTCTTTTATTTTTGCTCTGATCTTCATCATTTCTCTCTTTTACTATAGGTTTTGTTGGTTTTTCTTTCTCTAGTTGCTTTAGGTATAAGGTTAGGTTGTTTGGGACTTTTATTGTTTCCTGAGGTAAGTCTGTGTTTATATGAACTTCCCTCTTAGAACTCCTTTTGCTGCATCTGTCATGTTTTCATTGTCATTTATTTCTAGGTATTTTTTGACTTTCTCTTTAAGTTCTTCAGTGGTTCAGTGTTTAACCTGAAAGTGTTTGTGTTTTTTACAGTTGTTTTTTTTTTTCTTTTTCCTGTATCTAATCTCATAGCATTGTGGTCAGAAAATATGATTGATATGATTTCAAATTTCTTAAATTTACTGAGGCTTTCCTAATGGCTCAGCATGTAATCTATAGAAAAAAATATTCTGCTGCTTCTTTATTTAAATGAACATATATAATTTTTTTTTCAAATGCTGTTTTATTTATTTATTTTTTTTAGGGTTTGCATTTTTTTTAACTTTATTATTTTTAAAATTTTTAAATTTTTTTATTTTATTTTTAAACTTTACAGTATTGTATTAGTTTTGCCAAATATCGAAATGAATCCACCACAGGTATACATGTGTTCCCCATCCTGAACCCTCCTCCCTCCTCCCTCCCCATACCATCCCTCTGGGTCGTCCCAGTGCACCCGCCCCAAGCATCCAGTATCATGCATCGAACCTGGACTGGCAACTCGTTTCATACATGATATTATACATGTTTCAATGCCATTCTCCCAAATCTTCCCACCCTCTCCCTCTCCAACAGCTGTTTTAATTGTGCTCCTCAATAATGATAAAAATATTCTACTATCATTTGGATTTAAGCACATTAGTTTTATTATGCTTCCTTTTTTGATTTATTATTTGGAAGTATGCTTTTTAGAATTCTAAACCTGTGGTTATTCTAGTCATTTTTTGTTAATGATTTCTTATTTAATTACATTGTGATCAGCAACATGGTCTGTGTCCTTCCAATCGCTATAAGATTTTTTAGTGAATACTGTAGACATTCAAACATGAGTATTTAATATATAATCATATAATATTTAGCAATATGTTTCCCATTCTTCCAACAATATGAGAACCTTAGTAATGTTTAACTTCAATATCTCTGATTCCAAAGTATATGATCTTGGCATTGAGTTTTTTGGGTTTATATTTTCTAACTCCACAATAATTATTTGCCACTGTAGCTATAAAAGCATTTCCCAGATTGTAACATTGAAATCACAGTATTCATTTTTCAAAATTATTTTTCCCATAACCCTGAACATAAAATTCCATTGAATATTGGCCTTGATTAAGTCAACTATCAGCCTATCCTTCACTCTTTGGAAAACAATTTGACTTTTTAATTCATATGAGAACTTTGTCTTGGTGTTCTAAAGTTTCGCTATGGTGAGTCTGGATAATGATTTCTCTTTTCAGTTTTCTAACTTGGGAATTTGGGGGCTTCTTGAATATGTGGATTGATATCTTTCATTTGTATCAGATAATTCTCAAAATTCCTTTTCAAATATTGCTGTATATTATTAGTTTTTCTCATCCTCTTTTTCTATATGTGTTTCTATAAAGTCAAATCTTAAGTTTGAGTTTTTCAGAACATAGGTTTTGTGTGAATTAAGACTGTTAATCTGTATGAAAACTTGCCTTTATTTATATTTTTAACTTTGCATTTATTTTGAAAATTGGACATTTGAGGGGGGCTCACAGATTTTTAGGATTTTTCTTCTATACTGCTCATCAATCTACTGATGTATCCCTGATCAATTTTTTATATCTATGTCTGCACAATTATTAAATCTCTTTGCTAAATCTTTAATTTATTTTATTTTTTTTTTCATAGTTCTCTTTGAAACCTGATTGGTTGTTTTAATAATGATCTAATGATTTTTCCACTCATTTTTAAATATTTATTTTATTTTAAAATAGATGTGTTTGTTTAATATTTTGTATTGATAAATCCATTTCTGCTAATTTTATCCTTGTTTCCCCTTTTGATGTTTCTTGTGCGGGGACAGGTTATGCAATTTTAAACTATGATCTTATGCTCCTTAGAATCCCATCTATAGTCTAGGATGAAGGCAGGTACACAAAAGAGTTGCCTTTGTGTGGCATCTGTGTATATTACCTAGTTTGGGACCAATGTAAATTCAACTTTGGCTTAAATTATTTAGAGTACTTTCATGTGTGAATTTATGCTACAAACTCATGTGAAAGATAGTTTTTGCTTGTGAAATCTCAGGAGAATATCTTTGACCTCACTTTTGCTATGAAGGCTGGACCTCTGAGGTCACAGCTGTTTATGAATTTTTTTCTTAGACTTCTTACCCTGAGGAGGCTTTGGTTTTTGGCTCCTGTCCCTTGAGTCCTTGAAGGCCATGTAAAGGAAATGCTGTTTACTTAGTAAATCCCTCAGGATGAAACCTAGCTTCAGCAATCCTCTTAATAAAATTTTCCACCTTCATTTAGATTTTAGTCTGAATATTCCTTATTTCTTGTCAATTAATCAAAATATTAAAAAAAATATTTACACATTTAGAAGTTTTTCAGTGGGAAGGTAGATGTGCCATTGTGCCAGAAATATAAGTCTCTTTACTTTTTGACTGTAAAGTATTGATGTACAACTTAGAGGAGATCTAGAAAGTTACCATTGGTTTTAGTAATTTTTCTCCATAAGGGTGATCTCAACATACGTAAGCCAGAGAGGAGAGTCACTCCTGACAGTGCAGAGTCATACAGGACAGTGGCCAAAAAGAAGTACTCCTGTGGAAAAAAGTTAGTCTCAGTGAAGGCCGGGTGGAGTTTCATTGTGCAAAATGGAAAGAGCAAAGTCAGTGTATGTATCTCAGATAGGGTGGCTGTATCAAATAAGGATATGTACTTAAATTTGAATTTCAGATATATAGTGGATATTTTTAGCATATATGCCAAATATATTTTGTCTGGTCATCTCTCACCCAAAATATCTAAGGGGTTATTGGATAAATGGAGTACATTATTTATGAGCACATTATTGTGACTAATCAAAAGCCTTAGAGAAGTTCTTTGCAAACTTTGGTGTGAAATACACATTACCAGAAAGATTTTTTCAAAATGAAGATTGGTGATTGAATCGGTGTGGAGTAGGGCATGAGAGTCTGCACTTCTAACATGAATAGTTCTGCTCTGAGTGTAAACATGGAAACTCCCCTTCACATAAGACAAATTTCAAACAATAATCTCTCATCAACAAGTAATTTCCTACTGCTCTCTCCTGTAAATGTCAGGGTAGAAATAAATGTTTCTAAGCTTTAGAACTTTATTGTCAAGCTTGGTTATAAATGACATTGATAAAGTTTGGCTCTGAATTTAGTAGGCTCAACTCTTGTAGCTAGCCCTTTTTTTAAAGCATATTCTCATGATGCCACCTCACCATTAAAATGCTTAGATAGTGGAACCTGTTGGTATTTTATATTCCAATTTATATAGATGTACATCAGTTCAGTTCAGTCGCTCAGTCATGTCCGACTCTTTGCAACCCCATGAATCGCAGCACGCCAGGCCTCCCTGTCCATCACCAACTCCCAGAGTTCACTCAGACTCACATCCATCGAGTCAGTGATGCCATCCACCCATCTCATCCTCTGTTGTCTCCTTCTCCTCCTGCCCCCAATCCCTCCCAGCATCAGAGTCTTTTCCAATGAGTCAACTCTTCACATGAGGTGGCCAAAGTACTGGAGTTTCAGCTTTAGTATCATTCCTTCCAAAGAAATCCCAGGGCTGATCTCCTTCAGAATGGACTGGTTGGATCTCCTTGCAGTCCAAGGGGCTCTCAAGAGTCTTCTCCAACACCACAGTTCAAAAGCATCAATTCCTCGGTGCTCACCCTTCTTCATAGTCCAACTCTCACATCCATACATGTTATTTCAGACAAATAAATTTCAGTTTGCCATATGTGATATACCCAGAAAGAAGGCAATAGAAATCCCAAGGGGAGAAATTATTTTGGATAAATTTCCAAATAGGTCACAACTTAATTTCTTTATGTCCCCTTGTTTTTCAGGCCAAACTGGACTGGTATTAAGAGACATAGTAGCTTCTATTATACCAGTTGCATTGATTAAGAGTTTTATATCTGCTGAATTTTCACATGAACTGCAATAACTCTAACTGAGGAAACAGTAGAATATCAGAGAGAGAAGGACAGAGACATGCTAGAATAATTTCCATGTATGCTTACTTCCCCTTCTGCCCTAACCTCTGGCCAATTCCATACTGCACTTATAAAAACAGATGGGAATGCCTGGCATAAGTGGAGTAACTTTCTGGGTTAGATTTTCCAACATTTTCTTAGAGGCTATCAAGTTTTTCTTCTTTGAAAAAGCTGTTTTCAGTTTTCCCATGCTATGAGCACATCTTGCAAATTGATGAGGAGTTCAGAATGTTCAAAATGGTGCAGTACAACATGACTAATGAGTGTGAGCTCTGTATCACCTTATTATCCTGGCTTTTTTTTTTTATTGGAGTGTGAATTTTTACATAAGTATTATGTACTTAATTCCTGTGGGAGTTAAGGATTGTTTATTTTTTGTCATTATTCTGAAATTTTCTTTCATTTGTTTTTTCTTAACTTGCCATGAAAATAAATACAACTCATGATATATTTAAAAAGCAGCAATTAAAAAAACATATTCTTTTCTCCTAATTCATCATATGTCTGTTTTTGCATGTTAATGGTTATATCTCATTAATGGTTTCGTGGTGTAACTCTGTAATTAATATTTATATATTAGATATAGTATTTGTTCTTATGGAAAAAAGAATTATATAGTATAAAATTGAATGTTTTAAAGCATTCAAGTAAACCAAAAATATTTCCTCAAAAATGTGTTGAAAGGATGTAACAATCCAGCATGTGATTTTAATTAATGTCCAAGTAACTAAAAATGTATTTAGTTCATAAAGAAAACATATTGACATCTAATTATGGATCATAGAATTTGGTGCAGTGAAACCGTAGTGCATCTGTTCAGTGAAAACATAATCATGGAGAATACTAAATGGCACAATATATAATGAAAAATTGAAATAATGTACAAATAAGACCATTAAAAAATCATAGTGTGAAATCAGATAGATTTGGAATTTAGCAAAAGAGGTCTGGTAGTTCTAGATTTATTGATAACAGAGATTGTCAAATTCATGCTAAACTTGCTATACTAATTTCAGTGGTCATGCAGCAGAATATTCTCTTCTCTGATGGAATTTAAAATTTTAAAGTGGAAGGGGAAAGTTAGTGCCATTACCTCATTTTCGTATTTACAGACTTATATGTAGATCGAGCTAAGGCTTATCTTTTCAGTAAATCATTTTTCTTTAGTCCATGGTAGGCAAAAGTGACAAATGCCAAGAATATTCTCTTGGTTCATTGTAGACACTGGACCTCCTGATCTTTTCCTCTCCAGTGTATTCTATACCTTACAGAAAAGGTTCTCAGATTTGAGCTTGTATCTGAATACCCTGGAGAATTTGCTAAATTTGGGGCTGTATTCCTAGTGATTCAGTTGTCCCGGGATAAGGCCACATAATTTGAATTTCTAGGGATTCTCAGGTGATGCTGATGCTGTGGATCCAGAAAACATATTTTGAAAACTACTACCTTGGAGTCTTGCTTATCATCTTGAAGACAATGTTGCCCAATACTCCCATTTCACAACCCTTTATTGGCTTCTCGTGGTCTTCCAAATCAAGCTCAAACCTAACAAGATATGTAGGAATGTCTACCATGTTGCCCCACAATCTGTCTTTTCTGCGCATGTCCACGTTGCCTCCCTCTGGGTACTTAATGCTTTAGCACAACAGTGTGACTCACCACTAGAGAACATGGCCCAATACTTCTCTACCTTCATATTTTTTTGTTATGCTATTCCAGTCCACCCAGAAGGCCCTTCCTTTTTATCTTCCTAGTTCAGTCATTTGAGTCTCAACACAAATGCTCCCTCCACCATAAAGCATCTTTGATTCTCATTTATGTAGGCCATGCATAATGTCACGCTTCACTGAACTATTTCCACATTTCATTTTTCTTATATTGTTTTTGTTCAGTTGCTCAATTGTGTCTGACTCTTTGCAACCCCATGGACTGCAGTACACCAGGTTTCCCCGTCCTTCACCATCTCCTGAAGCTTGCTCAAATTCATGTCCATTGAGTCGGTGATGCCACCCAACCATCTCATCCTCTGTCATCCCCTTCTCCTTCTGCCTTCAATCATTCCCAACATTAGGGTCTTTTCTAATGAGTCAGCTCTTCGCAACAGGTAGCCAAAGTATTGGAGCTTCAGCATCAGTCCTTCCAATGAATATTCAGGGTTGATTTCCTTTAGGATTGACTGGCTTGTTCTCCTTGCTGTCCAAGGGACTCTCAAGAGTCTTCTCCAATACCACAGTTAAAAAACATCAGTTTGTCAGTGCTCAGCCTTCTTTATGATCTAACTCTCACATCCATACATGACTATTGGAAAACCCATAGCTTTGACTAGATGGACCTTCATCGGCAAAGTAATGTCTCTGTTTTTTAATATGCTGTCTAGGTTTGTTATAGCTTTTCTTCCAAAGAGCAAGCATCTTTTAATTTCATGGCTGTAATCACCATCTGCAGTGATTTTGGAGCCCAAGAAAATAAAGTCTGTCACTGTTTCCATTGTTTCCCTATCTATTTGCCATGAAGGGATCGGACCGGATGTTATTGCTTTTTGAATCAAGTTTTAAGCCAGCTTTTTCACTCTTCTCTTTCACTTTCATCAAGAGTCTCTTTTTTTTAGTTCCTCTTCGCTTTCTGCCATAAGGGTGGTGTCATCTGCATAGCTGAGGTTATTGATATTTCTCCCAGAAATCTTGATTCCAGCTTGTGCTTCATCCAGCCCAGCATTTCACATGTTGTACTCTTTCTTATATTAAGTTCTGCTTTCCCTGCTTTCTATGACTTTTGCTTGAATACATATAACATTCTTTTACTAACTTGTTAATATTAAGAGCTCAGTCTTCTAGCTTCTTAGATAATAAAATTTCTTATATTATAAAAGTGTCAGTGCTTGGGCACAAGTGGACAAATATATCTGCAAAATCTTGTGTTTAGAAAACTGACTAAATAATGGCAATCACTAACTTATGTTAGTGGCAGAGTGGTCCCTGGTGTTCTTCCAGGGATAACAGGTAAAGATGATTTATCAAATCCTTTTAGTGTGTGTGGGGGGGTGGGTACAGGGAAGTAGCTGGTGACAGCTCCGAGTTCAGTTGTACATAAGATGCTTGTGAAGGCCTGAAACACTAAGTGAAGATTTGTTCTGAGACCAGGACTTCTTTAAAAACTGTAATAACCATCTGGAGTTAGTGTCAGTTATTTTAATCAAGAAATCAAGTCACTTTCCTTTTAACATGTATAAGGCTCAATTACTCTAAGTGATTTGTAATCTTAGATAATTTACCACAACCTTTTAAAGAAGAAAGCAGAACAAAACAAAAACAAAACAAAAACCCTCTTTGACTTCTAGTGTTGGCTCTAAGTTCAATATAGAATTTCTTAAGTATTGTACTAAAAGAAAACAAAGTGTATATTTTATGCAACTATAAGGTTAAACATAATAAATTAAGCCAAAGCAAAACTATAAAAAATAAAATTCAAGCTAAAAACTTTAAAAAGCAAAGAATTTTTATTGAGACCATATTTCTCATGCTGTATTTAAAAGTAACAAATGTAATTGTTTACTGTTACTTGTTGTCAATGTAATTTTTATGCTTTTGAGTATGAGAGACCATAATTTGATTAATCATTGTAATCATTATTTCTCCTTTTTAAATGAATTTTTAATTTTAACTACTATATTTTAATGAGCCAATCAATTTAAGAATCTATACAAAATGTAAAATACAATAACAAAAATGATCAATGAAGAACTCTCCAGAGAATATTTGTCATATGCACAGATGATATCCTGTTGTAAGATGTCCTGCAGTCATACCTGCCTGCATCACCTCCTGGGCAGGTTTTTTCTGATCAGTATGTTTCCACAACTGCAGAATTTTTGATGACAACTAGGGTATAAGCTTGATTCAGAGAACATGCTGGACATCTTTGACCTTCAGGTACTCAGAATGTGATCAAATGTAACCTAAGTATCTGGTCATAAAACAGTCATATGATGGGGTATAATGTACTAATATCAGTATTTTAAAATCCTTTTAGAAAAGAAAGCATACTATCAACAAAAAGAACAAACAACAAAATTTCTGGAGCTTTGAAACCAAAATAAGTAGACGCTTGCTCTTGGGGTCTTTGAGAACTTGGAACCATTCTTTGGAACTTTGGTTTGGATGGAGAATATTGTGTGCATGTAGAAAATAGCAGAAGAAAAATTTTGCATCATAGACCCAAACTTCAGTGGGTTGAAGGTTCATTAGATACTCAAAAAGTGAAAGTGAAAGTTGCTCAGTCATGTCTGACTCTTTGCTATACTCAAATGAAAGTGAATTTGAAGAAAGGAGAAATGCTGTATAGAGAGAGTTGGAAAAGTACAAGATAAACTATGGGAACTTGTCTTACTTTGTGCCCTCTCCTGGCCCTCTTCTTATAGACCACTCAGGCAACTTATGTCATATGGAAGGTGACTTCTGATGTAAGTAATTGAATACAAAACCTTAATGTGCTCAGGTTTTTGTGGGTCTCTATTCTGCTGCCCCAAGTAGTGATCAGATCAGATCAGATCAGTCGCTCAGTCGTGTCCAACTCTTTGTGACCCCATGAATCGCAGCACGCCAGGCCTCCCTGTCCATCACCAACTCCCGGAGTTCACTCAGACTCACATCCATTGGGTCAGTGATGCCATCCAGCCATCTCATCCTCTATTGTCCCCTTCTCCTCCTGCCCCCAATCCCTCCCAGCCTCAGAGTCTTTTCCAATGAGTCAACTCTTCGCATGAGGTGGCCAAAGTACTGCAGTTTCAGCTTTAGCATCATTCCTTCCAAAGAAATCCCAGGGCTGATCTCCTTCAGAATGGACTGGTTGGATCTCCTTGCAGTGCAAGGGACTCTCAAGAGTCATCTCCAACACCACAGTTCAAAAGCATCAATTCTTCGGCACTCAGCCAGTCCTGCGATTATGTCTACCATTATGCATTCTGGATTTTATCCTGGATTTCTAATTGTTTAAGATCTTTTGAATATCTTTGTTCACTGTATCAAATGATATTACATTAACAAAGGAATGGAGTCCACTTTCCTAACTTCAGAAATAATTCCTTGCTGATACAAAATTGAATAAGGTTCTAAAGGAGTTCCATGTTAAGAAAATTCAAAGCTGTTTTCCTCCAGAAACATTTTCCATTGTATAACTCCTCACATATCTGTGTAGGCATCCCGCCTCATATCTAATGTAAACCCTCTGCACTGCGTTTTATTCTTTTCCCCTTTGTCTGGCTTTAGCATCAGAACAGATGGCCATCTTTTGTCAGTAATTGAAGACTGTTTCTAAGAAACATTGAATCTGCATCAGAACTCCTTGTTAGGCAAAGCTCCTACTCAGGACAGAAGCTGGGACAATCTTTAAAGTCATTAAATGTGCCTTGAAGTTCCAGTTCCCCGTTGTCCTCACTTTCAGTCATTTAATACCTTCATTTTTTTCTTTTCTCATTTCTATTTTAAGATATTTGACTATTTAAATTTGCTCACACTGAGGTATATATGACTGCTAAAGTTTAAAATGTAACTCATTGAGGGATGGTGTCTTAATTTTAACAAAGAACATTTTTTTAGGTTGAGGTTTTAATCACAGGGTTATAGTATCTATAAATTGGATCAAGTAGAGTGGGCAGGGGGGTGGAGGATCACTGTTGACATCACTGGGATCGTTTTGTGAAGGTGATCAGTCAAAATGCTCCACATGCCAGCAACAGCCCTCTTCACTCATGATTCATTTAACAAATATTCACTGAACTTCTCATGTCTAGGGCACTGTGAATCCAGCAATGAATTAGACATTGTTGTATAGACCTTATGTTCTTTGAAGGGGAGAAAAACAATAAGTGAACCAATAAAAAGAAGAAAATGGCAAATGTGAGAAGTGTGGACAGAGAATTAGAATAAGGCAAGGTGAATAGAGAGTCACTGGCTGGCTGCTTTAGATGAAGCAGCCAGAAAAGGCATTTCTCAGGTGAGGTCACATATAAATTGAGATCCAAATGCAATAAAAGAACAGCCATAAACTGAAAGAGAGAATAGTATTCCTGGGTAATACTATTACCCAGGTAATAGCAAGCAGAAAAACTCTACAGATAGGGATAAACTTAGCATGTTAATGTCTGGTTCTCACTGGAAAGAGGAGTCTAGAGGCTGTGGTTGGGGAGCTGCTGCTGCTGCTGCTAAGTTGCTTCAGTCGTGTCCGACTCTGTGCGACCCCATAGACGGCAGCCCACCAGGCCCCGCCATCCCTGGGATTTTCCATGCAAGAACACTGGAGTGGGTTGCCATTTCCTCCTCCAATGCATGAAAGTGAAAAGTGAAAGTGAAGTCGCTCAGTCATGTCCGACTCTTAGCGACCCCATGGACTGCAGCCTACCAGGTTCCTCCGTCCGTGGGATTTTCCAGGCAAGAGTACTGGAGTGGGGTGCCATTACCTTCTCCTGTCGTTGGGGAGAGGAGGTACCATTTGATGCAGGGCTTTGGTATGCCAGTATAGAAACTTCAGATTTTTTTTCTGTGCATAGAAGGAAGATTTTGGAGCTGAATCTGATTTATATCTTTAAAATATTACTAATTGTCATGTGTGTGATAGCAGGAATGGAAGCAAGAAGACCAGGATACTGAGTATTCTGGTAAGAGAAAATGATAACTCAGGATAGGATGGTGAAGGTGGAAACATAGAAAGAAGATTTCTTTAAGAGGGAGATTGACAGCACTTGCTGATGGGTTAAATGTGGAGTGTGAGTATAATAGAGTCATCAAGAGCAATGCCTAGGCTTCAGGCTTGACTAATTCAGGGGTGATGCGTTCTTTACTATTATGAAGATGACTTAGGGAGAAATAGGTCAAGAAGAGTTCGTAGTGTAATATGCTATATTTAAGGTCCCAGATTTTGAGGTTAGGCATAGCTGAATCTAAATCCTCTGGGCTTAGGTACTTTCCAACTCTTTGAACTTGAGCATAAATGGCCATCAGTATAAGCATAGGAATATGAACATGAAAGTGAAAGTCACTCAGTCATGTCCAACTCTTTGTGACCCCATGGACTGTAGAGTCCATGGAATTCTCCAGGCCAGAATACTGGAGTGGGTAGCCTTTCCCTTCTCCAGGGAATCTTCCTAACCCAGGGATTGAACCCAGGTCTCCCACATTGTAGGCAGATTCTTTACCAGCTGAGCCACAAGGGAACCCCTTGAGAGTCCCTTGGAAAGAAAGGAGATCCAACCAGTCCATCCTGAGGGAAATCAGTCCTGAATATTCATTGGAAGGACTGGTGTTAAAGCTGAAACTCCAATCCTTGGCCACCTGATGTGAAGAACTGACTTATTTGAAAAGACCCTGATGCTGGGAAAATTGAAGGCAGGAGGAGAAGGGGACGACAGAGGATGAGATGGTTGGATGGCATCACCGACTTGATGGACATGAGTTTGAGTAAACTCCGGGAGTTGGTGATGGACAGGGAGGCCTGACGTGCTGCAGTCCATGGGGTCGCAAAGAGTCAGACATGACTGAGCGACTGAACTGATGAACATGAAAACAGGCAATTCAGAGAACAACTTAGGTACATTAGCATTATCGTTACATTTGAGATTAGAATTTAATATGTTTTTTATTGTCAACATTTTAATATTTTTGATTAATATTTTATGTTATGACTCCGAGAGATCATTCAAAATTGCATAGTTTAAGGATTAGAAACAATAGAGTTATTTTCTGACCTATTTCTTTATCAAAAAGGTTATATTCCTTTAACTATACCACAATATTGTTTTATCCATAGACTATGTTGCTTCCTAATGGTTAATTTGTTATATTATTTTCCAGGACAAAATTGGTCATTTTCACATCTTTCATTTATCCTATATGATTTCTTTTTAAATACTAGGAACCAGCAATTATCCACTTTATATATATACTTTTAACGTTTTAGTTCAAAATGTCAAGTTATATTCTGGCCTTTAACAAACACTTCTGTATTTGGTATCTTTATCAAACATAATTCATGAGTATCTCTTGTATTTTTCTAGGTTTCTGATGAAAATGGAAACCTGAATTCTGAACTTATTGTGATGGTCAGTTTTTCAAAGGGAGTGTAGTCAGAGGGATTAGAAAGAGTAAATTTTTCCAGTTGTGAGGAGCTTAATGATATTTTTAGGCCATGTCTTATGATAAGTGGCATAGCTTATCATTGAGAGGGACAGAACTTGGAAAAGCAATACGGTCATTTTAAGTCATCAACTGTACAGAACCTTTGTGTGCAAGAAATTTATTTATGTTTTGAACACCTAGAATTCATAGATGCTCTTGACTGGTCAGTATTCTGTGATCCCACATTAGTTACCTTGGACTTCTTAGACAGATAAAGAAGAGAGGATTATTTTTACTGATTAGGTGGATGCAAAGCCTTGGGGACAAATGGATGGTGATCTAGTACTTTATATGTCAACTTTTTTTAAAGTTTAGAAATGAAAACACTGATGAATGAAGAATCAAGAAAGAAAGATAAATTGCAGGCACCTCTTTCTCCCAGATAGTAACGCAGTTAAACATGGCCCATTAGTTTCCATCCTGAAGGTAGTATTGATGATGTAATACTCCTGTGAAAGTAGACGTCAAATTTAACACATTTTACTCATTCACTATGATCAATTTATCAATATGAATGAGAATATCAGAGAACCTATCACAGAAATATGCATGCTTTGGAACCTAGTCATATGCCTTGATGTTGATGTAGAAAATGAGTTTGGTGGGCTAGCTCAAGAGATTCTGAATGAAGGTGCAAAATAAAGATTCCAAAATAAGGAAGAGATACTTTCAGTTGAAAGCATTATAGAGTCCAAAATTCCAAGTAAAGAAATAATTCTATATTTGCTTCAGAGAGACACTATTTCTCTGTTGCCCAACATACTTTGAAACAACTATTTGGTTTTAATGGATATATATCTTGCCACTCTGCCATCAGTAATTTGAACAGCTTGAAATACTGTATGTCATCTTACACTGCTTTCTCTTTGAAGAAAACACAATCACTGGATTGTTTTTCATTGATTTAAAAACATTGACTTGCTGAAGTATGAGCCTGTGTGCAGTCATAATTCTTGTCTTTTCTTCCTCGGCAAAGCCTATGATAATTCTTTGAGTTTCAAGCAGGTGTCACGCATCAGATCCAAGTGCTTAATAAATGCACCAGAAGTATATTTTTCTTAAGGCCTTGTGTTTATCCCATTTCCATTTATCTTGTGAAATGTCTTCAAATGCTTTTATAAAATCCTGGGAAAGAGCAGGTTAGCATTTCCACTTGGCAAGCAGAGCTAGTATGTGTAAGGCTCTCCTGTCTATTTTGACCTTAACCAATGTTGGTAATTCCTAGCCTGTGTGCCAATGGACTGTGAGGAGTGATGGAGTTATGGGATGGGGCCCACCAATCCATATATACCCCGTTTTTTTTGTATGTGAATAAATATCTCTAACATGAAAATATACTGTTTTTTCCCCCAAACACAAGTAAATGATGCTGTGATTGATAAAATACAAATGTATATAAAAGTGATCCTTCGGCCACTGTGACTTTTCATCATTTTATATTTTCTCAGTTAATGGAGGATTCTGGGTTACTTGTACGTTTTATATAGTAACTGAGAGTGTCAGTGCATTAAATCTTATGAAATTATTATCCACAGTTACATCACTGATACCAAATTGAAATGATTTTTTGTCAAATCCATGTTGTGAGCTGGTCATCAGCAATTTTACATTCATTTTGATCAACAGCATACTACTAATAATAACATAATTACCAACAGCTATAATGGCTATTGCATTGAGTGCAGATAGTTGTTTAGTTTTTATACCAATTGTGTAAAGTAATTGTTAAGTAGATAAGGTGAGCTATTAATCCTAACTTGGCCATCCAACTCTAAGCACCTTTCTCTTTTGACTCTATCACATTGCAGAGCACTAGATGTGAAAGGGCTTTCCAGGTGGCTCAGTGGTAAAGAATCTGCCTTCCAGGCTCTAGATGCAGGTTCAATCCCTGGGTTGGAAAGATCCCCTGGAGAAGGAAATGGCAACCCACAACCCACTCCAGTATTCTGTCCTGGAAAATCCCATGGACAAGGGAGCCTGGTGGGTTATAGTCCATGGGTAGCAAGAGCTGGACATGACTTAGTGGCTGAACAACAACATGATGTGACTATTGCATATCAAAATTGCATTTGATTCTAGAAGGCATAGATTCATGGAAGGAGTATGACTGCATCTGCCTTAAATTATGTTGAATCTAATCAATTATTAATATGTTTTGAGAACATTTAATCTAGCTTACTCCTTGGAAGGAAAGTTATGACCAACCTAGACAGCATATTAAAAAGCAGAGACATTACTTTGTCAACAAAGGTCCGTCTAGTCAAGGCTATGGTTTTTCCAGTAGTCATGTATGGATGTGGGAGATAGACTATAAAGAAAGCTGAGCACCGAAGGATTAATGCTTTTGAACTATGGTGTTGGAGAAGACTCGAGAATCTCTTGGACTGAAAAAGACCAAACCAGTCAATCCTAAAGAAAATCAGTCTGGAATATTCATTGGAAGGACTGATACTTAAGCTGAAACTCCAATACTTTGACCACCTGATGTGAAGAACTGACTCCCTGGAAAAGACCCTAATGTTGGGAAAGATTGAAGGCAGGAGGAGAAGGGGACAACAGAGGATGAGATGGTTGAGTGGCATCACTGACTCAATGGACATGAGTTTCAGTAAACTCCGGGAATTGGTGATGGACAGGGAGGCCTGGCATGCTGCAGTTCATGGGGTCGTAGAGTCAGACATGACTGAGTGACTGAACTGAACCAAACTGAATCTAGAAAGATTTGTGAAATCCATGAAATCATATGAAGGCTCTGCAAACCAGGGAATTTGAGCAACTACTTCCCCCCTACTACTAAAACAGCATCCACCTACTAGACGTCCAAATTTGACCTACTATTTCAAATATCAAGAGGGACTAAGAAAAGAAAGGAAAGAAAAACAAGCAATGTTATGGAAATTTAAAAGTGTAGGAAAGAAAAGGAGGGAAGAGCTGCATGCAGTTCATGGACTTTAAAAATTGAGAAATCTGGGAGTTTATCAGGAGAGCGTCTGAGAGTTTTCAGCTCATTAATTTCTCTGGTGAACTAGGTGCGGCCTTACCTACCCCTTCTCTTCTGCATCCTTCATCTCATTATTCTCCGTTCCACTGTGGAAAATCCTACTGTTTGTTTACAATCCAGAGTTTTAAAGAGGCTGAACTAAAATTGGCTGCTTCTGGGACATCCCTGCCAATGGAAGGGGTCCAAATTGGCTCTGCCATGAAGAGGCAGCTATGCCCACATAAGGATATTTTGGCTTAGTGCTTCTGTCATCTTGTTGCCAGGCAGACAATCATCCAGGAGTGAGAAAATACAGCCCGGGCAAATGGCTAGATAGTTTATAGCTAGAGTGGTCAGCTGGTTAGAGCACTAGTCTGGAGGAAAAGCTATCTGGACGCCATGTTTGACTCCTCATGGGAAGCACTTAATAATGTTAGGTAAGCCACTTCGCCTTTTAGTCCCCAGTCGGATGGACAAGGACTGCAGTACAGATACCTCCTACCTGTCTAGAGATATTTTTAGAAGGTTCAGTTTATTTCTTCCAGTCCTGACTGTATAGGAGATAACAACTTTCTTTTCTGTTTTGTGAATAGGGTTATAACTTTCTCTATAGCTTTTCTAATGTTACAGACAAGTTTAGGAGAAAGAACAGTTCTCACAGCCTTGGAAGAAAGACTTCCCTTTAAATGCTTTTCATTGACTAATATATTACCTGAGGATGGGAAGACAGGGTGTGTGTACAAAAATCACATGAAGAAAGCATATGTGTAAAACATAGATGTATATACAGTATTTATGTAAAGATGTCTTTATCTAGACATTCCAGCACAGCTCCTAGTTAAGCCACAACTTTTATAACAGGAAAGCAAATCAGATTTGACTACATTGGCTGTTTAACTGAAGGAGCCACACAGATGGGAAAGAAGCACAGACAAATTGCTTTTGGCTCTGCTTTCCTTTATAACAACATCAGATATTTTTAGTTTCTTTCTCTTTATGCGTTGTGCATGTTTCTGCCTCATATAGAAAGTCACTGCACATTGTCTTCATCAGTTTTGCCGCCCTCTATGAACAAGCCCATTTAGCTTTTCATGTAACTTTTAAATTCTGAAGATACTGTAGGAATTTATTTTTTTCAGATATAGATGATGAGCAGATAGAAATAACGCCATAGAAACCATTCTTATTAGTCGAGTACAGAATCTTATACTTTTGGTCTCATGGTCGATGCATATTTCTGATTAGCACAAAGTACATTTCCAAGCTGGGCACACCTATACACACCTTAGTTCCAATAATTTTTCTCTATGAGAGTCCCCATGTAATGTGATGAACTGTGAGAATCATTAAAAATTAGTGTTCAGATAATGTCCTCATGAACCGTTCATAAGTTGCCTATTTTGTTCTCACTCTCCTGAACTTTCTCATTTGTAAACAACAGTGATTGTCATAGCCAGGTCCCTTGTGATATTATAGTGTGAAGTTGGAAAGAGATGAGTATGGCTACAGGTGTCATCAAGTATTCCAGCAAGCTGTCTCATCATTGTTATCCTCCATAAGCAGTCTATGACCAAGGACTTACAAACATACAACTCAAACAATATGCCAACTTCTTAGAAAGTTACTGATAGAGTGCCATTTGACCAAGTGATTTCACTCCTAGATATCTACCCAAACTTGTGTTCATTTAAAGACTTTTGACCAATGTTTATAGAGGCATTATTCATAAAACAATCCCAAATTGGAAGCAATCCAAATATCTATCAATTGGTAAATGAATAAAGAAAATGTGGTATATTCGTGCAGTGGACTACAATTCAGAAATAAAAAGTGAAAAACTACTGCTGATGCATGAAAAAACAGAGTTTATACTAAATGAAAGAACAGTGCATAATTAAATTGACATGAAGTTTCTAGAGAAAGGAAATCTGTGAAGAAAAATTCAGATCTCCAAGTGCTAGGGGCTGGAGATAATAGTGGAGACTGACTGCCAAAGGCATGAGGTAGCTTTTTGGCACTCCAAAAAGTTTTAAACTAGTTAGGTGATCGTTGCACAGTTATTTTCATGTATTTATTAAAACTTACTGAATCAGTATTGCCATAGGTAGTTTTATGGTACGCAAAGTAACCTTATTAAGGTCATGATCCTAAGTGCTAATTAGTTTCTATACCTCTGTATCCACCTCATCACAATTTTGTATGCTGTGTGTTTCAGGAAAATTGCAATGTGTGTGTGTGTGTGAGTTTGTGAGACAGGCACTCTCCGCCCCAATATATTCCAGCTATGATGGACTTTTGTTTCTAGGATA
Organism: Bos javanicus; assembly: GCF_032452875.1. NCBI lineage: Eukaryota > Metazoa > Chordata > Mammalia > Artiodactyla > Bovidae > Bos > Bos javanicus. Next base: position 89,010,268 of record NC_083874.1, on the reverse strand, counting down.
TGCCAAATTCTGTTCTACTCCAGGAAATTCTTAGGTACATGCTATAACTTCCTGTCCCTGGAATGTTCTTTTCCAACACACTTCTCAAAGCTGCCTCCTTTTCTTTCAGGTTGTTGCTTAATGTTAGATCCTCAGAGCGGGCTTCCCTAGTTTTCTAAAGGAGCTTCCTGACTCCAGTAGTATTTCTGGCTATTTGTGAATTTTTTCATAGCATTGACTTAACATTAGTTCGTCTCCTTTCTGTAGGTATGCATGTATGTTTATATGTGTATATTTAATTTCTTCCCTAATAAAATATAAGGCATAAAGGGGAAGTATATCCATATAATCACTTCACTGTGGGTATTTAACATTTTGTGAATAGTTAATAAATGAATGAATAAGAGTATTTCCCATACATTAAACCGTGAAAGGTTAGCAAACTCCTGAATAATTTGGGTGGGTCTGCATTTCAAATTTTTTTAAAGGATTTTCGTAGTCATAAAGGGACTTGCTTCATTTAGCAAATACTGGTATTCCTGGAAATACTCTGGAAATAACCTGTTATTCTGAGGACTTTTGACTGGGGGTGTAAGTTTTTACTGGCATAGGATTCTGGTATCTATGAGGGACTCCCTAACTTTCCCATGTCTGTCTTTAAAAAATTCACAGGATCCTGAGAGGCATAGAGGCCCCAGAACTATTCAGTGCCTTGGAATTGCCAGTTGCTAAATATTGTTGTTTTGACACCTCATCAAACTCTTTCAGAAGCTTAGTTTAGCAATTCAAGTAGACCTCCCAGGGTACAAACCATAATACAAAACTAATGTACAGTTAACTATGGCCTAAATAGTGAGGATTCCTAAAAACCTAATATTCCTCCTAGGAAGTAGCTTCTATTTAGAAAAAAAAAAAAAACTCATTACATGACCTGACCAAATAATATAATAGTTTTAATAGGTATAGTTAATACATTGTTAAACATATGGTTTCTTCAGTAATTACTAATTTTAACATTTCTCATTACTATATTAAATAGTTCACTCCTTAATTTGTTCTGTCATAAGTTTTTATTTATTCCAGACAGAATGGTGATAGAGTTAAGACTTTTGCACTTCTACCATTAGCTTAATATTATTGATACAAAGCTACTGGATGTTATAATAGTTTATTATTGCATTATTTGTAGTGAGTTAGTTTTCTTGTGATGATCATCTCAATTTAGCCATTCCAGATGTGAAATAGTTTCAAAGGATATTTTAAACACTTATCAAGATTGTTGTTATTTGTAGTTTTATATCATTTTAATAGCATTTTGATAATTGCCAGTCCTTTCCTGCCACCTGCTCTCTACAGCAAACTTCACTGAGAGAGTAACGTGCAGGTAAACTGGACAGCTGGCTTGAGAAGAGGTGAAGGACCCCCAGGAAATAGTTTTTGGACTGAAATGAAATGGGTAACTACTTGTTAAAATAAGATGTCTGTGTCTTTTCATAAAGTGAGGCAGGCTTTGTGAGGATTGTAAGAATATAAATATAGTAATCATTCACTTTCAGAGACTTTTGACAGACTGGAGTAACCTCCAGTACAAAATTTAAGAAAGTGTCAAAACTCAGTAAGCAAATTGAATCTTATTTTTGTGCCATATTTTTAAAAATTGCACAGGCAAACTGACCTTTAGGCCAGTACCTCTTTTTGTATATAAAACATTATTGGATTGGTTCTGAGGATAGTGGGGAAAGGATCATGCAAGTGGAGGGTTGTGTCTTGTCTTTATTTAAAATTGTGATAAAATTTTTTTTTGTAATAGATATTTTGCTTTAAATCTGATTATTAAAAAAGTATGATTCACAGTTTCTTAGTTTCTCTGAGACCTTTCTAAGATATGGTAACTATCAGATCAGATCAGTCGCTCAGTCGTGTCCAACTCTTTGCGATCCCATGAATCGCAGCACGCCAGGCCTCCCTGTCCATCACCAACTCCGGGAGTTCACTCAGACTCACGTCCATCGAGTCAGTGATGCCATCCAGCCATCTCATCCTCTGTCATCCCCTTCTCCTCTTGCCCTCAATCTCTCCCAGCATCAGAGTCTTTTCCAATGAGTCAACTCTTCGCATGAGGTGGCCAAAGTACGGGAGTTTCAGCTTTAGCATCATTCCTTCCAAAGAAATCCCAGGGCTGATCTCCTTCAGAATGGACTGGTTGGATCTCCTTGCAGTCCAAGGGACTCTCAAGAGTCTTCTCCAACACCACAGTTCAAAAGCATCAATTCTCCAGTGCTCAGCTTTCTTCACAGTCCAACTCTCACATCCATACATGACCACTGGAAAAACCATAGCCTTGACTAGACGGACCTTTGTTGGCAAATGTCTCTGCTTTTCAATATGCTATCTTGGTTGGTCATAACTTTCCTTCCAAAGAGTAAGCATCTTTTAATTCCATGGCTGCAGTCACCATCTGCAGTAATTTTGGAGCCCCCCAAAATAAAATCTGACACTATCTCCACTGTTTCCCCATCTATTTCCCATGAAGTGATGGGACCGGATGCCATGATCTTCGTTTTCAGACTGTTGAGCTTTAAGCCAACTTTTTTTTTTCTCTCCTCTTTCACTTTCATCAAGAGGCTTTTTAGTTCCTCTTCACTTTCTGCCATAAGGGTGGTGTCATCTGCATATCTGAGGTGATTGATATTTCTCCCCGCAATCTTGATTCCAGCTTGTGCTTCTTCCAGGAAGCAACAGTTAGAACTGGATTGAAACAACAGAATGGTTCCAAATAGGAAAAGGAGTACGTCAAGGCTGTAAATGATTAGGATATTGTTAAATTGACTTTTCTTTTTTAACTCTGATCATGCTAATATTGAGAACAATTTTTTCTCAGGGTAATCATGTCTAAGTGTTAGTTGCTCAGTTCAGTTCAATTCAGTTGCTCAGTCCTGTCTGACTTTTTCTGACCCCATGGACTGCAGCACATCTGTCTTCCCTGCTGCTGCTGCTGCTGCTAAGTTGCTTCAGTCGTGTCCGACTCTGTGCGACCCCAGAGACGGCAGCCCACCAGGCTCCCCAGTCCCTGGGATTCTCCAGGCAGGAACACTGGAGTGGGCTGACCAGGCTTCCCTGCCCATCACCAATTCTTGGAGCTTACTCAAACCCATGTCCATCAAATCCGTGATGCCATCCAACCATCTCATCCTCTGTTGTCCCCTTCTCCTCCTGCCTTCAATCTTTCCCAGCATCAGGGTCTTTTCCAATGAGTCAGTTCTTCGCATCAGGTGACCAAAGTATTGGAGTTTCAGCTTCAGCATCAGTCCATCCAATGCATATTCAGGGTTGATTTCTTTAGGATGGACTGGTTGTATCTCCTTGCAGTCCAAGGGACTCTCAAGAGTCTTCTCCAACACCACAGTTCAAAAACATCAATTCTTCGGTGCTCAGCTTTATTTATAGTTCAACTCTCACATCCATTCAAGACTCTGGAAAAACCATAGCTTTCACTAGACAGACCTTTGTTGGCTAAGTAATGTCTCTGCTTTTTAATGTGCTGTCTAGGTTGGTCGTAACTTTTCTTCCAAGGAGTAAACATCTTTTTATTTCATGGCTGTAGTCACCATCTGCAGTGATTTTGGAGCCCCCCAAAATAAAGTCCCTCACTGTTTGCATTGTTTCCCCATCTATTTCCCATTAAGTGATGGGACCAGATGCCATGATCTTTGTTTTCTGAATGTTGAGTTTTAAGCCAACTTTTTCACTCTCCTCTTTCACTTTCATCAAGAGACTCTTTAGTTCTTCTTCACTTTCTGCCATAAGGGTAGTATTATCTGCATATCTGAGGTTATTGATATTTCTCCTGGCAATCTTGATTCCAACTTGTGCTTCATCCAGCCCAGCATTTTGCATATATGTATTCTGCATATAAGTTAAATTAGCACAGTGATAGTATACAGCCTTGATGTACTCTTTTCCTAAGTTGGAACCAGTCTGTTGTTCCATGTCCAGTTCTAACTCTTGCTTCTTGACTTGCATACAACTCAGTCTTGTTCTACTCTGCAATCCCATGGACTGTAGCCCACCAGGCTCCTCTGTCTGTGGGATTCTCCAGGCAAGAACACTGATTGGGTTGCCAGACTCTTATAAGGATGTAGTGTAACATAAAGATGGATGATTATGCTAACTGCTTTCCTATAGAGTGTGGCAGAGTCGAGAAGCTAGTTTATAATCTAAGAATAAGACTTTTTAGTGTTAAGAAACTGGTGGTCATTTAGTCATTAAGTAGTGTCCGACTCTTGCGACCCCATGTACTGTAGCCCTCCAGGCTCCTCTGTCCATGGGAATCTCCAGGCAAGAAACCTGGAGTGGGTTGTCATTTCCTTCTCCAGAGGATTTTAAGACACTGGATGGTTTAAACATGCTCTGCCCTGTATCAAGTGGGAGCTGTTTTTTTTTTTTTCCCTTCACACCTTCTGTACTACTATGCTTCCAAGTAACATATTTTCTTCCTTGCTTCTTATTCTCTCATTCCTTCTTAATTCCTCCTATCTTTGAAGCTCCGGCCATGAAATTATCCACACTTCCCTGCTTTTTTTGCAGTAATTTATAGAAACCTCTGATTCCTGAATATTTTAACCTTGCTTTTCGTCCTTATCAACACTACTCTGTGTCATAATTCTTAGTGTTTTCAGTGTCCACAGAGGTGATACTCAGACTTTCAGCCTCTTTACCTCTTCTTCATAGATCTATTTCTCTACCTAACATCAGACATTGATTTCTAAGGTCATGGCAATTAGTACATTCCTATCATAATATCAGTTTTAGGTGTTATATTTTCTGACCACCTCCTTCCTATCTTCCCAGCTGAAAACAAAACTTCCCAACTGATCCAGTCACATTTTCACTGTCCTCCCTTACCCCATTTCATATTCTCACCTCCCTCCTTATTCAACTTAGATTCCATGGTTTGTATTTATAAACATTACTTTGCAGATGCCCTTGTTTTCCTTCTCTTTCTCTCTATCACTAACACAGGAGTCAGGATTTAGGCCCAGTCAGACTAAATCTAGTATTTGAGCCCTTAATCACTGCAGTATACATATACTATCTCATTTGAGTCTTACAACACACCTGTGAAAATAAATGAGAAAACAGAAGCTTGGAGAATCTAAGTAAGTCTTTCAGGATCACACAGCTTATAAGTGGCATGTGTGTATCTGCTCAGTCATGTCTGACTCTTTGCCACCCCATGGACTGTAGCCCACCAAGCTCCTCTGTCCACAGAATTTTCTAGACAATACTGGAGTGTGTTGCCATTTCCTCTTCCAGGGGATCTTCCCAGCCAAGAAATCAAACTCACATCTCTTATTTCTCCTATACTAGCAGGATTCTTTACCACGAGCACCACTTGGGAAGCCCCTGCAAGTGGCATAGTGGTTTTAAACTTTGCCTGCTTTGTACCTGTACCTAAGGAGCTGAACTTGTCTGGGGAAGTTTATGCTTACTCATTTCACTTTAAATTTCATGACCATTTCAGAATAGAAATATTAAGAAATAGACCTCAAAAAATAGAGTCACTTGATCTTTGACAAAGGAGCAAGGACAATATTAATATATTTGAGAAGAAATAGTCTTTTCAACAAATGATGCTGGAACAACTGGATATCTGTGGGCAGAAAAAAATGAATGTAGATGCAGACCTTACATCCTTCACAAAACTCAAAATAGATCACAGACTTAAATGTAAAACACAAAACTATAGCTTCCTAGAAGATACCATAGAAAATCCAGATGATCTTGAGTTTGATGACTTTTTAAATGCAACATCAAAGGCACAGTCTACAAAAGAAAGGCTTATTCTCTGACCTTATTAAAATATAAAATTTCTGCTCTAAGAAAAACAGTAATATTCCATCTCCTAAGACTGAACCAAGAAGAAATAGAAAATATGAACAGACCATTTACCAGTAATGAAAATGAATCAGTCATTTAAAAACTCTCAGCAAACAAAAGTCCAGGACCAGACGGCCTCACAGGGGAATTCTACCAAACACTCAGAGATAAGTTAACACTAATACTTCTGAAACTATCCCAAAAAATTTCAGAGGAAAGAACACTTCAGAATTCATTATATTATATCATCTGTTCCCTGATACCAAAATCAGACAAAGATATCACAAAATAGAAACCTGCTGGCCAATAGCACTGATGAACATAGATGCAAAAATCCTCAACAAAATACTAGCAAACTAACTCGAACAATACATTAGACAGTTATACACGATGATCAAAAAGGATTTATCCCTGAAGATGCAACGAGTTTTCAGAATCCACAAATCAATGTCATACACCAATTAATGAATTGAAGAATAAAAGCCACAGGGTTGTTTCAATAGATGTAGGAACATTGATAAATTGATTTATCAATTTAACATCCATTTATGGATGTTGACATCCAAAAATTTAAGATCCGTTTATGATACTCTCCAAAAAGTGAGCATAGAGGGAACATACCTTAACATAATAAAAGCCATATATGACAACTCCTTAGAGCTTCCCAGGCGGTGCAGTAGTAAACAATCTGCCTGCCGATGCAGGAGACACAAGATGTGGGTTCAGTCCCTGGGCCTAGAAGATCCCTTGGTATAGGAAATACAACTCCAGTATTCTTGCCTAGAAAATTTCATGAGCAGAAGAGTCTGGTGGGCTACAGTCCATGGGATTGCAAAAAGTCAGACATGACTGAATGAGCACGCAGACAGATGACAACCCCAAAGCTAGCATCATACTCAACAAGGACACGCTGAAAGCATTTTCTCTAAACTCAGCAACAAGACAAGGATGCCCACACTTGCCACTTTTATTCAACATAGTTTTGGAAATCCTAGTCATGGTAATTAGGAAAGGAAAAGAAAGAGAATCCAAATTGAAAAGGAAGTAGTAAAACTCTCAGTGTTTGCAGGTGGCATGATACTGTACATAGGATTCCTAAAGATGCCACCAGAAAACTACTAGACCTAATCAATGAATTTAGTAAAGTTGTAGGATACAAAATTAATACACAGAAATCTGTCGCATTTCTTTCTATACACTAACAATGGAAGATTCGAAAGAGAAATTAAGGAAACTATCCCCTTACAACTGAATCAAAGAGAATATAATACTTAGGAATAAACCTGTATAGGAGGCAACAGACTTGTACTCTGAAAGCTTTAAGTTGCTGATGAAAGAAATAGAAGATGATACAAACAAACGGAAAGATATACCATATTCTTGGATTAGAAGACTCAGTATTGTTAAAATAGCTGTACTACCGGAAGCAATCAATGCAATTGCTACCCAAAGATTCAATGCACTCTCTATCAAATTACCAATGATATTTTTCACAGAACTGGAACAAAAGATTTTAAAATTTGTGTGGAAACAACAAAACACCCTGAATAGCCAAAGCAATCCTGAGAAAAAAATAATCGAGCTGGAGGAATCAGGCTTCCCGACTTCAGACTAGCATACAAAGCCACAGTCATGAAAACAATACAGTACTGGCACAAAAACAGATGTATAGATCGATGGAACAGAAGAGAAAGCCGAGAAATTCACCCACACAGTCTGGTCCATTAATTTGCAACAAAAAGGCAAGTATATACAATAGAGAAAAGATAGACCCTTTAACAAATGCTCCTGGGAAAATGGAACAACTGCATGTAGAAGAATGAAATTAGAAAATTCTCTAGCAGCATATGCAAATATAAACTCAAAATGGATTGAAGACCTAAATATAAAACGGGATACTATAAAACTCCTAGAGGAAACCAGGCACAATACTTTTTGACATAAATCACAGCAATGTCTTTTTGGATCTATATCCTAGAGTAATGGACATAAAAACAAAAATAAACAAATAGGACCTAATTAAACTTGAAGATTTGCACAGCAAAGTAGCCATAAACAAAATGAAAAGGCAACCTATGGAATGGGGAGCACATATTGGCAACTGATGTGACCAATAAGGTATCAATTTTCAAAATATACAAACAACTTATAAAGCTCAATAACAGAAAATGAACAACCCAATCAAAAAATCAGATCAGATCAGATCAGTCACTCAGTCAGGTCCAACTCTTTGCGACCCCATGATTTGCAGCACACCAGGCCTCCCTGTCCATCACCAACTGCGGGAGTTCACTCAGACTCAGGTCCATCGAGTCAGTGATGCCATCCAGCCATCTCATCCTCTGTCATCCCCTTTTCCTCCTGCCCCCAATCCCTCCCAGCATCAGAGTCTTTTCCAATGAGTCAATTCTTCACATGAGGTGGCCAAAGTACTGGAGTTTCAGCTTCAGCATCAGTCCTTCCAAAGGAATCCCAGGGTTGATCTCCTTCAGAATGAACTGGTTGGATCTCCTTGCAGTCCAAGGGACTCTCAAGAGTCTTCTCCAACACCACAGTTCAAAAACATCAATTCTTCAGCGCTCAGCCTTCTTCACAGTCCAACTCTCACATCCATACATGACCACAGGAAAAACCATAGCCTTGACTAGATGAACCTTTGTTGGCAAAGTAATGTCTCTGCTTTTGAATATGCTGTCTAGGTTGGTCATAACTCTCCTTCCAAGGAGTAAGGGTCTTTTAATTTCATGGCTGCAGTCACCATCTGCAGTGATTTTGGAGCCTCCCAAAATAAAGTCTGACACTGTTTCCACTGTTTCCCCATCTATTTCCCATGAAGTGGTGGGACCGGATTCCATGATCTTTGTTTTCTGAATGTTGAGCTTTAAGCCAACTTTTTCACTCTCCACTTTCACTTTCATCAAGAGGCTTTTGAGTTCCTCTTTACTTTCTGCCCTAAGGGTGGTGTCATCTGCATATCTGAGGTTATTGATATTTCCTCTGGCAATCTTGATTCCAGTTTGTGTTTCTTCCAGTCCAGCTTTTCTCATGATGTGCTCTGTATATAAGTTAAATAAACAGGGTGACAATATACAGCCTTGACGAACTCCTTTTCCTATTTGGAACCAGTCTGTTGTTCCATGTCCAGTTCTAACTGTTGCTTCCTGACCTGCATACAGATTTCTCAAGAGGCAGATCAGGTGGTCTGGTATTCCCATCCCTTTCAGAATTTTCCACAGTTTATTGTGATCCACACAGTCAAAGGCTTTGGCATAGTCAATAAAGCAGAAATAGATGTTTTTCTGGAACTCTCTTGCTTTTTCCATGATCCAGCGGATGTTGGCAATTTGATCTCTGGTTCCTCTGTCTTTTCTAAAACCAGCTTGAACATCAGGAAGTTCACGGTTCACATATTGCTGAAGCCTGGCTTGGAGAATTTTGAGCATTACGTGTGAGATGAGTGCAATTGTGAGGTAGTTTGAGCATTCTTTGGCATTGCCTTTCTTTGGGACTGGAATGAAAACTGACCTTTTCCAGTCCTATGGCCACTGCTGAGTTTTCCAAATTTGCTGGCATATTAAGTGCAGCACTTTCACAGCATCATCTTTCAGGATTTGGAATAGCTCAATTGGAATTCCATCACCTCCACTAGCTTTGTTCGTAGTGATGCTTTCTAAGGCCCACTTGACTTCACATTCCAAGATGTCTGGCTCTAGGTGAGTGATCACACCATCGTGATTATCTGGGTTGTGAATATCTTTTTTGTACAGTTCTTCTGCGTATTCTTGCCATCTCTTCTTAATATCTTCTACTTCTGTTAGGTCCATACCATTTCTGTCCTTTATAGAGCTCATCTTTGCATGAAATGTTCCCTTGGTATCTCTGATTTTCTTGAAGAGATCCCTAGTCTTTTCCATTCTGTTGTTTTCCTCTTATTTCTTTGCATTGATCGCTGAAGAAGGCTTTCTTATCTGTTCTTGCTATTCTTTGAAACTCTGCATTCAGATGTTTATATCTTTCCTTTTCCGCTTTGCTTTTGGCTTCTCTTCTTTTTACAGCTATTTGTAAGGCCTCCCCAGACAGCCATTTTGCTTTTTTCATTTCTTTTCTATGGGAATGGTCTTGATCCCTATCTCCTGTACAATGTCACGAACCTCATTCCATAGTTCATCAGGCACTCTATCTATCAGATCTAGGCCCTTAAATTTATTTCTCACTTCTACTGTATAATCATAAGGGATTTAATTTAGGTCATACCTGAATGGTCTAGTGGTTTTCCCTTCTTTCTTCAATTTAAGTGTGAATTTGGCAATAAGGAGTTCGTGGTCTGAGCCACAGTCAGCTCCTGGTCTTGTTTTTGCTGACTGTATAGAGCTTCTCCATCTTTGGCTGCAAAGAATATAATCAATCTGATTTTGGTGTTGACCATCTGGTGATGTCCATGTATAGAGTCTTCTCTTGTGTTGTTGGAAAAGGGTGTTTGTTATGACCAGTGCATTTTCTTGGCAAAACCGTATTAGTCTTTGCCCTGCTTCATTCCATATTCCAAGGCCAAATTTGCCTGTTACTCCAAGTGTTTCTTGACTTCCTACTTTAGCATTCCAGTCCCCTATAATGAAAAGGACATCTTTTTTGGGTGTTAGTTCTAAAAGGTCTTGTAGGTCTTCATAGAACTGTTCAGGGCAGTCCTAAGTAAACATTTCTCCAAAAAGATATACAGATGGCCAACAGGCATATGAAAAATATGCTCGGCATCACTAATTATTCAGTTCAGTCACTCAGTCATTTCTGACTCTTTGCAACCCCATGAACCAGAGCACGCCAGGCCTCCCTGTCCATCACCAACTCGCGGAGTTTAGTCAAACTCATGTCCATTGAGTCAGTGATGCCATCCAGTCATCTCATCCTCTGTTGTCCCCTTCTCCTCCTGCCTTCAATCTTTCCCAGCATCAGGATCTTTTCAAATGAGTTAGCTCTTTGCATCAGGTGGCCAAAGTACTGGAGTTTCAGCTTCAACATCAATCCTTCCAATGAACACCCAGGACTGATCTCCTTTATGGTGGACTGGTTGGATCTCCTTGCAGTCCAAGGGACTCTCGAGAGTCTTCTCCAGTTCAAAAGCATCAATTCTTCAGTGCTCAGCTTTCTTCACAGTCCAACTCTCACTTCCATACATGACTACTGGAAAAACTATAGCCTTGACTAGAGGGACCTTTGTTGACAAAGAAATGTCTCTGCTTTTTAATATGTTGTCTAGGTTGGTCATAACTTTCCTTCCAAAGCGCAAGCATCTTTTAAGTTCATGGCTGCAATCACCATCTGCAGTGACTTTGGAGCCCAAAAAATAAAGTCAGCCAGTGTTTCCACCGTTTCCCCATCTATTTGCCATGAAGTGATGGGACCACATGCCATGAGCTTAGTTTTCTGAATTTTGAGCTTTAAGCCAGCTTTTTCACTCTTTTCTTTCATTTTATCAAAAGGCTCTTTAGTTCTTCTTCACTTTCTACCATAAGGGTGGTGTCATCTGCATATCTGAGGTTATTGATATTTCTCCCAGCAATCTTGATTCCAGCTTGTGCTTCTTCCGGAGAAATGTGAATCAAAGTTATCAATCAGTTATCACCTTACACTAGTAAGAATGGTCATTATCAAAAACATCTATACGTAATAAATGTTGGAGAAGGTGTGGAGAAAAAAGAATCCTCTTACACTGTTTGTGGGAATGTAAATTGTGGAGAAAATATGGACATTTTTTGAAAAACTAAAAGTAGAGTCATCATATGATCCTGTGTTCTCACTCCTGGGCATTACCTGGAGAAAACTATAATTCTGAAAGATACATGCACTGCAGTGTCCATACCAGGACTATTTATAATAGCTAAGACATGGATGCAACCTAAGTCTTCATCAATAGATGAATGGATAAAGAGGATATGGTATATATACACAATGGAATATTACTCGCCATAAAAAAGAATGAATTAATGCCATTTGCATTATTCCATTATTGATGGAACTAGAGATGATCATACTAAGTGAAGTAAGCCAGACAAAGACAAATGTCATATGATATTGCTTATATGTGGAATGTAAAAAGTGATACAAATGAACTTTTTAGCAAACCAGAAATAGTCTCACAGACATAGAAAACCAACTTATGGTTACCAAGGAGGGAAGGAGGAGGAGGGATTAATTAAGAGTTTGGGACTGAAATTTACACACTGCTATGTATAAAATAGATAGCCAACAAGGACCCAGTGTATGTCACAGGGACCTATATTCAGTATCTTGTAATAATCTGTATTATATTATTCTTATTAAAGATTCATGTCTGACTCTTTGTGACCCCATGGACTATATAGTCCATGGCATTCTCCAGGCCAGAATACTGGAGTGGGTCACCCTTCCCTTCTCCAGGGGATCTTCCCAACGTAGGAAGTGAACCCAGGTCTCCCACACTTCAGGTGAATTCTTTACCAGGTGAATCACAAGGGAAGCCCAATAATCTATTATGAAAAATACTATATATGCATAAATGAATCACTTTGCAGTACACCTGAGGCTAGTGACAGCACTGTAAATCAAATGTATTTCAATAAAAACTTTTACAAAAAAGTTATGAGTACCCACTACATCTAGATCCTCTCCTTCCACCTGTAGTAGCCACACATTCTGGGAAACAAACTAACTCAGAAGGACAATGCAGATAGTGGAGTTCAGTTTGTTACACCAGAGGGCCCAAGGCAGAGTCTCCTCTTAGCCAAGGACATCTTGGCTACGTTTTTGTGAAAACCTTATATACCCTAAGTGTATGTGCCCAAACCCACCTCTCCAAATTCCCTGAAACTAGTCTGAATAAAGGAAAAGAAAGATACAATCAAAATTAACCCGTGATTCATTTGCCTTAAGCCTAGGTAGTTAAGAGTGGACAATTATCAATAGGCCTGTGGTCATACACCAATAAGCATAATAGAATGTATGATGCTATTAGGTTGCACAGATAATTAGGGTATTCTTCTGGGCGATGGAGAGCCCTGCGGCTCATCCTTCTGGGGCCTGGTTTTGCAGTTGATATGTTGTTTCCATAGATACTGGGCATATAGCTCCAAGTCCACAGTGCAGCCAGAGATGGAGTCCTGCTTTCAGGATGGAGACTGTTCTGTTTCCTCCTTCACACCCTCTTTTGTTCCAATATCAGTAGGATTCTAATCCCATGTCTCCACCACATGTAACTCTTACTAAGTTTACCAATGTTTGCCATTTTGCTGAATTCTCATCTTATTTGGTTAGCTTTCTGAGATTGTGGGTTTTGTTTTGTAGCTGTGAGATTATAGTTCTTAGATCTTCTGTCTGATGATCCATCTGATCCATCTGATCCTCTGATGGATGAGGATAGGAGGCTCTGCTGAAGAATTGATGTTTTTGAATTGTGGTGCTGGAGAAGACTCTTGGACATCCTTTGGACTGCAAGGAGATCAAACCTGTCAATTCTAAATGAAAACAACCCTCCACTGGAGGGACTGATAGTGAAGCTGAAACTTTAATAATTTGGCCACATGATGTGAAGAGCCAACTCATTGGAAAAGATTGCTGGGAAAGATTGAGGGCAAGAGAAGAGGAGGGTGGCAGAGGATGAGATGGTTAGGAAACATCACTGACTAAATGGACATGGGTTTGAACAAACTCTGGGAGATAGTGAAGGGCAGGGAAGCCTGGCATGCTGCAGTCCATGGGGTTGCAGAGTTGGACATGGCTTAGCAACTGAACAACAACATCTCATTTGACAGATTTTTAAAAACAGGTCACTGAGACCTTCCTTTACATGATTTCAAGAATAGTGCTCTCTTGATGTTAGTTCTACCTCTCTGGCCACTCCTGAATATCAGGGTGCTTGATAGCTCCTACATATCAAGCTATACATTTTTGCTTTTTTATCTATATTCCTTCCCTTTGGAATATGATCTAGTCTCAGTGCTTGAAGAATTCCATCCTTCTTATTAGTTTAGCCAAAAACTTTGTATTCATCTTTGATCGCTTTTTGAAACCAAGCTATATGGAGTTTCTGTTGACTACTTTATACACACAGTAAAAATCTAGAAATTGATCACCCTTCACAACTACCATCCTTAAAGCCAACATAATCTCTTGCCTGAGTTACTGCTATAACCTCCTTCTACCTGGTCTCCATTTTTGCCTTTGTCCCCCTACAATTATTTTCAACATGTTAGCCATATTAATCCCCTGTGTAAAATCTTCCAGGGGTTTTCCGTGAGATTCTGAGTAAAATTCCAAGTCTTTTGAAGCCGCTTATGAACTAGTTCATTCTAGCAGAAGTTTAATCACTGTCTGTAACTGCCTTACCAATCATTCATTAAGTAGTCTCACAGTGACCCCTCCTCAGATTAAGAAATTCCTACTACTTTCTTTTTTAAAAACACAGGTTCTACTTTCCAATCCTAATCAACCATTTTTATTAAATCGACATTTCTGAGCATCTATTATGGATGGATAAAGATGAATAAAACATTTCCTGCCCTTGAGGAGTTTTTACATTTGGGGAAAAGACAAAAAATGCAATGAATAATTACGGAGAAAGAACTATTGTTGAGTATGTGCACAGAACACTGAGGGGAGGAGCAATCCATTAAAATTGCATAATGTAGAACAGAGCCGATCTCAGAGAAATAACATTTGTTCTGGCTAATGGGTGGGGAGCCCTGTTCTTTGAAATGTTTCCAAGTTTTCCATACTCCTTTAGTCATAATAATGGATGTTGCCAAAGGCAATATGCTGGCATTTATATACAGAGATGATTATCTTTGGTCTCTTTTCCAGTAATGGCCCCAGATCTCTTCTAGCTCCAGATCTTTTTTGTTGCCTCTTATGATTGAGTGGCACAAGTTTGCACTGTGGTCAGTGAAATAGAATGAAAATAAAGTCTGTAGTCCCAGGTTTCTTATTTTGAACCAGAGATTCTCAGATGATACATGCAAAAATTCTCCCCTCACCCCTTTAAGGCCCACTCGCATTGGTGATAGTAAGGTTCTGTGCGTATCCTGGCCTGATAGTGGTTATTGCACAGATTCTGCATCCACCCGAAAAAAGCATATTGCAGTACAAATGAGTCAGAGTGCAGGACAGGTATATCTGCTCTAAGTTATTAAAAAGTAGCCACTCCTAAACCATAACACCTTATTATTATTAATAAATTACCAGTAACACACATCTGAAGTGATCAAGATAAATTATCAGGCTACAATAGCATGGTTTTAAACCATTGTTATATTCGATGGATCCTCTGAACTTGCAGAAGATGTTAAGCTCTTTTATGATTCCAGAATTCGTGTTGATCTTTTAAAAAGTAGCACAGTATATTAACCAAGACCATAACATTTACACTCAAAGGATTTCAGTGTCTGGGTCTATGTTCCAAGATGTATCAGTTACATAATATTAAACAACCCACTTAAGAATACTGAGCCTCAGTTTAATTATGTGTACCATGGGATTGTGTAAACAGCAAAATACCAATGGTATTGAGTGATTATTATTACAATAGCAGTATCAATGCACAATGCTTGTCTTTTTCTATTTTTGCCCTTATCTCTTTCATTTTCTTTCCTGAATAGAGGTAGCTCTATGGTAGCATCTACAGATTGCTTTTTCTGGTTCAATGTGAGCTTGTCTGGTGCATTGGGAATTTTACAATTGGATAGTTAGGATACAGTATATGATCAGGGAACTGCTGAATTACAAGAGGATTTTGCAGTGTTGAGTTCCTCATTATTTCTAGGGGATTTTCTGTTTTTTTAAATCTATGGGTGTTGTAAATTAAAAAGGCTGATTATGATTTCTAAAGAGAAATGGGAAAAGATGGGAGAAAAAGGCAGCAGGGGAAATAAAACATCTTTAAACAGTACAAGAAAAATGTTCCCTAGAGAAGAACTTTGAGCTGATTGCATAAGTTTGTGCTTAGATGGCTCCATACTGCTCATATGGAAAAGAGGGACCAGCTATACCCTTGTTTCAGAGGGATCATTAGGAGGTGGTACAATGGCTGAGGCTCTTGTACACTGCTCCCCCGGTTCCAGGGAGAGCTGCTTCAAGAACAGCCAGAATAAGAACAAGTTTTTCAGAGTCTGGAGCTTCAGGTTGAGACTGGGGGCTGTACAGGACTATTCTGTTCGTTAATTCCATAAATATTTATTTAGTGCCTACTATGTGGTGGAAATGTTTTATTGTTTAGTCACTAAGTCATGTCTGACTTTTTTATGACCCAATGGACTGTGGCCCACAGGCTCCTCTGTCCATGGGATTCTCCAGGCAAGAATACTGGAGCAGGTTGCCATTTCTTCCTCCAGGGGATCTTCCTGATCCAGGCATTGAACCTGGGTCTCCTGTATTGACAAGCAAATCCTCTACCAGTGAGTCACCAGAGAAGCCCACGTGATAGGAACAGCAGTAAACAAACACATAACTATCCTGTCCTTAGGGAACTTACATATGGAGAAGTATAAGCATTTGTGTGAATAAAAAGTCTTGATGAGTTCACTAGATTTTTACTCTTTCTTTTCCCCTTACTGAATTGTTTGAATTATCAATATAATAACCTGAGCATTCTCATTGTTTTTCTATTTATACAGCTTGCCATATTGAAGGCACTTTGGTGCAATGGAAAAAGGACCAAACTGGGAATCAGACCATGTAGACACCATCTCATCAACCACCAATCAGGTATCTTACTTCAGCTATCACGCACTCAAGAGTGCAGAGACAGGTGGATTTTGATCATTTATATGGGCTTCTCTTGTGGTTCAGCTGGTAAAGAATCCACTTGTAATGCAGAAGACCTGGGCTCGATCCCTGGGTTGGGAAGATCCCCTGGAGAAGGGAAAGGCTACCCACTCCAGTTTTTCGGCCTGGAGAATTTCATGGACTCTAAGTCCATAGGGTTGCAAAGAGTCGGACACCACGGAGTGACTTTCATACTTCACATCCCTTCCCTTGTTCTCAATCTGCATGATTCATGCTCTATCAAGCAAAGGGAAGGAAATTCTCTTCTCCAGAATTAACTTCAACATAGAATCATGCCACCTTTTGTAGCTTGCTCTCATTTCTCTGCAACATGAATGGTGGGCACCCAGACTTTGTTCCATCAGACCTTTGATCTGAGATCAGGATGTGCTACTCTGAGAATAATCTGTATGGAAATTAAAACAAAAGACTATTCAGTGTTTCTCTGTGGTGGGCTGCTCCATCATGCTTGGAAACAGGTGTCTTGGCTAATGAAACTCCAAGCATTTTCTGTGTCTTACAGTAGTAATAATAATGAACTGGGCTCAAATACTTAAAATAGATATTAGATGTCCCAATATCTATTTCTCCTTTTTCTTTAGTAATGGAGACTCCAAACAATAGCTGGGCACATGTCTATTCAAAATTGAGGCTGTCTTGCAGTTGTTAGTGGCTATATGACCAAGATCTGGTGAAGCAGATGTGATGTGACAACTTTTAAGTAGTACTTTTAAAGAAAGAGCATGCCCTTGTTTTCCACATCACTCCCCAACATTCCCACGCTGGAAAGAGACAACAGTGGGCAGTGGTGAGCCCTCTTCAACCGTAGACGGACAATGTTCTAATGAGTGATAAGGAAACATTAAGGAAGGGTTTGGGTCTCCAACTTCATGGAGATGTCACACTAGCTTGGAACTACCTTTACAGATCTTAATTTCTTTGTTAAATCAGTGAACTTTTATGGCCTTTTTGTTAATACAAAAATAAATGGTTCAAGTAATAAATGGACATAAAAATGTTAATTGTCAATAACTTCCTTTGACCTATTCTGAAATGGTAACTAAACCAATTCAGCAATATTCTATGTAAAAAGTATTTATATGTATGTACATATACCTTTAGATTAATATATCTCTGTTTACCAAGAGAATGAGTAGTGTTTTAGAAATGACCAATGAGAGTGTGTTTTTAAAAAGTACTCATTCCTTTTCTTTGTTATTTTCTTTGGAGTAAACATTTTTAAAAAGATGAAAAAGAGAAACATAAGATTGAGTATTCACACAAGTTATAGGTTACAAATTGTGATATTGTGAGTCTGTCATTAATAGTAACTTTATTATAATCCATAATCACAGAAAGTCAAAGTGAAATAGAAGAAGGCTGAAAAATGCATAGAGAAGATGAAAACCATTGTGTTGTGGGTATTCCAATATTGAATTTCCTGATTTTTAGACATTTATTTTTTCAGCAATAATAATGCATCCATGCTTGCATTTGCTTGCCAAATTTATTAAAAGGTTGTTTGTGAACAAACAAGAATAATCCAGCCCCTCAAAATTAACTACATAATATCTTGATGAAGATTTTAAAACAGTTTGGCTAGCGTTTTTTCTGCTTAGGAGTGATGTCGCTGTGAAATGTGAGGATAACACTTCATGTGTTACTATTTGTTGTGAAGTGATTTAATAAATGTTTAAACAAGTCATTACCATGTTGACAGCATTTCTTACCATGGAGCTGTAATTTTGGTATTGATTGTCGCCAGGCTTCCCACCTCCATCCTCTGCCCTAAAAATGTGAGGACATGGAAGCATGACCCTCAGCGAGTGCTAACAGACTGTATTAGTTATGGATGTCTGTTCTTGAGTCTTCTTCTCTTCTGTGTCAAAGAAGGAAACTACTTTCTTTGCTATACTGAGGTGGTAGAGTGGCATGCATGGAAGTGATAAATAGTATTTATTACATACTCATCTGCTAGGAAAGCATCAGGCTGGTATCTCTGGAGAAAAGCAGTTTTGCTCTTATACTAGTGCCTTCAAAAGAAGCAACATCCAGGAAGTTCTTCTCAACTTGTCTAAGAGGTTTCAGTGAGACTCATTTAGAATTAAATTATATCTGTGACATTCATTTCTTGAGTAATCATTATTGGGCACCTATGACATGGCAAATAAATAAGGAGCTAAACAGGTGTTATTTCTGTCTTCTTAAAGCGTAAAGTCAAAAGATGAGTCTGCACCCTTGTTTTCAGCTTCTCATGGCGTGTGTTTTTGCTGACTGGTCCTCAGACTGCTCTGCCAAGACCTTTTCCCCATGAGTTTCCTCAAGCAGAAAAGAGAGCATGACCTGACTATGGTGTAATGCCCACAGTTATACAGTCTTGGAGATGGAAAGTCTCTTAGTTCATCTGATGCTTACTTTTTTTTGAAGAAAGGTTCTTAAGTAGAGGGACCTTTAATTCCTGCTCCATTCAGTTCATTTCAGTTCAGTTCAGTCGTTCAGTCGTGTCTGACTCTTTGCGACCCCATGAATCACAGCACGCCAGGCCTCCCTGTCCATCGTCAACTCCCGGAGTTCACTCAAACTCACATCCATTGAGTTGGTGATGCCATCCAGCCATCTCATCCTCTGTCGTCCCCTTTTCCTCCTGCCCCCAATCTCTCCCAGCATCAGAGTCTTTTCCAATGAGTCAACTCTTCGCATGAGGTGGCCAAAGTCCTGACGTTTCAGCTTTAGCATCAGTCCTTCCAAAGAACACCCAGGACTGATCTCCTTTAGAATGGACTGGTTGGATCTCCTTGCAGTCCAAGGGACTCTCAAGAGTTTTCTCCAACACCACAGTTCAAAAGCATCAATTCTTCCGTGCTCAGCTTTCTTCACAGTCCAACTCTCACATCCATACATGACTACTGGAAAAACCACCCTGCTCCGTTAAAGGCCCTTTAATACCTTTTCTAAAAGGTATCTTGCCAGATCTTATAAAATTTCTTACAATATAAATTTAATATTTTCCATCTTATATATATGACAATAAAAGGAAATGAGGTCAGTATGGCACTCTCTGCTCTTAATGGACCCTTGTTCAATTCTAGTGATTACCTATTTCTTCCTCAGTTCTAGCAACTGAAGAAAATATTTCAAAAACTTGTTTGGTGACAAGACTTTCCGGCATAGATTTTTTTCATTATCTGTCCTTTTTCCCTGTCATGAAGCAGTGCAGTTGCTTATCTCAATTTTTCTGTCATCTTTCCCATTCTCCCTGTAACTTTGAAACTACTCTTTAAGGATTCTTTCCTAAGGCACCTATGTTGTCTTTCCCGTTGGAATGTTTCTGTAGTATCATGGCCTTTTTCTCCATTCTCTTAGACCAGCGAGTTAGCATATAGACTTTTCTGATGTAGTCCAAGAAAACATCTTTACTTTAAAACAATTGTTCTCAACTAGATGTGATTTTGTTCCCCCAAGGTTCATTTGACAATGTCTGACAATACTTTGGGTTTTCATAACTGAAGGAGGAGGTGTGACTGACTAGAGGTCAGAGACACTTGCTAAACATCTTAGAGTTCACAGGATTTCACCTCACAACAAAGAATTATTTGTCCCAAAATGTCAATAGTGTTGAGCTTGAGATAATTTGATTTAAACCAGTTCAAACAGTTATTTATTTTTATTAAGATGTTTTCTTAAAGCTATTCTTTCCCATGTCCCATTTACACCCAGTTAGAGAAACTGCTGGTGATTGTTCTATTTTAGTATGCTTTCTTTCCTCGCTGATCTGCTTTTTCATAAACATTGGAACATTTACCTCAGGTGGCAAATAGATGGGGAAACAGTGGAAACAGTGGCTGACTTTATTTTTTGGGCTCCAAAATCACTGCAGATGGTGATTGCAGCCATGAAATTAAAAGACACTTACTCCTTGGAAGGAAAGTTATGACCAACCTAGACAGAATATTAAAAAGCAGAGACATTACTTTGCCAACAAAGGTCCCTCTGGTCAAGGCTATGGTTTTTCCAGTGGTCATGTATGGATGTGAGAGTTGGACTATAAAAAAGGCTGAGCGCCGAAGAATTGATGCTTTTGAACTGTGGTGTTGGAGAAGACTCTTGAGAGTCCCTTGGACTGCAAGGAGATCCAACCAGTTCATCCTAAAGGAGATGAGCCCTGGGTGTTCACTGGAAGGGCTGATGTTGAAGCTGAAACTCCAATACTTTGGCCACCTGATGCGAAGAGCTGACTCATTAGAAAAGACCCTGATGCTGGGAAAGATTGAGGGCAGGAGGAGAAGGGGACGACAGAGGATAAGATGGTTGGATGGCATCACCGACTCAATGGACATGGGTTTTGGTGGACTCTGGGAGTTGGTGTTGGACAGGGAGGCCTGGCGTGCTACAGTTCATGGGGTCACAAAGAGTTGGACACAACTGAGCAACTGAACTAAACTGAAGTGAAGCATTCTAGGTAATATAAAGATAAATCTTCCCCTCTGGCTTCATAGTTAGAAAGTATTTGTGAACTGAAATAATTATAGTTAAAGGTAAAACTGAGTAATCATGGCAGAGCAGACAAAAAGTACCAGAGTAAATTGGAAGAATTGGCTATTTCTGGCTAGAGATATGTTGAGGAAATAATGGAGTTAATGGCATTGAAACCGAGTTTTAAAGGATAATCCTGACTTGAACATGCTAAAGTAAGGGGACAGTTAGAAAGGGAGAAAGCACATGGAACCAAGGCAGGCTCAAGGGACTGTCCATGGTGGCAAAGCTCAACTTGAGGCAGAGTGCATGGGAGATATGCTTGGGAAGTTTTTCATTCCCTTGTATGTGTGTGTATGTTAGTTGCTCAGTAGTGCAGATGGTGACTGCAGCCATGAAATTAAAAGACGCTTACTCTTTGGAAGGAAAGTTATGACCAACCTAGATAGCATATTCAAAAGCAGAGACATTACTTTGCCAAAAGGTCCATCTAGTCAAGGTTATAGTTTTTCCAGTAGTCATGTATGGATGTGAGAGTTGGACTGTGAAGAAAGCTGAGCGCCAAAGAATTGATGCTTTTGAACTGTGGTGTTGGAGAAGACTCTTGAGAGTCCCTTGGACTGCAAGAGATCCAACCAGTCCATTCTGAAGGAGATCAGCCCTGGGATTTCTTTGGAAGGAATGATGCTAAAGCTGAAACTCCAGGACTTTGGCCACCTCATGTGAAGAGTTGACTCATTGGAAAAGACTCTGATGCTGGGAGGGATTGGGGGCAGGAGGAGAAGGGGACGACAGAGGATAAGATGGCTGGATGGCATCACCGACTCGATGGACATGAGTTTGGGTAAACTTCGGGAGTTGATGATGGACAGGGAGGCATGGCGCGCTGCCATTCATGGGGTCGCAAAGAGTGGGACGTGACTGAGCAAGTGAACTGAACTGAACTGAGTGTCTAAGTCTTTGCAACCCCGTGGACTGTGGCCCACCAGGCTCCTTTGTCCATGGAATTCTCCAGGCAAGAATACTGCAGTTGGTAGCCATTCCCTTCACCAGGGATCTTCCTGACCCAGGGATTGAACCCAAGTCTCCTGAATTGCAGGCAGATTCTTCACCAACTGAGCCACCAGGGAAGCTCATGTTAGGGTCACATTGTTGTTTGTTTTGAAAATAAACACATTGGGATCATTATAACGGTTTTTTACTTTCCTGAGCAGAAATTATATCAAATTTTTTGTTGTATATAGACCAAATAAGAACTTTTAATTGCAATCTGAGACTGTTCGATGTTGTCCTCAATTTCCATGAGTATTTTCACATAACCTGATGTTCTTCATAATCAGTAGGCAGAATTTTTTTCTTCAGTTTTGAGTCTGAAAATTCACCTTGAATACGCACATTCTCACAGCTCCAGGGGTCACAATAACCTGAAAATGCATAATTTAGAAGAGATTTCAGTGATTCATTCCTACAGTTTGGAGTGAAAATAAATTCTAGCCTAAGACTATAAAATTTGATACAGGGCATCTTTGGAAATATCCATAGAAATGTAGCAGTACGTGGAGGGGCAGTGTACAGCTTTCTTCCTGTGGCCCATGAGGTCATCAGATTTCCCCAGCCTGCGGCAGGAGAAGCTTGATTTAAACTGCTGATTCTTAGCCCCTTTTCTATACTGAATATATTGCATTAGAATGGGGAAGGATGCAAGAGGGAATTTTCTTTTTGAATTTTTTTTCTTCATGCAAGTGCTTTAGGTAATGCTTGTGACACTAAAGCTGGAAGAGTGAGACTAGTCAGGCTGTGATTAAACATGTGGATGTGATAGTCAAAATGTATAAGCAATAAACAGGAGTCCAGAAATGTTATAGCATTGTATGGATAAGTGAGGTCTGGAAGAGTAGACTGAATGATGCATAGAAAAATGGTGAAGATGGGAGAAACTAGAGAGAATAAAAGTGAAAATATTTGTCAGTGATTATTAGCATTACTGACAGAGAAGGCAATGGCACCCCACTCCACGACTCTTGCCTGGAAAATCCCATGGATGGAGGAGCCTGGAAGGCTGCAGTCCATGGGGTCTCTGAGGGTCGGACATGACTGAGCGACTTCACTTTCACTTTTCACTTTCATGCATTGGAGAAGGAAATGGAAACCCACTCCAGTGTTCTTGCCTGGAGAATCCCAGGGATGGCGGAGGCTGGTGGGCTGCTGTCTATGGGGTCACACAGAGTCGGACACGACTGAAGAGACTTAGCAGCAGTAGCAGCAGCAGCATTACTGAGGGAGAATCTCTATAGTATTTTTTAAAAAATATAAAAAATGTAAAATATAGAGACATGCATGTTTAATTACCAAGCCGTTTGGGGGCATCAACCTGCATACTGTTATTTTCGGATTCTCAGAACAAAGATAATTGAGGACGTAAATGACACTCCTTTCCCTTTTGTTGTGCTAGTAAAAATAATAAGAAATCATGAGTTATCATAGAGATTTCACCTACCTTTTTCTTATAGCGATACAGAACTTTAAAGTGATGGTGGCTTAAATGAATTTTCCCCTAATTTTCTATTCTTATTCTTTCTGCATACATTTCATAAATGCTTAACTGTTTTATAGAGTGTGAACTTTCCCCCATTGACTCGGGCATTGTATCCATGGTTTGTTCTGTAGTCTTTTAAAGTATGTGTGTACAAAGTGTCAGTTGTAAAGGGGTTATATCTACACAGTTCCTGTCACACATAGATGAGTTCTTAATGAGTATTTTTGATGGCAAAGATGGCTGTCTGTATACCTGATTTAAAGGGTCAAATTCATCTGCAATCTGGTAATGTATGGCCTTTACCATAACAATATTACTAATTTAGTTCAGTTCAGTTCAGTCACTCAGTCGTGTCCCACTCTTTGCGACCCCATGAATCGCAGCACGCCAGGCCTCCCTGTCCATCACCAACTCCCAGAGTTCACCCAGACTCAACGTCCATCGAGTCAGTGATGCCATCCAGCCATCTCATCCGCTGTCGTCCCCTTCTCCTCCTGCCAACAATCCCTCCCAGCATCAGAGTCTTTTCCAATGAGTCAACTCTTCACATGACGTGGCCAAAGTACTGGCGTTTCAGCTTTAGCATCATTCCTTCCAAAGAAATCCCAGGGCTGATCTCCTTCAGAATGGACTGGTTGGATCTCCTTGCAGTCCAAGGGACTCTCAAGAGTCTTCTCCAACACCACAGTTCAAAAGCATCAATTCTTCGGCGCTCAGCTTTCTTCACAGTCCAACTCTCACATCCATGCATGACCACAGGAAAAACCATAGCCTTGACTAGATGGACCTTTGTTGGCAAAGTAATGTCTCTGCTTTTGAATATGCTATCTAGGTTGGTCATAACTCTCCTTCCAAGGAGTAAGTGTCTTTTAATTTCATGGCTGCAGTCACCATCTGCAGTGATTTTGTTGCCCCCCAAAAATAAAGTCTGACTTAGCCTAGTTTTTTATCTCTGTAAAATCAGGCTGCAGATGCTATCCCTCCCTGTGTTGAAATGATTCTATGGAGTAATTATGTAAAGCACTTAGCCTGGGAGGTAGGTGCCCAATACCTATCATCTCTCCTTTCTTCTATTACCCATGAAATAGAATTGACTAAAACAATTCCAGGCTTCCTCTACTTTGTGCATTAAGAGTGGAGATTACTTTGACTTAATGTGGAAGATTGAAACACATTTCACTGTTTTCAGCATTTCTCCCTGCGGACTCCCTCCCTGGAGGAGGCCTGCACAGACCTGCAATGCTCACTAAGGCATTGCCATGTGACTGGCATTAGCTAATGCAATGTGAATGGAAGTGACGAGTCACTTCTTGGCAGAGGTTTCAGAGCCATTGCAGGACTCAACATTATCTCTGCGGTAAGGACAGGCAATACTTCAGACAGAAGCTGTGCCGTCACCCTGAGGGCAGGAAGACTGCTCTCTGAAGCCAGTGCTGAAATAAAGCAGAACTACAGGAACGCAAGTCATGTATGAGAAACACATAATTATTTTTTAAAACCACAGAGATTTTGTGGTCATTTCATGTCACATAAATAATCACCACACGGAGTTTTGTGAGAAATAAGTAGCAAGGAATACTGGACCAGAACCTATTTGAAGTTTCACTTTTTATCTTAAGACTTTCTCAGCTGTTGACATAGGTTACTGGAATCCCTTTCGCCTTTCAGTCCTTGTATGGGCTCCTCACTTGGCTTCCAGTCATAAGCAGCTCTAAGATATAAATTGTTTGAGGGAAGGTGTGCTCCTTTGTAATTTCCCCTAGAGGGAATGCACCACATAGACTCTGCAAACTTGATTGTACAAGGTAGAGTAGATGTATTCTACCTTTGAAGTAAAGCAAGTTTTGGTGAGTCAGTATGTCACTGGCAAATGGATACTGTTGGATGTCAATATTAACAGGTCATGAGAAAGTTGCACCTAATTTTAAGGCCTAAAAATTGGAGGGAAAGGCTGTTGTTCCTAGAGCCCAGGAGTAGTTAGAATAGAATCAGTTAATTCAGATTCTATTAACAATGCCAGGTCTAGATGCTCTTTTAAAGGAAAAATTGTTTTTATAATTATTAACCTTTTCTGAACTGTTCCCTTAGTGAGTCATAGTATTTGCCCTAAGCCAAATGGACTATGGCAGTAGAACCCGTCTGAGAATTTAGAGAAAATCCAAATGGAGTGCAAACCAACATTCTTAAAAACAAAATGCTCCCGTTCTGTTTTAACTAGAAAGAAGGTCATCGAGAAATATATATTAGATTGTTCAGCTGAACTGCTTTTGTTGTTTCAAGGAGGAGTGCCTTAAAAATATTCAAAATTTCACAGATTTAGCACAAGGGATCCCAGCTCTTTTTATTTCTTTTCCTAAAGCAAGGGTTTCCTCTGGGCACCAATATGTCTTACTATTTCTCCATACATTAAATGTGGGTAAATTTAAGGGTAATTCCATATGTTTATGTTAAATTTTTGTGAGGAAGTACCTGCCCAATGGATATAGCTTATGCTCATTTCACAGAGAGTTATAAATACTATAACTCTATACATTCTTAATGATTTCTTTCACCATTTATTCATCCAGAAATATAGATTAGATTCTGACTCTGCATCAGGTGCCATGAACATTGCATGTCACCATAATGAAAGGAAAGATTATTTTGGGGCATATATCCTGTTTTCATCATTTATGACAAAGTCTCTTCAAAGTCTTTTCAACTTGGAATGCTTATTTTAAAGTGGTAATGTAGCCAAATAAAAACCCACAAATAAACATATACTTTGCATTATGCAGACCAGAAAATTTTGATTGCACAAAGTCATTATCTAAATTATTAAAGTCAGCTTTACTAGGTTATGGATATTGAAACCCCAAACAAATAGAATGCTAAAGTAGCAGTAATATGAACAAGAGAAACTAGAATACATTTTTATGTATGCTCTAAGATGGAGATTCTCAAATGGAAGAGATATGGGCTGTTTGGTCTGCATTGATCTCTCCCTTGGATTTGTTGAAAGCGACATTTTAAAATATTGTTAATTCTTTCCCATAACAACCCAATTTTTAAAAGAAGGGCCAGCTTCCCTGGTGGCTAAGTGGTTAAGACTGCCTGCCAATGCAGGAAACAAGGGCTCTTTCTATTTGTGTCTGAGCTGGGAAGATCCCCTGAAGTTGGAAATGGCAACCCACTCAAATATTCTTGCCTGGAAAATCCCATGGACAGAGGAGCTGTCAGGCTACCAACCATGGGGGTCACAAAAAAGTTGGACATGACTTAGTGACTAAACAGCCACAATTCTACTTCAGTTCAGTTCAGTTCATTTCAGTCGCTCAATCATGTCCGACTCTTTGTGACCCCATGAATTACAGCACACCAGGCCTCCCTGTCCATCACCAACTCCCGGAGTTCACTCAGACTCATGTTCATTGAGTCAGTGATGCCATCCAGCCATCTCATCCTCTGTCGTCCCCTTCTCCTCCTGCCCTCAATCCCTCCCAGCATCAGAATCTTTGCCAATGAGTCAACTCTTTGCATGAGGTGGCCAAAGTACTGGCGTTTCAGCTTTAGCATCAGTCCTTCCAAAGAAATCCCAGGGCTGATCTCCTTCAGAATGGACTGGTTGGATCTCCTTGCAGTCCAAGGGACTCTCAAGAGTCTTCTCCAACACCACAGTTCAAAAGCATCAATTCTCCGGCGCTCAGCGTTCTTCACAGTCCAACTCGCACATCCATACATGACCACAGGAAAAACCATAGCCTTGACTAGATGAACCTTTGTTGGCAAAGTAATGTCTCTGCTTTTGAATATGCTATCTAGGTTGGTCATAACTCTCCTTCCAAGGAGTAAGTCTTTTAATTTCATGGCTGCAGTCACCATCTGCAGTGATTTTAGAGCCCCAAAAAACAAAGTCTGACACTGTTTCCACTGTTTCCCCATGTGGATCATGCCAACAATTGCTATAGGCTGCATGAAAGTGAAAGTCGTTCAGGATGTCTGACCCTTTGCAACCCCATGGACTGTAGCACATGAGGCTCCTCTGTCCATGGAATTCTCCAGGCCAGAATATTGGAGTGGGTAGCCATTCCCTTCTCCATGGATCTCCTAACCCAGGGATTGAAACCAGGTCTCCCAAATTGCCGGTGGATTCTTAGGTTATATTTAGACTTTGCAAGAAAAAAGGGGTCCTATTATTGAATATTTACCATGGTTGGTGAGAGAGAATTGTTGTGCCGTATTGAAGGAGTATTATCAGTATCATTTATTTATTTATCTTAGAACATTTTATAGTTATAAAATCCTTAAATAGAATTAGAATTTTTTTTTTTACTGTCTCATATTCTCCAGGAAAGATTACAGGGTGAACTCTTCCTTGATTCATTAATGCAGTCTTATTTAATATTGCAAAAATCTCATTTAGTTTCCAAGATGTCGGTGTATTCCTCTCTCGGGGGATTTCAGGTGGTAGTTTACTAGGGAGACATATGCTTGTGTGCGAAGTCGCTACAGTTGTATCCAACTCTTTGCGACCCCGTGGACTGGAGCCCACCAGGCTCCTCTGTCCATGGGATTCTCTAGGCAAGAACATTGGAGTGGATTGCCATAGAGGCATATGAGACTATATCAAGATCCAAGGATAACATTGGAAGAAATCCTGAGGAAAAGGAATACTTATTCCTGGATAACAGTGCTCACTACTTATTATGGATGAGAGCTGTGATAGTGATGGGAACTAAGGAAGATTTAAAATAAAGATTTTCAATAGTATATAAAGTTGAAAGAATTAGATTATACAAATTTATGTGAAACCTTATTCCTGAGTAAGGTATCGAGATATTCCTACCAGCAATACCAGGATGTTTCATGAGGTCAATAGGGCTAATAAAATTCATAAGCAGACTTGTATCATATTACTCTGGTGATCCCATGAATCAGTTCTTGTAGAAGGATCCCAAGTATTGATAATTCTGTTAATATTCTCACTTCATGTTGTTTTGCTACTTTATAAATTCCCTACTTTTTTGAAAGAGGAGAGTGAAAAAGTTGGCTTAAAGCTCAACATTCAGAAAACTAAGATCATGGTATCTGGTCCCATCACTTCATGGCAAATAGATGGGGAAATGGTGGAAACAGTGGCTACTTTATCTTCTTGGGCTCCAAAATCACTGCAGATGGTGATTGCAGCCATGAAATTAAAAGACGCTTGCCCCTTGGAAGGAAAGTTATGACCAACCTAGATAGCATATTCAAAAGCAGAGACATTACTTTGCCAACAAAGGTTCATCTAGTCAAGGCTATGGTTTTTCCTGTGGTCATGTATGGATGTGAGAGTTGGACTGTGAAGAAAGCTGAGTGCCGAAGAATTGATGCTTTTGAACTGTGGTGTTGGAGAAGACTCTTGAGAGTCCCTTGGACTGCAAGGAGATCCAACCAGTCCATTCTGAAGGAGATCAGCCCTGGGATTTCTTTGGAAGGAATGATGCTAAAGCTGAAACTCCAGTACTTTGGCCACCTCATGTGAAGAGTTGACTCATGGGAAAAGACTCTGATGCTGGGAGGGATTGTTGGCAGGAGGAGAAGGGGACGACAGAGGATGAGATGGCTGGATGGCATCACTGACTCAATGGACGTGAGTCTGGGTGAACTCTGGGAGTTGGTGATGGATGGGAAGGCCTGGCGTGCTGCGATTCATGGGGTCACAAAGAGTTGGACACGACTGAGCAACTGAACTGAACTGAACTGAATTTTTTGTCTGTTTTACTGTTGATGAGCATTTCAGTTGTTTTCACTTTTGGCTGTTGTTAATAATGCTGCTTAAAACATTCTTAAACTTGTCTTTCAGTGTACCAGATAAGCTTTCAGAATTAGAATATACATTGGCTTCCCTGGTGGCTCAGAGGTTAAAGTGTCTGTCTCCAATGTGGGAGACCTGGGTTCGATCCCTGGGTCGGGAAGGCCCCTTGAAGAAGGAAATGGCAACCCACTCCAGTATTCTTGCCTGGAGAATCCCATGGACAGAGGAGCCTGGTGGGCTACCGTCCATCATGTTGCAAAGAGTCGGACACGACTGAGCGACTTCACTCACTCACAGGAGAGGAATTAGTGTGTCATAGAGTATGCGTGTGTTTAGTTTAATAAAAACTACTAAATAGTTATCCAGAAGGGTTGAACCAACTCACACTTCCAAGAGGAATATATAGGAGTTCCAGTTGCCCCACATCCTTACCAACAATGGCAATTGTCAATCCTTTTAACTTTGGCTTTCTGGTGGCATGTAATGGCATTCCATTGTGGTTTAAATTTGCATTTCCTCCATGATTGATGATAATGAACACCCTTTATTTTTTGGATATCCTCTTTTGTGAAGTGTATACTTCCAGTTTATAAATTGAGCTGTTTGTATTAATTTATACAATATTATTTATTTTATATTCAAGTCCTTTCTCATTTATACATATTATCAATATATTTTAATTATCAATGTATTTTCATCTGTTCTGTGGCTTGTGTTTTCATTCTCAATAGTTTATCTGGATTTTAAAAGTTAATTATAATAACTTACAATATTCCATTAGTTTGGGGCATACAACTCAATTACTCCACACTTTTATAGATTACACACCATAGAACATTATAAATATTGACTGTATCCCTGTGCTGTACAGTACATTTCTGTAGCTTATTTATTTTAAAATTGGTAGTTCATACCTCTTAGTCCCCTCCACCTATTTTACAACCTTGTTGTCATTCAGCTGCTAAGTCATGTCCAACTCTTTGCAAGCCCATGAACTGTAACCCACTAGGCTCCTCTGTGCATGGGATTTCCCAGGCAAGAATACTGGAGTAGGTTGCCATTTCCTTCTTTAGGGGATTTTCCCAACGTAGGGCTCTAACCCACTTTTCTTACATCTCCTGCACTGGTAGGTGAATTCTTTATCACTAGTACCACCTGGGAAGCCCATTTTATCCCTACCAGGTCCCTTCCCACATCTAGTAACCACTAGTTTTTTCTCTATATGGTTGAGTCAATTTCTGTTTTGTTTTATTTGTTTGTTTTGCTTTTCAGATTCAACATATAGGTGAAAACTTACAGTATTTATCTTTCTCTTATTTTACTAAGCATAATGCCCTCCAGGTCCATACATGTTATTGAAAACAGCTAGAATTTATTCTTTCTGTGGTTGAATGGTATTCCATTGTAAATATATACCACATCTTTTTAATTCATTTATCTGTTAATGTGTGCTTCTGGTCCTTTCATATCTTGGCTTTGAAAACAATGCTCCTGTGAATGCTGGGTGCACATATCTTTTTGAATTAGTGCTTTTGTTTTCTTCAGATAAATAGCAAGGAGTGGAATTGACAGAAATATGTTTGTTCAATTTTTAATATCTTGAGGAATTTCCATACTGTTTTCCATTGTGTTATATCAATATATGTTCCCACCAACATTGTACTAGTACTCTCTTTTCCCTGTATCCTTGCTAACACTTGTTGTATCTTGACTTTTTGATGATAGCCATTCTGAGATGTGTGACTTGATTGTTTGTTCTGGTTTTGACTTACATATTCCTGACGGTTAGTAATGTTGAGCATGTTTTCATATGTGTGTTGGCCATCTATAAGTGTTCTTTGGAAAAATGACTATTCAATTCCTGAGCCCAGTTTTTAATATATTTGGTTATGTGAGTTCTTATGTTTTGGATTGTGAGCTCTTATCAGACATATTGTTTGCAAATGTATTCTTGATGAGTCTGGCTAAAGGTTTATCAATTTTGTTTATCTCTTCAATAAACCACTTTTTAATTTCACTGATGTGTTACTTTTCTTGTGTCTTCTATTTCATTTATTTCTGTTTTTCTCTTTATTATTTCCTTTCTTCTACTAACTTTGGGCTTTGCTCTTCTTTTTCTAATTCTTTTAGAAGGAAAGTTTGGTTGTTTATTTGAATGCTTTCTTGTTTCTTGAGGTAGGCCTGTCTTGCTGTAAATTTTCCTCTTAGAATTGCTTTTGTTCTGTCTCATAGATTTTGGGAATTTGTGCGTATAATTTCATAATCTCAAGATATTTTTAATTTCCTTTTTGATTCTTTGTTCTTTTTAAGTAGAATGTTGTCTGTTTACCTCGTGCTTTGTTTTTTCCAGTTTTCTACAGAACTTGATTTCTAATTTCATACAGTTTTTGTCTGAAAAGATGATTGATATAATTTCAGATTTCTTAAATTTATTGAGATTTGTTTTGTGGCCTACCATGTAATCTGTCCTTGAGAATGGTTCAGGTGAACTTGGAAAGAATGTGTATTCTGCTGTTTTGGGATAGACTGTTACATAGATATCAAATAATTTCCTTCGAGGCCAGTATTTTTGTATGGACTTTCTGTGTGGGTTATCTATCCACTGATGTAACTGGGATATTAAAATCCCCTACTATTATTGTATTACTGGTAATATCTCCCTTTATGTCTTTTAATATTTGCTTTATATATCTAGATGCTCCTCTGTTAGTTGTATATATGAGTATTTTGAATGTTTTATTTTCTTCTTGGATTGACTCCTTTATCATAATATATGCCTTCTTTGACTTTTGCTGTAGATTTTGTTTTAAAGTTCATTTTGTTTGATACTAGTATTGCTACTTTAGCTTTCTTTTTGTTGCCATTTTGTATGGAGTCTCTTTTTTTATTTCTTTACTTCAGTCTGTGTGTGTTTATTTAGCTTTGAAGTGAGTCTTTTGTATGCAGCATACAGATGGGTCTCGATTTTTTTATCCATT
Source organism: Bos javanicus (assembly GCF_032452875.1). NCBI lineage: Eukaryota > Metazoa > Chordata > Mammalia > Artiodactyla > Bovidae > Bos > Bos javanicus. The sequence goes on along the minus strand of NC_083874.1, from coordinate 88,977,855 downwards.
CAGCCACTGTATGTCTTTTGACTAGAGCATTTAACCTATTTGCATTTAAAGTAATTATTTATAGATATATATTTTTACCATTTCATTATTTGTTTTCTGGTTCTCTTTGTAGTTCTTCTCTCTTCTTTTAGTCTTTTCCTTGTGGCTTGATTATTTTCTTTAGTGTTGTTTTTGGGTTCCTTTATCTTTGTTTCCTGAGCATCTAATCTAGGTTTATGGTTTGTGCTCACTATGACATTTATATAAATCTCTCTATCTATCTATTTTAAACTAACAGTCATTTATGTTCAAACGCATTCTAATAGCTTTAGCTTTTTCTCTACTGCTGCATATTTTATATTTCTGATGTCATAATTTACATTTTTGTGTGTACCTCCTAACTCTTTTATTATAGTTATAGAAGGTTTAATGAGTTTTATCTTTTAATCTTTGTACTACCTTTTTAAAGTTGTTGTTTCATTGCCTTTTCTATATATTTGCCTTTACCAGTGATTTTTTTTTCTTTCATACATTTTCTTATTTTTTGTTATATGACCTTTTCTTTTTCACTTAAAGAAGATCCTTTAATATATATATATATATATATATATATATATATATATATATATATATATATATGTAAGCACAGTGTAATGGTGATGAACTCTTTGATTTTGCTTGTCTGGGAAATTATTTATGTCTCCATCAATTTTGAATGATGACCTTGCCAGGTAGAGTATTCTTGGTTGTAGTTTTTTCCTTTTCATTACTTAAAATATATCAAGCCATACCCTTCTGGTCTGCAAAATTTTTGCTGAAAAATCAGCTGATGGCTTTATGGGAGTTCCCTTGAAAGAGATGGGAATACCAGACCACCTGATCTGCCTCTTGAGAAACCTATATGCAGGTCAGGAAGCAACAGTTAGAACTGGACATGGAACAACAGACTGGTTCCAAATAGGAAAAGGAGTACATCAAGGCTGTATATTGTCACCCTGCTTATTTAACTTATATGCAGAGTATATCATGAGAAACGCTGGGCTGGAAGAAGCACAAGCTGGAATCAAGATTGCCGGGAGAAATATCAATAACCTCAGATATGCAGATGACACCACCCTTATGGCAGAAAGTGAAGAACTAAAGAGCCTCTTGATGAAAGCGAAAGAGGAGAGTTAAAAAGTTGGCTTAAAGCTCAACATTCAGATAACTAGGATCATGGCATCTGGTCCCATCACTTCATGGCAAATAGATGGGGAAATGGTGGAAACAGTGGCTACTTTATCTTCTTGGGCTCCAAAATCACTGCAGATGGTGATTGCAGCCATGAAATTAAAAGACGCTTGCCCCTTGGAAGGAAAGTTATGACCAACCTAGACAGCATATTAAAAAGCAGAGACATCACTTTGCCAACAAAGGTCCATCTAGTCTGGGCTATGGTTTTTCCAGTAGGCATGTATGGATGTGAGAGTTGGACTGTGAAGAAAGCTGAGCGCCAAAGAATTGATGCTTTTGAACTGTGGTGTTGGAGAAGACTCTTGAGAGTCCCTTGGACTGCAAGAAGATCCAACCAGTCCATCCTAAAGGAGGTCAGTCCTGGGTGTTCTTTGGAAGGAATGATGCTAAAGCTGAAACTCCAGTACTTTGGCCACCTCATGTGAAGAGTTGACTCATTGGAAAAGACTTTGATGCTGGGAGGGATTGGGGGCAGGAGGAGAAGGGGACGACAGAGGATGAGATAGCTGGATGGCATCACTGACTCGATGGATGTGAGTGAGTGAACTCTGGGAGTTGGTGATGGACAGGAAAGCCTGGTGTGCTGCAATTCATGGGGTCGCAAAGAGTCAGACACGACTGAGCGACTGAACTACTGAACTGAACTTGTTTGTAACTCTTTATTTTTATTTTTTCTGCTTTTTAAAATTCTCTCTTTATCTTCAACTTTGCCATTTTAATTGTGATATAGCTTACTGTAACTTTGTTTGCATTCATCTCTGTACTTTCTGGACTTGGTTATGTGTTTACATCTTTGGGTTAAGAAATAAGAAAGCTGTGATACATATACACAATGGAGTACTACTCAGCCATTAAAAAGAATACATTTGAATCAGTTCTAATGAGGTGATGAAACTGGAGCCTATTATACAGAGTGAAGTAAGCCAGAAAGAAAAACACCAATAGAGTATACTAAAGCATATATATGGAATTTAGAAAGATGGTAACGATAATCCTGTATGCGAGACAGCAAAAGAGGCACAGATGTATAGAACAGTCTTTTGGAGTCAGTGGGAGAGGGAGAGGGAGAGGGTGGGATGATTTGGGGGGATGTAATGGAAACATGTATAATATCATATAAGAAATGAATTGCCAGTCCAGGTTCGATACAGGATCCTTGGGGCTGGTGCACTGGGATGACCCAGAAGGATAGAATGGGGAGGGAGGTGGGAGGGGGGTTCAGGATGGGGAACAAGTGTATGCCCATGGTGGATTCATGTTGATGTGTGGCAGAACCAATACAATATTTTAAAGTAATTAGCCTCCAATTAAGATAAATAAATTTAAATTAAAAAAAAAAAGAAAGCTTTTGGAGATCATTTTATCAGATAAGCTTTCTGCTGCATTCTCTTTTCTCCTCCTAGATGTGGCCACCATAATGTGCATGTTAGTTCATGTGATGTTGTCCTAGAGATTCCTTAAACTATTCTCATTAAAACAAGCTTTTTTCCTATACCTGTTTTGATTGGGTGATTTCCACTATTCTCCTTTCCAGGTTGCTTATGCATTTTGTATCACCTAGCCTGCTGTTGATTCCTTCCTCAGTTCAGTTGCTCAGTCATGTCTGACTCTGTGCAACCCCATGGGCTGCAGCACACCAGGCCTCCCTGTCCATCATCAACTTCCAGAGCCTACTCAAACTCATGTTCATTGAGTTAGTGATGCCATCCAATCATCTCATCGTCTGTCATCCCCTTCTCCTCCCACCTTTAACCTTTCTCAACATAAGGGTCTTTTCAAATGAGTCAGCTCTTCGCATCAGGTGGCCAAAGTATTGGAGTTTCAGCTTCAACATCAGTCCTGCCAATGAATATTCAGGACAGATTTTCTTTAAGATGGACCAGTTGGATCTCCTTGCAGTCCAAGGGACTCTCAAGAGTCTTCTCCAACACCACAGTTCAAAAGCATCAACTCTTCTGTGCTCAGCTTTCTTTATTGTCCAACTCTCACATCTGTACATGACTACTGGGAAAATCATAGCTTTGGCTAGATGGACCTTTGTTGGCAAAGTAATGTCTCTGCTTTTTAATATGCTGTCTAGGTTGGTCATAACTTTTCTTCCAAGGAGTAAGTGTCTTTTAATTTCATAGCTTTCATGATTCCTTCTTAGTGTCTTTTTATTTCAGTTATTGTAGTCTTCAGCTCTGATTGGTTCTTTTTTATTGGAATATGATTGCTTTGTAATGTTGCATTGTTTTCTGCTGTACAATAAGTGAATCAGTTATGTGCTTACATGTATCCTGTCCCTTTTGAACCTCCCTTCCAGCTCTCCCCCATCCCACCCCAGAGCACCAAACTCAGCTTTCTGTGCTGTATTTTACACATAGTAGTGTATATATGTCAGTCCCAATCTCCCAATTCATCCCTCCTTCCTCTCCCCTCTATGTCCAAATGTCTGTTCTCTATGTCTGTGTCTCAATTTCTGCCTTGGAAATAAGCTTATTTATACCATTTTCCTAGATTACACATATATTCTGTACTATACAATATATATTTTTTTCTTTCTGAACTTACTTCAGTCTGTTTGACAGACTGTAGGTCCATCCATGTTTTTACGTAGTTATTATCATGTTCCTTTATTCTTTTCCTGAGTTTGGTGAGTATTTTTACGACCATTGCTTTCAACTCTTTATCAGATATATTATCTGTTTCATTAGGGTTTTTTTTTTTCCATGAATTTTAATCTTGATCTTTTGTTTGAAGCATATTCTTCTGTCTTATTATTTTGTTTGACTTTCTCTGTTTGTCTTTATGACATTAGGTATAATAAGCTACTTACCCAGCCTTAAAATTACATTATTATGTGGGAGTTGTAAGCCACAATGGTTTGCAAAGCCAGCCAAGGGGGCTCGTCTTCCTGATGCTGGATCTCAGGACTGGGGTTCCCAATGTAGTGCTTAAACAGCTCTTTTTCTTTAGAAAGGATTCCCAAGCTCATGATGTCCGCTCCCCCCTCCCCCCATGATGTCCACTTCTGGGTCACCTGCAGGGCATATGAGTCCCGACTAGATTGCTTCTCTTCCCCAGCTACCCATCTCAGAGTGTTTTTTTTTTTCTTTTTCTTTATATTTTTCATTGTACAAGAGTCATTCTGTATTCTTCAGGTTTTTCTCAGAATTGTTCTACAAGTACTTATAACTTTGGTGTGTTCATGGGAGAAGGTGAGCTTAGAATTTTCCTACTCCACCATCTTGATCCTGTCTTCTACAAATCTTTATTTTAATATAGTTCACTTCTCTATATCTCCTTTTTACAATTAAGGCCTTTTGGGTCCCTTTAAAGAAATCTTTGCCTATTCAAAGCAATGAAAATATTCTCTTATTTTCTAGATTCCTTATTCTGTCTTGCTTTTCTCATTTAGGGCCATGATATGGAAGTGATTTTGTTAATAGAATAAGATAGAGATGAAGAATTACTTTTTCCTTATATAGATATACAATTGAATCAGCATTATTTATTGATATTATTGTTCTTTCCCCACTGCTCTGTAGTGCCATCTTTCTCATGAATTATGTGCTATATTTGTGAGTTACTTATAGACCCTTTAATCTGTCTCAGTGGTTTAAATGTCTGTCCCTATGTCAATACCACACTGTCTTAATTACTTAAAAATTATGGTTTAATAAGTTAATTTTAGGGTTTTTAGTGAAACTTTATAAAGTCAGAGCTTTACAAAATGCTACTTTCTTCAATAAATTTTCACTGTGATATCACTTTCATATCTGTATAACAGGTTTCTGAGTTATAATTTATTTCATAAAGCACTTTTTAAAATCAAAGTATAAGTGTATAATATATACACTAAAAGTGTACAGTATAGTTATTAATTTTTAAAGTTATACTTCATTAATCATCATTATAAAATAATTGCTATATTCTCTGTTATTCCCATGTGGTATCCTTGTAGTTTATTTTAAGCATAACAGTTTGTAATTCTTAATTGCCCCCATCTCTCCTCTCCCCACTAGTAACCACTAGTTTGTTATATATCCCTGTGGGTCTACTTCTTTGTTGTTATATTCACTGTTTTGTTGTATTTTTTAGATCCCACTTATAAATGATACCATGCAGTAAAAAAAGATATGAGAAATGTTTATTTTTAACATTTACTACCTTAAGTTAATATAACTCTACCTAAATACAATTACTATTGCTATTACTGCTACTATTACTAATGTCAGAATGAAATTGTTCTTTATGTACATTTTGATAGAAAAATAATGCAAGGAATTTAGCCAAGTCACTAAATATGTCAATATATTTTTCATTCAAATAAGAGCTAAAAATATCTACTGCACACTAGTCCATCCAAATATTTTTCATTTGTACTTAATATGTATTCTATGAAAGTACTGAAAATGCATTAATAGGATGCAGGATTTATTTGTCAGTTTAATAGGTATATTATAACAGCATCTCAAGTTTGTGACCAAAATCTCAACTAGCTATTTTTGTTTGCTGAAAATGTTGTAGAGAAAAAAAAATCATTATGTTTCTATTAGCTGTTTGAAAAAGTTCAGCCTTCCTTGCGCATGTTTCTCTGTATAACACTTGGTGGAATTGTAATGCTTTTACTGTCGCCTCTAAATATCATTACACCTTAGAGAATTTGCAGCATTATATAACACTGTGATTAAACAGAATCACACCCCTTTCATAGCAGACTCTGAGATTTGCTGATGTAGAAAATGCAGAATCCTAAGATCTCCAGCTATCTTACCTAAAGTTTACAGGAAGGAAGAAAGATGAACCAACTCCTGGAAAAAAAAATTTAAGAAAAACCCTTCTTGCAGTACAAATCAGAGAGAATGGACATAAATAAATCATACTCCCCTACTTTCACTTAAAGTCCTTTTTAACCAACAATACTTTCTTTATTCTTGGCTTGTTGCCATGAAGGGATTCAGAACTTGAATGCAAATTGATTATTAAAAAGATAGAAACTTACATTGGAAATGAGCAAGGTAATTAAAAAAGAAAAAGAATATTTCTAATCCCCGAGATTTTCAGAAGAGTGAGCTAAACCAGATTTGTAGATCATATGGTTGTGGATCATATGGTGCTTACTTGGGGAAAAAATACATAGCAGAAAAGCTATTCTTTGTTTCAGGGATAAAAATGTTATGTTTTTCATAGCTGACATTTCTGTCACACTTGAGTTACTGAAGCAAACACCCATTTCTTCATTAATAATGAAAGGAGTTAGCTTCAGAGCTCAACTATTTAAGCAATACAACAGACATCACTTACACAGGTCAATTACAATTTCTAATAATTAAAAACAAGGAGGAAAATATTCAGTCTCACATGACGCTGTCTAATTTGGTAATTTTCACACATTTCAAAACCGAGACTTGAGGTTGAGTGCAAAGAGTACACAGCCCTGGCTGACACATCCAGAGTTCCTGTGAATACAGCTGGAGAAGTCACTAACCTTTATCCTGGCACTGACACCCTGCTTCTGGAGAGCAAACTTGCCTTCTACCTACATCTCAGAAAACTCACCTGTCATTATTAGATCTTTGTTGTTTAATGCCTGGTCTTATTTCACATTGGAGAATCAAAGAGTATTTGATGAATAATTATTTGCCTGTTATTTTTTTAAATTCCTTTTTCAAGTTTCTACTTTTACTTCCTAAGCTGGATATTTACTTACACAGTCCTTTGCTAATTATGTAGGTCATCAGCTGCTCTAACAAGGCAAACTGACAGGTCTGCTCCTACTTTAGGCAAACTCTTCAAAAATATCCCTCAAGTACACAGAAGTACTGCAACTCAATTTTTCCATCTTAAAGAGTAGGGCATTATAGGAAAATGTCACCAACTAATATTTTTATTTAGAGTTGACCTTCATTATTTATTTTTATTTATTCCTGTGTGTGCATGTATGTATTCTGTTGCTCATAAAGAAGTCAATTTGTTCAGCTATCTCTGGTATCCAGCACTATGGAGGTAGGATAAGGTGTCATTATGTCTGGATGTGCCTAAGTTTTACATTTTCAGTTGGCTGGATTACCAAAACTGAGTTGAGAAGGCACCCTGGGGTTTTTCTTATTCATTTGCAAGTTTTGTTCTTGTTATGTATTTTATATCCTCCAGCCTGACCCTGCTATTTTGAAAAGGTCAGTTTGACTTTTTGTGCATTAGATTTCTTTGATAATGTTGCTGTTTTGTACCTTTGGTCACTAGCGATCTATGGTTGCTGTTAATTATCTCAGAACTATGAGTTCACCAATGGAAAACAATTTTGAAATGTGTGTGTGTCCCATACTTATGTAAAACCTCCCACAAATTCATTTAACTTTAACTTTTTTTCTATAATGGGAAAGGTTGTGATTTCCTTGTATTCATGATTTAAGAAAAACATATGACAGCAAACTAAGATTTAAATAGGACTTCAAAGGAAGAGAAAGACAATTCCCAGGAAGATGGAAAAGAGCAAATGTTTGGTAAACAAATGTTTGCTGGGCCATAAGGAACAATGGGACACAGAGGATTATAGCAAGTAGACATTGCTTAGGTTTGTTGTTCAGTTGCTAAGTCATGTCTGACTCTTTGTGACCCTATGGACTACAGCATACCAGATCTCCCTGGCCTCACTATCTCCCAGAGTTTGCCCAATTAATGCCCATTGAATAGGTGATGCCATCCAACCATCTGAAAAAGGGAAAGGGGCAGCAGAGGATGGGATGGTTGCTTAGGTTCTTCCCTGCCTATTACACTTAGTCCTATTATATTGTTATCTGTGCACTTAGCTCCCTTCCTGAAACAGGTCCTCTATGTAAATTCTTTTAGGCAATTAGAATAAGGGTCAAAGTTTCTTCCTGAGTCTTTCTTGGCCTTGACGGTTTTCAACTCAACATGATTTTCATGCCAAAGTGACCCATCTTGAAGACGCCAGCCCTGAACCTCATCACCAACTTCCTGTTTCAAGAGCTTGAGACTTAGGCACACTTTTCAGTGAGAGGCGTGCAAGATTCAAATGCAGGCCCAAATGAGGCCAAAGCCCAGGCTCTTTTCCATTGTGCTAGATGCCTCCACATGATTCAGCAGGAAGTAAGAAATTCTCAGAATTGATTTGGGACTCTAGGCCATGGTTCTCAGTCTTGGCCTCATACTAGAATCATCTGTGTTGTGGGCTTCACATCAGATCAGTTAAATTCAAATTTTTAAGGGGAGGGCCTGGGTATATTTTAAAAGGTTGACAGATAAATACAACAATGTGCAGACAAGGTGAAAACCATGGCTCTAATCATACACAAGTCCCCTTTCATTTTCCTCCTCCTTCACCATCAACTGGTGAGTTCTGTCTGTAGACTCAGGCCTGTTCCTGCTCATATGCCACATAAAATAAAGAGAAGAGCCTCAGTGTTTAGTGAGGTGACACAGGTACATTTACAGATAAGTTATCAGGTCAGTTCAGTTCAGTTCATTTACTCAGTTGTGTCCAACTATTTGAAACCTCATAGACTGCAGCACTCCAGGCCTCCCTGTTCATCACCAACTCCTGGAGTTTACTCAAAGTCATGTCCATTGAGTTGGTGATGCCACCCAACTATCTCATCCTCTGTCGTCCCCTTCTCCTCCTGCCTTCAATCTTTCCTAGCATCAGGGTCTTTTCAAATGAGTCAGCTCTTTGCATCAGGTGGCCAAAGTATTGGAGTTTCAGCTTCAACATCAGTCCTTCCAATGAACACTCAGGACTGATTTCCTTTAAGATGGACTGGTTGGATCTCCTTGCACTCAAGGGACTCTCAAAAGTCTTCTCCAACACTACAGTTCAAAAGAATTAATTCTTCAGCATTCAGCTTTCTTTATAGTCCAACTCTCACATCCATACATGACCCCTGGAAAAAACATAGCCTTGACTAGACAGACCTTTGTTGGCAAAGTAATGTCTCTAATATGCTATCTAGGTTGGTCATAACTTTTCTTCCAAGGAGCAAGCGTCTTTTAATTTCATGGCTGCAGTCACCATCTGCAATGATTTTAGAGCCCCCAAATATAGTCAGGCACTGTTTCCACCATTTCCCCATCTATTTGCCATGAAGTGATAGGACCAGATACCATGATCTTAGTTTTCTGAATGTTGAGCTTTAAGCCAACTTTTTCACTCTCCTCTTTCACTTTCATCAAGAGGCTCTTTAGTTCTTCTTTACTTTCTGCCATAAGGAGGGTGTCATCTGCATATCTGAGGTTATTGATATTTCTCCCAGCAATCTTGATTCCAACTTGTGCTTCTTCCAGACCAGCGTTTCTCATGATGTACTCTGCTTATATGTTAAATAAGCAGGGTGACAATATACAGCCTTGACATACTCCTTCTCCTATTTGGAACCAGTCTGTTGTTCCATGTCCAGTTCTAACTGTTGCTTACTGATCTGCATACAGATTTCTCAAGAGGCAGGTCAGGTGGTCTGGTATTTACATCTCTTTCAGAATTTTCCACGGTTTATTGTGATCCACACAGTCAAAGGCTTTGGCATAGTCAATAAAGCAGAAATAGATGCTTTTCTGGAACTCTCTTGCTTTTTTGATGATCCAGCGGATGTTGGCAATTTGATCTCTGGTTCCTCTGCCTTTTCTAAATCCAGCTTGAACATCTGGAAGTTCACAGTTCATGTATTGTTGAAGCCTGGCTTGGAGAATCTTGAGCATTACTTTACTAATGTGTGAGATGAGTGCAGTTGTGTAGTAGTTTGAGCATTCTTTGGCATTGCCTTTCTTTGGGACTGGAATGAAAACTGACCTTTTCCAGTCCTATGAAGGACTGGTGAAAGAATTCCTTCACCTTCACTAGCTTTGTTCATAGTGATGCTTCCTAAGACCCACTTGACTTCACATTCCAGGATGTCTGGCTCTAGGTGAATGATCATACATACCATCATGATTATCTCAGTCGTTAAGCTCTTTTTTGTACAGTTCTTCTGTGTATTCTTGCCACCTCTTCTTAATATCTTCTTATTCTCTTAGGTCCATACCATTTCTGTCCTTTCTTGAGCCCATCTTTGCATGAAATGTTCCCTTGGTATCTCTAATTTTCTTGAAGAGATCTCTAGTCTTTCCCATTCTGTTGTTTTCCTCTATTTCTTTGCACTGATCACTGAGGAAGGCTTTATCTCTCCTTGCTATTCTTTGGAACTCAGCATTCAAATGGGTATATCTTTCCTTTTCTCTTTTTCTTTTCGCTTCTGTCTTTTTTTTTTTTTTTTCATGAGTGATAGGAAATCTGGCTCTTACTTGCTTAAACAGAATAGGGTTTATTGGCTCTTTAGCTTTCTGGTATTAAATGTAGCTTTAATCAGGGTTCATATCACGTCACTTGGTCCTGTCTCTGGGCTTTACTTCTTGTACAGTGTCCTTGTCCAGTAAAAGAAATGTTCCATGTAGCCAAAATTCAACTCCTAGAATTGAAACTCTTGGGCTTTGATTGGCCTCACTTGAGTTCTCTCTCCACCCTGCAGCATCCACTGGAGACAAGCAGTTCTCTGCCTGGGGCTGGATTATCTTAGGCCAGAAGCTCTATTTCTGCAACCTAAAGGAAGAATCAACTTTAACCTCAGCAGGGAGCTAAGGCTAGGGAGGAGTAATGGTTCTAAAAAAAAAAATAGAATACAATTGCCTTAAAAAGGAACAGAATCACATCTAGCTGATCATCAGTGTGCACAGCATAGTCACATGAAGACATTAAAAAATATATCCAGCTCCCCCTGCCCCACCAAGGGGTTCTGATTGAACCCTAGGTGTGTATCCAGCCTTGAATCGTACCATCTCCTTTTTATATTTTCTTGCCATTAACCAAATCCTTTCTAGGATTGACACCAAATAATAAAATTCAGCTTACTTGGCTGGGAACTTAAATCACTGCTTAGATTCTTTCTGATGAAAAGCAAGGGAAAATTAAAAAAAAAATGTTGTTCTTAATGATCTTTTGATGATCATTAGTGACAAAAAGAGCTATCACGTCAAGACATTCAGGTCGGTTCATCCTCCATGTTTAGAAATTGATTTCTCATTATAAATCTGTTTCAATCCTCTTAGCTTCTTTTTGAACCTCAAATTCCTCTCTGTAAAATAGCAAAGTGAGACTGTATAATTCTAAAATCTCCTCCACTATAAAATTCTATAAATTCATCCTAACTTCATTCCATTTGGTCTGTTTTTTTTTTTTTTTAATAATTAAACCATATACTTAATGAGATTTCAGTATCAAGGAGGGTGATTATATATCCCTGTTTTCCCAGAACTGTCTAGATTTTCATCTTTGTCTCCATGAAGCTGTTAATTGTGCCATGGTTATTAGAAGTTTTCTAGTTTGGATGATAAATTATATGGTCACTTTAGAGACATTGTTTTATGAAAAGCCATAGTATCTTTCTTATACCATTAATAATTAATATTGGACAAGTTAGTTATCATGTGCCAGACCCTGTGGTGAGTGCTTTAAATATTTTAATTTACTGAGTCCTCATAAAAACCCTACTAGTGAAACACTACTATCAACTCTGTTTAATAGATGAGGAGGATGAACTTCAGAAACATTAAGAAACTTGCCAAGGATCACAGAGCAAATAAGTGATAAAACTCTATATTCTTCTGCCTCTCATTTAATATTTTTTAACTGAATTAATTAAAACAGCAAAAATAACACATGGAATTGATAGGTCAACACACTTATCAAAGTTTTGGAACTCAAATAATACCAACTATAACCAGAACTGAAAATTGGAAGATACCAATTATGAAAATCTTTGTAAGTCCTACAAGAAACAGTGCAAGAAAATTTGTTCCTTGCAAATTTCCACATATAATCTGTTTCCTGGGAAAACCATTTGTAATATTGTCTGAAAAAGTGAAAGTGTTAGTCGCTCAGTTGTGTCCAACTCCTTGCTGCTGCTCCTAAGTTGCTTCAGTCATGTCCGACTCTGTGCGACCCCATAGACGGCAGAGTCCGCCCCAAATCATACAGTCTTTGTGACAAAATTAGATTATATATGTATATATAGTGGTGGTCCCTAACTTTTTGGTACCAGGGACCAGTTTTGTGGAAGACTATTTTTCCACAGTCCAGGGGCCAGGTAGGGAACAGGGTTGGGGGGATGAGAATTTCAGTTTCACCTGCCGCCCACTTCCTGCTGTGTGGCCAGGTTCATTCCTAACAGGGCATGGACCGGTACTGAACTGTGTCCCAGGGGTTAGGGACTCCTGATACACAAGATAAAATCATTTAATTTTTCACAAAACTATATTAGTATATATATGAATTATTATAATAATTTTGGTACAAGTTGTGGCACATATACATAATATTGATACTTGTTTTCTCTTAGTTTTCCTTAAGTTAAAGTGTTAAAAATTATTAGAATTGTGCAGGGGCTTCCATGGTAGCTCAGTTGGTAAAGAATCCACCTGTAATGCAGGAGATCCCGGTTCAATTCCTGGGTCAGGAAGATTCCCTGGAGAAGTGATAGGCTACCCACTCCAATATTCTTGGGCTTCCCTTGTGGTTCAGCTGGTAAAGAATCTGCCTGCAATATGGGAGACCTGTGTTCTATCCCTGGGTTGGGAAGATCCCCTGGAGAAGGGAAAGGCTACCCACTCCAGTATTCTGGCCTGGAAAATTCCATGAACCATACAGTCGATGGGGTCACATGTCTGAATTGTGTACAGATAAGTGTCTTAGAAACTTTCTAAACTATTTTTTAAGAGCATTGTCTGATTCTAATTATTGCTGGGGGACCCCAAATACAGATTTGCCACTTTGATTTTCTGATAGAAGGTCTCAGTTCAGTTCATTCGCTCAGTCATGTCCGACTCTTTGCGACCCCATGAATCGCAGCACGCCTGGCCTCCCTGTCCATCACCACCTCCCGGAGTTCACCCAAGCTCATGTGCATTGAGTTGGTGATGCCATCCAGCCATCTCACCCTCTGCCGCCCCTTCTCCTCCTGCCCCCAATCCCTCCCAGCATCAGAGTCTTTTCCAATGAGTCAACTCTTCACATGAGGTGGCCAAAGTATTGGAGTTTCAGCCTCAGCATCAGTCCTTCCAGTGAACACCCAGGACTGATCTCCTTTAGGATGGACAAGTTGGATCTCCTTGCAGTCCAAGGGACTCTCAAGAGTCTTCTCCAACACCACAGTTCAAAAGCATTAATTCTTCAGCACTCAGCTTTCTTCACAGTCCAACTCTCACATCCATACATGACCACTGGAAAAACCATAGCCTTGACTAGACGGACCTTTGTTGGCAATGTAATATCTCTGCTTTTTAATATGTTGTCTAGGTTGGTCATAACTTTCTGGTGGAAGGTCTAGCAGTTGTTATTTTTTATGAATATCACAGATGCATCTTAAGATCAAGATCTTAAGAACATTAATGTCTGGGAAGCACAGTTTTAGACTATGAACAATTTTTTGTAGTGAATAGAATACAAAATCTGAAAGAAAGTTTGTCTTTAAGGATATTGGATTAAAAATTTAAATTGCACAATAAAAATCCATTGAAAGTGTTATAAAATAAATTTTTGCACTGGCAAATATCTACCTTTGTACTCTGTGAGTAGATTTATATTTAGGGGGACTGAGTTTACTAAAAAAGTAAACTTGCAAATCAAGTACACAGTGAAATTATTGAATTCCCCAGAATGCATTAGTTCCTTTTTGATAACTTGAATTTATTGGCATTAATCCTCATGGTGAGAAGTAGTGCCAATATATTTGCTTTGCTCTAATTTCTTATTTGAAAATGACTAGAACTATATTTATTTACCTACTTGTTCAGTTTTTTGAATATTAAACATGAAAATATACATTCACTTTAATTAAACTTGTTAGAAAACAACGTGGAGCATCTTTGTATATTTTAACAACACAAATTATTTTGTTATTGATGTGATTCTCTCAAACTGTAAATTCTGTCACTTTTGCCACAAAGTCACAAGTCTGTCACATTTCTCTGTGATTGACAGAGAGCCCTTGATTTAGGCCAGCTGTTGGAGTGCTGTGCACTTACTGCTGAAGCTTTCTGGAGGCCTTGGCTATCACGTTTTCATAGAATGTGAATTCCTTTTTGTGTGCGTACATATTGTACAGAGAACAGAAGAGCTCACAGCAGCCCCTAAACGGCATCTGTTCTTTATAGTGAGATGAAGAAGCTGCAGAAGGTTTGTGGAAACTTGCTGAAGCTTGTTGTCACTTAGCAGGAAGTGTTTAGAAGTTTGCAAAGAACAGAATTACAATTTGTCAAATGTTGCAAACTTTGCAGTGAGCACACAATGCTTGATTTCACCGTTGCTCTAAATAGGATTGCATTTTATGTCCTTTCAGAATGACCAATTTTTTTCTTTTTTGATAAAATACTAAACATTTCAGCACAGGAATTCAGCAGTCACTAGGTGTGACACAGTTGGGGGACGGGAGAGGCGGGGAGAGAGGGACAGTCAGGGGAGTGAGAGACTGACTCAGGGCGAGGTTGTAGAAGTTGCAGTCTCGGCACCTGCCTTGCTGCTGACTGGAATGAAGAAAGTGTGTGTGTGTGTGTGTGTGTGTGTGTGTGTGAAGTTACAAACTTTACTTTCAGGCCTGCAAATAATTCTTGAAACAGCCAATGAAGTGCTGAAGTCAGTGCTTTATCAGGGGAATCTGAAGGATCTTTTCTGATTATTCTAAGAGTCTTAATTTCAAAACTCGGTTGAAAATTAATGCTGATTTAAACTGGGACTGCTCTGTTGTGTACCCAGGGCAAACTGGCAAGGAGGAGAGCAAGATTTCTATAGATCTCTGGCATACTTGTTCTAGAGCTAGTATAAATGACCATTTGGTGAGTTGTTTTAGAGGAACTTTATGCGCATCCCAAGAACTGATGAAGAAACTCATTAATTCCTCAGGAACATTGCCTCCCTTAATGAAAGGAAAACAGCCAATTGGCTCCTTAAAAGTAATCAGATGAAATGCAGATACTTCTAGGCTTTCATTTGCAATCACCATTTATAGAAGCCTCACTTTTTCCGTTAAATCTAACCAAAAACTCTTACAAGGCAATTTAATTGTAATATGAATCCTCTTTTCCTATAAAGATTTCACTCTGAGATCTCATATCCTGTTAAAAAGCTGAATTGTTCAATAAGTTTTATTCTGTATATATTTTAAAATAAGGTTTATCTGTGTTCTTTGGAAGAATGAATGAGCCATGTAATATCTATCCTGTTCAAAAGAGAAACTCAAAAGCTAAGTTGGATCCAGTAGACCATATAGTAAGACAAAAGTAAAGATTTTGTTAAAATATAACAAAATTTCTCTACAGAAGTTTTATACAATTTCCCTGAATCCCCATAGGGACAGTTACCTCCCCAATCTCCCATTCATGGTGACTTTTCAACTTTCTTTTCTTTTTTCACTCTTGTATTTGCCCCGCTCAGTCCTGCTTTCCTTGAATCTGTTTTACACTGAGCTCCAGATATGGTTTATACCATGTTTCCTGGGTAGCTCAAATGGTAAAGAATGATCCCTGGGTCGGGTAGATCCCCTGGAGAAGGGCATGGCAAGCCACTCCAGGATTCTTGCCTGGAGGATCCCATGGACAGAGGAGCCTGGTAGGCGACAGTCCGTGGGTTCGCAAAGAATCGGACACGACTGAACGAGTAACACACACACCAGACATAAGATCCTCCCTTTTGAGTGAACCTTAAGCAAGTAGTGCTCAGTTTTGTATCCTTCTCTTTTCTTTGGAAAATCCTAACTCACCCTCCTAAACACATACAGGCAGACACATGCAATTTCTGGTAAATCGTATTGTTTAACTCAAGATGTCTGTTTTCTCAACTTTATATTGAATCTATGCTTCATTCCTGCAGATTTGACCCTCTCTTTCCATTTTCACAGTTTCTTCCTGTTTCAGGATATCAATCCTTCCAGCTGAGATTCCTAATTATCCTTCGCACATTTACTTACTCTTCACATTCTCCACAGCTACCCTCTCATGGATTTCTTCTATCATCACATGCTTAATGGATTCGTTATTTTCAAGACACTACTTTAATCAAGTTACTCTGTCACTTGAACACTTGGATGGGTTTTAAGATGAACCACAGGTGTAGCACCAGGGTCAGCTTCATGGGTGTGTGACCTGTGCAGTCACATATAACCTGCCATGAAAAGGATCCTCTGTTTAATTACACACCCTGCTGTCACTGTCTTGAAATTCTTAGTGATATTGAGCAAGGTGCCCCACATTTTCATTTTGTACTGGGCTCCACATATTATTTAGCCAGTCCTTCTTGGAGGCCTTCCTAAATGCACCTCAACTTAAGGAGGCTTCTGGCTTCTCACTTTTTCGCATTCTCATTCGCACACCGAAGTTTTGCTCATCCTGTTCTTTTTGACAGACACATAATAGGTGCATGATAAATGTTTGTTACATGAATGAAATATCATTTTAGAAATTTGCTATTTTTTTTAAAGTCAAGTGCTAGAATTTTCTCTTTTAGAGTCTTCTCTGAAAAACATTTCAAAATCTGTTTCATTGACATGCTTTGTACATATTTTTATCAGTTGTCCTACCCACATGTATTAGTTTATACTGGAGATAATTATAAACAGAGTTGGAAGAGTGTTTTGGACTACATGTTACATGTCAAAGTTCTGCTCAGGCACTAAAGCTGAATCTCTTTGTCGTTTAATAAGGAACATCCAGTGGTAACATTCTGGTTATTATCTTAGAAAGTTTATTGCCTTTCCCTCATTGTTAGGAAGGCAAGACAATTTGAAATTCATTGGGCCATATCAGAATAAACTGTGAATCTAAGGTTTGGTTAGAAAAACTTTATTCATCAGTACTCATAGGTGGATTGTTACCAGATGACAGAATTTCACTAGAAGAAAAATATATTACTATTATAAAGGGAGTTGAAAGTAATGGCAAGGTGAGTTACACTCCTCTGGTCATTTCCCTACTTCTTGGCCATGGAATATGGGCTTTTACAAGGTCCTGTCATGAAATGGCTGAGAACTGCAGAGGGACGTGTAATGAAAGCCTGAAGGAAGATGTTTTTGAAGCATATATTGAAGTAGATATTACTTTCACCCAACTCACCTTCTCCAGAAATATAATAATATTTCCAATTACTGCCAACTACATTGGTCTTTACTTTTTATTGCAAATTTGGAAAGCTCAACAGTGGCCACAGGACTGGAAAATGTCAGTTTTCATTCCAATCCCAAAGAAAAGCCATGCCAAAGAATGTTCAAACTGCTGCACAACTGCACTCATCTCACACACTAGCAAAGTAAGGCTTAAAATTCTCCAAACTAGGCTTCAACAGTAAGTAAACTGTGAACTTCTAGATGTTTAAGCTGGTTTAAAGAAGGCAGAGGAATCAGAGATCAAATTGCCAACATCCGATGGATCATTGAAAAACCAAGAGAGTTCCAGAAAAACATCTACTTCTGCTTTATTGACTATATCAAAGCCTTTGACTATGTGGATAACTACAAACTGCAGAAAATTATTTAAAAGATGGTATGGTTTTTCCTGTGGTCATGTATGGATGTGAGAGTTGGACTGTGAAGAAGGCTGAGCACTGAAGAATTGATGCTTTTGAGCTGTGGTGTTGGAGAAGACTCTTGAGAGTCCCTTGGACTGCAAGGAGATCCAACCAGTCCATTCTAAAGGAGATCAGTCCTGGGTGTTCTTTGAAAGGACTGATGCTAAAGCTGAAACTCCAGTACTCATGCCTCATGTGAAGAGTTGACTCATTGGAAAAGACTGATGCTGGGAAAAATTGAGGGCAGGAGGAGAAGAGAACGACAGAGGATGAGATGGCTGGATGGCATCACTGACTCGATGGACGTGAGTCTGAGTGAACTCCAGGAGTTGGTGATGGACAGGGAGGCCTGGCGTGCTGCGATTCATGGGGTTGCAAAGAGTCGGACACGACTGAGTGACTGATCTGATCTGATCTGATCTGAATACCAGAACACCTTACCTGCCCCCTGAGAAATCTGTATGCAGGTCAAAAAGCAACAGTTAGAACTGGACATGGAGCAACAGACTGCTTCCAAATAGGAAAAGGAGTACATCAAGGCTGTATATTGTCACCTTGCTTATTTAACTTTTAAGCAGAGTACATCATGCAAAATGCTGGGCTGGATGAAACACGAGCTGGAATCAAGATTGCCAGGAAAATAACAATCACCTCAGATATGCAGATGATACCACCCTTATGGCAGAAAGTGAAGAAGCACTAAAGAGTCTCTTGATGAAAGTGAAAGAGGAGAGTGAAAAAGTTGGCTTAAAACTCAACATTTAGAAAACGAAGATCATGGCATCTGGTCCCATCACTTCATGGGAAATAGATGGGGAAACAATGGAAACAGCAAGAAACTTTATTTTATTGGGCTTCAAAATCGCTGCAGATGGTGACTGTAGCCATGAAATTAAAGCACGTTTGCTCCTTAGAAGAAAAATTATGAGCAACCTAGACAGCATATTCAAAAGCAGAGACATTACTTTGCCAACAAAGGTCTGTCTAGTCAAAGCTATAGTTTTTCCAGTAGTTGTGTATGGATATGAGAGTTGGACTAGAAAGAAAGCTGAGCACCAAAGAATTGATGTTTTTGAACTGTGGTGTTGGAGAATACTCTTGAGAGTCCCTTGGAGTGCAAGGAGATCCAACCAGTCCATCCTAAAGAAATCAGTACTGAAGGACTGATGTTGAAGCTGAAATTGCAATACTTTGGCCCACCTGATGCGAACAGCTGACTCATTTGAAAAGACCCTGATAGCGGGAAAGATTGAAGGCGGGAGGAGAAGGGGACGACAGTGGGTGAGATGGTTGGATGGCATCACCGACACTATGGACATGAGTTTGAGTAAGCTCTGGGTGTTGGCGATGGACAGGGAAGCCTGGCGTGCTGCAGTCCATGGGGTTGCAAAGAGTCGGACACAACTGAGTGACTAAACTGAACTAACTTTTTATTATATTTCCTTTCTTATAGTATAATATATATATTTGAAACAAATTATGTGGTATAGCATATATATATATATTGATGAGTGCACAAATGATAAATGATTGAAGTTTCACAAATTGAATATATCTTTGTAGCCCAGAGCCTGCCTGACTAGTACCTTATAGGCCCCCCTCATATTTCTTTATACTCACAATACCCTCTGAGCTAATTGTGTTCTGATTGCTAACTTTATAAATTAATTTTGCCTGGCTTTGAACTATGGATATATGGAGTCATGCAAAACACACACACACACACACATGATTATGTGTGTATGTGTACAATATATTATTATATATGTATATATATTCATTCCTGTTTGGAGGGTCTATTACCAATAAAACTACTGTGAATATTCTTATATCAATATATATCTTTTGTATCTTTGGTTAACAAATGTACACATCTTGAGGTAGAGTTGCTCAATAATGGAGAACATTTTTATATTGCTTATAAATATGTTCTATTTTCAGAAAACATTATTAATCAGTGCTCACACCACTTTGACACCCATCAACACTGTATGAGAATGGTTTTTACCTTTTCACAAGTTATCACAAGATCTCAGAAAACTGCAAGTACTGAAGTGAAATTCTGACACCAAAAATAGCTATCTCTTGCCTCTACTTTGCCCCTTAATAGTTTCATTTTTGTTTGTCTTGACTTTCCAAATAAATTTTGAAATATTGAAGGGAATCAAAACAACTTGATCTTCTCTCAATATTCTATAATTCTAGACATTTAAGTTTGAACTGATTCTAATGTAAATTTATTAAAATATTTGAGATAACCTATTGAAACTTTAAAAAAATTGTGCAAGCAAAGCAACTTTTCCTCGAGGTAAACTGAAAACTTTAAAAACATTTCACATTTGCTAATGCATAAATACTGTTTTGTATTTTATTACAGTATTCCTTGTTCTTGAATGATTGTTGAAACCTTGCTCTTCTAAATTTTCATCTTTCAACTGAATGGCAAGGATACATTTCCTTAAAAACAATAATTGTCAGTTATCCTGACAACTATAGGTATTGCTGTCTTGGGCTATTAAACAGTCCATATGTAGGAAATTTCTTTGGAGTTCTCAGGTCACCTATGTGCTGTTAAAATAGCTCCATAATTCATTTTAAAGCTGTTATATTAGGTTCCACATTATTGTCAAAAATGTTTCTGACTTTTGGACTGAACTATGTTAGAAGTCTTTGAAAAACACGTTGAAAGGAAAATGAGAAATTGTGCCTGGGGTTGCGTCATATCTACATAAACATTTTTTTAAGTTCTACTCTGACACAGGCAATCTTGATTGAAGCCAAGGCAAACTATTGCAAAGTTGTGGGAAACCTTCGCTTGGCCATGAATGAAACAAACACATGGCATTTATATCAGGAGAGCAAAGAGTTTAAAAGGTTTTGAGACCCAAGACTGGGCAAGACTACAAGCTGAGAAGTTCTGTAATTCATGGTTCATTTCCTCTCAAGCATATGCATATTGACATTCTTTAAAACTTCAGAGAACTTACTCATGCCTTTCCATGCAAGTAACACAAGGTGCAGTCAAGGAGTCTTATGATTTGTACAAGCACAGCATTTTGAAAATCCCAAGATATCTTGTGTGCTTTTTTATCTTCACAGTAGGAGAACAACTGGAAGTTCTAAATCAGGAGTGTAAATGCATTGCACTGTTAGAAATATTTGAGAAATAGTAAAGGAAATATGGATTAATTACTTGGGATTCTGTTATCACATCCCACTCAAGTTACTGTTATCCATAGCATCGCATTAGGGTGTAGATACCTGCTGTTTTAGAAAATTGACAGAGATACAAACCACCTTAAAATGTTAGATGGAATAGTACAATAAAAATGAAGCCCTATTTTTATTGTTATTCTGAATCAAATGTATAGAAGCATAGCAGATCATCCAGGAGTACTGTAAACCTATTTTATAGTTCTGGAAGCAGAGATCCAAATAGATTGGTTTAATCTTTATTTATTTATTCAACAAACAAGTATTAAGTATTTGCTCTCAGAATTCAGTAAGGGAAAGACTACCCGCTCCAGTATTCTGGCCTAGAGAATTCCAGGGACTGCATAGTCCATGGGGTCGCAAAGAGTCAGACATGACTGAGCAACTTTCACATCACAATTCAATACTATAATAGCATTTAATATAATGATATCTGCATATAATAATAAATGTATTGCATAGTAGTCCTGCCAAAGAGGAGAAATTGGTGGCTCTAGTGGTAAAGAACTAGACTGCCAAGGCAGGAGACTTAAGAGGCTCAGGTTTAATCCCTGGGTTGGGAAGATCCCCTGGAGAATGGCATGGCGACCCACTCCAGTATTCTTGCCTGGAAAATTCACGGACAGAGAAGCCTGGTGGGCTATACAGGAACCTGGTGGGCTACATGTCCATAGGGTTGCAAAGAGATGGACATGACTGAAGTGACTTAGCACACATGGAAAGTGAAAAGACCTCTCCTGCCAATGCAGGAGACATGAGACGTGAGTTCCACCCCTGGGTCAGGAAGATCCCCTGGAGGAGGACATAGCAACTCATTCCGGTATTCTTTTTTTTTTTTTTTTATTCCAGTATTCTTGCCTGGAGAATCCCATGGACAAAGGAGCCTCGTGGGCTACAGTCCATAATGTCGCAAAGAGTCAGACACGACTGAAGCGATTTGACACCAAAGAAATTAAGTATCTGGATTAGTCTCAGGGTTAAATGCTTTACTGTCCCTTTTAGAGTCATAGCTCATGACTCCAAATTTCTTTTTATATTCTTTTTCTACTCTGCCATATAGCTTATACTTGTAGGTTAAAACATGTAAGTTGTATTCTATTGAGTTGGCCAAAAAGTTTATTCAAGTTTTTCCATAAGATGTTATGCAGAAACCCTAATGAACTTTTTGGCCGATCCAATATATTACTTGAAGTGATGCTCTTTATTAGAATAAAACATGTCCTTAGAGGGGTACTAGCTTAGTCTTACTGTGTATAACTGAATTGGATTACTCTTCATTATAAACACCTCTTGAAGAATACTCTTAAAATTTTGTGTTTTCTATATCGCTTAGTAAATAATGGTCTACTAGTGTTAATATCATATGTGCTGTAATTAATTCATAGCAGGCTAAAGGAGAATATGTCTACTCTTTTGTTGTTGCATTGTATAAATGTAGGTTTTTTGAAATTGTGTGTGGCTTATATAACTCTGAAATATATTTCAGTATGTCTTTTTCATATGAAAGAGATAAAGCTGTTAATTTCATTTTAACTTACAAAATCATGTAAATCAGTTTACATTTTATTTTAAAACACTATGGACTCTTTTATTATTTTAATTTATGGATTCTACTTTTTAAATGATCAAACAGAATTGCTTCAGCATGTTTTTTCTATTGAAATAGTGCTCATAAAAGTGAAAAATCATCTTTCTGTTTAGTATAGCCCTCATTCCCAGATAAGTGGGTCTTGGCCCTATATTTTAGAGGGCTCCACTGATTGTAAACACAAACACAGATGAAGTTCATTAAGGAACACAGGCATGTCAGCTTCTTCGAATTGGTGATATAGTACTGGCACAGATACACAGATGCCCCTAAACATGTACTCTCAAAATGAGCATAGTTCAAGCCCCAAGGAAATGCTTTTCCACATTTGTTGCCTTTGTTTTGAAAATAGAAATTAACTGTGCCCAAATGATATGAAGGGTTGTGAGTGGTATCACCACCCACGAGGCAGAATGTGAAAGAATTTGAGTGGGACATCTTAAAGTAAGAAATAAATTTTACATAACAAAGTGTTATTTTCCAGTTGGGTCAAGCATTCATCTTCTTGCTTCTCTTTGTATTTCAATTTATGATTCTAGAGGGACCATGAATTTGCAGATGTAACAACTTTTCAATATTGAGTAACTATGGAAAAGATCAAAAGATCTCTGCAAGGAGATAAAACCAATCCTAAAGGAAATCTGTCCTGAATATTCATTGGAAGGACTGATACTGAAGCTGAAGCACCTGGTGTGAAGAACTGACTCACTGGAAATGACCCTGATGCTGGGAAAGATTGAAGGCAGGAGGAGAAGGGGACCACAGAGGATGAGATGGTTGGATGGCGTCACTGACTCGATGGACATGAGTTTGAGCAAGCTCCAGGAGTTGGTGATGAACAAGGAGGCCTGACATGCTGCAGTCCATGGGGTCACAAAGAGTTGGACACAACTGAACAACTGAACTTAATTGATGGAAAAGATAAGAGAATAGATACGCTGTATTAAGAGGTTTCAGGTTAATTTATGCTTGTTGTTGTTCAGTTTCCAAGTCATGCCTGACTCTTTCTGACTCCGTGGGCTGCAGCACACCAGGCCTCCCTGTCCCTTACCATCTCCCAGAGTCTGCCCAAGTTCATGTCCATTGAATCAGTGATGCTATCCAACCATCTCATCCTCTGTTGCACTCTTCTCCTTCTGCTTTCAGTCTTTCCCAGCATCAGGGTCTTTTTCCAATGAGTTGGCTCTTCGCATAAAGTTGGCTAAAGTATTAGAATTTCAGCATCAGTCCTTTCAGTGAGTAGTCAGGGTTGATTTTCTTTAGGATTGATTGGTTAGGTCTCATTGCTGTCCAAGGGACTCTCAAGACTCTTCTCCAGCACCACAGTTCCAAAGCATCGATTCTTTGGCATTTTGCTTTCTTTATAGCTGAAATCTCATATCTGTACATGATTGCTGGAAAGACCATAGCCTTGACTATTAGGACCTTTGTCATCAAAGTGATGTCTTTTTTTAAATACACTGTATAGCTATCTTATAGCTTTCTAAGAAGTAATCATCTTCTGATTTCATGCAGTCACCGTCTGCAGTGATTTTAGAGCCTAATAAGAGGAAATCTCTCCCTGCTTCCACCTTTTCCCCTTCTATGCTGTGTGGGTCTTATTTATCCTCTTGCCTTGAAATCCACAAATGTTACAGGGTATGTCTGCTTCTATTTAGAATTTAGCTTGCCAAAAAGGACAAGGTCTAAACTATGCCAGATAACTGGAAGAAAACAAGAAATTTCAGTTACAAACATTAATTCTGGCATTTAAGACAATTGGTGGTATTAACCTGGATATTTTTTCAGCGTCGTTTCTGGAACTGACTGACCCCGAGACAAGAATTTGTTGCATGGAATGTATTAAGGCAGAACAACCAGGAACCAGTAAGGAAGGAAAAGGCACAGAAGGAGAAGAGTTAAAGTGGGACACAGTGTCAGGCAGGAGGAGCCTCTCTGTTATTCCATGGTGGTGCTCTGGAGTTCAAAGCACACATTGCCGTTGGTGCTGCTGTCAGCAATGGAGCTGGGTTCTTATACTGTGGCACCAGTCAGTCTTTGAGTAGGGCGACAGAGGAGTGGGAACATAAATACCCAGAAACTTCTCTGTCTTTGCTGGGAAAGCAGCCCCAGTAACTTGAGGTCAGTTCTCCAAAGGTAATTGTAGAATTTGGGTGGATAACTGCCAGTGTCTGCTACCCCCGGTACTTTCTCTTATGCCCTTGTGAGAAAGTTTGAGTCCGCTTTCTCTCACTGGGGCCTATCAAGTGTTCTGAGAAGGCTACTGTGAATAAACTGTTTCAATCAAGAGTTGCATAATCTAATGCATCTAGGAACCATTTTGTCATGTGTCTGTCAGTATCCAGGGAATGCATTTTGAGAAACACTTTTCTGGGATTTGTGTGATTTATTTATTTTTTCCTAAAACTATATGCTCTCTTTTAACTCTCTCAATTTATGTTAGCCCCTTTATACGGAATATAATTTTTCATTAGAAAAAATGCTGTAGGATGCTTTTCTGTCTCTTGTGATACACATCACCAACAACAAAGGTTTGTGTTTTTTTGTTTTGTTTTGTTGGTGGCTATGTATACATCACCTCTTTCCCCACATTACCTACAAAGATAAGATAGTATTTAGATTTCAAATACAATGTTTAGCACTACTACACAGAACAAACAGAGACGGGTAACTAATATGTATATATTCAATTGACCTAATTAAACATCACTTAAGGTTTTATACTGATTTCCCCCCCAAATTTTTATTTGAATATCTGGGCTAGGAAATTTTGAAGTTAATTTCAACACTGAATATTTCCCAAGCCAAGAAGAAATAAAAATCAAACACAGTTCAGCTTCTTTTGAGGCCAATATGTGCTAAACCAAAGTGGTGATCTAATTCTGAAGAAGTTATCAGCAGTGAACACAGGAAAATGATGCCAAGGAGTTAAGTATATAGACAGATTTCTTACCCGTTTTGAGGACTATCTATAATACAGGTTGGCATAAGTGATTAAAGCACCTATTAGCCTTAAGATATTACTGTTTAAAAGATTTGAAGTGTTTTTATTTATTCTAAATAGGAAAAATAATGATCAGAGTTCAAAAAGGCAAAGATTTTGCATGCTTAATCCATTGATAATGATTAGAGCATACCTAAATAAAATTTTCAGGGAGAAAATTGAACCAAATCACTAAGGAGTAGTATTCGACCTTCTATTTTTATTATGAGTTTATTGATATGAACTTCGTTAGAACCTGATGCTTTTTACTAAAGACGAAAGGTCACATAATCTGTGGGGATTTGCCTGAGAAATGGGATGAGAAGTCAGTAATGGCCTAAGGAGCTGGAGTATCCCAAGGCCCATTGGGGAGTTCTGACCTCATGCAGTGGTTAGGACCAGCCATCCCTCTGCTCAGCCATGGCAGCGGTTGACTTTTTGCATCTCTTCCTCCAAGGACCTCACTCACTCCATGCCTTCACTATCACTTAGGTTCATGACCCCCAAATCTAAATCTCCAGTTCTAAATTCACTCACAGGTACAAAACTACATGTAGTTAAACTTGTCATTAGTTTTTTTTTTTTTTTTGCCTCTGGTCTCTCAAATTCAAGATATCCCAAATCAAACACATTAACTTCTCTGAATTGTTTTTACATTAACTGTTTGGGTTAATTTCCTTACTACCTATAGTTGTCCATGTTACAAACCTCAAACCCCATCCAATCCATTGTGTATTAGTTGATTTTACTTTCTAATCATCTTCTCTGTTTATACAACTCCCCTAGTCCAGGTTCCTAACTATTCTAGAATATTGTAAAAACCCTTCTGACTTGTCATTCAAACCCAGTGTTTCTCCTCTCAGATTTATCTTTTTTCAGTATTATCAAGGTTGTTTCCCCAAAACAAAGATGAGTTAGATTATGTAACCTTTGTTTAGAACAAATCAACCCATAAGTACACAGCAATTGCCTTTGGTATCTCCTTCCTGCTGATAGAATGAAATCATTATCTCTTCACAACTGTTTAACTTTTCTCACTTTTCCATCCACCTCATATCTCTTATGCCGTACTAGAAATCTCTTGCTTTTTCCGAATATTTCCAAGTATTCCATACATTTTTACACCTTCATGTTCTTACTACTACTTAGAGACAACTTCCACAGGCACTAGAAGAAACATGAGTTTAGCAACGGGTATCATTCGCTCAATAATAAAATAATGCCCAACAACTATCGAGCTTTCCTGATATGCCAGATACTGTGGTAGCCCTGCCTGTGGATTATCTCTGAATTCTCACATCCTTCTGAGGCTCATTGCTTTTTCAAGGAGGGAAGGGAAGCTCCAAAAGCTTATGTTACTTGTACAATGTCTTACTGGTAATGAATAGCAGCGCTGCTTCAACAAAGGTTAGTAGAGATGGTTAACTAAGGATGTGTCAAGTATCATAAGCAAGCCACCTCATAAGCACAATATTGCAATCAGCGGAATCGTCTTCCTTTCTCTCCTTTCTTCTCACAAGAGACATTAATGACGCCAGCATCTATGACAGGATGGGTGCTAGCTCCAATCTAACATTCATCAAATATGGAACAGTTAGCTTGGAACTTGGAGGAGGGAAGGGACCGTGAAGAAAGGCATTCAGTGTGGTGCTCAGGACGAGGTGCAGGTATAGGAGTTTTGCAGACAAGTCTTGAAGCCTCACTTCATTCCTTATTCTGTGTGTGATTTTGGGCAAGTCATTTTACCAGAGCCCCAGACAGCCTAAGTTCTAAAATAGGCCTGAAATACCTACTTTGGAAAGCCTACTTGAAAATTCAATGGGGATTAAAAAAAAAAAAAAAAAAAAAAGCTCAATGGGTAATTTCAGTCAGGGGTGAGCACACAGTGGCTGTTCAGAATGAGATTTTGCTCTCCATTACAGAGACTGGGATACCTAGTCTCGGACAGAGAGGGGGCATCCCAGGGAAGCCACTTACTTTTTAAGATGTTGGTAAAATCTTGTTTTTTTAATGAAAACTTCCCTGATCATTTCATCATCTCTAATCTGAAAACATTTTGCTTAAACTTTTAAATAGTGCTTGATTTATATTAAAGTGAGTTGTGTATACATTTTGATCTTACTCATCTTTGCATCGTTAAAGCTCAGTAAATGCTTAAGAAATTTTCATCAAACTGTAATAAATTATTCAACTTAAATCAAGAAGAATCTAAGAAGAATATACTTTCAGAATTGTGTGAGTTTTAGAAATAGGTGAGTGAATGGTAACGTTTATATTTAGAGTAAGGGATAATATCTGGTGATATTTTAGATTTACCCAAAGCCATCCTTTATTGCTGTGTTCTTATTGATGTAAAGTGAAGCTCACACTTTAGATTTGCCTTAATTGATTTCAACAAGCATTCATTTAGTGTTTCATTTAGAATTTGTGATTCTTTCATCCATAAAACAGAACAAGTCTTATCCTCTGTGTTCTCCAAGACATTTGTCAGACTCTTGTCAGAGATATGATTTCTGAAGGGAAAAAAAAGTTCCTTTGTGTGCTTTGTTAGAATAACCCTTATCTGAAATGTCTTGTATTTTTAGGCATATGTTTGCATACAGCTGAGGAAGAAAAAGCCCAAGGAACTACCCAAACATATAAGAACAATAATCACAACTATAAAATAATATCTCCCTCCATATACACTGCTCTTTTTTGAATCACAAAAATACCAGAAGAAAAATAATTCATGTTTTCCCTAATATCTCAGATACATCACATCCTTCTACATCACTCTCAATTGTTAAGAACCAGATCTTTAGATGAGATAGCCGAGTCAAGCCTTTTGCCATGTTTAGATGACAATACTTTTCGTATTTTGACCACAATGTAAAATCTCCCTAGAGTATGACAGTTGACATTCTTTAGCACAGGGAAGCCATTAACATCTGTCATGTGATTGCTTGGAGGATAATGAGAAACTTTGGACTTGTGGGCTGGAAAGAAATGACTTTATTCTTAGTAAAATAAATCTAAATAATACAAAAGCGGTGGGAGTGTTGCTAAATATTTCTGGAGACCCTTGAGGCGCTTCGGGAAAAACATGAATCATGTTAGTAATGATTTTGCTTCTCTGTCTCCTAACTCTGACAATTTAAAAATATCATACAGGCGCGACCTGTGTTTTAAACTCTACCTCTGCCTCCAGGAGGCTGTCCTCGGGGCTTTGCCTGCAGGGAGGTCACCGGGAGTCGATGCCAATCAGGCAGGGTGCCTCACAGGCAGCAGGTCACCTCCAGGACTCTCACGGCACAGGCAGATTTTAGAACAGCAGAAACACTAGCAGTGTGTTGAAACAAAACAAAATACGGTTGTTTATCATACTCCTTAAAAGGAGCCCAAGGTTTTTCTCGAAGTCCTTCACCCTCTGCTCCTGTCCAACAAATGCACTCAACTGAGCTAGTAGGCTCTGTCTATTCAGGGATCATCATAGGGATCTCTGATGAGTTGAGTTTAAAGGGAGGGTTAAGTTTTCACCCTGAAGTTTTCTACCTTCTGTCAGATGTTTTAATGTAATCTTAACATCCATTCTGTTTAATAATCTTTTGTCCAATAGACATAAATAAAACATAAATATGTGCAATAAGTTAGCTTTCTAATGGAAAGAATCCTTGCCAAGATTCTGCAGTGAGCTGGTCAATGGAGATAATGTGGTGCATTAGAACAGTAGCTGACAGTTCATTGTTCTCTCAATAAGTATAGATGTAGCATTGATGGGAGCCTTTGAATAGGATGGAACAAAGCAGTGAGTAGCCAACAGTCTTTTGTAGATGTGATTTTAGTAAGAATTTCATATCAGGTCAAGTAAATTTTTTTTGTTAATACTAGAAAATTTGTACTCAGATTTCAAAAAATAGCATGCATTTCTTTGCATATGAACTTTTGGCTAAACATTGTTGATTCTGTATATAAATAACATAAAAATAATTGGAAGCCCTATTTCTAACCTGTGCACTAAGTTAATTTTTTTCTTGAGTGAAGGAAAAAGGTTTGCTTTGTGTTTCCCCTAAGACAGTGAAATCACTCGAGTTTACTGAAAAGGCCTTGACATTGAAGCTGCGAGTTATGTTCTGGTCTTGCCTTTCTATTTGACTTTGGGCAATTTACTCACTGTCTCAAGTTTACAATTTCATCTTTTGTGTTTGAAGATTTGAGATCCCATGATCACAGAAGTTCAACTCTAGAGTTTTATGAACAAACATAAATATATGACCACGTCTTTCACTATCCTAAGTTGGTCATGCAAGGCATCAAGCCTGTTTACATACCACTGCAGCTTACATTTATTAGTGATGATGTTCTTATGGTACTTAATTTTAATCAAGTTTTCAAAGTTATCTTAATTAAGGTTTACCTGTGTTCTTTTGTTGGGATTCAGTAAACAGTTTGTATTGTCCCTTTCTCCTAAATTATTATTCACTTTTCTTTTTTGCCTACACCTCATTTCAAGGTTAAAACTTGATTATCAACAGCACAAATGTCTCTGAATAGTTCCTAAAATAGTGAGGGACAGTCTCTACAGCTCCTTGAAGTTCTTTCTTTTGTCCATTTTCTTTCGGCTTGACTATGTCCTCATTTTTCCCCCTTTTCCTCTCCATATCGCAAAGACCAATCTTTTTTTCTAATTACTAGACACCTTGGAGAAGGAAATGGCAAGCCACTCCAGTGTTCTTGCCTGGAGAATCCCAGAGACGGGGGAGCCTGGTGGGCTGCCGTCTCTGGGGTCACACAGAGTCGGACACGACTGAAGTGACTTAGCAGCAGCAGCAGCAGACACTTTGAGAGTACTGCTTCACAGAACACGCACCTTTGTAACCGCATGTGCTATCGCCTGCCCTGAAGTTAATGTGTGGCAAGTGCTTGAAAGAATGCTCAGCTTGGTACTGTCATTGAGCGGGCAGCCCATAAAAGGAGATTACTTTCCCCTAAGAGTAGATATTCCCTGCTGTATTGTTGTAAATCTCAATTTCACTGATCAAGGCTTTTTCCTCGATTTACCATTAAATTATTTAGTTAGGACTCAAGAGTGTAGTGGGTAGCTGTAGCAGAGACAATTGATATCTGTATTCCTTATCTGTCTCATTGTTTTGGCCACTTATCCTGTCTCGGGCATTGTTGACCAGTTCTGCTTTGGCCCTCACAGTTGGAATGCAGGTATCACTTGACTCTATTTCCTCTTATGATCACACTGAGGATTTCTCCTCCTGCCCTGGGGCTTCCTTGTTGATACTGAGGCATAAGATCCCCAAGGATCTGCTTGGCATTTACACAAGTACAGTCCAGAAGTTCATGGGAGGAGAGGAGGAACAGAGGCCTAGGGACAGGAAATGAACACTCTGCAGAACAAATCTTTTTGACAAATGCAAAATGACACTAGGAGATACAGTCTTCCCCTTTCCTTGACCTAGAGAAACTTCCCACTTCTAAGGAACAAGAAGGATCTTCCAATATTCAGCAATCATTTGCACTTTATACCAACTCCATAAAATGCCCACTTATTAGCTCATCTATTCTCTGCCTCATTCTCCTCTCACTCTTGAGTTTGCATTCTCTTATGAAGTAGAAGGATGTGAGCTTTTGTTTCAGACTTTGTTTTCTGCAAGACTAAGACATTGGTCAATTTAGACAATATTTATAAACATAGAGAACCATTCGTGGTCTGATGAACTGTTACAGAGAGGATGTATGAGAGTGGAAGATTATGGAGGTCACTTGCATTAACTAGTTATCTATACCTCATGTAGATCCTGCCTGACTTTCTTAAATGTCATGCTCTATGGCAGGGTAGAAATGCACTGAGATAGAAAAAGCAGCACTCATCAGTTCATGAGCATTCTCTCTTTTCTGTTTTGCAGATGAAAGCCTTTCCCAAATGAGAGGGGCAAAAATATTATTGAAACCAACTCCATTTCCCAGATTTCTTTTTTTAAGATATGCTCATTTTAAAATGCTTTTTATAGTATTTCAACAGAGGTAGGTAGTAAGAAGAGATTTTAGAAGTACAATATTGACTGTACATTAATGTTGCAAGAGAATGTATATCTTTTATCCCTGTATCACATCTGCCAACCTCATGGAAACAAACAGGTTTTTAGAAAAACAAGAAAGTAGATATTCTCATACTCCACAAATACTTGAGTGTCTGCTCTGTGTGAGGTACTGGAAATTTAGCAGTAAATAAAATAAGCCAGATTCCTGCTTTCATGGAGCTTATGTTCCAGAGAAGTGAAATAGACAACAATAAAAAGTACACACAAATGTTAACAAGATAAATTTTAAAGGTGATAGTGCAGTAAGGATAAGAAACAGTGATGTAGAGTGAAAATGTTGAAGGGATCTGCCTTAGATTAGTGTTAAGAGGAGAGGCTTCCTTATGGAGGTGATAAGAGCACTGAAATTTTCCTAACAGCTGACTAGACAATACCTAGGATAGAGAATTCCACACCAAAATAAAATCAAGTGAAAGATCTAAAATGGGTTATAAATTAGTATAGAAAAGGAAAAGAAAAAGCTTGTTTGGCTTGAGGGTGATGCCCAGAGCTATAGCGGGAAATGAGATAAGAGAGATTAGAAATTACCAGCATTTCATTTTAGGCCACATTTATGTATTTGGGCTTATTCTAAGTGCAGTCAAAATCCATTAAAGATTTGGATATCATATAAAAGAACATATAATCCATTTCATTGGACTCTTGCAACAGTTGGATACTGATATTCAGTTCAGTTCAGTCGCTCAGTCATGTCCGACTCTTTGCGACTCCATGAATAACAGGACACCAGGCTTCCCTGTCCATCATCAACTCCCGGAGCTCACTCAAACTCACGTCCATCGAGTCGGTGATGCCATCCAGCCATCTCATCCTCTGTCGTCCCCTTCTCCTTCTGCCCACAATCCCTCCCAGCATGAGGGTCTTTTCCAATGAGTCAACTCTTCGCATGAGGTGGTCAAATTATTGGAGTTTCAGCTTAAACATCAGTCCTTCCAATGAACACCCAGGACTGATCTGCTTTATGATGAACTGGTTGGATCTCCTTGCAGTCCAAGGGACTCACGAGCATCTTCTCCAATGCCACAATTCAAAAGCGTCAATTCTTCTCTGCTCAGCTTTCTTCACAGTCCAACTCTCACATCCATACATGACTACTGGAAAAGTATAGACTTGATTAGATGGACCTTTGTTGGCAAAGTAATGTCTCTGCTTTTTAATATGCTATCTAGGTTGACCATAACTTTCCTTCCAAGGAGTAAGCTTCTTTTAATTTCATGGCTGCAGTCACCATCTGCAGTGATTTTGGAGCACCCCCCCCCCCCGCCGCCCGCCAAAAAGTCTGAGAGTGTTTCCACTGTTTCCCCATCTATTTCCCATGAAGTGATGGGACCAGATGCCGTGATCTTCGTTTTCTGAATGTTGAGATTTAAGCCAACTTTTTCACTCTCCACTTTCATCAAGAGGCTTTTTAGTTCCTTTTCACTTTCTGCCATAAGGGTGGTGTCATCTATATATCTGAGGTTATTGATATTTCTCCCAGCAATCTTGATTCCAGCTTGTGCTTCTTCCAGCCCAGCGTTTCTCATGATGTACTCTGCTTATAAGTTAAATAAGCAGGGTGACAATATACAGGCTTGACGTACTCCTTTTCCTATTTGGAAGTAGTCTGTCGTTCCATGCCCAGTTCTAACTGTTGCTTCCTGACCTGCATATAGGTTTCTCAAGAGGCAGGTCAGGTGGTCTGGTATTCCCATCTTTCAGAATTTTCCACAGTTTACCCACACAGTCAAAGGCTTTGGCATAGTCAGTAAAGGAAAATAAATGTTTTTCTGAAACTCTCTTGCTTTTTTGATGATCCAGCAGATGTTGGCAATTTGATCTCTGGTTCCTCTGCCTTTTCTAAAACCAGCTGGAACATCTGGAAGTTGATAGTTCACGTATTGCTAAAGCCTGGCTTTGAGAATTTTGAGCATTACTTTACTAGCGTGTGAGATGAGTGCAATCGTGTGGTAGTTTGAGCATTCTTTGGCATTGCCTTTCTTTGGGATTGGAATGAAAACTGACCCTTTCCGGTCTTGTGGCCACTGCTGAGTTTTCCAAATTTGCTGGCATATTGAGTGCAGCACTTTCACAGCATCATCTTTCAGGATTTGAAATAGCTCAACTGGAATTCCATCACCTCCCCTAGCTTTGTTCGTAGTGATGCTTTCTAAGGCCCACTTGACTTCACATTCAGAAAACGAAGATCATGGCATCCGGTCCCATCACTTCATGGGAAATAGATGGGGAAACAGTGAAAACAGTGTTGGACTTTATTTTTCTGGGCTCCAAAATCACTACAGATGGTGACTGCAGCCATGAAATTAAAAGACGCTTACTCCTTGGAAGGAAAGTTATGACCAACCTAGAGAGCATATTCAAAAGCAGAGACATTACTTTGCCAACAAAGGTTCATCTAGTCAAGGCTATGGTTTTTCCTGTGGTCATGTATGGATGTGAGAGTTGGACTGTGAAGAAGGCTGAGTGCCGAAGCATTGATGCTTTTGAACTATGGTGTTGGAGAAGACTCTTGAGAGTCCCTTGGACTGCAAGGAGATCCAACCAGTCCATTCTGAAGGAGATCAGCCCTGGGATTTCTTTGGAGGGAATGATGCTAAAGCTGAAACGCCAGTACTTTGGCCACCTCATGTGAAGAGTTGACTCATTGGAAAAGACTCTGATGCTGGGAGGGATTGGGGGCAGGAGGAGAAGGGGACAGCAGAGGATGAGATGGCTGGATGGCATCACTGACTCGATGCACGTGAGTCTGAGTGACCTCCGGGAGTTGTTGATGGACAGGGAGGCCTGGCGTGCTGCGATTCATGGGGTCACAAAGAGTCGGACACAACTGAGCGACTGATCTGATCTGATCTGACTTCATATTCCAGGATGTCTGGCTCTAGGTGAGTGATCACACCATCGTGATTATCTGGGTCGTGAAACTCTTTTTTGTACAGTTCTTCTGTGTATTTTGCCACCTCTTCTTAATAACTTCTGCTTCTCTTAGGTCCATACCATTTCTGTCCTTTATCGAGCCCATCTTTGCATGAAATGTTCCCTTGGTATCTCTAATTTTCTTGAAGAGGTCTCTAGTCTTTCCCATTCTCTTGTTTTCCTCTATTTCTTTGCATTGATCGCTGAGGAAGGCTTCCTTATCTTTCCTTGCTATTCTTTGGAACTCTGCATTAAAATGGGAATATCTTTCATTTTCTTCTTTGCTTTTCGCTTTTTTTCTTTTCACAGCTATTTGTAAGGCCTCCTCAGACAGCCATTTTGCTCTTTTGCATTTCTTTTCCATGGGGATGGTCTTGATCCTTGTCTCCTGTACAATGTCACTAACCTCCGTCCATAGTTCATCAGGCACTCTGTCTATCAGGCCAGGGGACCGAGGAATGAGGCAGCGGATCAGAGGCTTGGTGAGAGCAGGGCTGCCCTGGCTCCTGTAGGGACGATCACCCGCCACGTCCATGGACTGGCCTCCAACACCGCCGGCCTGCCCTGGCCGCCATGTTGGGAGGAAAGGATGCTGATAGGCACATGCTGCTGCTAAGTCGCTTCAGTCTTGTCTGATTCTGTGCGACCCCATAGACGGCTGCCCACCAGGCTCCCCCGTCCCTGGGATTCTCCAGGCAAGAACACTGGAGTGGGTTGCCATTTCTTTCTCCAATGCATAAAAGTGAAAAGTGAAAGTGAAGTCACTCAGTAGTGTCTGACTCTTAGCAACCCCATGGACTGCAGCCTACCAGGCTCCTCCATCCATGGGATTTTCCAGGCAAGAGTACTGGAGTGGGGTGCCATTGCCTTCTCTGATAGACATATAGTGATATCTTATTATTGTTTTAATTTTCTTATCTCTGATGACATATAATATGGAGCATCTTTTCATATGTTTGTTTGCAATTTTACATTTTCTTTAGTGAGGTGACTACTAATATCTTTGAACCATTTTTAAATTGGATTGTTTGTATTCTTGTTGTTGAGTTTTAAGTGTTCTTTTTATATTTTGGACAACAGTCCTTCATCAGATGTGTCTTTTGCAAATATTTTCTCCTAGCCTGTGGCTGTGAGAAAGGCAGTGTCTTTCAGAAAGTAAAAGTTTTACTTTTTAATGCAGTCTCGATGATCAATTCTTCCTTTCAGGAATTGTGCCTTTGATGTTGTATCTGAAAAGTCATAATCAAACACAAGATCATCTGAATTTTCTCCTTGTCTTCTAGAAGTTTGATAGTTTGGGGTTTTACAGTTAGGTTTATGATGAGGAAGTTCAGTTGTTGTAACAGATTTTTTTCCATTGTATTGCTGTTGCTGTTTTGTCAAAATCAGTTGACTTTATTTACAGGGATTGGTTTCTGGGCTTAATATTCTGTTCCAAAATTGATCTATTTGTTTGATATTTCACCAGTACCACATTGTCTTTATTATTATAGTGTTATGGTAAGGGTAGAAGTCAGATACTATCTGTCCTCTAATTGTTTTTCTCCTTCTAAAATGGATTGGCTATTCTGGGTATTTTGCCTCTCCATATAAAGTTTACAATAAGATTGCTCATGTCTTTAGAATAACTTGCTGGGATTTTATTTGGGATTGCACTGACTCTATAAAAAAAATTTGGAAAAATTGACGTCTTAACAGTATTTAGTCTTCCTATACATGAATGTGGAATATATATCCATTTATTTAGTTATTCTTTTATTTCATTTATCAGTGTTTGGTAGTTTTCTTCATGTATCATATATATCTTATACTTATTAGATTTATACCAAAGTATTCATTTTTGGGCATACTCATATAAATGATACTATGTTTTAAATTTCCAGTTCTACTTTTAGATTGCTGATATGTAGAAAAACAATTGACTTTTATATATTAACCTTGAATCTTGCAATCTTGCATTTTCTTATTAGTTTCAGGAGTATTTTCAATTCTTTCTGATTATCTCCACAGTCATTTGATCTGTGAACAAAGATAGTTTTATATGTCTTCCTCCCCATTCTGTATATCTTTAATTTCCTTTTCTTGTCTTATTGCATCAGCTAGAGTAATGAGGGAGGGCATCCTTACTTTGAACCTGATCTTAGTGATTTCTTAACCAACACCAATGTTATGTTACATCTGGGTTTCTTAAATTTCAATTTCTGAAATTTTTTTTATTGCTTAATCAAGTTGAGTCAGAGCTTCCTATTGCTTGCAGCTAGATGGTAAGCTGAGAAAGTCTATGCTTCACCCCTCCCCTATGGGGGGGAAAATGCCTTACAAACTAGAAATGGAGTGCAAGCAAGGTGAAAATGTAATTCCATAGTGCACTACATTAACAGTAACTTATGGGGCAGTAAACCCAAGAAATGTTTTAGGTATTTCTGTTAAATTATATCTATTGCCTCCATCTAAATGCAGTGTACCTTCCCTGACATCCAATGAACCCTGTGTAAACTTTGCCTATGCTGTTTATGTTCTTACTTATAGTTGTATAGGAGTTTATCTTATGTGTCCAGCTTATAATCTTCAAAGTCCATGTTTTTACTGCTTGTACAAGTATGTACTTTTATACCAGTAGGAACAGAGAAAGCCTTTTTCAAATAAATGAATAAATTGTATACAGGGTTTTAGGATGTCAGAAGAAGGTGAGGTCATTGAAAAGAGGCTTACCCTACTTCATAAATACAGTTGAAGTGAAGTGAAGTTGCTCAGTCTTGTCTGACTCTTTGCGACCCCACGGGCTGTAGCCTACCAGGCTTCTCCGTCCATGGGATTTTCCAGGCAAGAGTACTGGAGTGGGTTGCCATTTCCTTCTCCAATAAATACAGTTAAGATAACTAGAAAAGGCTTCAAAGGAAAATTTGAGCTGTAGCTTGAAAGATTTAGTGAAGTTTAAATAAGTAAATAGACTAAAATTTGAAACAGAGACATTAAGTTATGTGGAAAGTGATATTACAGAAATGTTAATCTAGAGGGAAGATGAATAGACAAAAGGAATATTTAGAAAAAAAATGAAGAATTGTGTAGCTGTAATTAGAGATAAAACGTGATAAGTAGTTTGGAGTCAAATTGGGAGGATCATGAATGCTAAAGAGTTTACCATTGCCCTTTAAAAATTAAAAGAGGAACTAGATTAGAAACAGAGACATTGTTATATAAAAGTGACATTTTATAGGAATATTAATTGAAAATTCCTCCTTCCTTGTCCCTTGTCACATGAATATAAGCATTTCAACTTTCATTTATGACTGTCTATCCTTCTAGTTCAATGCTCCAAGCCATATGATGACTAAGGAAAACAATTTTGACCTTGGTATTTTCTGAATGTATGGTATTGCTGATGAGTATACATGGTTATAGGATTCAATACAACAGAATTCAAAAACTATATTCTTTATGACCATGCTTTTCCTCTTTGCCTGTGTCTTTCTTTCTGCAGCCCCCTCCTCACTCCAGGTTACTTCTTCGCTGTCCTTACTAGATGAGAGGGAGGGTGTTTTCTTCTGCAGTTTGAGTAGAGTTAGCATCTGTGGCTGTAGAGAGAAGAAGAAGAGATTGAATGTTAATGAAGTGCTAAAGGAAGGGGGGGGGGGGTTCCCAGGTGGTGCTAGTAGTAAAGAATCCATCTCAGTGCAGGAGATGTAAGAGATGTGGGTTCAATCCCTGGGTCAGGAAGATTCCCTGGAGGAGGGCATGGCACCCCACTCCCATATTCTTGCCTGGAGAATCCCTTGGACAGAGGAGCCTGGTGAGCCATGGTCCATAGGGTCGCAAAGAGTCGGACATGACTAAAGCAACGTCGCACTAAAGGAAAAGAGAAAACTAAAATGAGCAGCAGTATTACAGAAAATGTGAGCCATGAGCATTTTGAATAACTGCTACCAAGTTTAATATGGAATTTTGGAAAAAGTCAGGACAGTAGAGAAAGTATCTCAAATATTGACTTTTCCACAGTGTAGGTCTTCAGTGATATTAAATTATGTTCCAGTGATGGTTGGTAGGTTAAGCAGTGTAGTCTGGTCACAAGCCCAAGAATACCTAGGCATAGTCCCAAGAGAAGTTTGTAATCAAATGCAGCTTGCAGAGAGAGTTTCAAATCTTACATGATTTTCATAATGAATGTTTTGGATTTCCACAGTATGTTTTCCTATGCTCATTTTCATTTAGATGGAGGGGGGAGATTTCAAGAATCTATGCCTTATATTTTTTTATTTCAATTCCTTAAGGTACCCAGAATTTCCTTGCCAGAAGGATCCATGTAAAAATTAGAATCCATCTTGAAATTCAACTAAAGACTGCATCCCTAAATTGTTTCAAAAAATTGAAAGCTGAGCATATTGTAATCCTCAGAGCTGTCCCTAGACAGACAATATTGCAGAAGTTTTTGCCCATGTGTCTTTGTTTTGCAAATGAATATGCAACATTACATTAGAGCAACAAAAAAAATTAATCTTGGATTTGAAGAACCTAACAAATGCTGAATTGAAAAACAAGTTGGTTAACCTTAGATAAAAAGAAAAGAAGTGTCAAGTAAATTTATTTATTAATGTCTCAAATTTTATAATGATTTTCCCATTGAAGGTCAAGGGAAAGGGGGAAGGACTGGAAATTGCATGTAGTATTAAATGCTGTTTTAAATGAATATTTATTGTTGTTGCTGTAAATACCATATAAAAAAGTAAATTATTCAAATATTACTTAGAAATGTATTCTTATAAAAGGCACCAGGCACATAGCCAATATGATTGTAAAACAAAGAGGCAACAACAACAAAAAATAAATTAGTACCATTTTCAGAAACCACTGTTTAGAATACCTCTCATGACTCAGATTGTTAGAATTCTGGTATAAAAACTTGTGGAATTAGTCTTTGCATTCTCATGCAGATATTGCAATGAAAATAACTTCTTGTTTGATGTGGTATAATGGATAATCTGTAGAAAAGTTTGTCTATTTTAGTCTCTCTCAAAGTTGCATTTTTAACAGCTTCTAGTGTGCTTCCTGATAAATTGAAATACATTGGGCATCCTGATTTAAATGATAAAAAGTCATAACTTTGTTTTCTACAAAGCTGAATACTAACAGTGTCTGCAAAGAGACTTGAAAAATCAAGATAAACATTTATTCACTTCAAAATTTAGTTTGGAATATTCTAACTAAACATTTTCTCTATGAGGGACTTTATTCCAGGTAGTTTGATAAAGAGATCTTTCAATAAATAGGTTATATCTAATTGAAGACAGCTGAGAAATCTGTATGCAGGTCAAGAAGCGACAGTTATAACTGTACATGGAAGAAGAAAATGGTTCCAAATAGGGAAAGGGGTACATCAAGGATGTATATTGCCACCTTGCTTATTTAACTTATATGCAGAGTGCTGCTGCTGCTGCTAAGTCACTTCAGTTGTGTCCAACTCTGTGTGACCCCATAGACGGCAGCTCACCAGGCTCCCCCGTCCCTGGGATTCTCCAGGCAAGAACACTGGAGGGGGTTGCCATTTCCTTCTCCAATTCATGAAAGTGAAAAGTGAAAGTAAAGTCGCTCAGTCAAGTCCGACCCTCAGCGACCCCATCGACCGCAGCCTTCCAGGCTCCTCCATCCACGGGATTCTTCAGGCAGGAGTACTGGAGTGGGGTGCCATTGCCTTCTCCGATATGCAGAGTATATCATGTGAAATGCTGGGTTGGATGAAGCACAAGCTGGAATCAAGATTGCTCAGAGAAATATCAATAACTTCAGATACACTGATGACACCACCCCTATGACAGAAAGCAAAGAAGAACTAAAGAGCCTATTAATGAAAGTGAAAGAATTGGCTTAAAACTTAACAGTCAGAAAACTAAGATCATGGCATCTGGTCCCATCACTTAATGGCAAATAGATGGGGAAACAATGGAAATAGTGAGAGACTTTATATTCTTGGGCTCCAAATGGTGACCTCAGCCATGAAATTAAAATATGCTTGCTCCTTGGAAGAAAAGCTATGACCAACCTAGACAGCATATTTAAAAGCAGAGACATTACTTTGCCATCAAAGGTCCATCTAGTCAAGGCTATGGTTTTTCCTGTAGTCATGTACGGATGTGAGAGTTGGACCATAGAGAAAGCTGAGCACCAAAGTATTGATGCTTTTGAACTGTAGTGTTGGAGAAGACTCTTGAGAGTCCCTTGGAGTGCAAGGAGATCCAACCAGTCCATCCTAAAGGAAATCAGTCCTGAATATTCATTGGAAAGACTGATGTTAAAGCTGAAACTCCAATACTTTGGCCATCTGATGCAAAGAACTGATTCTTTGGAAAAGATCCTGATGCTTGGAAAGATTGAAGGTGGGAGTAGAAGGGGACAACAGAGGATGAGATGGTTGGATGGCATCACTGACTCAATGGACATGAGTTTGAGTAGGCTCAGGGAATTCATGATGGACATGGAGGCCTGGCATCCTACAGTCCATGGGTCACAAAGAATCGGACCTGACTGAGTGACTGAACTGAACTGATCAGTTGATAGCTTCACTTTCAGAGTCTTGGCAAAGAAAACCATCACATACTACTCAGTGGTATCAGAGAGCTGTTGGCAGAAATGGTTGGATTAAGAATTGATCTCCATCCTCTGCACATTCTGTAAATGAGTTCAGTTGGTTGTAAAGTATGTTTCTGGCCTTTCCCTTTTCTTACCCTGCCCCTCCCCTCCAATCTTATTTCTCTCATTGCCATGTCCCTTTTAGTATGACTACCTCTGGTAATGATATTTGGGACTATGAGGTATGCTATTGAAATTTTTTCTCGTTTAATAGGGGCTTTATTCTATAATTTATTCAACTTTCCAGTGTGATTTCACTGTACACCTTAACCCATTAGAGTGAGAAATTGGCACACAGACAGGTTCAGTGTTTCAGTCCCAGAATTAGTGACCAATTATAAACACATAATTTTGTTCTCTCACTTTTTAATATGGCCCTTTTCCCATGGTACTTCAGTCAAATGACATAAAATGTTTTGTTGGGAGGAGTCTTTTCAGCAGAGGGTCTCAGATTCAGCTCTACCTGCTGTCCAGCATGGCCACTCTTTTCATATCATTCCCAAGACTCTTTGAGGCAAAACAGCATCAGTTGTGACCTTGATAACAGAGCCTGCTCTGAGTTTGAGGCTGATCCTCCCAGGCCTGAGAAAGCTTCCTTGTCACAAGCCTTGACTTTGCTGGGATCCTTTGTCTTTTTAGCAATGGACAGGGAGGCCTGGCATGCTGCCGTTCATGGGGTCACAAAGAGTCGGACATGACAGAGCGACTGAACTGAACTGAACTGAACTTCTGAGTCATTGGGCTCTGAGTTGAAGTTGATTGAGAAATTTAAAGAGAAGATAACTGTCAGGTCATATGTTTTAAGAAATAATACTTATATATGTGATGGCTACACAGATATGATTAAGAATTGCTTAGCTCAGAATCATGTATACCGTATTACTTGTTATAGCATTTAATGTGAATATGTTTAGTAAAACTTTTTGTACTTATTTAAAATAGAGGTATTAAATGGCTTTAGAATATTTCCTTTCTATCAATTTCGTTGAACGTCTTGGAAATAAATTCAGATTCAACTGAATGAATCCAAGATGTTTTATTTAATTCCTATGGTAAGTACTACTTTGTGATTCACTTAAAATTATATTAATTATTAATTTTTAGGAGTTTTGACTTTGTTATACTTGAGAAGTTACTCTTTATGTGAAGGACATTTGAAAATAAAAATAACTATCGACGGTGCTTACATGGCTAGTTCTTAGCTCTGCTTATTTTTCTTTCTCAGTTCACTAATAAGCTAGAGACTTGTGGTGAATTGCCTTTAGGGACAGAATTGGTGATATCTATCTATCCCCTTAACAATCTGCAAATGATTTCTATTAATAGATTCTAAAAATTAGTCAATTGTGCAAGGCGTTCTCATCTTTCTAACTTACTTAAATTCCTACGGAACATTTGGAGACATTTGGAGAGAAGAACAAATCTTTTTTGGTCTGTAAGCACTCTATTGACCAACATTTTCTACTTTCTTTATCTTTCAAAGTATTTGGCAGCTAGTACTCTGATTTCTTTTTAAGTCCTTTCTCCTTTGGAATAGGAAGTTTTCCAGAAATATTGCAATAAATGATAATTCCCTTTATTTAGGCTTACTTTCATTGACTTCTCCTTAATTTTTCAACTACAACTCTCAAATTTATCAGAATGTCAAATACTGATATATATATCTCATATATATATATATATATATATGCTTGTTATCTTTTTCTTTTCTTATTCATCTTTAAAACTGAGTTTAAATATCAGAAGCCTTATACTTCCCCCCAAGAAGTGAAATTAGGAGCTGAGAAATAGGAATGATCTAATTATCTAAACAACATTAGCAGACAAACAAGGATTACCATGTTAGCATCTGACATGAAGTACAGAAATCATAACAAAACAATTAGAAAAGGAGAGAGGGGAAGCATATGAGGAAGAAAACTTAAAAATAAGAAAAGGAAGAAAATGAAGAACAAGATACTACACAAGATTGACACGCAGGGAAAAAAGCTTAAATTAAAAATCTGATGATAAAAGTTAATTAAGAAAGAAATGAAAAGTGAAATTGAGTGAATCTTCCAGAAAGTAAAGCAAAATGTCAACAAGATTGAAAACAAGAGAGAAAAGGTAAGGAATTTGGAGGATCAGTCCAATAGCTGAGAATAGGGATTCTATAGAAAAATAGAAAAAACAAGGAAGTAAAAAATTGTTCCTGGAATAAACCATAAAAATTTATTCAGATTGCATGAATCCTTGAGTTTTATATAAAAGTAGAAATCAGACTCATAGCAAAGCATACCATTACAAAATTTCATAACTGTGAGTGCAGAGGAAAACTAAAAGGGTAGCATTCAAGTCCAGAAAAAGGAAAAAAAGTGGAATACCCATGTACTTCTCAAGGTAACACTGAAAACTAAAGGCAATAGAGAACTGTCTTCCATAAAATTCTTAAAAAAAATAATTTATCATTAGAAGTGTATACTTAGCCAAGGTATCAATGATGGGAAAATCAAGGATATTTTAAGCCATTCAGCAATCAAAGGAGCGAACAAGAGTACTGAAGACATGAGATCTGTAGAACTGACAGCTCAATACAGAGGGAGGGAAGGCCTTCAGAATAAGAGCCTTGCACTGAGTACTCATACTAGGAAATCAGCTAGGAAAGGAGAAGGTGAGAAGGCTCCAGGAAAGCTTGTTCTAAAAAAAAAATAGATAAAACATACAGAATACCTGACACATCTGAACCTCTAGAGAGGAGATTTAGTAATTAATAGAGTTTGGAGTTGAATTAGTAATGAATATAGGAGAACCAAGAAAATGAATAAAGCAAGAAATAGGTGATAACTCTAGTGAAAACTACAGAAATAGAAAACTAATCATAAACAGTAAGTCTGTTACATGACTCAGCTCTAAATTTTAATCTAAACAGTTACAGTGTAACTGTTTGAGATGATGTAGCATGTGATAGAATGATTTTGAGTGTGGGAGTTGAGGGGATTGGAAGAGAGAGCTCTCAATGCTCATCTTGTGTGGTATAAGTAGATAAATGATACTAAAACTCACACTAAAACTTAGCCTCCAAAGCCATGTTCCTTAGAGGCA
Organism: Bos javanicus; assembly: GCF_032452875.1. Classification (NCBI taxonomy): domain Eukaryota; kingdom Metazoa; phylum Chordata; class Mammalia; order Artiodactyla; family Bovidae; genus Bos; species Bos javanicus. The sequence goes on along the minus strand of NC_083874.1, from coordinate 88,933,570 downwards.
TAGAGTTATGTCAAAATAATGAACTAAAAAGTTAAATAAAGGCATATTAGAGACACGGTGATAGATAGCAACATAATCAACTAAAAGGGATAAAAATTGTTGCCATGAGGAGGGTAATATGTGGAAGTAATGGGCTGGGGATCTGCTATGTTTTGTAATGAAACTTGCAGAACTATTTAACTCTTTTAAACTCTTTGGAATTACAAATTTTATTAAAATTTTAAAAATGAAAAATATATACTAAATATAATAAATATATACTAAATATAATAAACAAGCAGAAATTAACTACGAACCACAGACCCTGGAAGATGTTCTTAAAGCTCACAAAGCAAAGAAAGAAAGAAGAAAGAAAGTCAGATATATACAGAGATCACAATCAGTTAAAAATTTTTGTTGTTGTTTAGGTCACTAGGTCATGTCCAACTTTTTGCAACCCCATGTACTGTAGCCCTCCAGGCTCCTCTGTCCATGGGATTCTCCAGGCAAGAACACTGGAATGGGTTGCCATGTCCTTCTCCAGGGGATCTTCCCAACCCAGGATTTTTCTTGGGTATGCAGGATTGAACCTGCATCTCCTGCATTGGCAGCTGGATTCTTTCCCACTGAGCCACCAGGGAAGCCCAAGAATTAAAAACTAACACATATAATAAACAAATGGAGAGAAATAGGATGATGAGTAGCAAAAACTAAAATAGGAAATTAAAAAAAAGGGAAAAGTCATTATCAGATTCAATAGCATGTGATCTCAAATTATTTAATGAAATGTTCAAATGACCATTATGTGGTCGCCTATGTCTTTGAATTGCATCAGACATAAAGTTAACACACTCTCTCTTATGAAAACAACTGAATTTGTGTATAAGAGAATTTATTCTATGTAATAGGTTACAAAATAACACAAAACAAAACGCAAAATTGTAGAACAGTGAAGAGGACAGTAGAAGGAAGGGCTTATGCAGTTTGTAAGGAAAATGAACATCTCAGGGAGAACTGTATTTGAGATGGGGTTTAAGTAGGAGAGGGATCTCTGGTTGTCGGGGAAGCAGGAAATATGGATGAAACTCATCAAACTGGAGATGAAGGCACATATTGGCAGGTTATGGAAAATAAAAAAATATAGGTAGGACCAGCTTATTGAGGATTATAGATTTTAATATAATAAATACCAGATTTTAATATAATAGGTACTAGAAGTTATTGTTAAGTTCTGAAAATGCATGAATGAAAAGATTTTCAAGAAGACTAGTTTGGTAAATAGGGATAAGAAAAATCAGAGGGGGGGAGTTTGATGGTAATAAGATCAGTTAAAGATAGATTGTATGTATGAACTGATTAAAGTCTTTATTAAAATGAAGCTGGAAAGATGGTGTAATGAAATGTTTGAGAATTTGTGATATTATTTCTATTTTATATTTATTAAATAATGTTAGAGAGAAAATATGATGTCATTAACTAAAATGGTGAATGTAATTTGAGATGGAGAATTTGGCGCAAAGAGTTTAAAGGGAAATTTTAACTCTTATAGGCGGTTAATATCAACATATTTGCAGGGTTACTTCTTATACCTCCTCCCTCCCCAGACTCTCCCACACACTCCTCTGGGTTGCTAAAGATACCTGATCAATCACTTTATTTGATTGATACAACTGTTTCTGCATGTTTAGTGGAAACAACTCTACAGACAGAGTATGGGATATTACATCAGTTTTTCAGTGTAAAGAGCTACAAAAGGCAAAGTTAAGAAAATTATCATAATTATCCAGAAAATTCATACCCATTCCCAAGCAAGTGGTTGTTAAAATATTCACATAGTTATAGCACTTTTCAAAAAATGCTAGTTGCCCAGATAATGACGTTATTAGGTTGGTACAAAAGTAATTGTGGTTTCAGACCATGAATTTTAAATCATTATAACTAGGCTCAAACACATTTTTATTAATCAAAATAAGAAACATTACAGTCAACACATTTTTGCTGAGAAGTAACGTGATTTGCTCCTGTAGCGTAAAAATCTGTGCCTTGGAATTCGACGAACTCTTGGAAAGCATTTTCTGCATCCTGCTGGTTGTGGAAGTGTTTTGCCTGCAAAAAGTTGTTGAGATGCTTGAAGTAGTTGGTTATTGAGAGGTCAGGTGAATATGGCAGATGAGGCAAAACTTTGCAATTTGTTCAACTTTTTGAAGCAGGGGTTGTGTGAAGCGTGCTCAGGTATTCTTGTGGAGATGAACTGGCCCTTTCTGTTGACCAATGCCGGCTGCAGGTGCTGCAGTTTTCAGCTCATCTCATTGACTTGCTGAGCTTACTTCTCACTTATAATGGTTTTCCTGGGATTCAGAAAGCTGTAGTGGATCAGACGCAGCAGACCACCAGTGACCATGACCTTTTATGTTGCAAGTTTGGCTGTCGAAAGTGCTTTGGAGTTTCTTCTCAGTCCAGCAACTGAGCTGATTATCACCAGTTGTCATATTAAATCCACTTTTTATTGCACATCACAGTCTGATCGAGAAATGGTTTGTTGTTTTTTTGCGTAGAATAAGATAACACTTCAAAATGATTTTTTTTTAATTTGAGGTTGCTTATGAGGCACCCACTTATTGAGCTTTTTCACCTTTCCGATTTGCTTCAAATGCCAAAGGACCGTCAGATCAGATCAGATCAGTCGCTCAGTCGTGTCCGACTTTTTGCAACCCCATGAATCGCAGCACGCCAGGCCTCCCTGTCCATCCACCAACTCCCGGAGTTCACCCAGACTCACGTCCATCGAGTCAGTGATGCCATCCAGCCATCTCATCCTCTGTTGTCCCCTTCTCCTCCTACCCCAATCCCTCCCAGCATCAGAGTCTTTTCCAATGAGTCATCTCTTACTGTTTCCACTGTTTCCCCGTGGGCATGGTCAATTTTTCAGTTAATTGATGTTTGTGAATAAATGACCTTTTTTCAGTCTTATTTACAATCTATGGCCTGCTGGTGTAATGAAACCTATACAAAGAAAAGCATTAAAATAATTTCAATGCATATCATTAAGCTGATTCCCCCCCTTTTTTGTTGTTGTTCGAAAATGTTTAAACCATGAGGTCTTTATGAGGAGCCAGATCCAGAGGTTAATTAAGCAGCCAGTAACTTAATTCACATTACCGTAAGTGAGGTTTGTGGCAAACATGTGACTAAAATTATACTTAAGATTTTAAATATTGATATTGTGACCAATAAACATAAATACTGTTCACATTGTGTTACATGTACAGGATGAAGGGAGAGGCGGAGTGAAGGTGATGTGGGATGAAGGAGAGCCAGGGAGGAAAAACCACTCTCTACCCAGCATCTAGGTATTTTATACACTACCAGGATAGGGAGATTTGTGGGTTTTTTTAAATATTTGGCTGGGAGGTATGAAAATGTAACTTAGAACATTGTGTTTTCTTTTATTTGGACAGTTTGACTAAATTTGGTTTATTCACTATCACCCTAGATTATTTCTTCTCTTTTAACTAGATGAAATAATTATAGCTTTTTTCCCCCTTGAACAATAACTAATCAAGCAGACCTGAAAGACATGGTTTTCTATTTATTTCTTTTGTGCATTTCTGAAAAGTATGAAACCAACTGCTGCTCTCCTTTGGTGGGAGCAAATATTCATAATTTTATCAAAAGAGTTACTGAAGTTTGACTTGTTTTCCATTTCACAGTAGTTTGAAGAAGGAATATGCCTGAAGTTTGCTATGTGTGGCTGTTGCGGAAATTTGTAATTGTGCTCATTGTGGCAAATGATGGGATGAGCTTATTTCTCATGTGTATGCACATGCCCTATGAAAGCAGCACTTCTCTCTGGATATATCTGAGGTCATTTCCAATTTAACTTACCTAAATCTGAACTCACCTTGGCCTGTCAACCCATTTTATGATGCTTTATTTCTGTTAATTTTGCCTCTGCCCTCCTAGATACTGAAACTTAAAACTTGTGTTTTCCTGAAATCCTTAACCTTTAGTGAAATGGCAACCCACTCCAGTATTATTGCTTGGAAAAATCCCATGGACAGTGGAGCCTGGTGGGCTACAGTCCACAGGGTCTCGAAGTGTCAGATACAACTTAGTAACTAAATAGCAACTCCTAGATGCTGAAACTTAAAATTGGTGTTTTACTGAAATCCACAACCTTTTGTGCTTTTTGTGCACTTAATAGTCTTCTAATAGGACACACTATCCTCCATTATTTTTCACTCCAACCTTTCACATATGTCTCTGACAGACTGATCTTTCTAAAACATATAGTTATCAAAGATTTAGAGCATCCACCCCTCTACTAAATTAATAAAAAGCCTTACCTTGGCATTAAATCCCTTATCCTACATTCCTAACCCTACTTCTCTAATAATTCTCTAGAATATTTTTTCCTTTGGGAGCATAGTCCAAACCTTCTCTATGCATAGTTAGAGTTTCATATTATTGTGACTGCTCAATTCATCTGCATCTCCTTGAGGAAGCTCTAATCAATTAAAATCTTACATTTTTCTAGTGCAAACACCACCTCTCTATGACACCCTCTGTGATCAGCAACAAATGACTTCAATCCTGTGAGCTTGTACATCTATATTAGCTACATTCATGTAGCCTTGTCCTATTTATACTCATGAGTTGGTAGATATTCTCTGAACACAATAATAGAGCATATAATTGACCCTCAATGTTAATTTCCTTCTACCTGAAGATTCTAATGCTGCTAATATCTAATATCTCCCAAGTTCTCTATAGTGCTCATGCTAAGAGCTCAGTAAACTTGTGCAGACGAACAGATGAAATCACTATTTGCAACCTATTTAATTTGGTGTAAAAAGTGGGCCTGTTCTCTAAGATAAAATCTTCCCATGAAATGTGTCCGGTATTTCTACATTAACCTCTGAAACCCCGAAACTCACAGCATGTGAACATAACCCTTTGCCTAAAGATAGTATTTTGGGGTAAGAATGCTGGTGATTTCATGAGATCCAAGAGGGCTTTCTGAGGAGCATTCCATGAAGCCCATGCAAAAATTATCCTAGCAAAATTTCCCACATCAATTAAATAAGCCAAAGATGGCTTACATGGAGATTAACCTCTGGGTTTAAGAGTAAATTGACTTCCTTCTTTTATTTAAAATAAATTACTTCTCACTGGACTGGAAAGCCAAATAGAGTTAAAAAAAAAAAAGAAAAAAAGAATGAATTCACTAGAGACTGTGTATAAAGTAAGGTATGTGGCAGCAACATCTATTCTCTAAAGGCTTAAATTTGACCCAATGATAGAGCCTCTTTTAAAAAAAAGATGGAATGAGTGTTTGGAAGAGAAATAAAGGGCAGGAGTAAATTCTCAGCATGGAGAATAATTAATGATGATTCTTATGACAGATGTTTATCTTATTTAATATTTATATTTCATTACTGATTGTATTTAAATGTTCTGTTTTTAAAATACTTTTTATCCAGAAAGTACTCAGTGCTGAAGGAAAGAAGGTGTTTTCTAGCAATTACTTTGTTAGTTATCAATCAGTTTGAAGCTTTTTATTATTTTCTGTACTTGGTGAAAATGATTTCTCTGGAGAAGGCTGATTCTGTAGACACAGTTCAGGAAAGTGATGTTTTGGGGGAATATCTCTGAGGCTGGAGTTCTGTGTAGAATTCCTTAGAACCCATTCTACTACATTGTTGCTTCAGCAGCCCCACCAGGGTAGAAATTCAGGGGGAGATATTAACAAATGATCCAGGTTTAAAGTCTTCCTGCTTCAAGGGGCCTGTAGACAATAATCTTATCTATAATGCAATAGAATTTGGCAGTTTTAATAACATTTCTTCTTTTGAAAAATCCTATCTACCCTGGATTTCTGATAATTTCATATCTCTAGATCTTCAACCTGAGAGACTCTCTCTCCTTAGTGCTCATTTCTCTTCATACCCAGGAAACCTCTACTGTCTTCTCTTGTCTTTTGGAAAATCTCACACTCATGATTCCTCACTGTGTACATTTAACTTTGATCCCATTCCTAGGAAGTTGCACTTCTGGTAACTGGTGAAACTGGGATATGAATCTATGCTTGCAGACACTAAAGCTTAAGGTCTAATCATGTCTTTATTCAACACTAACTTTGCAACTTCCGTATGATTATCATTGCTGATGTTTATTTAATGCCTGATATGTGCCAGGCACTGGGGTTGGGTTCTTTATATCTGTTATGCTACATTTCAAGCTGCTGCTGCTGCTGCTAAGTCACTTCAGTCACCACGACAGCAGCCCAAGAGGCTCCCCCGTCCCTGGGATTCTCCAAGCAAGAACACTGGAGTGGGTTGCCATTTCCTTCTCCAATGTATGAAAGTGAAAAGTGAAAGTGAAGTCGCTCAGTTGTGTCCGACTCTTAGCGACCCCATAGACTGCAGCCCACCAGGCTCCTCCATCCATGGGATTCTCCAGGCAAGAGTACTGGAGTGGGGTGCCATTGCCTTCTCTGGACATTTCAAGCTAGCTATTCCATTTCACTGAGGAAATTTTATGCCTTGGGAATGGCCCAAAGAGGAAGAGTAGGATTGGTTGTTTGCATTTTTGCATAGAGGGTGTTACTTTTACTCTGACTTTAGTTCAGTAAGATCTCAAAGATAGGCATAATTCTGAGGTGTGTTTATATGCTGCTGTCTTCCTTTTTAAGTTTCTTTAAAATAGAGTTCACCAACTCAAATTTCTACATTGCTGGAGCTGATAACATAAATGAGTAAATCAGACTTCAAGATGATAAGGACTGAGATTTGTGGGACATCAATACTTTATACTTCATATGAAGTTATTCAGGTTTATTTTGAAATGATGGACTTCCCAGTAACTCCCACCGTAAAGAATCTGTCTGCAATGCTGGAGACCTGGCTTCGATCCCTGGGTTGAGAAAATTCCCTGGAGAAGGGAATGGCAACCCACTCCAGTATTCTTTTTTTTTTTTTTTTCACTCCAGTATTCTTGTCTGGAGAATCCCATGGACGGGGAGCCTGGTGGGCTACAGTCATGGGGTCTGAAAGACTTGGACATGACTGAATGACTACTACTACTACTAATTTGAAATGACATTGTACAGGTAAGTGTGCATGCACACACAAGCATTCACACACATGTGCACACACACACACTCAGGTTAACATTTTGCAGCCTTTTGAATGATCACTTTTCTCTTAAGCGAAAGTTATACAGACTAGATACAGAAATGTATAATTCCATTTTGGGGTGAATGTGAAGTCATTTGTTGCATATATTCATATTTAAACCCTTAAGAATAGTCTGGTGAATGCCTGGCAATCACTTTAAAGGAGTTACTACTTTGAATTGTTTCACTTAGGTGTTAATGATACACATATGCCTTAGTACTTTTTTTTGAGAAGACACATCATGACTTCCTTTCTTCTTTTATCAGCTGATTATAATTTATAGCCTAAGAACACAACGGTTGCCTCTCCATGGGAGGACCACCAAGCATGCAGCGTGGTGCTCCCTCCTGTGTGGACAGTCAGTAGGCCGGGCTCTGGCCCTCACTGGGGAGAGCCTGGGCAACTCCTTTGCCACCTGGGTTTTCAATGTGGCAGATGGGACTGCATTGTTTCAAAGTTTCAATCTGGAGAATTCAGACATTAAGGGTTAATCTACATTTTAAAATAGCTGTCTTTGGAGGAAATTATGCTATAAATGAGAAACCTGTGTGGAGTTCTGGGTTCTCTCTTTATGTTAGCTTTGGCAGGGCCAGGAGTCTGTTTTGATGATAAAGCCAGCATTTGAAACCTGGATTTTATATCGCAGGAAAACTAAGCAAATTTAAAACACTCCACATTTGCCTTTTGACACCCCATAACCAATAGATGAACTTTAATTTCTGGGAGGCCTCCCAGTGATTAATGCCTTTCCATTTATGACGTGAGAAGAATGAGCCGTATGTTACAGTTGGTCTTCTGTCCGTTTCTGAAGAGCACCCGTGCCAGGATTTTGATGTGCACTCGCGTTCTGGCACCAGGTTTCACACTTCTCACCCAGCACAGAGCCAGCTCACAGATCCTGTTCGGTACAGCGACTCCAGACACACAGCCTGAATTTGAAGGCGGCCTCCTAAAATGTGGCAGGCACAGTCTCTCTCTTCCTATTTGGAGCCCGTCGCGTGGGGCTAGGACCTCTCTCAGCCTGCCTGCAGAGCAGCCTTGGGAAAGTGGTGTTTGTTAGCTGCTCAGGGAATCAGTCTCTGTGAGGTGAGGGCTTGGTGCTACACGGCTGCTTCATAAACCTTTTCTGTGGCCTATACTTACTCTTAAGAGAAAATTGTTATACATTCACATTTCCATTAGAAATTGCCTACTCTGCTGTCTTGAAAGGGGAGCTATAGAGTAAATCCACTGGGGACTTCCTTCATTCCTACATCCTCCATAGGAGAGAAATGACATGCACTAAGCCATGGCAATAAGCTGTTGATTTTTAGTGTTGTTCAGCCACTAGGTTGTGTCGACTCTTTGTGACCCCACGGACTGCAGCTCACCAGGCTACTCTGCCCTTCAATATCTGGTGGAGTTTGCTTAAATTCATGCCCATTGAGTCAGTGATGCTATCTAATCACTTCATCCTCTGCCTCTCCCTTCTCCTTCTGCCTTTAATCTTTCCCAGCATCCATGCTCTCCATGTATTTTTGGTTCTCCTCCCTTTAAGAGACTTGGTAGAATAGTATTTCCTTCTTCTTCTGCAGCCATGTATCTTGCTTTGCTCCATAAAATTTGAGCAGAAGAGACATGTGTTACTCTGCACTGTGGATGTTAAAAGCCAGAGTGTGATTCCCCACTTGCTTCTCTTGCTACTGCAATGACTGAAGAAGCACAGGTTGAGAGGAGGTCTCAATCAGCCCAATTCCCTAGTCACTGGGATGAAGAGAGAACCCCCAGCTCACTAGTGTTAGTCTTGTAGCATGAGCAGGAACAACATGTCGGTGTGTTAACTACTGATTTGGGGATTTCTTACTATTGCAGAGTGACTCATACTGACCTAGAGGCCTTGTTAATGGGACAGTAGAACCACAGCCTTGAAACTTGAACAGTGCAGTGCCATTTCCATTTCTTTCTCATCTCACTTTCTCTTTTAGGCATCAGTAAAACAAGTGAGTTTCCTTCATTTGGCAATGAGACAGAGTCAGTTCCTGCAGGTCCACTGTCTTCTAAATTTTCTCCCTGTGACAGGCTAGAGATACCAAAGTCTAAATTCAGAAAGGAGATAGGAGAACCTGCATTCTCTAACTAGCTTCACCATTAATAATTTTACAATATTTTGATCTCATTTAGTTCTTACATTTCTTCTCATATGGGTTTGGAAACAAACACGAGGAGAAGTGATGATGGCTATTGTCTCAAATTGCCAATACCTACAAACCTTGGTTGTTTGTATAGAGTATCACTTTGTCATATCCATAGATGAAAGATGTAGACATAATATTTTTGTTGTTGATTAAAAGTTCTGAAATGGTGGCAGCCTCATGGTTTATAGATACGGTAGGCAGGAGTCTATCGTGGACCCTAAACGTCTAAGTCCCTGATGTGTATGCCCTGGATCCCATTCCCTTTGGAGTTTAAATGCAAATACCATTTATGTGTAAATGAAATATCCCTCCCATGGCTGTTAGGTTACATTTTATGGCAAAGGTTGGGAAGAATTTGCCAATGCAATTAAGATTCCTAATCGGTTAAGTTTTGAGTGAATAAAAGGGGGATTATTCTAGTTAAGCCTAACTTAACTAGGTGAGATTTTTAAAGAGAGTTTATGGTTTACAGATAAAAGGACTCAAGAGTCGCTTTCCTCCAGCACCAGAGGAGCAAATAGCCATGTTGTGAACAGCCCATGGAGGAGGCCACGTGTTAAGGACCTGACGTCAGCTGCTGGTTTCTCAGGGTAGTTCCTGCTGACATCTAACAAGAAAATAGGGACCTCAATCAGAGACAAATTCTGCCAACAACCTGAGGGAACTTGGAAGCGGATCTTTCCCTAATTGATTCTCCAGATGAGGACAAAGGCAGCCAGCATCTTGATTGAAGCCTTGTGAGACGATGAGTAAAGGATTTAGGGGAAAATGTGCTAGACTCCTAATCCACAGAAACCGTCAGGTAATCCATTTATTGTTATTTTAATCTAACAATAAACTTGAATTTACTGTTAGATTATTTTATTCATTTATTAATGAATGTGTGACAATTCATTCTGCAACATCAGAAAGCTAGTACAGAGGGAACCTGACCTGACAGTTTTTTTCTTGAAATATCTGCAGTGTTGTTTTAACAGCAAATCTTCTAGGCTTGTCCTGCTATCTCCTTAACTTCCTAAAACCACCTTTAACTCCCACGTGGAATGATGAGATTGGAAGAGGCCCTCACTTGGTTGGATGGGGCCCTTGATGTCTTCAGCAGGCCTCCAGTCACACCCCTGCAAGCAGCCTTGAGAGAGCTTTCTGGTCTCCAGTACCTTTGGATGCATAGCGTCTACCTTCGCTACATCAGAAGTGCTCTTGTCTTTACACTGGCGTCATCCAGTAAGAGTCATGAGAAGCTGGGGAAGCACCTCGAAGATTGCGGGATACCAGAGAGCATGCAGCATGTCTCAAAAACCAAATGCCAGGCCCCTTTTGATTCTGGAAGGAAACTATAATGATAAAGAAATATCCATTTGACTCGTTGGAAAGTACTTGTTTTTTTAAGGTAGGTGTCAATGTTAAAATGTGTACTTTCATAATATGCGGCACAACCAGACAGAAATGAGCCTCAGTGCAAAAAGGAGAGAGACTTTTGTTTGTTTTGCTCATTTTGGCAGTGTATTTTTGAAGTTGATAATCCGAGAGGAAAGAACCAGTTTCATAAAGCACTGTTTGAAGTAAGTAACTTCTTTATAAATGTCAGTGGTTTGGCTTGTTACATTTTGTGTAAAGCTATTTTAATGAAAAGAGATAGAAACAAACAGAAAGGCAATATATGATTAATAAGGATTTTTATGTCGATTATATAGAAGAATGGAAAGGCACCAAGAGATTTGGTTTTCAGGAAAAACTGTGCAGATTTGCCAAAGCTGGGAGAGATGGTTTTGAGGAAAAAGAGAGAAAAGAAGAAAACTTGGATGTGGGGAATGGGTTATATCCTTTTAACTGGGAACAAAGAGGCACGTGGCCACGTAGCCTAGAATGTTCCATCAGAGCTGTGAAGAGCTCTACTCCAGGTGAATTTATCAACAGGATCCCACTTTAAGGTAATAACATTTACGAGGAGAAAATTCAGAGTAAAGGAATTCAAAGGCCTTTAAAACAGTGGCTTCCTCCACAGAGTTTGTGAAGGCTTTTGCTCAGAATACTGATGACATAGAGTGGACAAATAGGACTTACGTGTAACATTCTTTGAATTTATGGCATGAGGGTTTCCAGGAAGCTGAGTTGTCACTTCCGCATGGATTGATTAGATAAATGTGAACTAAGAAATATTATATGACTGCTTATCCTGCAGATGGTCACTTCTCAGATGCAGCCCCACGTAGTGCTAGGAAACGGCCATTACTGGCTTTCTTCACGCCTGGTAGTCATCCTAGGATTTATAGGTAGTCTGGTTTTTTTTATCATTTATTCTGCCCTTATCATTGGCTTCCCTGGTGGCTTAGACAATAAAGAATCTACCTGCAATGCAGGAGAGAGAGCTGGGTTTGATCCCTGGTTCGGGAAGGTCCCCTGGAGAAGGAAATGGCAACCCACTCAAGTATGCTTGCCTGGAGAATTCCCTGGACAGAGAAACCTGGCAGGCTACAGTCCATGAGGTTGCAAACAGTCAGACATGACTAAATGACTAACACACAGACATATCATTGGCCAGGGAAGGGGCATCAGCCCGGCAGGGAAACTGGCTTGATACTCTGAAAACAGTGGTCTTTAATGCATCTTACTCTGGGTGGTGACTGTTGGCTCCCACCAGCTTATATAAGTTTGCTGATTGATTTTCTTTGGTTATTGGCCATCTTTTAAAAAAAATTTACTTATAAACTTTTATTAAGTATGGCATCTAGTGATAACTAAAAATTTCAAAGAGATGATTATCTGTAATGAAAAAAACCTTTTTTAGAATCGATTTCTATTTTATCTGTATTAATAGTAGAAAAATCTCTCAAGATGATTTTTAGGGATATGGGAGAGGTGAGCTGAAAGCTGAGATCATTAGGACATTATGAAAAGATATAAGGCTGATGGTCTTGTTTTGATCACCTTTTGTTCCCCCATCGTATGAAGACTCCTTCCCTGATTTATAGTAATATTATGCTGGCCATTTACTATTTTAAAAAAGTGTTGCTTTTGCTACTTAAATTTGCCAACCCAGTAAGTTTTAATTAGATGGATACAAATCCAATTATTTAACTAAAGTATGAAAGCAGGATCATGTTGTGAAGGATCCATGCACTTATTCCTTCAAGGTATAATTAAAGTTTAAAGACAGTGTTCATTAAACAAATCTCTGCTTGAGCACTACGGTTAGACTTTTGAGCCTGGGATCTATGTATACTTCTTTTCTTGTCACATTGGCCATTTTTGTATCTTTTCCCCATTAAGAACAGGGGTCTGTAATGGAAAACTCTACCCCTGAAAGGCTGCCAACCATCTGCAGTAAATAAAAAATAGTTTCTCACAAAGGCATATAGTTCCCATTGGGGTTTATACCACTTTGTCCTCTATCTGAGCTCTAAACCAAATGAGAGGTACACAAAAGAGTCAGGCAACTGGAAATAAAATGACCAGTTTTAATACTAATAATACTGTTAGAAAACAAGATTTAGACAGATGACTAATCTGTGCCCCAGAACTTGGCATATCCATTCACCTAGTCAGAGACACCCTGGAAAACCACAGCGTTGCCCACGAGAACGATTTATTTACTGTTAAGCATCCTACAAGTGGAGAATTGGCCCAACCATATGCTCTCCAAACACAGGTTGATCCCAAAGGGAGGAGGAGAGGGAAAGAGTTGAACTACTCACATATGGTCCTTTCTCACAAACTGACCAATTTGTACAGCTTCACTTCCATAACTGGCTATATAATTTGTTGGGCCCAGCACAAAATGAAAATGCAGGATCCCTTCTTTAAAATGTTTTAACAGTTTCAAAAGGGACAATAGAGCATTGACTTAAACATGAGTCTTTCTAAATGTGAAGCTCTGTGTAAATTACAGATCACCCATACTTGAAGCCAGTCTTGTTCACATCTTATCAGGAAGGACTGAGTAAGGAAATAGATGGAATGCAAAAAAAAAAAAAAAAAGTATTATGAATTCATATCTGTCTAACTGGACACAAAATTCAAGTATAAAGGAGGTTCCCTCAAGCAGTGACATTTCCAAGCCTCTGTTCACTTATCCCTTAGGCTTAACTGCCACACATATGGTGCACTAGAATTGAGAGAGTCATTTCCTAGGCAGGTTGATAAGGAGTCTAAGGGTCCCCAAGGAGAGAGGGGTCTGGAATTCTCAAGGAGGAAGAAAGGACAAACTTTTTTTCTTTCTCTACATTCCTTAGGATTATATAACAATAATGTATCCTGCCTAAGGACAGTCTTTGGATTAAACCTTCCGTTATCTTAAAATGTAAATTATGGGAGTAGACCTGGTCTTTACAAGGATGTATCCTGCCTGAGGACAGTGTTGTCTTAAAATGTAAATTATGGGAGTCGGTCTGATGAGGTCTTTACAACCTCCAGACATACTTTGGATTATATAACTTCATTGTTAACACTAGCAAGTGGGTACTCTTTCTGCCCCCTTCTGATGCCTATGTCAGAAGCTTTCTCTATCTCCTTTATACTTTAATAAAACTTTATTACCCAAAAGCTCTGAGCGATCAAGCCTCGTCTCTGGCCCCGGATTGAATTCTTCTCCTCCGGGGGCCAAGAATCCTGGTGTCTTCGCATGATTCAACAACAACCTTTCAGAATGCTTCTATCAGGCTAGGAGAATAGTAATGTCCTCAGGGAGTTCTTGCTGTTATAGCCAAGGGTGTGCTCTTCTAGTACCAACCACTATTGTTTTATTGATCCTTTTGTATACAATGAAAAAATTACTTAAGGAAGCTTTGAAATGAGTCAGAATCATACAACATAAAATAAGGCTACTTTGTACTCAGGCCTAAAATTTTTCTCCTTTGTATGTATCCCAAATTTTATGAAGCCACATTCTTCAACAAAAGTATAAGAAATTAGGTGGTAAAATCAAACTTCCTCTTAAAAATATTTCAATAATAAAATCCTCATACTACAAAAACCTGTATAGATCTATAGACCCCTCCTGTTATATGGTTCCCAGGGAAAAATTAATGTTCGAACAGTTGAGTCCCAAATAAATTAAATTCTAAAACTAATATAAAAATAATCAAAGTCTGAAATCAAAAACTGTGATTCTTGTTAATTAATTAAGACCAAAGAAATTAAAACCCATATGAATCTTTACCAATACCTTATGTTTTTTCAGTATTGACTAGAGGGGTTCTCCAAGAAAAATAAAATGAACTTACCAGTTTTGTAATTCAGAGAAAAAATTTATTTCACATTTTAGGAAAGAAAACATAGCTTGAGAACAGCATTCCAGAGTTAATTTTAAATTCAGTTCAGTCACTCGGTTGTGTCCAACTCTTTGCGACCCCATAGACTGCAGCGTGCCAGGCTTCCCTGTCCATTACCAACTTGCAGAGCTTGCTCAAACTCATGTCCATTGAGTTGGTGATGCCATCCAACCATCTCATCCTCTGTTGTCCCCTTCTCCTCCCATCTTCAATCTTTACCAACATCAGGGTCTTTTGAATGAGTCAGTTCTTCACATCAGGTGGCCAAAGTATTGGAGTTTCAGCTTAAGTATCAGTCCCTCCAATGAATATTCCAGACTGATTTCCTTTAGGATTGACTGGTTTGGTCTCTTGCAGTCCAAGAGACACTCGAGTCTTCTCCAACACCATAGTTCAAAAGTATCAATCCTTCAGTGCTCAGCTTTCTTTATAGCCCAACTCTCCCATCCATACATGACTACTGGAAAAACCATAGCTTTGACTAGACAGACCTTTGTTGGTAAAGTAATGTCTCTGCTTTTTAATATGCTGTTTATGTTGGTCATAGCTTTTTGTTCCAAGGAACAAACGTCTTTTAATTTCATGTCTGCAGTCATCAACTGCAGTGATTTTGGAGCTCCCCAAAATCAAGTGTGTCACTGTTTCCATTGTTTTTCTATCTATTTGCAATGAAGTGATGGGACTGGATAACATGATCTTAGTTTTCTGAATGTTGAGTTTTAAGCCAACTTTTTATTCTCCTCTTTCACTTTTATCAAGAGGCTCTTTAGTTCGTTTTTGCTTTCTGCCATAAGGATGGTGTCATCTGTGTATCTGAAGTTATTGATATTTCTCCTGGAAATCCTGATTCCAGCTTCATGAAGTCCAGCATTTCACATGATATACTCTGTATATAAGTTAAATAAGCAGGGTGACAATATGCAACTTTGACGTACTTCTTTCCCTATTTGGAACCTGTCTGTTGGTCCATGTCTGGTTCTAACTGTTGCTTCTTGACCTGCATACAGATTTCTCAGGAGGCAGGTAAGGTGATCTGGTGTTCCTATCTCTTTAAGAATTTTCCACAGTTTGTTGTCATACACACAGTCAAAGATTTTGGCATAGTCAGTAAAGCAGCTGCTGCTGCTTCTAAGTCACTTCCAGTCATGTCCGACTCTGTGCGACCCCATAGACGGCAGCCCACCAGGCTCTCCTGTCCCTGGGATTCTGCAGGCAAGAACACTGGAGTGGGTTGCCATTTCCTTCTCCAAAGCATGAAAGTGAAAAGTCAAAGTGAAGTCACTCAGTCGTGTCCGACTCTTCGAGACCCTATGGACTGCAGCCTACCAGGCTCCTCTGTCCATGGGATTTTCCAGGCAAGAGTACTGGAGTGGGTTGCCATTGCCTTCTCCCCATAAAGCAGAAGTAGATGTTTTTCTGGAACTACTTGCCTTTTCAATGATCCAACAGATGTTGGCAATTTGATCTCTGGTTCCTCTGCCTTTTCTAAATCTGTCTTGAACATCTAGAAGTTCACAGTTCACATACTATTGAAGCCTGGCTTGGAGAATTTT
The DNA here is from genome assembly GCF_032452875.1 of Bos javanicus. Taxonomy (NCBI): domain Eukaryota; kingdom Metazoa; phylum Chordata; class Mammalia; order Artiodactyla; family Bovidae; genus Bos; species Bos javanicus. The sequence continues at coordinate 88,917,416 of NC_083874.1, read as the reverse complement.
GAGCATTACTTTCCTAGCATGTGAGATGAGTGCAGTTGTACAGTAGTTTGAGCATTCTTTGGCATTGCCTTTCTTTGAGATTGGAATGAAAACTGACCCTTTCCAGTCCTGTTGAATTTTAAGTAGAATATTCTATAAGTTTTTCACAGAGAAAACTGAATAACATCGGACATTGAAAAGTGTCAAAATCACATTTTCTTACGTGTCATGTGGGATTGCCATGTGGGATTGCCATTTTGACCATGTGACAGAAGACTATGAGTACTCCCTCACCCTGCCATCATCAGGGAGTAAACAGAAGGAAACCTGATTCAAGGAAGGAGGGTCTTCTCTTTAGGAATGAGTCAGAGGGGCCCTGGGGAGGCCATGAGTCCCTCTGAAACAGAGAGTGATTTCTTGATATAGGATCAAGACAGAGCCAGTGCTCTGAGCTAGTGCTCCCTCCCTCCCTGAAAAGTGTGGAACAGTGATGAGACACAGTGTAGCCTCTGTGACAGTGGAAGAGTGACAGGACCACATGCTCCTTTTGAAATATGACAGAGTCTTGTCCTTCAGCTCCAATGGGAGAAAACGGAGGTCTCACCAAAGATTGTTGAATTTCAGTGATGGTCAACGGTGGCAGAAACACGTGTCTCCAACATATCAGTTAGAAAATCTTCCTTCTTTAAGGTGGAGAAATCTGAACTCTACCATTGATAGTATGGCAGAAACAATTACAGTGGATTATGTAGACCAATGGAGAAGGTGATGGCACCCCACTCCAGTACTCTTGCCTGGAAAATCCCATGGATGGAGGAGCCTGGTAGGCTGCAGTCCATGGGGTCGCTAAGAGTCGGGCACGACTGAGTGACTTCACTTTGACTTTTCACTTTCATGCATTGGAGAAGGAAATGGCAACCCACTCCAATATTCTTGCCTGGAGAATCCCATGGACGGAGGAGCCTGGTGAGCTGCCATCTATGGGGTCACACAGAGTCGGACACGACTGAAGCGACTTAGCAGCAGCAGCAGCAGCATGTAGACCAAAGTAAGAGCCGTTAGTTATTTTAAAAATTCTTGCTGAGAGATCTCTGGAAGTGAATGTTATTCTTCTGATAGATAAAATGTGAACTAAATTTTATTTTTATCTAATTATTAAATAATATGTCCATTAGTTACAATTAGAAGGCATTTGTGTGGTCTAATAATGAAAGCATTTTCCATCGGTTTATGCTTATTCACTTTAGTGTTTTCTTCATCGTGACAATGTGTTGTCAGTTGTGTGTCAGGCATTTCTGTCCTTGCCCCTTATCTGCATTTTTGCTGTGGGGAAGAGAATGATGTTTGTTTCCTCTCACCTTCTATTGCATCCTCCTGCATTTTTTTGTGGCAGGCCTGAATCCCAAAGAACGTGGGTCATAAAGGGAGAGTCACGGCTGCAATGATTCCTTGTGTCTGAGGCTCTGTCCTAGAGGCAGGAGAAGTGTGTTCAGCTGGGAGAGTGAATCAATTCATGATGAATTCAGCAGCCTCTGCCCTTTGACCCTTTTCTGCATTATCAGGGGCAGTCTTAGAATGCCTAATGGTGATAGTGGTGAAGGGGTGAATGGGAATAACGCCTGTCCTCTGAGTCTTCAAAAGGACATAAAATGTAGCCGATAATGACCTTTATTATTCTCAGAAATAATTTTTGCTCTAAGACAGAAGAATATCAATATGAGGGAAACGCTACTACTCATGAACTGTTAAGGTCTTTCTGCTCTTGTATATTCAAATCACTTGATATCTGCTGCTTTATTGATAAATCCTTACAGGTTTTATAGCACTAGGATAATCATATACAGTTGACCTTTGAACACAATGGACTTGAACTGCATGGGTTCCCTTAAATAAGATTTTTTTTTCAATAGCAAATACTATAATACTGCATGATTTGTAGTTGGTTGAATTCATGGTGTTGAGCCACAGATATGGAGGTTCTGATTATAAAGTTACATACAGATTTTCAACTGTGCAGAGGGGCGATATCCCAATCTCCATGTTTTCATATCAGCTGTACATTCTGAATCAAATCCATGTGGTTTGAAGCAGATTTAATGTGTGGCCATTCAACAAATACAGTCCTTGCAGATTTTCAGATATCAAGTTGCCCATAAAAGATTGTAGAATTCAAAACTTTCCTTCTTTGCACTCTCTTCTTCAGGTTTTCTCATTTTATGTAGAAAGATATAACCAAAACATGCCAGAAAATGTAAATGCTGGAACAACAGCTAGATAAGCTCAAAAAATTGGCTGTGTATTTATGTCATTGCAGTATCCAAATTTTAGGTAGGTAGAATAGGGAAAAGGAGTCCAAAATGGCGGTGGCTAAAAGACAAGGAAGGTCAAACGAAGGGCCGAGGACCAGAGTGAAGACTTCAGGCAGAACAAACAGCACTCCTGGCTAAGCCCAATTTGCATAGGGCAGGCCCAGGTGGAGGAAAAAACATATAAAAGGAGGAGCCAAAGCGCTTTCTCACGGACTCTCTCTCCCACGTGCGTGCCCTCTTTCTCTCTCTCACTCTCACTCTCTCTCTCTCTCCTGCCATCTTCTAAATAAAATAGAGCTGTAACACTGATTTGCCAAAGAGCTGTAGCACGGTTTGTCCAAGACCCGAGAGCTGAGACGCACTGAGGGCTTTAATGTCCGTCGCTCCAAATCTTTGTTGTGACGAGACAAAGAACCGAGGAACATACACTCGCGTGACACAAACAAGCAAAATCATCACCAAACCACGTTTAAGTACAAAGTTCCTTATGCAAGAATTTAAAAATGTTCACCTTTTATCGCTCCCCTTTCTTGGCATGTGCCTTTCATGTATAGATGGTCGTTAAGCCCAACAATTCCTCTGGCATCTCTCTTCTCTTTTTCATTTCCCTCCTGCGATTCAAGGCTAAGCCCTTATAACCTTATGTGCACCCTCATATTAGTCTCCTAACAATGCTTTCAACTTATAAGTGTCTTGGCCCAGGACTCCAGTTTAGACTGGTGACACAAAATCCTTTGCATTGTAGTGGACTCTGAAGTCCCTGGTCCAGGCATTTCATCATATTTCCTTTTCCCTGGCAGTCATCAATATATAATATGTCATACAATTTCTTCTCCTCCAAACCTTGCTGTTCAGTAGCTCCTTTTTGGAAGCCCCTGTATCATAAACATATTAGACCTTTTGATGTTGGCTGTGTGGTCATGGATAGGCACAAAGATAGGAACTATGAACATAAAAACAAGAAAATTATAAAGAATTGATATGAATGCCATATCTGTTTCTGAATGCCATCTGAGATGTTAACTGAAAATATATATTTGACTCTATTCCTTGGCATTTATTTCAGAAGCTCAGGTTCACCCATTCTACCTAGGTTTTCAGATTTCACCTTATTAAAGCCTAGTTTAGAGTTAGCCCCACATTTAGGAAGAATCACAGATATCCCCTGGGGCTTTACTGAGTCATTATGTCTCTTAGAACATGCAAGCGAAGTGAGACTCAAATCCCTTTGTAATTGTCCCAGATAAATCCACTCAGGATTTTCTCACCTCTTGCTTTATATTGTAGTCTTATCTCCTGCTCTTCCTCTAAATCAATGGATTTCAAGCCATGCTCCTTACAGCACAGTGGGATGTCTTACCCCATGGGTGTACAGCAGTGAAGGAGAAAGTAAAGTGGTACCAAACCAGGCATAAATGTTATGCAGTTGTCTCACTGACCCTTAAACCAAAGTAACTGTGTTTTTGTTCCATTGTATTTTCTTCCGTTTTTGTATATTTGATTTGAACAAAGAAATCTGGATCCTGCCATTCCCTCATTAATCATTCCAAACTTTCTTTCGACATCAAAATTTCTTGGGAAAAGGTGTATATACTCTGAATGAATTGTCCCTTTGAAGGTCAGAAATGCCATCTGCTTTTCCAGTTAGCTTTTGTTTTTATCTTTTGCAACCACCTTTGACACCACTCACCATTCTCAGTCATGACTCTCCCTCTCACCATTTCCAGGATGTAGCCCTATGTCTATGACAATTTGTGCTCCAATTGTTTACATGCCCCTTCCACCACATACACCCCCACCTCCCACCCCCTGCTCACCACCACCATATCATCAGTCTTAGGCCATATCCTCTAGAAACAAAGTCTGAGATGGGGCTTATTAGTCAAGAGATTTACTGGAAGTGCTCTCAGGAGTTGCTGCTGCTGCTAAGTCACTTCAGTCGTGTCCGACTCTGTGACCCCATGGACTGAAGCCTACCAGGCTCCTCTGTCCATGGGATTTTCCAGGCAAGAGTACCAGAGTGGGTTGCCATTGCCTTCTACAGCTCTCAGGAGTTAGGGAAGTAGAACAGGGCAGAGTAAAATGCTAAGCAAAAACATGGCTTCAGTTTGAGACCAACTTCAGTTTGATCCTATGAAATGTTCTGTGGCACAAACTGAACCACTCTGGTTTCTCTTTGAGGCAAATGACTCCACTTTTATACCCAAGCTTTTTGCCAACAATTACAGTCATAGGTAGGTAGGTTTAATTGCTCAGTTATGTCCAACTCTTGTGACCCCATGGACTGTAGCCCACCAGGCTCCTCTGTCCATGGGATTCTCCAGACAAGAACACTGGAGTGGGTTGCCCTTTCCTTCTCCAAATCACAGTCATAGGGAGATGGATACTCCAGTCAGTAAAGGGATCTGCACAGGACTTCATCAGCCTCTGCTGTATCATCTTTAGCTGTGTCCTCTTTCCCCTTGATTTATCTCCCTTAAAGTGATATACTGAACATTCTATGAATACATGTAATATTTGCTATGTGTATGTCACTAACATCTCCTCCCAACCGTAGATCTTCATTTCTTAATTCATTGCACATTATATGTCCTACAAAGTTCACATTTTCAGAACCAAAATTAGTTCTCATTATTTTATCTTCCCGAACTGAATTTGCTATATTTGTAAAAGTTATTGCTACTCTCTCTGGTGGGGATCAAAATATTTTAAACTATTATGTTTTCTTCCTATAACATCAAATTCCATCATAGGAATTTGACAGAAATTTGTCACAGGAAGTTCTTTCTTCTTGTTTACTTCCCACTTTTAATTCCTTGCAAACTACCAGTAATTCCACTACCTTGCCACTTTTAGTATTTGTTCATTTTGTTCAAAGCTTTAAAGGCTTTTCTACACATTGCACTTAGAAGAATTAATGAAGAAATGAGGGAATGAATAATACTGAGCTTGCTTTCTCTATTCTTTTCACTTTTACCTCCCTTTCTTTAATCTTTGAACATACTTTTGCTGAGTTAACTTTTCCAAGTGAAACTTCTTCAACCTCTTTCCTCAGGTCACTTTTTTGTACTTTTCCAAATGTGGGCTTCCCTAGTAGCTCAGCTAGTAAAGAATCTGTGTTCAATGCAGGAGACCCTGGTTCAATTCCTGGGTTGGGAAGATCTCCTGGAAAAGGGATAGGTTACCCATTCCAGTTTTCTTGGGCTTCACTGGTGCTTAGCCAGTAAAGAATCTGCCTGCAATGCAGGAGACCTGGGTTTGATCCCTGGGTTGGAGCGAATCCCTGGAGGAGGGCATGGGAACCTAATCCAGTATTCTTGCCTGGAGAATACCAATGGACAGAGGAGCCTGGCAGGCTACAGTCCATGAGGTTGCAAAGAGTCAGACAAGAGTTAATGACTAAGCATAGAAAATGCTGTTCAGTTGCTAAGTCATGTACAACTCTTTGCAACCCCATGGATAGCAGAATGCCAGGCTTCTCTACCCTCCACTGTCTCCTGGAGTTTCTCGATTTATGTCCATTGATTAGGTGATGCTATCCAAATATCTCATCCTCTACTGCCCCCTTCTCCTTTTGCCTTCAGTCTTTCCCAGTGAGTTGACTCCTTGCATCAAGTGGCCAAAGTATTGGAGCTTCAGCTTCAGCATCAGTCCTTCCAGTGTTTATTCAGGGTTAATTTCCTTTAGAGTTAACTGATTTGATCTCCTTGTATTCCAAGGGAGTCTCAACAGTATTCTCCAGCACCATAATTTAAAAAAACATCAATTCTTCAACTCTCAGCCTTCTTTATGGTTCAACACTCACATTAGTACATGACTATGGAAAAGAAAAACATAGTTTGACTCTCTGTACCTTTATCAGCAAAGAGATGGCTTTGCTTTTTAGTGTGCTCTCTAGGTTTGCCATAGCTTTCCTTCCAAGAAACAAGCCTTCTTTAATCTCATGGCTGCAGTTTGGAGCCCAGGGAAATAAAATCTGTTACTGTTCCCACTGTTTTCTCATCTATTTGCCATGAAGTGATGGGACTAGTGCCATGATCTTAGTTTTTTTTTGAATGTTGAGTTTCAGGCCAGCTTTTTTCACTCTCCTCTTTCACTTTCATCAAGAGGTTCTTTATTTCCTCTTCATTTTCTGCCATTAGAGTGGTATCTTCTGCTTATCTCAGGCTGTTGATATTTCTCCCAGTAAACTTGATTCCAGCTTGTGATTCATCCAGCCCAGCATTTCACATGATGTACTCTGCATATTAATTAAATAAACAGGGTGACAATATACAGCCTTGACATACTCCTTTGCCAATTTTGAACTAGTCAGTTGTTCTATGTTCTGTTCTAACTGTTGCTTCTTGACCCACATACACGTTTCCTCTTAAAATGAAGACAATTCTGTATTCTTTAATGAATATAACATTATGTATTTACTTAAAATCAAAGAGTATATTGTGGTTTGATGCTCAGGATATTCTGTCAGGTTTCTTTTCCCTAAAGCCCCTCCCACTGATCAGCTCTGGTCTATATAGGGAGATTTGATTAATTCAGTATAATGCTAATGCATCTCCCAGATGAAATAGAGAATTAGGATTTAGAAATGAATGTTTGGTTACTTCTAAAATTGACAAAACACAACTTCTGAATGAAATGACAGTGGACAAGTTTAGTAATTACTCTCAAATGGCCAACAGGTACATGACAAATGCTCAACATCACTAATCATCAGGGAAATGCAAACCAAAACCACAATGAGGTATCACCTCATACCTATTGTAAGGTTAACCTAAAAAAGACAAGAGATAACAGGTGTTAGCCAGGATGTATAGAAAAGGTAACCCTTACACACTGTTGGTAGAAATATAAATGGTTCAGTGACTATGGAAACAATATGGAGGTTCTCAAAAAATTAAATTAAATCTATGTTCCAGCTATCCCACTTCTGAGTATATATCCCAAAGGCAAATGTCAACAATGCAAAAACTGCAATTACTTTTGCACCAACCTACTAACATGGAGAATTTCACTTCCAATAATTACAAACTAGTTGACCCAAACCAGTCTTTTATCTGCCAGGAAAAAAATGAAGAACCTGGTCAAAGTGTTTAAGACATATTTTTGAAAGTATTAAAGAGCTCATAAAATAACGAGGAAAAGTCAGGCCAAGATTTTGGAGAACTCAGAATAGTTACTGAAAATTGTCTTTGCTTTGGGGATATTTTCCCAACCTGAGAGAGGCAGCTGCAAGCTAAGTGGTGATCTTTTGGTGATCTCCTGGATCTTGGAGGACAGAGGTCAAAGCTGGAATCCTGCTAAGGATGGAGACTCTGGCCTCAATTAACACCAGATCCATAAAGAGCTATGACCTCAAGGAAGTGTGAATGAGAAGTAAATCTGATAATCATAAGAGGTTGCAGCCAGAATTTTATCATTTAGGGTAAAGGAAACCCTCTAACAGTTCCAAGAAGCTATCACGGATAATCCCTGGAGGAAGTTATCATTATCTTAGATATCAAAGTCTTCTACCAAACAATTTATTAAATATAACTTTTATCATACAACTAAAGATAGTAAAGCAAGTTCTAAACATCAAAAATAACATATAGTAGTACCAAGCCCACAAAGACATGGGAATTTGGAACTATTGGACATGGCTAATAAAACACATCTTACTGTGGTTTTTAAAAAAATGTAAGATGGAATGATTTGTGAGAAAACTAGAAACTAAAAAATGACATAGGAGATATTAGTACACACCAAAAATGGCCAAAATCCAAAGCACTGGCAACACCAAATGGTGGCGAAGATGTGGAGCAACAGGACTGTCATTCACTGCTGGTGGGAATGTAAAATGGTATACAGCCACTTTGGAAGACAGTTTGCCAATTTCTCACAAAACTAACCAAACTCCTACTATTCAATCTAGCAATCTCACTCCTTGGCATTTACACAAAGGAGCTGAAAACTCATGTCCACACAAATATCTGCATGCAAATGTTTATGGCAGCTTTATTCACAACAGTCAAAACTTGGAAACAACCAATGCCCTTCAGTTAGTGAATGGATGATATACTGCGGTACATCCAGACATAGAAGAACTATACAAAAAAGATCTTAATGACCCAGGTAACCATGATGGTGTGATCACTCACCTAGAGCCAGACATCTTGGAGTGTGAAGTCAAATGGGCCTTAGGAAGCATCACTATGAACAAAGCGAGTGCAGGTGATGGAATTCCACCTGAGCTATTTCAAATTCTAAAAGGTGATGCTGTTAAAGTCCTGCACTTAATATGCCAGCAAATTTGAAAAACTCAGCAGTGGCCACAGGACTGGAAAAGGTCAATTTTCATTCCAATCTCAAAGAAAGGCAATGTCAAAAAATGTTCAGACTCCTGCACAATTGCACTTATTTTACATGCTTGAAAAGTAATGCTCAAAATTCTCCAAGCTAGGCTTCAACAAAGCACAAACCAAGAGCTTCCAGACATTCAAGTTGGATTTAGAAAAGGCAGAGGAACAAGAAATCAAATTGCCAACATCTGTTGGATCATAGAAAAAGCAAGAAAATTTCCAGAAAAGCAGCTACCTCTGCTTCATTCTCTACTCTAAAGCCTTTAACTATGTGGATCAGAACAGACTGCTGAAAATTCATCGAGAGATGGGAATACCAGACCACCTTACATGCCTCCTGAGAAATCTTCTATGTAGGTCAGGAAGCACAGTTAGAACTGGATATGGAACAACTGCCTGGTTCCAAATTGGAAAAGAAGTACATCAAGGCTGTATATTGTCACCCTGCTTATGTAACTTATATGCAGAGTACATCATGCAAAAACTGCTGGGCTGGATGAAGCACAAGCTGGAATCAAGATTGCCGGGAGAAATGTTAATAACCTCAGATATGCAGATGACACCACCCTTATGGCAGAAATTGAAGAGGAACTAAAGAGCCTCTTGATGAAGGTGAAATAGGAGAGTAAAAAAGCTAGCTTAAAACTCAACTTTCAAGAAACTAAGATCATGGCATGTGGTTCCACCACTTCATGGCAAATAGATGGGGAAACAGTGAAAACAGTGATAGATTTTATTTTCTTGGGCTCCAAAATCACAGCAGATGGTGACTGCAGCCGTGAAATTAAAAGATCCTTGCCCTTGGAAGAAAAGCTATGACCAACCTAGACAACATATTAACAAGTGGAGACATTGTTTTGTCGATAAAGGTCCTTCTAGTCAAAGCAATAGTTTTTCCAGTAGTCATATATGGACATGAGCATTGGACCATAAAGAAAGCTGAGTGCCAAAATTGATGCTTTTGAACTGTGGTGTTGGAAAAGGCTCTTGAGAGTCCCTTGGATGCCAAGGGTATCAAACCAGTCAATCCTAAAGGAAATCAGTCCTGAATATTCATTGGAAGAACTAATGCTGAAGCTGAAGCTCCAATAATTTGGCCACCTGATGCATAGAGCCAATTCATTATAAAAGATCCTGATGCTGGGAAAGATTGAAGGCAGGAAGAGAAGGGCATGACGAGAACAAAATGGTTGCATGGCATTACCAACTCAATGGATCTGAGTTTGAGCAAACTCTGGGCTATGGTGAAGGACATGAAATCCTGTTGTGCTGGAGTCCACGGGGGTGGGGGGTATCTCAAAGAGTCAGACATAACTGAGCGACTGAACAACAATAAAAAGAAACAAGTTATTAAGCCATTAAATGACATCAAGAGCCTTTGCGTGGGCGCAGGAGGGCCTAAAGGAGCTATCCCACATTGAAGGTCAGGAAGGGCGGCGGTGAGGAGATACCTCTCATCCAAGGTAAGGAGCAGTGGCTGTGCTTTGCTGGAGCAGCCGTGAAGAGATACCCCATGCCCAAGGTGAGAGAAACCCAAGTAAGATGGTAGGTGTTGCAAGAGGGCATCAGAGGGCAGACACACTAAAACCATACTCACAGAAAACTAGTCAATTTAATTGCACTAGGACCACAGCCTTGTCTAACTCAATGAAACTAAGCCATGCCCGTGGGGTAACCCAAGACGGGCGGGTCATGGTGGGGAGATCTGACAGAATGTGGTCCACTGGAGAAGGGAATGGCAAACCACTTCAGTATTCTTGCCTTGAGAACCCCATGAACAGTATGAAAAGGCAAAATGATAGGATACTGAAAGAGGAACTCCCCAGGTCAGTAGGTACCCAATATGCTACTGGAGATCAGTGGAGAAATAACTCCAAAAAGAATGAAGGGATGGAGCCAAAGCAAAAACAATACCCAGCTGTGGATGTGACTGGTGATAGAAGCAAGGTCTGATGCTGTAAAGAGCAATAGTGCATAGGAACCTGGAATGTCAGGTCCATGAATCAAGGCAAATTGGACGTGGTCAAACAAGAGATGGCAAGAGTGAATGTAGACAATTCTAGGAATCAGTGAACTAAAATGGACTGAAATAGGTGAATTTAACTCAGATGACCATTATATTTACTACTGCGGGCAGGAATCCCTCAGAAGAAATGAGTAGCCATCATGGTCAACAAAAGAGTCCGAAATGCAATACTTGGATGCAATCTCAAAAACGACAGAATGATCTCTGTTCATTTCCAAGGCAAACCATTCAATATCACAGTAATCCAAGTCTGCCCCAATCAGTGACGCTGAAGAAGCTGAAGTTGAACGGTTCTATGAAGACCTACAAGACCTTTTAGAATGAACACCCAAAAACGATGTCCTTTTCATTATAGGGGACTGGAATGTAAAAGTAGGAAGTCAAGAAACACCTGGAGTAACAGGCAAATTTGGCCTTGGAATACGGAATGAAGCAGGGCAAAGACTAATAGAGTTTTGCCAAGATAATGCACTGGTCATAGAAAACACCCTCTTTCAACAACACAAGAAAATACTCTACACATGGACATCACCAGATGGTCAACACCGAAGTCAGATTGATTATATTCTTTGCAGCCAAAGATGGAGAGGCTCTATACAGTCAACAAAAACAAGACCAGGAGCTGACTGTGACTCAGATCATGAACTCCTTATTTCCAAATTCAGACTTAAATTGAAAAAAGTAGGGAAAACCCTAGACCATTCAGGTATGACCTAAAACAAATCCCTTATGATTATACAGTGGAAGTGAGAAATAGATTTAAGGGCCTAGATCTGATAGATAGAGTGCCTGATGAACTATGGAATGAGATTTGTGACATTGTACAGGAGACAGGGATCAAGACCATCCCCATGGAAAAGAAATGCAGAAAAGCAAAATGGCTGTCTGGGGAGGCCTTACAAATAGCTATGAAAAGAAGAGAAGCAAAAAGCAAAGGAGAAAAGGAAAGATATAAGCATCTGAATGCAGAGTTCCAAAGAATAGCAAGAAGAGATAAGAAAGCCTTCCTCAGCGATCAATGCAAAGAAATAGAGGAAAACAACAGAATGGGAAAGACTAGAGATCTCTTCAAGAAAATTATAGATACCAAGGGAACATTTCATGCAAAGATGGGCTCGATAAAGGACAGAAATGGTATGGACCTAACAGAAGCAGAAGATATTAAGAAGAGGTGGCAAGAATACACAGAAGAACTATACAAAAAAGAACTTCACAACCAAGATAATCATGATGGTGTGATCACTGACCTAGAGCCAGACATCCTGGAATGTGAAGTCAAGTGGGCCTTAGAAAGCACCACTACGAACAAAGCTAGTGGAGGTGATGGAATTCCAGTTGAGCTATTCCAAATCCTGAAAGATGATGCTGTGAAAGTGCCGCACTCAATATGCCAGCAAATGTGGAAAACTCAGCAGTGGCCACAGGACTGGAAAAGGTCAGTTTTCATTCCAACCCCAAAGAAAGGCAATGCCAAAGAATGCTCAAACTACCGCACAATTGCACTCATCTCACACGCTAGTAAAATAATGCTCAAAGTTCTCCAAGCCAGGCTTCACCAATATGTGAACCGTGAACTTCCTGATGTTCAAGCTGGTTTTAGAAAAGGCAGAGGAACCAGAGATTAAATTGCCAACATCTGCTGGATCATGGAAAAAGCAAGAGAGTTCCATAAAAAACATCTATTTCTGCTTTATTGACTATGCCAAAGCCCTGACTGTGTGGATCACAATAAACCGTGGAAAATTCTGAAAGACACGGGAATACCAGACCACCTGACCTGCCTCTTGAGAAACCTGTATGCAGGTCAGGAAGCAACAGTTAGAACTGGACATGGAACAACAGACTGGTTCCAAATAGGAAAAGGAGTACGTCAAGGCTGTATATTGTCACCCTGCTTATTTAACTTATATGCAGATACATCATGAGAAACGCTGGACTGGAAGAAACACAAGCTGGAATCAAGATTGCCGGGAGAAATATCAATAACCTCAGATATGCAGATGACACCACCCTTATGGCAGAAAGTGAAGAGGAACTCAAAAGCCTCTTGATGAAAGTGAAAGAGGAGAGTGAAAAAGTTGGCTTAAAATTCAATATTCAGAAAACAAAGATCATGTCATCTGGTCCCACCACTTCATGGGAAATAGATGGGAAAACAGTGGAAACAGTGTCAGACTTTGTTTTTCCTGGCTCCAAAATCACTGCAGATGGTGACTGCAGCCATGAAATTAAAAGACGCTTACTCCTTGGAAAGAAAGTTACGACCAACCTAGATAGCATATTCAAAAGCAGGGACATTACTTTGCCAACAAAGGTCCGTCTAGTCAAGGCTATGGTTTTTCCTGTGGTCATGTATGGATGTGAGATTTGGACTGTGAAGAAGACTGAGCGCCGAAGAATTGATGCTTTTGAACTGTGGTGTTGGAGAAGACTCTTGAGAGTCCCTTGGACTGCAAGGAGATCCAACCAGTCCATTCTGAAGGAGATCAGCTCTGGGATTTCTTTGGAAGGAATGATGCTAAAGCTGAAACTCCAGTACTTTGGCCACCTCATGCAAAGAGTTGACTCATTGGACTCTGATGCTGGGAGGGATTGGGGGCAGGAGGAGAAGGGGACGACAGAGGATGAGATGGTTGGATGGCATCACTGACTCGATGGACATGAGTCTGAGTGAACTCCGGGAGTTGGTGATGGATAGGCAGGCCTGGCCTGCTGCAATTCATGGGGTTGCAAAGAGTCGGACATGACTGAGCGACTGAACTGAACTGAACTGAAATGAAAGAAGCCAATCTAAAAAGGTTACATACTGTAGGATTCCAAGTATGCAACATTCTGGTAAATGCAAAGCTATGGTGAGAATACAAAGACCAGTGGGTGCTGTGGACTGAAGGGTAGGGGGGTATTGAATAGGCAGAGCACAGAGGATTTTTAGAACAGAGAAAATGCTATATAATGCTATGGTGAGGGATATAAGTCATTATACATTTGTCCAAACTCATAGAATGTAGTTTAACAAGAGTGAAACCTAATGTAATCTATGGATTTTTGATAATTATGTGTCAGTTTAGGTTAATCAGTTGTAACAAATATACCACACCAGTGGAGGATGTTGATAATTAAGAAGGCTATGCATGTATAAGGGTGGAGGGTATATTGGAAATCTCTGTACCTTCCCCTCAATTTTGCTGTGAACCTAAAACTTCTCTAAAACATGAAATCTTAAAAACAAGATGACTTAAAACAAACAAACATTATATAATAAAAACTATGATAAGATAATAATTTGGTTTATAGATTTAAGAGAAATTAAATACATATGAAGAGAGATTAGTTAACTGGAGATAGATCAGAAGAAACTATTTAAAAAGAAGTATAGAATAATATGGAGATGGAAAATACAGATGAAGAAAAAACAACTTAGGAGATTCATAGAGACAATCTAATATCCATCTCATTTGTGTCTTGGAAAGGAGAAAATGAAGTAGAAATCGTTGATGAAAAAATAGTTGAAAATACTATAGACCATATTAAGGCCACCTAGTCTCATATTTTAGAAACCCAGTGAACCACAAGTGGGAAAATTTGGTTTGCTTTCTCTTAGACACATGGTGACATCCCAGAAAACCAGAGACAAATTTTAAAACAGTTACAGGACATTATAAGTAAAGAATGCTAATGCAGCTGCTAAGTCGCTTCAGTCGTGTCTGACTCTGTGCAGCCCCATAGACAGCAGCCCAGCAGGCTCCGCTGTCCCTGGGATTCTCCAAGCAAGAACACTGGAGTGGGTTGCCATTTCCTTGTCCAATGCATGAAAGAGAAAAGTGAAAGTGAAGTCGCTCAGTCATGTCCGACTCTTTGCGACCCCATGGACTGCAGCCCACCAGGCTCCTCTGTCCATGGATTTTCCAGGCAAGAGTACTGGAATGGGGTGCCATTGCCTTCTCTGAGAAGTAGAGAAAAATATGGTTAAATTGAGAACTCACTTCTTGAGTCCAACAATAGAAACCAAAAGATAAAGGAATGATGTTTACAATGTACTAGAGAAAAATGACCATTTCAAAACTACAATTTTATACCCAATAGTATAAGCATCCCTCAAAAATGAATGCACAATGACCTTTTTAAGAGAGCAAAACCACTACAAAAGAATTAGTCACTATCGAGTTGCACTAAGGAAAATTATAAATGGTATATTTTAGGCAGAAGGAAGATAATCTCAAACAAGAGGCTAGAGTTGTGGAAAAATGCTAATTATAAGGAGACTAATGAATACTGGCTAGTTAAAAGGAGACAAAGGAGGTGACAGAGGATGAGATGTTGGATGGCATCGCTGACCTAGTGGCATACATGAGTCTGAGCAATCTCTGGGAGATGGAGAAGGACAGGGAAGCCTGGTGTGCTTCAGTTGATGGGGTCACAACAACAATAATGGGTGCCCGTGTTCAATCCCTGTGTTGGGAAGATCTCCTGGAGAAGGAAATGGCAACCCACTCCAGTATTCTTGCCTGGAAAATCCCATAGATGGAGGAGCCTATTATGCTACAGTCCATGGGGTTGCAAAGATTTTCACTTTCACTTTATGGGTTTAATACATTTAATATTAAAATACTTGACAGGAATAGCCTATAAATTAAGAGTTGGATAAATGGTTTTAAGATGTTCCAAAGTCCTGGAGAAGAGTTAAGGTATTGAAAAATATATACTTTGGTGATTTAAGACTGCTTGTGTGAATTTAGGACATAAGCAATGCCACAGGTGCTTTTGTTGCCTTGATTCATTGGCCCATTTCAGTGTGCCTGTTGGTTTAGAAGACTGTCCAGTATGCTTGCTGACAACTTAATATCATGAATGCCTATATCTCTCTTCCTCTCCTCTTGAAGGAATTCTGTGCCTCTCTGAAGCTGATTCTACTGCAATAGATACAATATATTTTATGCAGAAAAGCCACCTACTCCAGGGATACAATCTGGTGAAAAATGCCCTAGCTATTCAGTCTTTCTGTAGGATGATCTTGTGTTTGTTTCACGGGTTCTCAGAGAATTTACCAGATGATCAACCTCAAGTTGTCCATACCAGTGCCTCACTCATTTAAACACTCTTTATTGGCTTTTCTCCCTTCTGCATCTCATATCCCCCACCTTCCCAGTTCTTCCTGGGATTTCTCCCAAGTAAACTTTCGGCATGTAAGTTCTTATATGGGGCTCTGATTTTAGGGAAGTCCTATCTAAGACAGTTCACCCAACTTGGCTCTAGAAAGCAGCCTTTTAGGACATGATTCTAGTATTGGCCTACTTGTGTGTTGTGTCTGAGCGGCTCCTCTGTCCATGGAATTCTCCAGGCAAGAGTGCTGGAGTGGGTTGCCAATTCTTCTTCAGGGAATCTTCCTGACCCAGGAGTTGAACCTTCATTTCTTAGGTCTTTTGCATTGATGAGTGGGTGTTTTTTTGTTTTTTTTTTTTCCACTACTACCACCACCTGGGAAACCTGCTATCGGATGACAATATCAAAGCTGATGAAAGTGAATTGTGAAAAATCTTTTGCATGATGTATTATCACAATTCACTGGACTGTGGTGAATCACTAGAGTGTTGGACTGGGATGATATATAAGTTGGCAGAGGGAGGGTGCTGACTTTTGATATAACTCTAGCACCTGACAATAAAGGGACAATAACTATAATAAATAATGTAGAGAGAGCTGTTTTTTCTACTGACCCAGGGGCTTTAAAGAAGGATACTGTTAGACTTAGATCAGCTGTGATATCCAGAAGGCTTCACAGAGTATTTAAAGAAATCCTTATGTCCTGCATTCAGAGAACTGAATATACAATAAATCAGGCCCTCAAATTGTGGTAAGGATGTTACAAGGTATGAAAGAAGCTAAATACACTCCTAGCAGGGATCTTATACTAAAGTCTGGATCCTCACAGGGGAGGGACACAACTTACAATCTGACAGGGAAGAAGTGAGGTATATAATTGAAAACCTTAAACCCCACGATGTTCCTGAATCCTCCAGGCCAGCAGAAGCTGTTCTTTCCTTTGCTAGAGGACAGCACTCTCACCTTGCACTTAACTGTCAGAGACAGGATGGATGTAATTACTATCTGAGCAACAAGGCTAAAGCGACTTTGATCCACACATATCAGTGGAATTCCCAGACGCTAAACGTATAGGCAGCCAACAAGAGTGTTTCCTAATTCAAATCATCATGAGCAGTCGAGTAGAAGGCTAATGTTAGCTAGCACAGTAGAAGCCTTGTAACCAGCCCATTAAAATTGCAACCTCTTCTTCCTATAAAAATAGACCGTCTTGCCACTCCATTAGCCTTCCGTAGTTCTACAATCTACCTTCACACTTAGCACTATCTAACATTACTGTTTTGTCTACTTATGTGTTTCATTTTAATTATTTACTTTTCCCATCAGAATATAAATTTCACAAGGATATCTTTGGGGGTTTATTTTGTGCATTGATGTATCCTGAGCATTGGAACAACTGCTGCCACATAGCAGGGACTCAGCAATCTTCGATTAATGAATAAATGGACTTTCTTTACTACCACAGAGATACTTTTTTTTCAGAGTTGTGCCATAGGTGCAGTTCAATTGGTTAGTATCAAGGGGTGATTTATTTAAAAAAAAAAACAAAAAAAAAAACTTGTGGCATCGTAAAGATATTTTCCATTCCTTTGTATAAAGTGTAAGTATTCTCAAGAGGCATACCTGGTAGACTCAGTGTACAAAGATAAACACTTTAGGTAATTGGTTGATACTTGTCCTGTGGATTGGCACTTGGATTTTGTTATTTTGAGGCATTTTTTAAATCTTTATTGTCATACTCTGGGATATGATTCATTCTATTACATTTTATTTGTCATTGCAAAATCCAAAAATCCTTTAAGGAAAAAATGGCATGTATTTATAAATAGTATTAATTATCTTTTGAAAAGAACAGTTCAATGGACCTAGAGTTTGGAAGGGGTTAACGCACTATCCAGCATGCTTAACCTACTCTGAGAGAGGGATATGTGTACTCCAAAGACCTGAGTAATGATGCCATTAACCTTTCCTAGCCTAGCTCTATAAGGCACTTCACCATTGGTTCAAGTGACTCTTTTTCTTTTCATTGCAACTAGGTGGAATTTTTATTAAGTGTCATTAATCAAAGGTGAAAAATTCTCTGAGCAGGAAAATTGTCAGTGAAACTGGCTGCTGTATGTGGAAAAAAATAAATAAAAGGGTTGGATAATTATATATTAACTCAAGCAGTAATAGACTTTTCAAATCATCACAGGTTGCAGCTCCTCTTTGATTTTAGGGGTCTAATTTGGGGGAAGACCTATTAATCTTTTTTCCATTTCTTTGCCTTTCTTATTCAGTAATTGAACTGTTCAGGTGTTATTGATTAATGTAGCTTTCTTAAATGACAGGTTGGTATGGCAGCCAAAGTTATTCTCTGTGATTTTCTTCTGAAATGACTCATGAGATATTCTGGAATGTGGGGAAAGAATAAAGATTTTAAGTTTTCTTCTAAAGACAGATAGACTTCAGCACCACTACACTGGGGGCGAGGGGACCAGTTTTTCTTTGGATCACTGGTGTTGAGGCTAATTGGAATGAAATTTAATTTATATCCAGAGTAAGAGTTACCTTTTCACAAATATATAATATTTGGGGGAATGGGGAGGGGGTGGGACTTAGAAATATCTAAGCTTTTCACTGAAGTAACTGCGGGAAGAATTCTATCCCAGATGTAGCAGATTGAAGTTTATGCTGCAACAAGTGGTGAGTAAGGCTTGTCGTGTTTTTAATAGGCTCACATCACAGAGGAAAAACAGAGCACAATCATGAGAACCAGGGAAAAACAAGATCAGTAGAAAGTAGGTATTTAGAAAGGTAGACCCTATGGAATTATATCATAGCCCAAAACTGCCAATATCATTTATTTTGTGGAACAAACATCTGTGCTTTGCAATATAATCGAGGGATACAAGTTCTGTTTAGTTTGCAACTCTGGTTGTTTCTTCCCCCACACTGTTTGTGTTAATTGCCCCTTGTGGATGGGCTGCATAATCTCTAATCCTCATAGTGTGCAAGTGAATTTGTGCTGTGCTTCTCTCAAACACACCTGCAAGAAATTTTAATAGCTTTAAAAGCTGAAGATTTCCCCCTAACTCCCTATTGCATAACAGTCCTGACTACCTGAGGTATCATCACAAAAGATAATTTAATAATAGCAGCAATGATGTAGGCACCTGAAATTCCATCTGGTAGTACACACTTTAGCATGTATATATTAGAGAGAGAGAGGTTTCTATAAACTTGGCTAATGTAAGTCCAACAGAATACATATACGCTGCAAACTCTTTCGCTTGGATGTCCAAAGGAAGATTTCAGCAATAGTTATAGCAGTGAATCCATTACAAAGTGGTGAATGCTTTGACAAATTATGTCTTGTTTCATACCACCCCATGAATTTTTCTCTTAATGTTGAATTTAGGTTAGAATAAATTTGTATAAATATAGAATGGGAAAAATAATCTGCTTCACTAACTATAGTTTTGTTGGAGTTACAGATTTAAGAAAGCAAAAATAAATGATATTTTTCTAAACTGTGCAACAGAGTTTAAAGATTTTCCAAACTTTCAAAATTATTCATTTACTATACCTTAAAAAATGGATAGTCATTTTGTAGGGAAACGGATTATCCTAAACAGGACTAATTTTTTTTTTTTTTTTGTAGAGGGATCAGTAACTCTGTTGCATGGATGATTGAATGAATGGATAAATGCATAAACTAGTCAAATCTGTGAATTCATTAAGGCTAAAATTTTAATTTATTCATTTATCATTTTATTTAGTCACTGAGTCATGTCCAACTCTTTGTGACCTCATGGACAGTAGTCCACCAGGCTTTTCTGTCCCTGGGATTCTCCAGGCAAGAATATTGGAGTGGGTTGCCATTTCCTTCCCCACTATTCATTTATATGTATTTGCAATTTGATTTATTCTGGGCATAAATCAAGTTTTCTAAGTGGGCAATATTTCTTGATTTTTGGACTTAACTATAGAACTGTACATCTTACTTGTCATTAACCAAGTATTTTGAAATTGGACATATGAAAGTTACAAGAACAATGTGTATACTGTGGCTCTGAACCATCTGCTTTCTCATTATCATGTTGCTCTTTCACTGCCACAGAATATGTAATAGAGGATACCTTGGAATTTCCTATTATTAGATATTCTCAACTTAACTGAATCTCCTTATAGCTCATAGGATCTCTGGTGTTTGTGAAGGAAAGAAAAAGGGAGGAGGAGCAGAGGTTGTCTTGACTAGTAGAGAACTATCTATAATTTGTTCTTCATTGCCTGTTTTTAATGCTCTCATCTTGCTACTAACTGACTAGTTTTATTTCATATTTGATATGTATTAAACTATTTTAACTCTTACTACTGCAAAATATTGCTTAATGCAGCATATGAAACTTTACCAAAGGCAAAAAACAAAAGCTATTTTCAATTAAGAGAGTTTGAGAGTTTGGATGCCATTGAAGCCTCACCTGAATGCGTGTCTGGTCTCTAGTCTCTCTTCAGAGCACATGTAGCATTTTAAACATTGGGACTGAAACTTTGATCCAGTTTAGCTCGGCATCAAAAAGAACATGCTGCCAGTCTGTTTCTTAAAAGAAATAATCCAAGTGAGGCAACAGAACTCAAAAGCTATTTTGAAATGTTACAAATTACCTTTGCAGTTAGTTTAAAACGCCAAATGAATACGATATACATCCACAACCGGAACTGACTTTTTTAAGTTCAAAAATATTTGATGGTATTTCTAGATTTGCTCAGTTCTTTCTTGTTTTTAAACTGAGGTTTTACCCATTTTATTGCAACACTAGCTTTTTATCAAATAGAGAATCAAGGAAATACAGTTCACGGCATTTCTTTCTCACATGTTTAAGTGTTAGTCGCTAAATCATCTCTAACTGTTTGCAACCCTATGGACTGTAGCCTACCAGGCTCCTCTATCCATGGGATACTCCAGGCAGGAATACTGGAGTGGGTTGCTGTTCCCTTCTCCAGGGGATCTTCCTGACCCAGATATCAAACCTGGGTCCCTTGTATTACAGGCAGACTGTTTGCCGTCTGAGCCACCAGGGAAGCCCTCTCACATGTGTAATCTCTCAGTAAGCAAAATAATCTCTAAAAATAGAGTAGGTTAGAATAGGTTCTATTTTATTAATATAAAAATAACACAACACATTCTTTAGAGAATAAAAATTCTGTGTCAGATAAGAATGCATTCACCTGCGACTAACAGAAAATATTGCAAACAGTTGCCTAAGCAATAATGACATTTATGTATTGTTAACAAGAGGAGGTGTGTTAGTAGGAATGAAGAGGCTTGTATATCATTTCCAGCCATGCCAAAAAAACACTTGTGCTAGAAGAGTGAGAACTCTCACATTTGTTGCTCCATTGCAAGGTAATCATTGAAACTTCAATTGCAGTTAGACTGGTGAAGGGATTTTGCTAGTAGCTTCTGTCACTTTTCTTTTTCGGGAGAGCAAAGTTTTCCCAGATCTGTGGCAGCAGGCTTCTGATTAGATCTCATTGGCCAGAACTGTATCCCATAGCCACCTCTAGCTTCAAGGGAAGCTGGAGTTTTAAGCATTTAGCTTTTGTAAGATGATGGAAAGCAAGTATTTGGCATTTTCAGCTTCTATGATAGAAGTCAGCAAAAAATAAAGGGTAGAGAATTATGTCAACATTGTCTACCATGATTTCCAAGCTGTATCTTATATCTAGTAAATTTTAGCAATTTCATCACAAAACAAATTATGGACAACAAAGGAACTGGGACATCTTTTAGACATTGATTGTAGAGGGTCTTACCGAAAGATGAAAACCGTTAGCTAACAGGGCTAAGAGATATTGTAATTTTACCCAAAATGTCACTCACTGTTTTAAACAAAGGAACTTCATTGTATTAAGTCTGCTTTTAAAAATTGGGATAAAAGTTAGGTGTTTTTTTTTTTTTCTTTCCACAACCCTTTATCGTCAGTCATGTCAGCAGACTAGTGTGGTCAGATAAGGACTTTTGTGTGTGTACAAGGGTTTAGTTAAATGAGCACTAGTATCACTACTCAAATGAGTATTCATAACCACTACTTGTTTTATTCTAGAGCAGCAACAAAATGGCAGAGACGACAGCTGCCACATCATATACATACACACACTCCTTCCTACACAAACCATGCTTTGTACATCAGATGCAGCATAAATACCATGGCATGTGGCAGTTGCTATGGTGACAAGTTTTTTTTCTTTTAAATGAAGAGCAGATGGAATAGGCATGTAAAACTTGCATAAGTTGTTAGTAATCTGTGAGTTACTGCAGACTAGTTGATGAAGGAAATTTTAAAATTCTAGCTTTTCTAATTTTTCCATATAACATGTTCGACTACCACTTTTCCCCTTTGCTTCAGTCCATTTTGTATCCAAATGGCAGTGAAAAATTGTTTTCCCTGTACCGTATATATATATTTCTGTCCTTGCTTTGCCAAATACATTTCTATTGTGGAGCTTTTAAGTCTTTCACTGAATATGCATGTACTTCTACTGGCCCCATATTGAAGTCCATTTCATTTTGATACGGTTCACACAATATAGGTGATAAATTTGACAATGATTCCATGTATGAAATGGTTACA
The DNA here is from genome assembly GCF_032452875.1 of Bos javanicus. Lineage (NCBI taxonomy): Eukaryota > Metazoa > Chordata > Mammalia > Artiodactyla > Bovidae > Bos > Bos javanicus. The sequence goes on along the minus strand of NC_083874.1, from coordinate 88,895,044 downwards.
GCTAGCAAGAAATAGGTTTATTATACGATACAAAGTGCTCTATAATGTATAAGTGCTGTTGGACATATAATTAGTACTTTGGATCAGTTTTGTTTGTCTAATCATCTAATCTAGGCAGAACTTGTTCTTAAGTGTCCTAATCATCTATACTTCCTAGCTGCTATATGGAAATGGGCAAAAGAAAAAAAAAAACCTCTTCAAGGAATGATTTGTGGTTATTCTCTCATAACCAGTGATTTTCCTGTATTAAGTAACTTTCTATATTTATCTGTAAAAGCAAATTGCAAAGGAAATTTCAACATAATTTAGCAACTACTTAATGTGCACCCAGCATAAGAAAACACAGGGAGGGCAGTAAGACCTTTAAGGCAAGGCACGGAAACTGCTTCCAGGGCCAAGAGAACCGTGGAGGAAAAAAGACAACCTATGTCTCTAATATGAAATAGATCCAAAGTATCTTTAAGGAGAGAGCTGTTGAGAATCCAAAGCAGCCAAGGGTCACCATTGGTAACGGCTCTATAATAGCTGCTGCTCATTTGGCAGTGTTGGTTTTATGCAAATCTTTCTTAGATCTTTCCACCAAATGTCTATGATTCTGCACTTTGCTATTTCCTTAAACTTTGATGGCAACTTCTCTATCACCTAGACCATAGTCTAATTTCCATAGAAACAGTCTGAGGAAGTTGGTCATATGAATAGAAAGTAAAATTACATTGGATTCGCATTAATTATTCCTTGAATTGTTTCTTGAGACTTTCTTCAAGATGAGTCAGGTTTATTAAGCCTTAAATTCTCTATTTCCTCTGAGGATAGAATGGAGTCGGGAGATTCACGCATGATCAGCACTTCTTTTGTATTCTTAGCATGTGAAGACATCCCTTTGGATTGTACCCTGGTTGCCCTTTTAGATGATATGATGACTTGTGCTTCTGCTTCAGATGATAACAAGCTTCATAATGTGGTGTTGTGGTTTTTTCTAGCCAAATTCTGATGTGTGTGTATTAAGTGGTGTTCCCCCACCCTTATGGCCCAGGAGCTCTCAGACATGTCTCATGGCAGAAGCTGATCAGTAGAATTCCAAACAGGACTGATTCCTTCACAAAGTGTTTATTAGGGGCCCAGTTGTTGTTACACTGTAGACTGATGGTGGATTGCTAAAGCTGGGGATACACACCCTTATTGATTAATTCTTTAATTTATCCATCTAACATCTATTTATTAAAATGCGCTATACACCCAGCTCCTAAGGAGCACTAGAAATAGAGGTGAACATGACAGAATTCTAAAGAGGACGTCAATAATAAACATGTACATTCTATTTTATTTAAGTGATGACTTCAACTTTTATCTAAGGTGATGTGACATATTTACTATATGAGTTGGTGTGATAGAGCACAAGCAGGGAGGATAATTTAGGTAAGTTGGACAAAGGCAGCTTCTCTAGAAAGAAACATTGGAGGTGAGAGCCTATAAACTCCTAAATTGAACTTCAGATTAAAATAGTAACAGTTTTCATTTTGTGTGTTCTGCAGTACCTTCTAAATTGTCAGTGTGAAAAATCCAAGATTTGAAAACATCTTTGTGTGTATGTGTGTGTTTATGTGTTATTAAGATACTTACTGTTTTATCAAGCTTGGGACTGATTACGTACTCCATGCATTGAAATAAGCACAGTAATCATAGCATTTTTTAAAATGATGATTTAATTTTACATAACTACAGTAAGCCTAAAATAATGATATGATTACAAAGAAGAAAAAATGAGAGAAGTACTTCCTTAGGATTAATATTCTAAATCCAAAATACATTTATTGTTTCTTAGTATACTTAATTCTGTAAAAGTCCACTTGTTAGAGATATGTAAATCCATAGTATGTTGATACATGAGAAATAAAAAATGTACCTTCTAGAGTTCTAAGAGAATCACACAGAGGTACTGCCCATTTGGGATTCAAAATTAAAACAAGTCTCACTTATTGAGAACCAATACACAGCAATTAATGCAATTATACTGTATTTCTTAATATATTAACCCTTCACTCCATGGGAGGCTAAGGAGAACTAAGTATGCTTGGACTTCCAGAGAGTTACATGTATTTTTATATTTCCAATTCATTACAAAAATAATTATGAACTCTAATTTAGTTTAACTAGTGTTCTGCTTATAATTGCAAAATAGCTATTAAACAATTGTGGCAAAGCCTCGACTATGTAAGATATTAATGACTCTTCAACCTCTAGTAAGACACTTAATGTAGTAGGACGTGAGAGATTGATAATTGCAACAATCTTCTCTGTGAACTGTTTGCTGAGAAACAAACAACTTGCCTTTACCTTGGCTCTAGTAATTGACAGTTAATTGACAACGTTATTGACAGGGCATTTAACTAAGCTTCACCACTTGTTAGAAATAAGATTTAGTTCTATAATGTCATCACGGTACTTGTGATATTATTAACCATAACTCACTACCAAAATATATGATTGAACACTCCATTCTCATCAATACCATAGAGAGTTAATAAGTGCAGTGGAGAAGGCTGCATTGTTTCTAGTTGTGATTATTCTCTCTTTGTACCTACAAATGATGTCGGATAAACAGACGTGGAAATATCGAGTCCTCATAAAAAAATATTTAGCCATTAAAATCAGAACATAGCATGGGGGCGTTTTTCTGAGACAGTTCTTATGCAATGAAAGATTCATCATCCCAAATAAAAGTGATCTAACGTGTTTATTATTTTATATGCAAATATTGTGGATTCCAAAGCCCCAGACCATGTAGCCTTTTCTCTTCATAGACACAACAGAAATTTTATGTTTTCTCTTTGGGCACATAAGTGTGCTAGTCTTATAAACTAGCCATGATGCTTTGAGGCTTAAGAAGTCGGTGGGTAGGGTAATTGCAGTCCCTTCTAGCCCCATGTCTTCATCCTTCTTCCTCATTACTCCCTCCTCCCCCACCCCATATACTTGTCCCATTTAGGGTGAAAAGCTCTATATTTGAAGATGTGAGATTGAGACCTAATACTGTCACTCAGTCCCATGACCTGTAGCAAGTTAGGGTTAACTCTCTGAACCTCTGTTCTTTTATCTGCAACAAAAGGCAAATTAATAATACTTGCCCTGGCTACTTCACAGTCTCCTAAAATCAGTGAGAACTCTTCCATGAAGACACTATACATAGATGTTGATGCTTCCAAAATTGTTTTTAGTTTGTGTTAGTGTAAATAATATCATCATTTCCCATTAGTATTATATTTTCACATTGATTGAAGGTTTAAAACAGTTATTATGGGCAAGGTAGTACAGTAGAAAGATCAGTGATTTGGAGTCTGATAGGTTGGTTTTGATTCTTGTCTATTTTTAACAAACTGTGTGACTTCAAGTAAGTTACTAAACCCCCTAAACCTTTGTTTTCTAATGTGCGAAATAGGACATTAAAAAAACCTACATTGCAGAGATACCAGGAAGACGAAGTAAAATGATCTGTGTAAGATAATCAGCATACTATAGATATCAGTAACTGCTAGTGATTACTAATGACAACATTTAAGGACTTCAGTGTATTTTTTTCTGAAATTACACTTAGTAGGCTATTAATGTCTTCACCTCTTACTATACCGTTGATGAAAAAAATTTTTGTTTTCTTGTATAAAATGCTAAACTTTTATAGTACATGCTTGTATTTCATGGTTTTGTTGTACATTGTCGCCCTCATTTACTATTTAAGCAATCAAAGCATATATATATATATATATATATATATACACACACACACTAAATAATGTCTGACACTTGCGACCCCATGGACTATAACTCGCCAGGCTCCTCTGTCCCTGGGATTTTCCAGGGAAGAATACTGGAGTAGGTTGCCATTTCCTTCTCCAGGAGGTCTTCTTGACCCAGGGATCGAACCCGCATCTCCTGCAGTGGCAGGTGGAATCTTTACCACTGAACCACCTAGGAAGCCTGCTTAGCTACTGTACTAGTTTTCTACTGCTGCCAGAATCCTACTAAATTAGCAGCTTAGACAGTACAAGCAGCTTATCTCACGGTTCTGAAGGCCAGAGTCGGCACATGGTGTAGACGCGTTCTCTGTCCACCAGGCTGAAACTGAGGGTTTGGTGAGAGCTGCAAATGCCTCTGACACAGCCTTTGGCCAAGCTCACCAGTTGTTGGCAGAACCTATTTCTTCATGGCGATAGAAGCAGGCCCCTCTTCTCTTGCTGGCTGTAATCTGGAGGCAGTGGCAGCACCTGCAGGCTGCCTGCCATTCTCTGCGTGCGGCTCTCTTCACAACCTGGCAGTCTGCGTCTTCAGTGCCTACAGGAGAACTTCTCTTCAGTTCTCACTCACCTCACAGGCCAGAGTGAGGTAGCGGTGTGGACACTGGTGAACTGGGGGAGGGCACTACATGGAATTCTGTTTCATGCAGTAATTTAGGACTCAGCCTCTTCTGTCTGTGTCTCCAGGGCAGGGGTCCCAGCATCCTGCTAACTCAACCAACAGCTGAGCAATGTGCCTGTCTAGATCTGGATGGTCATACATGGGGCTGGTTTTACATTTAGGCAGTCAGTAGACCTCTTTTTTCTTCTCCTAGCAAGTTATTCTTACTGCCCTCTTGTCATGAAATCTGGAAAAGCTTTATTAAAATGTCCATACTATCCTTGAGGAAAGGCCATACATTCATGTAATTGTGCTGATTCACTAGTTTATCACATTAGCTATCTTACCTTAGGGGCCCTGAGTGAAAAGAAGAAAGGAAGAATGTATTCCCATGAATGGAAGGCAAAGATAGGTAGAAATATTTAGATAATGGGGTGTGTTTGCCAGGCAGTATGGACAATGTAGTTAGCAGCCCTGGTGGTTATGAGAAACCAGGGTGTTTTGAGAAAAGCCCTAATAACTAGAAGTGGCAGAGCCTTTCCATTGCTCTTTGACTTTGGTTTAGAAAAGACTTGTCCAAGAACAGAAAGAAGAAATTTAATACTAGCAATAGTTACAATAAAGTGTCTGCCTGCAATGCAGGAGACCCGGGTTCAATCCCTGGGTCCGGAAGATCCCCTGGAGGAGGCAATGGCAACCCACTCCAGTACTCTTGCCTGGAAAACCCCATGGACAGAGGACCCTGGTAGGCTATAGTCCATGGGGTCGCAAAGAGTCGGACATGACTGAGCGACTTCACGTTCTACTTTTAATGATGATAATATTTAGAATGTTTTACATCATTTTCATATGTTTTAAAGCTTTTTTCCATCTAGTGATGTCACCAGAGAGGCAGAGGAGACCACATGGAAACACAGTTTATCATTTATTCTGCAAACAGAGTCATCAGATAATAAAATACATCTGCCACGCCTTGAGCACATAGGCCCATTTTTAGTCTCTTATGCCTAACACTTAATATAATATATAACACAAATTCTTCTCTTCATGTTCTTATCCCTTATTGCATAAAGCTGCCCCAGTTTCCTTTGCCCAAGGTGGAGTTACAAATGCATCTGTGGATCACTCACTGCCAAACTCCAACTGCGTTCTTTGTGCATCTCACTCTTAAGGTGACAAAAAGCTATCATTTGAGGTTTCTTCCTTCATATTTAGTTTTTGCACCCAGCCCTAATGCGCAGTATCCATCCCTATGACTAATTATTTAACTCTACTAACTGAATATGATACACATGTAGTGGGTTCCTCATATGAGATACACTATCAAATAAGCACTTAAAATTTCTTTGATTTAATCCTCTTAATAAGCTTTTGAAGTAGTTTCTATTATCCTGATTTTGAGACAAGGTAACTAAAAGCTAAAGAAAGCAAATAATGCATCCAAAGCCACAGGGCTGTAAACAGTTGAAAAGAAAGGTGACAAAAAGCTATCATTTGAGGTTTCTTCCTTCATATTTAGTTTTTCTACCCAGTCCTAATGCCCAATATGCATCCCTATGACTAATTATTTAACTCTACTAACTTAATATGATACATATGTAGTGGGTTCCTCATATGAGATATACTATCAAATAATAAGCTTTTGAAGTAATTTCTATTATCCTGATTTTGAGACAAGGTAACTAAAAGCTAAAGAAAGCAAATAATGCACGCGAAGCCACAGAGCTGTAAACAGTTGAAAAGATTTTAATATTTCCAAGTTCTGATTACAAATCCAGTGTTTTAAAAAATATACAATACTTTTCTCCAACCAGTTATATCTTGTCCAGGATAAATATTAAATCTTGGCTCAACAATTTTGAATTTCCTATTATAGTCTCAAATTTAAGATAAAAATGGAAATTTTCCAATATGTCTTATTATGCAATTTTAAGATGAGAAGTTAAGGCTGAGCATAAAGTAACATTTAATTTTTAAAATATTAACATTAATCATTCCTTATATAAACCAGGACCAGATGAAACATAAATCTATGTTCATTTCACATTACAGTTCCATGTTAGTTTCATCTTCCTGGCAGACATTTAGTGAATTATTCTAATATATTCAGTTCAACATAATTCAGGCAATGCTGTTTGGCCTAAAGTAGAGTGGCTTTTGTCAGTGAATATGTACTTTATTTTCTTTGTGCTAATGAAATAAATATTAATTACATAAAATTTGGAGTGTGGAGAATAAATTGATTTCTATATTATTTTGTTATAGAAGCTCCTGATTCTTGTGCTGTTCTCAGTAATATGTATTAGGCACTCAGGAAGACTCTTCTTTAATAGTAACATTCCTTGGATGTATGACAGTGACTTTATCATAGTGAACATGTCTCATATGAACACTATATAAAACCATTTTTATTTGACCCGTAAACTTATTCCTCTAGAGAAAATAAGTTGGAATGATTATTGTATTTGTAATAATTAAGTGAAAATTGACTCCCATGACTAGCAAGGAGAGAAAAAATTTACGTTCCAGTCTTCTGTGACCCTTAAGTGAAAGCACACTGTCCTTCTCTCCTTCCCTCTCCTTAATTAGGTGGGGAGCAATTGAGCACTCATTCAAAAAGCAGTTATCAAGTGAGTACTAACTGGTAGGCATTATGATAGGCCTACACCTTTTACACCTCGTTTCCTTGTTTAGAGATTGAAAGTTGAGGAGTGAACCTTATGCTGTTTATGAAGTAGAACTTGGGATATTCTAGTAGAAAAAAATATGTATGCACTATCCATATTCAACAGAATGGGAAAGACTAGAGATCTCTTCAAGAACATCAGAGATACCAAAGGAACATTTCATGGAAAGATGGGCTCAAGAAAGGACAGAAATGCTATGGACCTAACAGAAGCAGAAGATACTAAGAAGAAGTGGCAAGAATACACAGAAGAACTGTACAAAAAGATCTTCATGACCCAGATAATCACGATGGTGTGATCACTGACCTAGAGCCAGACATCCTGGAATGTGAAGTCAAGTGGGCCTTAGAAAGCACCACTACGAACAAAGCTAGTGGAGGTGATAGAATTCCAGTTGAGCTATTCCAAATCCTGAAAGATGATGCTGTGAAAGTGCTGCACTCAATATGCCAGCAAATGTGGAAAACTCAGCAGTGGCCACAGGACTGGAAAAGGTCAGTTTTCATTCCAACCCCAAAGAAAGGCAATGCCAAAGAATGCTCAAACTACCACACAATTGCACTCATCTCACACGCTACTAAAGTAATGCTCAAAGTTCTCCAAGCCAGGCTTCAGCAATACGTGAACTGTGAACTTCCAGATGTTCAAGCTGGTTTTAGAAAAGGCAGAGGAACCAGAGATTACATTGCCAACATCCGCTGGATCATGGAAAAAGCAAGAGAGTTCCAGAAAAACATCTATTTCTGCTTTATTGACTATGCCAAAGCCTTTGACTGTGTGGATCAAAATCAACTGTGGAAAATTCTGAAAGAGATGGAATACCAGACCACCTGATCTGCCTCTTGAGAAACCTGTATACAGGAAGCAAGAGTTAGAATTGGACATGGAACAACAGACTGGTTCCAAATAGGAAAAGGAGTTCGTCAAGGCTGTATATTGTCACCCTGTTTATTTAACTTCTATGCAGAGTACATTGTGAGAAACGCTGGACTGGAAGAAACACAAGCTGGAATCAAGATTGCTGGGAGAAATATCAATAACCTCAGATATGCAGATGACACCACCCTTAGGGCAGAAAGTGAAGAGGAACTCAAAAGCCTCTTGAAGGTGAAAGAAGAGAGTGAAAAAGTTGGCTTAAAGCTCAACATTCAGAAAATGAAGATCATGGCATCCGGTCCCATCACTTCATGGGAAATAGAAGGGGAAACAGTGGAAACAGTGTCAGACTTTATTTTTCTGGGCTCCAAAATCACTGCAGATGGTGACTACAGCCATGAAAGTAAAAGACGCTTGCTCCTTGGAAGGAAAGTTATGACCAACCTAGATAGCATAATCAAAAGCGGAGACATTACCTTGCCAACAAAGGTACGTCTAGTCAAGGCTATGGTTTTTCCTGTGGTCATGTATGGATGTGAGAGTTGGACTGTGAAGAAGGCTGAGCGCCGAAGAATTGATGCTTTTGAACTGTGGTGTTGGAGAAGACTCTTGAGAGTCCCTTGGACTGCAAGGAGATCCAACCAGTCCATTCTGAAGGAGATCAGCCCTGGGATTTCTTTGGAAGGAATGATGCTGAAGCTGAAACTCCAGTACTTTGGCCACCTCATGCGAAGAGTTGACTCATTGGAAAAGACTCTGATACTGGGAGGGATTGAGGGCAGGAGGAGAAGGGGATGACAAAGGATGAGATGGTTGGATGGCATCACTGACTCGATGGACATGAGTCTGAGTGAACTCCAGGAGTTGGTGATGGACAGGGAGGCCTGGCGTGCTGCGATTCATGGGGTCACAAAGAGTCGGACACGACTGAGCGACTGATCTGATCTGATCCATATTCATTCATTCCTCCTCTGAGAAAGCCCTTTTTTTATGATGATGAACAGTATCTTCTACACAAGTTCTTTGCAGTTAGGTTGATGGTCATTACTGATCTGGGTATCCATACTGACCCTCTTTACCTTGGTCCTGTGAGAATAATTTAGTTCTGAAAAGCACATTACACAGAAAATTTTCAAAAGAAACCTTTTATTTCAGTAGGAAAGTTTCATGCATTCCTGACTCCAAGGTGGTACTAACTTATGCTATGGTAACACTATATTCCAATAAGATGGACAAAATTTTTTAATAGGCAACATTAGCTATCTATAAGACAACTTAATAAATCATATTACCTTCAATTATAGCTTTATAATATAATTGCTTTTATACTAGCATTAAATTCTTTTATAGCTGTTACCACCATATGTTTAAGATGACACTGGCAAATATAATATACATATGATAATATTTATGTATTCAACATTTAACTCATAAGCAGCAGCAAAAAACACCAAAACAAGAAGAGTGAAAACTAAAAATAAATTGAAAACAATGAAAATGTCATCACTGAGTCTTCTACCTTTAAAGACTCTAATAGATTCAACTAGGCAATTAGATTGTTTTCCATAGTTGATATTTTTTTAATTTTACATTTTAAAGACTTTTTATTTTGTATTGCTGGTCTTAAAAATACTATCATAAATACCTTGCAATTTAATCAAATTTTGTATATTGCAAATCTGTCCATAAGACAGATTTCTAGATGTTTCTCCATAGAACATTTGAACATTTAAAAATTTTTCGATACATATTCCAATTTGCCTCACAGAAATATCTTCTTAGTTCATACTCTGTGGCAGAACATGACCCTGTCCATCTTACCAGGATTTCAACATAACTGAACATTATTTTAAAAAATATTTACTAGTTTGCCAAATAAAAGAGTGCATAAAACTTTTATGTCTTATTTAACACAAGGTTGAACATTTTCTCACTTGCACAGTAGTCGTGTGCACGTGTATATGTGTGTGGGCATGCGTGTGTGTGTATTAAGGGGGTAGAGTGCTGGTGTTGTTTGCCTATTTTGTAGACTTTACCTTATTTTCATTGTTTGCTTTGGTTGTTTGCTTTTTGTGTTTCCCTTTTTGTCTATAATGTTTTCAGATCTCAACAGTCTTTTGGTGACATGAAGTCAAATATTTTTCATAACATGATTTTCAGGAGGGTTCCTCTGGCACAATGATGTGATACAGGAAAAGTCTAGCTGAGTGACTCTAGAGCATTAGATATGATCTGAAAGGACGTCCGAGGCTCTTTCCTTGAAATCCCAGTTGCGTGTATTATGAGCATGCCTTGTGGGGTATCCAAGAACCAGGGGAACTCGAGCAGCAAACTGATGTCAGTCTCCTGCAAAGTCAGTCTTGAAAAGCAACACTGTGTCAGCAACCACAGTGGAAGTGGTGAACTGATGTATGTATAGTGAAGTGAAGTCACTCAGTCGTGTCCAACTCTTTGTGACCCCATGGACTGTAGCCTACCAGGCTCCTCCGTCCATGGGATTTTCCAGGCAAGAGTACTGGAGTGGGTTGCCATGTCCTTCTTTCCTCTATTTGGAATACATAGGATTGCATTGTGTTCCAAAGGATGCATTGAAATGTGTGGTAGTCCTAAATAGGAAGGTATTAGGTTTGCTTCTAATAGCGTTTTTGGGTACTTATGTGTTGAAGTAAAAAGAAAATGAAATAAAAATGATAATCAGTACATTGAATTTGCTGGCGCAGGTTATATCTTTTTAAAATATGTAATAAGTTATGGACTTCAGTCATTTAAAACTATTTTATGTGCCCCAATTAACATCATTTTTATTCCACTCTATGCTCTGTGATTGAATTTCCACCTTGCCTTAGATAGTCATTCTGCTCTATCCTACACTATTGTACGTGTGTTTTATGTTAATACTTACTCTTTTTCCTTTAATATATTTTTTATGTTTTTATCTTCTTCACTTATCCAGAAAGTAAAATTCTAACCCAAATTTTAAGAAGTTAAAAACTTTAATGTTGATCTTCGTGGTTGCCGCAGATGATCTTACAGCTGACTTTTCTTTTTTGCTTTCTGTTTTTAATATTTGCCTCCTGTTTACTTTTCTTTTAAATAGTACTCTCCTTTTTTACACTTTCTAGTGATTTGGGGTAAAAAGGCATAATTTGATCTGTATTTTAAAAATTCTCACATTCAAGGAATAACTGACTCTTCAGAAAATTTTCTCTTCAAAAGTAAGATTTTTCTTCTCCCAGTTTTCCACTCCCCCTTCTAGAATTTGCTCCCATACTTTGTTAATATTTACTGGGATGTTCAACCTGTAGTTTTGTTCTTTAGTTGTTAAATTGTTCACTTTTTCATACCTCATTTTTTTCTTAAGTTTTTATTTTTACTTTTACAGAATTTCTTCTATAGGAAATCTAAGTTTTTACTGTTAAGATCCTCAACTGATTGAGGCCTACCCACATTATCAAGGGTAATTTCCTTACTTGAAGTCAATAGATTTTAGATTTTAACTGCATCTACAAAATACCTTCACAGCAATGTCGAATTTAGTATTTGATTAAATTACTGGGTACTACAAGCCTAACCACGGTGACTCATAGAACTAACCATCACATGTATATACTATCAATATGATTTTTCACTATTCATGTTGACCTTGAACTGAGGTAATATTTGTCAGATTTATAAAATGTTTGTAAATCTGCTTATGTTTTTTCAGTATGTATAGCCTATACTTAAGCATATATTCTTTCCCCTTATGGGCAGAATATCGGCATAATTTATTTAGAATTTTGCAAGGTTGGTATATCTAATCCCTTCCCCATTTGTTTATTCAGTTATTTATTTACATCAGTATAAATTTATGGATATTTACTTCTTACTTTAGGTTATAATCCACTGCTTCTTTACTTTGTTACTCAAAATGTTCACCTTAGGCCACTGGGAGCTCTTTAAGTTGGCTCTTATGTCCCTTTCACATACTTCAAAAATGTAGTAATGGTTCTTTTCTTTTTCCAATGTGCCTCACTTAAAGGAACCACTGCTGCTGCTACTGCTGCTAAGTCGCTTCAGTCGTGTCCGATTCTGTGCGACCCCATAGATGGCAGCCCACCAGGCTCCCCCGTCCCTGGGGTTCTCCAGGCAAGAACACTCCACAGTGTGCCTCAAATTCATCTGAAATATTTCCAGCTTGTGCTTTAATCAGCCATTTCTCTAAAGAACACTAGTTGCTTTTATTCAAGAGTGTTATTAAGAAGCAAGATTCAGGTCTTCTAGGCCCTTTCAACTAACCGAGTAGGGAGACATATGTGCATGTACAAACCTGTGTTCAGTTCAGCTTAGTCACTCAGTCATGTCCAACTCTTTGAGACCCCATGGACTGCAGTATACTGGGCTTCCCTGTCCATCACTATCTCCCAGAGTTTGCTCGAACTCATGTCCCATTGAGTCAGTGATGCCATCCAACCATCTTATCCTCTGTTGTCCCCTTTTCCTCCTGCCTTCAATCTTTCCCAGCATCAGGGTCTTTTCCAATGAGTTAGTTCTTCACATCAGGTGGCCAAATTATTGAAGTTAAGCTTTAGCATCAGTCTTTCCAATGAATATTCAGGACTGATTTCCTTTAGGATTGACTGGTTTGATTTCCTTGCAGTCCAAGGGATTCTCAAGAGTCTTCTCCAACACCACAGTTCAAAAGCATCAATTCTTTGACACTCAGCTTACTTTATAGTCCAACTCTCACATCCATACATGATTACTGGAAAAACCATACCTTTGACTGTACAGACCTAGAGTGGAATATATATGTAACCACATTTTCTTTTATTGTCAGTATTATAGATTGCACTCATTTTCAAAATAATTTAGGTCAGGATTTTTATGCCCACCCTCTTTAGTTAGTTAGTTAATTCAGTCGTTAAGTCGTGTCTGACTCTTTGTGACCCCATGAATTGCAGCACGCCAGGCCTTCCTGTCCATCGCCAACTCCCGGAATTTACCCAAACTCATGTCCATTGAGTCGGTGATGCCATCCAGCTGTCTCATCCTCTGTTGTCCCCTTCCTCTCCTTCCCCTAATCCCTCCCAGCATCAGGGTCTTTTCCAATGAGTCAACTCTTTGCATGAGGTGGCCAAAGTATTGGAGTTTCAGTTTCAGCATCAGTCATTCCATGAACACCCAGGACTGATCTCCTTTAGGATGGACTGGTTGGATCTCCTTGCAGTCCAAGGGACTCTCAAGAGTCTTCTCCAACACCACAGTTCAAAAGCATCAATTCTTCGGCGCTCAGTCTTCTTCACAGTCCAACTCTCACATCCATACATGACCACAGGAAAACCACAGCCTTGACTAGACGGACCTTTGTTGGCAAAGTAATGTCTCTGCTTTTGAATATGCTCTCTAGGTTGGTCATAACTTTCCTTCCAAGGAGTAAGCGTCTTTTACTTTCATGGCTGCAGTCACCATCTGCAGTGATTTTGGAGCCCAAAAAAGTAAAGTCTGACACTGTTTCCACTGTTTCCCCATCTATTTCCCATGAAGTGATGGGATGAGATGCCATGATCTTCATTTTCTGAATGTTGAGCTTTAAGCCAACTTTTTCACTCTCCACTTTCATTTTCATCAAGAGGCTTTTGAGTTCCTCTTCACTTTCTGCCATAAGGGTGGTGTCATCTGCATATCTGAGGTGATTGTTATTTCTCCTGGCAATCTTGATTCCAGCTTGTTGTTTCTTCCAGTCCAGCATTTCTCATGATGTACTCTGCATAGAAGTTAAATAAGCAGGGTGACAATATACAGGCTTGACGTACTCCTTTTCCTATTGGAATCAGTCTGTTGTTCCATGTCCAGTTCTAACTGTTGCTTCCTGACCTGCATATAGGTTTCTCAAGAGGCAGGTCAGATGGTCTGGTATTCCCATCTCTTTCAGAATTTTAGTGAGATAATTTCATACATTTGTAGTACAGTCTGTTCTCTTGTCAGTCTACATTTCTTTCTGGGGTACCTCAATCTCCAAAATGATTTTATTTTCATCATTTGTTCTTTAACCTTGTGTTTGTCTTAACAAATGCATAATGTCATATATCCATCACTATAGCATCATACCTTTAGAGGGAAATGGCAACTCACTTCAGTATTCTTGCCTGAAGAATCCCATGGAAAGAGGAGCCTGATGGGCTACAGTCCATGGGGTCACAAAGAGTCGGACACAACTGAGCAACTGAGCACATAGCATTATACAGAATAATTTAACTGCCCTAAAAAATACCCTATACTTTACCTATTCGATCGTGTCTGCCTTAGTCCCCTAGGAACCACTGATCTTTTTACTTTCACTATTCTTTTGTCTTTTCCAGCCGCTCATGTAAATTGGAATCAGGCAGTATGCAGCTGTATCAGACTGACATCTTTCAGTTAGCAATATATATTTCAAGTTTGCAATGTATTTTTCTGTGAATTCATGTGAATTCTTCTTTTAATTCTAGTAATATTCTATCATATGGCCGTATCACAGTTTATTATATAATTTTCTAGTAATCTGTTTCATAAAAAAACATGTAATAGGTACATGTTTGAGTGTTTGTCATTCTGAATATATTTTCCTGATTTTTTTTAAAATGCAAAATGTCAGTGGCTATAAGATTTGATGAACATAAACTTTTACTCTCCCATGATCTATAATAATAGAAATTATTAATATTTACTAAGTGTATTTTATCAATTCTAAAATGTACTTTCCATATTTTAATATTTCTGAAATTATGATGGTACTTGTAGTAATTAATAAGCTCATACAATTACTTTGGAGTGGTACTTGGGATGGCAATGACAGTTTGGTTACACATGCACAAATTTGGTCACAATTCTTTATTTTTCATCATTTCAATAAAGTGCTTTCACTTATGTTTCTGCACATATTAAATGTAAATGCCATGTCAAATGTCTTCAAAAGAATTACACACAAATTCACAGTTAAAAGTTATTGAATATAAAGGAAGTCATAGATCAGAGAAGAAAGGCATCAATTTGATGTTAATGTAGAAATATTAATTGTTGGAAGAATGATTATGATTCTATTTTTTTGCAAAGACTAAACAAAATGTTTTAAGTGATCAAAGAAAGGACTAAACTCTAAAGTAGAGGACTGAGCACTACTAATTATTTATTTTAGATTTTTGTGCACAAATATTGTCTATCATACTCAAAGGAATGCAAATGAAAGCATGAGGAACTGCCAAAAACCTTGGTGTCGTTGAAATTAATTTCAAAGCAAACGAGAGGCTGGTGTGATGGATTGTCACTTAGGATTATCATTAAGGCATTATGTCACAGTTTAATTGACAGTCTTTTACTCCCTTACCTAATAGTAGATAAAATAATGGTGTATTTTACAATCCTTGAAATCTTATATTTAATAACATATAGTATTTATGATGTGCTGTGCTGTGTTGTTATGTACTCAGTATCATTTAAGCTCTGCTGTCTCTGTGAGGCTGATATTACTGTCCTAATTTATGGATGATGCTACTTAGAAAGAATATGTGCCTCCCCTAGAGTCATAAAACTAATAATTGGTAGAGCCTGGACTTGAAAGCAGGGTTTGTGCTGCTATCCTCCACTGCAGTGCTTTAGCCCTTTCTCACAATTAGTGTTACTGAGAAGTTCGAAGTCAGCTGATACCTTATTTGTTTTTTTAAATTCAGATATATTAACCAACTTTAATTATTACTTAATCCTGCCTGCATCCGGTTCCACTCTTTTTTTCATATAGATTAGGTATCCATTAAAAATATTTGTGAGGTTAATGTTATCATGTACAGAATTTCCACACAATAACGTGTAATGAGGTTGATATATGGATAAAATGCATTGCAGGATTTACACACTTTTTGGCACAAAAGAATGGCAACACTATTACATCAGTATATTGACAAACTGAAAATTTTGATGTAATAGACAGATAAGAATTTGATTAAATAAACTTTGATAGAAAAATAGGTAGTCATTTAATTGTGTTTACTAATACAGTTGCTAAACAAAGTGGGGTTGGGAGGAGGCTACAGATAACTAAGATAAACAGAATGATCTCAATTTTCTCAGAAACAGAGTTCACCCACAAATATGTTTCCAGTAAATGAGCCAAAAAATCAACACTATTAACAAACCATGGTGGTGCTGTGATTATAAGTGATTACCCTACACCTCAGATATGCAGATGACACCACCCTTATGACAGAATGCAGAGAACTAAAGAGCCTCTTGATGAAAGTGAAAGAAGAGAGTGGAAAAGTTGGCTTAAAACTCAACATTCAGAAAACTAAGATCATGGCATCACTTCATGGCAAATAGATGGGGAAACAATGGAAACAGTGAGAGACTTTATTTTGGGGGGCTCCAAAATCACTGCAGATGGTGACTGCAGCCATGAAATTAGAAGATGCTTGCTTCTTGGAAGAAAAGTTATGACCAACCTAGACAGCATGTTAAAAAACAGAGACATTGCTTTGCTGGCAAAAGTCCATTTAGTCAAAGCTATGGTTTTTCCAGTGGTCATGTATGGATGTGAGAGTTGGACTAGAAAGAAAGCTGAGTGCTGAAGAATTGATGCTTTTGAATTGTGGTGTTGGAGAAAACTCTTGAAAGTCCCTTGGACTGTAAGGAGATCCAACCAATCCACCCTAAAGGAAATCAATCCTGAATATTCATTGGAAGGACTAATGCTGAAGCTGAAACTCCAATACTTTGGCCACCTGATGAGAAGAACTGACTCATTTGAAAAGACTCTGATGCTGGGAAAGACTGAAGATGGGAGGAGAAGGGGATGACAGAGGATGAAATGGTTGGATGGCATCACCAACTCAATGAACATGAGTTTGGGTAAACTCCGGGAGTTGGTGATGGACAGGGAAGCCTGGCGTGCTGCAGTCCATGGGGCCGCAAAGAGTTGAACACAACTGAGCAACTGAACTGAACTGAACTGACTCTTTATAATTCCATGGACTCTAGTCCACCAGGCTCCTCTGTCCATGGGATTCTCCAGGCAAGAATGCTGGAGTGGGTTGCCATGCCTTCTTCCAGGGCATCTTCCCACCACAGGGATAGAACTCACATCTCTTACATCTCCGGCATTCGCAGGCAGGTTCTTTACCACTAGCACCATCTGGGAAGTCCATTTATCTATTTGAGTTTAAAATAGATCTTTTCAGATCTCATATCTGTGAATAAATTTCATTGTCCTAAACTTTACGTGCCATCTACTTGGGGACTGACTCCATGCCCTCTTCAGTTCTGCAGTTATAAGGGAGCTGGGCAGGTATAGTCAGTGGTTAGTGAGCGCTCTTCTGGTATGGATCTGTTGGACTGAATAGAGAATCTTCCACTTCATTGCTTGGCTCTTGCACATTCTTAATCAACTCAATATAAGATAGATTAAAATTTCTACAAAAATTTCTCTTGGGGCTTTCAATAAGTTCATATCTCTCAGATGCCAAACTCCCTTTTCATTGTTCATCTTCTTTATGCCCAGTTATGTTATCAGAGTCTAACCACTAAATGGAAGTGATGAAGGATATTTGGAGAGTATATCTTAACTATCTCAGGAGAAACATCTTTTTTATTGAAGTATAGTTGATGTACGATATCATATATAACTTGTACAGTATAGTGACTTACACATTTTTAAAGAATATACTCCATTTTTAGTTATTATAAAATATTAGCTGTATTCCCTATGTCATACAATATATCCTTGAAGCTTATTTTGTACATAAGTTTGTATCTCTTAATCTCCTATTCCTCTATTGCCCTTCTGATAACGTCTTGTTTATTCTCTGTATCTGTGAATCTGCTTCTCCCCACTGATAACTTCTAATTTGTTCTCTATACCTGTGAGTCTACTCTATTTTTATTATATTCACTAGTTTGTTGTATTTTGGGGGGGATTATACATATAAGGGATATCATATAGTACATGCATTTCCCTGTCTGACTTATTTAACTTATCATAATAATCCTCCAAGTCAATCCATGCTGTTGCAAATGGAATTATTTTATTTTTTCATGGCTGTGCAGTATTCCACTATGTGTGTATGTATGAGTGTGTGTGTGTGTATGCATGTGTGTGTGTGTGTGTGTGTGTGTGTGTGTGTTTCCATATGCTTCTACAAAAGAGTGGAATGAAGACAACATTTCATGAAAATTAGAAGACTTTATAGGTGTGTTGGGTATAACTATTGAATGTAATACCTGCGAAGTATTAGTGAAAGATCAGATGAATTTTCATCTGGCTAAAATAAAAAGTGCTGGCCACAGATATTAGTTTCTGCAAAAATCCCTTGGCCAATAATGAGTTAATAGCTGCCATATATTTAGGGGCTCTTATGTTGGATGTATAAGTATTTATAATTGTTACATCTTCTTGGATTGATACCTTGATCATTATATAGTGTCCTTCTTTGCCTCTTTTAGCAGTCTTTATTTTAAAGTCACTTTGTCTGATACAAGTATTGAGACTCTGGCTTTTTAAAATTTCCATTTGCATAAAATACCTTTTTCCATCCCCTCAATTTCAGGATAAGCATCTTTTATTAGATAAATTGATGCCTAATTCTTAGGCCATAATTATCTTGAACTTCAGAGTTAAGTAGAATCTGTGGAGTGATGGAGAGAAAGGTTTTCTAACCTTATTTCATTTGGGCAGTTTTCCTTTCTTTTCGGCACCTAAACATACATAAATCATTGTGCTTGTTTATAAACATTCTGCATCCATCCAATTTTAAAATCCCTTCAAAAACTGCTAAGGGATTGACCACAGAGCTTCATGTTGTGATTGATTTTATATGTGTGTGTGTGTGTGTGTGTGTGTGTGTGTGTATCAAGGTTTGAAATCCATCTTATAGGTATTTTGAATGTCTTTGAGAATTTGGAGAAGCTACATCATGAGTATCAAACCCTTTTAAACTGAAATTCTAAGGTCATGTATTTAAATGATGATGTTTTCATTTGTAAAACGTTGCCAACATGAGGAAACTTGAGGGAGAACTTTGCAACTAGTGAACTTGTCATATTTCCTTCCTTTTTGCCAAATATGACATGACTTTCAAGTTAAGATTATATCCCTTTTCCTTGAATTTTGGAAATTTGATATTTCTGTATTCATAAAGCGGTAAGTCCCCTCCCCTTTTAACTCATCTGATGGGCCTTCCAGAATTTCCAGTGAGACCTTTCTTGCCAATTTTTAACACAAATACTGGTAATACTCAGTGAGCTCAGTTACAGTAAGTATCACATGCCTCAACAACTGTAGATTATAGTTCAGCTTGTTTCTCCTCACTTGGCCTCGCCTTCAATCTCCTTCCTTTCCCCTGTTGTCTTCCCTCATCACTCTCTTTCTGTCTGTGTACTGGCCTCTTGGGTTATCCTTGTGTTTCCAAACATCCCATTTCAGAACCAAAGAGTATCTTTCTACTTCTGTTTAAATAGACCTTTGTTAGCCACAGCATCCTTAGTTTGAAAAGTGCTAGACATCTTTCAGTTGCAGGTTGGCTCAAAAATAAGTGAAATTAAAGCATTTCAAATATCCAGTAATCCCTGTTCCCTTCACATACATACACAAAATCATTCTATTTGCAATGAGTTTGAGAGAAAAGAGGCCTGGAATGAGTGCTGGCTTGGCCAGTTCAATATAGGGCTAAACTTAAACTTTAGTTGTGGAAGAAAATGCACTCAAAGAAGTATGTCAGCATTATTGTGTTGCCTATTTCCCACAAACATTCTGCCTATTTTCTGCTCTCATATCCTACTGGCCCTATTTGTCTTAAGGAATTCTGTCAGTTACCACTTGTCCAACTGACAGTGTATACCAAGAGGACCATGTGCCACGTTCAATGAAATCCTGTGGGAGGTGGAATAAGTGCAAGTATGAGAGGTCATGTTCATGACAGCCTAGCAATTTCTTATTGTTTCTTAAGTCAATAGGCAAGTGGATCAATGAAGCATGATCAACATTTGCTTGTCTTAATATCTATTCTGTCATCCTTAGTAACCTGGGGAAAGAGTTAATCTATACAAGCATCAATACAGAATTTACTTACTAGATGACCATAAATCTTAGAAAATGTGAAAAATATGAAGCTCCTTGAGAATTATAGCTTTTCAGATTAAGGCTATCCCCATTTTTAACAATGTAGCAGACAATGTAGTAAAAGAGAAAGATAATGTAGCAAAAGATGATAATGTATTTAATTCTTAAGATTTATTTTAAATTCTGAAAAGAACTTCAATTTTAAGTTTAGCCCTGTAGAGGATTGACTTAATACCTATTAAATATCTGCAGATATTTTACCAGTCCAGGGAAAGTGTATCACATTCCTCCAGGTGTATTTTTGGATCACCAAGATATTTTAACTTATACTGTTCAAGTTATAAAATTCTTAGATCCATTAAGAATAACAAAGGTAGAAAAATAATTATTAAACAGATTTAAATAATGCTGATACACTTCTTTGACTACATTTTCTTCTGAATTTCCACAAATAAATGTGTTGATAATGAGAGAGTCAATTCCTAGGCAGGTTGATAGGAAGTCTAGGGATCCCCAAGGAGAGAGGTCTGGGGTTCTTGAGGAGGAGAGAGAAGTCTGGAATTCTCAAGGAGGAGGAAAGGAAAAGTTTTTTTTTTCCCCCTCTACATTCCTTAGGATTATATAGCAATAATGTATGCAGAGTACATCATGAGAAACTCTGGACTGGAAGAAACAGAGGCTGGAATCAAGATTGCTGGGAGAAATATCAATAACCTCAGATATGCAGATGACACCACCCTTAGGGCAGAAAGTGAAGAGGAACTAAAAAGCCTCTTGATGAAGGTGAAAATGGAGAGTGAAAAAGTTGGCTTAAAGCTCAACATTCAGAAAATGAAGATCATGGCATCTGGTCCCACCACTTCATGGGAAATAGATGGGGAAACAGTGGAAACAGTGTCAGACTTTATTTTTCTGGGCTCCAAAATCACTGCAGATGGTGACTGCAGCCATGAAATTAAAAGACGCTTACTCCTTGGAAGAAAGTTATGACCAACCTAGATAGCATATTCAAAAGCAGAGACATTACTTTGCCAACAAAGGTTCGTCTAGTCAAGGCTATGGTTTTTCCTGTGGTCATGTATGGATGTGAGAGTTGGACTGTGAAGAAGACTGAGCGCCGAAGAATTGATGCTTTTGAACTGTGGTGTTGGAGAAGACTCTTGAGAGTCCCTTGGACTGCAAGGAGATCCAACCAGTCCATTCTGAAGGAGATCGGCCCTGGGATTTCTTTGGAAGTAATGATGCTAAAGCTGAAACTCCAGTACTTTGGCCACCTCATGCGAAGAGTTGACTCATTGGAAAAGACTCTGATGCTGGGAGGGATTGGGGGCAAGAGGAGAAGGGGACGACAGAGGATGAGGTGGCTGGATGGCATCAGTGACTCGATGGACGTGAGTCTGAATGAACTCTGGGAGTTGGTGATGGACAGGGAGGCCTGGCGTGCTGCAATTCATGGGGTCACAAAGAGTCGGACACGACTGAGCGACTGATCTGATCTGATCTGATCTGAATGTGTCCTGCTTGAGGACGGTTTCTGGAAAAAACCTTCTGGCTAATCCTGTTATCTTAAAATGTAAATTATGGGAGTGGGTCTAGTAAGGTCTTTACAACCTCCAGACGTTCTTTTGATTCACTGTAATAACTAATTAAAAGTATGTAACTCCATTGCTAACACTAGTGAGGGGGCACTCTTTCTGCTCCCTTCTGATGTCTATGTCAGAAACTTTCTCTATATCTTTTATACTTTAATAAAACTTTATTAAACAAAAGCTCTGAGCAATCAAGCCTCATCTCTGGCCCCAGATTGAATTCTTCACCTCTGGAGGCCGGTAATCCCGGCATCTTTCGTGGTTCCCCAACAACCTTTCAATATCAATCAGTATTGATTCAATTTATTGTTGTTATATGAAACTACATAACAAAATGCCTTGCACAATTGTATATTATATGCAATTGTGGTCTAGAAATCATATTATATATCAAGGCAAGAATACTAGAATGAATTGTCATTTCCTTCTCCAGGGTATCTTCATGATGCAGGGATCAAACCAGGGTCTTGTGAATTGCAGGCTGATTCTTTACTGTCTAAGCCACCAGGAAGCCAATATATACACATAAATACTACAAAAAGACTTAATCTTCTTGAAATAATAATGATAGAAAAAATTAATTCACTGTTTTAATAGGTACTAGCGATCATATTTAAGTAATGCTTCTTGTAGTTTACCTCAATCCCAGATATATTTCTTTTTGATTGATTTTTAAGGAGGAAATGAAAATGATTGGTCTCTTAGGTTGGTTTCTATAGAAGCAGAGCCCAGGAAAAGGATTTAAGTTGTAAATGATTTTAGATGTGCCGTGTCCCAAGCACCAAGCATGAGGTGCGGGAGAGCACCTCTCTGGTGAGACGGCTCTCATGTGATGAGGTTGTTGCTCCAGAGAAGAAGGAACCCTACTAGCAGCTGGGGGTAGGTGTGTTGTTCAAATGCTAAGTAATGTCTGACACTTTGTGACCCCACGGACTGCAACACACCAGGCTCACTGTCCTTCACTGTTTCCCGAAGTTTGCTCAAACTCATGTCCATTGAGTTGGTGGTATAATACAACCATCTCATCCTCTGTTGCCCCCTTCTTCTCCTGCTCTCAATCTTTCCCATCATCAGGGTCTTTTCCAATAAGTCAACTCTTCATGTCAGATGGCCAAAGGATTGGAACTTCAGCTACAGCATCAGTCCTTCCAATAAATACTCAGGGTTGGTTTCCTTTGGGATTAACTGGTTTGATCTCCTTGCAGTCCAAGGGACTCTCAAGAGTTTTCTCTAGCACCACAGTTCAAAAGCATCAATTCTTCAGTGCTCAGCCTTCTTTATGGTCCAACTCTCACATCCATACATGACTACTGGAAAAAACATAGCTTTGACTAGATGGACCTTTGTTCACAAAATGATGTCTTTGCTTTGTAATATGCTGTCTAGGTTGGTCATAGATTTTCTTCCAAGGAGAAAGCATCTTCTAATTTCATGGTTGCAGTCACCATCTGCAATGATTTTGGAACCCCAAAAATGAAATTCTGCTGCTCTTTCCATTTTTCCCCATCTATTTGCCATGAAGTAATGGGACCAGATGCCATGACCATTTTTTGAATGTTGAGTTTTAAGCCAGCTTTTCCACTCTCCTCTTTCAGCTTCATCAAGAGGCTCTTTAGTTCCTCTTCACTTTATGCAATTAGGGTGGTGTCATCTGCATATCGGAGAAGGCAATGGCAACCCACTCCAGTACTCTTGCCTGGAAAATCCCATGGACAGAGGGGCCTGGTAGGCTGCAGTCCATGGGGTCGCTTGGAGTCGGACAGGACTGAGTGACTTCACTTTCACTTTTTACTTTCATGCATTGGAGAAGGAAATGGCAACCCACTCCAGTGTTCTTGCCTGGAGAATCCCAGGGACTGGGGAGCCTGGTGGGCTGCCATCTATGGGGTCGCACAGAGTCAGACACAACTGAAGTGACTTAGCAGCAGCAGCAGCAGCATCTGCATATCTGAGGTTACTGATATTTATCCTGGCAATCTTGACTCCACCTTGAGTTTTATCCAGCCTGGCATTTTGTGTGATGTACTCTGCATATTAATTAATAAGCAAGGTGGCAATATACAGCCTTGATGTACACCTTTCCCAATTTTGAATCAGTCTGTTGTTCCATGTCTGGTTCTAACTATTGCTTCTTGACCTGCATACAGGTTTCTCAGGAGGCAGTTAAGGTGGTATGCTATTCCCATCTCTTGATGAATTTTCCAAACCCATTCTGATCCACACAGTCAAAGGCTTTAGCGCAGTCAACGAAGCAGATGTTTTTGGGGGAATCCCTTGCTTTTTCTATGATCCAGTAGATGTTTGCAATTTGATCTCTGTTTCCTCTGCCTTTTCTAACTCCAGCTTGTACTTACCACTGATTGAATCTTGGTAGAATACTAACATTGCCCACTAAAATTCTATACAATCTTCATTGAAGCAGTCAGGCACATTTTGTTATGAATAATACCTTCCTTTACTCAGTCTCTCTTATTTTGCTTAATGTCCTAATTTTTATAGTTATTTAATTATTCCTAAAAGTATTAGCCTTTCCTAAGCTTTGTTTTCACAGATTACTGGAGAGTAATACTGGAATTAATGTATAGGGATGATGACCAGGAAGTTCCAACTATTTCATGAATGCTCCAGGCTTCTAGTGTTGTTCTTCACTCTTTACTAAAGTCTTTTATGGGCACCTCATAATCTGGCCAGATAGTTATTATATGGCTAATATATGTTAACATTCACTATTATGTCACCTGAAATTCATTTGCTATTAGCTCACTTGGAATTCATTAAAAATTAACATTTTAGTGCAGGGTATTTATATTAATAAGTTTAGGATTGAATTAATTTGTTATTTTAGAAATTTTCAAAAGAACTTTTGATTTTCAAAAGAACCTCTATAATTTACTTAAGTTGTTTTAATTTTGAATATTATAAAAACCCTTATGCTGTTATTTCAATGAATTTTTAATGTGGATTCATGCATTTTGAGTACTATAGTGGAATAAATATTTCTTGGTAAAACTCTTTTGTAAATTTTATGTTGTGATACAGCTTCATGAAGCTGTGTACCAATTCAACCATCATAGGTAGGATGAAAATGAAAGTGAAAGGTAATCAGTCGTGTCTGACTCTTTGCAACCCTATGAACTGTAGCCCACCAGGCTCCTCTGTCCATGGAATTCTCCAGGCAAGAATGCTGGAGTGGTTGCCATAGTATACAAATTTGTATTAAGCATATAACAAACATTTTCTGAACCGTTTCAATACACAAACATATTTAAAACTGGTAACAACCCTGGTGAAGCATGCTTGCTTAACATCGCCAATTTGCACAGGAGAAAATGGACACAGAGTGATTAAGTGACTTGCCAGAGGTTACATAGCAAGTAGAGATACAATTCAAACACACAGTCTGGCTTCAGAATTGAGTGCTTTTTGACTACCTCTCTAATAAAAGTGTTCTCATTAGTCGTCTTTATCTTCCTTCCCAAGTGGCAGTCTGCACACACAACAGAAGTAGCTAGTACTGATCTTGTGCATGTGCACTGAAAATTGCCAGCAACAGTTGTTATTCTAACTAAACCAGGACCATTAGCCTTGAAACAGCTAGGATGCTATGATGCTATCACATGGTTGCTCCTATTCTCTCCCTTTTCCCTCCTTCCTCTGTCATTCTCTCTCCTCCCTTTCTCTTTCCTCCTCTTCTTCCTTACAGGTATAATACACTATTTAAAAAGAAATTTTTAACTAGTCCAGGGGCTGAAAAAAGGCCTAAAATTCTGCAAATCAGAAAGTGAGGCAAGAAATGTGATATATGCTTATGAAAAGAGTATAGCTATAACTATTTTATAAATATCAATTTAACTATTATATACTTTGAGTATAAATACCATATATATGTGTGTATATATATATATATATCTTTTCACTTTGCCTTCTAGAATCTGAGTGATACTCAATGTTAATTGAAGAATTATAATGAAGTGCTTATTTTACTGATGGCTAGTCTAGAATTTCACAACTTATTAATATTATTATTTTTAGATGTTGAGACCATTATTGATTCTGAAGTAGTAGTCATAGTTGATATGTTGGGAAAAATATGTTAATATTATTTTATTGACTGAATTTTATTTTGAAATCTTTAGACAATTCTCCTAGAATGAGGGGGAAAATAATGTGTCTGTAATTTTCAGCATCAAAAGTTGGTTGCGATTATTTCTCTACTTATATATTTTTTCTATTCTGAGGGTTTTGCTTCTTTTATAAAGTGAAGGGATTTCTTTTTAGAAAGTTAAAAATCTTTTGGTATTTAACTCTCTCTTTGGAAAGGGAAATTAGCAGCTGTAGAGTTTTATTCAGACTTAGTCTGATTGTATATCTAGAAATGAAGTCCTACCTTAACTGTTTAATTAAAGATTGGAAAAAAGTATTTAAGCAGGTGTTAATCAAGTCTTTAAAAAGAGTATTGCATACCCCAGCCTTTCCAGGTGCAGTTCAAGATTTTTCCACCTACGAAATAAAGCAGAAACTAGTTAGGGAGATGAAATCTATTTTGAGGCCAGGAAGTTTATTTCTTAAAGTTGAAGAATCATATGATTAACATCTCACACATGGTACTGGTTCCTTTTAAATAAATAATACATCTTAAAAGTTTTTTATGTAGCTTTATAATTGACATTGCATTATTTGTAGTTATATATTAAACTACATATGTATCAAACATATAACATGGTATTTTGCCATATATATACATTTATTCATGAAATAATTACTATAATCAAAATAATAAAGATGGCATTTTTCATTGTAAGGTACATAAGCACAAAGAAAATAATGAAACAAAGTTGTATAACTCTACATATATATAGATAGATAAAATACCTTGGTGGCTCAGTGGTAAAGAATCTGCCTAGCAAATGCAGGAGATGTGTATTTAATCCCTGGGTTGGTAAGATCCTTTAAAGAAGGAAATGGCAGCCAACTCTAGTATTCTTGCCTGGGAGATCCCATGGGCAGAGGAGCCTGGCAGGCTACAGCCCACAGGGTCAGTAAAGCAGTGGACACAGCTTAGTGATGAAACAACATACATACACACACACACACACACACACACATATATATGTATGTACATGCATACATACATATATACATATTATATGTATGTTACTATATTCAATTTGTAAATCTAATGTTTTGTTTAAAATTTTTGTGTGAATAACCATAGTATATTGGATTTAGAAATAAGAAATTAAAAAATACAAGTTAATGACAAAATGTGGAAGGCTTACAGGCCCAAGGTTTTCGAGCACAAAGTCTTGAGTAATAACTGGCTGACCACTAAGATGTGCTGACCTAGGGATGATCTCTATGATGTCAATAATTTAAATAAAAAATAATTTTAAAAATCCCAAAGAGTCCTCAGTGGCAGCACATCGTGTGAGAGAGGAACTCTACATAATTGCTCCAAGCAAGTTACTAAACAACAAAAAACATGAACCAAACAAGTCCCCGGAATGGGGATCGGAATTTCAGACTATGGATTGGCAGCTCTTATTTCATGCTTATTCCAAATTAAATGCTCTTAAAGGGAATGGCTGGTCAGTTACCTCAACCTGTGAAACTAATTTTTCCCATCCTCCTTCCCTCTCTTCCTTCTTCTTCTTCTTTTTATTGCTTCTTTACTTCCTTGGTTCACTTGTCATTCCTTTCTGATACCCTTTTCCTTTCTTTTTTTTTTTTTTTTTGCTAAGTAGTAATATTCCTGTAAGTTACAATGTGACTGGACAATATTTGTACATGTATATTTAGTTGGAACACACATATCACACATATACATCTGGAAGTCACACATATTTGATGTAAAAACCAGAACGTGTAAAGAATTACAAGTTAACCTTGCTTCCTCTACCTAGATGTTGAGTATTGCTATCATTTTCTTTCTTTGTTTTTTTTTTAAATTTATTTATTTTAATTGGAGGCTAATTACTTTACAATATTGTATTGGTTTTGCCATACATCAACATGAATCTGCCACAGGTGTACACGTGTTCCCCATCCTGAACCCCCTCCCACCTACCTCCTCATACCATCCCTCTGGGTCATCCTCTTGGGGTAAAACCAATAAATGCTATTTATTAGTTGAATAATTAAATTTAGTAATTAACTTATATGAGTAAAAATATAGTTAGTTGAAAAAATGGAGCAATTCAAAGATGCAAGAGAATATTGAATGTAAAAATATAGTGTTTGTAAAATTTAAATTTTGAGATTGTTCTTGAGACATAAAAGAATTTTAAAAGAAAACTTTATTTGTTCACACTTTGGGACACACCCAGATGTATTTTAACATGAAAAATACAGAATCAGTAGTTTTCAAACATTTTTTATAAGCTCAAACAGAATTATATTATGCCAAGAACATTTTGCCTTAATTTTTAATATCATGTGTCATTCAATGAAAGCTAATCCATATGTTTGTGAGTCATTTAAATTAAATAATCAAAATATTGATTTGAAGAACCACTTGATATCTAAAGAGAGATTTTAGAATTTTAAAAAGAGATTATTTTAAATTTTAAAAATTAGATTATTTTATCATACTAATGGTGAGAGCACAAGAATATTATGGAAGATTCAGAATTATTTTTAACATTGAAAAGTATATTTTTTAGGTGGTATCAGAAAATATTTACCCCTACTGAAAAGGGGATAAATATGTTTCTCTGGGTGAGTAAAGTCTGAGCCTGTATATCCCATTCTGCTTTTAAGCATTGTATGCAAATGTGTACAGTATTTTTGTGAAAAAGACTCCTTTCAGAATATTTACTGCGTATTTTCTAGTTTTGTACACATCACATGACAAAACTTACAGCACTTTAATTAATTCCCCAATAAAATTTGAAAATAAACCTTAATATCTGAATTCAAGTTTTTTTTTGTTTTTAGTGCTCCTGGTGATTTTAATATTCCCAACTCTCTCTCTTTTTTTTAACCTACTGTAGCAATAAAGCTATACCAATAAGAATTCTTTTCCCTGGCCCCAGATAAATTGATACTGAATATAAGAGTTGTCCCATTTCTAACACTTATGTAAACATGGGTAAACACTTATGTAAACAAGCACACTCATGTGTTTCATGAGTTTGGAAACATGCAAAGCACATGGGAAAACATTTGTCACAACACTTTCAATCAATAAATACCTATTCATATCTGGAAGACCTGCAGCCTGTATCAGATCAGATCAGATCAGATCAGTCGCTCAGTCGTGTCTGACTCTTTGCGACCCCATGAATCGCAGCACACCAGGCCTCCCTGTCCATCACCAACTCCCGGAGTTCACCCAGACTCACGTCCATCGAGTCGGTGATGCCATCTAGCCATCTCATCCTCTGTCATCCCCTTCTCCTCCTGCCCCCAATCCCTCCCAGCATCAGGGTCTTTTCCAATGAGTCAACTCTTCACATGAGGTGGCCAAAGTACTGGAGTTTCAGCTTTAGCATCATTCCTTCCAAAGAAATCCCAGGGCTGATCTCCTTCAGAATGGACTGGTTGGATCTCCTTGCAGTCCAAGGGACTCTCAAGAGTCTTCTCCAACACCACAGTTCAAAAGCATCAATTCTTTGGCGCTCAGCCTTCTTCACAGTCCAACTCTCACATCCATACATGACCACAGGAAAAACCATAGCTTTGACTAGACAGACCTTTGTTGGCAAAGTAATGTCTCTGCTTTTGAATATGCTATCTAGGTTGGTCATAACTTTCCTTCCAAGGAGTAAGCGTCTTTTAATTTCATGGCTGCAATCACCATCTGTAGTGATTTTGGAGCCCAGAAAAATAAAGTCTGACACTGTTTCCACTGTTTCCCCATCTATTTCCCATGAAGTGGTGGGACCGGATGCCATGATCTTTATTTTCTGAATGTTGAGCTTTAAGCCAACTTTTTCACTCTCCACTTTCACTTTCATCAAGAGGCCTTTGAGTTCCTTCTGAGGTTATTGATATTTCTCCCAGCGATCTTGATTCCAGTTTGTGTTTCTTCCAGTCCAGCGTTTCTCATGATGTACTCTGCATATAAGTTAAATAAACAGGGTGACAATATACAGCCTTGACGAACTCCTTTTCCTATTTGGAACCAGTCTGTTGTTCCATGTCTAGTTCTAACTGTTGCTTCCTGACCTGCATACAAATTTCTCGAGGCAGATCAGGTGGTCTGGTATTCCCATGTCTTTCAGAATTTTCCACAGTTTATTGTGATCCACACAGTCAAAGGCTTTGGCATAGTCAATAAAGCAGAAATAGATGTTTTTCTGGAACTCTCTTGCTTTTTCCATGATCCAGCAGATGTTGGCAATTTGATCTCTGGTTCCTCTGCCTTTTCTAAAACCAGCTTGCCTGATTCTATTTCTATGGAACAAGGAGGTGGTAACTTTATATCAAAACTCTGCTGGCAAATCTATGTAAGAATACGTTTATTTGGGGAATGCTAACCAACCATCTTAATTATGTTTCATATCAACCCTTATCATGTCATAACACTAACAAATATATCAACATATATTTAGTGTTTAATAAGATTAACAGAGTAAACTTTAGGATTATTTAAACATTATTTAAATTATAATATATTTTAGTGTTCAAAATATGCCAATGTGCTAAGAGTTTTAAATATTTTTTAAGGAGTTTTAAATTTTTTAGTTAGCTTCATAGCAGTGAAGAAATGCTTAATTTTTTGCCTCTCCTTTATTTCTAAGTACCAAAAATGTCACCTTCCCACTAACTACTTTCTTTCCTGAAGATTTTTTTCTGCAAGTCTTGCATTTTTCTAATCATTAAATGAATGCCAAAGTTTACATAGCATACTTATTATATATACCTCATGTATACATATTGTTTTTTTATAGCTATCTTAGATTTTCTTTGTGTAATTTGAGGGTCATAAGATATGGAGTTTAGAGGTCCTGCGTTCCTTTCCTACCTTTGTTATGTAGTATTGGTATCACTTTTGTGCAAGTTGGGAAACTTCCTTGAATATAAGTTTCTTCATGAAAATAATAACACGTAAGTGAAAGAGTTGCTTAGAAGATTAAATAAGATAACTGCATAGAGTAGTTCCAGGCCTAGAGGAAACATTCAGTAAATGATGGTAAATGGAAGAAAAGTTATGACCAACCTAGAGAGCATATTGAAAAGCAGAGATATTACTTTGCTGGCAAAGGTCCATCTAGTCAAAGCTATGGTTTTCCAGTAGTCATGTATAGATGTGAGAGTTGGACTATAAAGAAAGCTGACAGCTGAAGAATTGATGCTTTTGAACTGTGGTGTCGGGCAAGACTCTTGAGAGTCCCTTGGACTACAAGGAGATCCAACCAGTCAATCTTAAAGGAAAATCAGTCCTGAATATTCCTTGGAAGGACTAATGATGAAGCTGAAACTCCAATACTTTGGCCACCTTATGCAAAGAACTGACTTATTGGAAAAGACCCTGATGTTGGGAAAGATTGAAGGCGGGAGGAGAAGGGGACAACAGAGGATGAGGTGGTTGGATGGCATTACCAACTCAATGGACATGAGTTTGAGTATCTCCGGGAGTTGGTGATGAACAGGGAGGCCTGGTGTGCTGCGGTCTATGGGGTCACAAAGAGTCGGACATGACTGAGTGACTGAACTGAACTGAACTGAACTGATTGAAATGGTGGTATTGATGTCTTAGTTTGCATGAGTTTATGTTATATTCTCAGTGACTCTTGCTTTCCTAGAGGGTCTTATCACAGTCATCCTAGGGGCTATTTTAAATACCCCTTCTTCCTGTCCTACTTCTCCTTATTTGATTCTAGACTTCTCCCTGAAAAGACAGTTTTCTCAAGGTCAGTTTGATTTAAAAAAAAAATCTTATCATGCACACACATTTGTGTGTGTGTATGTGTGTGTGTTTCTTTTAACTATTTGAGCACATTTACAGTAAGTGGTATTATGTGGAGTAGTTTTCCAAACCATTGGCATTTCCAGAAATGTTTTATTTGACAATTTTTATTTTGCTTTCCTCACAGTGTTTTCAGTCATTTTAATTTGTGTCTCCTTGACTACTTCTATAACTGAAAAGAACTGAAATAAAAAGTAGAGGCTGAGTATTGATAACTAGGCCTACCATCAAACAACACATGTCTGCAGAGGACAGTGATAGAGCACTCAAGAGAGGAACCACAAGAGAGGAACCACATAAGAGATCGTTCAAACTAGAAGTCATTTGAGAGGGAAAGGGGACACTAAAATATTTAACAGATACTATTTTATCTACCACAAGTGGAGAAACAGGAATGTTCTAGTCCAGTTTGTCTGGTCGTCCTCCCTAGGGGATAAACTGGAAATGGATTTAGGGCTGATGAATAAAGAGGGAGATTGATGTACAGTGAAAGAGGAGAATGAAATAATAAGATGTAATAAAGGAGCTAGATCAGAGAAAGGGAAAAATCTGATTGTCATAAGAATATATTCATAAGACTGCATTCAAAATATGTTTATGCACAATAATATATTCAAATGCCTATTCAAAACTACATTTTTGTGTACATGTAAATGTTCTTTTAATGAAAATGTTTTTCATGAAAATATTTTCCTGATAGATATATTTTTATGGATATATATTTTTATTGGAGGAGAGAGGAATTGAGCATTCCATATGATGCTATTATGAAGACAAATTGAAAAATGGTGAACTATATAGAAATCTTGAAGAGATGGTGAAACTATCCTTTCTAATATGGACTGGTGTAATTTATATTTTAAAGTTCAGCTGGTAAAAGTACTAAGCTTTCAGCAAAGTAACTTTCAATGAGTTTGCTTGTAGGGAATAGACTTTCAGGAGTGGACTTGATAAATTTTGAGTCCTGAGAAAAGTATTGAATGTAATTAATATTAGGAATCAAAACTCAAAAGAATTAAAATTGGGCTTGCTTTAATTTGGGGCCAATATACATAATTGTAAAGGGATTATATTTCTATATGAAATGCTGGGGTTGCTTTATCTCTGTTTTTATTGGCTGCTCCAATGAAAATCCTATTGGTCAGGGGATTAGCCAAAATGTAGGTGGAGGAAAGAGTAGGAAGAGAATGTGGGGAAAAATTTTGGTAGGAAGAAGCTAAAATTGGATTGGAATTCTCTACAAAAGTAGAATAATCAGGCCCTTAACAGAGAGTTACAGTTGTCTTCTGTGTTTTGAATTTAAGCAGTTTAAATATTCTTGGGGACGGAAATATTTTCTTAGCATAAAACACAGGTGCAGGTACTGTGCAGCCAAGGAAAAGCATTGGTAAACATTTGAACGTCCTTCCAATGGCGTGGTTCAGAGCCAAACTTTCAATCTGCCTCAGTGGCTTAATTTTCTCATCACACTCAAATAGAGATAGCCTGTTCTCAGTGTAATGAAAGGACCATCTCAGAGTAACATGAGGAATCTTTGTGCAAAGGCAATGGGGGCTAAAATAATCTTCAAGGGAGTTAGCTATGTTTGTTCAGCAGCAAGACACTTTTAAATGGAAAGTGTTCTCTGGATGTTTGTACTGGACAGTGATGTTTTTACATTCCAGCCATCTCACTTAGTCTCATTGGACTGGATTCTCCCTTTTAAGTTAAGAGGTAGTTGGCAGAATGTCTCCCCTGGCATAGAGGAGAGAAGAAACTTTTTCTGTTTTCAGATTTTTCAAAGCTTTTGTATATATGCCAGGTTATGACAATAAAAGCTAGAAACAACAAATTATTCTAGGCTTTGGTAGATAAGAGAAGCCCACTTTTGTTAAGAGATCCAGATCTTCTGGGCATTTATCGCCTTGATAATGCATTTTGTCGTTTTACACCGTCTTACGTTCTCTCCCTGGACAGAACTCCATGTTCTCAGAACGTGGGCAACCTTCCTTCTTTCTCTCAGCCTGTAGTGGCTATGACAGTCTCCATGTGTGCCCTTTTGTTTTTTTTCCAAAAAAAGAGAAACACTTATTTCCTATTCTGGCTCATTTTACTTTTCCTTTCTAATTCCTAATTAACTACCTTTCTCCATTATAATACATGTCTCCAAGGACTGTGGGGCAAATAGAATCATCACTAACATTCCTTCCTTTGTGAGAATACATCCTGGCATTTAGAATATCTGTAAAGGGAGTTAAATCACTGACTTAAAATTCTGGCATTTTTGTTGTTGATAAAAATTTTGAAGATTCTTTTTAAAATTACCTTGCCTTATTTTTCCCCTTGGGTTCTCACTCATTTTGAACAGTTTCTCCTTTCAGGATATAGTCCTATTTTTATCAAGACTGTAGCTTCTCCAATATTTGGATAGTTAAATGGGAAGGAGAAGAAGGCAACAAGTACTGTGGAAATGAAGTGAGAGAGAGAGAGAGACTTACCTTCTGTATTCTTTCAGAAAGCATGCACTTCTGATTCCGCAAAATAGACATGCTAGTAGTTGAAACACTTGTATTTAAAAAGTGATGATTTGACAATGAGAATGACAAATTTCAATTAAATATGTCTGCTTTCTGGGTGGGACCGATTCACCTTTAACAGCATGGAGTTGCAATTCACAATGGCAATGGACTCAGCGGCATCCCGTGTGTCTAATGTTGCTGCTGCTGCTGCTAAGTCACTTCAGTCGTGTCTGACTCTGTGTGACACCATAGACGGCAGCCCACCAGGCTCCCCGTCCCTGGGATTCTCCAGGCAAGAACACTGGAGTGGGTTGCCATTTCCTTCTCCAATGCATGAAAGTGAAAAGTGAAAGGGAAGTCGCTCATTCGTGTCCAACTCTAATAGTGACAATTTATTAATCCAAATTGAAGTTTTAAAATCCTTATAAAACTTAAAGAATAGATACATTAAGTTGTTCTCAAGAGAAAAAAGCAGTTTCTTAAAACACCTTTTTACCAATGCATGCATGCATGCTAAGTTGCTTCAGACATGTCCAACTCTGTGTGACCCCATACACTGTAGCCCACCAGGCTCCTCTCTCTATTAGATTCTCCAGGCAAGAATGCTGGAGTGGGTTGCCATGCCCTCCTCCAGGGGATCTTCCCAACCCAGGGATCAAACCCACATCTCTTAGGTCTCCTGCACTGGCACTCAGGTTCTTTACCACTAGCACCACCTGGGGAGCCCTTTTCCTAATGGCATGTTGGTAAAAAATAGAAATATTTAATCCAGTTAGTTTTCCATGTAGTGGTATTATTCCAACAGATCAAGTAGAATAGTCAGGGTATGGAATAAAAGGCAAAAAGATAACACTGGTCTGGATTGGTCTGGATCTCTTCAACAAATTAAGGGTTGCAAGATGCAACTGAAAAAAATAACTAGGCTTCCTTGTCAGGACTTAAACTCCAGCATGAGCTGTAGTGGAGGTCCACAGGAAACCTTTTTCAGGGGAAACAAACAATTATTCTGGACATGTGGCATGGCAAAGGAATTGGAATTTGGCAGGCTCAACTGCATTAATTTCTTCTGGGTGTAAAATATGTTAATTTGCCACTGTCTGGAAGAAACCATGATGAGTCATTCTCAGAACTACAGAGAGTCTACTTCTAACATTCCAGTGTTTATTGCTTTGATTACTTTTTCTCTTTATAAGTCTACTTTTTAATAACTTGTAAAAGTAAGTATGAAAAATCCTTTTATTCCACATGAAACACATTTCTAACAGATAGTCTTGAGTAAACAGTTGATCATATTTAGTTCCCATTCTGAAATTGATTGTATTTTCTGTTGAGTCATGAAATGTTTCACAAAGAGAGGCTGGAATATTTCTTCTGATAATACTTTTTCCCAATTTGTTATGAAATCAGATCAATGTTGTATCCATAAAATGGCTCTCCCAATACCAAAAGATTTTACCTGCACTTTCCAAGCATTCAGAATCATCTTGGGTGATCAGCTCTGTGTTGAAGCAGAAGAGGATTGTATGGAGAGCAAAACATATGAATTCAGTGAGTTAAAAAAAGATTTTTGTTTTATGATCTCAAAATATCTATAATTTGAAACATAACACCCCTACTACACAAATAACCCAACTTCGGCAGATGTCTCAAACCTTGTAACAAGAAGTTCTTCTGCTCAGTCTTCAAAATTACAGCATCCAAACTCCTCTTTCCCCAACACTTCATATAATTAACACTAATCTTAAATTAAGTAATTTGAAGATAAAACATAAAAGTCTACCTGGGTTTATAATCAGTCATTAAATAATTGACAGTAAGCCATTGAATAAGACAGTGCTTTTCACTCTTATGAAACAGGTGAAAAAATAATAACAGAATAAAACCTGTATTTGAAAGGAGTGTTTAGCTTTCTGTGTTTTGGAGAGAAAACACAGGTTCTTAAAATGCCGCCGCCTTCCTACCTGTTTTCAACTAGCAATGAACATGGAATTATAAAAATTTGCACACATACCGTTTCTCTTAAAATAGCACTAAATGTATGTGAAGTCTCCAAATTAAAGCTCACCCCAGTCCAATTACCTCCCTCCCAGCTACAGGACTTTGTAACCATAAATGCCTTGAGATATTGGCTGAATCATCCCCATTCCAAAACTGTCCATCTGTCTTTGAGAGTAGTTGTGATCTGGAGGTTCAAGTTGACTTACTCACTGAGCTGCCTGCCAGCTTAGATGCACTTTGTAGGTGGAAAATTGTTGGTCTTTGTCCCTCCCAGCTTGCAAGTAAAATGAAGCTGCCAAGAGATAAACACATTCTAAGTTTATCATGCTATTCTTGGCCTCAAACTACAAGCCATAAGGCAACTATTGCTCAAGGTACCGTGTTTACAAGTGTTCAGTCCTCCGCTGTTTCAGAGACCCAACAAGATGGAATTTCTTCCTGCCAGCCTATATTTTGTTTTTTCTAAGCATTCACATTTCTCAATTCCTTTTTAAAAAGTAAGGAAAGGGAGCAGCTTCTCTGACAGTATTTTGAAGGTTTGAAGTCTCATTAAAATTTTGATTGTGATGTCTTGGGGTTTTCTTCCCCAAAGGCACTATAAGTTCCTAAAAAGACTAGAAGCTTCTTTCTGTTATTATCATTGTCAGTATTATCATATTTGTCATCATCATTATTTTACTTATAAATGAAAAGATATATACTAACCTATCTTTTCATAGATCTGTTCAATTTTTGCTGCTTACTCTTTCCCTCACTTGTTTACTGGATTGACCTTTAATTTAACATATTTATTATCATAAAATACTGTACATGTTTATCTTTTAACTGATAATGATTTTTCATCTAGAGCTATATTGAAAATAATTAATATGTTTGGTAATGTTCTCAAAACCCAAAGAAAGAATTTTTCTTTCTTTTGAGGGAAAGAGTACCGAGTTAACTTTCTTCACAAATGTCTTCCTGGCTGCATTGGATAACAGGATGTATTGAGTTCATACATCTTAAATATAAAAGAGGCGTATAGCTATATCACATCCTATATTGGCACAGTATATTGACATGTATTATGTATGATGTTACACTGTTTAAATTATTAGAAATCACATTAAAAGAAATTATAATGAGATAGGGCTTTTTACCAAATCTAGAGTATTTGGCAAAGACATGATAATCAAGTTCAATCCTTGATTTACAAATAAGACTTTGAGCTTTCAGAATTTTATAACTATTCTATATCATGATTTCTATGCATTTCATTAAAAGTAACATCGTTTTCAGAGTTCGGTATAGTACATGATAATTTACCTATAGAAACAGGCTTTATTTTATTTCTTGGATATTAGTCTACACCCTGGAAACAAGCTTTGGACATACCCTCACTCATGTTTGCTCTTTGAATGGTTTGATTGCTGCATAGTCAATTCATTTACTACATGACATATGAAAGGAGCACAATAGAAAAAATTGAACTTTGCTTCTCGTTTAAGTTCTAAGGTTAGAGAAGAAAGATTTGCAATAGTCTACTCTCAGATTCTGCAAGGAAAAGTGTATTGTTAATTTGAAGCATTGCTTAGGACATTGAAAGGAATAAAATCATTATGTCCTCACTAAAACAAGCAGAGGGCTTTCAGGACTGTCATGCGTAAAGGGTTAGAATAGGCTACACAATACCAGGTGGGCTCTGAAGATGTACAGATCCAATAATTAAGGACAACAGATGAGTATTCTATTTGAAAATTGTCTACTTGTTACTCTGTTAGAATTTATCTGCACTACTCCACTAACAACAGTAATGGTTTATGTTCTGATCCACGCCTGTAAAAATATTAACTACCTTTCCCCATACTTATAACTCAATGTAGCTGACACATCTTGTATAATCTGAAGACTGTCTGGGCAGAGGCATTTGATGTCTGTGCTTTATAGATCTCTTGCTCCAGATTCATTACTTGCACAGTATTTTAAAATGTTCTTTCTAACACAGAAAAGCTAGGTCACAAAATTAGCTATAACACTTCAAAACTTGTATTATTAAAACATATAAAAGACTTCAACTTTGAAAGTCTAAGAAATGACCTAGATTTTAAGCGGCTGAAGAAATGATTGGTCATTAGTGCCACGCAGTATGAGCACTATCATTTTGATTGAACTGATGTACACTTTCTACTTCTGGTGGAGGAGACTGTCAGACCTGTGATTTTGGCATTGTCAAAGGTACCATGTAGGTAAATTCACTCATCTATACAAATAACTAATGTGTTAGTAGTCATTGTGGAGAGACACTTCCTGAGTTCTATTTTACAGTCTTTTGCACTGTGCAGATTTATTTAG
Source organism: Bos javanicus (assembly GCF_032452875.1). Lineage (NCBI taxonomy): Eukaryota > Metazoa > Chordata > Mammalia > Artiodactyla > Bovidae > Bos > Bos javanicus. The sequence goes on along the minus strand of NC_083874.1, from coordinate 88,856,696 downwards.
GTTACTTACTTGTCTTTCGGAGAAGGCAATGGCATCCCACTCTAGTTCTCTTGCCTGGAAAATCCCATGGATGGCGAAGCCTGGTAGGTTGCAGTCCATGGGGTCGCTAATGACTTCACTTTCACTTTTCACTTTCATGCATTGGAGAAGGAAATGGCAACCCACTCCAGTGTTCTTGCCTGGAGAATCCCAGGGACGGGGGAGCCTGGTGGGCTTCTGTCTATGGGGTTGCACAGAGTCGGACACGACTGAAGCGACTTAGCAGCATTTGTCTTTAAGCTTGATTCTTGGTTTCCTGGAGTGGGAATGGCTACCCACTCCAGTATTCTTTGCCTGGAGAGTTCCATGAACTGAAGAACTTGGTGGGCTACAGCCCATGGGGTTGCAAAGAGTTGGACATGACTGAGAGACTAACACTTTCTTTTTTTCTTCACTTTGGCTTAAGATAAATGTAAACAATCTCAGAATTAAAGTTATGAGGTATGTAGGTTCCAGCATTCATTGTCACTGGTAAGAAGTAAAAGCGTTGAAATACTCACAAATAATGAAATAAATTTTTTTGAAACCCATAAACTTTTTCTGAAAGATTAAGAGTTGTTTTAAAATGTAGATAGTTTTCCCATTTCTCAAATAATATTCTTGCATTACCTATTAAGTCAGGAGATTCTTTTAGTTTTCAATTTACTCTTATATTGGAATCTTTGTTTTTGATACAATTTCTTTCCCTTTTGTTGAGTGAATGTTCTTGAGGGGTATGTGTGAGGCTGTGTGATGTGATTCAGTAGTCTTGGAGGTAAAGCTGTGATAACAATAGCCCCTAGATCTCAAAATTTCAGTGGCTTAAATAAAATAAAAGTTTATTTCTCACTCATATTACATTTTCAATAGAGAGAAGCTAAAGTCTTCAGGTTAATTGGAGATGCTTTATCGCAATTTCTCTAAGACTCAGTTAATGAAGGCTTTTTGCCCATGCATACTTGGATGACTCATTGCATCAGGAAAAGGAAACAAAGTGAACTACCCAATGACTTTTACAGCTTCCTTGTGTGATGTACATCACTTCCTTTCACATTTCTTTAGCCAAACCTCAAACATGGGATAGAATTGTCCTTACCTTGTATCTTAAAGCGGGGAGTAATGTAAAAATCCCGGATATACCTTATGTCTTGATGATGTTTATAGCTATTAACAGAAGTCGCTTTTTCTTAAGCCAAGAGAAGTACAAAACATTTGACACAGAGCTTGATTTTCCTGCCTAGCATTAATTTAATACCTGGGTACCATCCTGAAATTTACACCTTGCTTCTACCTATGTCTTAATTTACTGTGAATGCCATGATTATGCCATGACAATTACTTTTGGGAAACTTCAAAGTTTCCACAATCTCGTGTAGGAAATCACCATGGAAATGTCTGTTTTTGTCTGTAAACAGTAATGAATAATCAACAGCTACTTAAACCTAGTTGGGGACAAGTTGTGTACATGCATAAACGAAATAGAAAAACAAGATCTAGCATATAATAATATGATATTTTATAAAGTCACCCAAAGATATGCAGCAAACATGATCCTTGTCATTGAAGCATGTAGTTTCCATGCTTTTAGATCACCTCAAAATGGACAGTATGTCCACTCATATGGAATATGTAATAGTACAGAGTTTCATTTTATAGTCTTAAGTATTGTAGCTGAGACAGTAATATCAATAATTTAATTTAAAGGGATCAATACATTTTACACAGACATATAAAACTGTATTAAGTAAAACATCCTTTTAAGCACTTCCTGGACATTTCGATGCATCCTACATATTTTGATGTTTTATTTTGGTCTACCACTTCACTAGCAATAGGGACATGACAATTACACAAAATCTTGAATTTTACATTTTTTTCCTAACTAATATAGATGCCAGATACCTAAGAAAGGACATAGAAATATCTTCTGAAGATATGCAAATTTACATGTGCTGTATTGTCACCTATTTTTATACACTATCTTCTAATAATTCCCCCCTGCAACCCTTGTTTCACTAACTTAAAGGATACTCTTGAGGAAGAAGAGCTAGGTCATTTAAAAAGTCTTGAGGGCATGTTTAAATAAAATAAAGAACAAAGGTCTGGAGGCTCTAAGTAAGTAAGAGGACAATGTAGAATCTCTGGAAAGAGAATCTAAGAAACCATGAGAGTGAGAATGGCAAGTGAGACAGATGACAGACAGACATGGCAAATAGTAGCAGGTGTCTAGAACTACCTTTATCCTTGATGGCTTCCTGGTTCCCCTTTCCTTTTCCTCAGTCTGAATAGGATTATTTTCCTCACAATCTAAATATTTGTCTAGAATAGGCTCAGAGGTATTCTATTTCTGAGTTTCTAGCTAGTTGTCTAAATCCTCATGTAAAATATGAGGATTAACTTTGATCTAAGTAAATGGTTTAGCTATTTTAGAAATTATGTAGAACTTAAGCTTTTTATATTAATGGTGAAAATATGAGTGTTGCTGTTAACCATTTATCTCTGACATGTTGAGAGGTTAAAAGATCCCTGAAAGGTCCCCAGAGTAAAAATTATAATTGTGTGGTCACACAATTTGAAGTGTAATTTTCAAATTATAGCCTGCTCTTCCTATAGTATATACTGTTCCACAGTGAGGCAGCTAATCTGTAGTTTTACTTTATATTAACCAGTATCATATGCAATGTCTATACCTTTGTAGCTAAAGGGAAACTTAAAAGAGAGAAAAAAAAAAAAAAAAAGCTTTACAGCACATGGATGAGATCTGTTGAGTGTTTCTATGTTTGGGGATTAAAGACAACATATAATTATGCTTGAAAAGTCAGCCCCCTGTGATACCAATTAAGAAAGCTGTTGTTGCTATTACATTCCAGTTGCCATTAGCTGTTCTATGTCACCTGAAAAGATCATTCTGTCTCTTTTTTTTTAGATCTAGATACTTCGATGCTATTTTTTTTTTTTGCTTAAGCAAAAGGAAATCATGTTTATCTTCAAAATGGTTCCTTAAATTGAGACAACACATAATTTTGACTGAATTTTATGAATTGGACATCACAATAGGCATAACGAAATGTCCTATTAGCAAAGTGAGTCAGGTCAAGATGAGTAACATTAACAAGTTGGTAATTTATATTGTCAATTAACAAATGATGCCAAGATTTAGGCTGAAGATGTTGACAATCATTATACATTTATTTGCTAATATAGGACCTAAAATAGTTAAAATGACTTTGGTTTTTCCAACTTTGAAAAAAAAATGGAGTACATACTCTAGTTGATACGAAATATGTAGTATACGTCTCCAGTAATCAAAATAGTGTAGTAATGGCTAAGGTATCAGTGGAACACAGTAGAGAATCCAGAATAGATTCATGGGTAGTTAATTGACTTTTGATAAAGATGCCAAAGCAATCAAATGGGTAAATGATCATTTTTTTGAACAAATGTTGGAAAAATTGAACAGCCATGATCAAAACACACACACACATACACACACACGCAAGCAAACACACACAACACCAAAAAACAAAAGAGAGGAAGAGAAAAAGAACAGACGTTTACTTTTCTTCTTTTTTTAGATATAAAAATTTAATGGAAATATATTGTAAACCTAAATAAAATACTTCAAACTGTAAGTGCTAAAAGAAACAGGAGAAAAGCGTTGTGACTTAAGTAAATACTTTTAGACGGCAAAAGCACAATCCATAAAATAAAAGATTTGCAAGTTAGATTTAATCACAATTAAAATCTTCAATTTTTCAAAAGAAACTTAAGAAAATGCAAAGATAAACCAAGGACTTGGAAAATACTTGCAAACTCATATTTCAGAAAGGGTTTGTGTTCAGAATATGTGATGAAACAAATTGTATAAATAGTGTACTATTTATATTTATGAATATAAGTAGTATACTACTCAGTAATAACAAGGAGCACAACAAAATAGATAAATCTCCAATAGTTATGCTAAATGAAAGAAGACAGACCAAAAAAGTACTTACCCTATTGAGGTCAGTTATATAAAATTCTAGAAAAGGAAAGATAGTTTATGGTAACAGAGAACCGGTAAATTGGTTACTGAAAGTTTCCCTCAGGGAGAGGGAATGGAGCAGAAATGGATTACAATGGGACATAAAAATTTGGGAGGAATAATGTATATTTTTATTACCTCTATTGCAGTGGTGAGTTCATGAGTGAATACATGTTAAAACTCATAAAATTCTACACCAATATGTGTACTTTATTGTACATCAGTCATATCTCAATAAAATCGAGTAATATATACTAAAGCAACGAAAACTACAAGCATCTTCATTTCCATGTGATCAATAGTAGCAGCTTTTACAAAGATCAAATGTGACCATTTGCAAATGTGTTTCTTTTAAATTAAATGTACGTGGGCTTTGACCATCAGACCTTTTAATGCATCTCCTACTGAGACATAAAATTAAAGAATCATGCATTTGAAATCGTGCTTAAATGCCTTATTAGTCATATAAATGAAATAATCAATTTGGCTTTGATAATCAATTCTTGCATTAAAGACAGCTGAAATGCACCAATCAGTGACATGCATGGGTTAGCCCTCTATGATCCATTGTGGTCTTAATAACATTATTATAAGAAAAAATGTCATTATCCAACGTGATCTCATAAGCTACCACAATTTATAGCCACCCCTGCTTATTTTCTATTCTAAAGAACAACTTTGAGGCTTCTGTTAAAGAAAGTGAAGTCTTTTGTTTCTCCCTGAGGTTGTCATACCAACAACAATTATTTAGCTTTAATTGGTCTGTAGGAGGTCAGGATCAGCAGCCTAAAAATGCACTTTAAGGATTTCAGATTTCAACTCAGTGGTTAAATTATAGCAATCTCTCTCTTTATGGTAATATTCTGAAAATGCCTATTTTAGACCTCTTGTTTGCCAGCCCCCTCTTTCTTCTCTATAGGAAGTTTCAGTCCATTAATAAGGCATAAACTTAGGGTGCTTGTGGCTTTAAAATGTAATTGTTTTGCCTCTTTTTAAATTATCCTGCTCTGCTTTTTTGGACCTGAGTGTGAAACAATGCTCTATAATTTCAAAGTATGCCATGTGGTTTGGAGTATATTTTACTGTGTCCCCAAAATATAAAAGCACTAAAAAAGTAGAAGCCAACCTAAATCTGATTATTTTATAGCCACCTAAACTCACATATCCCTCTCTTCTTTCTCTCATAATACAGAAGTTTTATTTCATTTAATCTGTATCTGCCTCATTATGCTTATGTATGTCTGTCATAGCTAAGGGCCATAGCCATGTGTTTAGTAAGGATCAGAAATGAGAAACAGCGCAAAATATGATTTAATAATACTCAGGTTATCCATACTAGGCATTTGTTGTTCTGGACTTGGGACTTCCTTGAAGTCTTTAATGCCGTTTGATTTTCAGAATTATAATACAGTTTACTGAATCAAGTATTTAATAGAAAAGACTAAGTCAGCATTTTCCCATTTTGATACATGCAGCAATGGCATAGAGTCTTCTAAAAGCTATTCAATATTTTCCTTGCAAAAGAAATATAAACAGCTTGTTAATTTATGACTATGCTAATAGTTCTTCACTCTAGAAGACTAGAGTATCTGTTTATCTTTAAAGTATAACCATCTATCCATCTATCCATCCACATCTATATGTATGATGGATATCCTTGTCCTCCAGCTTTGACTTCATCTACTTTCTGTCCCTCAACTACAACAATGTTGCAGGCAACTTTTAGCCCCTCATTATAATTGAAATAGTATCATTTATTTCTTCTAGAGTATGTAACTCCTATAGCAGCGGTCTAGATATCCCCATTCTCTGAAATACAGCCCTTAACTGTCCCAAAATCTTGGTAGGAAACATTGAATGATAAGTCAAATAAAATGAGAAACTTTCACCCAGCTTTTGAAACTCTTGAATCAACTGTAACTCATTCTACAAAAGAATTTAATTTTATTCAGAAGTTCTGGGGAAGGTAGCTTTACAGAGGTATAACAAACAATTTTGAAGAACTCTTTTGTTAAAAAATATTAATGGGATTTGGTCTGATACAGTTTATCATCACTAATAACTGTATAATGTGATTAAACCTAGGACATAACAGATGTTGCTTCTCAGCTATGTGATTTAAACAAGCCAACTAAATTTTTCAACCTAAGATTCCTCACCTATAAAAAGGAAATGATCATTTCTACTTCACCATGGAAATGCAAACAGTTAATGGTATGTGCATTAGGTACTAAACACAAGTGAGCATTCAGTAAATAGATATTAGCAGTAGGATGAAGAGAGAATAAATCAAATAGACTGATTTTAAAAGAAAATAATCAAATAATATAACTATGGGAATGACTGGACAAAAAAATGACTAAAATGTAAGCTTAAGACTGGATCAGATTTGTTTAGAAGCAGACTATCTTTTGGAGCAGTTTTAGGATCACAGCAAAATTTAGGGAAAGAACACAGATTTCCCTTATGACCCCTGCCTCCACATCCATACATGCAGCTATGCTATGCTATGCTAAGTCACTTCAGTCGTGTCTGACTCTGTGCGACCCCAGAGACGGCAGCACACCAGGCTCCCCCGTCCCTGGGATTCTCCAGGCAAGAACACTGGAATGGGTTGCCATTTCCTTCTCCAATGCATGAAAGTGAAAAGAGAAAGTGAAGTCACTCAGTCGTGTCTGACTCCTAGCGATCCCATAGACTGCAGCCCACCAGGCTCCTCCATCCATGGGATTTTCCAGGCAAGTGTACTGGAGTGAGGTGCCATTGCCTTCTCTGCCATACATGCAGTCTCCCCACTATCAACATCCCTACAATTGATGAATCTAAATTGACATAGTACAGTCACCCAGAGACCACAGTTTACTTTAGGATTCACTCTTGGGATTGTAAATTCTATGAATTTGGACAAATGTATGATGACATATATCCACCACTGTAGTACAAAGTAGTTTCACTGCCTAAACAATCCAGGTAGGGCTGGCTGGAGTTATTTTCCTACCTTTAGTTCAATTAGTCTCTTGATAGAACCTCAGCAGGTTAGATTCTGCTTAAACAGTTTCTCCTTAGGGCAGACTTTGTTAGGAAGAACAGAATGTACTGGTGTGTTTCAATATGGTCCTTTTTCCTCCTGCTGCTGGAAGCATGAGGGGTGTTTTGTCAGATATTCACAGAGAGATCCAGGTTGAACTCCTGGAGGTAAAACTCACAGAAGTGTGGAGCCACCCCAGTTACTAGATTCCCCTGGACTTTTAAACTCTTAGTAGTCCACACTGAGTTTCCAATAATTTGTCAATTACAATTCAGAGTTCCCTTCCCTCTGCATACACCCCACTGGTTCCTACAGATATTTTGCTCACGAGTTTCTGCTCCAGTGGCTTGTGAGTCACTGTTTGTGTGTCTCTCTAATATGCAGGGCAGTGGTCCCTGTGATCTGAATTTTATTGGTCTAGGAAGAATTGTTGATTTTTCAGTTTGTTCAGTTTTTCATTTTTGTTAGAATGAACTGGTGACTTCCAAGGTTCTTACAAGCCATTTTGGAAACTGGAAGCCCGATATCAAATTTTAATATTACTTGTGAATTTTTATTGTTGATATTTAAAATTCAAACATATGACTTTCAGATTTAATCTTCAAGACATTGTATCTTTGAAATTTACATACTAAACAAATCAATGTGTCCATGATTTGCTTAGCTTTTGTTAGATTAAGGAGTATTGAAAGTGTTGATAAAAGATAATTATATATTTACAGTATATAAATACATATTACAATATATATCTTATTTTCCTATGCAAAAAAATTTAGGATAAATAATTCAATGTGCTGCCAGATATTGTGTTATGTGGTATGTGTGTGTGTGATCCTTTACCTAGTCTCCTCTATTTTGCTTTTATTTGTACCTGTCTTGAATTTGGTTCAATTACATGAAAATTTAGTTGATTAAATGCTGGATAATGTGAGAAAATGAAATCAGGACCTTGGTTAAAAAAAAAAAAAAAAAAACCAATGTAAGACTGATGTTACTGTAGCTCAAGACCAGAGCAAAATTTTTCCTGAGAAATCTCATAAACACCTAATATGGTCTGTGTTGCCATCACTAAAATGTATGTTAAAGGAAAAACATTAATGTGAATTACATAACCTAAAAATCATTTCAGATATGAAATGTAGAAAGTATTCGTGGTTAAAGCTCACATACTGAAAAATGGAAGGAAGCCAAAACACTGGCTCTAACACTCTGCTCTTGTTAGGAAAATGCCAAGGGATCTTTTCACAAGAGTAACTCGCAGATTGCAACACAGTTACCTTAGCTGGCTCCTGATGTGCAGTATCACACCACATTTAAATTTCCATCTGTGGTGTCTGGAACTATTGTTCTCACTGTGAACTTTTTATTCCCCTAAGTATATCTACAGGATTTGAAAGACCACAAGACAGTCTTCCTATAATGGCACAACCAAATATACTTAAAGAAGCTATACATGAAATCTGCAGTCTTTCTAGCAAGATTCAAGTCATGTCATGTTTTAAAATAAGAAAATCAACATTAAAATTACACATCATGCTGCATTGTGCTTCGTCACTTAGTGCTCAGTGTCTCTGACTCTTTGGCCCCATGAACTGTATCCCACCAGGCTCCTCTACCCATGGAGTTTTCCAGGCAAGAATACTAGAGTGGGTTGTCATTCTCTCTTCCAGAGGATCTTCCCAACCCAGCCATTGAACCTGTGTCTCTTGAGTCCCCTGTGTTGGCAGGCAGATTCTTTACCACTAGTGCCTAGAAGAGGCTAAATTTTGAAATATCTGGATTCACTCATTTTTCTTGGAATGTCTTTAGTGCTCTGTGGTTACATTGTGCTTCTTTGAGTAGGAAAATTGAGGCTGTGTTCCTTGACCTTTCCCTGTGAAACTTAGTCATCAGAACCCTTAGAAGGAGCCCCAGGTAGTTGATGGTTATTAAGTAGCTGGATTGGTAAAGTAACTATTACTTAGCAGTTTAATTTTGATACAAATTGTCTCTGTGATGTTAATGTGTGTACTAGTTGAATTATGATGCTGGAATTTCACATGCAGACTCATACACATAACATCTGGTTTGAAAATATGACAAATTGAAAGGATATTAAACTGAAACTTATGAGCTAGTTATATGACTAATTTTTTTGCTTTAAGACGAGGCAATGACTTTATCTTTAAGCTTTCTGTTTTTACTTTTTCTAAAAGTATATAGTTGATTTACAGTGTTTCAGGTGTACAGCAAAATGATTCCTGTATATATGTATATATACACATATACATGTGATTCAGTTATACATATATATTTTCTCAGATTCTTTTATGCTGTAGGTTGTTATACGATATTGGATATAGTTCCTTATGCAATACAGTAGGCCCTAGTTTATTTATGTGCTACATCATTTCAGTTATTTCCAACTCTTTGCAACCCCATGGACTGTAGCCCACCAGTTTCCTCTGTCCATGCGATTCTCTAGGCAAGAATGCTGGAGTGGGTAGCCATTCCCTTCTCCAGGGGATCTTCTCGACCCAGGAATTGAACCTAGAACTCTTGCACTGTAGGTAGATATTCTTTACCATCTGAGACACCAGAGAGTCCCTGTATATAGTAGTGTGTTTGTATTAATCCCAAATCTCTGATTTATCTCACTCCTCACTTTCCTCCTTGGTAATCCTGGGTTTGTTTTCTGTGTCGGTAAATCTATTTCTGTCTTATAAATCATTGTTAAAGATTTTGTATCATTATTTTTAGATTCTATATGGTTTTATCTAATATTTTTATATTCTGTCTGATTTCACTTAATATGATAATCTCTAGATCCATCCATGTTGCTGCAAATGGCATTATTTCATTCTTTTTTATGGCTGTAATATCCCATTGTGTGTGTGTGTGTGTGTATGGATATGTGTGTGTTTGTGTGTGTTGGCTTCCAGGTGGTGCTAGTGGTATAGAACCTGCCTGCCAATGCAGGTGACATAAGAGACTCAGAGTTGATTCTTGAGTTGGGAAGATCACCTGAGGAGGGCATGGCAACTCACTCCAGTATTCTTGCCTGGAGAATTCCATGGACAGAGGAGCCTGGCAGGCTATAGTTCATGGGGTCACCAAGAGTCAGACACGACTGAAGTGACAGCATGCATGGACATCTTCTTTATCCATTCATCTGTCAATGGACATTTAGATTGTCTCCATATTTTGACTATTGTAAATAGTGCTGTTCTGAACATTGGCGTGCATTCATGTATTGAGTTGGAGTTTTTGTCTTTTCTGGATACATGCCCAGGAGTGGGATTCCTGGGTCATATGGTCAATCTCTTTTTAGTTTTTTAAGGAAGCTCCATAGTGTTCTCCATAGCAGCTGTACCAATTTACATTCCCACCAACAGTGTAGGAGGGTTCCCTTTTCTCCACACCCTCTCCAATATTCATTATCAACATTTTTGGTGATCTTCATTCTGACCAGAGTGGAAAGATAGTTTATTGTAGTTTTGATTTGCATTTCTCTAATAATTAGCAATGTTGAGGGTCTTTTCATGTGCCTGTTGGCCATCTGTATGTCTTCTTTATATAAATGTCTATTCAGTTCTTTTGCCCATTTTTGATTGGGTTGCTTGTTTTTTCCTTTCATATTGAGTTATATGAGTTGTTTGTATATTTTGGAAATTAATCCCTTGTCACTCACATCTTTGGAAATATTTTCCCCCATTCTGTAGGTTGCCTTTTAATTTCATTATAGTTTCCTTTGCTTTTTCAAAAGTTTTCAAGTTTAATTAGTTCCCCAAATTAGTTTAATTTCCTTTCACTTAGGTCCAGGTCTGAAGAATCATTGCTACAATTTATGTTAAAGAGGGCTCTGCCTGTTGTTTTTTTTTTTTTTAGGAGTTTTATAGTATCCATTCTTATAATCTTTAATCCATTTTCAGTTTATTTTTGTATAAAGTATCAGGATGTTCTAATTTCATTATTTTACATGTAGCTGTCCAGTTTTCCCAGTACCACGTAGTGAACAGAGTCTTGTCTCCATTGTATGTTCTTGTCTCCTTTCTTTTAGATTAATTGACCATAAGTAAGTGGATTTATTTCTGGGCTTTATATCCTGATCCATTGATTCATGTGTCTTGTTTTTGTGCAAATAGCATCCTGTTTCAATTACTGTAGCTTCATAATATTGGAGAAGGAAATGGCAACCCACTCCAGTGTTCTTGCCTGGAGAATCCCATGGATGGAGAAGCCTGGTAGGCTGCAGCCCATGGGGTTGCACAGAGTCGGACACTGAAGCCACTTAGCAGCAGCAGCAGCAGCAGCTTCATAATATAGTCTGAAGTCAAGGCATATGATTCTTCCATCTCCATTCTTCTTTGTCAAGATTATTTTGGCTATTCAGTGTCTTTTGTGTTTCCATACAAATTTAAAAAAAAATTTGCTTCATGTTCTGTGAAAAATATCATTGGTAATTTGCTAGAGATTGCATTGATTCCATAGATTGCCTTGGGTAATATGGTCATCTTAACAATATTTATTCGTCCAACCCAAGAACATGATGTATTTTTCCATCTTTTTTATTGTCTTCAATTTTTTTCATCGGCATCTTATTGTTTTTTGAGTACCGGTATTTTACCTCCTTAGGTATATTGATTTCTAGGTATTTTATTCTTTTAGAGGTTATGGTAAATGGCATTGTTTCCTTTATAATATTTCAGGGTTAGTGTGCAGAAATGCAACAGGTTCCTGTGTATTAATTTTGTATTCTACAACTTTACCGACTTCATTGATGAGTTGTAATAGTTTTCTGGTGACCTGTTTAGGATGTTCTTTACACAATATCATGATATCTGCAAATAGTGACCGTTTTACTTCTTCCTTTCTAGTTTAGATTCCTTTTATTTCTTTTTCTTCTCTGATTGCTGTGGCTAGGATTTCCCTCTGTTTAAAAGTGGTTAAGAATGGGCATCCTTGTCTTTTTCCAAATATTGGAATGCTTTCAGCTTTTCACTGTTGAATATGATGTTAGCTTATGAGTTTGTCATATATCGCCTTTATTATGTTGAGTTGTGTTCCCTCTAAGCCCACTTTTTGGAGAGGTTTTTTTTTTAATCATAAGTGGATGTTTTTATTTTTTTATATAAGGAAAAACATACTTGTATTCATTCACTCTTCAAAAAACTTGGAAGAAAATATGAAATTAAGTGTTTTAAGATCATTGAAAGGAAAGCTTATATAGATATTCATATATATTTTTAATTAAGATGTATGCACATTTGCTGATGTCTTATTTCCCTCATGCATTAACCCAATAATCATTTTTTTTTTGTTTTTTAATGTATATTTCTTCATGTATATATTCTGTCTCTTCTTAAATACTCAATATATTTACAATGTACAATTTTCACCTCTTCTCCATGTTCTGCAAGTTAAGATACACAACACACTTAAAACTGTTTCTAACATAGTCATACATCAATATTTATTAAGTAATAATTACTATGGTTACTATAATATTTCTATTGAAATGGCTTTATATTTAGTATTTGAATAGCAACATTATTTTGATCTAAGTTAGTATTTGTGGAGAGTTGCTTGTTTTAGGGGTTGCAAGATCTGCAAGGCCCTTGAAATGATCAGCTCAAGTGGCAAGAGTAAAGCAAATGTGCTCTGCAGTCTTGATGCCAAGCAACTAAATTTGTTTATCTTCAGCTCTTTGGGTCAGGACTGGGGATAATGAACTGATGTTGCATGTCAGAGAAAGGAGTTAGTGGTTGACCATGAACTTTAAAATTCTTGGCTTTGCATTGTTTTACTACTTAGTGACTTCCTTGGTAACTTTGAGCACATTATTCCATTTCTTTAGGGTTGTTTCTTTTAGATCATTAAATTAAGAATTATATACAGGAGCCTTTAACAAAGCGTCTACCTCCTGATATGAAGGTAGCCTGATAATATGACATAGCAATTGGACTTCAAGACAAATATTTCTAAATTTTTAAATAAAAATAACATAGAAATGTCTCCTTTGCCAAAGTGAAACTTTTTTATTTTTGCTGGTTTGTTATCTATCTCTTTCAAGAAACTAATGGCACAAGTGATTGACAAGGCACTATATACATTCCCAAAGCCAGTTTTTGTGACATAATATAGTGCTACAAATAAAAATGTCTATAAAGATGCATAAGTTATTTCTGTAGGAATAGAAGGGATGAGTTACATGCCATTCCATTTTGATGAACTTGAATCCAGTTTCTAATCAACAAGATTGCCCTATACAATAAACTACTGATTGTGACTGCTGGCGTTAACAGTAACAGGACAAGAAGATGTGTGGCACAATTTTCTCCATTCAGCTATTCATTTTCCTACTGCTTTGCAGGAGTCTTTATATCCTTATGATGCTTCTCAAAGTTAGCCTGATCAATTGTGCTAAATGTGCCCAGTAGAGCCAATGAATACGAGGACAACTCTTGATTACAAAGCAGTGTCGGTTTGGCCTCAGTCCCCATTTTTTTTGTGAGAGTTCTCAAAATATTAACTTAGTTTCAGGGTGTTTTTGTACCCTTTTAAGATCATGTTCTTTCCTCAAATCCCACTTAGTTTTATGCACAATACTAAATATAAGAAAGAGATGTGTCGAAGCTGATATCCTCATGCCATATCATCTCTATTTAGTCTTTCTGAACTCTGTAAATTCATTTTTTTCTCTGCCAGTACTAACTAGAGACCATATGATGTGCTGTATTCAGTTGGAATAAAACCTTTATAAGAACAGTAATAGGAGAGAAAGCATCAACAAAACCTCTACTTTTGTCAGTCTTCATAGTCTCTAGCTCTGACATTTGGACTTGAAGTTTGGAGAGAATCTATAAAGTTGCAGTGAGAATTATTTATCAACTCCAAAAGGCTTTCGTTTGAGAAATCCAAGTTTCCATTTTCAAAGCAAGTTTATAACTAAACATAAATGTCAAGGTTTAAAGAATATTCAAACACAGCATGGATATTTATTTGAAAAAAATCACTTGATAAATTTCAGAATGCACTGTTTTGCTTATTTTTAAAGAACCTGTCAAACTACATTGTTGGATTAACTAAATAATATAGTTTTCCTGGGGTAGATTGCTATGTTCACCACAGTTGGAATGTTCCTTTCTTCCCACTTGCCTTTGGTATGTGTGGTAGCAGATATTCGTGTGGCTGCTATTTGTTCAAGTTACTCTTATGGATGTGCTGTTGAGAATACAGGGAAAAAGGATGCCTTTATAAGGAATGCCCTCATACCTAATTTATTATCCATTATCCATTCTTGACAGCTTAACTTTGTCTCAATGAAACTTCCCCCATGAGTTCAAACATGCTGTCTTTCATAGTGCAAACTAGAATTGTTGCCCAGTTGCTGCTACCTGTATCTCTAATCACTGATATTCATTGTAGAGATACAATTTAAAATTATTAACAATTTGACGTGGTTAAAAATTTTATTCAAAGATTCTATTGAAATCATTAAGTATTTTCCTTTCTCATTGTTTCATTTATTCTTTGTTAGAGTAGTAGTAATTTAAAAATTGTTGGACTCTCAATATTTGTAAACTCTGTGCTAACAGCCTTATATGTTTGATTTCATTTGCTTCTCCAAATGACCCTATAAAATAGAAGAGGTGCTATGCTATGGCCACATTACTGGTAAGAGATCTAAGGTACAAAGAAGTTAAATATCATAGTGATATTTAAAGATAGCAGAGCTGGAGTTTCAATCTAGGCGACTTCATTTCATATCTTGTTCTACTAACTGCAATGCTACACCAACAGAAGGAAGCATGGACATTAGGTAGAATTATTTGCTTGAAGGTTTTTCTTTTAGATGTTATACGTAAAATTTTGAATGGTGGCTCAGAGTATAAAGAGTCTGCCTGCAATGTGGGAGACTCAGGTTCGATCCCTGGGTTGGGAAGATCCCCTGGAGAAGGAAATGGCAACCCCCCCGAGTATTCTTACCTAGAGAATGTCAAGGATGGAGCCTGGCAGGCTACACAACTGAGTGACTTCACTTTGTTTTGTTTTGTTTTGTAGCCAGTGTTATCTTAAAATTTTCCAAAGTAGTTTTAATAGTAGAGAGCCAAACTACAAAAAAATCATAAACTATTAAACTACTTGCAAGTCATAGGCTATTACAACTTGAAAGAGTTTTTGTACTCATTCAGTCCTGTCCACACATTGTTAGAACTGGGAATCTGAGGGTCCATAAAGTTCTTTTTCTCAACTCACATAGGTGGTCAGAATCAGAACCAGGATGAAGATTTAAGTCTTGTGGCCCCCAGTGTGCTGATTGTGTTTATTTCTCAATTACGAAAGAAGACAATTTCTAGGACAAAGTCACTATCTTTTTCTTTGGGGGGGATATTTTTCTGAGCACATTGCATTCCAATGATGTTCATTATGCTCACACATGGAAACTTGGGTAAAATGTGCACATGCACACACATACAGATCTTTAATTGAAGTCATTTCCAAATATTTTTTGAGGCAATTAGGTCACAGTTGTGGGTATGCGAGGGAAGATCCGTGAGTAGCAAAAAATCTAAATAGCTTGGTGATAGCTGAAAGATTGTATTGGTGAGCAATGATGTTTTTGTTAATTGGAGATACTAGGTCTTCTCTGATTCCACTAGAAAATACCAATGAAAGAGTTTTAACAAGGTATTATGGGAATAGGAAAATATATGAATTTGACTTATTCCATGTCCTGTGGGCAGTTTTTAACATTCTCAAATGCTCAACATCTTTATCTACCAGACTAGATCTACTTTCAACAGTTAAAGCCAGATAAGATTAAGAAAAAAGTTTCCTGAGATGTTCACAAGTGTAGAAAGGAGCTATGGATATTTTCAATAAAAGAAGTCAGTCTCTTTGAGTTCTGTAAGAGAGAAGAGTAATGCCAAATATCTTCACAGGATTTTCCAATAACCTTCCATGCCAGAGAGTTGTAGAATACTTTAAATTGCTCCATCTACTTCTTTTTTTCCTCATGGAATCGGGCTATATAACATCAAAAACTGAAACTGAAAGCTGCTCAGTCGTGTCTGACTGAGACACCAGAAACTATACAGTCCATGGAATTCTCCAGGCCAGAATACTGGAGTGGGTGGCCTGTCCCTGCTGCAGTGGATCTTCCTGACCCAGGAATTGAACTGGGGTCTCCTGCATTGCAGGTGGATTCTTTACCAACTGAGCTAGCAAAAAAGCTTCTAATCTAGATTTTAATAAGTTTATTTTACTCCTTATGAACTTGGATAATTCATATTTTATTGGTTGTTTTGAGGGTTTCTGAGAAACAATTTCATGTTTCTGCTAGTTACATTTTCATTTTCTTCAGGTAATTGAATGCTACCCTGATCATGGCAAGTTACCATATTTCCCCAAAGAGTAGGCATTTCTCAGAGGATGTTTTCTCAGAGGACATTCCCCTCTTGGAATACTTTTCTTCTAGTTCATAGCTTCAGCGATGATCATCCTTGTTGTGTCATTGAACATTTACCACACACATCTGGTCCCATACCAAATTCTCACTAAGTACTTGTGAAATTGATGAGCTTTGCTGGACTCTTTTTTTCTGTCCAACTGTTCACTTCGTTTTGACTGCAAATCAACAGTTACTGTGATGGCACCAGTAAGTTACAGATCACCTACCATTCAGTTCATCCTGTGCGTATTGCCCTAAGGATTAATTAATAGGAAGTGACCTTCACTGTAATGCTTACTTTAGTGTTCTTGACTATCATTATCATCAGAGGAGGCTCAGAAGCATAATTTAGAGACGTACGCTAGAGGGTGGTGTTTTACCTGGACACTAGACTCATCAATGCATCGGCTTTGAGGAAGAATGAAAAATGTCTCCAGGAAATGTTCCCCATGTTTAATGTTACATAATTCTCAGCACATATGCCCCATTAACAAAGTTGATAAACTCCAGGGAATGGAAGCAGAGACTGAGTCACTTGGCGGCCTTGCTATCCCATTTCTTCAACACATTCCTGTAGGTGTTTGGTTTTCCTGAGCTCCACATGCAGAGTGTCACTTGAAAACCAACACTGATCACTGGGTGAGAATATACTTGACTCTAGCTACAGGGACTTGGAAAGCAAGTGAGGCAAATAGTAACTGTGGGTAAAGCTATTAAACACACCGCTTCAGTGTTGAAATCCCCTGAATCGTTTATGTGTACTTCCATGGCTGACCTGAGAAGAAGAAAAGAAAGCATCAGTAGTGGAAGGAAAAGTTGTTTTTTGAAGTGCTCATGTTCCTGTACGTAGCCCCCTCTGGATTTCACTCGGTTAGGAAAAAGAAAAAAACAAAAAAACGTCTCCAATCTAGTGCAGCGCATCTTTCATAACACCTCACATGGAATGATCAAAATGTTGCTGAATGTCTCTCCACTCTCCAGTAAACATGTTAATGTTAGTGATAGGTTAATTCATTTTGCTTCTGCTGCTTGCTTTCCTCTTTGTGTTTTTCTCAGTTGACTCTTCTAATACTGGTAAAATATTTGCTCAAGTCATGAACTCTATTGTTCATGACAAATGTCCAAATTTTCATTGACTTTTAAATGGACATCTCAATACCTGCATGAAGGGGCATGGGGGAGAGCTCAAATGTATTGCTTTGAAGTTTCCCTTCAAGAAAAATTTGTTCTTCCTGCTCTGACCAGTGAAAATTTCCTTTTAGCACATGTAAGTACTCATCTGGTGGTATAGATTTTCACACTTATATTCTTTATTATTCTTTACCACTATTTGATTCAGAAAGACTGCTAGAATCAAGATCTCCTGGAATAAATGTTAAAAGCATAGTTTCATGTGACCTAATTAAAGTGGAATTGACTGGTTCCTATTAAAGCTAAACCCTGTCCTCTACTGCCAAACTCTCTGTTGAAGCTAGGTGCGCACTTTCCTTCAAATGTTCCTAAGCATTTGGCTCTGCTGTTTTCATGCTCCCCTTTCTTCAGTGATACGATAACATTGCAATAATACTTAAACGCTGACATGACAGAAAACCTTGCCAGTTTGGCTCTCAACCTTGGCAAGCTTTTTGTTATAGTTGCAACCAGCTTACTCCTTGAGCTGCACAAAACTTCCAGAGCTCCTCCACAGCATGTCTTATAAAGGGGACTAAAAGGAAAAGTAAGAGAGATGCTAATTTTAGACAGAGAATAGTAAATAGGACAATAAATAAAAACTCTGTTTTGGCACATTGGAACTTTATTTTTTCCTCCTTTGAAATGTGTGATTCCTTTTCCCAAATGTTGCACTAGATTTATTTTTAAAGGTGTCATCTATTTCCATTCCAGTGCTATGTCATCTATAATTTAAATTTATGAGATAAATCTTGAGGTTCACCAGTGGAGCAGCTGGAGAATTCTAGCCACTTTGCCATTGAAAATGCAGATTTGCTGAAGGTTTTTGTGTCTGACAAGCCCCATTGAAAGCACCTCTTTCCTTTTCCTGACAAGTATCCATCAACATGTAATATTTATTCTTCTGTTATAGTTTCACTACAAATAATTGGCGGCCCCTTAGCAAGAAGACAGTTTCCTGCTGAGACAGCACTACCGGTGTAGCTTCACCAAGCCGAGAACAAATGCTCTGAAAAGAAAGTTTTCCTAGAACTGATGAATAAAATGAATGAGGGATATTTACTGAAAGGAGGGAAAACTAAATCTGCTCCTTTTGTTGCGTCATAATTTTTAGTTCTGGAGTCTTCCCTCAATGACTGTCAGAATAGCAATAGAATGTTCATATATGCGTGTTATGGCTGATAAAAATATTCCTGTTGACTTGGCCACCACTCCCCTTTCTCTTGCTCTCTTTCCATGTATATATACATACATACACATACATACATATCTGAGCCTTTAGCCTTGCAATTATCTTTTCGTACATGGTCTATGGGCTTATAACCATTTACATTTTTAACATCCAGCAAACATGAAAATTTTACACCCAGCTGTAGTTATAGTGTTAGAAGGACCGTGGCCTTCATATGTTTGTCATGATCGCCAGGTTTCTTGTAACCCCCAGACCTAGTTCCCCGTTGTTGGGAAAGAAGAGGTTCTTAAAGAATTACGTTTCTATGAAATGTGTGTGATTTGCACTCAAAGAGAAAGATGTGACAGGTAAATGAATAAACAAGTTGGTATACTCTTTTTTTTTTTTTAAATAAGTAAAGAATGGAGTGACAATTCAGATTTACCTTAATTTCTACTGCAGGAGTTTTCAAATGTTGAGCATCAAAATTTGTTCTTCATTATCAAAGTTAAGTAGTGGTTATTTTCTCCCAATTTCCAGGAAAATAATCAAACTATTATCTAGTATATGCTCTATTTTTAGTGTTAACCTCATGATTATTTTTCAGTGTTTAGTATCTGGAATAGCTCATATTCTAGTGAGTAAAATGAATGAACAGGTAAGGGAGATATAGTACAAACACACCAGTGCCAGCATAAATACCAGCTTTTAGTGAGTAGACACCAGTAGTCTTGGCTTTTACTTTGCATTCTATGTATTTCATGTAAACTTAACATTAATAAGCAATTTAAAACCCCCAGAGCTACACCCCAACATTTATCTGAGTTACTCTGAATGAGATGGAACTGATTAATAGTTTGTAGACTTTCACAAAATTAGCCCATAACTGCTGAGGTTCGTGCTGTCAGAGGAAGTTTAACAACTACCATCCAATGTGCTTCACATATTTTTAATGTTTCAACCTAAGGAAAATAGCCTGACTAAGTGGAATAGATTTAGTGAAAACTCAGGAGACTCAGTATATAGTTCATCATTTGATTGGCAATTACTTAAAAAAAATCCAGTTAATATGTTTGCAATAAATATTTCCTGATTATCTTTGTGGTCACATGGCCAATTAGTAGTCAAAGTAAGATTAGAGACCCAAGTTTTAAAAATATGTACTGCACCTTCAAAGGGTATGCTGAGTTTTATAACAAGTGGTTAGGGGAGAGTTGAAAATACTTAGTGTAACATCTTCCCTCATGAAAGTTATAATCTACATAGAAGACATATAACCTGTAAATAATTTACAGACTAGTTCAGATATTGTTAAATATTTAACAATATCTGAACTAGTGACTCACGTGACTCAGAAAGAAAAGAAGAAAAAAAGATTGGTTTCAGGATTGTATTAAGGAGGGCTGATGAATTACACCTTTGCCATCATTGATGGATTCTTTCCCTGGGCTTGCCTTCAACTCAGGAGCCCTGAATTTCCTGTTTATTAACATTCTGCTAAGTTTCCTTGTTTAATTTGCTAACCTTTTCCCGAAACTTAACTCCTTTCTCTATCAGAGATAGTTAATACTACTTACCTCTAATTATTTTCTAAGGACTAAATGGTTGACCAACTGCTTGGTAAATTGTAAGTTGTTATAACAATGTAAGATATCTGTATGCTCATTTTTCTGTGCCAGGAAAAGTCTAGTTGAAGATCAAGATATTAATGATAAAATAATTATACTAAGTAATATTTATTGTGGGGTTTTTTTTTCATGTGTGTGGCCCATCATAGTTCTCAGTTTAATGAGTTTTTGCTCATTTAATTTATGTAACACAATTTACTCATAGATACACATAGCCTAAAAAGATAACAATGCCAAGGTGTATGATAGGTTAAAAAATAGTTACCTATACCATTCTTTAATGTCAAACGGAATTGTGATTCGTTAATGCAAAATTCTGCATTCCAGACTCAGAATTTAGAAGATAAAACTTTTGAATTCTGAGTAAAAGATCATCATGAACTGTGAGGGTCAAGAACAACTTTGTGGGAGGGGCTCAGACATAATCTGAACTTTTAAAGGTGGGAAGGATCTTGATATCTGAGAAGAAGGGAGAGAGTATTCTAAGGGAGAGAAATATATCTTGTGTCCCAGATGTGGTGTTTGCTAAAAATGACTTTGGCCAATTTGTGTATCTACACCTAGGGCATGCAGTTGCTAATTTGCCTTTAGTCAGCATCACTGCTGCTGATGCTGCTAAGTCGCTTCAGTCGTGTCCGACTCTGTGCGACCCCATAGACGGCAGCCCACCGGGCTCCCCGTCCCTGGGATTCTCCAGGCAAGAACACTGGAGTGGATTGCCATTTCCTTCTCCAAGTCAGCATCACTAGCTATCATTATTAATGTATGTTTAACAATCCCACATCTTAATGCTTTCAAGACATTTGAATTTGAAGCCCCTTGCATAAAACAAGAGCAGGTTTAAAATGGACAAGAGGAAAATATTAACTCAAAGGGGATGAACTCCCAAGGTTTATAAGTAAAGGGTTATTCCTTTAGATGCAAAGAAGGCTGTAATAAATATTACAATAGAAAATACAAGAGTGTTTTAAAATATGAAATCATGAGGTTATGAAGACTTCTAGACCCTATTAAGAGAACTCGAAATAGTTTTAGGGTCTTTACGTTTTTTGTACTTGGTGGGATTAGCCCTATTTAGTAGGTGAGCAAAATGAGTCATGAAGGTTGTAACTTGCCTAGGGTCATGCTGCTGATAAGCAGTAGTTTAAGGATTAAACTACTGCTTGTTTATCTATCACGTGTCAGGTACTGAGAGACTTCCCATATATTCTCTCCTTAAATCCTTACAATAAGTTTGTATGTGCGGCCTTAATGCTGCCACCTTTGCCAAAGTTTTTACCACACATTTCAAATTAAGACTGGGGCCTCTTGATATGATACATTTCAATAATCCCAAATTTCAGACCCTCAGGACAGACACTTTTGCTCGTTCACATCAGCAGCATCAGAACCTCAAATCTAAGAAATTCAGTGTCACAAGAACCTCACCAGCCCTTCATGTGGGTTATTAATACCTAGTCAAAGCCACTGGCACATTCAACCTGCTTGTGGTGAAAAAACCTCAGATACAGCAGTCACTAAGAGAAAATGTCAGAGTTCTCTGACCCTATATTTTGTTCAGTAATAATGTAAAGAATATCTTCGAAAGATACAGGTAGTCAAATTGTCTGCTTTAAAGAAGAGTAGTCAGAGACTCTGTAATTCCACACCTGTTTCTAGCCAGCCATGGCCTCTAGAGCTTTGGAAAAATGACTCAACTTTTCTCAGGCCTATTTTGGGTCCCTGCTGCAGAAACCTTCTGAATGAAATATGTCTTGCAGTTGATATCCTGCCTCAAATCTACTTGGGGCCTCAAACAGCAGGGTGTCTAGAAATACTAGTCTCTGCTACGAGAGCAGAAATCTTAAAGAGCCATGCAAATTGGATCCACCCGGTCTTTAACTTGGGCCAAT
This sequence comes from Bos javanicus, assembly GCF_032452875.1. Classification (NCBI taxonomy): domain Eukaryota; kingdom Metazoa; phylum Chordata; class Mammalia; order Artiodactyla; family Bovidae; genus Bos; species Bos javanicus. The sequence goes on along the minus strand of NC_083874.1, from coordinate 88,834,332 downwards.
TCTCCCACAGTACGTGCAGACGCATTCTTAGTTGACTTGACTGCATAATAGAGATAATTATAAGTACTTACTTATCTCACAGGGGTCTACTGAAGATTAATTAGTTAATGTTGGCAGACCAAAGGTGCAATATATGTGCTAAGTATTATTATTATTACTGTGCCACTTATCTTGAAAGAATGTTGTTTCTGAAGTCATAGTGCCTATGTGCCATCTGCTCACAGCAGCCTTTACCATCTCTCTACTCAGAGACTGAATCCGGTATCTGAATAAATAGATGTGCTCAAAAAAAAATCTATCACACCTCCATCTGTGCTTATGGAATATGAATTCAGACATAGGCAGAAATGCAAATCAATCACAAGTGGAGAGGCTTCTCCAGTGCCCAGAGTCACATTTTGAGATGTTGCTCTAATATTCTTGCTTTTCATTTTAGAATCCGCTAACTCACGATGCGAGGCTTCTGTGAAATTCTCTCTTCTGCATCTGAAATAGGATGTCATGTTAGAGGCCCGAACTGCCTTCTCTTTTGTTCCCAGAAAGTTGAAAGAGAAAACTTCCCCAGAACACGTTCACTGCCAATCTTTTGCAGAAATTAGCTCTATGCTTTTAATGCTTTATATATTAGTATAATTATTAGAAGCTAATGAGTTTTTAAAGGTTCCTATATGAAATCATGATTTTGAAACTTCCCTCCTGCTGGAATTATAACTATGTGACAGACAACACGGCATGATCTATGACCCATTTTTACTAATGACAAAAGAATGAAGATACAGCTTTTTATGAATAAGGACTCCTTCCAGAACATGACAGGGCACTGCAACTGTGAAAGCTCTGAAAATCAGGAAGATTCAAACCTTAAACTAAAATCATCCAAATGTTTCACGGATGCCATTATTGTAACATAAACACCATTTTTTGCCTTTGAAAAAGTTATTGGTATCACAATTATCATAGATATTCAATATTCTTCCACAGTGGGCGGCTCAATGGAATTATTTCTTCCCTCATCATCCTACTGGCTGTTCCCTGAGTCTGCTGCCGAAAGTAAATTTATCTTCTCTCTGAAACGTGCCTCCCTTGATCCATAAATCCAGAATAATTCCAATAATGTTTTTGCATAGTTTTATTTTTTGTATCCAGTTTATTTACAAATTTCTCATCTAATCCAAGGGCATGCTAACACATCTTTTATGGTGATAGGGGAATTATTAATCAAGTAGGAAATAAACTTCGGTTCATTGAAGTTCCTATGGCCTTTTATATGCATAACCTGATCTCACAGAGGATGCAAGCAACATTTGAATTCAATTCATCTAATCTAAATTATGCATCTACCTTATGAGTTGGTTAGGTTTTAGGAATATAAAGAAGACTGAAATATCTTACCTAGTCTCTACCCAAGAAGATAAATCTATATCTAACTATATTAAAATGATGAGTTCTAAAGTAGGCAATTTGAGCAAGTCTTGAGAGAGAGCTCAGAAGAGGGAATGATTCATTCTCCTGAGAGTCAGGAAGGAGAGTTCCAGAAGGCTTGGGTGATGTTTGAAGGGTATCTGTGAAGATGGATGATGTTTGAAGGATGTCTGTGAAGGATGAAAACAGCATGGGTAGTAGAGAGGGGACGGAAGGCATACTTGGTTGTTCTGACTCTCTATTTGCAAGAAGACTGCTACCCCTTTCAACTCTGCTATGTCCTGTCTTGTTAAAAATGAGCCTTGGACACCCTTCACATTTTAAGTTTTCTTCTTAGACTCTTGGATTTTACTACCCTCTCAAATCTCAGATCCCTTGGCCTAGTTTTCCACTACTTGACCCTACATGTGAAAATAGATGTCTTTCCCTATTTTGAACTTCCCCTTGAACATGACTTCAGCTCTGATTACAAAACTACAGCAACCCCAGATACCACCCTGCCTGGTGTCCCTGCAGAGTTCACACTGAACACCTTGCTGGGACTTGGGAATATTTTCAGGCAGAGGAAACTATAAAGGAAAAAAAGAAAACATAGACAGCAATGATTAGGACTTGTGTAACAAAAAGCAAGCTGTCTGAGGGGGTCAAAGCTCTCTGTTCCCTCATGCACGAGGACATTTGACAGAATGAGGTAACCAGCCCCACAATAGCAGTGATAGTATGAAAGAGCCAGGTAATCCTACCCCAGCAATGCCTCAGCCCATCCCTCAGAAAATGCTAATTATAGACAGGGTCTGCACACAAATAGGCTTAACTCCCTCAACAGCCATGACATCATTTCTTCTTAGAGAAGATGATCTAATCTATCATTCCTTGAACCTAGGTTCTACCCATTTAGGGGTCCAAGTCTCTCAGGGAATAGCTCTTAAGAACATCTAGAAAAATTAAATATTTTATGAACTTCCCGATTTACTAATTTGTGATAGAGTCAATGCAAAGGTATTCAGTGGCTTGAGTCTTGGGTATTTTAGAGCTTCGCTGCCTTTGCCAACCCATCTTGTTAGTGATACAATAATGGGTATCAGTTGGGGAGTCAAGGTTGCCCCTGGATTTGCTGATCTTTAATGGTACTCATGTTACTGAATAGACTAAGAGTCTGAAACCCTTGCCCCCTCAGGGATAATGTTGTGATGGAATGGGGCTAGCTAAGAAGACTTGCAGCAAGACAACTTATGCAGTGCCTTCTCTGTAGACTAAAAAAGGGAGTCTGGACTCAGGGCTGTAAATTTGGCACTGTCCATGAGTTCTAAATTGACTTTGAAATGAATGAGGTAATGGAATACTCAGACAGAAGGCTCATCCATTATAGAAATACACCTCAAATTGGTCCTTCTTTTGGTAAAGGCTAAGGAGTACTTGGAGTTAAAACTTGGCAAGTTATTTGCTTGCCAGGTCTTGCTGGGATTTGAATTAACTGTCACAGTGATAAAATTTTCCTAGAAGCTAAATGAAAAAGCCAACATAAATATTACAGAAAGCCTTCAAAATTTTCAGAATTAACTGTTTGATCTAGTTAGCACCTCTAGTTCTGCTGGTCCAGTCCATTTAAAACAGCTTTCTGTGAGGGGATAAAGAGTGAAATTGAAGCAAATTACACATATGGCATGGGCCTATCTATTTATGTAATAGAAGAGGAGGCAGAAAACAGAGGAGAGAAGGAAATGAGAAGAAAAGAGATAGTGTGAAGAAACAGATAAAATGCTCCTTTAGCAGACCCTGAAAATTCTCAATCAGGTCATTAAAAAGAACAACAAATTAAAGAGTATTTAAAAAGCATTCAAAATGCATCCAGCTGACTAGAACCCACATGCTTCTGTGAGTTTTTCACATTGCTCAGGAGTTTCTTAGTGTCCTCAGACTCGACTAAGTTGTATGTGGTTTTCATTCTCTTGTTTTTATAGCTTTTTGGTATTTACTTTGGATCTGTTGAGACCTCTAACCATTTTCTGGTCTGAAGATGCTGCTGTAGACAATACCACAAAGATAATCTCTTTTTATAACTATCCCATCACACTAAAATCTGGGCATCTTTACTCTTTATTTACTATGTCATAATTTAATCCTCTCAGCTACATTATGAAGTTGTTACCCATATCTCTATTTTGTTGCTTGGTTGAGAATTTTCAAGATGGAATAACTTGCTTAAATAAGTGGTACAGCAGCTTCAAAACAAGTTGTCTGAATTTAATTCCTCTACTGTTTTCTCTAAATTACATGCATGCTATTAAATTCTTGCAGCCTCACTTATGTGTAGGAATCGTCTGCAGTTGCATAATTAGAATTTAAAAAGATTACATTGACCACTGGATATCTCTTTACCTTCCCTTGACCCTCAAAATTATTTTTGCCTTGAGGGGACAAATAGTAAGATGACAATTATGACATGAAATGTTGTTATCAGACTTTTAAAACTTTTGTAAAATTTATCCATCACTGTCAAATCATGAAAATATGAAGTTTATAAAGAATCTAAGTAATGCTTAACTTCCAGGTTTAATATTTTTTAATATTTTAAATTTAAAAAGTAATACACACATTTAAATACATATATATGCAAAAAATTCCAAACAGTAAAGAAGTTATAATATGAAAAGCAACTCTTCTTCCATCCTTGTTCTGTAGTCCCAATTTTCAGATTAGAGTCTTTGTATTTTAAACAATTTTCAAATATATGTAGACATAAAATATTTATCTTTTTGAAAACATATTTTGGTGATATTTTCATTATCAGCTCTATAGCTTGCCTTGCTTTTCATGGCTGCAGAGTTATTTCATTTATGAGTAGACTGAAATTGATCTAACCCATTTATGACTACTTAGCATTTAGAGATTTTTACAGATTTTTGTTCTTTCTAAGGATGTTGCAATGAACATCATTGTTTTTATTTGTTTATAGATGTATATATAAATGCTGGATAAATGCTTTGAAGCTGCATTACTGAGTCACAGCTTAGATAAGTTTATAGTTAAATTTCTGACTACATTTTCCTTCTGTGTGTGCCTATTTTCTACATCAGTTAGAATGTATAAAAAATATATATGTTTATTATAAGTAAAAAATTATCTTCTTTACAAAGCTTTATAAAATATTTTTCTTTAATTCTTCATATTATGGGGCTTGGGAAATAGAATATATAAATTTTTATGTAGTCAAATTTATTAATATTTTCTAATGTTGCTTTAGATGGTTACTCTTATTTAGAAAGAGTATTTCCATGTCAAAACTATTTTTAATGTAATGTTTTAGTACTTTTAAAGTTTTATTTTTACATTTAAATCTTCAATACGTCTGGAATTTACTGGGGCCTACCCTTAAGGCCATAATAATTTCTTTATGGCTAGCTAGCTGTCCCAACATGTTTATTCAGAAAGTTATTTGTTTTTTATTGATTTGAAATGCCAACTTTATCATACAGTAAATTCTCATTTGTATTTCTGTTTCTTTCTTGACTGTTTCTTTCATTTAATTGCTCAATCTTCCTAATTAGACACTAGCACCAAATACTTAGTTGTATTAAGATATATTTTACTATCTTATGAAGGTATTCTCCTTCACTGCATCTTATTTTTTCAGAAACTGGCTGCCAATTTTTTCATGTTTATTTTTACATAAGAAATTTAGAATCAGCTAGCTCAATTTCCAAAAATAAGGCTGTTGGTATTTTATTTGGATCTTGTGAAATCTGTAGATTAATTTAGTTTGAACTTACAATTTTGCAGTATTAAATCTGTGCAGGAATAATTTTTGTCATTTTTCCTTTTGAAGCCTTTTAGAAATACATATCCTTTAGTAGAATTAAAACATTTTTCCAAAGAGATTTCTCACGTTATGTAATTAACTTCATACCTAGATATTTATTCTTATTTTAAAGATGAGATTCTTATTTCTCTTTTTAAAAATAGCTGGATATGTTTGTTTCTAGGAAAACAATTCATTTTCATGTATTTATTTATTTGGATTTGGCTCCCTGGGTTAATATTTCTATTGCTTTTAATTTTAATTGTTTTACGTTTTCTAGTTGTATAATCATCTGAAAAGAACGTTGCTTTATCCTTTCCAGTATTTACATCTTTTATATTTAAAATCAGTTTAAGTTTCTAAAAAGTTTTTAAGGTCTATATCATCTGATACTCCTAGGGTAATATTAAGTATTTAAATAGTAGTGATATTAGTAAGTATCCTATTTTATTGTTACTGAATTTAATGAGGATGCTTTTAATATTTCACTATGCTTATGGATTTTGCTTTCAGACATATATATCAAACAGATTAACTTAGACAAAATACCAGTTATTTTACACAATTTTATTAAAAACCAAAATTCTGTTTATCAAATGACTTTTTCCTGTGTACAAAGATAATCATTTGTTTTTATTTTCTTACTTCTAATATTTTAATATATATTGATAGATTTTATATAAGGATGTTTTATAACATATCCTGTGTATGTTTTATATAAGGATATTTATATTCCTTTAATAAAACTTATTAATCTTGTTCTATCCTTTTAATAGTCTGAGAATTTTTGTTTTGTTTTATATACAAAAGTAGTATCGGTTGTAGTTTTTTCCACCTTTTTATATCTGGAAAGATGTTTTTCCAGATTTAGAACATTAATTTTATGTTGGCTTCATAGAAGATAAACTTGGAAGCTATGTTTTTATGCTTTCTAGAATATTTAAAATAACTTTATAATTTTTCTGTTTTTCAGGCGATGTTTAGAATTCATCACTGAAACTCTTTAGTAAAGGACTGGCTTGTTTACAGTTAGGGATGAATAAATATTTGTCCTAATTTTTCTCCTAAGAAAATTAGAAAATCTGCCTTTACCTAATTTGACTTTTGCTGTCTTTAGGAACGATTTTGTTTCTGACTGTTATCATAAAAAGCACCATCCTTTTCACACATTTAAGTTTATCTTTAGTGTGTGACAAGTATTTTCTCATAATGGTTTTCATTTTTTCTTCATCTGTATTTATTAACAAATTCTAATTTTTCTTATTTTATTTATTGTATGTGCTTTCTCCTTATCTTTTTTTTCCAAGATGAGTTTATCCATACACACATACACATACATGCAGGGACACACATACATACATGTATACAGTCATATATAATGCATGTGTATAATACATAGTATAGATATATAATATACACATACATATTCTTAAATTTATACATGTATATAGTCATATATAATGTATGTGTATAATACATAGTATAGATATATAATATATAGTTGCTAACACATTGAATTTTTATTTTTTATTACATGTGCTTTTCTGTGAATATTATTCAATATTATGTATATATGCATATTTATTAATATTTGCATGTATGTCTAATATATATTCAGTTATTAATAATACATATTTATATGAATACCTCAATTAATGAATTTGCTTTTTTACACTTTCTCTGTTTTCTAATTTATTAATTTTGCATTTATCACTAGTAATTCCTTCCTTTTACTTTTCTTATTTTCTTGTTTTGCTACTTTTAAAATTTCCTCAATAGAATATTTTATTAAATTATTTTATCCTTGGTAGTTAAGAAAGGTGATTATTAAAACGTGTTAATTTCTTTTTGATTACAATCTTAGTTTTCATAGGTTCTGATATATAATGACTTCAAAGTTATTTTCTTGGTATTTTATTATTATTATTATTATATATATTAAATATATTATTATTATTATATATAATAAAAGTATATTATTCTATACTTTTTTTAAACTCATGAATTGCTAAATATAGAACTTCTGAATCTTTAAAGATTTGGTATATTGTTTTTTCCTTTTTTGTTATCATAATTGTAGTGTATTATAAGCAGAGAATTTCTCTAATCTCTTTGTTTAAAAAAATCGCTTTAAGTTTTCTTAGTAATCTAAACCATATGCTGTTTTACTCATAAAAATATATTTTATTAGGAATATCTATACACATTCATTTGGTCTCTTTGACCAAATGAGCTCAAAAATGTGTTTAAAATGCTGTGCTGCTCTTATGTATCTTCTATTTTCATTAAACCACCTATTTGTACTCCTTTGGTGTTCTTTTTCCTCCTCTTCAGCTCTACTATTAATGTAACATATTTTGCCTTCTTTTTTCTTAGCATTTCCCCAATATGCCTTTTCCTATTTGTTTCTTATATTACTTTGAAAATGAAAATTTTAGTCGCTCAGTTGTGTTCAGTTGTTTGCAACCCTATGGATTGTACCCCGCCAGGCTCATCTGTCCATGGAATTCTCCAGGCAAGAATACTGGAGTGAATAGCCTTTTCTTTCTCCAAGGAATCTTCCCAACCCAGAGATTGAACCTGCGTCTCCTGCATTGTAAGGCAGATTCTTTGCTGTCTGAGCCAGCAGAGCCCTTATTACTTTAGAGACACTTTATTTTAAAAGTTTAACTTGCTATGGGACTGAGCTTTCTTGTTGATCCAATTAGATTATCTTTTATTCTTAATAAATTATTTTATTCTGTTTGGCTTCATTGATGTGAAAAATATTGCTAAGTTACTTCAGTCGTGTCCGACTCTGTGCGACCCGGTAGACGGCAGCCCACCAAGCTCCCCCGTCCCTGGGATTCTCCAGGCAAGAACACTGGAGTGGGGTGCCATTGCCTTCTCTCATATCTAATGAATATTTCATATTTCCTTATTTTCAGTCTTTTTGCTGAAGTCTGTATTTTATCATGCTTCTGTTTATGTACTTTTTTTCTTATGACTTGGAATGTTTATTAACTTTCAAGTTTTTCTTGTCTGTTTAACTATATATACTTAATTTATTAACTTTAGAAAATTAATTGAATCCCTACATCAATATATGAAAAAAAAATTAACTCACTTATACTTTTGTTACTGTCACCTACAAGAACATAATATATTAGTTTTGGTTGATATTATGATTATTATTAACTTTTATTAGTAAAATTTATTTCAAAAAATTAGAAAATATATATTGAGTTCTCCCTGAGGAAACAATTATGCACTCACTTCATCAAACTTCCTCTTCTCTCATCCTCTTTCTGTTTTGTCATTTATATCATTATATAATTGACAAGTAATAATAATACCCATATTTCTTCACCAGTATTTAGTTTATGTGCATGGAATTAGTGCTCACCATTTTTATATTTTTTTCTTTAATTTTATTGGAGTTAATAGTTCATTGACAATGCCATGTTTAATTTCTTCTATCCAATCAAATGACTCAGTTATACATTATATTCTTTTTCATATTCTTTTCCATTATAGTTTATTATAAGATACTGAATAGAGTTCCCTGCACCTCGTTGTCTATCTGTCCTATATGTAATAGTTTGCACCTGCTAATCCCAAACCTCCAAATCTTTCCTCTCCACCACCCCTTCCCCTTGGAAATCATCATTGCTAGATTTCTAAAAGTTTCATTCCTGGTCTTTTATTTTGACTAATCTTGGTCAGGTTTGATCTTGTGATTAAGTAGTTCTTGAATATGCTTGAATGGGGATTGTATAGCCTGGGCTCTATGTAATTTCTCACTGTTGCCTTAATTATTAAGAGACTATTTAGTAATTATTTGTTGTTGAGGACTAAATAATTTAGACCACCTTTTCCTTCCCTCAGGAATTTATTCTTTTCTCTAATTGGTTATATATTTTATTTTTATTGTCTGCCTAGAATTAGTTTTTTATAGAGTCCAGGAACTCTTCCAGAATATGTTGTGATGTTGGTTGATCCATATCACTTAGTTTCCATGTGATAGAATTTATAATTTTAATATACAAATTCAGATCTTTATTATTTCATTTTTAAGGGCCTTTAAGATTAAGGCCCTTAATTAACAGATTAAGAAACTTTGTTCTTTTCCTTAGAAATATGAACTGTATATATATATATATATATATATATATATATGCATGATACATTTTCATGTATAGAATTTATCCCCCTTATCTTTTATGACTACACATTTATTTTCCTTTTTTAATGTTTTCTGTTTATTCAAGTTGATACATGTCCCCAGTGTCGTTTCCATATTATCTCTACTATATTTTGTTTCTTTTAATGTGTCTTTATGTACAAAATTGTTTTTACTCCAAATTCCACTTACATTTTACCATTTCTGGTGTCTTCCTTTTCTGGCCTCCTTGATTATATGTGTTTCTTCCTTGAACTCTCTAAAAAAAAGTATTTTTTCTCTAAGCTATGATGGAGAAAGGCTTTTGAAGGCTCACTCTCTCTTCCATCATCCATGTAATCATCTGATGCCCAATCCCATGCCAGTCTCCTGAATATTATTACTGTTGATTGGGGCTGCAATATGGTTCAACTTTGTAGTCACGAAGTATGAATAAAGGAGGAGGCTTAGTGAACTAGGGCATTTACTGCTTCAATTTGAACATTTTTTCTCTGCTGAGATGTCTGCCGTGACAGTGGTGCGGCCAAGAGTATTTGTGCAGTAGTGAGCCTTGCACATATAAGAATTGAAACGATCTCAGATGGAGGCAGCATGGTGCAGTGCTTATAGGCACAGGTTTTAGAACCAGATAGCCTTCTTGGCTTAAAACTTAACTTCACTTACTAGCTACGTGCTGTTGAAGAAGTAACCTCTCTGGGCTGCTCGCCTGTACCTACCTCACAGGCTTACTGTGAATATCAGTGACGTTAACATGTTTAGAGCGCTCGGTACATAATAAGCACCCAAATAGCTTTCACAGCAGTACTTAGAACCTTATATGAAACAACTAACTGGTTAAGAATTAGGAAAGGAGTATGACAAGGCTGTATATTGTCACCTTGTTTATTTAACTTATATGCAGAACATATACACATTATGTAAAATCCTGGTCTGGATAAATCACAAGCTGGAATCAAGGTTGCCAGGAGAAATATGAATAACCTCAGATACGCAGATGCTACCACTCTAATAGCAGAAAGTGAAGAGGAACTAAAAAATGCCTCTTGATGAGGGTAAAAGAGGAAGGTGAAAAAGCTAGCTTAAAACTCAACACTCAAAAAACTAAGATCATGACATCCCAGTCCCATTACGTCATGGCAAATAGAAGGGAAAAAGTGGAAACAGTGACAGATTTTCTTGGGCTCCAAAATCACTGCAGATGCTGACTGCAGTCATGACACTAAAAGACACTTGCTCCTTGGAGAAAAGCTATGACAAACCTAGATGGCATATTAAAAAGCAGAGACATCACTTTGCTGACAAAGCTTTAGTCAAAGCTATGGTTTTTCTAGTAGCCATGTATGGATATGAAAGTTGGACCATAAAGCAGACTAAGCACGAAGAATTAATGCCTTCAAATGTGGTAATGGAGAAGACTCTTGAGAGTCCCTTGGCCTGCAAGAGGGTCAAACCAGTCAAACCTAAAGGAAATCAACCCTGAATACTAACCGGAAGCACTGATGCTGAAGCTCCAATACTTGGTCACCTGATGTGAAGAGCCGACTCACTGGAAAAGACCCTTATGCTGGGAACCACTGAAGGCACAAGGAGAAGAGGGTGGCAGAGGATAAGATGGACTCAATGGGCATGAATCTGAGCAAACTCTGCAAGATAGTGAAGGACAGGGAAGCTTGGTGAGCTGCAGTTCATGGGGGTGCAAAGAGTCAGACGTGACTTACCAACTGAATGGCAACAACTTTCACTAACACTTCAACACTTGTTGTAATACAGCATACTTAATGGTGAGGATTGCATGGCTTCAAACACCAGCTCTGCCACTTTTTAGCAGTGTGACATTGTAGAATTTATTTAAACTTCCTGATTCCTCATATGCAAAAAGATTATATTAGTACTTATTTCATAGAGTGTAGGGGAGGTTTAATACAATATATGATATATGGTAGGGACTCAGTAGTTTTATTGATAATCATAGCTCACAGCAAAGCTTAACTTGGCATAGAATCAAAGTATAATTTAATTTTGATTCATTCATGAGCATTAAATAATGCCTGAAGATGGGTGTTTCAAGATGTTTATGACATGTGAGCATTTACCACAGTATTTAGTACAATAATAACTTAGTAAGTGGTTGTAGAATGAATAAATATTAATAGAAAGAGTGATGATGTCAGTTTAATACCACTTTCCCCCAACAATTTTGCCTCCTGTTTTTAATTGTGGAAAAGATACTGAGTTCAGTTTGGAAGGTTTCCTACTTCATGATCTTATTTATCCTTTCTTTGTCTTCTTTGTTTTCAGTGACTTCTTTTCTTTGTATTCCTATTTCAATAGTACCAATTATCTACAGGAATATAGTAGAGATTGATGGGAATTTGAAGTCCTTTAAATTCCAATTAAATATTATTTTTATCTCCTAGGATCAAGCCTCTAATTCAGCTTGAATACTATTATGGATTGCCTTAATTACAGCCCATCTATGTGGGGTAGATAGTTCACAATATTTATTTAAAACATTACCCTGATACAGAGAACTTTCAGTTATATATTTTCCACTTAATTTATTTGACTCATCATTATTTGTTTGCAGTCGCTTGTGTATCCTAAGTGTAATAGGAAAGTGGCTTTCCTTCTCCAAACAGTAACCCAGCTTCATTTCCCCAGCTGTGATAGAATTGCCAGTCTTTGTACCTGATTCTTGTTTAACCAGCTTACTGCAGTTATTATCTTTATTATTGTTATCGTTACTGTTCACTGAGTGCTGAAAACCTATTCAACACTTTTAAATATTTAAGTCAAACATAAATCAAATATAGCTTCTGCCCTGGCAGCTCCTATCCTGAATGCTACAACTGATACCGCAGAAAAAGAAAGAAATAGTAGGAGAACATAATGAATTTAGTTCAACTAGGGTTAACACCATTTCATACTCAATTCTTTAACTAATGTTATTTCTGAGGAGATCTCTTGAACTGCTTTACGTTCTTTGAGAAATATGAAAAAGTAAAAGGCATATAAAAATTTCCAATTTAGTTTGGAAGACCAAAAATATGCATACAATATGACTAGACAAAAATTGCTAGGTACCCTGTGTTGGTCAATAAATATTCATTAAGCCTCTACTGAATGCCAGGTATGAAGAGAGAGGCTTAGCATACAAAAGAGTTAAGACATAGTCTCTTTGATTTCAAAGAACTAAGAATTTGAATTGAATATGGAGAGAAAATATTACTTGATAATATTAATACTGCGACCACTACAAGCCGATGTTTATTGCAAAGTCATTCTACGTGCAGTTACTCTTTTACAGGCATTTCACATTCTACCTCTGAGCTCCTCATTATCATTTTAAAGATGAGGAATTGAAGGCACAGAATGTTGAGGTCACTTGCTCCAGATCATCTAATTAGTAAGACAATTGTGTATACAGGCCTAAAAATGAAGGTGAGATAAAGTGGGCTCGGAATTACGAAAATCCTTTTGAAAGAGCTACATTTTTAGTGCAATCTCAATAAGATAAGGACTTTCAGGAGGAAGGAAGGGCAGCAACCAGCGTACAGTGAAGAAGCGTAGGTGTGGAGAGGAGTAAAAATGTTGGTTATAGAGTGAAGGGAGACAAGCTTTGGTTCTGCTCAAGATTTTAGGGAAATCATGAATAAAATGCTTCTGAAATGCCAGAAAAGTTGAGTAAGATAATCGAAGATAACAGCTTCTCCCCACAAAAGTTTTCCCTGCCTGTTTTGAAAAAACTTGGACTGAATGTCCAGGTAACATTTGAGAATTGACCTGACAGATGAAAAGCTCTGTTGTTTTCCTAATGCCTTATGGAGCCTCAGAGTCACTCTTCAGAGCCAGGACATTCTTTTCAGACTATCGCTCTCAATATTGCAGATAACACTAGACAGAATACAGAACCAAGCCGTTATCTCTATTAACACTTAGTGCCCATTAGCTCATTTGTGAGTTTATTGGCTCACTTAAGTTATTAGGTCTTAGTGACAGAATGCTAAGCAGGCAAGTGATTTTAATGGAGGTGAGAGTGTATTGTAGGATTGCTAAATCATAGCTAAGCAATGGACACTGCAAAGTGATGAAAAGTCAGGGAAATTGAAAGGTGAAGCAAAACTGAGTTCTAACTTTGTGAGTTTGCCTAGCGCTGGCCCTGAGAAAGTCGGACAGAAAGCGTAGGGTAGAATAATGAGTGGGGTAGAAAGGGAAATGGGGTCTTACTCCTCAAAGTTTTTTATATAACACTCTTGGTAGTGGTGTGCAGGGGCTAGCTCATAACAGCTTCTGAGAGCTGATTGCTAAATTGACAAAAATCCAGCAGCCAGTTCATAAATTGATGTTATATTCAAGTTGACCATGGTGGGTATATTTACACCATGGAAAGTGGCAAATGTTAAAAGTCAAACTTTCAGTTAATACCTTCCCATCTTCCCCAACTCCCATCCCCTCCCCTCCCCACAAGGCACATACTTCCTTGGTGGTAGATTGAAAGCTAAGAAAGGAAAGTGAAGGCATGAGAGTTAATTAGCCCACCATGGGCTCTGAGGGGACAAACGCCTTACACTGTGCTAATAGGAATTAGCACTTCTTGGAGAAAGTGAGGACAGAAAGCCCTCTGACCCCCTCATTTCTTGGACTCATATGAGGAAACACACTTGATGATGTTTTTAGTTTCCTGCTTTTCTAAGACTGTAAGATACCATGATGTCCGTGATTCACAAGAGTGAAGCATGGGGAAAAGATTTAGAAAGTGAAAATGTTGAGGGGTGTTATTGATTGAACAGTTTAGGGAACAACAGTGGCTGAGGCAATGTAAGCTGTATTTCCTTAAAATGGGGTTGCTTCTTCAGTTCAGTTCAGTAGCTCCGTCGTATCTGACTCTTTGAGACCCCACGGACTGCAGCACGCCAGGCCTCCCTGGCCATCACCAACTCCTGGAGTTTACTCAAACTCATTGCTTCTTCATCCTCCACTTAAATCCTCATTCTTTGAACTCTTCTTCTTTCATTGTGATTTCATACAGTTTTTGGAACTGTTTTAGACTGAAGAATATCAAGGGAAAAGAAAAGGTTTATAAAAGGCCTCTGAGAAGAACAAAAGCAGACTATTGGGGGGGGGGGGAAGGTGGCAGGGAAAACAAAAAGTGCAGCAATACTTTTTAACATCCTATTAGTAAAGAGCCTTGAAATTCTCAAGTTGCAAGAATAAAGCCACTTAAGCAGATGGGGGAAGATAAAAGTTAGATGAAACTATAAAATATTCCAGTTACTAAACTGAAGAAACCATTAGTGGAGCTCCTCCTTTCATTTAAACAGCGTGAATAAGACTCATTCAATAATAAATTCTTATCCTGCAAGCTGTTTGTAGAGTCAAGGAACTTATCTCATGCAGGTGTTCCATGTGTGAAATGCCAAAACAGATAATAGAAGCCCCAAACATACCATATTGTGGTTAGAGGGAACGCTAAACCCAGAGACACAGTAAGAGGAATAAGGGGTTTTCAGAACAAAAGTATGTTTGTGCTTCAGTGCTGTTTTAAAGTGATTCCATTTGTTTTAATCAGTTATACTTTTTATGCCATAAATTCCATATGTATACTAATTATACTAGTAAAATTTGAGTTTAACGTTGCAAGGAGAGAGCTTGTGAGTTCTGTGAGAAGATAGAGCTTTTCCTAAAGGATACAAACTCAACTTCAGGTCATTACAAACGAAATTTACTGTAGAAATTATTTGCAGGATAGCTTAAGGGCTTGATTTGGCATGCTCGTGCATGCAGAGCTCCTGGAGAAGTTATGGAAACTTATAGCTCTATAAATGCCAGCTGTTGAAGGCAGACTGCACATGATCTGAGAAGAGGAGGAAAGAATATGAAGATGTGAAAGGGAAAAAAATGGGAGCAAAGAGAAACATCAGGCTACGCATTTGATTTACACAAAAGACTATGACAAAAACAGGTTGGATATTGCTTAGGAGAGATGGGAAAAAAGAAATAACAGTGATTAAAACTGTCAGTGCTGCCAGAGTGGGCTTGGAGGCTCAGGGACTTCATGTGTATATTCATTAAGTTAACCTTGCTCATTGATATTTTTGTAGCCACTATTAAATATACAGGGTAAATATATATCTACACATATGTTCATACATTTATACACATATATATGCATAATTGATTATGCACATCCATGCACACATATGTAAGTATGTACATATATACACACATAAATATATATACATATAAAATGGGATGGAAATAGGATAGAAAAGTAGTATAAACACTGCATTCTAGAAATTTGTAGTTTAATTCAGGATACAGGATGTGATATACAGAATAATTGAGCTATAGTGCAATCTTTGATGTCCCATTTGTTTTCAACTCACTTTAATTTGGGTCTTGCCCCACAGTCATTGAAAGAGCTCTATAGGCAATTGTCGGAGAAGGCGATGGCACCCGACTCCAGTACTCTTGCCTGGAAAATCCCATGGACAGAGGAGCCTGGTGGGCTGCAGCCCATGGGGGTTGCTAAGAGTTGGACACAACTGAGCAACTTCACTTTCACTCTTCACTTTCATGCATTGGAGAAGGAAATGGCGACCCACTCCAGGGTTCTTGCCTGGAGAATCCCAGGGACGAGGGAGCCTGGTGGGCTGCTGTCTATGGGGTCACACAGAGTCGGACACGACTGAAGCGACTTAGCAGCAGCAGCAGCAGCATAGGCAATTGTGGTCAATCAAATGTAACATACTTAAAAAAAAAATTTTTTTTTAGCTTTTAGCTTTATAACATAAACTGATCTGCAATATTTGACCTCTGCACACATTCTGAAACTTTCTTTTAATTCACCCTTCTCTCTTGATTTCCTTCTCTGGATATATACTCTGTCTCCATGCATGGCTTTTCTGTCCTTTGCTGTTCTGTTGATAGGTGAAGCTCCGCAGAAGTCTTCTCCTATAATTTCATCCTTTTCTCCTATAATTTCATCCTCTGGGTGTTTTCTCTTGTACCCATTTATCATCATATAGACATTGATAATTCTAAATCCAGCCTAAACCTCTATCGTGTATTTGTATATAAACTCAGGTGTTTATATATAACCACCACTCTAAGCGTCCACTAAGCTATCTTATACCACTTCACACTGAACTTTTAGTTTTCTTATAATCTTCAATAAACCTGCCCTTCCTCCTATCTTCCCCTTCTTAGGTGGTGACATTCCCATTATCTCAGAAACCATAAGCCTGAATCATACCTCACTCTCCCTACTCTCCCGTCAGTTCCCAAAACGAATCCCTGTGAAATAGTGTCAATAATAATTCTCAAATAATTTTTCAATGGAGTCTTTTTTCCTTCACCAGGGCTACCTATTTTCTAGAAAAGTGTAACAATTTTTCTAGCAGCTTTCTAAGTGATCTTTCTCTTTTCAAAGTTTTCAACAAATAATTTCTAGATGAATGGGTCCAAAATATGTCTTATTTTATTCCTCCTTTTGAAAATCCTTCAGTGTCTTCTAAACACGTGCAGGTAAAGCCCTAAATTCCTGAGCAGGGCATAGAAAGCATTTTATAACTTGCCTTCTGGCCACTTGTCCAGCCCCACCATCACTCCCCTCCCTTTCACTTCAATGGTAATTCCGGATGCATTTGGGGCTTGGCTCAGGTGTCTTCCTTGGGGGCGTTTTCTTTCACATGCTTACCTAAAGTTCTCATAGCACCTGAGAGTTGCCTCAACCACAGTGCTTCCGTCCATTGCATTTATTATTTTTTTTTTTCTTGTTTAACTTTCCTGTTGCACGTGGGGAGATCTTGGAAGGCAAAAATCATTTCTCATTTGTCTTTGTGTCATCTGTATAGAGCAAAACATCTGGTGTATAAGAAATGCCCAATGCACAACAAATGTGCTGTTAGTGACTGAATTTGAGGCTAAATAGTGCCAAATCTGGTAGGATTGTATTTGGGTAAGGGAAATGAAATATTCTTTTCCCCCACCCAAACAAAACCTTAGCAGATTAAAGAGTGTTATTTACCTTTCATGTTAAAGAAAGCCAAAGGTATTTATTAAGAGTTGGTGTGGCCACCCCACCATGATCAAATCTGGGATCTTCAGTCTTTCTCCTCAATGATTATTAGCGCAGGGTTTTCATATTCAAAGTAATTTCCTGATCCAGGGTGGCTCTTGGATTCCCAGCCTTCATATCTCTGTTGTAGGCAAGAAGAAGGAGGAAGAAGGGCAGAGCAAAACGGCAATGAGCACCTCAGTCAATCCCCTTCTAAAGAACTTCCTTGGAATCCTCTGTCCAGTCCTTATTCTCACTTCTCTTTGGTCACCACCATCAGCAAAGCAGGGGAGGAAACAATTCTTTAGGTGGGCTCATTTCTTCTTGGAGTAAAATTAGCATCTGTTAACGTAGAAGAAGGAAAAGTGGATTTTCAGTAGATAAATTTTAATATTGGCACATGTGCCAAAGTTCATTGTACCAATGACCAATTCTGTGTAGGAGTTTTGAAAATAACCCTAATCACTGAAGCGTCCTTGCAGGGAGGAGACTGGTTATATCTATAAATGAGCTCTGAAAGATGAATAAGATTGGAGTAAGCTTGGGCACGGATGTCAATCCAGAGCAGGAAAACACTATGAGTAAAATTTAGAAGGAAAGATCGAGGCTGGTAGATTTGGGATATTTGTTGTTTGCTATTCATCTTTACCAGATTCTGAACTCTTGGAGTAGAGACTATATCCGAATTATTGTAATTTTCCTGTATGTAACACAGCCCCTGATACCTAGTAGGTCCTCAGTCAATTATGTGCTAGAATTGATGTTGTTGATGTATTTGAGAAAATATTTGGAGAAATTTTTTGAACATACAAAATAAGTTGGGCTTAATTCTAACATAGGTGTAGGCATTTAAAAATTTTGAGAGGAATTAATATATTTCCACAGGACAATGAAAATATTTCCAAAGGACCAGTTTTATGATCAACGTGCTAGAGAAGGCCATAGCTACTCTTTTTAAAATGCAGTTTGAAGAAGAAATTTAAGTAGAAGGGAATCAGGAGATAAGCAGAAAGAAGAAATGGTTAAAGATACTCTTTGATAGCAATTATTACCCTTGTTCCCTGATACCACCTTTTCCCTTTCCCTGCTTGATATTTTTCTGTGTCAATTATCACCTCATATACAATGTAATTTATTCAGTTTTTAAAATAGAGTATCTTTGGGGGCAATAGGAAGTATAGTGAATTGGTTTGTTGGATTTATAATGTTGGCAGAACATTCAAGTCAGAGAGATAAACCTGAGATTGAGAAATAAATTCTGAGCTGGAGATACAGATTTGAGGATTATTAATATGGTGCTTTTTATTAAGCTGTGGAGTATTGATAAGAGCAGCTCTACAGAGAAGATAAGATACAGTGAGCAAGATCAGATCAGATCAGTCGCTCAGTCGTGTCCAACTCTTTGCGACCTTATGAATCTCAGCACGCCAGGCCTCCCTGTCCATCACCGACTCCCGGAGTTCACCCAGACTCACGTCCATCGAGTCAGTGATGCCATCCAGCCATCTCATCCTCTGTCGTCCCCTTCTCCTCTTGCCCTCAATCCTTCCCAGCGTCAGAGCAACAGTGAACAAAGAAGAAAGCAAAAGAATAGGTAAGAAAGATAAAATTTCAGATGGTATTTACAACCATAGAAGAGTCTTCTTCAGAAAATAATGAAGACTTTCGCATCTTGAGGCAAAAGTGAACATGTAAATCCTCTCTCCTCTTTTCTTCTTTAGCCAGGGAATGCTAAGACAGACTAGGCGAGGGATGGGAATGGAATGAGACTTTTATCTCTATGGTATGGATCCAAGTTGTCTTTTACATTGCATATGTTTTTACTTTTAGTAAAATGAATTAAATTAAAAAACAGATAGAAGGTGGTGCTGGTTAGAGCCCTGGGTACTGCCGTAAGAAGTTCTTTAAGAGTACAAAGCTGGGGAGTTTTGAGCTGTTGCCAGAAGTAACCAGACTTCTGAGAATGATCTGGTCTGAATGAGAGATTGTGCTCTACACAAATAGTTTCTCTTTACTTTTGCATTACTGTTTGCTTCTGGAAATTTTTTTCCTAACTCTTCCTATAAGTAAAGTAGAGTAGAGTAAAGTAAAGTAGAGTAGAGTAAAGTAAAGTAAAGTAGAGTCCTCTTATATGTGGATTTTTTTTTTTTCAGTTAAGACATATACATACTATAAATGTATTTTCTCTTCCTTATGATTTTCTTAATAATGTTTTCTTTATGGTAAGAATATAATATATGATATATAAATAACATAAATATAAGTGTTAACTGTTTATGTTATTAATATGGCTTCTGATCAACAGTCAAAGTGAAAGTCACTTAGCTGTGTCTGACTCTTTGCAAATCTATGGACTGTGGCCTGCCAGGCTCCTCTGTCCATGGAGTTCTCCAGGCCAGAATATTGAAGTGGGTAGCTGTCCCCTTCTCTAGGGCATCTTCCCAATCCAGGGATTGAACCCAGGTCTCCCACATTGCAGGCATATTCTTTCCTATCTGAGCCACCAGGGAAGCCCAAGAATACTGGAGGGTGTAGCCTATCCCTTCTCCAGAAGATCTTCCCTGACCCAGGAATCGAACTGGGTCTCCTGCATTGCAGGCAGATTCTTTACCAGCTGAGCTACCAGGGAAGCCCTCTGATCAACAATAGTCTATTAGTAAACTTTGTGGAGAGTCAAAAGTTCTATGAGGGTGATCAATTGTGCAGGGCTGCAACTATAATCCCTTCACTGTTCAAGGGTCAACCATATATCCTTGGTGAATTGGGTGGTAATGAAGAGTGGTTTCCTGGGCTTTTCTCACTGTGGTGGAAGCATTTCATCAATTTCACTCTGGGTTAGTTTGCTCTGACATCTGATAGGTCACGATGTAACAAAAGGGCATAGTGTTTAGTTTTTCAGCTGACAAAAACTCCATACGGTAGGTAAGTACGTATGTATTGGGTTGGCCAAAATGTTTGTTTGGGTTTTTCTGTATGATGCTATGAAAAACCCCCAAAGAACTTTTTGACGAACCTTGTATATAACCGTCTATTGATCATATTTTCACTGATTAAAACTTTGTTTCCAAGTCGATTGAATTCTTTCTAGAAAATCTATTTCAGTCTTGTAAAAATTAAATGTCTTATGTGATTCTGGTCTGCATGAAGAAATTATAAAAGACAATGCTGTGGATAAGACAGATTCAGAGGAAATGAGATGGCCAGATGACCACCATCCTAGTGACTACTTAAGTGATGCTTCTGTGACAAAAATGTTTTATGTCTTTTTTAAAGCTGATAAAAAGATCCCAGAGAAAATAGATCTTTTAGAAATGTCTGATTAAGAACTGCACTTCTGCACTTATGAATTAGCTTTGGAGTTGAGGAGCGAGTACAGCCCTAGTAAAGTGAAGTCGCTCTGTTGTGTCTGACTCTTTGTGACCCCATGGACTGTAGCCCACCAGGCTTCTCCATCCATCGGGTTTTCCAGGCAAGAGTACTGGAGTGGGTTGCCATTTCCTTCTCCAGGGGATCTTCCCCACCCAGGGATCGAACCCAGGTCTCCTGTATTGTAGGCAGACAATTTACCCTCTGAGCCACCAGGGAACCCTAGGAAAAAAAAAAAGGCCCAAAGCATTTGAATATACAGTAAATTCAAGTCAATAAATATTTAGTGAGAATTTAGTTTGTTGCCATCTTGGTGAGCAAGACTGATATGGTTTTAGGAGAAACTCACACAATAGCAGCTTAGATGCCAAGTCTTTAAGACTATATTGCTAAGATTTTCTGGTCTCTTGCAAAGTAGTTTGTCCTTGAAAGAGAAATAAGGTACAGCCTGTGGTACCTCCATGGTGTAGTTTTGTTTTGTTTTCATAACTAATGTTTTGCTAGTCTCACTGAATATAGGCAAAACTCGGTATAGCAATATTATTCTTGGTGAATGATAACTCATTTAGTCATGTTCTAAAGAGAGAAGGATTTTGTGCTGTCATTTGCTTCTCAATAAGAATAAAAATTTAAATTAAAAGTTAAGCTAATAGTGGATGTCTCTGTGGCAATAGTCCTATAAATTTTATTGGTTTTGCCCAGTCGATCAGGTCCTTGGCATCTGTAAATTTTTCATGCCTGTTAAACTTGTGAATCTTTGGAATTAGAATTGAGTTATGTCAAAAATTACATTAAACACAATACCTCAGGTTGAGCTCAGAAAACTTAATTTTTCCATATGATTTGTAATGAAGTCATCAGCAGTCCTGTAATTTAATTCCTGTTTGTAATATTTCATAGAGTAGAAATATTCTGAAAGTTAGAAATTATAATAATTACTTCTGGACATCTCTCTGTATTTCCCTTCCAGACCTAGGGCATTTTACAATTTCTATTTAATAAAGGGTCATTCTGTTATCTGGTAAAGTAGTCTGGCACAGAGATTCTAGAAGCAAGTTCCAAGCAGAGTTTTATTTGCTTTCTACCTTTGTTTACATCCTGACCCCAGTTTTATTTGCAGAATTTATTTATGAAGCTCTTTTCCCCTTCTTGCTTGTGAAGCAGCTCTTGGGTCTGTAAGGCGCAGAGTAGTGTTCTCATCATGCATATATTTAGCACCCTAATCTCTGCAACCAGTTTTAGCTGCTTGGTATACTTTGCTTGACATTTTCTTGTATGCTTTTTGACATCTGCTTGCAAACTCCTGCAGCCTTTTCAGTCCTGATATTCACTTGTTTCATCTGATGTTGTTATCGTTCTCCTTAGATATGCAGATGTGTTGCTTCCCTTCCAGTCCTGTCCCTTCAGTCTTGCTAGAGACTAGAGACTCATACCCATTGCCTGCTGATTGGTTTCTTTGCCTGTTTATTGTTATACTATTTTTCTGCCTCATACTTCTAGCTTCATACTCTTCCTTTGAGAACTGAATGCCTTGAGTTGACTTTTTAATGCAATCCATTTTTTGGCATACACACATGCAAACTGCACAATGGATTATATTTCAAAGAAGGTAGTACTTAATATCATCCTTTTCAATGACTCCAACAAAATTCTTTGCAAAACTCTATTTCACAAGAGCTTGAAAAGCCTCATGAAATGAACACTTGTCAGAAATGATTTTATAAACTTGAGTCATTAGCAACCTAAGGTGCTGTCTCATCACATGGCATCACTTTGTGTCAACAATCATCCTTTCTGATCATCACAGCTGAATTAATCGTTTATTTGCCTTTAGGATCATGTAGATCTGTGACATTATCTGAGTGTTGGGTAATGAAAGTGAGTGTAGTGCAGTGCTTTCTTCAGATCTCTGAATATTTCAAAAGACAGAATCTTTTGTCTCTCTGGAAATGTGCCACACTTGTAATGCAATTTATATCTGTGGAAGAGATGCCTGCGGGAATGCAGGCACAAAGCAGCCATGATTTCAGGTAAGCCAAAACAGGTCTTGAGACCCTGACATCATCCTATGTAATGGCTCAGAGTCATGAAAGTTTACATCTAATGCTATATTTCTAATTTCTGAAACAAAGACTCTCTTAAATCTATGTTCCAATTATCAGAAGACATTTGGGTAGTAGTTAATTGGTAAAAATCTGTCAGTGCTGAAGGTGAAGCAGTAAGGAGCTCAGCTTTCATCGATGCTGAACGTGTGATGTCTCACACATAATATTTAAGTCAGTAGCTTAACCCTCCTTGTACATTTAATGCACGATAAGCTACTAACACAGCATTTTGAAGTATTTAGGTAACTCTATGTTTGAATTAAGTTTGAATGAGCAGCAAAATATTTCTTCTAGTAGCATTAATAGGAAAAGATAACTCTGTACATGATTTTGTCCCTATTCACTACCACTAATAATAGACATACAATATTTGAATTTGATTTCTAATAGCAGACATTGGATTATATGGATGGAGTAAATTATTGGAAGATTCAAAAAAATTGTAAACAATGCAGTATTAAAAATATACTCTCCTGTAACCATGATAAAATCTTTTTAAGGCCAGTTAAATAATAGTTCTTGTATTTATCAGACTTTGGACTTTTTTTATAACTATCCTAGAGGAAGAAAAAGACAATAGCATAGTTTTCTGGAAGAATTGATTTCCTCCCCAGCTCTTTAAACACTGAGCTAAGTACATGAGTTAGTGAAGTGAAATAAGTTGCTTTCAACAGTTGTTAATATATCATTAATAATCATACATGCAATAAATAACAACACATGAGTTATTTCCTAAGAGATATATGACTGCAAATTGCAGTAACAAATCACAGCGTGTGTAAAGAATGCTCATTACTCTAGTGTGTACAGAAGCTGTTTTAACAACTGTATTCTTTATGGTGAAGCTCACCCTAATTAGCCTTGCAGATTCCTTAGGGAATGTGTGCAGAATGTTTGACATTGTGATGCTGGAGCGAAAGTGGCGGGGGGAGGCTATCATTTCTGCACCAAGAAAGCACGAGGCCGCAAGCCTGGCTTTCTATTCAGTCACTTGTTTTAATGTATGCATTGTGGTGAAAGTAAATAGCCTTTTCAAACAAGTGGATAATAAGGGTGTTTGGAATTAAATGACTAATTAAATCAATATTAAACATGAAAGCTAGACGGCAATGTGGACTAACATTTTCTCCCCCTCTGTGGTGCTCCCTCCAGTACAAAGGTGCATAAACCAACTAGATGTCTGAAGTGCTTGAACACCAAGATTTGTAGTCACAAATGTAAGAGGAGAACACTTCCTACTTTCCTTTGTAGTTGAAAGCTAAGTGGACTATATATATATATTTATTTATTTATAAGAAAAGAGAAAAAACAAGGTTGAGCACACAAAAAAGCAGCATGTTTTTTTTTCTCCTTTCTATGAAACATTATATGTGGATTCTACTGCTCTGTTAGCTTATAGCTTGTTACTAAATCAGACCTTTCCTGCAGTGAAAAAAATTGCATCTTTTCGTTGTAATCCTTGACAGCTTAAAGTTTAATGGAGGAAGGTGTTTTTTTTTTTAAGGTATATAATGGGTTGACACCATGGTAGGCTGCCGGGAGTGCACAAACTCAGAAATAGCATGAAATGCAATAAGAACAAGCTCTTGCCGATTTTTTTTTTTAATCATAATTTTCTATTCTTGTTAGTGAAAGCAAGTGAAGGAAACAGCTTTTTGTTTTCTTCAAGTCAGTGATTTGTCTCATCCCAATCGAATGATTCTCTTCTACCCGGGAAAAATTTCAAAGTGGGGATTTGTTCAGAAGGTAAGAGTAAGGTTATACAGCCATTAATAGGGAGAAAACAGATATCTGCCTAAAAGTTCAAGTAAAATATGAATTGCCAAACTGAGAACTCAGCAACAGGGATAGATTTTATATCTTTGGAAAGAATAGGCTTGATAGACTTGTCACAGGCTGACAGTATTGTCCTCCTTGACATCCAGAGGTCAGGCCTGGTCACATTTCAATTTACAGACTCCAGAATACTATCTGTAGATAACATGTGTTCAGGGATGTTCCTGAGGAGACTGCAGAGATTACACCTGTGGTGGACTTTAAAACAGTCTTGACAGTTGGCACCAAGATTCCTTTCAAAGAGATAATACTTTGGTTTATCTTGGTTTGGTTCCTCTTGGTTTAGGATAACTCTTTGATAAAGGCTCAGAATGTTTGGTTAGCCTCAGGTGATAGGTTAAACTTTAAGGGAATTTGTTGACCTACAGATAAGCAAAATAAAAGACTGGTAACTACTTTACATAATAATAAATAGGAACATTCAGTTCAGTTCAGTTCAGTCACTTAATCCTGTCCGACTCTTTGCGACATGAATCGCAGCACACCAGGCCTCCCTGTCCATCACCAATTCCTGGAGTTCACTCAAACTCACATCCATCAAGTTGGTGATGCCATCCAGCCATCTCATCCTCTGTCCTCCCCTTCACCTCCTGCCCCCAATCCCTCCCAGCATCAGAGTCTTTTCCAATGAGTCAACTCTTCACATGAGGTAGCCAAAGTATTGGAGTTTCAGCTTTAGCATCAATCCTTCCAAAGAACACCCAGGACTGATCTCCTTTAGAATGGACTGGTTGGATGTCCTTGCAGTCCAAGGGACTCTCAAGAGTCTTCTCCAACACCACAGTTCAAAAGCATTAATTCTTCAGCACTCAGCTTTCTTCACAGTCCAACTTTCACATCCATACATGACTACTGGAAAAACCATAGCCTTAACTAGATGGACCTTTGTTGGCAAAGTAATGTCTCTGCTTTTGAATATGCTATCTAGGTTGGTCATAACTTTTCTTCCAAGGAGTAAGTGTCTTTTAATTTCATGGCTGCAGTCACCATCTGCAGTGATTTTGGAGCCCCCCAAAACAAAGTCCGACACTGTTTCCACTGTTTCCCCATCTATTTGCCATGAAGTGATGGGACCAGATACCATGATCTTAGTTTTCTGAATGTTGAGTTTTAAGCCAACTTTTTCACTCTCCTCTTTTACTTTCTTCAAGAGGATTTTCAGTTCCGCTTCCCTTTCTGCCATAAGGGTGGTGTCATCTGCATATCTGAGGTTATTGATATTTCTCCCGGCAATCTTGATTCCAGCCTGTGCTTCTTCCAGCCCAGTGTTTCTCATGATGTACTCTGCATAGAAGTTAAACAAATAGGAACATTAAGGACTGAGTAAAGGCAATAGAGGAAGGTGAGAAGAAAAGATAATTCAAAAATATAGTGTGGCACAAGTTTTTCTTCTTTTACGAGTATAATTCTTCTTTTTCTTTTACTGTGTACAGTTTAATTTTAATTTATCTGAAAGACTACAATATAAAGCCTGTTTCACCACAGCATTCAGGAAAATTGGACATAGACACATAAAACAATAAGGAAGGGAGAAATGAATAGCTTCCTTGAATGAACCAATATGGAACAAAGAGAAGAAACAATCCATAGACTTCATTGATAAAAACAGAGTATTAACAAGTGATAACCAGACAGAGTAATAGTTCTGGAAAGGAAGACTTGAGAAGGTAGATAAATATCTGGAGGTGAGCTGGAAGAAATTTGTTTTCAACAGGCTTACTTTATGCTTCCTTTGGAGAAAAGTATTTGCTTTTACCTGAGAGTCTTATTTTGATAATTCCATTATATTTTCCAAGACCCTTCTCAGGACTACATTAAGTTCAGTACAAGTGTGACACCCTATTGAGTGTCAAAATCTATAATCATGGAAATGCTAATAATGTTAATTAATTTCTTATATTAATTTTGAGAATAAAATGAAATGCTTATTCTCAGGTGAATGATTGCTCTCTAAACAACAGTTCGGTTTGTGCTCAAGCACTGACCTAAGCATATTTAAAACACTATTTATCTTAGGATTTTAAAAAATAAATTGAAAAAAGCAAATGGGGAAACCAAGGCTTATAATAAGAGGTAATCAGAACATATTGTAACTTTCTAATGCTACACTTACAGTATTTTTAAAGACTTTTAATTTATTTCATCAAACTTAATTGAGAACTTACTGTGAACCAAAGAATATTCTAAATACATAGTGAGTACTCATGGTTCTAGACATTGACTACATAAAACTTAATTTTTCAAATTTAAACATGTTTCTGTTATCTCCTTTTAAAGTACATATGATAAAATCTGGATGGGTTAAAGTTGGAGTATAACTTTCCACATATTTTTAAAAATCAGGTAAATCAAGTAGATGTAAACCAAATCCTAAATTGCACTGTGATTTAGAATTTAAGCTTTCCAGTGCTTACCTGTATCAGTGGATGCTGCGCTCAGTATGTCAGCAAATTTGGAAAACTCAACAGTGGCTACAGGACTGGAAAAGGTCAGTTTTCATTCCAATCCCAAAGAAAGGCAATGCCGAAGAAGGTTCAAACTGTTTTAAAATTGCACTCATTCCACATGTTTAGAAGATTATACCAAAAATCCTTCAAGCTGGACTTCACCAATGCTTGATCTGAGAACTTCCAGATGTACAAGCTGGATTTAGAAAAGGCAGTGGAACCAGAGTTTAAATTACTAACATTTGTTGAAACAAAGAAAGAGCAAGGGAATTCCAGGAAAACATCTACTTTTGCTTTATTGACTATACTAAAGCCTTTGACTGTGTGGGTCACAACAAACTGTGGAATATTCTTAAGGAGATGGGAGTACCAGACCACCATCTTACCTGTCTCCTGAGAAGTCTCCTGTATGCAAGTCAAGAAGCAATAGTTAGAATCAGACATGGAGCAACAGAATGGCTCAAAAGTGGAAAAGAAGTTCCATAAGGCCGTATATTGTCACCCTGCTTATTTAACTTCTATACAGAGTACATCATGTTAAATGCCAGGCTGGATATATCACAAGCTGGAATCAAGATTGCCAGGAAAAATATCAACAACCTCAGATATACAGATGATACCACTCTAATGGCAGAGAATGAAGAAGAAATAAAGAGCCTCTTCAGTTCAGTTCAGTTCAGTCACTCAGTCATGTTCAACTCTTTGCGACCCCATGGACTGCAGCACACCAGGCCTTCCTGTCCATCACCAACTCCCCGAGTTCACTCAAACTCACATCCATCGAGTCAGTGATGCCATCCAGCCATCTCATCCTCTGTCGTCCCCTTCTCCTCCTGCCCCCAATCCCTCCCAGCATGAGGGTCTTTTCCAATGAGTCAACTCTTCGCATCAGGTGGCCAAAGTACTGGAGCTTCAGCTTTAGAATCATTCCCTCCAAAGAACACCCAGGGCTTATCTCCTTCAGAATGGACTGGTTGAATCTCCTTGTAGTCCAAGGGACTCTCAGGAGTCTTCTCCAACACCACAGTTCAAAAGCATCAATTCTTCGGCACTCAGCTTTCTTCACAGTCCAACTCTCACATCCATACATGACCACTGGAAAAACTGTAGCCTTGACTAGACGAACCTTTGTTGGCAAAGTAATGTCTCTGCAAAGAGCCTCTTAATGAGGGTGAAAGAGGAGAGTGAAAAAGCTGGCTTAAAACAACATTTCAAAAACTAAGATCATGACATCTGTTTCTATCACTTTATGGCAAATGGAAAGGGGAAAAGTGAAAGAAGTGACAGATTTCTTTTCTTGGTCTCCAAAATCACCGTGGACAGTGACTACAGCCATGAAATTAACAGATGCTTTCTCCTTGGAAGGAAAGCTCTGATAAACCTAGATCGAGAGCATATAAAAAGCAGAGACATTACTTTTCTAACAAACGTTTATGGAGACAAAGCTACGATTTTTCCATTAGTCATGTATGGATGTGAATTTTGGACCATACATGACTAATGGAATGTTCCAAAGAACTGATGCTTTCAAACTGTGGTGCTTAAGACTCTTGAGAATCCTTGGACTGCAAGGAGTTCAAACCAGTCATTCCTAAAGGAGTTCAACCCATGAATATTCATTGGAAGGACTGATGCTGAAGATGAAGTTCCAAATACTTTGGCCACCTGATGTGAAGAGCTGACTCATTGGAAAAGACCCTGATTCTGGGAAGGATTGAAGACAAAAGGAGAAGGGGGCAGCAGAGGATGAGTTGGTTAGATAACATCACTGACTTAATGGATATGAATTTGAGCAAACTTCAGGAGATAGTGAAAGACAGGGAAGCCTGGCATGCTGCAGTCGATGGGGTTGCAAAGAGTCAGACATGTCTTAGAGACTGAACAACAACAAAATAACTTAATTAAAATAAAATAGAACACTTAAGCCACTATTATAGAGAATGTCTAGGTGCCAGTGATTATGCTAAGCATATTGGGTGAATAATCATATTTAATCTTCTAAACCACCCCTGGAGGCAAGGATATTATTATTCTTATTTTATGGATTTCAAACTCTAAACTGTGATAAGGAAATTGAAAGAGACCAGTTTATACCTATAACATACGCCTCAATTGATGCACTGGTATAAATCCATATGTGTGCATCGAATAGGGTCTATTAATATATTAACAAATAAATAATTGTTCCAGAAAAAAGGATGCAGTTCAAGATAGTGATAACACTACCAGTGATTTATTGAGCAGTGGCTCTACCTAGTGAGCTAAGTAGGTTACAGATATGATCTCTGTACTGCTAAATTAGACTTGAGTACTGTTGTCTGATCTGCATTATAACCATAAAGCAGTAATATAACCATAAAGCTGTTTTTCAGGGGGAATGAACAAATAGGACATGGACTATTATGATGTGTGAATTCTAAATAGCCTTCTTCTTGGTACTATTTTAATCAAGTCTTCAGTATGTCCATTTTGAGGGCAAAAACATAAAAATAACCAGAATAGATATAGAGTAACCAGAGATAGTTTTGAGAGGAAGAACAAAGTGATTAAAATGGCAGAAAATATTTCCTATGAGAAAAAGCTGAACTATAAGTCAGAATTAACATGTCTTAGTGCTGTTTTTCGCAGAAGCAATGGCACCCCACTCCAGTACTCTTGCCTGGAAAATCCCATGGGTGGAGGAGCCTCGTGGGCTGCAGTCCATGGGGTCGCTAAGAGTCGGACATGACTGAGCGAATTCACTTTCCCTTTTCACTTTCATGCATTGGGGAAATGGCAACCCAGTCCGTGTTCTTGCCTGGAGAATCCCAAGGACGGGGGAGCCTGGTGGGCTGCCGTCTATGGGGTCGCACAGAGTCGGACACGACTGAAGCGATGCAGCAGCAGCAGCAGTGCTGTTTTTATTACTTGTTGACTGTGTGACTTCGGGGCACATTAACTATCTTTTGGATCTCAGTTTCACATTTATAAAATAAGGGTACTGTCAGAAGTTTCATAGAGTAAATGTAAAATTTAATGAAAGATGGGTATTACCTTAAGCATTACTGAGGTGGGAAGGGAATGTTTTTTGCTAAGGGAGTGATGTGTAGAAAGAGATCAGAGGAAAGGGCAGTCATGGAACATTAGGAAACTTAAAGTACATAATTTGTTATGTCAGCAGTGAGTGGTGAAAGCTGAGCATTTGTGAGACGTGAAGATGAAAAGTTAGCCCTTACAAAATTAAGAGAAGCTATTTGTATTAGTGGTTAAGAGCATAGACTCAGCAACAGGACTATCTGGACTCAAATCCCCCTCTACTGTTTCTTTATTGAATAATATGGGGTAAGTTATGTCTCTCAATTCATTTTGATAGAGTAGCAACTCTGCATAATGAGTTATATATTTCTATTTATTAGTTGACTGGATTCATTTTTGCATAATAAGAGGATTGTTGTTGCTTTTTTCCCCTGAAAGCAATGGAGATTATCTACTAAAGGATTTTTAGCAGTGGAATGACATGATAAATTTGTCTTTAAAAAACATCTCTAGCAGTATGGAAGTCAATGAGAAAAATATATGCATAAAACTATTTTATTTCTCTGGGTTTGTGTGTGTCAGGATTACACTTTCTATTGAGTCATAGTGGAGAAAAATGAGAAAATGCAAAATAAATAAAAGTTACTTTATATAGTCTTGTGGCAGAAACACCTCCCTCACTAATTTTTACCAATAAAAATAACTCACTTTGGAAGTTCCAAGGGATTTTCACATTCAGGGGGTAAAAGGGAAATCAACTAATGCTGTAGTCTAAATTAAATGAAAATTCATTATACAAATTATCCATGAATTTGAAACAGGTGTTCCTTTCCTACTTCAGGAGGTAAGAAATGAGAAAACTGCCACAAATTTGTTATTTATTTAAAGTGTTCTTAAAGTGAAGGAAAAGTTCATCCACAGTGCCTTATTTCTAAGTTTCCTTCTGAGGAAGTCTTCTTGAACAAAGAGAATTTACAGAATGTCAGAAAGAAAAAAAATAACCAAGAAAGAGATGTGTCATTTATAATATTTTCATCTGCCAATATGGTTGGCTAAGTAATCAGGGAATTGTGATGCTGGTGGCTCCAAAGGAAAATTGTGATTTATTAGTTGGCGCCACTCAAATAAAGGTGACTCTACTCTCTTTGTGACTTTGGAAATGCCCAATTCCATCCCTAAAAGGAATACAGGGATTAAAAATCCAGGACAGCTGCAGGAAGCCTTCTCTGAGGGCTCTCATTCTACTGCCTAAAAAAGAGAGCACGGAAAAAAAAATATTTTACACGAATCTGTTGGCAAGACTCTGCCTTCATAAAACTCAGCTGTTTTTGCATTAACTGTAAGAACGCCCATGAGGTTTGAATAAAAGCAGACATTTCTCTTTTATACTGACCTCTCTTAGAAGACATCCAAGGGATCAACATGTTCTTAAAAATCTCAAACTGACCACTTATAATAACACAGTTTGAGATATGATTCTCTAAAAAAGGATCACTAGCTTATAACTTTCTTTCTTTCTTTTTCCAGCGTTTTACTTCTGTAAGCATGATGTTGCATGGTATTCCTGATGTTCTCATGATAGGGTGAAGAAAGGCTAATCTGAGTAGAAGCATTGCATGAAAGTGAAACATACTAAAAGTATAAGTCTGACTGAAATAAATAATCCTGGACCCAGTAAATCACATTTGCAAAATCAAATTCAAGTAGTTTCTGCATAATTTGTACTTCCTACCCACACATCATGCTTCTTTAAATTTATATGCCTTCTAAGCCCATCCTATGTATTTTCCAGCAAAAGACAACCATGTCTTAGCTGTCTGCCGGGGAAAGTAAAACTTAAAAGGAATTAATAGAGTATTGGTGATTTGGTGTAGTTTCATATTGAAGCATGACACAGTTTGGATAGCACTTTGCCTTTAAATCAGCAACTTACTCTAATAATCTCCATGAGTAGGAACAAACAATATTGAAAAATTAGAAAGAATGGGTGCTTTGTTTTGAATCCACCATAACCAATACCTTTGGATGGGCTCTATGATAGATCCATCATATCCAAACTTCCAACTGATCATCAAATATGTGCTGAATGCACTGTTCCATAGATAGTGAGCATTTGACAAATGTCACAGAAGAGTAGCAGCAGAGTAGGCAAGTAGTTAAGACAAAGCATACAGTTCAGAGTCCTTAATGTGCTTTCAGGACTGTCTACGTAATTACTTAACTGTCTAGCATGCTGCTTTACTATCTAGCATCATGGATCTCTTAACCATTCAGATTCCAGCATTCTGAGACAGCATCTTTTGGGGATATTCCCATTTTTCTTCCCTGCATTGCTTTCTCTTTATTCTCATTTTTAGTTACCTGGCATATTCATCCAGGGCATATTCCCATACTCCCAAACCCTAGGTTACATGGCTCTACTGTAGATTGTGACTATTTTGTCATTTCCTTATTATGATGTTTATTCCACAGTTAGAAATTTTCAAATTGCATAACTATTTCCCTCATGAGGCTATAACCCTGTGAACAACAGGAACATTAACTTTCTCGTTCACATTGTGTCAAAGGCTTTGGTCCTATGCCTGGCACATAGTGAGTACCCTCACTATGTATAATTAATAGAAATATTTATTAATTGAAAAAAAGCTTGTATTTAAAGTGTAGGTAAGTTGATCGAGTGCTTTACAAATAAGAGATCCCTAATTAAACATTGCCTCATTCACTATGTTTGTAAGTCATTTGAGTTTTGGCCTCATTCCGAATATAATTGTTCAAAGAGACCAAGAGTAGAGAGACTCCATTTCTAAGTGACTATCTCACTTGGACTATTTCAAAGAACCCTGAAGCAGCCACTGAGTCCATGATATATATTAACTTTGTTGTAAGATTCCCATGAGCAGTCAAACTACATTACAATATGATTGATTTATCATTACAAGTTACACCTGTTTCTCTGGTCAAATTGTGTTTACTGAAAGCTGTCATCGCAAGCAAATAATGAGATGATATTAAAATATAGGCCTTGTTTTTGAAGGCAATGGCAACCCACTCCAGTACTCTAGCCTGGAAAATCCCATGGACAGAGGAGCCTGGCAGGCTGCAGTCCATGGGGTCGCAAAGAGTCAGACATGACTGAGCGACTTCACTTTCACTTTTCACTTTCCACTTTCATGCATTGAAGAAGGAAACGGCAACCCACTCCAGTGTTCTTGCCTGGAGAATCCCAGGGATGGGGAAGCCTGGTGGACTGCTGTCTATGGGGTCGCACAGAGTCGGACACGACTGAAGTGACTTAGTAGCAGCAGCAGCAGCAAGTATTAGAGGTATTTCTACCATGTACCTTTTATAGAGATCTCATTTAATGATGTTTCAAAATGTCCCTCAGAGAAACTAGTAAAACAGTTTGGTTTTCTAACGATGTATAGTCAGTTAAATGTGTTGACTCACATCATGAATCCTGTGTCATTCAGTAATCTCTCTGTATCTGGATGAAGTTGGGAAGCCATAACTTTAGACAAAAGCTTCCACTTTTTATTTTAATTTGAGGAATATGACCTTGTCTAGAACTACATAATTTTCAAAAGTACGAATATGGAAATGCTTTATTCTGATTTTCTGGAAGGAATAATGATTTTTTTTTTTTAAAGCATGTGTGTGTGTGTTTTAAGTAGATGATAATGAATGTAAATCATTCTACAAAACAATGTGAGCTTATTTTCACATTTGTTTGGGATTAAACTGCATCCATAAACTGCTTCCACATGTATGCTAATTAACTCTGCAGCAGTACCAACTACTCTACTTTGAGGATTATAGACAAAAGCTTTATGAAATCCTACCTTTTTAGTTTAACATTTATCACCGTATTTCTAGTCACCAGGGCTCAGTTTTAAGTCTGTTTGAGGGTCTCTTTTGGCTCAGGGCATTGGTAACAGGATATAGAATCTTCCTCTTGTAGATAAAAAGATTGAACGCAAACCAGCCTGATCTAAACCCATAGTTATTATTATTATTTGATAGCTGTCAGTAGTGAAAATGAAATGAATTAATGGTTTTCTAGAAAATGATTCTTAAGACTAAAAAAAAAAAAAAAAAGCAAAAGTCATCTTTACACTGGGATTAATTGCTAGAAGCTTCAAGAGACCAGATATTAAGTAGGCATTTAATAACATCCATACCTCTTAGACTAGAAACTCTAAGTCACACATTAGCTATGCTACTAGCTATGGTTTCAGGAAGTTATTATGTGCCTAAGCCCTGTTTGGAAGAGCTTGTTTGTATTTGAGGCTTGTTATTCTAAGTTATAAGTAAGTAAAATGAAAGAAGAGCAAAATGTAAATGAACAATAGTGTTTTTTTTCATGAATGTGTGTTTGTTGTGTGTGTGTGGGAGAGGAGAGGAAGAAAGACCATATTTTAAATATAGGCACTATTTGTCATTACTAATTGGCAGAGAAATTGACTCTAATATTTACTATAAGAATTATCTTCATTGCTCATTGTGTTAGTGCTTTATTTCATTTTATTTTGGATTGAGTATATAAGCAAAAATCTTAAGAATTGTAGGAGTATCTAGTTCTACCTTGATTGCAATACAGGTCAGATTGCTCAACATAGCACTTCTTTCATAGTTTACATCATCATGATATAGTTTTTGTAGTGATTTAGGTAATAATTGTAAGCAAATAATGCAAATGATACTAACTGATAGCTTTCAAGTTTCTCAGACTAAAGCAATACCACAGAATTTCCACCATTGTTTCATACTTTCATCCACACATTCATTCAGGAAGAAATTACTAAACATCAACTCCATACCAGATACATTGCTAGGCACTAATTTTATACAGACCTGCATAAATAAAGGAACTGGTTTACTTTATTTTACAGAGCTTTCAGCATAGTATATGTGTGCATGTGAGTGTGTATATTTAATTTAAAATTGTGAAAAAATTTTTGAAGGAAATTAAAAGGATCTATGAGAGGATTAAGAGAAATTTGCTTAATTGAGATTGAAGGCCAGAACAAGGCCTCTGAGCATTTACACTATTGAACTTGAATGTCTCACTGTGTTAATGTTGTTTACTTGGCTTCACTGACATTTAAGCAGTAATAGAGAAGAATGTTTTAGCTCAAATATGCACCTTCAGAATAGCTTTTGGGTGTCTCTTGCTGTAGTATATTGTTGACTGGCTCCCGAAACGATTGATTCAGAATACTATGGGAGTGGAAAAAAGTGAGATAGACAAGTTATCTAGAGTGACCAGCACCTTGTGTTACCCTCCCTTCCTCAGTTCAGTTCAGTTCAGTCATTCAGTCGTGTCCGACTCTCTGCGACCCTATGAATCACAGCACGCCAGGCCTCCCTGTCCATCACCAACTCCCGGAGTTCACTCAGACTCACATCCATCGAGTCAGTGATGCCATCCAGCCATCTCATCCTCTGTCGTCCCCTTCTCCTCCTGCCCCCAATCACTCCCAGCATCAGAGTCCAATGAGTCAACTCTTCGCATGAGGTGGCCAAAATACTGGAGTTTCAGCTTTAGCATCATTCCTTCCAAAGAAATCCCAGAGCTGATCTCCTTCAGAATGGACTGGTTGGATCTCCTTGCAGTCCAAGGGACTCTCAAGAGTCTTCTCCAACACCACAGTTCAAAAGCATCAATTCTTCGGTGCTCAGCTTTCTTCACAGCCAACTCCCTTCCTCAAACATTCCCTACACACACACTCTGATTAGCTTTCTCATATTTGCTGGAAACGTGGAGATATTGTTAAATATATAATTCCAAATTTAACCTTACTTGGAACAGGGTATAATTTAAAAATAGAATTTAACCTCCAAATATATACTTCAGACTTGTTTTTTTTTTTTAATTGATGTTAATGAGAATATCAGGTTAAAACTGGCCCAATTAATACTCTGTTACAATTCACAATTCCTTACATTATTATTTTTTTGGTCTACAGAAATATTATTACACATGAAAATATTACATTGTGTCAATTACACATTTTGATGACAAAAGTAAATTGGAATACTAAACATTTGTAGACTTTAATAACCTAGGAAAAAAACGAATCTTTTATCTCAGCTACTTTTACATTTTAAACACATTTCCTCTTCTGGTGTGAAAAGAATCTTCCAAAATTACTGTTCCATCTCTGTGTTGTACATGATCATAAAGTGAGTAAGTATCACACTGTTGTGCTTAATAACTATTTTGGATTGAATAGATGGAGGGCTATTGAGCCAAATTTCAGTCCTTGTGAATTTCTCCATTTTATAAAATAATATACACCTACAGAACTAATATGATGAAGGAAGAAACTCAGGGTTGCAATAGTTATCTTCTACATGAGAAAGAAAAGATACCTTATCAGCTCATAAAGATCCACTGAAATAGGTTGGAAAGGATCTGAAGCTGCTGACAAAACCACAACACTGGGCCCAATTAACAATACCCATTTTTAATTAACAGTTGCTGACTCTTTGCCATTGAAATATTCACACTCTAGGTGTGAAATGGCAACCCCCATTTGTCATATCTGTCAAAATTAATTTTGAAACCCTATGTTCTTCCTTCCACAGGATAAAAGTGAATAACTAGAATACGCTTCCTACCTGCCAAAGTTCAGTTCCAGGACAAAGACTAGGTAAACAGCACCTAGAAAACAGGTTGGGTCAGCATTAGTAATGTAATTCATATAAACTATTTTCATAGCATTTATGATGCTAACTATTGCAGTATGTATCCCATATTTTGAGATCAGGTATAAATGGCATTTGAAAGTTCTTATCTATAATTCTTTTTTTACTTTATCATTCAAAAAATATATTAAGCATATAACATGTTAGATACTAACCTAGATATGTCTTTCAATCCTGAGGCCACGAATATGCATAAGACAATGCATTTTAGAGCTTGTCCCAATCTAATAAAGATGGAAAAGTTGCCAAATTTCTATATATGTGAATATTAGGAATGAAATTATAATGTCTTTACAAAGATGTAAAAGTGTACCACCATCAAGGATAGCAGGGTTGGGAGGGAAGTTAAAATAAGACTAAAGAGCAAGCAAGCTTCCTAAACCTGGGTAAGACTTCTTTTTTGCAAATGACCATAAAATGTTCATTTGGATTCTATAATAGAATTAGAATTCACATCATTTGTAAGTATTTACTGAGTATTTACATTTTTTTTGGAAACAGCAATTGATAGATCATGTTCTACTTATCTCATTTGATCCTTCCACTTATCTTATGAAGTCAATAGTATTATTTTGATTATATAAAGGAAAAAACAATCTCAAAGACCTAATTGACCATCCTTAAATTGCAGAGTTGGTAGTACTAGAATGACTAATTAACACATCATTTTATGAATTCATTTATTGAGGGATCACTGTATACCCTGAGATATTGGTGATTGAAAGTATAGAGATGTAATAAAACAAATTCCCTGACCACAAAGCATGTGTTGCAGGCAGAGGTGAAGGGTATGCCTATAAGAAATTATAAAGAAGAGAAAATACCATGTGCACAACATACTATGTGCCAGGGGAGCACAGATAAGAGGGAATGCTAAATTCCTGCTATAGAGGTAGAGAAGTATTCAAGAGAAAATGACATTTTCTGATATATTTCGTGACTTTCTTTCCCAATTGTCTGCTTTCTTCGTCCGTTCTGTGTAAAACATAGTTATCATTAGAAAAGAAAAAAAAGATCTAAAAACATTGAATTGTTCCAGGGCTCAAGAAGCTTATATTCTAATTAAAGAACAAAATACCACCCTTGAAGCAACAGAAGAGCAATAGAGTTTCCAAGGTTGTAATCATTGCCTAGATCTCCAGCTAAACAAAAGCAAGAATCAGCAGTGGAATGTGGAGGGGTTGTCTCAGTCCTCTACCACTGCGGAATTTACTGTGGCTAAAAGGAGAACTAAGCTGAGTGTATCAGGGGTAAAAGCAAAATGGAGGAGGTAAAATGCAACAAAAGGTACCTGGAAATTGCTGCTCTGTTTAAAGCCCTGTACTGTTTCATGTGTGCAGAAAGATGAACAAGATAAAATCCCTATAAGATTCAGTTCAGATCAGTTGCTCAGTCGTGTCCGACTCTTTGCGACCCCATGAATCGCAGCATGCCAGTCCTCCCTGTCCATCACCTACTCCCGGAGTTCACTCAAACTCATGTTCATCGAGTAGGTGACGCCATCCAGCCATCTCATCCTCTGTCGTCCCCTTCTCCTCCTGCCCCCTACCCCTCCCAGCATCAGGGTCTTTTCCAATGAGTCAACTCTTCACATGAGTGGCCAAAGTATTGGAGTTTCAGCTTTAGCATCAGTCCTTCCAATGAACACCCAGGACTGATCTCATTTAACTGAGATTAAACCCATTGTTATCCAGACTTGACACAGAAGCCCAGATATACTACTCATTCAGAAATTTGAGTTAAATGAAGAAGGCTTATATTCAGTCAGTTCAGTTCAGTCGCTCAGTCGTGTCCGACTCTTTGCGACCCCATGGACTACAGTATACCAGGCTTCCCTGTCCATCATCAACTCCCAGAGCTTGCTCAAACTCATGTCCACAGAATTGGTGATACCATCCAACCATCTTATCCTCTGTCATCCCCTTCTCCTCCTGCCTTCAATCTTTCCCAGCATCAGGGTCTTTTCCAATGAGTAAGTTCTTCGCATCAGGTGGCCAAAGGTTTGGAGCTTCGGCTTCAGCATCAGTCCTTCCAATGAATATTCAGGACTGATTTCCTTTAGGATTGACTGGTTTGATCTCCTTGCAGTCCAACGGACTCTCAAAAGTCTTCTCTAATACCACAGTTAAAAACCATCAATTCTTTGGTGCTCAGCTTTCTTCCTGGTCTAACTCTCACATCCATACATGACTACTGAGAAAACAATAGCTTTGACCAGATGGATCTTTTTTAGTAAAGTAATGTCTCTGCTTTTTAATATGCTATCTAGCTTTTCTTCCAAGGAGCAAGTGTCTTTTAATTTCATGGCTGTAGTCACCATCTGCAGTGATTTTGGAGCCCAAGACTTTATAAATCTTCTCCATCTTTGGCTGCAAAGAATATAAGCAATCTGATTTCGGTATTGACCATCTGCTGATGTCCATGTGTTGAGTCGTCTCTTGTGTTGCTGGAAGTGGGTGATTGTTATGACCAATACGTTCTCCTGGGAAAACTCTGTTAGCCTTTGCCCTGCTTCATTTTGTACTCCAAGGCCAAACTTGCATGTTACTCCAGGTATCTCTTGACTTACTACTTTTGCATTCCAGTCCCCTGTGATGAAAATTACCTCGTTTTTGGTGTTCTAGAAGGTATTGTAAGTCATCAAAGCTCCATTCAACTTCAGCTTCTGCGGCATTAGTGTTTGGGGCATGGACTTGAGTTACTGTGATATTGAATGGTTTGCCTTGCAAACGAACAGAAATCATTCTGTTGTTTTTGAGATTGCACCCAAGTGCTGCATTTTGGACTCTTGTTGACTGTGAGGGCTACTCCATTTCTTCTAAGGGATTCTTGACCACAGTAGTAGATATCATGGTCACCTGAATTAAGTTCATCCATACCAGTCTATTTTAGTTCACTGATTCCTAAAATGTGGATAGTCACTCTTACAATCTCCTGTTTGACCACTTCTAATTTACCTTGACATTCCAGGTTCCTATGCAATGTTGTTCTTTATAGCATCAGACTTTACTTCCATCACCAGTCACATCCACAACTAGGTGTTGTTTTGCTTTGGCTCAGCCTCTTCATTCTTTCTGAGGCTATTTCTCCACTCT
The DNA here is from genome assembly GCF_032452875.1 of Bos javanicus. Lineage (NCBI taxonomy): Eukaryota > Metazoa > Chordata > Mammalia > Artiodactyla > Bovidae > Bos > Bos javanicus. Next base: position 88,794,318 of record NC_083874.1, on the reverse strand, counting down.
TCTCTAGTAGCATATTGGACACTTACCTAATAATGATTACCAATAACTCTTTTTTCTTCATTTTATGTGATGTTAAAATGTTAGTAAATATAGGTAGACAAAAAGAGAAAAATACTGCATTTTCATTGTAAATGGAATACGCACACACAAACACACATTTGTGGGATTATATTGAATAAGATTTAATGCAAATATTTTCACTTTAAAGGCCATTAGTATCATCTAGGGTTTTATTTTTAGTGGCTACTTATTATTCACTATGCTTCCCTGGTGGCTCAGCAGTAAAGAATCTATCTGCCAATGCAGGAGACCCAGTTTTGATCCTGGTTGGGAAGATCCCTTGGAGAAGGAAATGGCTACCCACTCCAGTATTCTTGCCTGGGAAATCCCATGGACAGAGGTGCCTGTCAGGCTACAGTCCATGGGATCTCAGTGGATCCCATGACTTGGACATAACTTAGCAACTAAACAACAATAATAACAATTATTTCCAATATCTTTGTACCACACATTTAATCAGGCGGTCATTTTGAGAAATTCCAGTTTTTCCCTATTATAAACAGTACTTATTCTCATAGATAAATCTATCATAGTTTTATGACTGTTTCCTATTCTCAGATTTCTGAAAATGCAGCTATTAGATAAATGAACAGTAAATATTTTAACACTTTTGATATGTGATCAATTTTCATTTTAGAAATATACTGATTTACACCCCCTTTGGTATTGAGAAGTCTTATTTTCTCAAAATTGAGTTTCAATAAATGTTATTTCCAGCTATATGTATATGTGTGTGTGTGTATTCCATTCTTTTAATTTACATTTATCAGTTATTGATGATGTAGAATGTTTTCCCTTATATTTACTCTTCCATTAATATTTGCTGTTCTTCCTTAGTCTGTGTACTTACTGGTGACTTTTTTGTGATTTGTGAGAAATATTTATATAGTAATTCTGTTGATTCATTGCCATCAGATATGCTACAATTATGAGAGGGCCTTTTACTCTGTATTTTTATATAGCTGGATCCAATAATCTTCTCCTTCATACTTTCTATTTAGGTGGTGTCATATATAAAATGTTTCCATTCAAATGTTTCCATTCAAATTACATAATTAACATCTCTGTTTATTCTCGTGTCTTTATTTAGATCTTTAGTTCAGCTAGAATTTTGATCTGTGGTGTGAAATAAAAATCAAATTTTATTTTTTACTACTGGTTAACAATTTTCCCAATGCTACTGAAATCTTTCTCCACTGATTTGACATACAATATTTATTATATCCTCAATTATTTAATATATTTTTATCTGTTTCTGATCTTTCTCATCTTTACCATTGATCTATTTCTGCTTTATTCTTTTATTTATTAAGTCTTTAAAGTAATTTTTACATATGCCATAATGTTACTTCTCAAGTATTTCACAGCTGGTCTCTCACATATATCCTCCAGAAAATCTTTGAACGATGTTATCATATATGAAAAAACAAACTTTCTGATATTTTTTGATTGTGTAAAATTCATAGATTCATCTGGGAAGAATTAGCATCTTCACTATTTTGCCTTTTTACCTAGGTACATATTTTCACTTGCCATTTATCCATATTTCTGTATTTCTTGGGTAATTAACAACTTTTTGTCCCAGAAGAACTTGTATTAGAGAAATCCTAGTGTACAATTATACAGGACTGCTAAAATATCCTGGAATGAATTACACAAAGGCTAATTCAGCCTTGGAAATGTTTACATCTTTTTATTTGAAGAGAAAAAAATTGACTGTTAAGATATTGCCAAGTTAAACACTATCTAGAGATATAGCATTGATGGTAATTAAATGTTTTTTACAACTTGTATTTTTTATCAGTCTCCTTCTTTTTTCTCTGAGTAAATGAAATTTGATGAAATATACGCTGTGAAATTTTCTTGTTAAACCATGAAACCTATTGGAAAAGCAAAAGTTCTGGAAATGAAAATCACATCTTATATATAGAAAAATATTACACAATATCAAAATGGTGAAGTTTAATGTTGGAATTAGATGTGCGCATGGGTGAACCACAAAACCCTAGCCACCATCAAGGCCAGCACTAAGTGTCAAAGTAACCAAATTAGGTGCTCATCATGTAGTTTAAAACAGGTCAAAAATGAGTGTTTAGACTAGCTCACAAGTGTTAGGAAAGGGTCCAGGAACCCTGAAATGAAGAATAGGCTGTGAATGTGAGTGCATGAAGAAGTTTCTATATGCAGCCCGTACTGCACTGGAAGTACTGATATTGGAAAACTTGTCCAATTTGGCCAGATTATACAGAGAAATCTCATGGAGGTTAAAAAAAATTATAATTTGGCAGGGTTTTTTTTTTTTTTCTGTAGAAGTTCCAAGCAGCAATAATTATTTTGTGCTTTTTTTGATAGTGACATATGAAGATATGACTATAGAGTTTTGAGTTTTTTTCTCTTTTAAAGGATGCATTTTTCTGAGCTATATCAAACTCACACCATATACTTTATGGCCAAAGTCATGCATAAGCAATGTAAAAAATGAATGAAAAATTATGCCCAAGACATGCAAAGAAGTAGGGAAGTATGACCCATCCAAAGATAAAGCAGAGTAGGTAATAGAAACTGCCTTTGAGAAGGCTTAGATGTTGGACTTAGCAGACTATAAGACAATGTCATAACTAGGTTCAAAGGATGACGAAAATTATGCTTAAAGAATTAAAGATATGATGACAATTTGCTATGAAGTAGCGAATATCCATTAAAAGAAAATTATTTTTAAATGGTAAGGCTATAATTAAAACATACAATAACTGGAATGAAAAAAATAATGAGTAAAGGGATTCAGTAGTAGATTTTAGCTGACAACAGAAAGAATCAGTGAACTTAAATATAGAACTGTACAGATTATGTAACATGAAGACAGAGGGGAATAAAAGAATAAAGAACAATAAACAGTCTTGGAGAAATGTGGGACACTATTGGGACTATTGGGACTTAGAGAAATGTGGGACTGATGTTGAAGTGAAACTCCAATACTTTGGCCACCTGATGTGAAAAGCTGAATCCTTTGAAAAGACCCTGATGCTGGGAAAGATCAAGCTCAGGAGGAGAAGGGGATGACAGGATAAGATGGTTGGATAGCATCACCGACTCAATGGACGTGTGTTTGGGTGGACTCTGGGAGTTGGTGATGGACAGGGAGGCCTGGTGTGCTGTGGTTCATGGGGTCACAAAGAGTCGAACATGACTGAGCGACTGAACTGAACTGAATAACATATTTATAATAATTTTAGAATCTATAACCTGCTGACTCCAATAACTGATTCATTTGTGAATCTACTTCTGTGTATTAATTTTTCTCTTCCTTTCATTTATTTTCATTTTTGACATTGTGTAGGGTTGCATAATTAAATGAACCAAAGAATTTGAAGCAAAAAATAATTTTCCTCAGAGAAAACACATCCCTTTCTCTGTCAGGTAGGTTGGTAGGGTGTGGAGTTGATTATTTTGATCCAAATAGGAATTTAGATGGAGTGTGTTTGGGTTGCAGCTGGAGTTTCAGTTTACCTTTGATTTCGATGTCTTCAGTTATATCTATCCTGAGTGATTACGGGCACCCTCTAGGGGAAGTTTAGGATTGAAGCACTATAGAGTATGGAGATTTCTCTCTGATTTATAGCCCAGCCCAAAGCATCCTATGCTGACCTACTAGAAGCAAAATTCTCTTGGGGTAGCACTGCCTGGTCAGAAGAATCAGCTCTGAGTTTGGGGATACAATAGTTTCCAATGCATCATGCCAGTCCGTGCAGCTATTAAAAACTGCCATATTTCTTGCTATCCCAGCAGAGTTCTGTTCATAGCTGGCCCATTTCTTGCCCATTTTTTCCCAGACATGGCTAATATTCACAGATAGAGAAGTAGCACTGGTATTTGCTCAAAAAACCCTTTATTATTCTCTAGAAAAGAAACTAGTTATTTTAGACTTATTTTTCTATAAAACTCCGTGAAATCTTAAATAAGCATGTACATTATACATATATGTTTGTATATGCTTTATATTTTTAAAAATTTGTTCTACTTGCTATGATGAGATTTATGATCACTTGTATTTCCTAAATGGATGTGGAACACCCAGTTCCTTAGCAGTGTTTATTTCATGCCTCAAAAAGTAATTGACATACTGTTGTTTTTAGTTATTACTAAAAGTATGTATTTTACAAGTTATGTTAGCCTCCACTGTAGTCAATAGAATGTCTTTGCCACAACAACAGCTATTGTTTGTAGAGCTCTCACCATAAAGTGGGTAATGTTCTAAGTGCTTTACATAGATTACCTAATTTAATCCCCACAACAATCCTGTGAGTTAGGTACTGTCATTAGCCCTATTATACACACAGGAAAACTGAGCCATGGAGAGTTTAGGTCGCCAGCCTGGTGGGCTGCCATCTATGGGGTCGCACAGGCTCGGACACGACTGAAGCAACTTAGCAGCAGCAGCAGCGTGAGGCCATGCAGTTCGTAAATATTGGAGTCAGAATTCAAATTCAAGCCATCTTCCTCAGAGCCCAAGGTCTTAGTCATACTCTAAAAACATTTGTTTTTATATAATACAAATCATTCTGTTCCATACTTCAGTCTTTTTCCATATATCTTTATTCTGCCAAGAATTACTTCTATTCCTTGTTTTCAAAAAACATCTTTTTTTAGAATTTCAGCTTGGCTGCCACTTCCTTTAGAATCTTTAACCCCTAAATTAGAATTTATTACTCCTCATCTATTCTCTCTTTGCACTCTGTACATACACCTCCCTTAGCATTTAACTTATTGTATGTAATATATTTATATGATGTGTCCCACCCATTAGTACATAAGATCCTTGAGAGCAGGAACTGGGTCTTATCCATAATTCTTTACCATACCTAATAATGCTTGGACCGCAAGGAGATCCAACCAGTCCATTCTAAAGGACATCAGCCCTGGGTGTTCTTTGGAAGGAATGATGCTAAAGCTGAAACTCTAGTACTTCGGCCACCTCATGCGAAGAGTTGACTCATTGGAAAAGACTCTGATGCTGGGAGGGATTGGGGGCAGGAGGAGAAGGGGACGACAGAGGATGAGATGACTGGATGGCATCACCGACTCGATGGACATGGGTTTGAGTGAACTCCGGGAGTAGGTGATGGACAGGGAGAGGGAGGCCTGGCATGCTGCGATTCATGGGGTCGCAGAGTCGGACACCACTGAGCAACTGAACTGAACTGAATAATGCTTGACATGTAATGGTCACTGAATATATGTTTACAAAATTAATTTCAATCTCTATCTGTTCCTAAAATTGATTCTCCATAGGAATTTTAAAGGTTACAAGTCTCTGTGGTATATTGCACTTATCTTTCTCCAAAAGTTGAGACATAATAGGCCTCAAAATAAATGTTGTCATACATTTTAGAAGATCACCTTGGCTAAAGTTAAAATAGCAAGAAATGTGACTGTTTAAAACTATAAAATTATTCACTTTAATTTTGTCTGTTTCTAATAGTTAAAAGCAAAATTCAAGTCTCCCATTTCAAGTTAAACTACAATTCAGTCTTAACTAATAATACCTTTATGTGCCTGACACTTCAGGTGGAATGATTAAATTATGCACCTGTAGAAAGATCTCAGAAAGCAATGACAGGTATTACAAACCTACTATGCTCCTGGGTACTTACAAAAGTATTGTATTTAAAATTTAAGACTTTGATTTCAATTCACTGTTTCTCTTGTATATGACATTCTTCTTTTTTTTTTTTTTTATTCCCATATGGGTGTACATTTTCATTTCCTTAGTTTTGCTTTTTATTGAATTTGTACCATAGGATATTGTACTGTTTTGTTTTGTTAGATAGTTACTTTAAGGAAGAAAGTAGACATATACTACTATATCATTTCTCTTGCTCAAATGGAAGATGCCTTAAAGGTACATTTCCTTAAAAAAAAATTCAACAATGGACTGCATACAGAGAAATTAAGACAGAGCACAAGGTCTTTAAAGCCTCTCTTTCCATTCTTTGTGTATAGAACATGATTTGCTGTGTTGAATGGGTTACAGATTTTTAGAGCTAAAGTCCTCTAATAGATATTTGGAATGAACAACCCCCCAAAACTCCTCATTTAGCTGTTGCAAAATTGTTTATGCCTGCCACCCTCTTGAATTCTTTGGGATGTACATAGCATCCAACTATAAGAAATGCTGAGACTGCTGCTCCTTAGAAGGAAGAAACAGAAGCGTTAATTTTGACCCTTTGGGGTCTATAATTTTAATTCAATAAATGACTCTCATGCCATTCTTTCATATTACTTTCTATTATTTCTTTCTAATCTAGATTCATTTTTTTTTTGATGTCTAACAAGAAAGAACGTGGCCAAAATGCATGTGAATATTATCTTCCTAAAACTGCTAGATGTGCTTTTTTTTTCATGGAACAGAAGAGATGTGGAACAATGATCTGAAAAACACTTCCTTGAATGAAGGTGTCCAGGATGAGGGGGGAATATTTTTCCATGTTGGGGCAATACTATCACTCTGGTTCACAAGGGTTTTATGTATAGCGTTTTATGCTAAGACAATATATTTCATCTTCTGAAAGGAATTGTTGCTTCAAGGAGACCGTCTTGTGTCTTGGATGTGAATGTAACAGAAAGGGATTTGGCTAATGGTGCGTTTCCTGTGCCAGTCAATGCTTCTCCTCTCCAGGGGCAGCAGGGACACCTGTTCTTGTGGTTTTCCCAGAGTTTAAATCTGAAAATCATCCCCCCTCCCAAATCATGTTTAAAATCAATGTGTTATAATCAATACTTCTCTTTTGGTCAGGCTTTATAGATAGAATATGGGACAAAGTAATTTTGTTTTCTCTTTTGCCACTGGTCATAGTTACATGTACTCCACGGTAAGTTTTGGTTCTCAGTGAGTGAATAATTTAAAACAACAGGGAGAAGGCAGAGTCCAATTTCTCCTCAACCCCAACTAAAACCTCTTTATGTATATCTGAAAATTATATATAAAGGATAAATGAGAATAAAATTATGTGACTATGAGAGAGGTGTATGCTCATACCTCTATGTTTATGTATTTGTGCATTTATTTATTCATTTAATTAAAGATCACTAATCATTTATTGATTAAATTTGAGTTTAAAATATTATCTTACAAGCTGTGTGAACATAGGCAGACCTATTAACCTTCATGGAACTGAATTTTTTGTATAAAAATGGGGATACTAATTTTCTTGGTGTATTTAAGGTTCTTCCTGCTGAAAGAATTCAGAGATGAAGCAGAGAGATTGAGAAAGTTAAGTGAAAGTTTGTTTAAGCAAGGATATGCTCTCAGGAGAGCAGGCAGACAGGTGATGAGCTGCTACCCTGGTTTTCTTTGGCAAGCTGGTTATGAGGAGCATGCAAATAAAGGGGAGGAATATTCATTGAGGAAGGAGGAGTTTCAGGGTCGTCTTACTTCCTGATTTTCCATTCCAGCTCCATTTTCCAGAGGGGAGGAGGGATTTTCGACCTTACTGAGCTTTGATGAAAAGGGTCATGATGCCGGCTTGGTTTATGATGGGTACCTAAGTGCAAGGCTAATATTATTGTAATGAGAGCATAATTAATGAGCAACAGGTTACATTCAGATGCAGGAGAGTCCTACCTTGTCCCACTTTTCTTTGTCTGCTACCTGGACACTTATCACCCAAAATGTGTGATTTCCTTCAGTCTGGAGGTTTCTACTTTTGTTTGTCTGCCTATGGACCCCTGCTTTTTACAAGATGTGTGATTTCCTGCCACCTGACCCCTGACCTCATTTCTCTGCTCATACCTAGGTACCTGCCTGCTGTAACACTAAACTTGTCTGACATGGTTTATATAATATATAAAATAACTGGCATAATTTCTGGCACATTATCAGAACCCCCTATGTGGTAGTTATAATAATAATTATTATAATAATAATATATTACCCGGCTACTCCTGTTACTTCCTAGTCCCTAGACTAAGCTGCTCAGAGATTTAAAAAAAAAAAAAAAAAAAAAACTCTTAAAAGACTCAAAGTCTACTGAGGAAAACTTGAAAGAGCATCAAAACCCAAAATATAGTACGGTAAGTGCTGTTCGCCTTCAAGAAAGTGGAGCATAGTAAGAACCCGATGAGTGATGGTTGGCAATAGAACTGCCAATGTCATTACCAACTTAATTGAAACTATTTACAAATCAGGGGATTTTGTCCTTGCTATTAATGATTTTTTTTAGTTTTTTGATTATTTTTTAATTTACTTCTTTTAAGAGTTGTGTGTCCCTTTGTAAAGCTAAGCATAGGGAGTTGTTCTGACTTTGGACTTGAGCATCAAAAACTTAAAGGATACCACTGATCTCAGAAATGTTGCCTTATCCTGAAATTAGAAGGAATCTCTTAGCATAAGTAATGTGTGTGGGGACCCAGGCATTCATGTGAATATTTAGAGACAGAATACTAATCACCTTTGTAGAAATGAATTTCAAAAGTTTAGAGATCATAAATATTTTCCTATCATTCCTATAATGAGGCAATTTTCCCAACTTCAGAGCTTTAACATATAGTATTTTAAGATTAAAGAAAATGCTATAAGACACAGAGGAGCAATTTTCAGAAGACTCAAAACTCCTGAGGTATAGGAGTGATTGCAATCTGGACCACAATAAAATTTATTAACCTCAAAGTTAGGTTAATAAATTAGGAGTTAGGAGTCAGGATTAGCAACTGGAGTTTGAAAAAGGATGCAGCACTTATATTTACTTTCTCCATCACTTTGATGGGTCTGGCAAAGCTTAAAATGTGTGTGTTTCTCAGGCTATCACTCTTTCACACTTTCTGAGAATTAGAAGTTAAGATAGTTTGAGACTTGGGCTGATTTAAAGAGAAAGGGAATCTGGTATTGTTCTTTATCTTCATCAAACACAAGTTTGAGTAACTGGGAATGGACAGGAAATGAAGTCCTTACAGGTGGACATAAATAACAAACAAACGAAGAATTTAAGCATGGATAAGAAATGGGAATACTTAGGAATCAAAAACTGAGATAGAAGAAGGTAAGTGTGAATATATGAAATAAAGAAAACAGACATCAATGTAATCTTTTTAAAGAAACAAAGACTAAGCTGAAATAGTCTTAATATAGTCCCCTTCGTTGTTTTTCTCTCTTAGTTTCTAGACAAGAAAAAGTCCGCTGTTAGCTGCTTACTTGCTTCTTTGTTTTATGGCTGGGGGACTGGGGGATAGAAAGATGAAAAACCACCCACGGTGAGGTATCAATGAGGGGCTGAGCAGGGTCTCTGACCCAGATGTACGGGAGTCTGTTACACTGCCTGCCCTCTCTGAGTTTTAATTATGTCTTTTTCAAAATTTGGGGAAATGTAGCAAATAAAATGTGCAGAATTAAATGCTTCCTTTCTCAAGTTTTTATACTGTAACCTCCTTTTTAATCTGACTTGCAGTAAATAAATATTCATCTCACTTTACTGGTTTTCTCTGAGGCTGGAGTTCACTTAAGGTTCAATTTTAGGAAGTTGGATTTTTAATAAGATTCCTTTAAATGGTTTCCATATTTAGCCAATCTTGCAGTTCTCAACAGTACATGGAAGAGCAAGCAGGGAGCTTAAGAAAAAAATTAGCTTCTTTAACTACTAGATGAAACTGAAATTTGGGCTCTCTGACTCCTAAGAGGCTGAAGTTGTGTTTGGCAATCTAAATTTATCAATAGCCTAACATACCACTCTTCAAAAAGGACTTCTTTAGCTTTCTTATGATAGTAGTGTTTCTTAAGTTATCAGGAATGGTCTTTTCCCTCTAAGTGTTTTCAGCTTGACAGATAGCTCTTTTCTGAAATGCATTAATTTCAATCCTGTGCCACTGCTGCATATTAACTTATACATACAAAAACAACATCAAATATGGAAGAATTCATTCATGACCCTGTTTTAAAAAGACAAATCTGGGTGTAGTTTTTAAAACTGCGCAAAACTTGGCCATTTTTATAGTACATGTGTGATGCCATCCCTTGTTTTTCTCTACCGATACTTCAACAAAATTAAGAATGTTATTTTTCTTTGGATTGTTACTTGAATTCTGAGAGGCAGTCAATACCGAGCCCTGTAACTGCTGATGGTGTAGATAGGAAGGTGGGCAGGGGAAGGAAGGTGGGCAGGAAGCAGAAGGATAGCAGGAAACATTTTATGATTTATACAACTTTTATGAAAAATGTTCTCTTTACTTACGGCATAGTGTTACTATTATTATCACTTGGTGGGCCTGAGGCATGGGCCACACACATCATCTGGCTAAAAATAATTCTGCAGCCTGTCTGGGTGTCATTATGGTGTTTGTTTCATAACAACTGCCTATGAATCTTTATTAAAATTCAAGTGGGTTGCGACTTGCTGCCAACAGTGGGGCCCGTATATAACTAAGAGAGCATGGTCTGTCTCTGGGAAGGCTCTGGCAGGATCAGAGCAGGGTGCGTCCAAAACTGGCTCTCTGCAAAGATGCCCAGACCAGAGACTCTGAAAGAGACAGGAAGAGACCATTAACATGTGTTTCTCACAAATAAGATATGTGATATTGAGTTCACTCACAGAATGAAAAGGGGTGGACCTGCCAGGCTAACAACCTAGTTGAGAGTGAGTTGCCGCTTCTCCCCTTGCTGACTGACCTGGGGAGTGAGTGTTAAGGGTCAGGGACTTTTCTAAAGATTTCTACAGGCATGAAAGCAACGATTTAGCCTTTTGGGTAGATAGATTATGAAATGGTGGGATTTCAATGGTGGTATAATAATCTTTATAATTGTTTTTGTTCTTTCATGTATTAAGATACAACCAGAGTTTATGACAAAATCTTCATAAAAATATAGGTAATAATCAAGAGTGAGGTTCACAGATTTAACATCTGAACTGTATATTTATTATTTTTGCAAGTTTTTTTTTTTCTGGATTAAAATACTCCTAGAAAACTACTATGAAAACATTGGCATAGAACTGCTTGTGAGGAAAAAATACATAATCTTAGTACTAACATTAAATAATTGTTAAAAGCAATTTATTTGATATTAAATGACTATTGTGCTTTGTGCTCAGTCACTTTGGTTGTTTCTGACTCTGCGACTCTATAGACTGTAGCCCACCAGGCTCCTTTGTCCATGGGATTATCCAGGCAAGAAGCCTGGAGTGGGTTGCCATCTTCTATATACTCCATTAATTACAAAATAATATATTTATTAAAAATGTGGGAGTATGTAGATACCAAATGGAAAAAAAATATTTCTCATGATCATATTGGAGCATATGTATAGATGTTTTGATGCTGAACAGTTTCGAAGAATTGCGACAAACGGCTTGAAAGGACTTGAGTATAAGTGATTTTAAAGTGACATTAGATATTCTAAGGTTAAGTATTAGTGGAAATGTTATAAAATTTTGCTTTATTCTTTATTTCTTCCTAAAATTTCTTTATTTAGTAATTAAAAGCAGTGTGGTATGGTGTAAGGAACTGTATAACAAACAGGTCTGTGTTCAAGTCTCAATAATACTGTTTCTTAACTTTGTGACTTTACTGAACTCAGCTCCTAAGTCTCAGTTTAATTGTATGTAAAATGGACATAATAAACTCTACCTTAGAGAATCATGAAGAATAAGTAATACCAATGTGAAAGCACCTACTCCTGTTTGTCAGTTTTTAAATCTGTTTTTAATATTTAATGTTGGTATGAACTTTGATGTAAAACTTTAAAAAGAACAAAAAATGTTATTAACAGACACAATGTATCTACACTTCAAATTTAAGAAATTTTAACATTGTACATTAAAAAAAATAGCAACTGGGTCCCTTTTTACTTTTTCATTAATACAAGTCCTTTTGTATTTGTACAAATACAAAACTGGTTTATATTATCCTGATGCATTTATAACAATTTTATTGATGTTTGACTCATCACCATATGATCTACCTATTTAAAGTATACAGTTTAGTACTTTTTAGTCTCTTCACAAGATGTGTGTCCATCATAACAGCCTAATTTTGAAACATGTTTGTCCTCTGGGACAGAAATCTGTATCTACTAGTGATCACTCTCCATTCTTCCCCAACATCACCAGATCTAGGCAAGAATCTATTTTCTACCTCCGTGATTTGCCTATTCTGGCTATTTTATATAAATGAAATAATATACACATGGTCTTTTGTGATTGGGTACGTGCACCTAGCACAAATTTTTAAATGTCCACTCATATTGTAGTGTGTCTCAGTACTTTCTTCCTTTTGTTGACAATATTATTGTACTGAATGGACATACCACATTTTTTTATCCTTTTATCATTTGATGTGCATTTGGGTCTTTTCCACCTTTTGCCTATTATGAGAAATGCTGTTATGAACATACATATGCATGTTTTTTAGAAATATTTTTTTTTATTTCTCTAGTGTATATTCCTGGAAATGGAACTATGGCATCATACTATAATTCTATATTTGTTATATAGAGAAATTTATGTTTCCAAAGTGGCTATACCGTTTTTCATTCCCATCAGCAGTGTATGATGGATCCAATATCTCTACATCCTGATGAGACATCTAGTCTAGTTCCTTCTCTGGTTAACTCATTGAAAATGTTGACTAGTATTCTATTGCATGAATAAACCATTGTTCAATCATTATATTTTCTTCTTCCTGCATACTGTGTTCCAGCTGATTTTGAACTAGACACCTTGAATACATTGGCTGCTCTCTCATTCTTAACAACCATTAGAACATTAACTGTTAAATATTGTCAGGTAAAAACTCCTTCTAAAATAGAGGAATTAATAAAGTCCAGACACTATTACTCAATACAAACAGTATCCCAGAAACATATCTTTAGTCATCATAATTGATACAGTAATGCCTTACTTCTGTGGACATAAAAATTGTGTTTATTTTCATTCTGTAGGCTGAGGCAGAGACATAGTAATTAAGCTTGATGATCACATAGTATGTTTCTGAAGTTACAAAAGTAGGAAGAAAAAAATATTTGTAACTTAAAACTGCCTGAAGATAATTCATAAAAACAAGTCACAAGTAGAGAGTGGGGCAGTTGCCCACCCCCCAAATTCCTCTGTAATGTGAACCTTGGGGGACAAAAGGTTGTTGAGGACATTGAGGAATGATGCTGAATACTGCATGGTGTCAGAGATCTTGACATCTCTCTCTGCTAGACACTGATTTAAAAGGGGGCACAGTCACCTCCATCAGACGTTCTGTGTCAGAAATTCGCTGTTCGTACTTCAAAGGGCAGCTGTCATTCTATTCACAGAGAATGCTCTGATTCTGAGGAGGCTATACTTTGACCTGGAGAAGTAGAGGGATAGAAAGAGAGCTCTAAAAAGAGACTTTCAGGATTTATTAATTGTATTATTTTTTTACCTTCTGAATTTCTTTCCATCTTTACAAAGCTTTGCCAGATTGGTTATCAGACCAGTAAATGTCTCTTTTCCATGAATGAAATTTATTTGCTCATCTTAACACATAACCAGAACTCTAACACTCTTACCTACGTTTCAGGCTCTAGATGTTTGTTTACTCTAAATGATTTATACTCTTGCTACACTTTGGGTTTTAACTTTTTAAATTTCATTTTTTATTAGTTTTGACAGATCAGCCATTTTTAAAAGTTCAGTTTTGTGTCTTTTCAGAGATATTCAATAACTTTGTTTCTTACTACATCTTGGCCCCTGAAGCCAGATGTCTGGGAAGTGCTTCAGAATAATTTGGGCTTGGGGAGAAATGAGTGGATATTGATATAAGGTGGCTTATTAGCCTATCTTTCTAGCTTTCAACATAGATTTGGAATTTTCTGTAACCAAAAATTAAAAATGTATTGAGTTGATTTTATTAAACCCTGCTTTAACTACAATATATATGTATATATTTTATTATATATATTTTATATATTTACAAAGTAGGATTAGTAGAATTAAGGTGTAGGAAAATGACAATTGAGTAAAAATGTGAAAAAGTGACTTTGGAGCAAAAATGCAGAAAAGCATAACTTTGTGAAGAGTAACTAGCATCATTAAGAGACCTGAAAAAAGGCTTGGGCAGGCACGCTTTTCCCATAGAAGCCAAAATTACTTATTGTAAAAGAAGATAGCATTCCTTTAAAGTAGGGCCACCCTTGCTTTACTTACTGATTTCATTTATACACAGAGAAATCAAGACTTTTTTTTTTTTACCTTCTGAATTTAACTCTGAATTTAACTCTGCCATATGTATATATCTTTGTTCTTTTACATATATTCTTTTATTCTCATTTTTGTCATCTGAAGCAGTTGAAATACTATAAACTACTCTTAATATCAAAAGAGAATAGCTTCCCACTTCATGACTTCGTATTCCTAATCACATTTATATCACTTCTTACAGTTCTGTTCTTTACACCTAAGCTGACTATCAAATAAGATGGCTTCATATTATTTTGGGAAATTGATGCTCTGAACAAATAAGAACATTTCTAATACCTAAAACATCCATTTAAAAGCTAATATTTGGAGTTATTTACTTATTTCACAGCTACATTTCTAAAATTTAATGCCCATTCTTTACCTTATTAAATAGACTGCAAGAGTGATGCTTAATACTTTCCTAACTAGCTGTGCTCATAATTATGCCCATCAGTGTTTGTATTCACTCTAAATACATTGACGGTTGCAGCACTCCTGAGGTTAGGTTTGCTTTTAAAGTAAATGACTACAGGTAAACTCTGATGATTCTGATGTCGGATTGTGAGTGTTTTCTTATTTTTGCACAATAGATCAGCTACTAACACTTTCTTCTTATTTCTAATCAGGTGTTCACTATCATTTGGTAAGAAATCAAGGTTTCCAAGGAAACCAGGTGGACACATTTGCTAAGAGAATACTCTTAATTCTACATGAATTACCAAGTCATTTGACTATTGTTTGAGGGTTGGACATACTTCCCATGCAATGCTCTTGAGCTTTATTACAATTATTTTCTTTATTCTTCCAAAGACTTTCTTATGTATTTCCTGTGAAGCTAGTGTCTGAATCTGAATACAGCTGAGACTGCAGAAATGGGTTGCCACCATCCTTTAAAAAATTGTGAGTGATTTTTTAGTTATGTTGATTAATAACTGAGAAGCTATTGAAATAAAGTAAAGGCAGTACTAGTATAAGAACTAAACCTAAAACCAGGAGTTTTATTAAAACCATTCTTGACAGAAACCAAAGAGGATCTCGTTCTTAAAAGCAAAAAATTAGAGTAAAATGTTCACCCTGAAGTTCTTGATTTCTTATAACTTCCCTGATGTTGATAACACTATACACAGTGTTTATATACTAGCTGAATGATTCCTATTTTGTTCCAGAAATGTTTAGCTAAATGAATACTTTATGAATAGTAAAATAGGTTTGAAAATACATTGATTTACCTAGTAAAGGAAAAGGATAACTTTAAGTTCTGGACTAATATATAAAATTAAAAAATATTTTGATCACTAATAAATATTAAATTGCATTTTGAAGTTAAATATCTTTATATATTATTAAGGAAATAAAAATAAACAGTTTTCTTTTTACTGATTGCTTTATGTGTAAATATGAGTGACAAACAACTAAAAAGAAATTGCAGAGAATTTATGAAAGCTTTCAGGGGGAGATAGCCCGTTGAGTTAATTATTTTTTCCTTTACAATGAGAAGATGATTTTGAGTATTTGGTAACAAATCACCATCTCAATTAAAAATGATTCCTATTAGGGGCTTAAAAGCTGCTACTTCATTTTATTTGTGCCTTGGCCATTAGACTGTATAATAAAAGAAATTAAAGTGAAAGGAAATTAGTTTGAATGCTGTACAGAACAGAATTAAAGAACAAATGAAAAATGTTTCTCAAAAACAGTGTTACGTTATTTAATTTACATGTAATATTTGAATCTCTCATTATTAGCTATATAATCAAAGAGCCAAGCAACCAAACTGTCGTTTGAGGTCATTTACCATCGATCAGATGGTGCTTCACACATGCAGTAAGAGGAAAGTTATATTCACGACACTCTGGGAATGAAAATTTCTGTGACTATTTTCAGTTGCGGCTATTTTTCACCTGTGTAAGAATAAAGATATCTCTGTTTTCATTTATGACTCAGTATTTGAAACAGATCGAAATATCCAGAATAGAGCAATCAGAGCTTTTCAAGAATCAGTCACTATTTCAGGGAAACATTCCTCTGCTTACATTTGCTGTTCTCCTTAATATTAAAACATCAAAACAGTGTAAAATCCCAGGAGCTACTTCCATGCATCTTAAAAACTGTTTCATGGAAGATGTTTAGGGTTCTACACTGGGACTTGGAAGTTTAAGCTGTCTTACTTGTTCATCTTGCTATCCAGGGCTGTACTGCATAGCAGTATTATTTGTTCCCTGCAGAAAATTCTGGGGGGTGACTTTCATATTGTCCATCTAAATGGTGTCCTCTAAGACAGTTTAACACCAGACTGCAAAACTATGGCAGACTTGGAGTATTGTCATTAAACTGATCTGTCATCTATAACATTACTGAACTCTACCAAAGTATTTTATTTCTGTGTTTTGAAAATAAAGCAATTCAAGTTTCAAGACCAAAGCAGAAAATACAACTTAAATGATAGAAGATTTGGATTATATTGTAGTTCTCAGTTCAGTTCAGTTCAGTTCAGTTGCTCAGTCGTGTCTGACTCTTTGAGACCCCGTGGACTGCAGCACACCAGGCCTCCCTATCTATCACCAACACCCGGAGTTTACTCAAACTCATGTCCATCGAGTCAGTGATGCCCTCCAACCATCTTATCCTTTGTTGTCCCCTTCTCCTCCTGCTCTCAATCTTCCCCAGCATCAGGGTCTTTTCCAATGAGTCATCTCTTCACATCAGGTGGCCAAAGTATTGGAGGTTCAATTCAGCATCAGTCCTTCCTATGAGTATTCAGGACTGATTTCCTTTAGGATTGACTTGTTTGATCTTCTTGCAGCCCAAGGGACTCTCAAGAGTCTTCTTCAACATCACAGTTCAAAAGCATCAATTCTTCAGCACTTAGCTTTCTGTACAGTCCAACTCTCACATGCATACATGACGACTGGAAAAATCGTAGCCTTGACTAGACGGACCTTTGTTGGCAAAGTTATGTCTCTGCTTTTTAATATGTTGTCTAGGTTGTTCATAGCTTTTCTTCCAAAGAGCAAGTGTCTTTTAATTTCATGGCTGCAGTCACCATCTGCAGTGATTTTGGGGCCTAAAAAAAATAAGGTCTCTCACTGTTTCCATTGTTTCCCCATCTACTTGCCATGAAGTGATGAAGTGATGAGCCCGGATGCCATGATCTTAGTTTTTTGAAAGTTGGGTTTTAAGCCATCTTTTTCACTCCTCTTTCACTTTCATTAAGAGGCTTTTTAGTTCCTCTTCACTTTCTGCCATAAGGGTGGTGTCATCTGTGTTTCTGAGCTCATTGCTATTTCTCCTGGCAACCTTGATTCCAGCTTGTGCTTCATCCAGCCTGGCATTTCACATGATCTGCATATAAGTTAAATAAGGCAGGGTGACAATATACATCCTTGACATACTCCTCTCCCAGTTTTGAACCAGTCAATTGTTCCATATCTGGCTCTAACTATTGCTTCTTTACCTGCATACAGACTTAGCAGGCAGGTCAGGTGGTCTGGTATTCCATCTCTTTAAGAATTTTCTACAGTTTGTTGTGATCTACACAGTCAAAGGCTTTGGTGTAGTCAATAAAGCAGAAATAGATGTTTTTCTGGAGCTCTCTTGCTTTGTCTATGATCCAATGGATGTTGGCAACTTGATCTCTGGTTCCTCTGTCTTTTCTAAATCCAGCTTGAACATCTGGAACTTCACAGTTCATGTACTGTTGAATCCTGGCTTGGAGGATTTTGAGCATTACTTTGCTAGTGTGTGAGATGAGTGCAATTGTGTTGTAGTTTGAACATTCCTTGGCACTGCCTTTTTTTGGGATTGGAATGAAAACTGACCTTTTCCAGTCCTATGGCCACTGCTGAATTTTCCAAATTTTGCTGGCATATTTAGTGCAGTATTTTAATAGCACTTCAGAAATATGACCTTATAAGTATTTGATTCTTTACAGTTTACAATAAGCTTTGTAGAGTAACAGTAAAAAAAACAGTGATAATAATAACATTCTCAGTTCTCAAATACGCTGAATGGAGGCTAAAGACCTCTTTAGCTTTCGTGGTGACTCAGATGGTAAAAAATCTCCCTGTAGTATAAGAGACCTGGATTCAGTCCCTGGAGAAGGGAACGGCTACTCCAGTATTCTTGCCTGGAGAATCCCTTGGACAGAGGAGACTGGTGGGCTATATATAGTCCATGGGGTGGCAAAGTATGTTCTTTTGAGGTCAGCAAGGATATTAGAATTTCATTGCTCTTTTCCCCAACAGTGAAAAGTGGACCGTTTTCCCCATCTCTCACATTCAAATGCTGTATTATTAGATTCTGAAAATTTTCATGAAGAAATGGTGTAAGCAATACCGAATCTCAAACTAGAGATAGGTGTTATGTCTTGTGAAAATGTCTTATATCAAGTATTTTTTAACATAGATGCTCTCTATGATCTGATCATCTTTATTCTCTTTCTGTTCCTTCTTAAAACTTGTTCCTTCTTAAAACTTGTGGGTATGTGTATATACATATTTATATGTGTATTTACTGTATATACCTACATATAAACAAATGGATACTTTATGCAGATGGTGAGTTCTCATGGTGTTTGAGGATATAGTTAAGTAGACTAAGTAGCCTTCTTAAAAGAATGAGCATAATTCATTGACCCTCTCGTCAAGGGGAAGTCTGGTGGTGTTAGTATTGAACATTTTCTTTCCAAACGAGGCGTAGTATGTTGAATGACACCACAAGATCTATAAATACTTCTGAAACCTATTGTAAAAGACTAGCATATATTTGTGTTCCAGGGGCTAAGCTAGGAACTGTATGCTAGTTTCTAAGGATTTCTGTGAGCCTTTTTCATCTTGCCCTTGGCTGACTCAATTCTGTAGCTGGGGAGGTGTGGGGCAGTTATTTGAACTAGAGTGCCTTTGGAGAGTCCCCACCATTAAAATAGTCTCCATTGGCTTAACCTGTGAATAAACTCATACATTCCAAAAGCAAAGAGGCAAAAAAGAAAATATAAACATTTTTTCCCCTACACTTGCTTATAATGGGGTTTATTGTTAGTAAGAGGAATTTGTGAAAAAATTTTTCTTTTTGAAATGGAATAGAATAAATAGAACTTTATTGCACCTGGGAATGAATGCTCTTTGAATGCATTTCAAATGTGTTTTGCATATGCTTAAGCCTAATAAGCTAGCTTTCCTTTGGCAGAAAAGTACTCTGCTATGCCCCTTCTTGCCCATTCGACCTAGCAATTCATTAATTGATATCTCAATTTACTGGTCAATCACAATTTACTAAAAACTGCCTATAGACAAAGTTTGCAATACAGAGTGATGTTCTCCAAGGACAAGAATTCTCTTGCATCATCCTCAGTTTCCTACCATCTAGAGATGTAATGGGAAACAGAGAAAAAGTGTTTTCAAGCTCTGTGTCTATCCTTTAGTGCAACAAAGTGCATGTGCTCAGGTGTGTCCAGCTTTACAACACCATGGACCGTAGCCCACTGGGGTCCTCTCTCTGTGGAATTTTTCAGGCAATAATACTAGAACAGGTTGCTATTTCCTACTCCAGGGGATAGCCCCAACCCAAGGATCAAACTTGCAGCATTTAGGTTTCTTGCATTGGCAGCAAATTCTTTACCACCGTGCAACAATGTGCACACACCACCATAGTGCAACAAGGACAGAATGGTAATTTACTTTGGGTCACATATGTGATTCATATTCAAAATATTTGTTTGGTCCCAAGCTTATGGGCAGATATGTTTCACGAGATTAAAATATTTCACAGTGTCTCTGTTAGCCTTGCATTTTATTTGTCTGATCTATATTCTTTTTTTGTGCAATAAGCTGATAAATATTCTAGCCAGGGTTTTTTTTTTTTATTAATTCTTTTTGCTTTCCTTTTGTGGCTTTTGACTGACATCTATTCACTTCAAGGGTGATTTTCCTGTTGGCAAGAGGAAGAAGAGACACACCAAGCATCACCTTCAGGAACAAGCAATTTAAGTACTATAATGAGATGGGTCTTTTCAGAGTCTATAATTGGTGACAAGGTATGGCAGTTTCATATCAGACAAAGATGTACAACACAGAGCTTATTAATGAGGATGAAGCGTCATACTCAAGAAAGCTTCCTGGGACTATCAGACAGGAGAATATAACAGATAGTGTAGGTTGTTACTGAGTCCAATATCTCCAATTTGCATCATAAAACCTTTATGTAAGCCAATTCAAGCTAACCCAGGATGGGATATTTTTCCCCTCTAGACTTCACTAGGGTAGCCAGCAATCCATCACTTTGGATCCCAGCCCTCACAGACAACAACAATAATCATCTAAACTTGCAGATATGCTCAATTTAATTGGGTTAGTTTAGTAACCTTTCTGGTATTAGAGCCAACTTTCAAAGAGATGTAATATCTTCACAGTTATGAAGACATAGCAGCTGGCCATAGTGAGATTTGATTGTGGATCAAGAAATCAGATTTTCATCAAGTTAAGAACTCTTCATGGAAATATATATGGAATAAATAATAAAGTAAAATGATTAACAAGGAGACTTACAAAGATATTGGCAAAGCATAGGAAAACTGCCTTCCTGGCAATGCTGAAATCTGTTACTTAGCTTATTCAGATGATTTTTACTTATATTTCAGAGAAAATACATTAATTTTAAATAAAGTCAAAAGATTAAAAAAGTAGATACTGAATTAATATATTATTTTAATATTTAGAAGATCTGTGAAACTTCAAGAGTTCAAATTATTTTGTAAATGTTAATACACTGAGCTTTATACAATTTTCTAGGAAGGTAGCACTGTCTTCCTTTTAATATTCTTAAACACTTAAAAAGTTAATAACTTTGATATAGTCGAATAGAGTTTTAAGGAAAGTCATAAAGAGAATCCATGTTACAAGTTCTCGGTGCTTTGTTCTAACTGATGAATGATGCTTTTTCTTTTGAGAGCAATAGAAAAACAAGTACCTTTTCTTAATTGTAACCTGGGACCTATTTTAATGAGGCAAGTGACGAAAATGCTGAAGAATAAAACACTGTAGTCTCTTCACCATCTGTAGCATATTAACAAATTTCCTTGATGAACTGTTTATAATGTAATTACCAAGAAAAATAAGGTGGAAATAAAACAGAATGAAAGGTAAAGGACTGTCGAACTTAAAACGCCCCTTCCCTGGTCATCAAGCATTCATTTGCAGAGAAAGGGACCTTCGTTTTAACATGCACTGCTTAAGGCGTGGGATGTGTCTTACTGTTTATAATTAGGGACCCTTTATTCTATTAAGTTGTAGGATTCTCCCCCAGATTGTCACACTATGATAATGTTTCTAGGGAGTTCATGAATTTTTCAAGTAATTGGAATATTTCTTGAGGTCCAAGTTTGGCCTTCATTGATTATAAGCTGGAAATCATAGCTCAAGAAAACTTTTAGAAATATTTAAAATTATAATTATATAGAGTGAAAACACCCAGGACTATATTAGAAACCAGCAGTGATTGCATGGATATTATTACTAATCTGTTGCATATGACAAGTTAAGGGAAGCTAGAAGCATTTCCTTTTGTGCATCAGGAGTAAAGAGAAAGAATGCCAGGGGTCAGAGATTGGCTTATCCTGTTTGGTCAGGGACAAGTCACGGATAATTAATTAGAATTATAGATACTAGGAGGTTGGAAAGACCTACTGTGTTTCACTCCTTCTAACCAAGGTTTGTTCTTACCCTCAGGACTGTGTGTGTGTGTGTTTCTGTATCTGTCTTTTGGGTTTAACCAAGACACTGAGGAAAAACCTGGAATAAGTTTGTTCCCTGTCTGACTCAGCATTTATGAAGTGAGGAAATGAAAGGGAGAGGGAGGATTCATTTGATTCATTAAGACTATCCAGTATCTTAGGTGATACATTAAAAATAAGTGCTGTCAGATGTAATATGACATAGAAATTTCTAATTTAGCCTATTTATGTACTAAATTTATATTTCATATATCTGTTGTGCTGGTTTCCCACTTTATATTTACCAGCAAGGTATGTTGAGCAGAGTGTGGGCTTTGATATCAGATAATTTTGAGGTCAAGCACTGGGAAGTCCTTCTTAGTATTAAGAAGGGCAAGCCATAGATAAGCCTTGGCCTCACTGAGCTTTGATTTTTCTCATTTATGA
This sequence comes from Bos javanicus, assembly GCF_032452875.1. Classification (NCBI taxonomy): domain Eukaryota; kingdom Metazoa; phylum Chordata; class Mammalia; order Artiodactyla; family Bovidae; genus Bos; species Bos javanicus. The sequence continues at coordinate 88,771,914 of NC_083874.1, read as the reverse complement.
GCAAAAGTAATACTGTCCATTTCACAGGACTGGTTTAGTGGCTAGAGATTATATATGAAAAGTATCTGTCTTAGGAACTAGCGTTTACTGGATGCCCAGTGGATATTGTTGCTGTTGTCATCTCTACTATTGTTATACGAGCAAGAGGGTCTTTGAAGAAAGGATAGTTGTCTGGGGAAAGACTCATGGGGGATCTTATGATAGAGTCTCTTTCAGATATCTTGCTCTTGTAACAAATTACATCTGTGCCTTTTCTCCAGGTGAATCATGCACATCCAGCCTGGCCAGCTGCTTATAACCTCGCTCCTCTTTCACTTTCACTAATTGTTCAGTAATAAAAATAAGATGACAGTTTGCCACTTCCAAGTGTGGTGACTCAGCCCTCAGGGTTGCTTGTGAAGTCACTTACCTTTCCCTCACTTTGTGCCATACGACATTGAAGGAAGGGTGTTAGGTGGCATAAACAATTTTTTTCCTTATCCTGAAATTTTAAAAAAGTTATTTTTCCAAGTATCACACCTTTTCTGTGAAATAATGTTTTTTCTTTTATTTTTACCAAATAATTAAAAGGCAATTAGACAGGTATCTATGAATTATTCTTAACATCAAAATTCAAATATATTTCTGTCTAATTAAATATGTTAAATATCTACAAATTCAGGACTGTTGTAGATGTAGGCTTTATAACAGGCATAATAATAGTTAAAGTTATTTCAGTAATGAAGTAGAAATAGAAGAAATTTGTGTGTAAGAAGATGATATTTTTTAAAGAGTTTAGTAGTAAGGGAAACAAAAGGCTAGGAAGCTAACCAAGAATGCCAAATGATTGTTTTCAGTTAGATGAAAATATAAAATATGTCCTTTAAAATGAATGAAGACATATTTTATCCTGTTATTTTTTTTTTGACATGTGTCATTTTTCCAGGGCAAGTGTTTGAATATTTTAGTTTCTTTTAGAATGTAACAGCTGCTAATAATTTCTGAAGTTTGAAACTGGTAGCCAGTCATCAGGTATTGAGTTGAGCTGAAACTTTCATAGTTGTCAGCATTTTTTATTCCTCTTATCCCTGTAAGTGAACATTTTTGCAGAAAGTCCAGTATCACACTATCACTGGCTGAAAATAATTTGCAATTGGAGTTATTAGAACCTACCTATCTGTGAAGCTATCCAACTTGTTCAACTCTCAGTAGAAAAAGGAAACTATTAAATCTTTATCAAGTATTTATGTCTTAATGCTTATCATTTTGTTCTCCTTTGAGGCAACTTTTTTTTTTTTCCTCAAATTTCACATCTGTGCACAAAGACATCTTTTAGCTCCTGGGTCCTCCCATGCTGTATACCTTATTTCAGTAACTCTCAATCCTTTGTTCCCAAAAGTGGGGGAGTGCTCCCCAGTATTTATGAGAAGAGGAAAAAATTAAAATAAAACCAACGTTCACTTTGCTTCACAGATTATTCCTTTTTAAAGTTAATGTCCTCTCCCTTTGTAGTTTTTCTTGTGAGCAATGAGCAGCATAGGAAATTATGTGTTATGTGTCTAAAAAGGTTCGCATTCTCTTAAAAGGTTTAAGCATTGCTGACCATGAAGGAGGTGGCAGGTAAACTTCCAGAGAAAGAGAGTAACTGACAGCTCTTTGGTGGCAATAGCAAGCAAATGTGTTGTCTTGATTTGTAAAGGGTTTTAATGTCATCAATAGTAATTCAGCAAAGAGAGAGTTGTAAAATGCAGCTCAAAATGTAGCAAATTACATCATTGTTAGTGCTTTAGAATTCTAAAATATCTGCAGCAGATGGTAGAGTGCTAGGAGCCATGTCTTGCTTTAGTGTCTAGGAAAAGTTTATGTCATCATAAACCCTAGCATGCTTGTGGCTTCTTTGGCCTGCTTCAAAAAGTTGTTATTTATTTTCCTTCAAATTGTAATTTGCTTTTAAAAATATTTAACAGAGTATCAAGAAATCAAAATTTCTTAGAGGAATGGTTCACTTTCCAAAGATATAAAAGAATGTTATATAGTATCCTCAGTAGAGAAATGTTTTGAAACAACTTAACAGAGGGTTGTTGTCTTTTGTTTGTTTTTGTTTTTTCCCTCAACAGAAAAATTCTGTTATATATTGTCCAGTCTAGTTTTAAGTTTCCTGAATAGAGTGGTCCAGTCTAGTTATAAGTTTCCTGAATAAGGAAGGTATTTCTACTAAAACAAAACCAGTTCCAGTGATGTACAAACTCATCACATTTTAGTTCTGGAAGCATCTTTAAATCTTAGCTACTCTTATTCCACTATTTACAAATGATGAAACTGGAATCCCTCAGGATTTATCTGGTAACATATACCTGGAATTAGGCCACCAGGTGTCTCTTTATCTTCCTTGACTTAGATTTTTGGTTTGCAGTTTTAATTAGAGAATTAATAATCTAATTGACATTCTGGCAAGTACAGAAACTTCCTAAATGGAAATTGATAATTGTACAGTAATTGTAGATTTCCCACCTTCAATCTTCTGGAACCTTGAAGAAACTGAGCAGTAGCTTGCCTTATTTTTGAGAATCATGCAAAAATAAAAGTGAGGAATAGAATAAAATGACCTCCTATTTTTTAGAAGGAAAAAATATGACAAAAATATTTAAAATCAGAAAATTTCTCACTGGCAAATATTATACAGAAAGGCTCTTTGGTTCTGTTTTGCGGTGGCTACTAGAATCACCTTTGATGCCAGTCCGTCTGGTTTGGACTCTCAACTCTGCCACTTAATGATTTGTGATTTAAGCATGTTTCTTAGTCTTTCTGTGCCATGGTTTTATCATTTGTAAAACGGAGTTGCTTATTCCTAGGTGGTGTTATAGGGGTTGAACGAGTTAATAATGTAAAACACTTTGCATGGTCTCAGGAAATCAGCAAGTGATAAACTTCAAGCTCTCTGATTTATATATATTAAACTTCATGCATTATAGGGTGAACTTTTTGTCAGGAAGAGAGTGGTTAAGATGAACAGAAATGTGCAAGTAGATATCAAGAAAACTAACCAGGGCCAAAGAACCAGAAGGTTCCCCAAGCAGATTAGTACTAGACAGGGGCTCCACAAATCAGTTTCTGCCTCATTTCTTACATGCACATATCCCCAGTGTGTACAGACTAAGCTACACTTCTTAACCTGTACTTTAGTCCCCTCCAACTTTTTGTACCCTAGTTCCATTCTCCTTACCTTGATTTATTTTTCCCCTTAAAATTAAGTATGCTAAGGAGACTATGATGGCTACTGAGAAAAGACCTTCAGATAAGAATAAAATAAGAAGGCACAGGAGAGACAGCCAAGAGGAGACACCCCATGTCCAAGGTCAGGAGCAGCAGCAGTGAGGAGAAACCCACTGTCCAAGGTAAAAGAAACCCAAATAAGATGGTAGGTGCTGAGAGAGGGCATCAGAGGGCAGATAGACTGAAACTGCAATCACAGACAATGAGCCAATCTGATCACATGAACCACAGCCTTGTATTATTCAGTGAAACTAAGCCATGCCATGTGGGGCCACCCAAGACAGATGGGTCATGGTGGAGAGGTCTGACAGAATGTGGTCCCTGGGGAAGGGAATGGCAAACTACTTCAGTATTCTTGCATTGAGAACCCCATGAACAGCTTGAAAATGCAAAAAGATAGGGTATTGAAAGATGACCTCCTCAGGTCGGTAGGTGCCCAATATGCTACTTCAGATCAGTGGAGAAATAACTCCAGAAAGAATGAAGGGTGGAGCCAAAGCAAAAACAACACCCAGTTATGGGTGTGACTGGTGATAGAAGCAAGGTGTGATGCTGTAAAGAGCAATACTGCATAGGAACCTGGAATGTTAGGTCCATGAATCAAGGCAAATTGGAAGTAGACCAACAGGAGATGGCAAGAGTGAACATTCACATTCTAGGAATCAGTGAACTAAGATGGACTGGAATGGGTGAATTTAACTCAGATGACCATTATATCTACTACTGTGGGCAGGAATCCCTTAGAAGGAATGGAGTAGCCATCTAGTCAACAAAAGAGTCTGAAATGCAGTACTTGGATGCAATCTCAAAAACAACAGAATGATCTCTGTTCATTTCCAAGGCAAACCATTCAATATCATGGTAATCCAAGTCTATGCCCCGATCAGTAATGCTGAAGAAGCTGAAGTTGAATGGTTTTATGAAGACCTTCAAAACCTTTTAGAACTAACACCCCCAAAAGATGTCCTTTTCATTATAGGGGAAAAGAAAAGTGAAGTCACTCAGTCATGTCCAACTCTTTGCAACCCCATGGACTGTAGCCCACAAGGATTCTCCATCCATGGGATTTTCCAGGCAAGAGTACTGGAATGAGTTGCCATTTCCTTCTCCAGGGGATCTTCCTGACCCAGGGATTGAACCCGGTTCTCCTACATTGCAGGCAGAAGCTTTACTGTCTGAGCCACCAGGGAAGCCCCATAGGGAACTAGAATGCAAAAGTAGGAAGTCAAGAAACACCTGGAGTAACAGACAAATTTGGCCTTGGAGTACAGAATGAAGCAGGCCAAGGCTAATAGAATTTTGCCAAGAGAATGCACTGATCATAGCAAACACCCTCTTCAAACAACGCAAGAGAAGACTCTACACATGGACATCACCAGATGGTCAATATTAAAATCAGATTGACTACATTCTTTGCAGCCAAAGATGGAGAAGCTCTATCCAGTTAGCAAAAACAAGACTGGGAGCTGACTGTGGCTCAGGTCATAAACTCCTGAATTATTGCCAAATTCAGACTTAAATTGAAGAAAGTGGGGAAAACCACTAGACCATTCATGTATGACCTAAATCAAATCCCTTATGATTATACAGTAGAAGTGAGAAATAGATCTAAGGGCTGGACAGGGAGGCGCGGGCTGCATCATTGGTGCTTAGGGTAAGGACAGGGCCTGAATGCCCTGAGGACAATCTGAGGGGGCTAACGTGAGATAGCAACCAACTGTGGGATCACCAGAGAGAATAAAAAAAGAGAACTTTCCCAGGAAAAGCTCAAACGGGCAGCCTGGCCTGCTCACAGAACAAAGGATTGAGCAAATACCAAAGGAGAGGTAGCCGGCTGCATATAGGCCCCTCACCCCACCGGAGGCAGAGAGACAGGCGAGAGACAGCCAGAGCCAGAAGGCAAGGGGCTGCTCCAATCTCGGCCCCAGAGACCGGCATCTTCCACCAAACTGTGAGCAGGCTCCCAGTGGCTAACCACATCTTCCTGGGATCCTGGACGGTTGACATCTGCCAGGAGGTTTGCAGCCAGAGATCAGTTCCCCAGAGGAGACACACAGCACACCTGACACGGTGCACTCCCGGCACACCCAGGAGACTGAGTGGGGCTGGGGAGGTGATTAAGATGCACGGCCCACCTGGGACAGCATGTTCACCAAGCACCCCGTTGCCTGAGCTGCTTGGACCTCGAAAGGACACAAAATACATGCCTAACTGAGTCTGTGTCCTTGCGGAGTACCTGAGAACCTGAGTGGCTTAGGTTCTCAGTAGTGCATGAGAATGCAGTGGGAAGTGCATGAAATGCAGGTGCCCTGCAGAGCACCCTGGAGCCTGAGCTGGGGCAAACCCACCGTGATCCACACACTGCGACACCCCCCACACATGCCAGCAATATTTGTTTATAGTGCTCCTCACTCCCCACAACATTGATTACTGGCTAGATTGCTCTCTCCCCTTTTGACTCCCCCTCGTCTCCTCCTGGTCACCTCTATATCCCTCCTCCCTCTTCTCTTCTCCATGTAACTCTGTGAACCTCTCTGGGTGTCCCTCACTTTTGGAGAATTGTTTCACCATTAACCTAGATGTTTTATCATCTGTGCCATAAGGATGGAGAAGTCTTGAGGCTATGGTAAGAATAAAACTGAAAACCAGAGGCAGGAGGCTTAACTCCAGAACTTGAGCACATCAGAGAACTCCTGATTCCAGGAAACATTAATATATAAGAGCTCACCCAAAAGCCTCCGTACCTATACTGAAACCAAGATCAAACACAAAGAGCAAATGTTAAAAGCAGAAAGGAAAAAGCAACAAATAACACACAAGGGGATCCCCATAAGGGTAACAGCTGATCTTTCAATAGAAACTCTTCAGGCCAGAAAGGAATGGCAGGACATACTTAAAGTGATGAAAGAGAAAAACCTACAACTCAGATTACTATACCCAGCAAGAATCTCATTCAAATATGAAAGAGAAATCAAAAGCTTTACAGACAAGCAAAAGCTGAGAGAATTCAGCACCACCAAACCAGCTGTTCAACAAATACTAAAGGATCTTCTCTAGACAGGAAACACTGAAATGGTTTATAAACTCAAACCCAAAACAACAAGTAAATGGCAACAGGATCATACTTATCAATAATTACCTTAAATGTAAATGGGTTGAATGCCCCAACCAAAAGACAAAGACTGGCTGAATTGATACAAAAACAAGACCCCTATATATGCTGTCTACAAGAGAACCACCTCAAACCAAGGGACACATACAGACTGAAAGTGAAGGGCTGGAAAAAGATATTTCATCAAACAGAGACCAAAAGAAAGCAGGAGTAGCAATACTCATATCAGATAAAATAGACTTTGAAATAAAGACCATGAAAAGAGAAAAAGAAGGACACTACATAATGATCAAAGGATCAATCCAAGAAGAAAATATAATAATTATAAATATATATGCAAACAACATAGGAGCACCTCAATACATAAGGCAAATGCTAACAAGTATGAAAGGGGAAATAACAGTAACACAATAATAGTGGGAGACTTTAATACCCCACTCACACCTATGGATAGATCAGCCAAAGAGAAAATTAGCAGGAAACACAGGCTTTAAATGATACACTGGACCAGTTAGACCTAATTGATATCTATAGGACTTTTCACTCCAAAACAATGAATTTCACTTTTTTCTCAAGTGTACATGGAACATTCTCCAGGATATATCACATCCTGGGCCATAAATATAACTTTGATAAATTCAGAAAAACTGAAATCATTTCAAGCATCTTTTCTGATCACAATGCAGTAAATTAGATGTCAACCATAGGGAAAAAAAAACTATTAAAAATGCAAACATATGGAGGCTGAACAACAGACTTTTGAATAACCAACAAGTCACAGAAGAAATCAAACTATGCATAGAAACAAATGAAAATGAAAACATGACAACCTAAAACCTATGGGACTCAGTAAAAGCAGTGCTAAAGGGAAGGTTTATAGCAATACAAGCTTACCTCAAGAAACAAGAGAAAAATCAAATAAATAGCCTAACTTTACACCTAAAGCAACTAGAAAAAGAAGACATGAAGAACCCCAGAGTTAGTAGAAGGAAAGAAATCATAAAAATTAGAGCAGAAATAAATGAAAAAGAAACAAAGGAGGCTATAGCAAAACTCAACAAAACTAATAGCTGGTTCTTTGAGAAGATAAATAAAATAGACAAATCATTAGCCAAAGTTATCAAGAAAAAAAGGGAGACGAATCAAATCAACAAAATTAGAAATGAAAATGGAGAAATCACAACAGACAACACAGAAATACAAAGGATCATAAGAGACTACTGTAAGCAACTATATGCCAATAAAATGGACAACTTGGAAGAAATGGACTAATTCTTATAAAAGTATAATCTTCCAAAACCAGGAAGAAATAGAAAATCTTAACCAACCCATCAGAAACACAGATATCAAAACTGTAATAAAAAATCTTCCAACAAACCAAAGCCCAAGACCAGATGGCTTCACAGGGGAACTCTACCAAAAATTTAGAGAAGAGCTAACACCTATCCTATTCAAACTCTTCCAAAAAATTGCAGAGGAAGGTAAACTCCCAAACTCATTTTATAAGGCCACCATTACCCTAATGCCAAAACCAGACAAAGATGCCACAAAAAAAGAAAGCTACAGGCCAATATCACTGATGAACATAGATGCAAAAATCCTCAACAAATTCTTACAAGCAGAATCCAAAAACATATTAAAAAGGTCATACATCATGACCAAGTGGGCTGTATCCCAGGAATGCAAAGATTCTTCAATATTTGTGAATCAATCAATGTGATACACCATATTAACAAATTGAAAGGTAAAAACTGTATGATTATCTCAATAGATGCAAACAGAGTCTTTGACAAAATTCAACACCCATTTATGATAAAAACTCTCCAGAAAGCAGGCATAGAAGGAACATATCTCAACATAATAAAAGCCATATATGATAAACCCACAGCTCCTCAATGGCTAAAAATTGAAAGCATTTCCCCTTAAGTCAGGAAAAAGACAAGGGTGTTCATTCTCACTACTACTATTCAACATAGTTTTGAAAGTTTTAGCCACAGCAATCAGAGAAGAAAAAGAAATAAAAGGAATCCGGATGGAAAAGAAGAAGTAAAACTCTTGCAGTTTGTAGATGACATGATCCTTTATGTAGAAAACCCTAAAGACACCACCAGAAAATTACTAGAGCTAATCAATGAATATAGTTACATTGCAGGATATAAAATATGCAGAAATCCTTTGCATTCCTACACACCAACAATGAGAAAACAGAAAGAATTCTATTCACCATTGTGATGAAAAGAATAAAATACTTAGGAATAAATCTACATAAAGAAACAAAAGATCTTGATATAGAAAACTATAAAGCACTGATGAAACAAATCAAAGATGACACAAATAGATGGAGAAATATACCATGTTCATGGATCAGAAGAATCAAAATAGTGAAAATGAGTACACTACCCAAAGCAATCTATAGATTCAATGCAATCCCTATCAAGCTACCAATGGTATTTTTCACAGAACTAGAACAAATAATTTCACAATTTGTATGAAAATACAAGAAAACTTCGACTAGCCAAAGCAATCTTGAGAAAGAAGAATGGAACTGGAGGAAACAACCTGCCTGACTTCAGGTTATACTACAGAGTTACAGTCATCAAGACAGTATGGTACTGGCACAAAGACAGAAATATAGATCAGTGGAACAAAATAGAAAGCCCAGAGATAAATCTACACACCTATGGACACCTTATCTTTGACAAATGAGGCAAGAATATACAATGGAGAGAAGACAATCTCTTTAACAACTGGTGCTGGGAAAACTGGTCAACCACCTGTAAAAGAATGAAACTAGAACACTTTATAACATCATACACAAAAATAAACTCAAAATAGATTAAAGATCTAATGTAAGACCAGAAACTATAAAACTCCTAGAGGAAAACATAGACAAAACACTCTCTGACATAAATTACAGGAGGATCCTCTATGACCCACCTCCCAGAGTATGGAGATAAAAGCAAAAATAAACAAATAGAACCTAATTAAACTTAAAAGCCTTTACATAACGAAGGAAACTATAAGCAAGGTGAAAAGACAGCCTTCGGAAAGGGAGAAAATAATAGCAAATGAAGCAACTGACAAAAAATGAATCTCGAAGATATACAAGCAGCTCAATACTGGAAAAATAAATGACTCAGTCAAAAAATGGGCCAAACAACTAAACAGAAATTTCTCCAAAGAAGACATACAGATGGCTAACAAACACATGAAAAGATACTCAACCTCACTCATTTTCAGAGAATGCAAATCAAAACCACAATGAGGTACCATCTCACGCCAGTCAGAATGGCTGCTATCAAAAAGTCTACAAACAATGAATGCTGGAAAGGGTGTGGAGAAAAGGGAACCCTCTTAACATTGTTGGTGGGAATGCAACCTAGTACAGCCAATACTTAAAAAACTGGAAATAGAACTGCCATATGACCCAGCAATCCCACTGCTGGGCATACACACCAAGGAAACTAGAATTGAGGCATGTGTACCCCAATGTTCATCACAGCACTGTTTACAATAGCTAGGACATGGAAGCAACCTAGATGTCCATCGACAGATTAATGGATAAGAAAGCTGTGGTTACATACACACAATGGAATATTCAGTTCAGTTCAGTTGCTCAGTCATGTTGACTCTGACCCCATGAATCACAGCACGCCAGGTCTCCCTGTCCATCACCAACTCCCAGAGCTCGCTCAGACTCACATCCATTGAGTCAGTGATGCCATCCAGCCATCTCATCCTTTGTCATCCCCTTCTCCTCCTGCCCCCAATCCCTCCCAGCATCAGAGTCTTTTCCAATGAGTCAACTCTTCACATGAGGTGGCAAAAGTACTGGAGTTTCAGCTTCAGCATCATTCCTTCCAAAGAAATCCCAGAGCTGATCTCCTTCAGAATGGACTGGTTGGATCTCCTTGCAGTCCAAGGGACTCTCAAGAGTCTTCTCCAACACCACAGTTCAAAAGCATCAATTCTTCAGCACTCAGCTTTCTTCACAGTCCAACTCTCACATCCATACACGACCACAGGAAAAACCATAGCCTTGACTAGACAGACCTTTGTTGGCAAAGTAATGTCTCTGCTTTTGAATATGCCATCTAGGTTGGTCATAACTTTCCTTCCAAGGAGTAAGCGTCTTTTAATTTCATGGCTGCAGTCACCATCTGCAGTGATTTTGGAGCCCCCAAAAATAAAGTCTGACACTGTTTCCACTGTTTCCCCGTCTATTTCCCATGAAGTGATGGGACCAGATGCCATGATCTTCGTTTTCTGAATGTTGAGTTTTAAGCCAACTTTTGCACTCTCCTCTTTCACCTTCATCAAGAGGCTTTTGAGTTCCTCTTCACTTTCTGCCATAAGGGTGGTGTCATCTACATATCTGAGGTTATTGATATTTCTCCCAGCAATCTTGATTCCAGCTTGTTCTTCCAGCCCAGCATTTCTCATGATGTACTCTGCATATAAGTTAAATAAACAGGGTGACAATATACAGTTTTGACGAACTCCTTTTCCTATTTGGAACCAGTCTGTTATTCCATGTCCAGTTCTAACTGTTGCTTCCTGACCTGCATACAGGTTTCTGAAGAGGCAGGTCAGGTGGTCTGGTAGTCCCATCTCTTTCAGAATTTTCCACAGTTTGTTGTGATCCACACAGTCAAATGTTTTGCCATAGTCAATAAAGCAGAAGTAGATGTTTTTCTGGAACTCTCTTGCTTTTTCCATGATCCAGCAGATGTTGGCAATTCGGTCTCTGTTTCCTCTGCCTTTTCTAAAACCAGCTTAAACATCAGGAAGTTCATGGTTCACGCTGAAGCCTGGCTTGGAGAATTTTGAGCATTACTTTACTAGTGTGTGAGATGAGTGCAATTGTGTGGTAATTTAAGCATTCTTTGACACTGTCTTTCTTTGGGATTGGAATGAAAACTGACCTTTTCCAGTCCTGTGGCCACTGCTGAGTTTTCCAAATTTGCAGGCATATTGAGTGCAGCACTTTCACAGCATCATCTTTCAGGATTTGAAATAGCTCCACTGGAATTCCATCACCTCCACTAGCTTTGTTCGTAGTGATGCTTTCTAAGGCCCACTTGACTTCACATTCCAGGATGTCCGGCTCTAGGTCAGTGATCATACCATCTTGATTATCTGGGTCGTGAAGATCTTTTTTGTACAGTTCTTCTGTCTATTCTTGCCATCTCTTCTTAATATCTTCTGCTTCTGTTAGGTCCATACCATTTCTGTCCTTTATCGAGCCCATCTTTGCATGAAATGTTCCTTTGGTATCTCTAATTTTCTGGAAAAGATCTCTAGTCTTTCCCATTCTGTTGTTTTCCTCTATTTCTTTGCATTGATTGCTGAGGAAGGCTTTCTTATCTCTCTTGCTATTCTTTGGAACTCTGCATTTAGATGCTTATATCTTTCCTTTTCTCCTTTGCTTTTTGCTTCTCTTCTTTCACAGCTATTTGTAAGGCCTCCCCAGACAGCCATTTTGCTTTTTTGCATTTCTTTTCCATGGGATATTACTCAGCTATTAAAAAGAGCACATTTGAGTCAGTTCTAATGAGGTGGATGAAACTGGAGCCTATTATACAGAGTGAAGTAAGTCATAAAGAAAAACACCATTACACTATATTAACACATATATATCAAATTTAGAAAGATGGTAACAACGACCCTATATGCAAGACAGCAAAAGAGACACAAATATAAAGAACAGACTTTCGGACTATGTGGGAGAAGGCAAGGGTGGGATGATTTGAGAGAATGGCATTGAAACATGTAAATTACCGTATGTGAAATAGATGACCAGTCCAAGTTTGATGCATGAAACAGGGCACTCAAAGCTGGTGCACTGGGACGACCTAGAAGGATGAGATGGGAGGGAGGGGGGAGGGGATTTTGGGATGGGGGACACATGTACACCCGTGGCTGATTCATGTCATTGTATGGTAAAAACCACCACAATATTGTAAAGTAATTAGCCTCCAATTAAAATAAATTAATTAATTAAAAAATAAAATGGCTATAACAACAATATTAGAAAAAATGCCTTGTGGGAAATGAGAGAGGAGCATTTTTATCCTTTCCCATCGCATCACAAAAAATCTAACATAGAGTCAACTTCAGTTGTTTCCCTCAATTCAGCCCCATTCCTGGTACCAAGGGAACAGATCAATATTTTTACTAACTAGTTATTAAAGCTCACCCCCATCCCCCACAATCTCTTCCTAAAGGCAACTTACCCTGAATGGTTCTATTCATAAAAAGCTAAAGGATAAAGTAAACAAACAGTCAAAAACAAAGGCAGAGCACGTTGCTAGGCATACTAGAGGAGTATTTCCACAATTCTTTTATTCTGAACCTCAGTACTTGTTGCCTTAGTCATCAGGCTCTAGAGGTTCTTTTCTTTTGATATAATGGTTTGACATTCATTTCCACTCTCTTCAGTTATATGTAAAGTTACTTGTCAGAATCTCACATTCCTTAGTCCTTACCTGGTGCTTGTTAGTTTGTGATCAAGGACAAAGGCATTGATGCTGCTGGTTGATGTCCCTGCCTTGTACCTGTCACCACTGACGTTCACCTTTCTGATGGTTACCCTTGAAAAACAATATATCATTTCTGAGGGTCATCTCCTTTCATAGATTCAGACTTTGATGTATATTTAAAAAGCCAATTTTTTCCCACTATCTTTGTTCGTCAGTTCAACATAGCTCTCGAACTGCAAGATACAAAAGAAATCTTCTAGAACATGACTAATTTTTACAAGGGTTCAAAAGTGGTGCATATCAAATGAGAATTCAGAAAAACTGAAGTGACCCAAATAAGAAACAGGTGTAATATAGTTCCCCTACAAACTTGAGTAAGTTTTGTTACCCAGGGACATGGAGTCATTTCCTGGGCCAGAGTAAATACCAAGGACAGAGCTTTTTCCAATGACCTAATATCCTTTATTGATTCTCAGATGCTCTACTGTCATAGAGAGTGCCCAATTCATTCCCTTTCTATGTATGAAAAAATTTTTTTTCCATTATTTCTGTAGCTCAAATGTAGATGAATACCTTGGATTGTCAATTTCTGCATTATTTATTGACAAGCAGTACACATTGCTAGTGTATTTTCCTTTGGAATGGAATGGATTTCCTCTGAAATGTAGGAGGTTCTTGACGAGAAGTCTTCTTTTTTCCAGTGTTGGAAGATTGGTAAGATAGCAAAGTTCTTATAACTCAAAAATCTGTGTTAATGGAATGATCACTTGCAAAATTAGTCCCTACCCTCTATTCTTGGCACCGATTTTCTATTCATTATTTCTCTACTGACTACTTTTAACTGACTTTCAGAAGACACTACAAACCAAAGGCAGGACAAAGGTATGTTGTATGAACTTGAATCTTATAAAAGGTGCCAGATTTTATGAAATTACTGTACCTTGAAACAATACCACATTGCCTTACTCCTTTGAAACTGAGTTCTGATTTCTTTCTCTCTCTTTTTTTTTTTTCGGACACCCACACAAATTCTCCTCTCCAGAATGTACCCCAACCAGACTATCCAAGTACCTAGCATCTTCTTTTTAAGCTGTTGTTGAACCAGAATGAAACTTTGACTGAAGTTCTATTTTCAAGAGAAGAGAATGATTTCAGTCTTAGGCTTTGAGAGAAATACAGTTTTTCTCTTTCACATGTTCTCATGTTCTCTTTGTATGGAATTTAATAAATAATCCTCAAATACCTTTGGAAAGTAATTTGCAACTACAAGAGGGCCAGCCTTTGAATGATACCTAGGATATGGATGTCAGATTGAAAGACCAAAAGAACACATGAGTTCTTGATAGCATCATTAAGCACCTGACATGTGGTACCTGGAGCACACTCAAGATCCAGTTATGTATGCTAATAAATTTCCTTGCAGTTGAGTTGGGAATATCATGTATTTCGAGCAAAAGCACCATAATTTCATACACTGAAATTTATAGGAAGAATTATTAGAATCATAAGCAAAAAACACTGACAAATCAGCACACAGAAGAATTAGGCCATTTACAAATTGCAGAAGACAAAATTTCTATGAATGAGGATATTTTATACATTCCAAAAGAGAATATTTGGGTATTAGAAAATGAGACATTGGAAAACCTGATGAATCACTAAAATATATTTCTAAGTTTCACTCTCTTTGTATCAGGCTGTGTCAGAGAAATATGAAGGTGTTCTCCCTGTCTTAAATAGTTTCACTAGAAAAATCTACCTCCTTCCAAAAAGAAACTCCTTGTTTATTATAGATTTAGTGTATATTATCCAGAATATTGATTTATTAATAATTGAGAGATAAAATTTTTAAAAACTATGTGTTTTTGTCTTTTGGTATAAATTTCCAAAATATTGTTAATAGTTTGAAGTGAATTGACATCTAGCTTTTTTTTCCCTTAAGAATTATTATCACATGCAAAACATTTTTTGCATGTAGTCAATCATGATCTACATTTCCAGTTTTAGATAGGAATGAAATTGCAAATGGAATTACTAGTATTTCTCTTTCAAAATAAGTAAAGCACTATTATGCCATAGATTAATGCATGTGATGAGCCAACTCACATATTTTACAATATGACATGATTCTAATGTCGTAGCAGATATAACATGGCTAGCTTACAAAATGATTCAAATTATGGCCAAGAACCAGTGTTTGAAAAGTACTTCCTTCTTTAAGTCCAGGTTTTCATCCAAATATTTTTTTCCCCTTAACATTATAATCAGTCATAATCAAGTCTCAGTTCAGTTCAGTCGCTCAGTTGTGTCTAACTCTTTGTGACCCCATGAACTGCAACACGCCAGGGCTCCCTGTCCATCACCAACTCCCGGAGTCCACCCAAACCCATGTCCATTGAGTCGGTGATGCCATCCAACCATCTCATCCTCTGTCGTCCCCTTCTCCTCCGGGCCTCAATCTTTCCCAGCATCAGAGTCTTTTCAAATGAACCAGCTCTTCGCATCAGGTGGCCAAAATATTGGAGTTTCAGCTTCAACATCAATCCTTCCAATGAACACCCAGGACTGATCTCCTTTGGAATGCACTGGTTGGATCTCCTTGCAGTCCAAGGGACTCTCAAGAGTCTTCTCCAACACCACAGTTCAAAAGCATCAATTCTTCTGTGCTCAGCTTTCTTTATAGTCTAACTCTCACATCCATACATGACCACAGGAAAAACCATAGCCTTGACTAGACAGACCTTTGTTGACAAAGTAATGTCTCTGCTTTTGAATATGCTATCTAGGTTGGTCATAACTTTCCTTCCAAGGAGTAAGTGTCTTTTAATTTCATGGCTGCAATCACCATCTGCAGTGATTTTGGAGCCCCCAAAAATAAAGTCAGCCTCTATTTCCACTGTTTCCCCATCTATTTGCCATAGGAGCAATATTTGTTAGACATTGGAGAGTCAAGAAATATGAGATATGATCCCTTCTCTCAAAAATATTTTTCTAATTGTATGGAAGAACCTGTATCTATTAAAGCAGAATAGAACTACGGGCCAGAGCAGCACTGGAGATAACAAGCACTATGGTCCTTGAGATGAGGGTGTGGTGCCTGTGCGTCTGAGCACTCCCTGGACACCAGAGACATTAGAATTTACATACATCCTTGAGCTTGCTATTCACAGTGTGTCCTTGGACCATAGGAAAACATCACCTTGGAGCTTCTTAGAAATGCCAGCTCCCAGTCCCTGCCCTGCATCTACTGAATCACAGTCTCCATGATGAAATTCCCAAGTGATTTATACGCACAGTAAATTTAAGAAACATTGTATGTAGGGTATGACATAAGGAAAGATTTTAATCTTTTTCCCAATTTTATTTTCTGAATTGACTATCTCTGAGAATTTAATGCCAACCTTAATAAATTCACAGATTTCTTAGTTGCTTTGCAAGCAATATTTGAAGGAATATTAATGTTTCGTGTGCAGGACAGCTCTGTTTGCAAGGCGGGCACTCCACAACTGCTGTGTAGGGGTGGGAGGACTTCCATACATGGCTCTCATTTCCAGAGATCATCCATGGGTTTCTTTCCTGTCATCTCCTAACTGACTGCAGGGATGTGTGGGGAAGAAGGAACACCTGACCCGAGTCCTGGCTTCTGTTCTCAGTTTGGGAACCAATGGGCAACACAATCTCAATCATACAATTTTTCCAAAAAGTAGTATTCTCTTATCAATAAAAGGATATTGAATGATCACCTCGTTTTCTTTCAACTCTGAAGTTTAATAATTGTATTTCAATATATCATACATTAAAAAGGAATAAGCTGAACACTACTTAGCCTTCTGTGCAAGTCTTTTTAAAGAAAGGCATGATGAAAAATAGGTATTGTGTGTGGAGTATGTATGAAAGCAGATTGTTGTTGGGTTAAAAACACGAAAATACCAAGATTCCTCAGCGCCATGTTGTTATTTAAGGGAAATTTTGTTTGCTTTAAAACACAAGATGGATTTTTTTCACCTTCAGTAGCCAACTTTGAAATATTGTACATTTCTCCTATAGTCTAAACATTGTTGGTATGACTCATAAAGAAGAATATTAATGAATTCAACTTTGCCCTATGTACTTATTTTCTTATTGCCCTCTTTGACCTTATTTCCTCAGACCTTCTTTTATTATTTAGAGGGTTTTTTTTGTTTTTGTTTTTTTTTTTAAGGACTAATAGTTTCTTATCAAATGCTTTGCTTTTGAAAATGTGTGCAGTAAATGATTATTGAATGTATCTTAAGATCAAAGCAATGTAAATCTCCATCGGATGGGACATTCAAAGAAATAAAACAAGTTCATGGTGTTAACACTTTTGAGTAACAGAATGGTGTAAGGAAGGTTAATCAACAAGGTGGGGATGAACCTGGGTCTCCTGTATTTGAGGCAGATTCTTTACCCTCTGAGCCACCAGGGAAGCCCTACCATATCCTCCTCAACATTTATTTGTATTCTTTTGATAACAGCCATTCTGACAAGTGTGAGGTGATATCTCATCCTGGTCTTGATTTGCAATTCTCTGATGACTAGTGATGCAGAACACCTTTTCACATGCCTGTTGGCCATCTCTATGTCTTCTTTGAAAAAATATCTATCCATGTCTTTTACCCATTAAAAAAAATTTTTTTTTGATGTTGAGTTGTATGAGCTGTTTACATATTTTGGACATTAATCCCTTATTAGTCATATCATTTGCAAATATTTTATTCTATTCTGTAAGTTGCCTTTTTTTGTTGTTGATGGTTTCCTTTACTGCGTAAAAGATTTCAGGTTTAATTAGGCCCCATTTGTTTATTTTTGCTTTTGTTCCCTTTGCTTTAAGTGACATATCTAAAAAAAAAAATATTTCTATGATTTATGTCAAAAAGTGTTATACCTATGTTTTAAAATTTTTTATAAAATATTTTTAACCCAGAGTTTGTTGAATTCATAAATTCAGAACCTATACATAAAGAGGGCCAACTGTATACATTCTCCTCACCTTCTTTCATGTTTTGCTAGCTGCATGCTGAGGGACTATAAGACTCTGATGCTTGAGTTGGCAAAATGCAACCCATAGACCAAATCTTCCCTGCAGCCTGTTGTGTACAGTTTTATTGGAATACAGCCACACCCATTCTTTACACGTTGCTCCTAGCTGCTTTGTGCTACAGTTGTTATTCTTGTTCAGTCCCTCAGTCCTGTCCAATTTTTGCAACCCATGGACTGCAGCATGCCAGGCTTCCCTGTCCTTCACCATCTTCTGGAGCTTGCTGAAACTCACAGCCATTGAGTCAGTGATACCATCCAACCATCTCGTCCTCTGTCATCCCCTTCTACTCCTGCCTGCAATTGTTCCAAGCATCAGGGTCATTTCTAAGGAGTTGACTCTTCACATCAGGTGGCCAAAGTATTGGAGCTTTAGCTTTATCATCAATCCTTCCAATGAACATAAAGGGTTAATTTCCTTTAGGATTGACTGGGGTGATATTCTTTTTTTTTTTTTTAATTTTTTTTAAAATTGTATTTTATTTTTAAACTTTACAATATTGTATTGGTTCTGCCATATATCGAAATGAATTCGCCACAGGCATACATGTGTTCCCCATCCTGAACCCTAACTCTGAAGAGTTTTCTCCTACACCACAGTTCAAAAGCGTCAGTTCTTTGGCGCTCATATGTCTTTATAGTCCAACTCTCACATCCATACACGACCACTGGAAAAACCATAGCTTTGACTAGATGGACCTTTGTTGAAAAGTAATGTCTCTGCTTTTTAATATGATGTCTAGATTGGTCTTGGCTTTTCTCCCAAGAAGCAAGCGTCTTTTAATTTCATGGCTGCAGTCACCATCTGCAGTGATTTTGGAGAGCAAGGAAATAAAGTCTGTCATGATTTTCCATTGTTTCCCCATCTATTCACCTTGAAGTGATGGGATCGGATCCCATGATCTTTGTATTTTAAATGTTGAGTTTTAAACCAGCTTTTTCACTCTCCTCTTAAACCTTCATCAAGAGACTTTTTAGTTCCTCTTCACATTCCGCCATAAGGGTGGTGTTATCTGCAAATCTGAGGTCATTGATATTTCTGCTGGAAATCTTGATTCATCCAGCCAAGCATTTCTCATGGTCTACTCTGCATATAAGTTATATAAGCAGAGTGACAATATACAGCCTTGATGTACTGCTTTCCCAATTTGGAACCAGTCCATGGTTCCATGGCTGGTTCTGTTATTTCTTTACCTGCATTCAGTTTTCTCAGGAGGCAGGTCAGGCGGTCTGGTATTCCCATCTCTTTAAGAATTTTCCACAGTTTATTGTGATCCACGTCGTCAAAGGCTTTGGCATAGTCAACGAAGCAGAAGTAGATGTTTTTCTGAAACTCTCTTGCTTTTTCGATGATCCAGCAGATGTTGGCAATTTGGTCTCTGGTTCCTCTGCCTTTTCTAAAACCAGATTAAACATCTAGGAGTTCTAAGCTCACATACTGTTGAAACCTAGTTTGGAGAATTGTGAGCATTACTTTGCTAGCCTGTGAGATGAGTGTAATTGTGCAGTAGTTTGAGCATTCTTTGGCATTGCCTTTCTTTGAGATTGGAATGAAAACTAACCTTTTCCAGTCCTGCAGCCACTGCTGAGTTTTCCAAATTTGTTGGCATATTGAGTGCAGCACTTTCACAGCATCATCTTTTAGAATTTGAAGTAGCTAAACTGGAAATCCATCACCTCCACTAGCTTTGTTCTTAGTGATGCTTCCTAAGGCCCACTTGACTTCACATTCCAGGATGTCTGGGTCTAGATGAGTCATCACACAATCATGATTATCTGGGTCATGAATATCTTTCTGGTATAGTTCTTCTGTGTATTTTTGCCACCTCTTCTTAACATCTTCTGCTTCTGTTAGGTTCATACCATTTCTGTCTTTATTGTGCCCTTCTTTGCATGAAATGTTCCCTTGGTATATTTAATTTTCTTGAAGAGATCTCTAGTCTTTCCCATTCTATTGTTCTCCTCTATTTTTTTGCATTGACCACTTAGGAAGGCTTTCTTATCTCTCTTTGCTATTCTTTGGAACTCTGCATTCTGATGAGTATATCTTTCCTTTTCTACTTTGCCTTTTGCTTGGCCTCCTCAGAAAACTATTTTGCCTCTTTGCATTTCTTCTTCTTGGGGATGGTTTTGATTACTGCCTTCTGTATAGGGTTACGAACCTCCGTCCGTAGTTCTTCAGGTATTCTGTCTATCAGATCTAATCCCTTGAATCTATTTGTCATTTCCACTGTATAATCCCAAGGGATTTGATCTAGGTCATACCTGAATGGCCTAGTGGTTTTCTCTACTTTCTTCAATTTAAGTCTGAAATTTGCAATAAGGTGTTCATGATCTGAAACACAGTCAGCTCCTGGTCTTGTTTTTGCTGACTGTGTAGAGCTTCTCCATCTTTGGCTACAAAGTATATAATCAATCCGATTTTGATATTGACCATCTGGTGTGCTACAATAACAAAGTTTAACTGCAATAGAGACCTATGGCATGCAAAGCCTGAAATATTCACTATGTGGCCCTTAATAAACAAGTTTATCAACCCCTTCCCTAGGAGATAGCAAAGTCAAAATCTTGAAGGAACACAGGTCCCCAAAGTGCTGAGAAGGTCCAAACTTTCTGGACTTTTATATGAGCCCAAGGGAAAAAAGAAACCCACTATATTTGAAATGTTAGATTTCAGAGTTTATTTGTAATATTAGTTTATCATATCCTAATATATCCATTTTCAGATTATAAAAAAAAAGTCAGAGAAGTTGAATCATTTAGCCACAAATGTGTTATATGTGAAAAAGACAGGATTTGAATTCAGCTCTGGGCGATTCTAAAATCTAAGTTCAGAGTGATCATCTTTGGTTGCTGAATTCACGTGATTTTTATTTTCTTCTTTATATTCTCATGTGTTTTTTCTAATATCTTTATTAAGACACATTCATATACCAACAAATTTAAAGTACGCAGTTCAATGATTTTTAGTGTATTCACAGGGTTGTATACCATCACTGTTATCTAATTTTAGAACATCTTCAGCACTCCAAAACAAATCACATTAGCAGCAACATCCTAATCCCTAACTCTTCCTATCACCTGGAAACTACTAATCTGCAATCCTATTCATGGTGGAAAAATAATGAATTTACCTCTTCTAGATATTTTATATAAATGGATTCATGTAAAAGAATGGCCTTTTGTGATTAGTTTCTTTAACTTAATATAGCATTTTCAAAAGTCTTTCATGACACAGTGTCTATTAGTACTTCATTCCTTTTTATTGATGATAATAATAGTCCATTGTATGGATAGATCTGGAGAAGGCAGTGGCACCCCACTCCAGTACTTTTGCCTAGAAAATCCCATGGACGGAGGAGCCTGGTAGGCTGCAGTCCATGGGGTCGCTAAGAGTCGGGCACAACTGAGCGACTTCACTTTCACTTTTCACTTTCATGCATTGGAGAAGGAAATGGCAACCCACTCCAGCGTTCTTGCCTGGAGAATCCCGGGTACGGGGGAGCCTGGTGGGCTGCCGTCTTTGGGGTCGCACAGAGTCGGACACGACTGAAGCGACTTAGCAGCAGCAACAGCATGGATAGATCACATTTTTTAATCCATTAATCAGTTGAATGGTTTCTACTTTTTAGATTAAGGGTAATGTTCCTTTGAACATTTGTATATGAGTTTTTGTGTAAATATATATTTGTATTTCTCTCAGATATATAGCTAGAAGTGGAATTGCTTGATCACATGGTAACTCTATATTTAAGATTTTAAACAACTACCACACTGTTTTTCAAAGTTGTTACACCACTTTATAATCTCACCAGCAATGTATTAAGATTCCAAGTTCTTCACATCTTTACTAAAATGTCTTTTTCCTCTCTTTTTCTACTTTAACAATCCTTAGGTGGCCTCTCTGGAGCCTCAGTGTTATCCTCTGTGAAATGGGTACAGCACCATCTAACTCCCAGGGTTGCAGGGGAATGTTTTGGAAAAGATATGTGTCCTTGGGAGCCAGCAGGGATGGAAGAGTTCAGGGTCCAGCTGGTGTTTGGTATGGGGTGCACGGGAGGGGACAGGGTGTGAGAGATGCTGGCCCCTGAAGGTCTGTGCTCAAGGTTTATCCTGAGGGCACTGAGGAATCATGGAAGGTTCAAGTGAGAGTGCTCCTGTTGACACGTGGTGAAGATGGGGGGAAGGAGCATTGAGGGGAATGCTGAGATGGAGGAGAAGTTACTGTGTGCAAGAGGTTGAGACAGCA
This sequence comes from Bos javanicus, assembly GCF_032452875.1. Taxonomy (NCBI): domain Eukaryota; kingdom Metazoa; phylum Chordata; class Mammalia; order Artiodactyla; family Bovidae; genus Bos; species Bos javanicus. The sequence continues at coordinate 88,749,761 of NC_083874.1, read as the reverse complement.
TGATGGTGGTGGGGGCCCAGGAGCCCCACATCCCAAGGACTACGAGGACTGAGCAGATACACTTAGAAAGCAGTTTTTGTATTTCTCTAGTAACTGACATTTATATACTGTGTAGCTGAATATCTTCTTTGGAAAAATGTCTGTTCAAATTCATTGCTCATTTTAAATGAGTTATTTGTCTTTTATTGTTTAATTGTAAAAGTCCTTTATATATTATAGAATCAAATCCTTTATCAGATGTATTATTTAAAAATATTTTTACATATATATGTATGGCTGAATCCTTTCACTACTCACCTGAAACTGTAACAAGACTGTTAATTGGCTATACCCCAGTAGAAAATGAAAAGTTCAAAAAAAAATATTTCCTCAGATTCTGTGGGTTTTTTCCTCCCTTTTTGGTGACATCCTTTGAAACACAAATGTTTTTAATTTTGATGAACTCAATTTATCTATTTTTTCTTTTCTCACGTGCTTTTGTTGTCATATCCAGGACACTATCATCTAATACAAGATCGTGAAGATTTATACCTATGCTTTTTTTCTAAAAGCTATATAGTTTTAGCTCTTACTTTTAAACCTACTGTAAATTATGACTTAATTTTTGTATATGGTGTGATGTAGTTGTTCACCTTCACTCTTTTGTATGTGGATGTTCAGTTGTCTCAGTACCATTTGTTGAAAATATTCCATGCATTTTTTCAACTTTTAATTAACATGTTTTAGTTTTATGATTGAAAACACTAAATGTCATAAAAAATGCACAAAACATTTTGCAAATTAAATTTAAATATATGTACGAGGAGTCCCTGATAGCTTAGCTGGTAAAGAATCCACCTGTAATGCATGAGATGCCAGTTCAGTTCCTAGGTCCGTAACATCCCCTGGAGAAAGGATAGGCTGCCTCCTCCACTTTTCTTGGGCTTCCCTGGTGGGTCAGATGGTAAAGAATCTGCCTGCAATGTGGGAGACCTGGGTTCGATCCCTGTGTTGGGTAGATCCTGTGGAAGAGGGCATGTATTCTTGCCTGGAGAATCCTCATGGACAGAGGAAACTGGTGGGCTGCAGTCCATGGGGTCTCAAAGAGTCAGACAGACTGAGCAACTGAGTCACTCAGCACACAAGAAGATAATGGGCGGTCACAGAAATTGAAGACAGGAACTGATTCAAGGAAAATTGGGAAGGCTAAGGTATCATATGCAAAATAGATCTCAGAGAAATTAGGAGAGAGACAAATGTTAGGGAGAGTATTTTCAAAGGCTGGATTTTCATTTAAAAATATGTGTGTGAGTAATATAGAGATAAAAGCAGTGAACATGGACTATGCTTTCAAGAAATTTGATGATGAGAGAATCAAAGTTCAAAGGAAAAGCAAAGGTTAGAGGAAAATTATTACAGTATATCTTACAGTGTAGAGGAATATATATATATATATATATATTTATTTTTAAATAGGTCATCTTGGTTAGGAAAAGATTGAAGATACAGGGGAAAAAAAGGAATAATTAATTTTTAAAATGTGAGAGAAGGGCATCTAAGAAGACATTTTTGAATAGAGTTATGATTTGTATGCATTGAACGAAGAAAACAAAAGGAGAAAGATTGAGTGATAATGTTGAGAAACTGAAGAGGGTAGAAGGGAAGGTATAGGAAGAGACAGGAAGGAAGAAGGTATGCAGCAGGAATGGAGAGGTCAAGAGTGAAAGGGGGTGAGTTCTTCAACAGTGAAGAAAATCCTCTTTCCATAACATGGCATTCTGATGTGAGCGATGAATCTAAGTTTATAGACTTGACAAGTTATTGTTTGCTGATCACCTGTAGACAAGGGATACAGAAATGCAATTAATTCCAGGTATGTATTTTGCTTAAATATTCAGGGTTAATCAAAATAAAAAGATGTGACTCCTCTGAAAATCAAGACATTTAGCAATCTTGAACCTGCATTGATGAATAGTGACTATCCCTGAGGGGCTTGGGTTAGTTGATCCCTTTTGAGAAAGAATCTAAAGGAATTAAGACAGTTTGCTTCAGTCTTTACCATTCCGTAATCAATAATTAATAAATGAAGCATAGAATTATAAGCAGAGATTATATAAGCAGAGATGAGTTTCTATGTATTGATTAGCTATTTAATTTCACAGTTGAAAAAGAGGAGTGATTTTTTTTTTTTAAGTGAAATCTGTAATGAACAAGATTGAGCAAGGGAACAACATTGCTAATAAACAACCAGATCTGGTTTTCTTGTGTTTAAAAATTCAAGGACATTTAACCAACAACTTGTAAACTAAGAATGGAAGTTGAGGGGGTATCAAAATAAATACAAAGATATTTTTAAATTAGAACAGTTCCACTTATTTTTACGCCTTCTCTATGATAACGAGCAAATGATAAATGCACAAAACCCAAGATCTTCTAATTTCCAGAAGGTCGACTGTTACAGATGACATTGCATTTTTATGTTTCTGAGAATCTGAGAAAATAGGTACATTTTCATATAATATTGCTTTTGGGTGTTTGTTCTGAAGTAAACCTACTAAAGATTGTAGATCACATCTTTTTAAATAATGCAGGTTATGAATGATCCTGATTTGTGTAAATTTACAACTATCATTATGTGGCTTTTGAATAATTTCAAAAAGCTGTTCACCTGTGAGCTTGAATAAATAGTTGCTGCTTCCTCACTATTTCAGAATGTTCACTTCTGAAGTACTGTAAGGTCTTTTTTCCCATCCAGCTTATATGACCACCTTCTAGCCACTAGAAAGAATGGATTTGGACTTACCTGTTATTTACTATAATGGTTATGAAATTAAAAAAGCATCTGATGCATTCACACACTTAAATCTGCTCAGGCACAAAGAACATGACCCACATAGTTCCCTTCAGGAAAGTGTACCCACATGAGAAATGTGTCTTACTCCTCCTTCACCCATCCTGTAGAAATAGTCTGATAAATAGAATGGAACTCTCAGGGATAGGGGAGGCAATCAGAAAGTTGTGGATTTCTTTCCCTTCACTTCAGCATCGCACTCTAGCTTTTCTGGTGTTTTGTGGTCTACTATTTAACGCTACTGAGAGATCACCTATATGGAGTTGGGGTTTGTCTTTTGATCTTGATTATGTCCCTTTTTCATAACCTTCCATCTGATCTGTTTGGGGGGGGTGGCGGGGGTTGAGAAGAAACACATTGGATGCCAGCAAACCTCATTTTCTGAGTATCTCTATTGATGACTTAGAGTCTTTATAACACTGGCACATGGGAACAGGTATTCTGTATTTTCACACTGCTTTTTAGTCACTTATCCCCATCAAGAATGGATAGACCTACAGTTTCCAACTAAGCTCTCCAAAAACACATAAATAGCAAGCTGTTTCTTCCCATGAACTTTACAGAACAATATTTGTAACAGCAAAGGGAAGAAGAAAACCGCTCTAGTATTAAAAAGATGTTTTACAGTGTTTAGTTGATTCCAAAGATAAAGGTTAAAAAAGAGAGATTTAAATACACACAAACATGTATGCAAGCAAGCGCTTGTTTACTGCCTTCTTTCCGCCCACCACTTCCCAACGTGGGGAGGGAGGAGGAAGATCATAAAAACCCAGATTTCAGTGCTGTCTGCTGCAACCGCTATTGCAGTGGGACTGTCATCGTTTCTGTTACAACTTTTTGTTATTGTGATGTTTATTTTTATGTTCACCCCAGAGTATAATTGGATACTTGAACATATTCGTGTTGTTATTGAGGTTGTTTTTGGGGATGAGTGATATAATGTCACTTAATTGCTAAATATTAAAAATAGGGTTCAAGCTGTCTATCAATTTCAAATCAGATATCACTAAGATTTCAATCAGCTGACGCTAATGGTTATGATAAATAAGGAGGAATGGCTAAGGACTTCTGAGAGGCCAGGTAGGAAATTATAGCAACATTTCACTTCACCGTATGTTGGGAGAAGGAAGCATGACAACGGCCTTGCAATAAACAGGAGGCTTCCTTCTAAAATACTTTACTTCATCACAGTTGAGTTCTGATATTGTGGAAATAAAACTTCAATTCTCCAAACATCTTTCTCCCTCCCTTTTTCACTTTCTTTTTTTCTTTACTACTTTCTCCCTTTTCCCTTTTCTTACTAACTTGGATTAGTATCCACCTATCTTAGGTTGATAGAATCACTAATACAGTATTAGTAAATTAATATAGAATCCTTACCGATATTTTCAAAATAACAATTCAGATGTTTTTGAAATTTTATAAGAAATCAAAGAGATTATGAAACATGCCTTCTCTCTCTCTTTTTTTTAAAGAGATCTGAAATCTGGAAGCATTTGTCATTTTCCAAAAAGTGTAATGAAAACTCTTATTTTTAATTTCCAGTGGAATCTCAGTCTGCCTTAATATAGGAGCCACTTTTGTATGACTATATTCTAAATATTTTAAAGTGTTTTAACCACTGATTTTCGACTTGAAGAAGTGAAATCACTATATTGTTAGATCAATAAAGGGCATTTTATATGATTTAAATGATTAGAATTAGTTGCTGTTACAGCAGTCAACATGACTTACTTTCAGGCAGCTTAGCCTCATGGAAAGGTACTGCTCTCTTGCTTCCCTTAGGCAACAAGAAAACAATCAAAGGCATAAATCTAAATTGACTTACACGCTGCAAGAAATTTACTGATCTCAAAATTTACTAAGGGAGAGACCAGCACATCTGCCCCTATAGGAAATGATTTCTGCATAGTAAGTGTTGATCTGCATAACCGTATGATCATCGCAAGTGCTGATTACCAAATCTGAATCATCATTACTTAGCAAACTTCTATAAATACACATGGCACCATGTAATATATTCAGCTGTGCTAAATTAATGACAAAGTCCTTACCCCAAGGAGCTTGGGGGCCTAAAAACAAAGATTGACATAAAAGACAAAAATGTAGAGCACATACTGAGTTGGGGGAAATTTTCAGTGAAATGAAATCTGGGAAGGATTTTTATGGTTTGTGGTAACAGAGGAATTAAAATTTCATACAAAGTTTGCCTTTTTGGATTGCTCTTACTGCAGACTCAGTGCTGGCCCATTAAAGAACTCCAACAATTTAATCTCTTAACTTAGGAATATAGGCATATCAAACAATCTAACTGCCATTTTTTTTTTATCTTTACATGAGTATATTTAAATTCCATAAAATCAATACATCCAAAACTGAACTCATTATCTCTTCATCACTGTTCTCTCATTCCTTAAGTCAGCTCCTGCCTTGGTTAAAGGCACTCTCCTCTTGCAATGATTACTCAGGAAATTTCAGAGGTACTTTTTCCCCATTCTCCTCCCTCAGGTGCCACCAAATACAATTGTCTACCAAATTGGTGCTGTGTTCTCCATTTGCTCTTTCTTAGTGCTAATTCAGGTCTTCATATTTTCTTCAAGGTGATTCTTGTGATCTTCCATCCTTCTCCTTCCTAAGCTATTGCCTAAGTCACTCTTCGAGAGCAAATCTTAGCCACTTCTCGTCCAGCTCTTGAGGACTCTCACTGTAAAGGCAGCTTCCAGTAGCATTCCTGGCTCCTTACAACCCAGCCTACATCTCTCTCTCCATCCTTGCTTCCTACTAGCACGTGCTAATCACACCCTAAAACTATAGCTTCATTTAGCTTCTTTGCACTGATTTAGAATACTCTATCATTTTATATAGTTGCATATCTTTTGTTCTACCTTTTCAAACATTTCACACCTAGGGGGGAAGAAACTTCTTATGAAATTTTCTCAACTAGCATGGAAGTAATAAATATTGGTTTCTTATGTAAATGTACCTATATGACATGGTAGAATTGTTGTCTAGTAGATATTGGTTGCCTGCCTCCCTGGTATAACGTTCCCCTTACACTGGCAGGAGCGCCCAGGTTTGTCCTTTCTCATTTGTTTGCCATGAAGATTCCTGACATAGTTTTTTCTGCTTTCCACCCTAAGGGGATCAAGTCTGTTGTGAGAGCTAAACTCAAACAAGGAGACAGGAGAGATTTGTTTCAGTGATACATTTAGAGTCTTTATCAAGCTGCTTGATAAAGCACAAACTGGAATCAAGATTGCAGGAGAAATATCAATAACCTGACATGCAGATGACACCACCCTTATGGCAGAAAGTGAAGAGGAACTAAAAAGTCTCCTGTTGAAAGTGAAAGAGGAGAGTGAAAAAGTTGGCTTAAAACTCAACATTCAAAAAACTAAAATCATGGCATCCAGTCCCATCAATCTATGGCAAATAGATGGAGAAACAATGGAAACAGTGGGAGACTTTCTTTTCTTAGACTCCAAAATCACTGCAGATGATGACTACAGCCATGAAATTAAAAGATACTTGCTCCTTGGAAGAAAAACTATGACCAAACTAGACGGCATATTAAAAAGCTGAGACATTACTTTGCCAACAAAGGTCTGTCTAGTCAAAGCTATGGTTTTTCCAGTAGTCATGTATGGATGTGAGAGTTGGACTATAAAGAAAGCTGAGCACCAAAGAATTGATGCTTTTGAACTGTGGTGTGGAGAAGACTCTTGAGAGTCCCTGGGACTGCAAGGAGATCCAACCAGTCCATCCTAAAGGAAATCAATCCTGAATATTCATTGGACGCTTCACTGATGCTGAAGCTGAATCTCCAATACTTTGGCCACCTTATGCAAAGAACTGACTCATTTGAAAAGACCCTGATTCTGGGAAGGATTGAAGGCGGGAGGAGAAGGGGACAACAGAGGATGAGATGGTTGGATGGCATCACCAAATTGATGGACATGAGTCTGAGCAAGCTTCAGGAGTTGGTGAAGGACAGGGAAGGACATGGGGTTCCAAAGAGTCAGACATAACTAAGCAAATGAACTGAGCTGAACAGATCAAGCTCCTTCCAAAATTGGACCCATCCATAGACTAGACAATTATGTAAGTTAATTTCCTTTATGCTTAAGCTAATGTGTCAGATTTGTTATTTTTTGACACATGCACCCCTGAAATCCTATTCCTATTTGAATTTTCTAATAACTATTTACTTACAAATATTTTATCCAGTATGAATTTTAAATTTTATGAGAACATGAAATGGTTTATATCTCCTGTGTTTCCTAGCATGCCTATACTGGCATATTGGGTTATCAGTAATTTAAACAGAGACCATACAGTCATCTGTTAAGAATGCTTCTAAAAAGAAACGCTTCAGGGATAGGAGATTGGACCACATTACCTGAAATGCCCCTTCCACCCCTCAGCACTTTGTATGAGTCTATTAATTTTAATACTTCCAAAAGTATTCCACACTGCAAAGTTGACTGTGATGGTTAACAGTAAAAAAAGAAAAAAAGAAAGTTATTTTAGTTTTCTAGCGCAGTCATAACAAAGTACCCCAAACTGGGTGGGTTAAAACAACAGAAATTTATTATCTCCCAATTCTGAAAGGTAAAAATCCATAATCAAGGTGTCAGTAGGACCATGCTTCCTCTGAAGCATCCAGAAAGAATCTGTTCCATGCCTTCTCTTAGCTTCTGTTGTTTGGCTAGCAACCTTGGTATTCCTTGGCTTGAAGCTGCGTAATTCCACACGTCTCCTCATATGGTATTCTCCTTGTGTTTTCTTCACATGACTGTCTTCTTACAAGGACACCAGGCATCTTACATTAGGAGACCACCCTACTCCAATATGACCTCATTTTAACTTAACTTAGATGTAGTTACATCTACATCGAGCACATTTCCAAATAAGGGCATATTTTGAGGTACTGGGGGTTAGGACTTCCGCATGTTTTATTTTGGGGGATACAATTCACCATAAGAAATGCCAAAAGCTAGTACTTTCTAGGAGGAAGTTTTATAGGGTTCCTTTCTCCACAGGGTGGGGATAGGATAGTTAAGATTCTGGGGGAGAAATCTAAATGATTTAAGGGAAGTGAAGAAAGAAATGATACCTGGTGACCAAAGACTGTTTTGTAAACAGATATATTTTCCTCTGTGATTGGCACTCATGTATGAAAGAAAACATAATCCCAGTGGATACTATTTAGCTCTGTCAGGCAAAACCGATTCATGTTAACAACACGACCTTACTGGTGAGGAGGAACTTTTATTCATTTTGGCTCATGAATAAATTAGCTCTTTAAAAAATTCATAGGAGAAAAATACTGTGTGAAGTTGTTTTCACTTTTATGTGGGTTATCTGTTTATCGAGATGAGGGCATTATGTAATTTTAATGAATGAAATGTAACAATACATTCCTTGGTTTCATAACAAGATTAAAATTGATTCTGAACATAATATAAATCTTCCCTGTTGAAAGGCAAACCCCAAGGCTGTTTTCATCATCGTGAAGATGTTATCACAGAACAAATCTGCTTGGAATCAGGCATATCTTGGTTCAGATCCCACCTCCACCAATAAAATTATCATGTGACCTTGGGCAAGTTACTCAGCTTCCTCAAACTAAAGCTTTCTAACCTGTAACCTCAAAAGACTGTTGTTGTGACTGAATTAAGTAAATGCTTACTCTCTGGCACATAGAACTTAATAAAAGCTGGTCATTGTCACTATCATCATTATTAGAATAGACTAGAAGAAGTTTTACTCAAAAATGTGGCAGAAATGAGAAAAACCTAAAATATAATATTAGAGAAATGATCAGTTTTGTGGACTTCTTTTTGCAATCACTTATATAATCATATGTGGGACTAGAGTTTGATTTTCTTCTGGACAAAAGGTCATTCATCTTTCTAGACTATGCAAAGGACTCCTTCAAGCGACTGTTTTTCTATATCTCCGTTCATGCCACCCAGTGTTAAATGTAGATTTCTTTTTGAGGCTCAATTCAAAGTGGATAGGCACCTGATAATTCAGACAAAAATGCTATGCTTTTGCACCATAGGAGCGTGGATTGACTCTCTATAGAGATCCAAGCAACTGGGTAATGACTAGTCTGTCGTGCAGCCAATATTCTTTTTTCATCTTCCTTCTATATCCCTGGCCACTTATTTTTCACTGAAGGCTTCTTATCATCTGTCTGCCATATATGGTGTCCCTTAAAAATTTTTGACCTCTTTTCTTCTTTTGCTCAACACTTTCTATATATTATCTATCCTCTCTGATGGAGTCTTCTATCACTCATGTAGTGATAACAACCAGACCTCTGAATGAGCCACTCATCTCTTAGATTTTTCCACCTAGCTATGAAAATCAATAGAATGTGAATTTCAGGGATTTATCTATATTGTTCACACTATATCCGGTGTTCACCACGCTGCTGAGCAGAAGAAGGGTTCAATAAAGACTTATTTTGTTTTATTTTATTTTTGATTGTGCTGGGTCTTCATTGCTGCATGGGCTTTTCCCTAGTTGCAGGAAGCGGACTTCTCAGTGTGGTGGCTTCTGTTGCCGTGGAGCACAGGCTCTAGGGCATGGGCTTCAGTAGCTGTGGCATGTCAACTCAGTAATTGTGGCTTCCAGACTCTAGACCCCAGGCTTAATAGGTGTGATGCCTGGACTTAGTTGCCCCACAGCATGTGTGATCCTCCCAGATCAGGGACCAAACCCGTGTCTCCTGCCTTGACAGGTGGCTTCTTTACCACTGAGCCACTAGGGAAGCCCCTAGACTGTTTAAACAAATAAAATGAAAGAATATTCCACATGGATCACTGACTACTTTTCCTCCAACCCTATTCCCTGGTCTTAGTTGTTAATAGCAACATGATTTACAAGGTGCCTAGTCTGGAAATCTGAGAACATATTTAGTTCTTTCTTTCCTTCACTTTCGACATTCAGCCAGTCACTAATTCTGTCAGTTTTCTTTCTTTCAATCTTGTCAAATTGGTCCACTTTATGTTTTTGTTCAGGCTACCATAATCTTTATCAGCCCCTATCTGATTTTCCCACCAGACCCATTTTTGCATGATACCCCCAGCATGACCTGGAGGACAATTCAAACTCCTCTTCAGTGTGTGCACATCCTCTTGAGAACTTTCCCAGCTTCATCATGTAACACCCCCTGCTTCCCACTCTTTTTTCTGGTCATGATGAATGGCTTCCCATACTGTGCTTCCTCTGACCTTCAGTACACTAACATATTTAGCCCTTGTCTCTGAGGGCTCCTCTTGTCAACTCTTTGTCTCACTTTTCCCCGGGCCTTGATTTGAGTTTAGATATCACCTCCTCCAGGAAGTTTATCCCGATTTCCCTCAGCCAGGATAGAGTAGATGTTGCCACCTTCTCCAGAGCAACACTGTTCTGATGTCATTTAGCATTTAGCGCCCTGCATTGCCATTGCTTCTTCCCCTAGGAGATGCTACAAGCTGGGACTGTGTTTTATTCATTGATACACTCCCAGCACCTAAGACAGTATTTGGCAAATAATCAACACTTAATAAATATTTGTTGAATGAGTGTTATATAGACACAGTGCAAAGTAGCCTTTGGCCAAAGCAATGATTATAGTATTAGCAAATCTGTGCTACTTTTTTTTTTTTTTCTTCAGAATGGTTCACTTTGATTTATCTTGAACTGCTAAGCAAGCTGTAACTAAAAATGACTGTGCTTGACACTGACTATAAAAATACCACTGTGCAGACTGTGTTTTTAAAAGCCAATATTGAAGCTCAAATCATTTATAGTGGTGTCCATATTAACTGCTCTCTACCTACGTTCACTAAGTGTTGAAAGATTTTTTTTACATCTTTCCTCCAGATTTCTCCTCCAGCTGCTACCATAATAGCTTTCCTTACTTGCTCTTCACTGTTGCTAAATGCAAACAAATCAGAATGTGGCACAGAGTCCACCTGATTCCAGGAGTAAGCAGTAGTCCTGTGAATCACCCATGCACTCATTCACCATAAGTGGCGATTAATCTAACCTGGCATTTGCAGGTACGTGTGGAGGTTACTTTGACCCACAGAGTGCTGCCCACACTGCTACACTCTAGAAAGTTTCACATTCGCAGGAATTAGGTTAGATAGTGCATGCCTCATCAGTGTCTCTTCTTCATACACGTACGGAATGGATTTTAGACTCCTGATACTTCTTTACATGTGAGGTTAGCTATTACATCCTCTGTGACCAAACTTATTCTCGCAGATTGATTGTTATTCTCTCAGTCCTAGGTTCTGTTAAAATATTACAGTAGATCAAACCCCATGTGTGTATGTTTATGGTATTGCATCTGAAGAATTCTTGTATTTAAAGAGTTCTTAGTGACCTTCATGAATATTCAGTTATAATGCTTTACATTTTCTTTCACCAGCAAAATGCAAGGTGCAACAACAGAGTTGTCATTTAAAGTAATCCTGGAAGAGCAACATGGCTAACAATACTGATTGGGCCAGAGATGCGAGAGCCAGGTGTTAACAAACGGAAGTGTGTTCCTCCCAAATTCCTATGCTGAAGCCCTGACCCCAAATTTGACTGTATTTAGAGACAGGGTCTTTAAAGAAGTGATAATGGTTAAATACATCAGGTCCTTGATCAGATATGACCAGTGTCCTTATAAGAAGAGGAAGACGCGCTAGTGATGCACACACACAGAGAAAAGGTCATATGAAGACACAGCTGAATAGCAGCCATCTGCCAGCCAAGGAAAGGGACTTCAGAAGAAACCAAACTAGGTATTACCTTGATCTTGGACTTGCAGCCTCCAGAACTGTGAGAAAATAACTTTCTGTTGTTTAAGCCTCTTTTTGCCTTTTCATACTGTTAATGGGGTTCAGAAGGGATGACAGAGGATGAGATGGTTGGATGACATGAGTCTGAGCAAGCTCTGGGAGATGCTGAAGCACAGGGAAGCCTGGCTTGCTGCAGTCCATGGGGTTGCAAAAATCAGAGACGACTGAGTGACTGAAAAACAAAAAGGCTGTTAGTCTGTAGCAGTAGGTTATGGCAGCCCAAGGAAACCCAAGATCCAAAACCTAGCTGGGTCTTAGTCCTGGCTTTTATAACTGTGCACTGTGGGAAGACATCTAGTTCCTGAATTTCTCTGCCTTATTTCTGAAAAGAGAGTAAGTGGAAATGCCACCTTTAGGGGGTTATTGTGAAATAAGTCACAAATTAAGATGATGGTGTTTTGTGCCTTGTAAAAATGTTATAAAGTTATTTTTAGTTTTCTATATCTTGTTGATAGTCACCAAAAAAAGGAATCTGTATTATTTTTTCTATAAGTTAATTTTTTTTGAGTCTTTATTACCAAATTTTTTTGTTTTGTTTTGGGACAATGGTCAGAATAGGAAAAGGACCTGTGTATTCAAATCACCCAAAACAAACTGCTGTACCAACTACTACCCATGTTAAATAAGGAGTTACTTCTCAGAGTCTGACTTTCTCTGCAAAGTGGGACTGAAAACAGCTACCAGAGCACACAGGATTATAAGACTAAATAATAGTATGTAGCCCCAGACACATGATTGTATCTAATAAAATACGTGTTGAAAGCATGAGTGTCTTTCACCTAACAAATCCCCTTTTACCCAGCATGTAGGAAACTCTACAAAGTTTCTACAATACAAAGACATTCTTGTATTGAATTCCTTTATTTCTTGGAGAAAATTAAAGACAGAACCACAATAGTTAAGAACTGGAACTCATCATGCTCCAGGCACCATAATTAATGCTTCAACTGGCTTAATTTTTTAATCTCCACAACTCCCCATTATTATATTCATTGTACACTTTAAGAAAACAAAAGCCTGGAGTAGAGATGCAAGATTGAGGGTGGTCAAGTATACCATGGGGTTTCCTTAACACTAAAAAATATTCATTGATTATTTGAAATTCACATTTAACTTGACATGCTATATTTTATCTGGCATTCCAGCCCAGAAAAGGCTAAGTAACTTGCCTAAAGTTACACAGAGCCATGAATCAAACCTTTGCATGTGCCTCTCACATCCCCAAATCTTATCCTTTATGGATTACTGATTACCTATGATATTAAGGAGAGACCATTCAGATAGGAGAAAAGAACTTAGGCTGGGAATTATCCTAGCTGATAATTGAAGTATCTTCATAGTTTGGGCTGGTTGTGAACAAGGTCAAGGCAAATGTTTCAGAAAGCTTTGGGCTCTGAACTGATAACTTAAGGCCCTAATTAGCTGGGCAATCTGCTTTGACATCAAGAGCAGAACAAAGTTTAAAAGCAAGGTTTCTTTTTGCAGAGTTGTTAAAAATATCTTTTTTTTTTCTCTTGCATTGGAAAACATTTCCTGAATTGGAAATAACGCTACAGCTGAAATAGCTGCAAGCAAGTTAGAAAATGGCTATTAAGCGTGCTTCTTTGTAGAAGATGGCACTCCACAATTGCTTTGCCAGTGAGTTGTAGTGAACTGAAGCTGGAGCTCTGCTTCCTGTGTGTGGGCATGTCCTTAGGTATCTCCTCTGGTTCTTTCAACCCTTTCAGTGAAGCAGGAGACCTTGTACTCAACAATAACCTGGGGATCTGTTAATTACACGAGTTCTGAAGAGTATCTATTGTTTACACCTCCCTGTTCCCTTTCTAGGCTGCAAAGAATGTAGCCAAAAAGTAGGCAGAAAATCTGGAAAAAGATATTTAGTAGGAGGAAAATATTGAATTTAATTAATTTATGCAATTTATTTTTTGCATCACATCTATTTATTTATTTATTTTGGAAGACCAGGGAAAGCGTGACAAATATAACCACCTGCCTGCTGAGCATATTCATATTTAAATAAATGAAAGAGAACAAGGGAAAACCTAAATAAAGCTTAAAATAAAATATAAATTAAAACAATTAGTTGGGATGTCTGAGCCAAAAGTTGAGTTGAAAACCATCAGTAATTGATTCTTTGGATGATGGAGGATCATAGGGTTAAAAAACACTTAAATAAATGTTTAAATTTTAACTTCAGAGGTAAAAGTATTGATATCAAGTAATTTAATTTTAAATATGATTAAAGTTTGGTATAAGCCCAAACTTAATAGATTGTGTTTCTGAAGATTTTTTTTTCCCCTTAATTTTTTTTAGGTTTTAAAATGTGCTTTATTATAGAAACTAGAAATTATGGTGACTTCTCCAGGTTAGCCTACAAAAGCCTCCTTGATTCTTAATATACTTGAACAGATGTCCTGACCCAATAAGATGACAGTGTTTTCTTTGTCCAGACCTCTGATTTCAGCAGGGCCCTCCGTAACCTTCTCGCCTTCTTCAAGTCTGTTCTCTTGAAGAGCAGCTAGTCTCATTTAGCTGTTGCCCTTAGAATAAAATCTAAACTTCTCTCATTGACCTAAGGCCTACAACTCTGCCCCTTCTGTATTCTCCAGCCTCGTCTCTCCCCCATTTGCTTCTGACCAGTCCTACAGACCTTGTCAGTGGTTCATCATTAGCGGCATATATTACCGGCCTCAGGGCATTTGTGCCTGCTTTCCTCTCTATTCTTGTTTCTTTGCTGGTGACGTAGCTGTTCCTTCTTTCTGAGGCCTTTCCTCATTGTTCTGTATAGAGATGCACCCCTGTTATTCTTTCAACTACAAGTGGTTTGTTCCCCTGAGAACACTTATCCACATACCACTTACCACTTAGCCCTTAGAGCAATTTACTGACCCTCTGATAATATTAGAAACTTGTTTAGTCAAGCCTCAGATCTGAATTACCTCTGGACTCCTGGACTGAACACCACGTGAGTAGTGGGTGCTAAATAGATATTTGTTTAAGGAATGAATAAATTTGTGTGTGCTCCCTGCTAAACTAACCAATAGCAGCTGAAACAGGCCTCCGAACTCCTTTGGACACGAGGGAATTGTCCTAAGAAACTTGCGCCAGTATTTGGAGGAGGGGATTCCAGACGTTGGAGAGTTTCAGGCTGGCTTCAACAGAGGGGGCATCATTTTGGAACAGGTCATCACATACGCTGGGTAACAGAGAATGGATCAGGTATTTAATAAAGAAAAAAAATGCAAGTGACTGAGACAATTTTCTATGTGGAAAATAAAATGTGTTGGAGGGAGTGTTTATATTTGGGGAGATAAGTTAGGAGTCTACTACAGAGTCCTGGCTAGGAATGGTGGCACTTTAACTAGGTGGAAGGCAGTAGAGATTGAGAAAGGTTAACAAATTCCAGAGTTGTTTAAAAGTTCTCAAACTTCAGTTTGATTTATAGATTGCAGAACCCTAAAGTCAATTTCTGATTTAGGAGGTCTAGAGTGGAGCCTGAGAATTTACATTTCTAATGAGTTTCCAGGTGATATTTATGTTCCTGGCCAAGGGACTACACTTTAAGAACCACTATTTTAAATTCATGGGATTTGTAATAAATTTAATGTTGGAAATGAAGGAAGGCTTAGTAAACAGAATGATTTCTAGATTTCTGGCTTAAACCATGTTCTTTTCTCCTTCTCCTACACACCTATTCTCACACTCACTCACTTACTCCTTGTTCCCAATACAGTTGGAAAACACCTTCAGCAGCTCTTAATCCTTTTCCTGATTTCAAAGTAAGCTCAATCTCAAAAACAGCTACCCCATTTTTTTCTTTTGAGTGTTTGGGTATGCTTATGGAGAGATCTTGGGCTTCCCTGGTGGCTCAGAGGTAAAGAATCCTCCTGCCAATGCAGGAGACACAAGTTCAATACCTGGTTCCGGAAAATACCCTGGAGAAGGAAATGGCAACCCATTCCAGTATCCTCAGCTGGAAAATCCCATGGACAGAGGAGCCTAGAGGGCTACAGTCCATGAGATCACAAAGAGTTGGATACAGCTGAGCAACTAAACAACAATGGTGAGATCTTAGGCGGAAGCCCATTTTTTCTGACCATTTCTTGTTTATCTTTGGTTATAGGGACAATTGAATCCAGGGTTTCAAATGCCATGAGCTTACCCCCTGTCTCTTTTTTGTCTCTGTCTCTCTCGAGAAATAGATCTCTGTTTCTGTCTGTCCTTGTCTCTCTCCATATTCACAGGAAGGAGAGTAAGACTCCTAGAGCTTTGAGCTGACATTTCTACTGCATCTCAACCAAAAAGGCAAGAAGAAAGATAACTTCCCTTCTTCACTAAAAATGAATACTAAGGAGGCTTGGGATTGGTTAGGCTTGAGTCATGGAAGTATCCCTGCACCAATCACTGTAACTGGAAACAGGGATGACCCCAATTAACCTAGATGGTGTCATGTTTCCAACCATGTGGGCAGAGAAAGGGTTGTCTTGCAAGCCTTTGCAGAAATGCAGGTTTAAATGGGATAGACATAGTTCCCCAAAGAAAGAAGATTACTATTACCAGAAGGGAGAAATCACTTCAGAAAAAATAAAGCAGGTGTCCATCTTCAGCTTGCAAGCTTTTATTTCTCATTACACCCTGTGTTAAGTAATAATATTCACTATAGTCTACAGTTTTATATGTATTTTGGAGTTGATTTAATATGCAAATTCTATAGTAGGTTCTGGGAAGATAGGAATTACATCTTTGTTTTCATTTGTGTCCCCTGGGGCTGGCAGGGGCACAGACACATACTTGGCTCTTGATGTGTCTAATGAATGACTTAATAATATCCTCACTACTACTTTTCTTCTAGATGACTGCCCTTTGCTGATGTAGTCTCTCCTCTCCACCCAGAATTGTTGCATCATTTACTTACCCATATTTATTAAAGGTTATCATGTGAAGATTAACTAAGGATATCTCAATTCAGTTCAGTTGCTCAGTTCTGTCTGACTCTTTGTGACCCCATGGACTGTAGCATGCCAGGCTTCCCTGTCCACACCAACTCCTGGAGCTTGCTCAAACTCATGATCATCAAGTCAGTGATGCGATCCAACCATCTCATCCTCTGTCATCCCCTTCTCTTCCTGCCTTCATATCTGTCCCAATATCAGGGTCTTTTCCAATGAGTCAGTTCTTTGCATCAGGTAGCCAAAATATTGGAGATTTCATTTACAACATGAGGCCTTCCGATGAGTATTCAGGACTGATTTCCTTTGGGATTCACTGGTTTGATCTCCTTGAACTCCAAGGGACCCAAGAGTCTTCTCCAATACCACATTTCAAAAGCATCAATTCTTCAGCACTCAGCTTTCTTTATAGTCCAACTCTCACATCCATACATGACTACTGGATAAACCATAGCTTTGATTAGATGGGCCTTTGTTGGCAATGTAAATGTCTCTACTTTTTAATATGTTGTCTAGGTTGGTCATAGCTTTTCTTCCAAGGAGCAGGCAAGCATCTTTTAATTTCAAGGCTTCAGTCATCATCTGATGTAGTTCTGGAGCCCCCAAAATAAGTCTCTCACTGTTTCCTTCATTTCCCCATCTATTTTCCATGAAATGATGGGACTGGATGCCATGATCTTCATTTTTTGAATGCTGAGTTTTAAGCCAGCTGTTTCATCCTCCTCTTCCACTTTCATGAACAGGCTCTTTAGTTTCTCTTAGCTTTCTGCCATAAGGGTGTTGTCATCTGCATATCTGAGGTTATTGATACTTCTGGTAATCTTGATTCCAGCTTGTGCTTCATCCAGTCTGGCATTTCGCATGATGTTCTCTGAGTATACGTTAAATAAACAGGGTGGCAATATACAGCCTTGACATACTCCTTTCCCAGTTTGGCAGTAGTTGGTTGTTCCATGTCTGGTTCTAACTGTTGCTTCCTGACCTGCATACAGATTTCTCTGGAGGCAGGTAAGGTGGTCTGGTATTCCATTTCTTTCAGAATTTTCCATAGTTTGTTGTAATCCACACAGTTAAAGCTTTAGTATAGTCAATGAAGCAAAGTAGATGTTTTCTGGAATTCTATTGCTTTTTCTCTGATCCAGTGGTTATTGGCAATTTGATCTCTGATTCCTCTGCCTTTTCTAAATCCAGCTTGAACATCTGGAAGTTCTCAGTTCACGTATTGTTGAAGCCTAGCTTGGAGGATTTTGAGCATTACTTTGCTAGCGTGTAAGATGAGTGAAATTTTGCAGTAGTTGGAACATTCTTTGGCATTGCCTTTCTATGGGAATGGAATGAAAACTGACCTTTTCCGGTCCTATGGCCACTGCTGAGTTTTCCAAATTTACTGGCATATTGTGTGCAGCACTTTCACAGCATCATCTTTTAGGATTTGAAACAGCTCAGCTGCAATTCCATCACCTCCACTAGCTTTGTTCGTAATGATGCTTCCTAAGGCACACTTGACTTCACACTCCAATGTCTGTCTCTATGTGAGTGAACACAACATCATGGTTATCTGGGTCATCAAAGAGTCGGACACGACTGAGCAATTGAACTGAACTGAACTGAAGTGGAAGTATGAAACTCCAGTACTTTGGCCACCTCATGTGAAGAGTTGACTCATTGGAAAAGACTCTGATGCTGGGAGGGGCTGGGGGTAGGAGGAGAAGGGGACAACAGAGGATGAGATGGCTGGATGGCATCACCGACTCGATGGACGTGAGTTTGAGTGAACTCCGGGGGATGGTGATGGACAGGGAGGCCTGGAGTGCTGTGATTCATGGGGTCGCAAAGAGTCAGACACGACTGAGCGACTGAACTGAACTGAACTGAAGATCTTTTTTGCACACTTTCTGTGTATTCTTGCCACATCTTCTTAATATCTTCTGCTTCTATTAGGTCCATACCGATTTTGTCCTTAATTGTGCCCATCTTTGCGTCAAATTTTCCCTTGGTATCTCTAATTTTTCTTGAAGACATGTCTAGTCTTTCCAATCTATTGTTTTCCTCTATTTCTTTGCATTGATCCCTGAGGAAGGCTTTCTTATCTCTCCTTGCTATTCTTTGGAACTCTGCATTCAGATGGATATATCCTTTCCTTTTCTTCTTTGCCTTTCATGTTTCTTCTTTTCTCGGCTATTTGTAAGGCTTCCTCAGACAACCTTTTTGTTGTCTTTTTAGCATTTCTTCTTTGGGGGGATGGTTTTGATCGCTGCCTCCTGTACAATGTTATGAACCTCCATCCATAGTTCTTCAGGTACTGTGTCCATCAGATCTAATCCATTGTATCTATTTGTCACTTCCACTATATAATTGTAAGGGATTTGATTTAGGTCATACCTGAATGGTCTAGTGGTTTTCCATATTGTCTTCAATTTAAGTCTGAATTTTTCAATAAGGAATTCATGATCTGAGCCACAGTCAGCTCCCAGTCTTATTTTTGCTGACTGTATAGAGCTTCTCCATCCTCTATTGCAAAGAATGTAATCAATCTGATTTTGGTGTTGGCCATCTGGTGATGTCCATGTGTAGAGTCATCTCTTGTGTTGTCAGAAGAGGGTGATTGCTACGCCATTGCATTCTCTTGGCAAAACTCTGTTACTTTTTGCCCTGCTTCATTTTGTACTCCAAGGCCAAACTTGGCTGTTACTCTAGCTATCTCTTGACTTCCTACTTTTGCATTCTTGTCCCCTATGATGAAAAAGACATCATTTTTTTGGCGTTAGTTCTAGAAGGTATTGTAGATCTTCATAGAACTGTTCAACTTCAGCTTCTTTGGCATTAGTGGTTAGGGTATAGACTTGGATTACTGTGATATTGAATGATTTGCCTTGGAAAGGAACAGTGATCATTCTGTCATTTTTGAGATTGCCCCCAAGTACTGCATTTTGGACTCTTGTTGACTATGAGGGCTACTCCATTTCTTCTAAGGGATTGTTGCCCATAGTAGTATATAATGGTCATCTGAGTTAAATGCGCTGATTCTGCCATTTCAGTTCACTGATTCTTAAAATACTGATATTCATTCTTGCCATCTGCTGTTTGACCACTTCCAATTTACCTTGATTCATGGACGTAACATTCCAGGTTCCTATGCAATATTGTTCTTTATGGCATCGGACTTCACTTCCATCACCAGTCACATCCAAAACTGGGTGTTGTTTTCACTTTGGCTCAGTCTCTTCATTCTTTCTGGAGCTATTTCTCCATTCTCTTCCAGTAGCATATTGGGCACCTACTGACCTAGAGAGTTTATCTTTGATAAAAAAAAGTTTATCTTTTTGCCTTTTCATACTGTTGATGGGGTTCTCAAGGCAAGAATACTGAAATGGTTTGCATTCCATTCTCCAGTGGCCCATGTTTTGTCAGAACTCTCCAGTTTGACCCATATGTCTTGCGTGGCCCTACAAGGCTTATAGTTTCATTGAGTTAGACAAGCCTGTGATCCATGTGATCAGTTTGGTTAGTTTCTTGTGAAGGATCTCTAGGATTTCAGAATATTTAAGGCACAGGTCAACAAAGATTTTTTTTTTTTTTTTTGCAAGGCCCAGATATTAAATATTTTAGTTTTACAGGCCGTATATGCTCAGGTACAACTATTCAACAAATTTGTAGCATGAAAAAATCATAGACAAGGGGCCTAGCAGGCTCCAGTCAATGGGGTAGCAAAGAATTGGACCCAGCTGAATGGCTAACCTTTCACTACCGCTACTTTCAGACAAACATGAGTGAGTGATACAGGGTCACACAGCTGCCAAGAGGTGGTTCTGAGGTTCATCCTGCTGTTCTGACACTGTCACCATACCCCCAATGCCACCACCTGAACTGCGACCCTAGTGCAGCCAGGCACGGGAGGAAGCTTGCCCAGCTCTTTGCAACCCTGTGGACTGCAGCCTACCAGACCCCTCTGTCCATGTAATTCTCTAGGCAAGAAGACTGGAGTGGGTTGCTATTTCCTTCTCCAGGGGATGTTCCTGACCCAGGGATCGAACACAGGTCTCTCTGAGCCACCAGGGAAGACCACTATTAAGAGACAATTCTATGCATAAAGACAGGTCAACTTAAAAAGTATTAG
Organism: Bos javanicus; assembly: GCF_032452875.1. Lineage (NCBI taxonomy): Eukaryota > Metazoa > Chordata > Mammalia > Artiodactyla > Bovidae > Bos > Bos javanicus. The sequence continues at coordinate 88,729,016 of NC_083874.1, read as the reverse complement.
CAGATACATGCTTGACTTTATTTTATAATCTAGACAGTACATTAGAATATGTAATGAATAAACATCATTTCCAAAGGAATACGAAAAGAGAAGTAGCAATAAAGTTATAAATGACAGTCGGATGAAATAATTTAGATGAAGCTTATCTCTCTCGAAGAGATAGAGACTGGGCAAGTGGTCAGGAAGGAAATACAATGTGCTTTTAACTTTTTATGAAAAATAATGTTCAGTCCCATGTTGCTGAACATAGTTCTATTTTTGCCAAATACATCTTCTACTTCAAATTACGGCCAGAATTCTTTATTTAAATTCCACTTCTAGTCTTTGTTTTTGAATCTGTTATTTTTGTTGTCATCTCCTGATTGCTATCCTGTGAAGCTACTACTTCTTTCCCACTGTCCCCTGACACCTTGGTTTCCCTTGCGCTGTCCCCTGAAGCCTGGTTTGCCTTCCCGCTGTCCTTGGAAGTTGCAATATCCTTCCCATGGTCCTTCTAGCTCTGGTTGCTCCATAGCCACAGAAAACTGCCAGCATCATGAATCATGCCACTTTTCCTGTACTTCTGTTACTGATGCAGTTGGGACATCAAAGCAAACATCCTGCTTTCCTTTGAGAAAGACCACTCCCTTCACTTTTTTTCAGACAACCATAGACAAATATAAATTAATGAGTATGACTGTTTTCCAGCAATATCTGTTTATTAAAATGTGTGGTATATTGAATTTTACCTGAAGCATATTGTTTGATGACCCCTGATCATCAGCAAAGTTTTCTGCCAATTATCTCCTGGAACAAGTTTGAGTTCACCAACGTACACACAGCTTAGGCATCTAGCGTCATATATCTCATTTAAGCGATCACATTATTTTGTTCCTTTCATAATCCTTAACAGATAGGTTTCTGATCTTTTCATTAAGTTTAGTAAAATGGGAAGTGAGGTGATGTGAGTAAGAATGTTATACCTGGAGTGAAAAAGAACTACGTCTATTTGAATGTTTTCAAGTGACCAGTAAATGGAGAAGGAAAAGTGTCTCTGCAGCCTTGAGTTATATTTTCACTATATAATCACAGTAACATAAAAGAAGAATTGATTATCATATCTTCTAGAGAGTGTGCAAAATTGAGATATAAAGTTCACCATTACTCATTTTATTAATATTTATAAAATGAAGTTTTATATTTTTGCCATTCTATCTCTGTTATAATTGCTTCTAAGTGTGCCTTTAGGTACTTTAAGGTGAAGTTTGAATTTGATTGAGGAAAGGGATAATAGGAGTAAGACTTAGAAGGAAGCAAAAAGAATGAATTAAACTTATCTTTTAGGCATTATGTGCTAAATATTCCATTGGAATACTTCAAATGCTAGTGATGCTAGTCGTAATATAGTTTCTGAGAGAACTCATGTTATAAGACTGATGGTTAATTTTATTACAGAAATTTGAATCACATAATCATATAGGGAGTTTCCACCTCTGAATGTTTCACACCCTGGGATGTTCTTCCCAACCCAGTGGAGAAAAAAAAGATGCCTGTGGTACATGATCATGGCTGTGGAAAGGTTCTAATCATAGGTATGAGAATAGGTTGATGTCTGAGTAAATCCCTGGAACCGTCAATGTGTCTCCTCACTGACTTCAGTGGGAACTTACGAATAAGGATGACATACTGGCATTACGAATAGTTCAGAGCAAAAGAAAGTCCTCAAATTATTCTTCTTGTTTTTCCAATTCAGTGTTTTTTTTAACTACTTGAGTCATTGCTTTGTCCAAATTTGAGGAAAAGAAAAGAAAGCAAATTGCTTAAAATTTAAATTTTCTTTACATTAAGCATTTTAAAGTCTAGGTTTACAAAATTTTAGGAAGTAGAAGGGGCCTTACAGGCCAATCCCCTGACCCTCACTTCAAAGATAGGAACCTCTTAAATCTTGACAAATAATGGCTAACTTCCATGTGAAAAATGCCAGGCAAAGAACTCATCCTATAACTATGCCCACTGGGATTTTTCTCACTGTTAGAAATTTCCCTTTTGTTCTTATCCTAAATCTACTTGACTGTAGGGTCCTCCTCTTGTTTGTAACCACTCCCCACCTCAAACCATATGCAGTGTCTCGTGTCTCTTTTAAATGAGAGCTCATACATTAATTGAAGAGAGATACACATACTCTCTATATGCTTCCAGGTAAATTTTCCTCCTTGTTCTTCATGTTAGGTGGTTTGCACCTGTCACCCACCAAGCTCTCTGCACAAGGAGTACTTCCCATTCATCAAGGTTATCCTTAAAGTGAAAGCCTCAAAGCTGGAATGAATACTTCTGATGGATTCTGATCCATGAGAAACACAAGGAATGATTTTTTTCTGACCAGACATTCTTTTTATAAAGAATTATGCAGCTCACTAAAATGCCATATTTTCAAAGAATGGAGATCTAGATGATATCATTGTTTCTAATTCAACTTTTAAATTAATTTTGTGTAAGTCAGTTGCATAGAATTACATGAATTAACCCCTCCGGTTCATAGGACCTTATTATAATTACAAGTGTGTATTGTTCTTCTGTCTGCAAGTACTTTTAATACGTGTGTGTGGTATTGTGTATGTATTCCCCCACTTTTTCTAACTCAATACTGAACTTGTTTTAGGATATCTAGGTGGGTAGGTGGATATTTCATTTGCAGCTCCTAACTACTTCTAGAATTTTGGGTTGTGCATTCATCTGAATTATCCTGCCTGCTGTCCCAGTGATAGATAGGTGACTGTCGCTAGGACCCAGGCACAAGTAACAGTGTGAAGAACTTCCTCAGTGCGGTGTAAGTACCTGAGAATTGCTGGACTGGAGGGCCTAAATATGCTAATTTAGAGTAAACAATGCCAGATTGCTCCTCGGAATGACTACAAGATTCTACTTTCATCTTCCTGAGGATCTCTATAACCCCACATTCTCACTAACATTTGGTATTTTCCAGGTTTCTAAGCTTTGCTGCTTAAAGAGAGAGCTTGCTGATACTCACTGGTGTTAATTTTCTTTTTCTTTTTACTAAAGAATTTGAGCATCTTCCTATGTTCATTAGTTGTGTGTTTTTTTTTTTTTACTTTCCTTCTCTGTCAACTACTTTTTCATTTCCTTTGTATTTATTTTTCCATTGGCAACACTTTTTTTTGATAGCTTAGAGAAAGTCTTAAAATATTTTGAATAATGACTGTTTTTAAACATTGCAAATATCTTCCCTCAGCATTAGTGTACCTCTTTTTATTTTTGTCTATTCATTAAGCTGTGGTTTTTCCAGTAGTCATGTATGGATGTGAGAGTTGGACTATAAAGAAAGCTAAGCGCCAAAGAACTTGTGCTTTTGAACTGTGGTGTTGGAGAAGACTCTTGAGAGTCCCTTAGACAGCAAGGAGATCCAACCAGTCCACCCTAAAGGAAATCAGTCCTGAATATTCATTGGAAGGACTGATGTTGAAGCTGAAACTCTAATACTTTGGCCACCTGATGCGAAGAGCTGACTCATTTGAAAAGACCCTGATGCTGGCAAAGATTGAAGCAGGAGGAGAAGGGGACAACAGAGGATGAGATGGTTGGATGGCATCACCGACTCAATGGACATGAGTTTGGGTAGGCTCCGGGAGTTGGTGATGGACAGGGAAGCCTGGCATGCTGCTGTCCATGGGGTTACGAAGAGTCAGATACAACTGAGAGACTGAACTGAATTATAAAATATAATTATAGAATTATAAAATTTGTTTTTTAAATTTTGTTTAAAATTTCTTTATCTGATTCATTCACAACATTTCCCTACATTTTCCCCATTAACTTGATAGATTTTTAATTCAATAAGGTCCAACTTTGTGTGTGCTGTTATTCAATTTTATTTTGCTTCACTGAGCGAGCCACTTTCCCCCACACAATTTAAGAACAAATCATCCTTTCTGTGTTGAGTTAAATCATTTATTTACTCCCCAGATAAGCATTTGTTTGTCTCTGAGAACTCTCTTTAGATCCATTGGTCCATTTGTCTGTTCTTGTGCAAATGCATGACTTTTATTATGATTACCTTGTAGTTTTCTCTTTGTATTTGTAAAGTCTCCCCTCATCTTATTTTTTTATATTTGTCAGACGTATATAGTAGTCTTTATTTCCTATGTAAAATGTAAGTATATTTGTCACAACATCTAGCTGAAAATGGGAATGGGATAGCATTAAATTTATCCATTAATTTGGAGGAATTGATATTTTTATAAAGTTAAATTTAGTACTATTTCAGAAAATAAAATTCCTCTCTATTTATCCATATCATGTTTATATCTTTGTTTTAAATTTTCTTTGAAATAATAATTAAATGCTAGTTTTAATCTACTTTCTAAATACTTGTATTCAAAGCTATGTTTTTTAATCAGTGTTCTTTTTTTCTTTTGGTTGTGTTTCACACATTTTGACATGTGCTCTTTTTATTATCATTTAATTGTAAATAGCATGGTACCTTATGCCTGAATAAAGCTTGTTTCTGTAAGCAGTTCACAGCCTTTCTGCACTTAAGAACACGAGACAGCACTTCAGTACTCTACTTGGGGGTCATTTTAAAAAGTAAAATCGCCAATAAAAAGCACGAAAGTACAACAGGGACAGTTGTTTACAGTGTGGAAGCTAGAACAAGAAAACAGAACATTGCCTTTCAGCCTCAGCCCATCAGTAAACACGCACTTTTCACCACTTGACGCATGACCACAAATGACTGTGAGCATGCTGCAAGTATTGATTTGGAGGATTACAAATAAATTTTAGTAAGTAGGGAAATGTGCAGACATAGAATCCATAAACAAATAGTGAGGGGCGACTGTTTATACAAATTGCCCGTAGAAATACATTTCTCTCTCTCGCTCTCTGCCTTCCCACACCCCCTAAAATTATGATTCTCTTTCACATCTGTAATTTCCCCAAGTTATTTTGGGGGATGAGTGTTGAGGGTTGGGCAGCAGAAGCCAACAGACCATGTTAGATGAAGTGACTAGTACCTCAGTTAAGTCAGTAAAAAGTCATCAAGGCAGATGACCCTGTTTAGCTGTGGAGATCTCTAGGTTAAGGACTTAACAGCAGTGACTTGAGGTAGGCAGGCATAAGACAGAGAAGTTAAGGTAGTCTTGGAACTAGCCAGGGGACCACTGACCAGAGATCATCAGATAAGCAGTCAAGATGAGAAAGTGGTCATGACAGGAAGAAAAGAGAAGGGGAGAAGCCGGATGCCTCAGTACAGTCTGTGAACAGAAATCAGAATCTCATAGGAGGAATCCCAAACTACTCCATGATCTCAAACATCAACTGGGATTGCTCTGGGAGTGTGCATAGAGGAGGGCTGCATTTGATCAGTGCTTACTTCCTGGCCTCGGAAACAATTGTGCCTGTGGCTTTCCTTACCACTGTACTTCAGTGACTCACAGTGGTTGGTGGTGGTGTTATTTATGAATTGTTTGTACCTAGTGTCGATGACAATGCTTCTTCCTCTAACCCAGTCTAATTCAGTCTGAATTCTACCAAGGTCACAAGGCCTGAGTTAGTAAGTTCTCCTAAGAGGGCTTACCTGGAGGAGGGCATGGCAACCCACTCCAGGATTCTTGCCTGGAGAATCCCCATGGACAGAGGAGCCTGGCGGACTACAGTCTATGGGGTCGCAGAGAGTGGGACACCACTGAGTGCCTAAGCACAGCGCAAGAGGGCTAAGACCTATGCTAGAGAATCCTAGTACCCGACCTGGGATCAGATAATCTCTCCATAATATCTCTGTGTTAAATTGCTTCAGTCATATCTGACTCTTCGTGACCCCATGGACTATAGCCTGCCAGGTTGGGAAGATCCCTGGGTCGCAAGATCTGCCAGAGAAGTGATAGTCTACCCACTCCAGTATCCTTGGGCTTCTCTGGTGGCTCAGTTGGTTAAGAATCCACCTACAATGCGGGAGACCTGGGTTCGAACCCTGGGTTGGGAAGATCCCCTGGAGAATGGAAAGGCTACCCACTCTAGTATTCTGGCCTGGAGAAGTCCATGATGTTGCCAAGAGTTGGACAGGACTGAGCGACTTTCACTTTCATAATGTACCTCTTGTTTACCAAAATGCTTTTAGCCCGCTATATTATCCATATACTTTCTCTTTCATTGAAAGCAAATACAAACATATCTGCTGCAATGCCATTATTTCGACCATTTTTTCCTTCAAGGTAGCTATTGGTAATTTTAATTATTTGGATAACTAACATCGAGCATAAATTTGTATAAATTATTACAACAGCCACCCATGGATAACCCAATATTTTTCTTTAGTTAGCTATTTTTTCTCTTAGAAACACAGCCTTCATTTAGCATAATTGAAATGTGTGTGGAATAAGAATTTGACTGTTTTAGCAGTCTGCTTTATTAGACTTGTCCACCCAAAATATTTCCAACCAAAATACTACTGTTTTGAAGAGACTTATGTTTCAACAATGAAAAAGATTTTGGAAAATTAATATAAGGATCTTCAAAATCATTGAAGTAATTGCTATTGGGTATCCGGGTTCAATTCCAGGTAGTTTCAATTTTAGTCATTTCTGCCACACTGAAAATCCATTTTTCATCTTACCACACTTTGTACAATTTAGTGAAACTTAAATGCTTTGAGGGTGGACTATATCCATGGTTATCTTTTCAAATGCATCTGTAATTGCCACACGGAAGGATATTGTGATCTGAATATTGCCTTTAAAACTAGGAAAATGTTGCAACCACAAATTTAGGTGGCAATGGAATGACTTGAGTTACCAAACAAGGATGAAAGACCACTGAAGACAGAGCAGGTTTTCTCTGAAATATTTTGGATGGAATTGTTTGAATGAAGGACCTTTTTTGCCTGAGCAATGGATACACTATGTCTCACATTCCTGTCGGTTGTTTTCTCTAGTATTTCTTGCTCCATTTCAAAGCCATTTTTAAGGACTATGTGAAAAGAGGTTAACTTTAACTTTTATGGTGGAAAAAAATACTTTTCATCTCTGCAACAAATTGAGCTTTTGTATTTATTTTTCAGTGCAAGAAATCATGATAATTTGGATTCTGAATTCATGGAATTGGATTTAGAAAACAATTTAGTTTTGGAACTTCTAGCAGTAGAATCAACTGGGAGGACCCAATTTTATCCAATTTGTAGCTTGATTTCATCCAGCAAGATATAGTTAAGCATAAAGACCTAAAAGTGGTAGGTGTTGTATTGAAATAGCATCACACTTCGGATGCAGTGAGGCATACAGTAATGCTGAATGCTCTACATTCCCTAACACGACATTATTCCAGCATGATACACAATCCAAAGCATTTCAATTACAGCTGTGACCTCAAATTAGATTTTAAAACATGTATATATGTATATGCATTTACAATTTTTCCCTTCATTTTATCCCCTAATAGTTTAGAAATGCAAATGCTGGTGGCTTCTGAAAATAACTCTTGTTCATCCAGAATACCATCCTTCCCCTCAACTGACTTTTCTTTGGACAAAGTCTGGTCTCTTCAGGGATGGGCAGGACAAAACTAGGCTTTTTTAAGAGGAGGAAGTTATGGGCTAAGGAGCCCCTGCTTCTGTTACAGTGAAGTTTTACTATTTACCTGAGAAGATTAAATTGCTCTCCCATTGAGTTGCAGGAGTTTTTTTTCCCATTATAAATTAAAAGCAAGTCTAAAATAAGGTTTTTAAAGGAACAGTGACAGAACCAGCTGGGCTGATAAAAAAAAAGTCCTCCTTCCTCTCCTGTGTCAAGATTAAGTCACAGGGGGCTCTTCATTGCCTCCAGGCTGCAATTCTGAGCAACAAGAGCTCAGAGTGGCATCTTAACATTTTCTCTGGGCTTGTGGAAGCAGTTCCTTCCCCTCAGAAAGTGCTGCACATCACTGGGGGCCCCAGGAGGGAGAGACCCTCCCCACCTTCATTTGCTGCATCCGCACAGCACCAGGCCACAAAAGACTTGGATTGACATGCATATTGTCTAAATATGCCCGATGTGCGAGCGTTTCATCTGTGCTGTATGTCCCACAGCTTCCTGCCTCCCTTAGAAGATTATATAATCACTTATCTTTTCTATTTTTAAAGCAGATTAATTTGATTTAGTGGAAGGGAGACAAGGGAGAAAAGAAAGGGATAATGGGAGAAAGCCAATATTATTTCTTTCAAAGCAGTTTGGTTCAGAGTCATTTTAATAGGTCTGGAAAATTAGAATTGGAGAAAGAAAATCAATTGTGATGCTATATTCTAGTTTGGAAGGGAACATAAATCCGCACTGGCACCGACTTCCTAGGGCTGGATAATTAGGACTGCTTTGTTCTCACGTGGGAGAGACAGGGGACTCATTGGTTTCTTACATCTATTATTATTATTAACAAACTTGTGAATACCAGAAATTCTCTTAGGAATACGAGATAAGGGATGGACACGTCTGTCATGGGAAATAAGGGTGCACAGCATGTCTTTCTCCTGTCCTTATGGGAAAGGCCTCTGTCCTCATCATGAGCATCTCATGGGCCTTTCCCATTCCTCTCCCACTTGTTGAACATCAGGTTAACTCCCTCAATCTCACTTTTTTCTCCCCCTCCCATCTCTTTTATCCATGAATATTTCAGAAGATTTTACCCTCAAAAATTACTCTGAAATTATAAAATAAATGCAATCTATGTCTTGGAGTTTTATGCAATTTAAAGCTTTAGAAAATTTAAAATTTTAAGTAGACTCTTTTCTGTCCCTTTTTATCTATTTTGCTTTGACAATTTCAGAACAAAAACGAAGTTCATGTGGCTGAGGATACAGATAACATATTCATGGAGGGAAGAAATTTTAACCAGTCATGGTGAGAGTTATATTCTAGGAGGAAATACATTATTTCCTATACATTATTACATTCTGTGAAGTTGGTCGAGGTGATTTTGAAACAAAAATGTGAGAAAGAGTGTTGGTATAATAAGAATAAATGAAGAAGTACTAGAATTGCCCTCTTGGAATGGATAAAAAGGAAAATGATAAGAATACCTGTATAATTTCTTAGAAGATATACCTGTCAGGAAGGCAAATACTTGGTTATGAGAATCAAAGAGGAGAAAAGAGATTGCATAAAATACTGTGGGAAGCTGAAAATAAGTTCAGAAAGTGTCAAAGACAAATTACACTGTACAGAATGAAATGGAGAAGGATCACTTTACTTAAGACTGTGGCAATAGGGGAGAGAGACTGGACTCGAGTGAAAGGTGGGAGAGTTTTTCAGTCCTGAAGTGAGTTGGTGAAAAAAGAACTGGGGGAAGCTAGCGGGAATTTGGTAAAAGTGATTAGACCATTTGTGTTTGCTAATTGTTGCTCATGAAAGTAGGCTCCTACCCTTTCACAGATAATATAACAATACTGTGTAAATGTAATAGCTAATTATTGTTTTTGTTATTATTATTTCTATTAATTATTTAGGAGGAGAAAATTAAGGCTAGTAAGGTATATGGTCTAAAAGATCAGAATGTATCATTTGTAAATGATCTTTTAAGAGAAAAGTAGATATTAAAGATCAATAAAAACTTTATTAAGATGATTTAAGGGCTTCCCTAGTGCCTCAGGGGTAAAGAATTCACCTGCCAACGAGAGAGATCCGGGTTTGATCCCTAATCCAAGAAGATCCCAAGGCCGGTGAGCAACTAAGCCTGTGCTCTAGAGCCCTGGAGCCGTAACTACTGAGTCTGTACGCTGGAACTACTGAAGCCCGTGCGCCCTAGAACATGTGCTGAGCAACCAGAGAAGCACCCACTAGATGAGAAGCCCACACACCACACACCACACTAGAGATTATCTCCTGCTCTCTGCATCTAGAGAAAAGCCCACACAGCAACGAAGACACAACACAGCCAGAGATAAATATTTTTTTTTTTTTTTTTTAGAAAAGGTAATTTAAGCCATTAGGAGATATTTTGTATAATCAAACAATGTTCTGGGACCAATGTTTGCTTTACATCTTCAAATTTTCAACTAATGAGTATCTACTGTGTGTGAGTCTGAGTGTTAGTTGCTCAGTTATGTCCAACTCTTTGTGAACCTATGGACTGTAGCCCACCAGGCCCCTCTGTCCATAGAATTCCCCAGGCAAGAAAACTGGATTGGGTTGCCATTCCCTTCGCCAGGGGATCTTGCCAACCCAGGGACTGAACCTGAGTCTCCTGCGCTGCAGGCAAATTCTTTACCATCTGAACCATCAAGGAAGCCCCTCTTGTGTATGTGAAAGTGGAAATGTTAGTCATCAGTGGTGTCCAGCTCTTTGCAATCCCGTGGACTGTAGCCCACTAGGCTCCTCTGTCCATGAAATTCTCCAGGCAAGGGTACTGGAGAGTTTTGCCATTCTCTTTTCCAGGGGATCTTTCCCACCCAGGAATCAAACCCAGGTATACCGCATTGTAGGCAGATTCTTTACCATCTGAGCCACCAGGGAAACCCCCTACTGTGTATATCCAGATACAAAAATGCAAAAATCAAGGTTTAGTTTCTGTTTTCAAGGAGTTCAGAGGGGAAATAAGAGGATAGTTACAATCCAACATTTCAAAGTCAATGATAGAAATATTCATATAGTATTTTATTCTATTCAGTTTAGTTCAGTCGCTCAGTCATGTCCAACTCTTTGCGACCCCATGAATTGCAGCACGCCAGGCTTCCCTGTCCATCACCAACTCCTTGTCCATTGAGTCGGTGATGCCATCCAGCCATCTCATCCTCTGTCATCCTCTTCTCTTCCTGCCCCCAATCCCTCCTAGCATCAGAGTCTTTTCCAATGAGTCAACTCTTTGTATGAGGTTCTATTAGTTGATGGGAAATAAATTTTCCTGGAAATTTTCTGGGTGATGGGCTCTACTTGGTAGTAGATTTATATAATGAGAAGATCACAGAACTCCTGAATAATCTGTAGGAGCTTGAAGGCTGGATTCCATCTTGGATCCCATACATCCAATCGGAAATGCTGTTTCTTGTACCAACATTTGGTTAATGAGCTATCTTCATCCCTACAAAGAACATGGTCACATTTTACTAGGGGAACTATTAAGAGGACAGAAATAGTAAGCCCTTTATTTCAGTGCAATATTCCTCAATATTCCAATGAAAAGTGGAAAATAAGAGATTTTTTATTACTGCATTGGAAGCAGACCTACAGGCACCCAGAGCAAAAACCCTCTGAACATAAAAATGGTGGAAAGTCTTAGGGAATGAGGGAGTAGGAAAGGGAGTCAGAAGTGGACACTCCCAGTCTCAGTGGTGACATTAATAAATATTCCCTCTGACCGAGCCAGTGTTCCCTTTGATTAAGCCAATGGCACTGAAAACATTTCCTGGAAAAGAGCCACGACTTTTTCTTCTGGTTTCATGGTATTAAGAATGAGAGGATCCACTGACTGTTTATTGTTTGCTGTATTTCTGAATGAATGCAAGGGCATTCATCCTTTCAGTTACATGTGGAATAGGCTTTTCTTCCCTCATGAGCTGCAGAAGGAAGAATGGTGTTCACTAAAGAAACACATGCCCATGGCTAGTCATCTGACACCACTCAATAATCAAAGGACATACAGACCTCCCTGCCTCCAGTGTTCCTGAGCCTTTGCAACTAGACACTGAAGAAAAAGGTCACAGATAATCCAAAAGAGGCAAAGAAGAGGCTCTATCAATCAGAGATTATGCACAGGAGATCCTGTACCCCTGCCTGCAGACTGCGTCTAAGCAAGCTTGGAGCCACCCAACACTTAGCCCAAGCTATCTAATCAGCAATGGCCTTGCTAACTCACTTATTCCTACCAACACCACCATCAGTCCTGATTACCTCTGTCACATTGACTGATGGGCAATCTATCACTAATATGGCCAAGGGGACGGATTAGCTGTACTTGATTATCTGCATAGGGAAATAATCTGCCTTTTGTAGTCTTTCAGGCTAAATTTTCTTGCACCAAGGAACTTGGCTTTGAGTCTCTATTCTCTTATAAAAATAGTTTATATTTTTTCTCAGATCAGAGAACTCTGCAGATTAAATGTCAAAATGCTTTCATTTACCTACCCTTTGTATGATTTTGGCTTCATGCACCTATCAAAAGCATCCGAAAGGGAAAAAAACAAACAAACATACAACTTGGAGAATGGAAAGGCAGAAAAACCTAAGAGAAAGGATCTCTTTTCCTGAAATATGCAAGTCTCTAAAGTCTGTGCTTTAGCTTAACTCTTGGCTAACAAATACTCTCTCTACATCCAAACTAGCTCTGCCAGATCATTAATTGTAAAATACTGAAGCAACCTTCAGCCATAAAAGAGGCTCTAAAGAATATCTTTGAAGAGAATGTAAGGGGGAGGGTTTGCCTTACTCTTGCCAAAATATCCAACTCTTGCATTTTCCTTACATCAGAAGCCAAACCTACAAGCTTTCTCTAAGGCACCAACATTTGATGCAGTGTGAAAGGATACTTATGGATGGAAAATTCCAATTTCAAGGACCTAGGTAACATTACTTTAGTTTCATAAACCCGTAAGTCTGGATGCTTCACACAGTGGGAATAAAGTTATCTTCCCTGACTTGCCCTTCTTTCTTTAGTATAAGTTAGTGTACAAGGGAAGGGTTACACATTCTGTCTCTCTCTCTCTCTCCCCCTCTCTCTCTCTGCAGGGTTAATGAGGTCTCTGGAATGCAGAAGACATAAGTGCCAGACATAGCCAAGGAAGGCTGGAGAGCACTTTATCCCAGTTTTCTCCAAGGTGTCACCTTGATTATCTTTTACTTTTCATTAAAGCTGCTACTAAACCCCTGAAATCCCTCTCAATATTTAATCAGAAAGGAGCTAGATAAACAGGCAAACTAGGAGTGGGGTTCAAAGCAAACACTCTTTTCTGGGTCTGGGAAATGTTACTCCCTGGGGTGTTGGGGGATATTCAAGCTGATTAGTTATATAAACTTTGAAGAAACCAATGAGTTTTGCTCCCTTCAAATACGTTCTAGTTATCAATAGTTTTCCTTTCCTTGAACATAGGTGCTTGCTGCTTATTCTTATCAGTGTGTAGAATGTTTTCCAAGAAGGTATTTCAGGTATCTTTAAATCAATATATAATAAACAACATGATACAGTTTGTATTCCACATTTGGAACAAATAAAGTATAATTATTTTCTTGGGTTTCCCAGGTGGCACTAGTGGTAAAGAAAACACCTGCCAATGCAGGGGACACAAGACATTCTGCTTCAATCCATCGGCCAGGAAGAATGGCACCCCACTCCAGGATTCTTGCCTGGAAAATTTCATACATAGAGGAACCTTGCCAGCTACAGTACCTAGGGTCACAAAGAGCCAGGCATGACTGAGTAACTGAGCACACAATTCTTTTCATAGCTTTCTGGAAAGGTAGTATTGTGTTGATATGCAAAGGCAAATTATTCCTGAACTATTTGTTTGAAAAGAAAGTGACTTTCCACAATGAGATGATCACTTTGGATTAATTGCTAGGGTACCTTTAATACTGGTTCGGCATCATTCACTAAGAGATGAATCTTCTAGTCCATATTTGTAAATAGCTTATTGAAATAGTTTTAGCTTGTTCAATAATATAAGCTGTTATTTCTTTCTTCACCTCAAATAGAATGGAGAAAAGCTTTAGGCTGCTCTGTTAACATGGTAAGTAAGTAAATGAAAGTCATTCAGCTGTGTCCCAGTCTTTGCGACCCCATGGACTATAGAGTCTATGGAATCTCTGGGCCAGAATATTGGAATGGGTAGCCGTTCCCTTCTCCAGGAGATCTTCCCAACCCAAGGATTGAACCCAGGTTCCCCGCATTGCAGGCAGATTCTGTACCAGCTAAGCCACAAGGGAAGCCCAAGAATACTGGAGGGGGTAGCCTATCCCTTCTCCAGCGGATCTTCCCAACCCAGGAATCGAACTGGGGTCTCCTGCACTGCAAGTGGATTCTTTACCAACTGAGCTATCAAAGATGAAAATAAAACAAGAAACTTTCCAAATGATAAGAGGTTGTAAATAAGAATTTATCTCTGATAGACTAAATAGAAATGTCATGGGGCAGAGCCTACTGCACAAGCTAAAATTAAACATAGTAACCCCTGTAATGTTAGCCCCATAAGTCTTCCTCTGGAGAAGTGAAGGGAGTTATATACTTTCTAAAAGTTAGGAATTCCAATAGTTTATTTGTGTGCTTAAGTTGTAAATAACAACCTCTAATTACTATCTCACATGAAAGGTTGAGCCACCTCCTGCTGGATTATACTATGGGTCATAACAACCTCAGCAATTCTATCTTAAGTAACAAGCTCTGATAGGAAATGTCCACAAAATTAATTACATCAGGGAAAATAATAATGTAAGAAATATACACATTAAGCCTCCCTTAAAAATGAAAAGGGCTGAAAATCTAGTAACTATTTTGGCAAGTGCACACACACAAAAAAGAAATCAATAGTTATAGGGAGGGCTAATATTGATAAGATTGTATTCATCATTGTTGTTTTTCAACACTTGAACTTGTGTAGGATGCCTAAGCAAGAGCAATTGCAGTGTGAAAGAGGTTATGATATGTTGACGACACAAATAGGATGATTTAGAACATTGTAAACCACCTGACTGCTGCTTTCAAGTTAGTTGATGTGAGATCTGCTGGTATTGATACTCCCTGAATTTCCATCTGCCTTGCAAACTGTAGCAAAGCAGTTCTTTTTTTCCCAGTAACTTCTCTTCTTTTCAGATGAATAATCTGAGAAAACAAGGTTTGGAACAAAGAACATGCTTATTAACAAAAAGGAAAAAGAGTGACTATTTCCATTAAATATTGTTTATCTCTGCTGTGTCTTCACAATGGTATTATAAGGATGCTTGCAATTGTTGCTTTAACTCACGAGATGAGTGTCTATATATAAGAATGAATCATCAGCATTTGTGAAAGACCAGTTTAAAATCTGTTATTTATTTTGGATTAAATGATTTTTTTGTGACAAAGATGCATTTTCAGAATCATTCCAGAGCATTGACATTTTTTGGTTGAAGTTTGGTGAGAGACCACATAAAATATCTTTATCATCTAGCCATTAGTCAGACAATTACCTAGCTAATTGGTTAATTGGTTACAGTGAAATAAAATAACCAGTTCACTCTAAATCTAAAATATAGTTATTTTGAATTTGCCTCCGGATTGAAAGGATTTGATGTTAATTGGTGGCTGTATCAGTGTGCTAGGTCTGTTATAACAAAATACCACAGAGAGAGTAGTTTAGACAACATGGTTGTTCCCTCACAGTTCTGAAAGCTGGAAGTTCAAGATCCAGGGATCAACAAGTCTGTGCTTATCTGAGGCCTGTCTTGGTGCTGGAGACGCTCTCCATGTGTCTGCATATGTCTTTTCCTCTGTGTCTACATCTAATCTCCTTTTCTCATAAAGACATCCTTCAGACTGGGTTAGGTCCCATGCTATGGACCCAATTTTAACTTCATTACCTTTTAAAAGGCTCTGTCTCCAAATTCAGCCACATTCTGAGGTACTGGACATTAAACCTTTAATACAGGCATCTTGGAGACTCACACTTTAGCCCTTCACAGCCCTCACGTTAGCATAACTCTTGACTTTTTTCCAGCTGTTGGTATTATGGACTTCACTTACACATATATCCATTAATATCAACATGCTAATAAATAATGAACACAAAACAAATAGTAGGAAGATGTAAGAGAACATTTATGTAACTTCTGGGTAAATTAGACTTTGAAACATTTACCCAATCTCTTAGAACTGCCTTAACCAACTATTTTATTACTTAGGTGCTTGTACAAATAGTTATTGTAAAATTAAGTTGACTTAAATTGATTTTATTTTGAAATTCTATTCTACATTTTGTAATAGTACTTGTGGTGATTAAAGGGCCTCTGGAGGATCTAAAAAAAAAAAAAAGCGTTGATACAACAAATTACTGTTTGAATTCAACTGAACTTTTTCTTCTTTTCTGAGAACAAAAATATAATTTGAAAGTATCGTCAGTGGAAGGACATATCTAGAAAATTTCAGAGCATGTATGTACCAATTCATGGTCTTATTGGAACTTCTAAAAAGTAACCAGTAACTGTCTTTGTGAAATTGTACATGTTTATTAATAAAGTTTTACTCATATTTAACAGTTGCCAAAGGCTTCTTCAGCTTCCCAAGCTCTCATCGATAACTGAAGTACATCAAGTCTAGGGTAAAATCTGGTATCTCCTTTATAACACATAGCCTAGCATGCCTATCCCATTTAGAAGGGAACATGAGAAAAATATAGACACACATTATGTCATCTGAAATTTCATCTAAAGGATTGCTTATTGCTAGTGATAAACAGCCTGCCTGCCTGCCAATGCAGGCAGATGTAAAAGATGTGGGTTTGATCACTGGGTTGGGAAGATGCACTCCAGTATTCTTGCCTGGAGAATCTCATGGACAGAGGAGGAGCCTGGTGGACTACAGTCTGTGAGTTACAAAGAGTGGGACACAGTGGAATGATGGAGCACAGAGCATAGGAGAAAGAAAAAATGTAGTTAACCAAAACCAGAAATAAAAGGACAGTGCTTTATGCAGGATGAAAGAGAAAGTCCCTCTCTTAGCTCTCACAGCTGCTATTCTACATGTGTCCATTGGTAAAAGGAGGGTGTCTCGGGGTTTCAACAGGCTGAATCGTACCACCTGCGAGACAGACACACTTGAATGCATATAGATAAGTATAGATTTCTGGAGGTGTTCAATGACTCTCGATGTGTGATCCCTCCTGCTTTTCCCTTTAGATCAAGTTCAAAACAGAGCATAAAGGTCTACAGGGAGATGGTTGGGTTATCAAAACTCACTTCTCAAAGCTGTAGATCAAGACTGTATGTTGGTGATTTTATGAAGATTAGTTGCTGTCAATTGCCACTCAAACTTTCCACTTCATAAGACTGAGAACAAGTATATTCATTTAAAATTTTACTTAGCTCAATATTTCATGGTAATTAAACTGTTGATTTTGATGTATAAAAATGACAAAAGTTTTAACCAACTATCTGATAGATTCGGTAAATGCTGATCATTTATTTTAATGACTTAAAATAATAGGTGTTTAATAAATTGGGTTGAATGGAAATAAATGAACATTTCACAATAAAATATTACC
Organism: Bos javanicus; assembly: GCF_032452875.1. Classification (NCBI taxonomy): domain Eukaryota; kingdom Metazoa; phylum Chordata; class Mammalia; order Artiodactyla; family Bovidae; genus Bos; species Bos javanicus. The sequence continues at coordinate 88,711,837 of NC_083874.1, read as the reverse complement.
TTTCCTTCAGCAGCAGTTTCCTACTCCTTAAGCCTGAGTTTTATAGGTACTTAAACCTGTTTTATTATTTGTTTCCTTTCAGTAACCTCTTACAGTTTTAAGATGAGGTGCTGCTATTTAACAGATGTAAATCCAGAAGACAGTAAAACACAGGTTTTGCAGTTGTAGTGACTGATTTGAAACTCACCTCCACCACTTAGTTTGACGATACTTTGGTGCTTCAGATTTTCCAAGGCTGTATAATGCAAGCGATAACAGTATTAGAGGATTAAAGGCATTAAAGTATACAAAGAACTTAGAACAATGTCTGGCACATTAAAGATGTTACCTCTGATGCACACCCCAATAGCGTGAAGCAGAACTCTTCTTGTATCCATAACTATCATCCCTACTCTTGACTAGGTGATTTCTTGACTGAATCTGGGGGAACTTAGGGTTTGAACTAAAAGAGAGAGCAAGAAACACAATTTTCATTGAAATAATCTAAGGCAAATTAGTCTTACACACTGCTGAGATACACCTAATGATTAGTCCCCAGGCTGATCCATCATCAGTAGTTTGTAGCGAGTTTGTTCCTTACCCTAGAGTAAAGCTGAAGGCACTTCTTTCTTTAACAAACTAGACATTAATTAAAGTAAGCAGGGGACTAGAGGGTATAATTGCTATTGCAAAGTATAATGAATGTTAGAAAAGCAATGAGCTTACTAATAAAATAATACAGTTCTTCTTCCTAAAATAAAATAGAAGAACATCTCTGTATGAAGAAATGTACTTAAAGTCATAGTAGGAAAGAAAAAGAACTAATGAAATCATGTTCTCTCTTTCTAGCTATTTGATGATCAAAATAGAGAAAACTTTAGAGCAAACCTTGTCTTATTTTCAGAAATTTGACAGGGTACCTCTCAGATTCACTTCAGTCGATACCTTGCTTTCTCTCCAAATTGTATAGCACTTGCATTGTTTGTTTTTTTTTTTTGGTCTCACTTCCAGGGTGTCCCATTGGCACTGCCCGCTTCTTAATTTCCTCTTTTTTCCCCAATATCAGTTCATTTGCCTATGCTCAAACTTTAAATATCAGTCTTGATTTATTCCTTAATCCTCATACGCAGTAAGTCACTAGTCATCTTGTCTGACACCATAATAGCTCTGAATGAATTTCTTTCTGTACATCCCTCTATATTGTGATGTTATAGTTAGAAATTTGTTCTCTAGAATTAAGTAATCTGTGGGTAGCGTCCAACTCTGGCATTTGATTTTAGGTCACTTCCTCATTTGTAAAAGCAGAATGAAAACAATTGTATCTCCACGAGTGATGATAAGTGTTAATGATTTTGTACACATACAGGACTTGATATGCTGCCTGCTTCAGAAGGCCTCAATACACGGTAGCTGTCATTGTTACTATTGTTGTTTCAATTGTCACCGCTCCAGTCAATTCTCTGCTGCTTCTTTTCTGAATCACAGCAGTATGCTCTCCACCTTCAGTCTCTCTCATCGCGAATTATCCTATGCAATATCATCAGATTAATCTTTTGACTCCATAATGCTTTCCAGGTGACTCTCTGTCTCCCAAAAGCCAAACTATGTGTCTTGACATAATCCTCTGCATTCTTCCTCCCCTCTGGAGCATGTTCTTACCCTATTCTTAAACTCTCGACCTGATGTCTTAATTGGTGTGTACACCATTTCCTGAATGTGCCAGATGTCTTCCTGCTTTTGTAAATTGTTTTTTTTTTTCTGTGATTTCTATTTGGATGATTTTTAGCCATTGGCAATTTATGGCATTTATTAATTCTTCAGGTGCTACATCAAGTAGCACATCTTTCATTGAACTGACTTTGGAATCAAAATCAGAAGTGGTCATTTGTGATCTTTCATTTGATCTTTTGGAACATTCTGTATGTCCCTTGGATTGCTTATCTTTTTCATTATGCATCATATACTGTAGTTGTGGTTATACTGGTTATTTTTTGTGACTCGAAAGTAAGCTTCAGATGGATGTATTCTCAGTTCCTAAATATTTTTTGACCACTAGATTGGTGATTCATAGACTGTAGGAGGGTACCAGTGATGGCATGAAAGATGGTTTTAGTACACAGTTAACATATTGAATAACATTGAATCACATAGTAAGAAATATTAATATATTACTTAAAAAATCCTTATGGTTACATTGAGAAAAAGTTCCTTATATGGTGGTATCCCTAAAACCTCTCTCAGTTCACTTCAGTTCAATGCAGTTGCTCAGTCATGTCCGAATCTTTGTGACCACATGAATCACAGCACGCCAGGCCTCCCTGTCCAACACCAACTCCCGGAGTTCACCCAGACTCATGTCCATCGAGTCAGTGATGCCATCCAGCCATCTCATCCTCTGTCATCCCCTTCTCCTCCTGCCCCCAATTCCTCCCAGCATCAGAGTCTTTTCTAATGAGTCAACTCTTCACATGAGGTGGCCAACGTACTGGAGTTTCAGGTTTAGCATCATTCCTTCCAAAGAAATCCCAGGGCTGATCTCCTTCAGAATGGACTCCTTGCAGTCCAAGGGACTCTCAAGAGTCTTCTCCAACACCACAGTTCAAAAGCATCAATTCTTCGGCACTCAGCCTTCTTCACAGTCCAACTCTCACATCCATACATGACCACAGGAAAAACCACAGCCTTGACTAGACAGACCTTTGTTGGCAAAGTAATGTCTCTGCTTTTGAATATGCTATCTAGGTTGGTCATAACTTTCCTTCCAAGGAGTAAGCGTCTTTTACTTTCATGGCTGCAGTCACCATCTGCAGTGATTTTGGAGCCCAAAAAGTAAAGTCTGACACTGTTTCCACTGTTTCCCCATCTATTTCCCATGAAGTGATGGGACCGGATGCCATGATCTTCGTTTTCTGAATGTTGAGCTTTAAGCCAACTTTTTCATTCTCTACTTTTACTTTCATCAAGAGGCTTTTGAGTTCCTCTTCACTTTCTGCCATTAGGGTGGTATCATCTGCATATCTGAGGTGATTGGTATTTCTCCTGGCAATCTTGATCCCAGCTTGTGTTTCTTCCAGTCCAGCGTTTCTCATTGATGTACTCTGCATATAAGTTAAATAAGCAGGGTGACAATATACAGCCTTGACGTACTCCTTTTCCTATTTGGAACCACTTTGTTGTTCCATGTCCAGTTCTAACTGTTGCTTCCTGACCTGCATACAAATTTCTCAAGAGGCAGATCAGGTGGTCTGGTATTCCCATCTCTTTCAGAATTTTCCACAGTTTATTGTGATCCACACAGTCAAAGGCTTTGGCGTAGTCAATAAAGCAGAAATAGATGCTTTTCTGGAACTCTCTTGCTTTTTCCATGATCCAGCAGATGTTGGCAATTTGATCTCTGGTTCCTCTGTCTTTTCTAAAACCAGCTTATCAGGAAGTTCATGGTTCACATATTGCTGAAGCCTGGCTCAGAGAATTTTGAGCATTACTTTACTAGCATGTGAGATGAGTGCAATCATGCGGTAGTTTGAGCATTCTTTGGCATTGCCTTTCTTTGGGATCGGGATGAAAACTGACCTTTTCCAGTCCTGTGGCCACTGCTGAGTTTTCCAAATTTGCTGGCATATTGAGTGCAGCACCTGAACAGCATCATCTTTCGGGATTTGAAATAGCTCAACTGGAATTCCATCACCTCCACTAGCTTTGTTCGTAGTGATGCTTTCTAATGCCCACTTGACTTCACATTCCAGGATGTCTGGCTCTAGGTCAGTGATCACACCATCGTGATTATCTGGGTCATGAACACCTTTTTTGTACAGTTCTTCTGTGTATTCTTGCCATCTCTTCTTAATATCTTCTGCTTCTGTTAGGTCCCTACCATTTCTGTCCTTTATCGAGCTCATCTTTGCGTGAAATGTTCCCTTGGTATCTCTAATTTTCTTGAAGTGATCTCTAGTCTTTCCCATTCTGTTGTTTTCCTCTATTTCTTTGCATTTATCGCTGAAGAAGGCTTTCTTATCTCTTCTTGCTATTCTTTGGAACTCTGCATTCAGTTGCTTATATATTTCCTTTTCTCCTTTGCTTCTCTCTTCTCTTCTTTTCACAGCTATTTGTAAGGCCTCCTCAGACAGCCATTTTGCTTTTTTTGCATTTCTTTTCCATGGGGATGGTCTTGATCCCTGTCTCCTGTACAATGTCATGAACCTCAGTCCACAGTTCATCAGGCACTCTATCTATCAGATCTAGGCCCTTAAATCTATTTCTCACTTCCACTGTATAATCATAAGGGATTTGATTTAGGTCATAGTTGAATGGTCTAGTGGTTTTCCCTACTTTCTTCAATTTAAGTATGAATTTGGCAATAAGGAGTTCATGATCTGAGCCACAGTCAGCTACTGGTCTTGTTTTTGCTGACTGATAGAGCTTCTCCATCTTTGGCTGCAAAGGATATAATCAATCTGATTTCAGTGTTGACCATCTGGTGATGTGCATGTGTAGAGTCTTCTCTTGTGTTGTTGGAAGAGGGTGTTTGTTGTGACCAGTGCATATTCTTGGCAAAACTCCATTAGTCTTTGCCCTGCTTCATTTCGTATTCCAAGGCCAAATTTGCCTGTTATTCCAGGTGTTTCTTGACTTCCTACTTTTGCATTCCAGTCCCCTGTAATGAAAAGGACATCTCTAGTTCAGTATTAAATTTTTAAATAGAATTGGATGTTTCAGAATCTTCAGAAATCAGCCATGTCTAATGAGCAGTTCAACAGTTTTGTTTTCATTATATACATTTTTCTACTTAATAAACCATACTGACTAAATTACAGTATAACTAATGTGGGGATTTGGCACAGTAACCAAAGGCAATCTAGCAATGTCTAAATGTTGCCATGTAACTTTATCAGAGTGCTCTGCTCTGGTGAACCCTGAGCAGGTATTTGGGGATTCTCCCATTCCATGTGCTTCAGAAGAGAGTTCTTATAAAGGCAGGAATGGGGAGGCACTAATCCCTCTTTCATTACCAGCAGAAATAATCCAATAGTCTTCACCATTATCTTTTTCATCAATTGAAGTTTCCAGACTAGTCTTCACACCACTCTTTACATGGAGATTGAATCCTTTTAGCCGCTTCTACATAAAAAGCTATGTCACTGCAATGCATTGTGAGACAGTCTTAAATTGATGTCAGAATTCTCAGGATTTTCTTGATGCTGCTTGCACAAACCCTGAGAATGACTGAAGGAATCTTATCTTCCTTTGCAGGGAGTTGAATGTAATGAGGTTGTTTGACACCAAAAAGAAGATTGTTATTTCTAAGGACTGAATTGTGTTCCCCCAAAATTCAGATGTTGAGCTCTCACTGTCAGTATCATGGTGTTCGGTTCAGATGAGGCCATGAAGTTTGGGCTCTCATGATGGGATTAGTGGCCTAATAAGAAGAGTCAATAAAAGTCATTAAGAAAGGCAATGCCAAAGAATGCTCAAACTACCTCCCAATTGCACTCATCTCACACACTAGCAAAGTAATGCTCAAAATTCTCCTAGCTAAGCTTCACCAGTATGTGAATCATGAACTTCCAGATTTTCAAGCTGGATTTAGAAAAGGCAGAGGAACCAGAGATCAAATTGCCAACATCCACTGGATCATTGAAAAAGCAAGAGAGTTCCAGAAAAACATCTACTTCTACTTTAGTGAATATGCCAAAGCCTTTGACTGTGTGGATCACAACAATCTGTGGAAAATTCTTAAAAAGATGGAAATACCAGATCACCTGACCTACCTCCTGAGAAATCTATATTCAGGTTAAGAAGCAACAGTTAGAATTGGACATGGAACAATAGACTGGTTCCAAATCGGGAAAGGAGTATATTAAGGCTGTATTTTGTCACCCTGCTTATTTAACTTATATGCAGAGTACATCATGTGAAATGTTGGGCTGGATGAAGCACAAGCTGGAATCAAGGTTGCCGGGAGAAATATTAATAACCTCAGATATGCAGATGACACCACACTTATGGCGGAAAGCTAAGAGAAACTAAAGAGCCTCTTCATGAAAGTGAAAGAGGAGAGTGAAAATGTTGGCCTAAAACTCAAAATCCAGAAAACTAAGATCATGGCCTCTGGTCCCATCACTTCATGGCAACTGGATGGGGAAACAATGAAAACAGTGACAGACTATCTTTTGTGGGGCTCCATAATTACTGCTTCCCTGGTGGCTCAGATGGTAAAGCGCCTCCCTACAGTGCAGGAGACCTGGGTTCAATCCCTGGGTCAGGAAGATCCTCTAGAGAAGGAAATGGCAACCCACTCCAGTACTCTTGCCTGGAAAATCCCATGGACAGAAGAGCGTAGTAGGCTACAGTCCATGGGGTCGCAAAGAGTCAGACACGACTGAGCGACTTCACTTCATAATTACTGCAGATGGTGACTGCAGCCATGAAATTAAAAGACACCTGCTCCTTGGAAGAAAATCTATGACCAACCTGGACAGCATATTAAAAAGCAGAGACATTACTTTACTAAAAAATGTCCATCTAGTCAAAGCTATGGTTTTTCCAGTAGTCATGTATGGATGTGAGAGTTGGACTATAAAGAAAGCTGATCACAGAAGAATTGATGCTTTGAACTGTGGTGTTGGAGAAGACTCTTGAGAGTCTCTTGGAGTGCAAGGAGATCCAACCAGTCCATTGTAAAGGAGATCAGTCCTGGGAGTTCATTGGAAAGATCAGTTCTGAAGCTGAAACTCCAATACTTTGGCCACCTGATGTGAAGGACTGACTCATTTGAAAAGACCCTGATGCTGGGAAAGATTGAAGATGGGAGGAGAAGGGGATAACAAAGGATGAGATGGTTGAGTGGCATCACTGACTCAATGGAAATAAGTTTGAGTATACTCTGGGAGTGGATGATGGACAGGGAAGCCTGGCCTGCTGCAGTCCACGGCATCACAGAGTCAGACATGACTGAGTGACTGAATTGAACTAAAGAAAGGTCATCAGAGAGTTTGCTTTCATTTACCATGTGAGGGCACAGGGAGAAGATGACCCTCTGCAAACCAGGAATGGCATCCTTGCCAGAACCCAGTCATGCTGGCACCTTGATTTCAGAATTTCAACTGGAAGAACTTTAAGAAAATTAGTAAATTTCCATCGTTAAAGTCACTCAGTCTACGATTTTTTATTTTGACCAACTGACCAGATTTATTCAGTTCAGTTCAGTTCAGTTCAGCCGCTCAGTCGTGTCCAACTCTGCGACCCCATGAATCGCAGCACGCCAGGCCTCCCTGTCCAACACCAACTCCCGGAGTTCACTCAGACTCACGTCCATCAAGTCAGTGATGTCATCTAGCCATCTTATCCTCTGTCGTCCCCTTCTCCTCCTGCCCCCAATTCCTCCCAGCATCAGAGTCTTTTCTAATGAGTCAACTCTTCGCATGAGGTGGCCAAAGTACTGGAGTTTCAGGTTTAGCATCATTCCTTCCAAAGAAATCCCAGGGCTGATCTCCTTCAGAATGGACTCCTTGCAGTCCAAGGGACTCTCAAGAGTCTTCTCCAACACCACAGTTCAAAAGCATCAATTCTTCGGCACTCAGCCTTCTTCACAGTCCAACTCTCACATCCATACATGACCACAGGAAAAACCCAGCCTTGACTAGAGGGACCTTTGTTGGCAAAGTAATGTCTCTGCTTTTGAATATGCTATCTAGGTTGGTCATAACGTTCCTTCCAAGGAGTAAGCGTCTTTTACTTTCATGGCTGCAGTCACCATCTGCAGTGATTTTGGAGCCCCCCAAAATAAAGTCTGCCACTGTTTCCACTGTTTCCCCATCTATTTCCCATGAAGTGATGGGACCAGATGCCATGATCTTCGCTTTCTGAATGTTGAGCTTTAAGCCAACTTTTTCACTCTCCACTTTCACTTTCATCAAGAGGCTTTTGAGTTCCTCTTCACTTTCTGCCATAAGGGTGGTGTCATCTGCATATCTGAGGGTATTGATATTTCTCCCAGCAATCTTGATTCCAGCTTGTGCTTCTTCCAGTCCAGCGTTTCTCATGATGTACTCTGCATATAAGTTAAATAAGCAGGGTGACAATATATAGCCTTGACATACTCCTTTTCCTATTTGGAACCAGTCTGTTGTTCCATGTCCAGTTCTAACTGTTGCTTCCTGACCTGCATACAGATTTCTCAAGAGGCAGATCAGGTGGTCTGGTATTCCCATCTCTTTCAGAATTTTCCACAGGTTGTTGTGATACACACAGTCAAAGGCTTTGGCATATTCAATAAAGCAGAAGTAGATGTTTTTCTGGAACCCTTTTGTTTTTTCCATGTAACTTTCCATATTTTTATCAAAAGATGAATTGATCATGTCTTGCTCTAAGAGCAAGGGACATTTCACAGCTCCTTTGGAAAACATGCTGCTATTATGATTCCTCCCTCACCACTTCCAGCAGTTGTATACACAGTTAGAACAGTGCTGGCTGTTCTTAAGCCTTCATAGAGGAAGTCAATTAATGCCCTGAGGACTGTAGCCAAAGAATATTTGCCTGTTCCCAAAAGAAGAGGACATAGCTTCTGAAAAACCTATGCAGGCCTCTGAAAGAACATACAGTACTTTAATTAGGAGATATTTCTACTAAATACTGACAATGCTATTGAAGACCTGAGCACAAAGGAACCAGTGTGACATCATCTTATATTTTAGGACTTAAGTTGATACATCTGAGTGGGTAAAATAGCCTTTGAAAAGGTCTTTTGAACTTAGGTTTTAGTGATTATTTCTAAAAATTATTTATTTGGAAAACTTCTTACATAATATGAGGAATTGGTTCTCTTTTTGTCTTCATCCATGCTGTCACCTGAAAGAGTCAGCCATTGTTCATCATGAAAATACCATGAGTCATACCTGCATCACAGCAGATCACGATTATCCAGTGACTAAAGATGTCAAGGGAAAAACTAGGTCCTTTGCTGACATGTTTCTTCCTGGCAGATCTTGCATCTTTCTTTGTGTCATTAAGCTACCTATCACTCTTACCTTTGACTCTTTGTTAATCTTATTCTACCATTACCTGTTTTATTTAGAAAATGTACAGAAATAAACAGGAACAACAGCAAAAAAGTGTTTTAACACTGATATTTGTCTAGGAATTAAAAGTATTTAGCCAAACAAGTATTTAGATATTTCTTCATTAATGTCAACTCTTCAAAAATTCTACCTTTAGTAAATTATTTGAGTAAATGGAGAGCAAATATATTCAAAAGTTAATTTATATATGGGCTTTCCTGGTGGTTCAGATGGTAAAGCGTCTGCTTGCAATGCAAGAGACCCGGGTTTGATTCCTGGGTAGGGAAGATCCCCTGGAGAAGGAAATGGCAATCTACTCCAGCACTCTTGCCTGGAAAATACCATGGACGGAGGAGCCTGATAGGCTACAGTCCATGGGGTCGCAAAGAGTCAGATATATTAACAAGAAATCAGTTTTTTTCACATTGGTTTTACCATTAAAAGAAACATCCTTTAAAATGTTTAACCAAGAATTACTGCTACCAAATATTAGCCAAAATATAATTTTAGATAATATGTATGGGAAATACAAAGCAAGTCCAAATTCTTGTGTTAGTTATAGACATTATAAAAGATTTATATGTGTATAAGTACTGACTTGATATTTGTGATTAGAAACACTTATTTCCGAATAGAAAGTAAAAAATAGAAGGAAGAATGACATCAGCCAAATGACTGAGTAAGACATCCCTGGTGTGATCTGCCTCAATAGCAGTGATTTTGCATCAGTCCACAGACAAAAGTGCCTTCATGGGAGCTTTGGGATCTAGGCAGGAAATAGTGACATGGAATATGTAGGAAATGCTTTAGAATCCTACCTATAAAACCTATTAGAACTAATAAGTGAATTCAGTAAAGTTACAGAATATAAAACCAACATTCGAAAATTAGTCACATTTCTATACACTAACAACAAAATATCTGAAAGGGCAATAAAGCAATCCCATTTATAATAACTTTAAAACAATAAAAATACTCAGGGATAAGTTTATCAAACAAGGTAGTGAAAGATCTGTATACTTAAAACTATAAGACATTGATGAAAGAGATAGAAGTCACAAATAAAGCAAAAATATCCCTGGATGAGGAGGAATTAACATCATTAAACATCCATACTATCCAAATTTGTCTGATGTTTCAATGGTCAAAGAATACAAACTTCCAGTTAAAAGATGAATAATTTCTGTGAGCCAGCTATTGAGTATATATGACTGTGGTTAACAATACTGTATTATACTCTTGGGGCTTCCCAGGTGGCTCAGTGTAAAGAATCTGCCGGCCAATGCAGGAGACACAGATGTGATACCTGGTCAGAAAGATCTCCTGAAGAAGAAAATGGCAACCCACTTCAGTATTCTTGCCTGGAGAATTCCATGGGCAGAGGAACCTGGCAGGCTACAGTCCAAGGGGTCACAAAAGAGTCAACCATGACTTAGCTTCTAAGCAACAACAAAAATTATATACTTGAAAGTTGCTAAGGAAGTAAATATTGAATTTTCACACTACAAAAAGTTAATTGTAATTATGTGAGGTGTTGGATATGTTAACTAACCTTATTATGGTAGTCATTTCACAATATGTATGTCTGAACTCATTATATACCTTAAATCTATACAATGTTATATGTCGATTATATCTCAATAAAGCTGGAAAAAATAACAGGAATAATTTTTTCAAGGCACAGATCAGATGTAGGATCTGGGGATCTAGTCATGGTTGGGACACTTTGCGATCCCCCACTCTGCTTTGTTCTTTTTCTCCACTAAGAAGTTTGCTGGAGACTTTCCCCTAGCATTTTGAGATCACATAGTGTGACACATGGGACTAAAATTAGAAAGTCAGATGGAATTATGTTTGTTTTTTTTCTTATGGGTATTAAGGAGAATTGGTTCACCCCCAAAGCAGACCAAAACTAGTAAACTCAGACTCTACATGTCAGATAATAGAAAATAAGGTTGCTAAAAAAATGACAAACGTACTTCTAACTAAAAAAATTAAGTCCGATAGGAGTAACTTGAGTGTCTAATGCATCACGTGACAGAGTTCACTGAAGCTAATCTTTAGAATCTCACAGAATTTTGGAAGCATTTCTCTGATGAGCATTAGTTGTGTTAGTTGAAGTGGAAACATTGTCTAACGGCGACCATCTCTTTTAACACCATAAACACAACCTAAAATGGCCTGTTAGACCGACCCAGAAGCCAAGGAATGTAAAATCTAAGTTATTTCCATCTTTTGCCCACAAGCAACTTTTAAGAGCTGGCAGTCGGTGTTTCAAAGCCTTACTGGTTTTTTTGTAGTAGTTGTTTTGTTTTCTTTTCTTGGTTAATTTTGAACACTGAGGCTATAATTTTATTTTACTATTAATAAGAAAAGTGATCTGACTTAAGGTTAAAGGGAATATCTTCTTTATTCTCCTTTTACAATGCTTAACATGTCACAACTAGCAACGAGAGCATCACATGTACTTTTCAATGGGCAGAATTTTTCAACCAAAGCAGAAATGGCAGAAATGTTTCACCACAGAAAAGTCCCTAAGAAGAGGCTAAATTATGAGGAATCTTCATCTAGAATCACACTAGTGTTCTCAAACTACAGGAAACTTGCTCATAGTTATATTCATTAATTTTATCTCCTTCGGTTCATTAATTTTATGTTGTTGACTGTGGAAATGACAGTGTGCTTCCAGCCTGAAGATTATAAGACTTCCTTTGCAAGTTTTTCATTAGCACACTGGTCCAAATTAGATTAAACTACATTCATGGCACATGAGCAAAACCAAGTAAATAAAGTTTGTGTTTTATGAATGAACCGAACGGGTGACCAATTAAAAAGAAAAAGGCACTAAAATGTCTTCTGTGTGGAAATATGTTGCTCTGTTCGTAATGAGGCTGCAGTCAGGGGCAACAGGACTGATGTTTGATAACAATCCCATTCAGATCATGGGAGATTATCTGTAATAATATCCCATTGTATGCACCAAGAAATAGGGTTAGGGCAAGTTAGAAAAATCATTAGTCAAGAGCATATTTTGCTAAAGATGGAGATCTTTGGGCACACAGTATCATTTTCTTCATGTCCTTTTCAAGCCTGTGTCTGTCTATGGAGGAAAAATGTGTATCTTCCCTATAAGACAATGACAGAAATAGGCTGTGGATATGCGTCTATGTCCACTCAGCAGCAATATGCATAATAATATGTGGCACAGCTTGTGTAATGAAGTTCCCAGCATGCAGTCTGGAAAGGTATCCTCTAGTGTGTAAGGGTGATTTATTTTCTCTGTCAAGAGGCAGGACAGCCAGGACTTGTCCTTCCCTACTGTACCTGCAAAAATACTCTGTCATCTTGGGACGTGGTAATGGGTTCCACGAAAGCTGTACAGGGGCATTGTTTTGAACCCTTCATTTAGTTGGGCTTTGTCCCATGCCTTCTAATTCTGTGACTGAAACATTAAAGGGGATTCCTTCAAAAAACAAAGCAATCTCTAGTGAAAAGGGCTACCATGTCGTACTATTGCCTTGCATGCAGTATTTAGGATGATGAATAAAAACACTTTTACTGTGGTAGAAGTATATAGAAAATGAGAGGAAACAGCTTTGTATATAATGTAACAACTTTCTCTCTAGTCAGGGCATAAGAAAAATACGATTTGTGTTTGCTCCTTAAAATTATTGAAGTCGGTACATTTACATAAACACGATTTCTAGTACTAAAATGTAGCTATTAATTATACAGTTCTATTTAGATTAGATTTTAATCTCAAATTTTAATTTCCTTTTGACCTTTTAAAAGATAGAGCAGTTTGTCTAATGATACCTCTTTTTCCAAGTCAGAGCTTTATTTTTAAATAAATAAAACTAAGTAAATGAAATTTTAAAACTAAATAATGTAATGTAAACTAAATAATTCTTCATCATCTCTAACTATACTAATCATTAAATAGTAAAACATGTTTTATTTTTCAGAAGATCAGAAAATCAAGAGAATTAAACTGAACCACAAATATCCTAGTATTGGAATAAGTTATTTATTACTAAGATTTTTAATACAAATGTTTTTTGTAAATGCTTTATATTATGCCTTTCCTCATCTAATTTTTATTTTTAAAACCATCATTAATCTCTTTTAGAAAATACATCTTTCATTATGTATTGCTAGCATTTCAAAAACATGCATCTTGAAGTCTTAGTAAGAATTTCATTTGGGCAACTAACCAGTGGAAATGGATGTGATTTGTCTATAGATAAAATGCTTATCAGTGCTGAAAGGCTAACATAAGGGTAAACAATTTTTCAAAGAAAGAAGAAAAATACAAAATTTGTCTTAATGTTCAATTCAGATAATTCTGATGAAAAGATTACTTGAGACTTGAATTCTAATGTGTTTATCTTAGAGAAGCATGGTAGTTATTTGGCCAAATTCACTGAACGAGCATAACTTTGCAGGTCAGATCTTAGATGGCACATGCTTGGGTTTAGACAGTTGCATCAGCAACTCCACCACTTCCTATCTGCATAGCTGTAGACAAGTCACCTATGTCAGACTCTTTATCTGTAGCACAGGGGTAATAATTTTTCAGTTGTGATCATCCATAATGTTTTACCAAGTTAAATTAATTCTGTAGAAGTTTTGGCACAGCAACTGGTATTGAGTAAGTGTGTTTGGTATACATACTGCATTCAATAAGCATTTCTATGTCACTTCAAATTCTGCTACACGGCATTTCTACGCTTTCCACTTTGGCCACTAGAACATTTTGCTTTCTATGGATTCAGATTCTAAGCCCCAACTTCTGCAGAACTACTGTGGGGATCCCTTTGATCTTTCTCTAATGTTCTTTCATGCATTTTAATCTAGTAGTATTTGATTCTATCTTCAACAATGACTTCTTACTTAGCATGTAGGGCTTGAAAGCAAATTGTTTCAAAGATTAAATCAGCTCCTCTCATTTGGACAGCTCCAGCCATTGTCTTTGAATTACATATTGTTGTTGTTGTTTAGTTGCTAAATCGTGTCCTGCTCTTTGTGACCCTGTGGACAACGGCCTGTCAGGCTCTTCTGTCCATGGGATTATCACCAGCAAGAATACTGGAATGGGTTGCCATTTCCTTCTCCAGGGGATCTTCCTGACCTAGGCAGCAAAACCATGTGTCCTGCAGTGGCAGGATTCGTCACCACTGAACAACCAGGGGAGCCCTGAATTATATAGAGATAATATTTTTTTTACAGTATATGTTTTATGCCTATGCTTCTAAATAAGTTTAAATCTAAAGGGAGGATGAAGACCTGGGAAGAGCAGTGAGCTAAACATACTGAAATCTCTATTGGTGATAACAAGTGTTACTCTAAAATGAAAGAGCTGAAGCATAAAACCAAGACAGGTTTACTTTACTCTTCAGAACCTACTTTGTCTTTCTCTATACCCTTATTTCTATTGGACTATTCCCTTGGCTATGAGCTTTTCACACATTAGCTCATGTAATCCTTGCAGTAACCATGTGAGTATATGTTATTAATCCTACTTTAAAGGAAACCATGTTTTGAGAAGCTGGGTAACTTTCCCAAGGTCACAGAGTGACTAGGCAAGAACCAGAACTCAAACTGAGTCTTGCCTTATTCCATGCCAATGCTCTCTACTCAGCTGTAAAACACTTCCTTTTCTCTTCTTCCTTTTCCTCCTGTGACTCCTCCTCTTCTTCTCCTCTCCTTCCTTCCCTCTCTCACATCTTCTCCTTTAGGTAATCCTGATGTAGAATGGAAAATAAATCCGTGAAAGTGAAAGTGAAGTCACTCAGTCGTCTCCAACTCTTTGCAACCCCATGGACTGTAGCCTACCAGGCTCCTCCATCTATGGGATTTTCCAGGCAAGAATACTAGAGTGGCTTGTCATTTCCTCCTCCAGGGGAATAAATCCATACAGTGTTAAATAATCTCTGTATTCCATTTTCTAAAAAAAAAAAAAAAAAGTGTCACTA
Source organism: Bos javanicus (assembly GCF_032452875.1). Classification (NCBI taxonomy): domain Eukaryota; kingdom Metazoa; phylum Chordata; class Mammalia; order Artiodactyla; family Bovidae; genus Bos; species Bos javanicus. Next base: position 88,696,827 of record NC_083874.1, on the reverse strand, counting down.
TTTTATTTTGGCTATTAGACCCATGCCTTTTCTCTACATCAGTGACCTTCAGTAGAAATAAGCTTCTATGACTTGGTGACTTCTATTCAACTTGGGGTCAAGTTATTCTCATATGGTGAACAGAGAGATTAAGATTTAGCATTAGTAGCAAAGACAATTCTGAGGTTAGGATCTAGAAGATCAGAATCAGCTGTGTTGTCCAAAGAGAGATGCAAAACATCAATCAAGTTGTTATGTTATAATCAGGGGCCTGGGAGGACAGAGTTAAGCTGCTACCTAGGTCGGGAAAATCAGGGTTTACAATCAAGAAGACAAAGACAATACTGTGGATCAAGATCTCATTCAAAGGAATAGCAGGGGAGAGAGAACTCTTGGAAATTTCGTATAACTTCCCTGACCCTTAGCTTTCTCATCTAAAATATGGGTATAACTCCTTGAGTTAAGGAGATTGGACATGCTGCATGAAATGGACCTAACAATTCCTGACATTGATGTAACACAATCAAAAACCCTACAAGGGAAGAAAACCCTAGTGTTTTAAATACTTGATTATGACTTTGACTCATGGTTTAAGATTTTCTATAAAACAATGTTCCTCAAATATCAAAGTGTTCTGCTCAACACAGGATAACATGGCCATTCATGTGTCAGTGCCCTCTATATGTGCATGGGTGTCTAGAATCCAAATGTCAGTATTTATTTACATAAATGAATTTAAAGTTTTTAAATGGGATATTTGTTGTTGTTTTTCAATTGCTAAGTCATGTCTGACTCTTTGCAATCTCATGGACTGCAGAATGCCAGCCTTCCTTATCCTTCAGTATCTCCTGGAGTTTGCTCAAACTCATGTCTATTGAGTTGGTGATCCCATCCAAACAACTTATCCTCTGTCACTCCTTTCTCCTCCTGCCCTCAATCGTTCCCAGGAACAGAGTCTTTTCCAGTGAGTTGGCTCTTTGCATCAGGTGACCAAAGTGTTGGAACTTCAGCTTCAGCAACAGTCCTTCCAATGAATATTCAGGATTGATTTCCTTTAAGATTGACTGGTTTGATCTCCTTGCTGTCTAAGGGACTCTCAAGAGTCTTCTCTAGCACCACAGTTCAAAAGCATCAATTCTTCAACACTCAGCATTCTTTATGGTCCAACTCTCACATTTGTACATGACTACCGAAAAAACCATAGCTTTGATTAGATGGACCTTTGTCGGCAAAGTGATATCTCCACTTTTTATACTCTGTCTAGGTTTGTCATAGCTTTTCTGCCAAGGAGCAAGTGTCTTTTAATTTCATGGCTGCAGTTGCCATCTGCAGTGATTTTGGAGCCCAACAAAACATAAAATCTCTCACTGTTTCCACTTTTTCCCCATCTATTTGTCATGAAGTGATGGGACTGGATGCTATAACCTTAGTTTTTTGAATGTTGAGTTTTAAGCCAGCTTTTTCACTCTCCTCTTTCACGTTCATCAAGAGGCTCTTTAGTTCCTCTTTGCTTTCTGTCCTTAGAATGGTATCATCTGTATATCTGAGGTTGTTGATATTTCTTCCAGCACTCTTGATTCCAGCTTGTGATTCATCCAGCCCAGCCAGTTGCATTATGTACTCTGCGTAAAAGTTAAATAAGCAGGGTGAGACTTTATGGCCTTGCCGTACTCTTTTCACAATTTTGAGCCAGTCCATTGTTCCATGTCCAGTTCTAACTGTCAATTCATGTCCTGCATACAGGTTTCTCAGGAGGCAGGTATGGTGGTCTGGTATTCCCATCACTTAAAGAATTTTCCACAGTTTGTTCTCATCCACAAAGACTTTAGTATAGCCAACGAAGCAGAAGTTGATGTTTTCCTAGAATCCTCTTGCTTTTTCTATGAGCCAACAGATGTCGGCAATATGATCTCTGGTTCCTTTGCCTTTTCTAAATTCAACTTGTACCTCTGGAAGCTCTTGGTTCACATACTGCTGAAACCTAGCTTAAAGAATTTTGAGCATTACCTTGCTAGTGGGAATTTAGCATAACACAAATACGGGGTTACATTTTTAATATTGATAATGATATATGTTTTCATTTTAAGTTTTAAATTCATAAAACTATTATTTAAATATTTTCTGTCTCTGAAATTAAGTAATCTGAGCAAATCCTTGAGTGTAACAACTAAGAGGTGAGTGGTGTCATGACATAGTCACTTAATTGTTAATTAACCAAACACCCATAGGAACCTTGATGGTTAATCATATACAATTCCAAATTTTTATTCTTAGTCATATACCATTTTTTAGCTATAATGTGATATTGATAAAATACAGAACACATAAAAAAAGATGAAACAAAAATGAGTAAGGAGAATTTCTAAAGATGATCTTTATTTACTTCCATATGATCAGACGTCTAAGCTACCTTCATCTTGAGCAGTATCAAGATGTGTCTAGTACTGCAGAAGCTAATGTCAAAAGAAAAAACAGTGGTGAATATATCCAATTCATATTTTTATCTACTAAGATGATGACTCTAAGTATTTATTATGTCATTTGTTGGATGTTCTTGCAAACAGTCTAAAATCCCCATCATACAGAGGGAAAAATAAAACAAAAATTGTTTTTCAAAAGTATTTAATGAAAAATATAAAAAATTTAATTCAACTAAGAATCCTTGTCTGTTTCAAAAAAAGTTATACTTCAATCTACATGCTAATAGACAGTCTCTCAATCTGAATATGATGTGTTATTTTATAAATTTGTTCAAAATTAAGACATATTATTTTTTCATAATACAATTAAGTTCAAGTAAATTAATTGCTATGAATGACTTGTTAAGTGGCAAAGGTTGAATTTTGTCTTTCTACGCTATAAAATTTATCAAAGTATGACAATCAGTTTTGTAATATAATCTTTTCCAACATGCTAATATAAATTTCTTTACTCTTTTTAAAATAACATTTTTGTCACGTTCCATATACATATACAATTATAAAGGGATTTTTTTAAACAACAAGCAAGCTCCTCAAAATTATGAGCTTCTGAGAAAGATATTTGAGTTAAAGATGTAGAAAAACCCCATGTAGTTGAGGATAGAATTTGAGGGTACATTTGGATTCTGTGCAGAAATACTCTGTTGACTTCTACTACAAAGGCAACAATGTGTTTCTAGTCTTCTGACTATACAGAGTTATCAGTTAGACTATAAAAGAAAAGTCACAATTGGTATTCTAAAATTTTCTATTAAATTTTTTAATAATGCACAATGAAGCCATATTTCATAACAGATGCTATCAGATTTGCTGATGATTCACTCAGGGGAATGCTTTAGGAAGATTAAAACCTCAATAGACTATGACTCTCTCTCTCTCTTTCTCTATCCTCCCACCCACCCATCCATCCATCCATCTGCGTATATACCTCTAGGTTCTAATAAACCATCAAAACTGGCCATTTGCAGCTACTCACCACATTTGGGATGCTTATATTTGTGGCAGGGCTTAGAGACAGGAAAATAATAAGGATACAGCTGATTGCTATGGGATATTTATCCAAAACCACTGAAAGGACACTATTTTGTGATTTTTTTGTGTTGAGTTGACTCATTGGAAAAGACTCTGTTGTTGGGTGGGATTGGGGGCAGGAGGAGAAGGGGACGACAGAGGATGAGATGGCTGGACGGCATCACCGACTTGATGGACGTGAGTCTGAGTGAACTCCAGGAGTTGGTGATGGACAGGGAGGCCTGGCGTGCTGCGATTCACGGGGTCACAAAGAGTCGGACACGACTGAGTGACTGAACTGAACTGAACTGAACTGTGTTACTTTAATTATGATTTCTGAGTATTCAAATAATAAAGAGCAGTTTTAGAAAATTCCTAATCATTTCTCTTCCCATTATATTTCCTACCATATTCACTGACTCAGGCCCTTTGCCCTACTGTGCCATAGTTTTCCAGAAAATGCGCATCCTTGGGGACTTCTGCCTTTTAGCCATAATCCCTGTTAAATCCAATATTCTTTCTTTATCCCTGCTGCCTCCATCATTTACTGGAAAAGACTGCATTTCCACTTATATCTTAAGGAAACCATAGTTTCTGCATATCAAAGTAGGCTTGCTTATTCTGTTACCAAGCCAGGGAATGGCATAAGTAAAACTTGAGACAGAAAGAGGATCTCAGAGGCAGTTATATAAGATGACAATATATTGTTCAACTGGTTGAATATGATAATAAAGCAAGGCATAAATTTAGCTACATTACTTCAAAATATGTTTTGACCTTCTGTTTGTCCCTTTTAGTTTTTACTAGACAGTCAAATATTTTGGTGGAAGGTATCAATATATTTTCAATCTGGGACCCAAGTGGCTATCTTACATATACATATATATTTTAGCTCATGACTAACACAGTCTTTCCAGAAACCAAACAAAACTAAATCCCAACTGTATCAGGCTTATCTCATATTTCAAAAGATTCACAAAATTTAAGTGGGTGTTTAGCAGACAGAAAAACAAACAAAAATGTGAAAGAATCTCAAACTAAATAATGTTTGATTGAAATCATTGCTGGGACCGTTCTTATTTCTTAATGTCAGGACTCTCGTGCCAAAATGACAAAGCAGCCCTTTTGCTAATAGCGTGTGTTTCAATGGGAGAATTTCTATTTTCTCACAGCCTGAATTCAATGCAGTCTGATCACCAAAGCAAGGTAATACCAGCCCCGCATGCATGTGATTTAAATACACAAGGCTTGCATTTCAAGAACATTTAATATCCTCTTAGATGCCCTTAGGTAAAAGAGAGTCCCCCAGTCCAGTCTTTTGTGCTTCTGCAATGATAGAAGAATAGAAAATTAAGATGATTCCTCTGACTATGGACTTTCAATCCCAGAGAGCTAGGTGAGGCATGCAGACTATTGACCCTTTTTCTTTATTTTTGCTCCTTGTACAAGGAGAGCCCAAAAGCAAAATCTGTGGAAAATAGCTAAGCGTTCATCCACTAGCTTTTTACCACTCAGGTACCACTAATACAAATTCAAAAAATGCTAATAAAGTCTGAAATTTCCCAGTAGGGGAGTAATGGAACACTTTTAAAAAAGGCACTTTCAGTTAATGACTAAGGCATTTTTTGCTAACAGCAATTTTGGCTTCTTATCCCAGGTGGAGAAAAATGCATTAAACAGGAGATTAAAATGTCCTTTCAACTGCTTGGTAATGCCAGCTGCTGCTGCAGGCTAAGGCATCCATGAAGTGGCATTTAGTTGATGGTGGTTCTGTTCCAGGGATGGAGCGAGTATGAAAATCCCTCTGGATGGGGGTCTCTTTAAATATGCTGTATACGCACAAATAGCAAGTGTAGGAGCTGGGCTAGGATGGTAAACTGTACAATCTGTTCATTGCATTTTGGTTGCTAATTAAGAGGTGACATACAGTATGAATGCACAGAACCTGTTGAAATTCTGTCAGGCTCTGTCTTTGCTTTCACATGTTTGAATGCTATTTAATAAGGCGTCTTAATTGAAAGCAGAGAAATATATAAAAGTAGAAGACAAATATGTTGGATTAGGATTCTGCGACAACGCGCGTGTGTATTCATGATTTCTAACCCCTCGGTGGAGACAGCTACGCTACTTCATAAGCAGGATATGCAAATTCCGTGATTTTCTTCTTGCTGTGGGGGATAGAACCAGAGTGGAAAGTTGGAAACAGAACGTGCAAACACAAATGTGAACTTAACAGTGACTCTGACATAAAGGAAAAATGGTTTCTGTTGCCAAGAAATACCATTTTTTATGAGAAGGGTTTAAGGAAAGAAGATGGAAAAAAAGGGAGGGCACTGCTACTTAACAATGTATTGTGTGTGTATATTTTTATAGTCAGAGGCATATTTTCTCTCAGTCTATCCTGAGTGTATGAAGCCAGATTAATACCAAACTGTATTTCCTGCAAATTGGCTTCATATCGTAAACATAACGAAGAAAGGAAAAACTAGAACCAGAGCCAAAGCTATGGGTCTCTGTGAAGCTGGTAATGCTAGAAGCAGGAGCCCAGGGGAAGGTCAGCATGAGGAACTGATCATTCAATCTCTTTGTTTTAGTTTTATTGTTTGTATATAGGGGTTAATTAATGAGTTAAAAGATGTGAAGCTTTCTGAATTTGCCTGGCTCACAGCACGTGCTCAGAGGTGTTCATTTCATCTTCCCCGTTGATTATTCTTCAATCCTGGGAAGTATCAATAGACTAGGAAAATCTGATTATAGTAAGTTGTCTCCTTAGAATTCTCATTGTCCATGCTTCCCTTGAGCTAAAATTACTTGAATTTGTTTTACTTACGGTAACTAATGACTCTTCTACCTCTCTAAATGACAGGTAGAAATTGGCCTTACTTAAGCAACTATATATGGCTCCCACTTTAACAATCATCTAGCAATAGCTTAAAAAGATACCTTCTGAGTTTGAAGGTAACTTTTCATTTCCACTTGTACTGTTCTTCTCTCTCCATTCTGCTCATAGAATTGAGTATGGCTTCCTCATGCAATACTCAAATCTGTTGACACTCCTCTTTAAATTTCAGCACTATCTAAGCCCTAAAGACAAATGAACTACTGTGCATGATCAGGAAGTTAATCTGGAGCATTTGTCTTCACTGGAGCTCCATAAACCCTCTGTTTTGTAGACTGCATTCACAGTCCACTGAAACTCTGGAGTTAACAATAGGACACTGGGAACAGCCATTCATTATTATATAAATAACCAAGGAGTAACTTGATTATATAGCTTCAGCAAATGTGTTGTTCACTTTTTTAAAAAAGCATCGCATCTATAGCAATGAGAAGTAGCTGGGGGACTTGCCTGGTGGTCCAGTGCTTAAGAGCTCACCTTCCAATGCGTGGGATGCAGATTCAGTCCCTGGTGGGAGAGCTACAATCCCACAGGCCTCATGGCCAAAAACCCAAAACAAAACAGAAGCAATACTGAAACAAATTGAATGAAGACTTTAAAAATGGTCCACATCAAAAAATAAATTCTTTAAAAAGAAAAGAACTAATTGGTGTCTCATTGAGCATACCAGAGTCAAGGAAAACTGAATAGTAATTGGTAGCTATTTAGGTGACTCTAGAGAAAGGGAGGAAGGGATGGATGATGAGTCATGTTCACTTCTGAGATCAGATTCCATCTCTGAAGCAAGAATCCAGATACCTTTATATTAAGGTATAGTGTTTTTTAAAATACCAAATCTTCAAATTGTCAGAAATGCAATTGCAATGATTCTCCATAGTTTATATCACTGTCTTTTGTCAATACTGGACATAGAATTACTAAGAAATACTATGGCCAGGGCACTTAGAGGTGGGACTAAAGTAAGGATGAGCTGAGATGGTCTCCCAGGCAGCCTTGAAATGAACACGTTAGCTTTCTAACCCTAGAGCAGAGCAGTTGTGCAGAAAGTTCTATACTGAGAGGCTCTGAAATTCTTTCACATATTAGTAAGACTGTAAATATTATTAGAGATTTCAGACTCCTAATCACTAAGAAAATAAAACCATACCAATAACCTCAATTACAAGTCACTTTACAGTGTTACTTACCGTAAGAATTTAGTTTTCCTTGGTAAATGCCAGTTAAAAACATAGCAATTACATGTTCTTGCAGATTACTTGGTGACTCTATTTCTAAAGTTTTCATGACTTGCCCTCTGATTTTATAACTGAAATAATTTCTTTACCCTATAATTACTTGCTATGTAAATACCTGTCAATAGATGATTGACTCTGGCCATTTCCATTTAATTAAAAGGTCAACACCGACACATAAATACTTTTTTAATGATAATATTTGTACCCGTAACCACAAAAGTAGCTTAGTATCCAAGACAAATTTATTTTTGCTATGCACACTGAGATGCACAATATGAATTTGATGTTACAGGCATGTGGCATCAAATTCCCTATGTGGCAATTATAAGTGTTATATCATTTGTAGATAACAATGTAATAAATGCACATAGAAATGTTACATAAAAGTATTCAGTTCAGTTCAGTTCAGTTGCTTAGTCGTGGAATATTACTCATGTATAAATTTATTGAATTAGTATATAGATTAGGTAATAATAATGACTGGGACAGAATCATTCCAGAGATTTGTCTCTTCAGTTACAAAATGTAACTCTCACAATTCTTCTCCTTTGAGTACAGGAGAGAAAACAGGAGCTAGAGAGGGTAGGGCTTATAATATCTCGCCCTCTGTTCCTAGGCAAGTCTGTGGGGATGGAAGGGTGAAATGGAGCAGAAAGGCAGAAGAGGTCAGATGGGTTTTGTGACAGGAGTAAAGAGCAGGCTAATTGAATTTGCAAATGATATGGAATTGGGAGTTGTTAAGAACACAGGGGAAGATATATGCTGTGAGTGTTGCTAGATAACTAAGTTTGAGTAAATTGATCTTCTGGAACTTTGAAAACATACCCTCTGCATACTTTGGCTCCACTTTTTCTTTGTCATAGGATTTATTAGTTGCTCTTCTAGAAAATAACCAATGAGTATTCCATTGTCCACTCAACGAATATGTATCCAAAATGTTCCTGTCCCTTTTCACTCCAAGGAAGGACACAGAGATGAAAATAAATACAATCACTGTTTTTATAGCTTTCCTGTCTTAAAACCATACTTGCCCCAGAATGTTTTAGTTAAGTGTAGGATACATGGCAATTTGAGTTTGGGAGGATGTTACCTGGCTTTAATTTGAAATTTCTTACAAAGATCAATTCAGAGTTTAATCCGAAGGAGAATACCACAGACACTTTTGCAAAACCATCCTTTATGTCAACTATATTAAAAAGACAGAAGACAGTGCAGGTTTTGGTGAGTTGGTAGCTGGAAGCTCCCTCACTCCTGTTGCCATTTCTTTAGGATGGAGAAATACATTTACACTTCAAAGGATTTGGCCTCCTTTGCCATATCTGAAATGTCTCATTCTTACTTTAATTGAATGTGGCGTCATTTTTGAGTGATGCAGGGCGCCTGGCTGACAGTCCTTTAAGGAGGAGCCTCTGCCCTTCAATGGCTAGTGAATGAGAGACGGCAAGAGCGCGGTCCTTCACTCTCCCCCTCATTAACCTTCTCTTGGTTTACCACTTTTCCACGCAGCTCTAGTAGCTCTCAAAAAAAAAAAAAAAAGAAAGAAAGAAATACTCTGGGAATGAATATAGACCTCATAAGATGATATGAAGAAATGTAGGTCATGAAAATTTCAAGCCTGATAGAAATAGTGAATGCTCATTTATGCAATGACCTATGTTGTGTAATTTATTTATAACTTCTAAATGTTATAACATTCTTTTAAAACTTATCTCCTGTCAGTTTTCTTACAGTGCCCCAGGGAACATTTTAAACTTGAAAGTTCCAACATTTCGGATTTATCAAAGTGAAAGAATTTCTCAGATTCTCTTTTCACTCGGTTTCATGGATTTTTTACATTGGAGAGTTAATATAGCTTAAAAAAAAATCTCTCTGTTAAAAAAAAAAAAAAATTACCTCTAGGCTGAGACCATATTTGGAGAGCTTCTGCTCTGAAGCAGTTTTGAGGTTATTTACATAAGAGAAGGAAACTGGAATTATAACTGAAGTTATTTAAATGACAAAATTCACTAAACTTGATGCTATGATAATGTCTGATGAATATACACATTTTCTAAAGAAAATCAGAAAAAATCTTATTCGGTTAAAGCTCTTTCTAGTTTATAGTGAAAAAGCCTTGTTTTAAAGTGTTATTTTTAAAGCATTTTACAGACTGTGAACTCAACCATTTTTTAAAGGAAGATGTTTATTCTTAATAACAGTAACTTATAGAATTGGTTAAAAAGGGCAAACTATTTCATAGCCACCTTGCCACTATTGCAGCATTCAGAGCCCAAAATAGAAAATATTACTGAAAGATCATATCCCAGGACTTAGAAAAAAAATACTCTACAGAGGGAATCACCTGTTTGTGGGTTTAACATATCCTTTTAACAAATCTATACATGGCTTAGAGCTATAAATTCTTTCAACAGCAGGCCTACCTAAGCACCTTGAAACCTAGAAATTTAGCCAGTGCTTTAAGTATGATTAACACTCAGAGTGTAGCAAATCATGCTGTCATGCTTGTGCACCCACATATTGGGGGTCTAAATTGGGGGTCTAAATTGGGGGTCTAAATTACCACTCACTGATTACTATTTAATTAAAGAAGAAAAGTACAGGTAAATTGTTTCTGTCACCATAAAGTCTATGGACACGTTCAGTGACTGTCACTTAGTTAAAATAGTCCCAGAGTGATTAGGTACCTGCAGGTTATACAGAGTATACCATTTCTTTCAAAAACAAAGCAAGCCTTTTTCAGGGGATGGTATTATATCTGTTGTGCATCTCTTTCTGTGTATAGCTGTGTGACTTGGTTGCTTTGAGACAAGAGTTTGTTGTGAAAATTATACTATGCAGCAGTTTTAGCCCACCTACATTTCATGGCATTGGCTATTTTTCTTATTGTTCATATTCATATTTAAGACATTTAAACATATAAAAATGTAACTTGAAGTACAGGCTAGGTTTCTAATGATAAAGAACATGTTTTCTCCTAAAATGTTGATTCATAGCACTCTCTTATCCTCTGCCCCCAAGCATCTCCTCCACTCCTCTGTCTCATTGACAGGCTTTGCCTTCAGAGTTCATGTAAGTGTTCTAGCATTCTGCCCTTAGACTTGATCAACATGGCTCTGAATTTGGAAGTACGCACTATGACCCTTTCTCCACTGTCTCTCTCCTAAGGTAGACAGAATCCATTGGGCTGGCTCAGGGGACAAACTCAGTTGGGATTCATAATCCTCCAGTTAGATGAGATCTCAGGACCATGGGACCCTGTAACTTCCTGCACAAATATACTTGAGAAGTCTCCCCGGGCCTGTGCGAAGGATCTTCTAGGTCCCTTCTCCTCAGGACACCAGTGTGCTTTGCCCAAAGGGAGAAGGAGATGGAGGTTTTATCAAGTGAGCATGAAGATGATGATCCCTGGGGCAGAAAGAAAAGTGGTAGGTAATTGCCTAGAGGCCCATAGAACTCATGTCTGGCCCATAAAAGGAGTGGACCTGGTCTCATTGATCCACGAAGTCTTTCCTAACTTCCATGATAAGGTCAAATACCTCTATTATTTTTATAAGCCTTGATATCATTATGTGGTAATCCTTGGACACTTGGTATTTTACACTTCTTTATGTGATTATGGAAAATGTACTTAATGTCTGCCTTGCTACAAGTCTGTGGCTTCAGCAATATGTGAACTGTGAAATTCCTGATGTTCAAGCTGGTTTTAGAAAAGGCAGAGGAACCAGAGATCAAATTGCCAACATCCGCTGGATCATGGAAAAAGCAAGAGAGTTCCAGAAAAGCATCTATTTCTGCTTTATTGACTATGCTAAAGCCTTTGACTGTGTGGATCACAATAAACTGTGGGAAATTCTGAAAGAGATGGGAATACCAGACCACCTGATCTGCCTCTTGATAAATTTGTATGCAGGTCAGGAAGCAACAGTTAGAACTGGACATGGAACAACAGACTGGTTCCAAATAGGAAAAGGAGTTCGTCAAGGCTGTATATTGTCACCCTGCTTATTTAACTTATATGCAGAGTACATCATGAGAAACGCTGGACTGGAAGAAACACAAGCTGGAATCAAGATTGCCGGGAGAAATATCAATACCCTCAGATATGCAGATGGCACCACCCTTATGGCAGAAAGTGAAGAGGAACTCAAAAGCCTCTTGATGAAAGTGAAAGTGGAGAGTGAAAAAGTTGGCTTAAAGCTCAACATTCAGAAAATGAAGATCATGGCATCTGGTCCCATCACTTCATGGGAAATAGATGGGGAAACAGTGGAAACAGTGTCAGACTTTATTTTGGGGGACTCCAAAATCACTGCAGATGGTGACTGCAGCCATGAAATTAAGACGCTTACTCCTTGGAAGGAACGTTATGACCAACCTAGATAGCATATTCAAAAGCAGAGACATTACTTTGCCAACAAAGGTTCGTCTAGTCAAGGCTATGGTTTTTCCTGTGGTCATGTATGGATGTGAGAGTTGGACTGTGAAGAAGGCTGAGCGCCGAAGAATTGATGCTTTTGAACTGTGGTGTTGGAGAAGACTCTTGAGAGTCTCTTGGAGTGCAAGGAGATCCAACCAGTCCATTCTGAAGGAGATCAGCCCTGGGATTTCTTTGGAAGGAATGATGCTAAAGCTGAAACTCCAGTACTTTGGCCACCTCATGGGAAGAGTTAACTCATTGGAAAAGACTCTGATGCTGTGAGGGACTGGGGGCAGGAGGAGAAGGGGACGACAGAGGATGAGATGGCTGGATGGCATCACTGACTCGATGGACGTGAGTCTCAGTGAACTCTGGGTGTTGGTGTTGGACAGGGAGGCCTGGCGTGCTGCGATTCATGGGGTCGCAAGGAGTCGGACAGGACTGAGCGACTGATCTGATCTGATCTGATGGTCACTATTTGTTTCCTCCTTCCAAATACATTGGCAGGCTCATAGTACATGCCTAACAATATTTGAAATGAATAAATGCACACTTGCAAACTTTGTAACATTCTTCTGAAAACTAGAAGCCCAGTGACCTTATTGTGTCCACGAGGCTTGATATGTGTTCGGCAGACACTTAGGAAAGGGGTGTTAGTTAAGGTTTGTCCATCCAAGTTGATAATCAGTTTGAGTGAACATTATCTGGTTTGCATATATGTGCTATCAATTATTAGTCAACTATTTTGATTTTAGAGACTATTTATTTGATTGCCCTGTGTGGGTTGTGAGATCTTAGTTCTCCAACCCCAGCCCTCAGGAGTGAAAACCCAGAGTCCTAACCCTGGGTTGTTTTGCTTAGTCATTAAGTCATGCCCATTATGCCCGGCTCTCTGTGACCCCATGAACGGTAGCCTGCTAGGCTCCTCTGTCCATGGGATTGCCCAGGCAAGAATACTGGAGTGGGTTGCCATTTCCTTCTCCAGGAGATTTTCCCTACCCAAGGATCAAACCCATGTCCTCTGCATTGACAGGTGAATTCTTAACTGCTGAGCTACCAGGGAAGCCCCAAAACCTAACCACTAGACCACCAGAGAATTCCCCTGAAAGACTATTTTACTCTGCCCTCCTGATATATCAGTATATTTAACAGAGAAATCCAGGAATATTAATTGGCTTTAAGCATAAATGGATCTAGGGGCTCAAATGACAACATTAAGTAATCTTTTTCCATTTCTAGATAGTGTGTTGACTTTGTTCTCTAGCAATCTTTTTCCCCAGCAATTACACTAAAAATTCCAGGCCTGACTTTCACAGGCCTAGCCTGGGTCACATGTGCAACCCTGACTTATACAGGTCAAGCCATGTTAGCAAAGGTATTAAAAATAAGGACAAAGTATGTTCCTTTAAAGAAAATTAATGTCTTTACGATAATAAAGATGTCGAGCAGGTAACACCACAGAGACTCACCTACTTTAACCAACTGTAGACTCTACAAAAAAGAGATTCTTGATTTAAAGTGATTTGATTTAATGACCAGCAGTCAGTTGCTGCTATGTCATCAATTTATCACACATGGAAAGAAGAGAAGTAGGCACCCTTGCCTTTTAAACCTGCTTCCTACAGGAGTCTGCTCAAGGATCACCAGACTCTGCTCCGAGAGTAACCCGTCTTCTCTTCGTCTGGAGGAATTAGGAGGGAGAGACGCTACTAGATCCAAGTTACAAACCAGCCACACTCTCAGGACTTCTGTTGTTGACCAAAAGCTAGAATCAGGGAAAGGAATGAGCTTACCAGAGCAGAAAGAAAGAATCGGAAAGGAGAATGAGTGTTACAGTAGATTCTACAGATTATAAAGTCTGTGAGACCAACAAATCATGTATGCAGATGATTTCTAAAGATGAATCCACAGAATCATCTGAATAAGTATTATCTCCCCAGGGGACTACTCTGAAAAGTAAAACTAACTTTCAGTATATTTGTTAATAGGAAAGTGGTTGAGCGCACAGGTTTTAGAGTCCAGTTCTCGGAGTTTAAATCAAGGCTGTGACATGTACCAGCCTTGGATCGTGGTCAACTTACTCATTTCTGTATCCTTCACAATCTATATCTGCTAAATGGGAGTATTAGTAGACTCCACTTAAACTGTTATGTGAAATAAATGAGTTTAAAATAAACTGAAACAAATACAGATTTAAACTACATACTGGCACATAGTACTTATTTAAAAATTGGTGCAGATACTAGAATGCATTTGTAAACAATAGTTTACATATATTAAGCACTAAATTATCAAAATGGGTCTATTTTTAGGCATATCTTATTAAATAAAAAAAAAACCCTCTAAAAGTACTAATACAAGCAAGGGAAAGAAAAAGAAATGGTACTGCCTAAACTCAATATTATGGGATTTTGTAAGTTAAACATGAAATATGACAGGAAAAGGGAGCTAGATTGGTACCTTTAGGACACAGACTAGCTCTGTGTGCATAAAGGTTTAACCATGATTCAGTCCACACTTTGAAACTCTTGGACACTGTGAAATAGCAAAGTGATGAGGGATCAAAAGATGAAAATGTCAGTGCCAATAAGAATTGATTCATGGGTTTTAAAGGCCGTATGAATTGTGTAACAATTAGTGTGCAGGAGGCAGCCACAGTACTGATGATGTCAGCTGCAGGAAATGGGGTAGATTTCTAACTGGGAATAGAAAAATGACCAAGGATATTCACTCATTCTAATATTTGTATGCATTAATTAATCAATAATTAAATGCATGGTTATTAAATATTTAAAATAATATACCAGTGCTGGAAATGTATATGTATATGTGCATCAAGCAAGAATATTTGCCATAAAGTAAGAAATACGGCCACAAAACAATATTACTTGAACAATTTTCTGAAATATTCACCTAGTGATTCTAGATTTTCTCTAAAAACATCCCTAACCAAAATGTCACAGAAACCTCTTCAAATTTCCTGTATTCTTCCCAAGTATATGATTCTAACTGAGATAATCATATAATTTTTTGGATTAGAGTTTGAGAGACTGGGCTTCCCAGGCGGCACAAGTGGTAAAGAACCTGCCTGCCAATGCAGGAGACATAAGAGACGCAGGTTCGATCTCAGAGTCGAGAAGATCCCCTGGAGGAGGGCATGGAAACCCATTCCAGTATTCTTGCCTGGAGAATGCCACAGACAGAGGAGCCTGGCAGGCTACAGTCCCTGGGATCACAGAGTCGGACACAACTCAAGCGACTTAGCATGAATGCACTGAAGAATTTATAGACATGCTCTATTACTGAATAATATTAAATATATACAAAACTTCATGTCACAAGTCATTACAATTTCATATTATAACCATTCCTATGAAATCAGGGCTACTCAGAAGAATGACTATTTATTATACCTATCATGCCAGTGTCCTTGCAGGTCACCAGGCTCTGTTAAAATTCACCTGTCCCTATGCATGTCCATGAAAAATTCAATGAGTTTCCAGGAAACTTGTGCATTACTAGGGGACTTACATTGGAGAAGGCAATGGCACCTCACTCCAGGACTCTTGCCTGGAAAATCCTATGGATGGAGAAGCCTGGTGGGCTACAGTCCATGGGGTCGCTAAGAGTAGGAAACGACTGAGCGACTTAATTTTCACTTTTCACTTTCATGCATTGGAGAAGGAAATGGCAACCCACTCCAGTGTTCTTGCCTGGAGAATCCCAGCGACGGGGGAGCCTGGTGGGCTGCCATCTATGGGGTCGTACAGAGTCGGACACGACTGAAGTGACTTAGCAGCAGCAGCAGCAGCAAGGGACTTACATGGTCTGACATCAAGTTTCTGCTGTTGCAGTTTAGTTTATGGATCATCTTACTATCCTCCAGTGGTGATATCACCCATGTTTTGTCATTCCCATACCCACAAATACCACCTAGCATCTTTATGGGCATTACTGCCTTTGCTAAAGCTTTGAAAAGTTGTTAGAAGTGTCTTAAGGTTTTGTCTTTTACAAGAAAGAGAAAGTCATCCCCTAACAACTTTCTGAAATCTCAGGTTCAGAAAAGAGCATCCTGTGATTTAGTTCAGTTCAGTTGTTCAGTCGTGTCCAACTCTGAGACCCCATGAACTGCAGCATGCCAGGCTTCCCTGTCCATCACCAGTTCACACAACTTGCTCAAACTCATGTCCATGAAGGGGGTAATGCCACCCAACTATCTTACCCTCTGTGGCCCTCTTATCCTCCTACTTTCAATCTTTCCCAGCATCAGGATCTTTTCCAGTGAGTCAGTTCTTTGCATCAGGTGGTCAAAGTATTGGAGTTTCAGCTTCAGCATCAGTCCTTCCAATGTATATTCAGGACTGATTTCCTGTAGGATGAATTGGTTGGATCTCCTTGCAGTCCAAGGGATTCTCAAGAGTCTTCTCAAATACCATAGTTCAAAAGCATCAATTCTTCGGTGCTCAGCTTTCTTTATAGTCCAACTCTCACATCCCTACATGACTACTGGAAAAGCCGTAGCTTTGACTAGATGGACCTTTAATAACGAAGTAATGGCTCTGTTTTTTTAATATACTGTTGCGATTAATCATAGCTTTTCTTCCAAGGAGCAAGAGTCTTTTATTTTCAAGGCTGGGGTCACCATCTGCAGTGATTTTGGAGCCCCCCAAAATATAGGCTGTCACTGTTTCCATTGTTTCTCCATCTATTTGCCATGAAGTGATGGGACTGGATGCCATGATCTTCATTTTTTGAATGTTGAGTTTTAAGCCAGATTTTTCACTCTCCTCTTTGACTTTTATCCAGATACTTCTTAGTTCTAATTTTCTATTATAAAGGTGGTGTCATCTGTGTATCTGAGGTTATTGATATTTCTCCTGGCAGTCTTGATTCTGGCTTGTGCTTCACCCAGCCCAGTGTTTCCCATGATGTACTCTGCATATAAGTTAAATAAGCAGGGTGACAATATACAGTCCTTTCTCACTTTGGAACCAGTCCATTGTTTCTTGTCCAGTTCTAACTGTTGCTTCTTGATCTGCATACAGATTTCTCAAGAGGCAGATAAGGTGGTCTGGTATTCCCATCTCTTGAGGAATTTCCCACAATTTGTTTCAATCTACACAGTCAAAGGCTTTGGCATAATCAATAAAGCAGAAGTAGATGTTTTTCTAGACCTCTCTTGCTTTTTTGATGATCCAATGTGTGTTGGTGATTTGATCTCTGGTTCTTCTGCCTTTTGAAAATCCAGCTTGAATATCTGGAATTTCATGGTTCACGTACTGTTGAAGCCTGGCTTGGAGAATTTTGAGCATTACTTTGCTAGCCTGTGAGATGAGTGCTATTGTATGATACTTTGAACATTATTTGGTATTGCCTTTCTTTGTGTTTGGGATGAAAACTGACCTTTTCCAGTCCTATGGCCACTGCTGAGTTTTCCAAATTTGCTGGCATATTGAGTGCAGTACTTTAACAGCATCATCTTTTAGGATAGTTCAACTGGAATTCCATCACCTCCACTAGCTTTGTTTGTAGTGATGCTTCCTAAGGCACACTTGGCTTCTCATTCCAGGATTTTTGGTTCTAGGTGAGTGATCACACCACAGTGGTTATCTGGGTCATGAAGGTTTCTGGTATAGTTCTTCTGTGTATTCTTGCCACCTTTTCTTAATATCTTCTGCTTCTGTTGGGTCCATACCATTTCTGTCCTTTATTGTTACCAATTTTCATGAAATGTTCCCTTAGTGTCTCTAATTTTCTTGAGAGATCTCTAGTATTTCCCAGTCTATTGTTTGCCTCTATTTCTTTGCATTGATCACTGAGGATGGCTTTTTGTCTCTCCATGCTATTCTTTGAAACTCTGCATTCAAATGAATATATCTTTCCTTTTCCCCTTTGGCTTTATCTTCTTTTCTTTTCTCAGCTAGTAAAGTAATGCTCAAAATTCTCCAAGCAATGCTTTAGCAATATGTGAACCATGAACATCCAGATGTTCAAGCTGGTTATAGAAAAGGCAGAGGAACCAGAGATCAAATTGCCAACATTTGCTGGATCATCGAAAAAGCAAGAGAGTTCCAGAATATATATATATATATTTCTGCTTTATTGACTATGCCAAAGACTTTGACTGTGTGGATCACAATAAACTGGAAAATTCTGAGAGATGGGAATACCAGACCACCTGACCTGCCTCTTGAGAAACCTGTATGCAGGTCAGGAAGCAACAGTTAGAACTGGACATAGAACAACAGACTGGTTCCAAATAGGAAAAGGAGTACATCAAGGCTGTATATTGTCACCCTGCTTATTCAACCTATATGCAGAATACATCATGAGAAATGCTGGGCTGGATGAAGCACAAGATGGAATCAAGATTGCCAGGAGAACTACCAATAACCTCAGATATGCAGATGACACCACCCTTATGGCAGAAAGTGCAGAAGAACTAAAGAGCCTCTTGATCAAAGAGTAAGAGAAGAGTGAAAAAGTTAGATTAAAGCTCAACATTCAGAAAACTAAGATCATGGCATCTGGTCCCATCACTTCATGGCATATAGATGGGGAAACAGTGGCTGACTTTATTTTTTGGGGCTCCAAAATCACTGCAGATGGTAAATGCAGCCAAGAAATTAAAAGACTCTTACTCCTTGGAGGGAAACCTAGACAGCATATTAAAAAGAAGAGACATTACTTTGTCAACAAAGGTTCATCTAGTCAAGGCTATGGTTTTTTCCAGTAGTCATGTATGGATGTGAGAGTTGGACTATAAAGAAGGCTGAGCACAGAAGAATTGATGCTTTTGAACTGTGGTGTTGGAGAAGACTCTAGACAGTCCCTTGGACTGCAAGGAGATCCAACCAGTCCACCCTAAAGGAGATAAGTCCTGCATGTTAATTGGAAGGACTGATGTTGAAGCTGAAACTCCAATACTTTGGCCACCTGATGAGAAGAGCTGACTCATTTGAAAAGACCCTGATGCTGGGAAGATTGAAGGCAGGAGGAGAAGGGGATAACAGAGGATGTGATGGTTAGATGGTATCACCAACTCAATGGACATGGGTTTGGGTAAATTCCAGGAGTTGGTGATGGACAGGGAGGCCTGGCATGCTGCGATTCATGGGGTCGCAAAGAGTCGGACATGACTGAGTGACTGAACTGAAGTAAACTTTTCTCAGCTATTTGTAAGGCCTCCTCAGGCAACCGTTTTGCCTTTTTGCACTCCGTTTTCTTGGGGATGGTCTTGATCACCGCCTCCTCTATAGTGTCACAAACCTCCATCCATAGTTCTCAGGCACTCCGTCTATCAGATCTAATCCCTTGAATCTATTTCTCAATTCCAGTGTATAATTGTAAGGGATTTGATTTAGGTCATACCTGAATGGTTTAGTAGTTTTCCCTACTTTCTTCAATTTAAGTCTGAGTATGGCAATAAGGAGTTCATGATCTGAGCCACAGTCATCACCAGGTCTTGTTTTTGCTGACTATAGAGCTTCTCCATCTTTGGCTGCGAAGAATATAATCAATCTGATTTCAGTATTGACCATCTTTTGATGTTCATGTGTAGAGTCTTCTCTTGTGATTGGAAGGTGGCTAAAATAACAGAATATGTGTCTCCAGCCTGAGTGGCAGAAGAAATCAAGGGAGAAGATTATTAGAAATGGTTGTTGAGTGGGCATGCCAACTGATGTCCCCTAAATACAGATATGACTACATCCTCACAGATCCCAGGATGTTGAGTTGCTATGATTCCCAGTTTTACAGAGGAAGAAATTGAGACTCAGGTAGGTTCAGTCAGTCAGTCAGTTCAGTCGCTCAGTCGTGTCCGACTCTTTGCGATCCCATGAATCGCAGCATGCCAGGCTTCCCTGTCCATCACTAACTCCCAGAGTTCACTCAGACTCACGTCATCGAGTCAGTGATGCCATCTAGCCATCTCATCCCCTGTCGTCCCCTTCTGCTCCTGCCCCCAGTCCCTCCCAGCATCAGAGTCTTTCCAATGAGTCAACTCTTTGCATGAGGTGGCCAAAGTACTGGAGTTTGAAGCTAAAAGCCAAAAGACAAGTTCATTCTCAAACCATTCTTGTCTCTTTTAATTTCCATAAATTGGTAACAAGTCACATGTGAGCCCTGACAGTGTTTAGAAGAAAACCAGCAGTGATCACATAGGCTTGTACTTCTCTCAGCTACTCTTTAAATATATTCACACCTTCTTGCTTATCTAGCATCTCATTTCCTTACTCTCTTCAAAATTTCATCTTTTGAATTACCATGTTATTTACAAACTTTTTCTGACCATCCCAATTCTAGTAACTATTTTCATCTGTAAAAGTCCATGGCTTTTAAGTTGTAATAATTTATTTGATATGTGTTATAAATTGTCTTGAAATCTTTGTTATTGTTTCCATTCTGAGCGAAGACTTTGCCCTTGTAAACATCTTAAGAACAGAGAGGACAGCTACTCAGCATTGTCCCCATCCTGCTGCTACTTCCTCCTGTCTCTGGTCCATGTTCTAACAACTAGGTGTCATTTAAAGAACCTGCCTGCCAATGCAGGAGATGCAAAAGACACAAGTTCAATCCCTGGGTTGAGAAGATCCCCTGGAGGAGGAGATGGCAACCCACTCCAGTATTCTTGCCTGGGAAATCCCGTGGACAGAGAGCCTGGTGGGCTACAGGCCGTGGGTTTGCAAAGAACTGGACATGACTGAACACACATGCATAAACACACACACACACACAAAATAACAGGAAAAGAACCTTACTCATGGTGATGTGCAAACAGATTTTCACACTTGACCTATTTTTCCTAAAGCACTATCAGTGCTACAAATAAATATTATGAAACTAAGAGGCATTGGCATCTGATGTCTGATCTTCTGTAGGAATAACCACCTACTCTTGCAAAGATAGAGCTTTCTAAAGCAAGGTTAAAAGGTCAAAGCTCTTTGTCCTTCATGGAATACTTACTGAGCCCTTGAAATGTTTTTATACTGTACCAGATATTGAGGTGGTAAGGGTAAAAGACAAGTCTGTTCTTCAGGAACATGCAGTCTAGTGGGAGATGCAGGAAAGTAAACAGGCGATTATATGGCAATGTGGTACGTGTTCCCAGTTTTCCTGGAGCCTGTTATTTGTCTCCTTTTCAGCATTATTTCATATGAATTTGAAACTACTCTTTTCTCCCCATTCTCTATTTTATTTTTCAATATCATTTCCTAAAATGTATAAGAATACATTTTATTTATGCTTTTGTCCAATAGGCAACTTCTAAATAATGACTTTACCTCCTCCTACTGTACATGTTTATTGTGTATTTTTAAAGCGTGAGTAAGCTGCTTCTAAATAACTTTCCGTGATCCACCTTGGGGTATTCGTGGTCTTGTGTCGTCGCTCCCCTCTTGTGTGGACTCGACCTAGTCTCTTGCTTACAGCAAATGGAATGTGGCAAAGGGAATTGAGTGTTCCTTCTGAGACTGGGTTATAAATGAATGCACGTCCACCTTCTCTCTGGCTTGTCTCTGTGGTTCCCCTGGCTAAGTAAATGGCCATGTTAAAAGCTACTTCATGAAGTGACACGTGTATAAGACACTGAGGGCAACTTTCAGCCAACGGTCAGCAAGAAACCAAGGCACCCTGTCCCAGGAGAACAGAAGTAACTGAATCCTACCAACAACCATGACCCAGAGAAACTGTGAGATAATAAATGTTGTTGTTTTGAGCCACTCTTTTGGGATTATTTGTTAAACAGCAATGGATAATACAGCTTGGAACAGACTGGATTTATCATATTGATGCATGGACTTAATAACTAATCTTCTGCCCTCATTTTTCCCAGAGATCTTCCTAACTTGTAACATGTCCTCCTTTGTACCTTTGTTTCATTTCTCGTTTGTTTTTCTAAATTGCATACACTTCTTGGTGAGCAGTTCTAATTTCTTATATAGGAAGCTAGATTTTGACCTCCAGTGCAATAAAATTGAGTAGCTTACAAGTAAGACCATGACAGTTTTCTTAACTACAGGGTAGAGTTTCAGAGTCGTGGAAGATAATTTTTTGGCAAAGCTCCAGGCTTGCTAGCTCCCAGTCTCGCTCACCTCGCCAACTGCAGTAGCTTCCACCCTCATCTCCCTATCCTTGCTGCCCCTCAGGTCCATTCTCCCCACAGCAAGTCAGAAGGATCTTTCTGAAATTAAAATCTTCCTCTCACAGTGCTCTACCCGCTACAGTCACAATCACACACACACACACACACACTCTCTTAAAATACTTCGAGACCTTCTCATTGATTTCAGGTAAGTGAGAAAAGACCTCTTCAGGGCCTACTAGGCCCTGCAAGGTTCAGTCAGCGTACGCCTCCCCATGCTCTTGTTTCATATTCTTCTCACTCTTAGCTGTCAGGCCACTACAGCTCCTCATCTCGGCTCCCTCTCTGCCATAATATATTTCCATACCCTGTTTCCTCTCCTAGGAATACAAGTAAATACTGCAGATAAGAAAAGCGCGCTCGTCTTTCAGATCACAGCTCATCATGCAGATCTTACATGTCCTCCCAAGTATTCTGTGATCTCCTTTATGTTCACACATCACCATAAAACCCTTCATAACCCAGGTCCCACTTACAATATTCAGCTCTTTGGATGGGATTTTTCCAGATCATAGGCTCCCTCCCGGCAGGTACCATGTAATTTTTTTCTCAACAATGTATAATGAGGCCTGGCAATAATATAAGTATGATAAATATATATGAATAAATGAATGAAATAGCACTAAACTCTTATCCTTAGTAGCAATGTTGTTATTAGACTTCAGCTTCAATAGAGTATTAATTTTATGTTTCATTTAATATGACCATGGTGCAGAGAAAGAGATTAGAACAAAAGGGAGATAGTTTGAGAAAGTCATCATGTATGCACATTAAGTATGTTTTCCTGAACCTATGTACTGGATGTTAGTCCCCCTTTTACCTTGGATGATGTTCTCCACATGCTAAAGTATGATTCTAGGGTTAATATACAGTATGCTAAATATCTGATTTCTTTTGACCAAATTTGATGATGAATCAGATGAATCCAAACAGTAAATTAGTCACTTGGTTGGTAATTGGTTTTTACTTTTTAAAAGTAGATTTATTGTGCAGCATAAAATTGAAGAAGCACTGCCACCCCTTGAAACACGAAAGGCCCACTCAAAAAGCATCTATTAATACCTGAGCTTGTTTGGTCATTGTTTTCTTCCTCTCTTGACCACATTTGTCCTTGACAATATTAGTTTTCATTAGAATCAGGCTGTTTTCTTTAATCTTTGTTTCACTGATGAGTATCTCCTTAAAACTAATTTTTAAAATAATGCTCAAAGCTTTCAAAATATTGAGTTCTTCAAATTTAATTTTCCTCATTTTATTTCTTATTTATACTCTGTAAATAAGTATATATATTTCCAATTGAAACAGACCTTGAAACATAACGTGTCTTTATATAGCTGTGATCCACCCACTCAAAAGAAAACAATTCATGAACATGGAGTTTAAAATATATCATAAAATTCACGCTTCATACTGTGCCAATTTAACACAAACATGCCACATCCCTTGCATTAATAACTATAGATCATGACTGATAGAAGTTCATAAGATTGCAACTGAAAATCCATTTATAGATCAGAAAATAATCTGAGTAATGAAATTTAGATATATAGAAGAACCAGATCTTTTATACACAGATGACCAGACTCTCTAATGCCATATATGATTCAGTACTATAAGGCATTAAGCAGTTATGCAGCTTTACTATTTCATATCCTAAAAAGAGGATCAGAATATCCTTTTTAAATACAGTTTTTTTTTTTTTTCTTGACAAGTTCATTAAAACAAAAAGTTGGGTGATATTTGTGGGATGAGAAAATGAATTTGTTTAATTCTGACTGCTTACAAAATGTCCCGTATTGGTCACTGGCAATTCGTTGGATTATTCAAGCAGAATTAAAAAAAAAACCACCTTGATATTTTGAAAACAATGTTAAAATTATATGACTCTAAAACAAAATCACTTTGTAGATTGTGAAATCTGGTAATGCTACTCACTCATCAACTCTAAAAGAAGAGTTTACCTGTAGAAAAATAATCAGCATTCTTAATAGGTGCTATTAAAGCTGAAACTCCAGTACTTTGGCCACCTCACACGAAGAGCTGACTTCGCATGAGGTCAGCTTCGCATGAGGAGAAGGGGTCGACAGAGGATGAGATGGCTGGATGGCATCACTGACTCGATGGACGTGAGTCTGAGTGAACTCCGGGAGTTGGTGATGGACAGGGAGGCCTGGCGTGCTGTGATTCATGGGGTCGCAAAGAGTCGAACACGACTGAGCGACTGATCTGATCTGATTATATGATCTATTACATAGCAAAAAAAATACTACAAGAAACCAAATTAGTTTTTATTCTCAACTTCTCTGAATGATTTCCCAATCTGTCACTAAATCCTATTTCGACGAGTCCATCAGTTTTTAAGCTTTTCCCAAAGTTGATGCAAGGAATACAATTGTTTATTTTAACCTTGCATATCTTATATCAAGGAAGTACAATTTTTAGGGTGGAATATTATTAAAATACTAGTGCTGGACAGATAGACTAAAATATCATTCAAAAGTTATCCATAATCGGAGATAGCACTAAATTATCGCACAGACAACTGAAACGCTGTGCCTGCTAGATAGAAGACCATCAGGGTAAAAGGTTGCTCTCCCTCTGCTTGGCAAGTTATCTGTAAGAAAAAGCTCACCTCTGGTCCCTCTATATTCTATATTGCCCTGCAACAGCAGAGAATGTTTTGCAATTTTTTTCTTCTGTGTGTTATCAGCAGATCTCTTTGGAAAATAAACTGCCTGATTCTTTTAAAAAAAATAAATAAAGGCTATCCATATAAAAGAAAAATCACTTGTGAAGCTTTCCTTCAGGAGATCATCTTTGTTCCAGAGCACACCATTCCAGCGAGAATTTGGAGAGGCCAGGTGACACAGTGGGAAAATATCTGAACTGCAGCTCAGGAAATAAGTTGCAAATTGGAAAAAATTCTGAAAGATTACATAATAGGTGACCATTTTCTGCTAGAGTGTTTTTTTATTGATTCATTTTAAATGGTACCTTATTCAAGCAGAAATATTCACAAGAATTTAAGATCCTACAAAAATTAACTAACATCCTTGTTTATTGATACTATTGTTTGTTATATCTTTTTTGTTTGTTTTTTCCTTGACAGGGCCCAAATTGTATTATAAGTAAGAAATAATTTATGCTTTTATACTTATTATAAGATAATAAGTAAATTGATTATTTGTTCACAAAAAGTTTTTCCTATACTTGGTATACAAATTGCTTATCTAAATTTGACTGCTTCCCTTCAGGAAACTGACTGGATTTGCTCACAATGGATGTGAGTAAATGCGATGCATGTGTAGCATCACACTTAGTGGTCAAAGACAGAGAAAATCAAAGAGACATGCTCCCATTGGCTTTCAGGTCCAGCCCTCCAGCCCATGCTTGTTCTTTTTTGCCCACTCAAGGCAAACCAGCCTGGAGAACTTGGGGTCTGGATATTGAAGACTACACGGGCAAAAGGTAGAAGCAGTTTGGTTTCCTGAATCACACGTGCTGGAAAACTTCCCATGGGTATAAACATTTTTGGAATTTTTCTGAGCAAGAGTTAACTTTATTAAGTCACTGGGATTTTAACCCAGGAGCTATATTTTAGTTTTCAGATCAATAATTTAGTTGCGATATGTAGCCATAATTTTGTATTAGTTTCTGCTGCTGTATAACAAATTACCACAAACCTAGCACCTCCAAGCAGCACGAATTTATTACCTCCAGGTTCCTGTAGGTCAGAAGGCTAAGAACTATACTTAGGGTTTCATCAGCCTGAAATCAAGGTATCAACAGAACTGCAAATTCGTCTTCTGAGGTTCTGGGTCCTCTTATAATTCCATTTAGGTTATTGGCAGAATGCAGATTTTTGCACTGTAGGACTGAGGTCCCTATTTTCTCGATGGCTATTGGCCTGAGGTCACACTTAACTCCTGGAGGTCTGGGGCATAGGCCCTCTCACAACATGGCACTTTCATTCTTCTTTGAAGCCAATAGAAGCATGTCTCTGATTTTCTCTGTCTTTGACCACTAAATCCTCTTTTAAGAGTACTTATTTGCATCAGGCCCACCAAGATAATCTTCCTTTTGATTAGCTCAGAATCAGCTGATAAGAGATCTTAATTATATCTGCAAAATTCCACCTCCTTTGCCTTATAATGTCACAGAATCATAGGAGTGATAGCCCAGCATAGTTACAAGTCCCCCTCACACTAATGGAGAAGGGCATGTGCAAGGGCAGTCATTGAAAGTGAAAGTATAGTCACTCAGTGGTGTCTGACTCTTTGTGACCCATCAACTGTAGCCTACCAGGCTCCTCTGTCCATGGGGTTTTCCAGGCAAGAGTACTGGAGTGGGTTGCCATTTAGGACCCTTTTAAAATCCTTCTTACAAGGTAGCTCATTTTGTTTTTATTTGCCTTTCCCTATGACTAATGATAGTGAACATCTTTTTATACACTTATTTGCCAACTTTATCTCTTCTTTAGTGAAGTGTCTGTTGAAATATTTTATCCATTTTTATTGGTTTGTTTTTTTTATAATTGCGTTTTAAGAGCTTTTATACATTCTAGATGAAAGTCCTTTAGAAGATGTGTTTTGTAAATATATTCTCCCACCTGTGCCTTGTCTTTTCATTCTCTAAACATTATTTTTTGAAGAATGAAATTTTTGTTTTAATAAAGTCTATTTTATCATCTTTTTTCTTTTATGATTCATGCTTTCAGTGTTATATTTAAGAAACATTTGCCTAACTCAAGTTCACAAAGATCT
Source organism: Bos javanicus (assembly GCF_032452875.1). Taxonomy (NCBI): domain Eukaryota; kingdom Metazoa; phylum Chordata; class Mammalia; order Artiodactyla; family Bovidae; genus Bos; species Bos javanicus. Next base: position 88,669,902 of record NC_083874.1, on the reverse strand, counting down.
TCTATGCTTTATGTAGAATTTTTGCAGCTTTAGGTTTTGCATTTAGGTCTATGATTAATTTTTGTTAATTTTGTTTAGGGTACAAGGTATGCTGCTGCTGCTGCTAAGTCCCTTCAGTCGTGTCCGACTCTGTGCTACCCCATAGACAGCAGCCTACCAGGCTTCCCCGTCCCTGGGATTCTCCAGACAAGAACACTGGAGTGGGCTGCCATTTCCTTCTCCAATGCAGGAAAGTGAAAAGTGAACTTGAGGTTAATTATTTTGGTCATGAATAGCCAGTATTTCTAACACCACTTGGTGAAAAGACCATCCATTTCCCATAGCTTTTGCAACTTTGCCCCAAATCAATTCACCATACAAGTGCTTGTCTATTTCTAGACTCTGTTCTTCACAATTGATTTATGTTTCTATTCTTTCTTCAATATAATACTATTTTTATACTGTAGTTTAAAAGTAAAATTAACTCTTAAAGTCAGATATTATGAGCTGTCCAACTTCATGCTTTTTTTCCCATACTTAATGGTCTTTCAACATTAAGCATGATGCTATCTGTAAATTGTATTTTTTTAGTTGCTCTTTAATAGATTGAAAAAGTTCCCCTCTCTTCCTAACTTGCTGAAAATTTTTATTATAAAGAGCTATTGTATTTTTGTCAAACAATTTTTCTGCATTGATTGAGGTGATCATAAGTTTGTTTTTTTTTCCTCATTTTCACTCTGTTAATTGCTTTATCATGATGCAGCAACATTTTTATATATTGCTGGATTAAAATTTTTACATATTCTTGCATGTATGTTCATGCTGCTGCTGCTGCTGTCACTTCAGTTGTGTCTGACTCTGTGCGACCCCATAGACTATTAAATTATAGACTTGTTTTCTTGCACCAGCACTATTTGATTTTGGTTTCAGCCTAATGCCAGTTTCATAAAACATTTCATAAAAATGTTGGGAAATATTCACTTCTCATCTACTTTATAGAAAATTTTACATTGAATTGGCATTATTTTCTCCTTAAATGTTTGGTAGAAATTGCCAGTGAAGCCATCTAGTAAATGAACCTATCTAGGGTTTTCTTTGTTGGCAGGTTATGAACAACAAATTCAATTGCTTTGGTAAATTGAAGACTATTCAGATTATCTGTTTTCTTAGGTGAGCTTAGGTTTTCTGCATCTTTCAGGGAATTTATCAATTTCATTTGATACCAATAATTATGGGCATAAACTTGTTCATGAAATTCCTTTATTATTATTTTAGTAGCTGAGGGTTCTTTAGTGATCTCATTTTTTCCATACCTGATAAAGCTAGGGATGTCGTCTCTCTTTTTTCTTGCCAAGTTTAACCAGAGATTTGTCCGTTTTATTATTTTTTTTAAAGAATCAACTTTTGATTTTAATGATTTTAATGATCTCTATTGCTTTTTTGTTTTCAATGTCTTTGTTTTATGTCCTTAGGTTTATTATTTACTTCTTTCTGTTTCATTTTGTTTTCATTTACTTTTCTTTTTCTGGTTTAGGTAAGTTAGTCACTCAGTCGTGTCCAACTCTTTGTAACCGAATGGACTGTACCTGCCAGGCTCCTCTGTCCATGGGATTTCCCAGGCAAGAATATTAGAGTAGGTAGCCATTCCCTTAGCCAGGGGATCTTCTCGGCCCAGGGATAGAATCCAGGTATCCTGCATCACATGCAGATCCTTTACTGTCTAAACCACCAGGGAATCCCCATAGTAACATATAAACTTTGATTTCAGATAATACTATTTATTTTCCTTGAAGTACTGAGTTAGCTACATTCTAAGAATTTTGATATGTGGTGCTTTTATTTCTATTTAGTTCAGAATATTTTCTAAATTTCCTTGAAACTTCCTCTTTGGCCCATGAAGAATATAGATCTGTGTTGTTTAATTTCCAAATATGTATTTTCCGTACTTACTTTTCATATTAATTTCTTGTAAAATCATAGTTGAAGTCAGTACTTTGTAGCATACTTTCTTCAGAAAATGGCTCAGTTTGCATCATCAATGACTATGATCTTCTTTTCATATGTCCTGTGAAGGAAAGGTTGTACATTAAATCAAGCTGGACGTTATTAAAGTTAGAATCTATTCAAGACTTATTAATTCTAGATACTATTGTAAACACTTTCATTTGGGACATTTTTCATCTTTTTAACAAGCTTAGGAGAAAGTTAATATAATTTATATATCACAGATCAATTAACCGAGGCACAGAGAAATTAAATTCCGCAAGTTCACATAACCTGTAAGTGGTGGATTCAGAATAGGAACCTAGTTAAAAGCCCACATTTGAGACTCTAAACGCTTTAGGATACCAAATTAGGGAGGACTTATGTTTATAAATAAAAAGAAAAGAGATTTAATGAGTGTGAATTTTATATAGTATTAGGTTCATTACACATGGAGATTTATTTAATCAATTTAAATTATATATTATTATAAAAGTAAATACCCTTATTGATCACTTATATCTGATAAATGTGTGAGTATGTGCCTGTGTGTGTCCTCGTGCACATGCTCATTCATGTCCAACTCTTTGTGACCCCATGGACTGTAGCCTGCCAGGCTCCTCTGTATCTGATAAGTATATAGTTCTTAATTAAATAGCCATGTTGCTGAAATGATATTTGCAAGTAAATCTTTCACTGACCAAATAAAAATTAAAAGTTATACACTATGGTTCTCTCTAGAGAAGGCTTATACATGTTTTTATCAATAAATAAAAGTGTCTTATTCAATTATAACTTGTCAACAAATATAAATTTCTGAGATCCTAGCAGTGTCAAAATGTTTCTGGAGTTACATATTTTTATAACTCCAGCAGGTCTCCAAGCCTAATCTCATCTTGAAGCCAGAAAATATACTGAAGTCTTTGTGGTTAGTTTGATTTGCAGACTATTTGGCCCACTGCAAATTTTGTAACCAGCAGCAAATCTCATGGCTCCTTTCTAGGGCCAAACCTCATTCTGGCATGCTACCACGGTTCAGTCATTTCTTTGAGAAATTGTGTTCTACTGTTCAATCAACTAATTTTAAAATGAACGCTGGTAATACAGCTAGGAATAAAGGGAGAACATTCCATATTAACTTACACTGCATAACTGTCCATTAGCTACTATTGTGTTGTCTCATGTGTCTCTCTTGAAGTGCATTTTTTATATTAGGATGTTTTCTTCTTAAAATCAAGAGCTAAAATTTGTCATATTTTTTCCTTTCTTCTTTTTAACCAATATGTATGTAAATACTTAGGACAGACACTTTGTTATAGAAGATTTTGCACATCCTGGGCATGATCAGAAAGAAAATGCAAATCATTTTTCTGCTGATTTTCCAGGATCAGCTTTTTTCTATTATCCTAATAAACCTAGAGCATTTACAAGTCTCTAGACATGAAATAAGTAAGCAAGCATAGTGTTGAGATGCCATATTCATGAAATACAAATAAATTGATTTATTAGCAAATTTAGTTAATATCAACCATAAACACAAATATTAGGCCATTTGTGTTATAGCCCTATATTGCTTTTCATTATTTTATATACATCTTTGTTTGATTTCGGGCTTCCCTGGTGGCTCAGCTGGTAAAGAACCCACCTGCAATGTGGGAGACCTGTGTTCGATCCCTGGGTTGGGAAGATCCCCTGAAGAAGGGCATGGCAACCCACTCTAGTAATCTTGCCTGGAGAATCCCCATGGACAGAGGAGCCTAGTGGGCTACAGTCCATGGGGTCGCAAAGATGTTAATGAGTTCACACATCCTTTAGCATACCAATATGTCATATTTCGTTACTGTGTAAGCATTTGCTATCTTGTTAGCACTGCTGTCATTTATAAAGAATACATAAAGCTTAGTGAATGTCCTATAATTTACCTTTCTTATTGTTAGACATTTCATTGTCTATATTTGCATAGGAAGCTATTCCCCGAAAATAGTAGCTCAAAAGGCACTTATTTTCTTTAATCCTGATTTTGTGAGTTAAAAATTGAAACAGGGACAACTTACTTCTGCTCTACAGTGTCTGGGGTCTTCATCAGTGTCTGGGGTCTTCATCAGTGTCGTTTGAAGGTGCCTAGTGAGCCACTCTGTGGTAACTTTGTTATATGAGTCCAATCCACATCTTACCTGATAATTGATAAATCCTTACCTGGTAGATGAGCGATAAAGAATCTGCTTGCAATTCAGGAGATACAGGAGACACAAGTTCGATCCCTGGGTCAGGAAGATCCCCTGGAGAAGGAAATGGCAACCCACTCTAGTATTATTGCCTGGGAAATCCCAAGGACAGAGGAGTCTGGAATGCTGCAAATCATGGAGTCACAAAGAGATAAGACTGAGCATACATGCACCTTACCAGGTAGATCCATATCCTACAGTGGTAAACCAATATTTACCTTCCATTCCTGAAATGCCACAGCTACCCCTACCACTTTGGGGCTTAACAAAATCCTCATCTATTATCGTGGTACCCACACAATGTTGCTTTAGACCAATAACTTATTTTTATGATCAAAGAGGTATTACAGTACGCACAAGCATATGATATTTTATTGGCCTTGATGATGCTGTGAAAGTGCTGCACTCAATATGCCAGCAAATCCGGAAAACTCAGCAGTGGCCACAGGACTGGAAAAGATCAGTTTTCATTCCAATCCCAAAGAAAGGCAATGCCAAATAATGTTCAAACTACCGCAGAACTGCACGCATTTCACAGGCTAGCAAAGTAATGCTCAAAATTCTCCAAGCCAGGCTTCAACAGTGTGTGAACCACGAACTTCCAGATGTTCAATCTGGATTTAGAAAAGGCAGAGGAACCAGAGATCAAATTGCCAACATCCGCTGGATCATCGAAAAAGCAAGAGAGTTACAGAAAAACATCTACTTTTGCTTTATTGACTCTGTCAAAGCCATTGACTGTGTGGATCACAACAAATTGTGGAAAATTCTTCAAGAGATGGGAATACCAGGCCACCTTACCTGCTTCCTGAGAAATCTGTATGCAGGTCAAGAAGCAACAGCTAGAACTGGACATGAAACAACAGACTGGTTCATAATCGGGAAAGGAGTACATCAAGGTTGTATGTTGTCACCCTGCTTATTTAACTTACATGCAGAATACATCATGAGAAATGCGGGGCTGGATGAAGCACAAGCTGAAATCAAGATTGCCAGGAGAAATATCAATAACCTCAGACACGCAGATGATACCACTCTTATGGCATACAGGAAAAAAAGCCTCTTGATGAAAGTGAAAGAGGAGAGTGAAAAAGTTGGCTTAAAACTCAACATTCAGAAAATGAAGATCATGGCATCTGGTCCCATCACTTCATGGCAAATAGATCGGGAAATAGTGGAAACAGTGGCTGACTTTATTTTTCTGGGCTCCAAGATTGCTGCAGATGGTGATTGCAGCCATGAAATTAAAAGACACTTACTCCTTGGAAGGAAAGTTTTGACCACCCTAGACAGCATATTAAAAAGCAGAGACATTACTTCATCAACAAAGGTCCGTCTAATCAAGGCTATGGTTTTTCCAGTGGTCATGTATGGATGTGAGAGTTAGACTATAAAGAAAGCTGAGTGCCAAAGAATTGATGCTTTTGAACTGTGGTGTTGGAAAAGACTCTTGAGAGTTCCTTGAACTGCAAGGAGATCCAACCAGTCCATCCTAAAGGAGATCAGTCCTGCGTGTTCATTGGAAGGACTGATGCTAAGCTGAAACTCCAATATTTTGGCCACCTGATGTGAAAAGCTGACTCATTGGAAAAGACCCTGATGCTGGGAAAGATTGAGGGCAGGAGGAGAAGGGGACGACAGAGGATGAGATGGTTGGATGGCATCACCCACTCGATGAGCATGGATTTGGGTGAACTCCAGGAGTTGGTGATGGACAGGGAAGCCTGGCGTGCTGTGGTTCATAGGGTCTCAAAGAGTCAGACACAACTGAGCAACTGAACTGAACTGAAAGATCATGGCATCTGGTCCCATCACTTCATGGCAAATAGATGAGGAAGCAATGGAAACAGAGTTTATTTTGGGGGGCTCCAAAGTCGCTGAAGATAGTGACTGCAGCCATGAAATTAAAAGATGCTTGCTCCTTGGAAGAAAAGTGATGACCACCTTGGACAGCATATTAAAAACCAGAGATATTACTTGACCAACAAAGGTCCATCTAGTCAAAGCTATGGTTTTTCCCGTCATGTATGGATGTGAGACTTGGACCATAAAGGAATCTGAGCACCGAAGAATTGATGCTTTTGAACTGTGGTGTTGGAGAAGACTCTTGAGAGTCCCTTGGACTGCAAGGAGATCCAACCAGTCCATCCTAAAGGAAATCAGTCCTGAATATTCACTGGAAGGACTGATGCTGAAACTGAAACTCTAATACTTTGGCCACTTGATGCAAAGAACTGACTCACTGGAAAAGACCATGATGCTGGGAAAGATTGAAGGCTGGAGGAGAAGGGGATGACAAAGGGTGAGATGGTTGGATGTCATCACAGACTCAATGGACATGAGTTTGAGCAAGCTCTGGGAGTTGGTGATGGCCAGGGAGGCCTGGACTGCTGCAGTCCATGGGGTCACAAAGAATCAGACATGCCTGAGTGACTGAACTGTACTAACATATATTCCTCACCCATAAAACAGCTGAAAAGAATATCAGAAAATGCTTATCCAAGTTATCAGCTCTGGAAACTGTCCTCTGTTCTCCATGATTTGATATGTTTACTAAACTAATGGTCATCATCAAGTACTGTGTACTTAATATTATAATATTTGGGTTTTGGGAAAAGGAGCTGATGTATTATTAGACCCTTTCATCATCATACCTTGTGGCTCAGTTGTGAAATTGTTGAATCTCTTCTCCATGGTCTTGCAGTCTGCCAGATGTGAGATTTAATTTTTCATATGTGTGTGGCAGAGCATTCTTTTTGCCAAGGCAACGCTTCAAGTTCCACTAACTCACAGCTCTGACCACTGTATCATACTATACTCCCATACCCACATGTCATGAGGTTAACTTCTCTGATTCTACTGTCAGTGACATTCATTTTTTCCTCTAATTTTGTGGAAATGCTCTGGTAAAATCTCTTCCATTAAGTGGAAAATTAGATACTACAAAAGACAAGTAAGAACTATATATGGCAAAGGAGAAAACGGAAAGGAATGCTTTTTGTATTTTCTTCCATTTAACCTGTGACCATCAAGGCTTTTGACAGAAAACCGCATCTAGTCTTCGAGAAAAACTGATCTAGTTTACAATCCCATTAGGAATATGCTAGAGTGCCTGTTTCACCATACCCTTACCACCAATGAGTGTGAAAAAAATGCTTGGTGGACAAAAATACCATTGCCTTAATCAAAACGTTTTCTTACTAACACGATTGGACATTCTTCATATGTTTAGTGGACATTTATAAAGCTCCTCTTATGAATGAATGTAATGTAATGTGCCAAATCTTTTTTATCAGGCCATTCTAAGACATCTTCAACATGCTGCAAGAACTGGCTTTGAGAAGTACTTTGCTTACCACTCAAAGAATAAAACAGACACACACACGTAGACACGAACACACACACACATTTGCAGATGGTTAGGAGTTCTGAAATATTACATATCCTATCTACACTTCATCTCTCATAAACAGTAGCTAAGTGTTTTATAAGATTATTACTTAATGTTATAATTGCCTGATGAAAAACAGAGGAACAGAAAATACACAGTCTTTAAATAAAAGTAAAAATTAAAATGAGGAAAGTCTACACAACATATTAAAGGCACATAACATAAAGTTAAAGACACATAACATAAAATCAGAAGTTCTTGGTCTCTGAGCCACACCGTAGAAGTACATGAGATACTTTAGGAAGTTGAAATGGAATATTATGTGCTATTTTATATTTCCTGTTTGTGAGTGACCCAAATACAGCCATTCCCAAGTGACCTGAGAGAGAAAGCTCCCAAGGTTGGGACAGCTACAACAAGGCAACAGCTTGAGTTGTAAGAGAGCTACAGCAATAGGTCTTAAAAGCCTTGCCCTGGGAGGGCCAGCCTGATGGTGGGGGCAAAGACTGTGAATGCAGCCTGGGTCTTACTGTACCTGGGAACACATCCTGAATCTAACCAACGCTCTTCTGACACTGACTTCCTTGTAATGTGCCTCCATGCCTCCAGGTTATCAGTCCTTAGAAACCTGGAGCCACAGGATGACATGGAACTCTGAACTCTCTTCTTTGTATTTAGCACAACAAGAGCTAATAAGGTACAGAAGCTAGGATAATAATTGCAAGAATGTTAGTTAGCACTCTTGCGGTTTCCTACAGAAGGTAGTGAAGTTACCAAAGAACAAGAATTCACATTTGATCAGAAGCTAATTGAAGAATCCTTCCTAACTTTGTAAAGCAACCAAAAGTAATAAAAGATGAGGGATTTAAACAGAAAGCAAAGTTGAGGAATTTAATAGTTGGTAAAATAAAATATCATTAAATTTTTTTCCTTTCCTCCAACTCCAGGAGCATGGTACTGGCACTAGCAACTGTGGGGTTTCCCTTATACTGCCATATATTACATTGTGATTACCTTTTTACTAGGCTGTACGTTTGTGGGAATCAGGTCTAGGATGCACAAGACATTCACCTTCATAGCCACTGTTGCATTTTGAATAAGTCCTGATCAGGGCTGAATAGATGAATACCACAATCGTTAATGACTATAACATTTAAAAACGTTAAACAACAGATTGCTTTTATTTTTTTCCAACTTAACTACCTCTAAATGTTTGTGTAAAGTACTTCATAAATTCTAAGAAGCTGTAAATACTTTAGGAATCACCATTTTTACTTTTTCATTTGCAGGGTAATTTGTTAAACCATCAGAATATAACAACCTGAATATAAAATGGGCTTGACCTGTCTTCTATTGTGAAAAAGTGAGAATGTAATCAAACATATATTCTAATCGATACAGTCTAACATTATTTTTGTCTGAAATATTTCATTATAGAAACAATTTCAAAAGGAATTTGAATCTGCCATTTTCAAGTCCCTTTTTATCTGAACACATATAAAGAACTTAGCTGCAGTCTTTGTACTATTCTGGATGATAAAGGAAGAAGGCATTTGAAGTTTGAATTAGGCGGTAAAGTTTTCATGGCACTAATTATAAAGTAGATTGTTATTTGATTTTAATTCTGAAGCATGTGTTACCTGTTGCTCTTTTAATGTTTGTGTCTTGGAAATACTTTGAGGAGGGTGAATAGACCAAATTGTGAAGGAAAAAATCACCAGTCCTAGTTATTTTACCAATGTGCATTAACACTAAAGTTTTTTCTTTATCTTTTTTTAAAAAAATTATCACCCTGTCAAAATTAAATATGCAATTCACAGGAAATGTAAAGGATAGTTAAAATATTTCAATGTAGTTAAAATCTTTTTGAATTTCCAGTTGCATTATTTCTTCAGTAAATGTTATAAAATGCAAAATTAATTTAACATCTTTGTATTACACACCATCTACTCATTTTGGATCTGCCATCCTAATCGTAATTAATGTTTGATACTTGTTAACATTAGCTATTTTGTTAACTAATGTCAACATAGTTAACATTAGCTATTTTGTTAACAAGATCTTTTCTTTATTTTAAATTCTCTAACACAGGATTTTTTCCTGATTCAAGCAGAATATCTGATTTTTTTGCCTGTGACTTACATCTTTTTGTTCTACTTGTGCCTGTGTTTGAAGTTAAATGTCTATACCACATTACCTATATCTAAATGGTCTGATGGAAGTGAAATAGGACTTTATAACTTCAAAGAACAGTATAAGAGAAGGGTAAAGAACAGGGTAACAGAAATTCAGAAGGAAACAGATTGTCCTCCCTGAGGGAAAAGTGAAAAAAAAATTTGCAAAAGAACTGGTCTCTTTTTTTAATCTCTGGGATGAAAACGGTAACCATAGAAATAACAATAAAACTTAGGCTTCCTTGTCAAAGAGTATCTCTTGGTGAATGACAGTCCTCGATACTATTTTTAGATCTTTGCCCTTATAGCCTTTCCCAATATTTTAGAATCTCTAGAAAGAATACACCCGTGCCATTCTTGGACCAGCAACTTGGCCTGAAAATTGAAACAGACTTAAGAAAATTGGGCAGAGATATCACACAAAGCATAACCGTCAGTTTTCTACGAAGGACGGGAGAGATGAAGAAAGGATTGCCTCAGATCTCTACCAGTTATATTCTTTCGGCTAATAAGGCATAAAAACTCCTTGACTAATTTAAGAGGAAACTTAGTGGAAGAACAGAAAAATAGCTTCTGGAATTTAAGAAGATAACTAAGTATCCCATATTTGAAAGAAGGAACTAAAAACTACAGCAGCAGACGTTTGTAAGGTTTTTCTTTCTAAGAACGCTATTCTGATTGAGAATGTACTCCAGTGACTCTTGGTCTTGGGGATTTTATCTACCAAACATCCTGGAAGAGAGAATCTGAAGGGATCAAGTAAATCAGGTGACTATTCAATCTTCTGTAACCAAGCACAAGTTCTACTGCTACTACTAAGTCGCTTCAGTCGTGTCCGACTCTGTGCGACCCCATAGACAGCAGCCCACCAGGCTCCCCCGTCCCTGGGATTCTCCAGGCAAGAACACTGGAGTGGGTTGCCATTTCCTTCTCCAATGCATGAAAAGGAAAAGTGAAAGTGAAGTCGCTCAGTCGTGTCCGACTCTTCGCCACCCCATGGACTGCAGCCTACCAGGCTCCTCAGTTCATGGGATTTTCCAGGGCAAGAGTACTGGAGTGGGGTGCCATTGCCTTCTCCCAAGCACAAGTTCAGGAAGGATGAATAAAACCAATTACAAGAACTGCCCTAATCCACCCCAGCCCCTGCCTGCTACTTGGGAGTCAGCTCCTAGGAAAGGAGAAGGCATTTTTGCAGGGCCATCATTTTAAAAGACAACACACAATGAGGGTCAACATTCAAAACTACCATGCTCAGATCATATATTGCTAAACAGACTTCAGTATAACAAAACCAGTGACCCCATTGCTAAGGAAATCCATTCAGCTATCCTCTCATTAATTTATTTACACATCAATTAAGCATTTATTATAAAAGAGAAGTTAGGCTATATAATTAGGATGTAAAAATGACAGAGATACAACCATAGGTTTTAAGAGTTTATAGTTTACCGAAAAGAACCAAACATGCATGTATGAAAAATAAACATAAATCCTTCAATGATAAGGACAATTAAAGATGCTAAGCAGTGAATTTAATTTTGAGGAGAACAGAATGCATTTTATGTATTCATATTCTCCTAAATTCAGTGCGACCAGGACTCTCCCAGGATCCATATTTAAAGCAAGCATAGCAGATCCTGTCTCTTGCGTCTGTGTCTGTGTTCATATGCTATGGGTTTCCTGCCTCTCTCTGTTCACTCATATCACTTTTATTTTTGAATGAAAGGCCTTGTTTTTTAGGTTGGATTTCAGTGTCCTCACAAAGACTCCTCTGATTTCCATATCGTGTCCACCTGCATATTATTAGTGCCTGAAATTTCCCTATTGTTGAGTTGTACCTGCTGTCCTCAAGAAAAGAATAGAAATGAACACTACAGTAATGACAGTGATTTTTTTTTTCAGTTTTGCTCAGGGATTTACATGGATAAGAAAAAGTAGAATGAAAAGGAAGTTTTTAATCTCCTTCTATGTCCAGAACAATGCCAGAATAATGCCTGCATGAGGTCCATACAGGGGTTAAGAGAGATAAAAACTGAATGACTTTTCTCATAAATATGATGCTTTGATTTTTTAAAAGTTGTTGGGCCTGTTTCCAGCTTCTGCAGTTAGAAACATGAGTATAATATAGCAGGTTTGCATTTACTGCAATCGTTTAATTCTATTTAAAGAGAGCTGTTCCATATATTTGAAATCCATGCAATGAAGTAGTTTCCTATTCAAACAGATGTATATATTCTTATTCAGTGCAAATTTTGTTTCTACAAGACAATGTCTCTGTATAATAAGAAGCATGTATTTTTACTTAAAAATTGGATGTTACATAAAACTATCTGATGGCAAAATACTTAACCTACCCTGATTGGAAAAGAATAGATGTGCATGCTAAGCCACTTCAGCCATGTCCAACTCTTTGTGACCCATTGGACTACAGCCTGGCTCCTCGGTCCAGGAATTAAATGGGATTCTCCAGGCAAGAATACTGGGTGCCCTCCTCCAGTAGGTCTTCCCAACCCAGGGATCAAACCTGTGTCCCTTATGTCTGCTGCATTCACAGGTATATACTTTACCACTATTGCCAAACAGCTAACTCTAGAAAAACTATATGTAAATGATAAATGGACATAAGGGTTTTTATGAAAAGAGTTGAAGATTGGAGTTATACAGTCAGCTCTCTGTGTCAGTGGGTTCAGTTCAGTGTCTGTGGGTTCAACCAGTAATGGATGGAAAACACTTAAAAAATTCTAGAAATTTCCAAGAAGCAAATCTTGAATTTGCAGCATGCCAGCAACTATTTACATAGCATTTACATTATATTTACAACTACTTACATAGTATTAACATTGTACTAGGTATTAAAAGTAAACTAGAGATGATGTAAAGTGTACAGGGATGGGTATATTTGGTTATTTGTAAGTAGTAGACCATTTTATTATAAGAGAATTTTGGTATCCACTAGGAATCCTGGAACGATCCCTCTTCGATCCTGAGGGACAATCGTATGTATTATGAAATGATCACCCTGCTAAGTCTAGTTAATCTCTATCACTGCACATAATGGCAAATTTTTTTCTTGTGACAAGAACTTATAAGATCTATTAGCAACTTTTAAATATATCAGATCAGATCAGATCAGTCGCTCAGTCCTGTCTGACTCTTTGCAACCCCATGGATCGCAGCACGCCAGGCCTCCTTGTCCATCACCAACTCCCAGAGTTCACCCAGACTCACGTCCATCAAGTCAGTGATGCCATCCAGCCGTCTCATCCTCTGGCGTCCCCTTCTCCTCCTGCCCCCAATCCCTCCAAGCATCAGAGTCTTTTCCAATGAGCCACCTCTTCACTGGAGTTTCAGCTTCAGCATCATTCCTTCCAAAGAAATCCCAGGGCTGATCTCCTTCAGAATGGACTGGTTGGATCTCCTTGCAGTCCAAGGGACTCTCAAGAGTCTTCTCCAACACCACAGTTCAAAAGCATCAATTCTTTGGCACTCAGCTTTCTTCACAGTCCAACTCTCACATCCATACATGACCACAGGAAAAACCATAGCCTTGACTAGGCGGCCTTTGTTGGCAAAGTAATGTCTCTGCTTTTGAACATGCTATCTAGGTTGGTCATAACTTTCCTTCCAAGGAGTAAGGGTCTTTTAATTTCATGGCTGCAGTCACCATCTACAGTGATTTTGGAGCCCAGAAAAATAAAGTCTGACACTGTTTCCCCATCTATTTCCCATGAAGTGGTGGGACCAGATGCCATGATCTTCATTTTCTGAATGTTGAGCTTTAAGCCAACTTTTTCACTCTCCACTTTCACTTTCATCAAGAGGCTTTTGAGTTCCTCTTCCCTTTCTGCCATAAGGGTGGTGTCATCTGCATATCTGAGGTTATTGATATTTCTCCCATAAATCTTGATTCCAGCTTGTGTTTCTTCCAGTCCAGCGTTTCTCATGATGTACTCTGTATATAAGTTAAATAAGCAGGGTGACAATATACAGCCTTGACGAACTCCTTTTCCATTTGGAACCAGTCTGTTGTTCCATGTCCAGTTCTAACTCTTGCTTCCTGACCTGCATACAAATTTCTCAAGAGGCAGATCAGGTGTTCTGGTATTCCCATCTCTTTCAGAATTTTCCACAGTTTATTGTGATCCACACAGTCAAAGGCTTTGGCATAGTCAATAAAGCAGAAATAGATGTTTTGCTGGAACTCTCTTGCTTTTTCGATGATCCAGCGGATGTTGGCAATTTGATCTCTGCCTTTTCTAAAACCAGCTTGAACATCAGGAAGTTCACGGTTCACATATTGCTGAAGCCTGGCTTGGAGAATTTTGAGCATTACTTTACTAGCATGTGAGATGAGTGCAATTGTGCAGTAGTTTGAGCATTCTTTGGCATTGCCTTTCTTTGGGATTGGAATGAAAACTGACCTTTTCCAGTCCTGTGGCCACTGCTGGGTTTTCCAGATTTGCTGGCATATTGAGTGCAGCACTTTCACAGCATCATCTTTCAGGATTTGGAATAGCTCAACTGGAATTCCATCACCTCCACTAGCTTTGTTCATAGTGATGCTATTAACTGCAGTCACCATGTTCTATGTTATGTCCTCATGACATATATTTTATGTTTGTATTTTGACCATCTTCACCCCTGCTTTCTTTGTCTTTAATTTTAATCATCATGAATTTTAAGTTTAATTTTAATCATTATCTTTAATTTTGTGAGAGCATCCATGAATAAATATAATGGGTAATTATGTAAGGGAAGACAGTACAATGTAAAGGCGCAGAGCTTGGGTCCTGAATCAGACTGTAGATCATTGCTTAATTTCTCAGTGTCTTATTTTCCTCACCTATAAATAAGAATTATAGTAGCACCCACTTCCTATGGCCCTTGTGGACATTAAATGGAATAATACACATAAAGTGCTGAAGACAATAACTGTCATATAAAAAGCAATCACAAAAGTTAACTATGACTATTATTTTCCACAGGCAATTAGAATAATTTTTAAAAGAATTAATTTTTTCATTGACATAAGCCTTAGTTGTCACCATTTTAAACTCTTTAGTATACATTCATTTATTCATTTAGCAAATGTTTTTTTCTAATACAGATTCCTACATGTCTCAGTGGGCAAAGAATCCACCTGTAATACGAGGACTCAGGAGATGTAGGTTTGATCCCTGGCTCTGGAGCATGGCATGGCAACCCATTCCAGTATGGGGAATCCCATGGACAAAGGAGCCTGGAGGGCTACAGTCCATAGAGTCCCAAAGGGTGGGGCAAAACTAAAATGAGTGAGCACACACATATTATGACAAGTACTTTATTAGATATTGGCAGCACAAAGATGTTCGCTCCATTCAAGGAGTTCAAGAGCTGAAATAGAGAAGCAGATTGTGGCAAAAAATATTCATGCCAATATCATAACTGGAATGATAGAAGTAGGCATGGGTTGCCATTGGCATACATGGGAGATAATATGAATCAAATCTCCCTTGTATGTAAGTACCAGAAAGGCTTCAGAAAGTAGTTGACATAAGCTGAGTCTTTAAATCTAGTAGTGTGTTCACCAAAACATTGTCTGGGAGAAATGTTGTAACCTAAGTGAAACAGCACAGGCAATAGGTATAAAAGTGATGAACTTTGAGAACTGTAAATAATTTTCTAAAAATGAAACAGTGAGCCAAAAGATAGAGAGATATAAAGCTTGATATTTGAGCAGAGTTGGATCATGTGTAATCTTAACTGCTGTGATAAGAAATCTGAGCTTGGAGACTGTAGATACAGTCTCTACAAGGTCGTGTAGAGACTGTAGATACAAGACTTATTTAGAAAGAAATTCAGTGAAGCAGAAGGTGACAGGTCAAAATGATGGGATCGGATAGTATTTATCGTCTTTTAACATGTATACAATTTACTTATTTATTATATTTATTTTTATTCTCTATCTCCTTGCACTAGAATGTATAAACTCAAGAAAGATAAGGATTCAGTCTTTATCCCCAGCAGTAAGAGTGGTGCCCGACACGTGGTAGATACTCAATAAATATTTGCTGAATAAATTGAAATCTCAACAATCCAGGTAAAAGAAAATGACAGTCTGAATGAAAGTAATACTAATGAAGCAGGAAAAAAAACAAACAAACAGATTTTAAGGAGCACAGGACCAGAATTTGTGGCTGATTAATGATGAGGAAACGAGAGTTTTGTTTTGTTTTTTTAAAGCAAATACTCAGTGTCCAAACTGAATATTACATCAATTCCCGAAAAAGTTATGGAAGAGGAGAAAAGTCTGGTGTGAGGAGAAAGGTGGTCAAGGCAATAAGAACTTAGCTTTTGGTTCATTGTTCTTGAGGGACATACAGGCAGGAATTTAGAGATGTCCAGGAAATACTTAGATATATGATTCTCAGTATTATTATGGTTTAACTAGTTTGTGAATGTATTCAAATCCAATATCTGTATGTACATTCAGTGTCTCCAACAAGGTTGGAGTAATATTACTGTTTATTTTTCCCCTATTTTCCTGCCCCTTTTCCCTCCTCTGACCCCTTCCTCCACTGACTCTGCATCTTTAAAATATATGTATACTTCTTATACATTATTATTAATCTATATTACTCTGAGTAATATACTCTCATTATAATTTAATAATAGCTGTCCCAGGTGTAAAGTGGCTCAGTTGGTAAAGAAACTTCCAGCAATGCAGGAGACTCAAGAAATGTGGGTTCAATCCCTGGGATGGGAAGATCCCCTGGAGAAGGGAATGGCAACCCACTCCAGTATTCTTGCCTGGGAAATCCCATGGACAGAGGAGCCCGATGGGCTACAGTCCATGGAGTCACAAAGAGTCGAACACAACTTAGCAACTAAACCACCACCACCACTCCAGGTGTAAAGATTGAATTATATCTAGTAACAAATCAAGGATGATAAAATTCAAGGTTTTTAGACAATTTTGTCTATCTCTTTTGAGCTTGTTCAGTGTAAATTTGAGATATTTAAAAAAAATATTTTTGCACATAAAAAAAGCGCTTTGGTACACTTTTTTTTTTTTCCACAGAAAAATAGGGTTATCCATCCAGAGTGAGTATTTTTTATTTGATTCTGATACATTTTAATAAATCACTTACATGGGCCCTAGTTGAAGCAACTGCTTCTGGATCTAGGTGTTTTCTGCCATAATATACTCTGTACTTTGTAAGAGAATAGTTCATATTTATATAAGAATTTTAAATGCATGATTCTTTTTGATAATCCTAATTACCCTATGAAACTGGAGTATGGGAGATTATCTCTGTGCTATAGATAAGGAATTTAGGCTCAGACTGGTGGTACCAGATTCACACAGCAAACAATAGAAAAGCAGGTCTCAAAGTCAGGGTCAGCTGAATACTAGTCTACTATCTTTTCCCCTACAATTACCTCTTCATCCAGCTCTGACCCAGAGGCACTGCACAGGTGGTCACTAGGCATGAACTGCAAGAGAGATGATATATCTGGGCAAAATTAGCATTGATTGCAGATGTTAGCAAGCAATCATAAAGCATAAAATGCAAGAACACTTAAAACTGTGTAAGATTAAACCTATGCTTTGTGTGTGCTTGGTCGTGTCCGACTCTTTGTGACCCCATGGACTGTAGCCTGCCAGGCTCCTCTGTCCATGGAAATTCTCCAGGCAAGGATACTAGAGTGGGTTGCTATTTCCTCCTCCAATGGATCTTCTTGACCCAGGGATCAAACTCAGGTCTCTTGCATTTCAGGTGGACTCTTTACCAACTGAGCCACCAGGGAAGCCCCAAATCTATGCTGCTATATTGCAAAATGCATCCCAGAATAACTTTCATATTCTATACGAGTTATTTCAAGATATTTCTAGCTTCTAAAGCCTCCACCCCATCATCAGCCAAAATTCAAAGATTCAGTGGAAGCCATAAGGCCTCCCCACCCCACTACCTGTTCATCTATAACCACATATGCTTCATTCCTTCCCGAAGATCTCACATAAAATGTTGCTTCCCTTCCATCCAGTGTTAATAACATGCCTTGTGGCCTGGATCCCATCGTCTTACACCTACTCAGAGACCATATTCTTTTAATTATACTCTCTTAAGTCTATCCAATATTGAAGCAAATAAATGAGTAAACAAATAATCTTGGATAAAACTAAAACACGGCTTTGTAAATCTTTTATGCCTTATAAGCTGCTGGATTTCTCTCATGCTGTAATCATGTCTATAAAAAGGAGTCTGTCTGTCCTTCACTTCCTAACCTCTCTTATTTTCCAGGCCTCTGACTACACTATTCTGTTTCAGTGTGGTTGACCAATAACCACCTAATTGCCAAGTCTGATAGACTTATTTTCAACACCTTTTTTCTGTCCTCGCTTTACCTTATTTTAATGTCACTTTTGACATTAACTTTACCCCCTTTAAAATTCACTTTTCTCAGTGCTTCCCTAAATGTTCTCTTCTCTTCTACTTTTAATAAATCTTATTTAGGTTGCTTCTCTTTCACTGGTTATTCTTTATTTATTGGTGTTCTTCAGAGTCTCATCCTCAACTCTGTTCTTATGCTTTCTTCTTCTCTTATGACTTCATTTTCATCTCTGTGTCGGTGACTTCCCAGTTCCTTTGTCATCCTACGTCACTCTGCTCAACATTATTGAACATGCCTATCTGACTTTCTAGTGAATACTTCCACTTCTGTGGGACACTGGCATTTTGAGTTCAATATGCTTCAAATGAATTTTATGATTTTTCCTAAGCATCCACCTTCTGTAAACTTCTCCTTGCCCTGTATTTTTATCTTGCTGCATGGCACCACCATCCATCCAGTGTTCCAACCCATATGCTAAGAATCGTTCTTAGCTCTACCAGCACTTTTATCCCATCCCTAAACCTATAAGTCTCTTAATTCTTTCCATCCTACTTCTTAAATATCTCTCAAATCCACTGAAGTTTCTCCAGTTACAAAGCCACTGCCTTATTTAAGATCTGCATTACTTCCCAAGTGGATTATCTCAGGGGTAATTCCAACCCATTCTCCATTCTACAGTTAACGATCTTTCTAAAACTTCTGTCTTTTATGCCAAGTTCCTATAAACAAACTTTTAGTGATTTTGTTCCCTACAGTCTATTTTTTAAAAAAACCTGAATTCCCATGGTCTTTGGAGATGTGCTTGCTGACATACTTCTCCAGCCATCAGTCTGTTGCTCATTCATTCGGCCAATTCTTATGCATCCTTAAAATCTTTGCCAAGACATTAATTATTATAGGTAGTTTTCCCTCATTCCTCTGTTTTAGAGTAACAGGGGCACCTCCTCTGTGCTCCCACATTTCCATGTTTCCATTTAACAGTGTATTTATCATATTTTTTTACCATCCTTTTATCTGTCTTTACCATTAGCTCCTTTTGCTTGGTGAACCCAGAACATGCTACCCAATGAAAATTTGTGAGATGCCTGAAAATAATGTAGATTTAGTGGGAGCATACTACCTGACATGCACCACTCTAGATATTGATCATACAACGATGAAAAATACAGAGTCCCTGCCCTCAGAGAACTTACCTTCCAATAGAGATAATAAGAAAATAAACTCATATTCTAAATGGTTAAAAAAAAAGTAGAGCCATTTAAAAACCTCTAATGAGCTGTTTTTTTGTAACAACCAGAAAGACAGCTATTCTTCAAGTTGCATATTTTATTTTCAGTATCAGAATTTCTGGATAAAGTGTAAAAATAATACTAAGCTAGAAGTTTTATCTATAAACCTCATATCAAACTTCAGAAAGTCTCTGAATGTGTATGATTTAATGTAAGTATGATGATCATCTGATAAAACTCGTAGAAAATACTGTAAACAATTCCAATTACATTGGCTTAAAACATTTAAAATCAAACTTTGCATATAAAATTTATTTCAGAAATCTCAAACCATAAAGTATGCAAAGAAAATGGGCTGTGAATGGATATGAGAGTCTAAAAAAGTGTCTAATTTCTAATTCCAGCTGCAAGGAAAAGAATGTCAACTATGTGAGACTGTGGCTGTGTCTGCATCCACAAAGTGATTTTAAAAATGATTGAATTCATTTAAATGGCCAGTTATTTTGACAAAACCAACAACCGAAAGTGGCCAGATCTTGTCAATACCTGGTTGTTTGCATTCAGGCTACTTGCCCCCTCAGTTTGCTTCTTATGTGTAGATAGTCTGTTTATCAAAAATTCAGGGTGGGCCACTAATGTCATTTTGTGAAAACACATGATACCAAATAAGAGTGTTTTCTGGCCATTTGCTCTTGGCCACCCACGTGTCTGAGAATGCAGTACACAGGGCTCAGTACCTTAAGGCTTCATATTTTTTCTCATCTTCTGAAGGTGTGGGAAGAAATAGTTTGATTGGAAAGTAGTCAGCCTGGTGGTTGTAGAGACACAGTTCCCATAGAGGATTGTTATCACTCCAAGGATCAACTAGCAGAGACTGCTACCTAAGGACCTAGCAATTTGTACTTTTCTGTAATTAACCTGACTGGGCTATTGGATAGAAATGTTTACTCAAAAGCATAGACTTGCATAAAAGAAAAAAATTTTTAAAGTGAAGCTACTTTTGCTTTTGAATTGCATTTGTTTTTGTAAAAATTCCCCAGCTTTAGTTTCTGTCAAATAAAAGACCAACTAGTATTTTTCTAAATACAAACACCAACAAATATACTTACTGCAATTACGATATCTGCTTTTTCTCTATTATCAGGAGATATTGAAAAGCCTCATTGCTTTTATTTCTTGTAATGCTGATTAAAAATAAGAAAAATGTACATATACAATTCAATGAGGACTGTGAGAAAAACAATGTATGGCTGAAAATATAGTCTGATGGTCCCACTGATCTTTAGCCAGGGTTATTATAATAATGTATAAAAGTACAGAATACATATACAGGCTACTACATACTACAGTTTTAGTGTATTTTTAACAGTGCTTTTTCCTTAAATCTAATCAGTATATCTTATTGTTCTATGGTGTCCGAAAGTAAAAATTTATCCTTGGAGTTTAATGCATATTTGATCTTTTCCTACCAGGCAGGTCAAAAGTCTTTTTGGTGAAACAGATATGAAATGGACATGGTATTATTATTATTACAAATTTAAGTTGCCCTGACTAATCATTTTGTGTAGTTTAGAGATAGAAATAGTAGAGATGGCAGAACCAGAAGAGGAGGTGGTAATTCATTTGCTCATACTTAGACATTTACATTGGGAAGAAATGACTGGAAAAACAATCATTTATTATTCTTCAGGATGCCCGAGTCAGCAAAATCACCTGCACATGGTTGAGAGAGGGGTCCCTCACAGCGCAGATTTTGTGTTTGATTTTATGGAGAACTCAAAAGCCAGTAGCTGTGGATGGCATTTATATTTAGTAAGAGTGCAATATACTCGTTTGAAGTTGGGAGATGAGTATTTATTGAAACAGCTGGCAAATCAGCAGGAAAATGCTGATTTTGAAAAAACTATTCTTCTTCTGTGGAATCAGACCTACTGTATTTAGCAACACTATTATAATTGAACACAAAACTGCATTAAAATACCATTAAGAAGGAGACAGAAATCCAGAAAAATAAGAGAATTCTCAGTTAAAAGCTGTCACAGCAGTCCTGAGTCAGCTCTTTTAAGCATAAATGCACAAATGCACAAATGATCTTTCAAGTATGACACCAGATGAACCCACTGGACTTTCTTTCCTCATCACTTGCAGCCGCTGTCAAATGCAGCCAGTACATTTTTCCAGGCTGACTCACCTACAGGAGCTCATCCATCTCAAAACTCAGGAGCACTGCTTCCATCCTCTTGTGAAATTAAAATGCCAGGAAATTGGATGAAATTTAATTTCAAGCAGGACACAAATACAGCTTAGTCTTCCCCTGAAAATAATCTATGTCATAGTAAGGGACATTCTGTAACTCCTACCGATTCTTGAGCCACCACTTAGAAACACAGACTGTACTTTTGTACGGACATAAGGAAACCAAAGGATCACCAGGCATTTTGTTTTTTCCAAAGGGGAATACTGGGAACTGCTTAATATATGTAACTCACTAAAGGTCACAAAACTGGTTTGTGGCTAAAACCAGATCTTCTGACCTTCAATCCAGTGTCCTTTCGACCACTCTCTGTGCCCTCTCTAGTTTGTCACTGATGGTGGTTGCTATGTTGAAAATAAAGATAGACTTCATCCCCACCCTGGCCCTTAAAGGCAACTAGGAGGATTGGAGTGGGAATAAACAGTGGGACATTTTGTGATGCACTTAACTGTTACTATTTTCTCCTCCTGCATTTAATAATGACAGCAGTCAGGTAGGGTTCGTCTACCTCCCCACACAGGCCAGGAAAGTCCTGTGGCATACCACTGAGCAGTTTCCAGAGCAACAGACCATTTCTCTGCCTTCTGCTGCCCTGGAGAAGTCAGGGAAATACTGGCCATGCAGAAGGGCACAATGCAGATACTTGAGAACTCTCCCAGTGTAGTTCAGCTCTGGCCCAGGACCATCTCAACGTCAGAAGTCCACCCAATCATTCCTCAGAAATGTACTAATGATTGTTTCGTTGTTGTTGTTGTTGTTTTAATGGTATATAAGAAGATAAAAGAGAAATTCTCTGGAGATCCAGTTGAGTTTCACCTTTATTTATACAGCAGTCTAAGATAAGTCTCATGTTACCCTGTACAAATTATACCTGAATCTTTTCGATAGGAGAAGGCAATGGTACCCCACTCCAGTACTCTCGCCTGGAAAATCCCATGGACGGAGATGCCTGGTAGGCTGCAGTCCATGGGGTCGCTAAGAGTTGGACACGACTGAGCGACTTCCCTTTCACTTTTCCTTTCATGCATTGGAGAAGGAAATGGCAACCCACTCCAATGTTCTTGCCTGGAGAATCCCAGGGATGGCGGAGCCTGGTGGGCTGCCGTCTATGGGGTTGCACAGAGTCAGACACGACTGAAGGGACTTAGCAGCAGCAGCAGCAGCAGCTTTCAACTGTGGAATCTCAACTGCTTAAGGGCGAGTTGGCTTCCTAGGATGTACCGCTGGAAGTCCACGTGGCTTGGCAATGTCCATCTCTTCTTAGATCTTAATCTCTATTAATTTAAGAGACTCTAGAGGTGGTTCCAGTGGGTTTCAAGAGGCCACTTTTTTTGTGTCCAGCCTTATTCCTCAAGGCTTCCCTGGTAGCTCAGACAACAAAGACTCTGCCTGCAATGCAGGAGACCCAGGTTCGATCCCTGGGTTGGGAAGATCCCCTGGAGAAGGAAATGACAACCCAGTCTAGTATTCTTGCCTGGAGAATTCCATGGACAGACTATGGGGTTGCAAAGAGTCAGTCATGACTGAGCAACTAACACTCCTCAAAAGTGCAATCCTGCCACCTTCCACATCCTCAAGATTAGAGATGGGTTTATCTAGAACATGCATTACCTAGCTCTCACAAAATCCCACCATTTTTCACCTTTAGAGAAGCTAGAAATTATTAGTTAAGATTCCTATCATGGTCTAGGAAGTTTAGCAGGTAAGAAACAGAAAATTTGAGAACTTACTCTTCAGTTGAGAGCTCAATTAATGTTGTTGTGGTTGAAAATTTAAACCTAGCTTAAACTTGTGAATATTCAACTTCATACCTTCTTGGCAAAGCGTGACCTCCCTTTCTTCATGGATAAAAATTGTAAAAACTTCAAAAGTTACTTTTTAAATCATTTTAATTGCAAATGAATTCAAAAACATAAGGATGAAATATCTCTGAAGTTACACATGGTTACTAATACTAGAAGGGAAAAGATTGAAGTAATTTCTTCTAGACTTCATCAAACCATAAATATCCAATGTTCTCTTGGAAAATTTGGAGGGTTGTGTGCATAAATTCTACATGGTTCCTTATTTTTTTAAATATGAAATAGAATTGAGGAGAACTTTGTCTAGAGTGTTTCTAGTGAAAACCTCAAATCTGCCTTATTCTGTTTCCAGAGAGGTGTTTTGATTTTCTCTCCTATTCTGGTATTTGCTAATATATTTTTATTCTTCTAAACACATGTATTACCAAGAAAATCATTAATAAATCCTTGTAAGAAACATGGCTTTGGCCTTACCAATTCTGAGGATGAATCTGTGTTTTTTACAATAATTACCTACAACCTTTGTTGGTTCAAAGTTTAAACAATCCTGAACCATAACTATGTTACTTTTTAATAGTCCCGTATCAGTGACATTGAACATTTCCACATTTTGATTTAAGGCACATTGATTTACATGACAGTCTCGGTATAATCTTTCAATCTATCTTTTAGTAATTTTTCTCTGCCTGTATTTAATAGCATTTATTTTGGCATTTTATTTTGCTTCTAGCAGTTTCTTTATGGATTTTTTGATAGA
The DNA here is from genome assembly GCF_032452875.1 of Bos javanicus. NCBI lineage: Eukaryota > Metazoa > Chordata > Mammalia > Artiodactyla > Bovidae > Bos > Bos javanicus. Next base: position 88,645,732 of record NC_083874.1, on the reverse strand, counting down.
ACATTTTTAGCACACTCTTGGCATTGAATGTAATGTTACTTTTATTAATTTTGTGGAGAAACAACATTTATTGAGTGCTTACTCGACACACAATTATGCAAAAGCTTTACATCTGTTGAGTTGTTTTATGTGGGAACTTTTCACACAGAATTCTAAGCCCAATAATAAATTCTTTTCAAAGGCAAATGTTCCATATTTTTTGTTGCCCTTTCCCATTTTTCCCCTATGCTGCCACTTGGCCATGCTACACGAAATTTCCTGCAAATGTTTTGATTAACTGTATATTGCAGTTAAAGACAACATGAGAATCTAGGTCAAGATGTGTCTATGAGAAGCAGCGCTATACTTCACCTGCTTCTAAGTTCAGAAGTTGTTATAGGTAAGGACACTCAGGACATCTTTATTGATCCATATACCAGCCTGCTCTGCTCCACTTCTGTATGAAAGGATCATGAGACCGATTCTTTGAACTATCTCCTAAGATCAATGCCTGAAGGATATAAGGCTTGAAGGTTAAAGAAAGATCTATATATACTACATATACATTCATGCAGTGATTTACTTGCATGAAATGATTTGCTAGACAATGTTGGGATAGGAGTGTGAGAAAACCTGATTTCTATGCTTCTTTGGGCTAAAATGAATATGGCAAAGTAGGGCGGACTTGGAAGTGTTGATGTTAAAACTTCACTGTACCTCACTGATACAGTTTCAGGCTACACTGCTGCTGCTGCTGCTAAGTCGCTTCAGTCGTGTCCAACTCTGGGCGACCCCATAGACAGCAGCCCACTAGACTACCCCGTCCCTGGGATTCTCCAGGCAAGAACACTGGAGTGGGTTGCCATTTCCTTCTCCAATGCATGAAAGTGAAAAGTGAAAGTGAAGTCGCTCAGTTGTGCCCGACTCTTCTCGACCCCATGGACTGGAGCCTGCCAGGCTCCTCCATCCATGGGATTTTCCAGGCAAGAGTACTGGAGTGGGGTGCCATTCCCCAGGTAAATCTGGATTGCCCAAAATCCAGACAAAACCTATAAATAGGGCAATGTGGAAACAAATAAGCTAACAAATGCATACGGTATACACACATTTTGGGTAAAACAAACCAAAAAATGGTGTTGAAAAAAGGTGCTTTTTTATTGTACCAGCATATAATGATGCTCCTGCTTTCACCCAAAGCAGTTTCCTCACCAATCCCTGGGTGCAGAGGGAGGCAGCCCTAAATCCTACCTGTGTCAGTTCAGGTCCTTCAAGAAATGTTGGCTGACAAGCTGGAATGACTCTTTAGGGGGTTCAAGGAGAGGGATCAGAGGAGGTGAGGAGTGTCCTAACAAAGGCTGTTCACTGGAGCCCAGCACTGGGCATGAATGACCAGGCTCGAGTACCCACATTTGTTTTAGTCACAGATGGACTAAAGGGAGGGAAGTATAGAGTTCTCATTGACACCACAATGGATCCAGAGGTGCTACCACTGGAGACTGTCAGTGAGCTGCACCCACAACATCTTCACCTGGGGAGAGCTTAGTGGCCTACATTCATGTCCATATATCCTTGATATCCATAAAGTGTGAGTCTTTGTGTTGAGATCTAACGTTCCCTAAAGTGTCTTAAAATGAATCTTCCACTGGAATATTTGTTGCTTGGTGTATGTCAGCTCACATGATTAAACTAAATGCATCTCCTTTCTCTGTGCAAATATCTTTGTGGTTAGTCCTTACAAGCTTATGCTGCTCCTCTAATTCTTACAATTTCTTTTATTTTAATTTTGAACCCTTCCCAAAGTCTCTTTTAAGAAAACAAGAACAATATGTCCCTCTGTAACATTCTCCCCACAATAAAGCTATTCCATAATTTTAATTCTCTGTACTAGGTATCTTTTTGAGGGATCACATCTCTAAGTTCCATCTCTTACTGCCTTTTCTCTTATGTTGGTGTGGCAATTAAGAGCTATGTAACTTTTAGTTGGGAGGGGGAAGGATATGATGACCTCCGGAAAAACTAGAATTAGGTTCAAACTTAATAATACCTTTGAAAAGGAATTTTCAACTCTTCTTGCTTCCCATATGTTACTAGTTAAGGTAAATAATGCTAGTTGCTACAATAAAGACAAACCCCCAAATCTTTGTATTTTATTAACGATAAAATTATCCAGCATAGTTTTGTAGAGGATTCTTTGTCGTTTAGTGACTCAAGGACTCGGGTTTCTTCCATTTTGTTATGTTCCTTTATCATCATATGACTTACAGGATAGTTGCATCAGGGGAAGAGAGTAGGAAGCATGCTGGCTCTTGAATCGTCTGAATGAGAAGCGACATATGACTTCTGTTCACATTCTCATCTGCCAGAACTTACTCCCTTGTCCCCAGCCCAGCTGAAAAGGATGCTGGGAAATATAAACAAGCATAATGACCTTTGTTGAAGACTGTTTGTTCTTGCACACCTTGCCAACTTTATTCTCACCCCAGGCTGGTGTGACTGTCTCATAGCCCTTGAAGCATCTCCAGATGATTATATTCTCTCCTATACCAGGAAAGAAAGGACAAATCCTTATTAAAAAAAAAAAAAAGAATGAGGTGTTGCTAAACATACTTTAAAATACTCATCCAAACATCACATGTTTCTTCATGCCAATATTCTTTATGTTTTCAAAGCTTATAGTATTTCTCCTTTTTTCAAAATATCTTTTTTTGAAGAATGTTATTTGAAGAACTAGAATCAAGAGGAATGTACACTAAGGGTAGCAGAAAATTAAATGATTATGTTTAAGATATATTAAAGCACACTTAAAGACATGCAAACCAGTCAGTGGATTATTTAAAAACATATGATTACATTCTTTCTGTTATAAAAGTAGACCATAATGTGATTGTTTTAGTCTTGTCATTAGAACAAATTTTTAAAAATACTGCTGGGCATTCACACTGAGGAAACCAGAATTGAAAGAGACACGTGTACTCCAATGTTCATTGCAGCACTGTTTATAATAGCCAGGACATGGAAGCAACCTAGATTTCCATTAGTAGATGAGTGGATAAGAAAGCTGTGGTATATATACACAACGGAGTATTACTCAGCCATTAAAAAGAATCCATTTGAATCAGTTCTAATGAGGTGGATGAAACTGGAGCCGATTATACAGAGTGAAGTAAGCCAGAAAGAAAAACACCAATACAGTATGAGTTGAGTACAGTTCAGTCGCTCAGTCCTGTCCGACTCTTTGCGACCCCATGAATCGCAGCACGCCAGGCCTCCCTGTCCATCACCAACTCCCAGAGTTCACCCAGACTCACGTCCATTGAGTAAGTGATGCCATCCAGCCATCTCATCCTCTGGCGTCCCCTTCTCCTCCTGTCCCCAATCCCTCCCAGCATCAGAGTCTTTTCCAATGAGTCAACCCTTCGCATGAGGTGGCCAAAGTACTAGAGCTTCAGCTTTAGTATTATTCCTTCCAAAGAAATCCCAGGGCTGATCTCCTTCAGAATGGACTGGTTGGATCTCCTTGCAGTCCAAGGGACTCTCAAGAGTCTTCTCCAACACCACAGTTCAAAGGCATCAATTCTTTGGCCCTCAGCCTTCTTCACAGTCCAACTCTCACATCCATACATGACCACAGGAAAAACCATAGCCTTGACTAGACGGACCTTTGTTGGCAAAGTAATGTCTCTGTTTTTGAATATGCTATCTAGGTTGGTCATAACTTTCCTTCCAAGGAGTAAGTGTCTTTTAATTTCATGGCTGCAGTCACCATCTGCAGTGATTTTGGAGCCCCCAAAAATAAAGTCTGACACTGTTTCCACTGTTTCCCCATCTATTTCCCATGAAGTGGTGGGACCGGATGCCATGATCTTAGTTTTCTGAATGTTGTGTTTTAAGCCAACTTTTTCACTCTCCTCTTTCACCTTCATCAAGAGGCTTTTTAGTTCCTCTTCATTTTCGGCCATAATGGTGGTGTCATCTGCATATCTGAGGTTATTGATATTTCTCCTGGCAATCTTGATTCCAGCTTGTGCTTCTTCCAGCCCAGCATTCTCATAATGTACTCTGCATAGAAGTTAAAAAAGCAGGGTGACAATATACAGCCTTGACGTACTCCTTTTCCTATTTGGAACCAGTCTGTTGTTCCATGTCCAGTTCTAACTCTTGCTTCCTGACCTGCATACAATTTTCTCAAGAGGCAGGTCAGGTGGTCTGGTATTCCCATGTCTTTCAGAATTTTCCACAGTTTATTGTGATCCACACAGTCAAAGGCTTTGGCATAGTCAATCAAGCTGAAATAGATATTTTTCTGGAACTCTCTTGCTTCTTTGATGATCCAGCAGATGTTGGCAATTTGATCTCTTGGTTCCTCTGCCTTTTCTAAAACCAGCTTGAACATCTGGAATTTCGTGGTTTACATATTGCTGAAGCCTGGCTTGGAGAATTTTGAGCATTACTTTACTAGTGTGTGAGATCAGTGCGCTTGTGTGGTAGTTTGAGCATTCTTTGGCATTGCCTTTCTTTGGGATTGGAATGAAAATTGACATTTTCCAGTCTTGTTGCCACTGCTGAGTTTTCCAAATTTGTTAGCATATTGAGTGCAGCACTTTCACAGCATCATCTTTCAAGATTTGAAATAGCTCCACTGGAATTCCATCACCTCCACTAGCTTTGTTTGTAGTGATGCTTTCTAAGGCCCACTTGACTTCACATTCCAGGATGTCTGGCTCTAGGTCAGTGATCACACCATCATGATTATCTGGGTTGTGCTGATCTTTTTTGTACAGTTCTTCTGTGTATTCTTGCCACCTCTTCTTAATATCTTCTGCTTCTGTTAGGTCCATACCACTTCTGTAATTTATCAAGCCCATCATTGCATGGAATGTTCCCTTGGTATCTCTGATTTTCTTGAAGAGATCTCTAGTCTTTCCCATTCTGTTGTTTTCCTCAATTTTTTACATTGATCGCTGAGGAAGGCTTTCTTATCTCTTCTTGCTATTCTTTGGAACTTTGCATTCAGATGCTTATATATTTCCTTTTCACCTTTGCTTTTTGCTTCTTTTCTTTTCACAGCTATTTGTAAGGGCTCCCTAGACAGCCATTTTGCTTTTTTGCATTTCTTTTCCATGGGGATGGTCTTGATCCCTGTCTCCTGTACAATGTCATGACAGGAGTAAAAATCAAGGTGTTAGTAGGGCTGATTTCTTTCGGAGAATTGAGGGAAAACAAAACCCATATGTTGCCTTTTCCTACTTCTAGAGACCTCCAGCATTCTTTGGCTTGTGGTCTCATCTCGCCAGTCAGTTCTTCTGCCTTTTCATCACTTTCTGTCTTTGATATTCCTGCTTCCCCTGTAAAAGGACTCTTGTGATAATATTGGGCACACACAGCTAATCTAGGATAATCTCCTTGCTCTCAACATTAATTCAATCACATTTGCAGAGTCCCTTTTACCATGTAAGGTAACATATCCCTTGGTTCCAGAAATTAGGATATGGACATCTTGGAAAAGAATGGGGATTATTCAGCCTACCATACTGAGTCATCTGTAATCTTCCTTACATTACATTCTTGTCAAAAGCCTATGCTTAGCAATCAGCTGGATGATGCAATAGATTCATCTTCATGAAACTAAATGACTGATGCAGTAGCAAAATCCTCATCATTAGCTAACTATGAATTGGTTAATGAGTGCCACTTAATAGGTGGTATTGATAATGTGGGAAGAGTTGAGCAAATTTATGTAGAAGCCAAGGAAACTTTTTGGAAAAAAAAAAAAAAGAGAGAGATCAAAAACTCTACCACTTCCCTGTTGGGACTCAGAGTTCAGTCTTCTCTGAGATTCTGCTAGCTAAACCGCAAAGGTCCAGAGGTAGGATAGAGTCCCCAGTGGCACCATCTGCTCAGTGACAACCTATTAGGTAAAAATCATCTTACCTGATAGAGAGGCACTGAATTTTTAACTTAAGTCACAAATACCTCCAGTCATGATGGCAAATTGGGTGATCTAGAAGTGAGGAAATGTTCATAAAATTACATAAATGCAGTAAGGTAAGGCTATTTAAATAGACCTGATTCTTTCCTGAATATTGATTTGATCTTTCCTAACCTGGACCTGGTTTTTCCTTTTAAGTGTCATATACTCTGATATTTTCTATGACCTAATTTTTACCTTTGTAGTGGTGTTGCTGTAGAACTGCTCTGAAATCTTTTAACCAATGTAATGGAATTATAATGGCCTTATAATGGGCTCCCCATAATTTCTTTTTACTATTGTAATGCTGTCATAATGGCATTGTGAGGGGTTTTCCATAAACATACACTGAAATCATTTTGCCACCATCATGACAGTGAAATGAGTCCCCATAGAGTTTATTTGAAATTGTTTTGCTCTTCTAATGGCATTATTAATGCAGTCTTCATAGACTTACAGGGAAATTGTTTGACCATCATAATGTGGTCTTCACAGACTTACAATAAAATCGTTTATAAGTGTAATGTGGTTTCCATTAACTTGCACTAAAATCATTTTCCTAACATAATGGCATTATAATAGGGTATCCATGAACTTGGACTACCAAAGTTTGGTTCTTCTGATGGTGTCATAGCAGCATTGCTACTAAGACAGTTAAAGTAATGTTGATGTTCTGTTGTGTCATAAGCAAAGGCTATAAGTAATGCACATCTACTTTTCACACTTAAGTATCATGTGGTTTTTCCTTTAAAAATAGTGTCCTGACCACAATATACTTTATAAACCAACAATAATAAACTTCTCAAATAACTAGATGAAGGAACCCTAGATTCCTAAGTCATGAGATCTCATCTTATGCACCTTCTATATAAATCTGATTTTTTAAATTAATTTTACCATTTTTCTTTTCCTTTTTTAAAAAGTGATGCATCATTTCCTCTTGGCCCTTTAAAATATTATTTTTTTTATAAATCCTCTTTTATGAGATTGCAATGAAGTACAAACATTGCTTTCTAGTCCTTAGTTTGAGCATTCTGAAGTGTATGAGATTTATTACTTTGGTCTCTTTTATTTACAAGAGAAAACACAAACAAAAATCACTGGGAATAAACAGGTACAGTATCAATACAGATCAAAGGCATTTAATAAATACATTGGATTAAATATCTACTAGATGAACAGATCCAGTGTTAGTTAACGTTATTCAGATACGCAAGCAGAGTAAAAGGTGTGATGTTGAGAGAGTTTTATGTTCTCATAGCTTGCCGTTAGGATACTAGTAATGCAACTTCGCAAACAGCTTTTTGGGATACATCTAATACAGATACTTGTCAGCCTGGAAAATTTTAATTAGTCCTTTTCTGAATTAGCAGTAGCATAGTGAAGATATATATGATTTCAGGAAGTGCAATGTGTTATACTTGTATTGTTATGGGTTTGATTTCTGTTGTCATTAAAATCCTACTGTGTTCTCAGTTTCATTTCCTTGAGGTACACCCATGAGTTCTCATATCAGAAAGAAACCCTATGTAATTAGGTATGAAATAGACGGGGACCACTGTGCATGATTTAAAAAAGAACTTCAATTATTTTTAGAAAAAGCAAGTGTTTTATAAAAGCCACTAGCCATATCTTTGTCTTGGTGTTAAAAGAAATTGCCTTTTTTAGCTCTAGAATGTCTCTCTAAGGTCAGCTCTTCAATTATAAGCATAAAGCAAATATGTATTATTGCCCTGGATAAAGGGTATAACAAGATGTTTCTATCGGTAAGAATTGACCCTCTGATACACACTTAGTAGATAATGACTGTCTGAAGAGGAGGTGAAAAAAATTATACAGGGGTCAAGGAACCTTTTCGGAACATGGAAATCAAGACCCGAACCACTTTCCTTTTGAGGTTCAGTCCTAACCCATCATCTTTGTTGATTAAAATGGTTAGCCAGCAGAGGTTCCCAGGTAGAAGAGATTTTCTAGGAGCATATCAGTGGAATTATACCTCGTGGGATACCTGGAGTAGTAACTGAGTTCAGTGCTGAGACATTTATGGTCATGGGTTGATGGACAAAGGCAGTGGGGTATCTTAAGCTTGTAGCCTCTTCCAATCCTGTGGGTGCTTTCTCTGGTGGCTCAGACAGTAAAGAATCTGCCTGCAATACAGGAGATCCAGGTTCCATCCCTGGGTTGGGAAGATCACCTGGAAAAGGAAACAGCTGCCCACTCCAGTATTCTTGCCTGGAGAATTCAATGGACACAGGAGCCTGGTAGGCTGCACTCCATGGGGTCACAAAGATTCGGACATGACTCGGCAGCTAACAATTTTCAAACAATAGCTATACATTATTTAAAAGGCATAAAATGATAATATTATTGCATCAGGAACTTTTCTTTGTGCCTTACATGAATTATCTTGAAAAAACTTTATGATATTTGTCTTATCCATGGGAAAACTGGGAAGATAAATGACTAAGTTCCCACAGCCTTTAAGTAGTTGAGCCAGAGAGATTACTTTAATCAGTTTGACTCTGACATCTACCTTTTTGGCACTGTAACATTTTGGGATCTCAAGCTTCAGGACCCTCATCCTTAACACACTGACACAGTAGGATTTTACTTTCAGGACTTGAGATCAAAGATGGTAGGAATGATGTAAGAACTGGAACTTATGCTTAGAGTGATACAAGGAAACATTTTGGAAGTCAGCTTCATGCCTTTTAGATTCTGAGACCGTAGAGAGTATGCCAGGATACTAGTGACATCAAGAGAAGCAGATGAATTTAGTATCCCAAGGTGTGGGTCCACATGTGTTTGCAGCAGACTGAGGAGCCTTCTTTCATTGAATTGATGGTTTTCTAGTTCTTTCTCCTGAGTGTGAAGTAGAACTGATTCCCTTGGAATGAGAAAGTCTCCAGAGTTGTTGAAATATTCAGGGAGTTGGAAGGGTCCCAAGAGAGATTTTTGAGTTCCTGGTAATAGGCATGTGAAGGCTCTAGAGATTAATTTGAATACTAAAAATAAAAATGACCCTATTTATATCACAAGCTCATGAAACAGGCCATTTTGCATATTCTGCAAAGACCTATGAATTAACATATACTAGCCAGATTTCATAAAATAAAAATACAACCAATGATTATCTCAGAATTACATAATAAAAAAAGTCACAGGCTTTTACAGCCAAGGTTGGGTAATAGGTTTATGAATATAACAGAAAAACAAATCGCAGGGGTCAGAGGATGGTAACAAAATAACATCAGGATAAAGTTAAGAAAATAGCTGCATCCCAAATATGAGATAGCTATCACCTAATTGGCATTTAAAATGGCAAAAACAAACCTTTATGATTCTTAGCATTTCACTGTTGCAAAAAGATTCATGTCAACATTCATCCCTCGACATTAACAAGGGGTCTTATAAGTCAGTGGAAAGATATTCAGACTGGCTATCAGACAGGGTATATAATGCAACCTACCTCAAAGGTTTGTCGCGAGGATTAAACGAGATCATTCACCTATAGCATTTAACATAGCACTTGACACATGGTAAGCGTCCAGCGGATGGTGGCTCTTACTCAGCTTTTATTGCTGTGTTCTTGTTATTTGCCAGTGAGCCATGTGCCTTCAGAAAAGTCCTGTCTGAGTCTTAAGTGGGCTGTCTTCAAGATGGGGAAGTCAAATTAGGCAACTTCTAAGCTCTTCTTAATATTCAAATTTCAATATATGCTGGCAGAATTGTGCTACAGTTTTCTTTCTTTCTTTTTTCCTGCAAACTTCTTTAAGATAGCTCACAATCATGTAGGCGCAGGAAGTAAAACTATTGTGAAAATCTGATGAAAAAATAACCAAATTATTTAGACCAGCTGTGAGAAAGGCACATAGAGTGACTTGCTGGACAGCAAAGATGAGGATTCCAAGGGTAAGATTTACTGTGGACCCTTAAGAAGAAGAAAGAAAAAACTGATGGCTAAATAACAAGAATTACTGCCAAACGCTGGCTAATCATGGAACCGCTTACTCAGTAACCTCACAAGATGCCAGAAAAGCAATGTTATCAGCAGAATCCACTTCAAATAAAAATATATTTAGGGTTAGCAACATGAGTTATATGGTGAATTGTGGAACATCAAAACTCTTTAAGTCTTTTGAGATATTTTGATATGAAGAGGAAATACTTTTGTCAGTCAACAGGACTTACTGAGATTATTTGAGCAAAGAGTTTTCAAAGTGCTACAGAACAGCAAAAGTTAAGCTTAGTAGGATGACATCTAGACAAATATTAAGTAAGCTGAGTTCAATGGAAACCAGAAACTAGAGCTAATTAATTCTGTGGCTTAAAGGGCAGAACATGAAATGCAATGGGGGCTTCCCAGGTGACCCTAGTGGTAAAATGCCTGTTTGCCAATGCAGGAGAAATAAGAGATGCAGGTTCTATCCCTGGGTTGGGAAGATTCCCTGGAGGAGAGCACAGCAAACCAGTCCAGTATTCTTGCCTGGAGAATCCCATGGACAGAAGAGCCTGGCAGGCTACACTACAGTCCATAGGGTCGCACAGAGTCGAACACGACTGAAGTGACTTAGCACACACGTGTGCATAAGCACAGATCTTGATCTTGACAATTGCCAAAGCTTTCTGGTTTACAATTATTATTTTGATATAGCCTCATTATTCTGACAATTAGAGCAAGCCTTTGACAAAAGTGACATGAAAAAAAATTGGTATTTGGGGTTTTTGACAAAACTGATATTTTAGATGTTGTTCGTGAACTGTTAAAAAGTAACCTAGATCTGCAGACATGTTCTTCTCCTTGTAGAGATGCCTAATAAGATTATGTGACATGCCAGGAGGAGATGGTAGTGGTAGTAATGAAAAGTCTCCCATCCTGGTCCTAAAAATCCCTACAGCTACCTCTGTGTCCTACAATTTCGCCCTTCCTTTTATTTTTCAAGCCACCTCTTTATTCTCTCTCCATGCTTAAACTGTGACTTATAACAAAGATACACTAACAATACATCACCTGCTCAAACTGTCTGTTCTCTGAGTCCTTTGCATCATTTGGTCCTTTCCTTAAACAGCTCTTTTTGTTCATCTGAACTATTAAAACTCGAGATTTATTTTTCTGAGCATAAGGAGTAATGATGAAAGAGCACGGAATATCACAAGGAATGATGTTATAGCCCTTCAATGCATTATTACAACTCACAGTTTTTGTAGTATGAGCATTTCTGCTTCTGCAACATAAATATTATTCATTCAATATGTCATTAAGCAGCCTGAATTGTTCAAACACTTTACTTTGCTTGAAAATTTACTATATCCTTCTGTTCAATGAGAATATACATTATTCATACTCAAAAGCTTTTTTTCAGAATCAATTTCCAAGAATTTTAATTAAGGTGTAAGTATATATACCATGGAGGGGGGAAGTATATAAGCCTAAAGTGTACAGCTCAATTGATAACCATGGTATATGTAAGTGTGTATAACTTGGTAGTAGTTAAATGAACACACACACACACACACACACACATACACACACACATTGTAAAACAGTTGATACTCTGGAAAGTTCTCTATGTACCTTCATAGTCAATACCAGCATCTACCCACTTCTCACGCCTCCTTCCACCAAGAAGTAACCACTATTTTGTTTTCTGCCATAACTGATTAGTTTTGTCTGTTCCTTAGCATCACATAAATGGAATCAAGTAATAGTTGTTCTTGTGTCTGGCTTCATTCAGTCATCATTATATCTGAGGTGAAAGAAAGTGAAAGTTGCTCAATCATGTCCAACTCTTTGAGACCAACTATTCAGTCCATGGAATTCTCCAGGCCAGAATACTGGAGTGGGTAGCCTTTCCCTTCTCCAGGGGATCATCCCAACCCAGGGATAGAAACTAGGTCTCCCACATTGCAGGTGGATTCTTTACCAGCTGAGCCACAAGGGAAGCCCAAGAATACTGGAGTGGGTAGCCTATCCCTTCTCCAGCAGATCTTCCCCACCCAGGAATGAACCAGGATCTCCTGCATTGCAGGCAAATTCTTAACCAGCTGAGCTATCAAGGAAGCCCATATCTGTGGTTGCTGCTGCTGCTGCTAAGTTGCTTCAGTCGTGTCCGACTCTGTGCAACCCCAGAGACAGCAGCCCACCAGGCCCCGACATCCCTGGGATTCTCTAGGCAAGAACACTGGAGTGGGTTGCCATTTCCTTCTCCAATGCATAAAAGTGAAAAGTGAAAGTGAGTCGCTCAGTCGTGTCTGACTCTTAGCAACCCCATGGACTTCAGCCCACCAGGCTCCTCCGTCTATGGGATTTTCCAGGCAAGAATACTGGAGTGGGGTGCCATTGCCTTCTCCCATATCTGTGGTAGCCACTCAAATTATTGTATGAAGCAGAAAATTAGCTTTTTCTTGACTGTGTAAATTCCTTTGTATGAATATAGCAAAATACATTGATTCAGTGCACTTAATGGACAACTGGGCTGTTTCAGGTTTGAGCCATGCTTAGTTGGACTAAGTATTCATGTTCAGATCTTTGTGTGAACGCATTATTATTTGTCTTAGGTTTATGTCTTGGAGGAGAAATCTGGGCCATAGAGTGCTCTGCATACAGCTCTAGTAGATACTGACGAATGGTCTTACAGAGTGGTAGAAGCAATTTAAACTCCCACCAGCATATAAGGATTCCAGTTGTTGCAAACCCTTCCCATCACTAGATATTGGGAGCATTTTTAATTTTAACTCTTCTGGTATATGTGTCATGTTTTACAATCTTATATGCACTTAATGTGAATTTTCATGATTTATGGTGCTAAATTCAAAAATTCATAATTGAAAATTTGTGTTTCTATAGACTAGGTTACCAGCTTCCATGGCAAATATGGTTCAGTTACTTACAAATTAACAAAAATATTAACACATTGAATTGGATGGGAGTTCAGAACTGGTTTTTAATTCTAGGTCTGCCAGAGACTGATAGAGTGATCTTGGACAATTCATTTTTCTTTGCTGGTTCTTGAGTTCCTTACCTATTAATTAATGGTTTAATTGTGTTGTTGTAAGGTTGTTTTTATTTCTGACATGTATTATTTCATAAATATTTTATTCTCTGCCCTGGTCTACATCTCTGGCCAGGGCAGGTGCCTAACTCTCTTCTCAGTGGAGAGGAACACACAAGCAGAAAAAATGTGTTGTTTTCTAAGTCGTTTTTCATCAGTTGTCAGATTCCTTTGGATTCATTTAGCTTTTTAATTATTTTCTTTAGCAGAAGCTGAAAGTATCTAATGGTCTGAGTTACTACTGATCCTCTGATGGATTTTTTTCCTGTAAGATTCCCACAGAAATTCCTTCTTGGTCCTCTTGGCAGAGGGACTTTGCTCTAGGGTGACCGGTTTTCTCTCATTAGTGCTGACACAGCTCTCCTGTGAGATCTAAACCTTAAAAAGGGTTGTGCCCTCACCAAAGTAGAGGGCTTCCTGTCTGCTTCAGGCAAACTCCACACCTCAGGAGTGTTGGAGCACATCCTGTGGCCACAGGAACAGAAATAAATCTTTTTTTGTTTCATGTAGTTAGGGCAATTATGATCCAAATTAGTGAAAGGGTCATCACTTTTATCTGTGTTTGAACTGGGGCTACAAAGATGAGTTCTCTTCTTCGTTTTGGTCTAAACTCAAACCAATGGTAACTGATGACCTAATTCATAGGTTTTGTTTTTCTGTTAAGATTTTTCTTAATTCTCCATAAATAAATGGTTCCATTGGAGACTGTGCTTTGTAGTCTGCTAACTATAAAGCTAGCCTCTTGTAAAACCCTCATTGACTCTTCAAAGCCATTTGATTTCTAGTTACTGTACTGAAGTCATTGTTTACATGGAAATGAACCTAGAACACATTGATTTATAAATACTGGGAGCATTATACCTACACCAGGCACTATGATATTCCTGAGAATAGAATCGTTAAAAAATAAGTCATCTTTCTCTGCCCTTGTGGGCTTAGAGTCTTGTGAATGTCATTATGTAAGTTCTTAAGACTCTAAAGTCGATGGCTAAATAGAGAAATCAAAGTCTAACAATGACTAGACATTCAAAAGGACCCTTCAAATGCAGACAGAAGAATCAGTTTCAAGCATCCATTTCTTCTACAAATATTGTTTTCTTGTAGCCACGCATTCTGGGAAACAAGCTCACTCAGAAGGACAATGCAGATAGTGGAGTGCAGTTTATTACACCAGCGGGCCCAAGGCAGAGTTTCCTCTTAGCCAAGGATACCGACCAGTTTTTGTGAAAATCTTATATACCCTAAGTGTACGTGCCCAAACCCACCTCCCCAAATTCCCTGAAACTAGTCTGAACAAAGGAAAAGAAAGATACAAACAAAGTTAACCCATGATTCATATGCCTTAAGCCTAGGTAGTTAACAGTGGACAATTATCAAAAGGCCTGTGGTCATACCCCATTAAGCATAATAGAATGTATGATTCTATTGGGTTACACAGATAATTAGGGTATTCTTTTAGGTGGTGGAGATTCTAGGTATGAGCCCTGGGGCTCTTCCATCAGCGGTTTTCCATCGATTGGTTTTCCAGTTGGTATGTTGTTTCCATAGATACTGGGCATATAGCTCAAAGTCCACAGTCCAGCCCAGGATGGAGTCCTGCTTTCAAGATGGAGCCTGTTCTGTCTGTTTCCTCCTTCAGTTTTACTTCATCTGATTCAGCTGGTCTTGTTCTTAGCCCTGAGGAGTCAAGAGTGAACAACATCTATGTACCTTTTGTCCTCTAGAGTTTCTGACCTGTGGCTATCTGAGATTCTGCCTTGAAAATTCCATGCTTAATGACAAGAGTCTGCATCACTACTAAATAATTAACAACACAGTTATACTCTTCATATGAATGCTTATTTTCATATGGAAACTCCTTCCAGGAAACCCAGGACCTGGTTCTTCTTCCCTTCTTAAAGTGTAAATATGGTTTGTGTGTGTGTGCTTGATCGTTTAGTGTTGTCAAGAGCATATACAACTTGGAGGGAAATGGAATAACTCTCACATCTTAAATATGCCCTGTCAAGCGTGCATATTAGTTACAACCTGCTCCATTATATCCCATGCAGTCCAGTATGTGATGCAGTTAGTCTACTAGATTTAGAGCTGGAAACTTGGATTTAGATCCCAGCTCTGCCATTCAGTACTTAAGTGACCTTGGTCAACTTATTTCTTGTCTCTGAATTTGATCAACTTCATCTGTAAAGAAAATTCCAGAGAAACTTCTACTTCTGCTTCATTGACTATGCTAAAGCTTTGAGTGAGTGGATCACAACAAACCGTGGAAAATTCTGAAAGAGATGGAAATACCAGACCACCTTAACTACCTCCTGCAAAACCTGTATACAGGTCAAGAAGCAACAGTTAGAACTGGACATGGAAAAAACTGGTTCTCAATTGGGAAAGGCTGTATATTGTCACCCTGCTTATTTAACTTATATGAAGAGCACATCATGCAAAATACCTGGCTGGATGAAGCATAAGCTGGAATCAAGATTGCTGGGAGAAGCATCAATAACCTCAAATATGCAGATAAGACCACCATTATGGCAGAAAGCGAAGAAGAACTAAAGAGCCTCTTGATGAAAGTGAAAGAGGAGAGTGAAAAAGCTGGCTTAAACCTCAGAATTCAAGAAACTAAGATCATGGCATCTGGTCCCATCACTTCACAGCAAATAGATGGGGAAACAATGGAAACAGTGAGACTTTATTTTATTGGGCTCAAAAATTACTGCAGATGGTGACTGCAGCCATGAATTTAAGACACTTCCTCCTTGGAATAAAGGTATGGCAAACCTAGACAGTGCATTAAAAGCAGAAACATTATTTTGCCAACAAAAGTCCATATAGTCAAAGCTATGGTTTTTCCAGTAGTCCTGTATGCATGTGAGAGTTGGACCGTAAAGAAGGCTGAGCACGGAGGAATTGATACTTTTGAACTCTGGTGTTGCTGAAGACTCTTGAGAGTCCCTTGGACTTTAAGGAGATCCAACTAGTCCATCCTAAAGGAAATAAGTCCTGGATATTCATTGGAAGGACTGATGCTGAAGCTGAAGCTCCGATACTTTGGCCTCCTGATGCAAAGAACTGACTCATTTGAAAAGACCCTGATGCTGGGAAAGATTGAAGGCAGGAGGAGAAGGGGACGACAGTGGATGAGATGGGGTGGATGGCATCACTGACTCAATGGACATGAGTGTGAGCAAGCTCTGAGAGATGGTGAAGGACAGGGAAGCCTGGCATGCTGCAGTCCACGGAGGCTCAAAGGGTCAGACACGACTGAGCAACTAAATGATAACAACAGTATCTGTAAAGTGGGGATAATAATTCCCATTGTCTTTTTAATCAAATTTTAAAAAGGAAATTGGACTGCATAGGAGATTCAGGACAGTTGTTTTAATTGTGTGGTATTAGCACCTTTCTGTGTAATAAAAGGAGTCTGTACTACAGTTACTTCTCATGTTTGTGGCTATGGACGACTGGGAGGAGTGAAGAGGAGTGTTGTCTGCTTACAACCATTTATGCACCATCACACTTCCTTCTTCTTTGCCAGTCATCATTTATTGAAAATACCATTTTCCAGGGATCATATCATGTTTTGAGTTTAAGTATAGTATCTGGTTGACTGGGAACATATGCTTTCAGAAACATACCTTATTTCATGGAGTGAGGACTTCCACAAAGTTCCCTCAACCATGCTTCACTCAGCCATGGGGTGTTTCCTTTCCCTATGGGTCAGTTATCCCATTACACTAATGAGGCATCGGTAAACCAAATAATATCACTCGGGCACAAATGACAGTTAGAAGACAGAGCTGGAATTCGAACCCATTAGACAGCTCTACTTCCAGGTCTGTTCTCCTGTCATTGAACAAGGCTCGTGCTTCGTTTCAGCTCAGATTTCTTATTTACAGTTGATGTTTTGTTGTCTGAAATTTCACAGCTTAGCTCTTTGACCCCTTCAAAACACGTTTAAGCAATTGTAGCGCTCTTGCCTCAGTGCACTTTTATTTTTGCTTGATCAATTCATCAAGGCCTTCTATTGTTAGTAGGAGAAAGGCAGAAACCAAGACCTCTCACGACAGCTCCAAACCTTCAATTATTCATTGGAATGAATAGTGTTTTACAGAAGCAAAATAGACACACCCAGGATTATCATGATTTAACAAGTGAGCTGTTCTAGATCTGAGCATACATGGAATATGCCTGTGTTACAAAAGAAATAATATGGAATCTGACTTTATAATTGTTTTTATCCCATAAGAAATGTTATTTTCTATATGCACCTAGTTTTCCTGTATCTGACTTTATAAATTAGGACTAAATTCACCAGAAGTAGACACTTCAGGTGTAGTAATTGACACCATTGAAGTCATCAGAAAACCTTCCTTTCTTTTTCTGTTTCATCATCCTCCAAGTGTGTGGCTTCCATCCTCACGGTGCAAAGTGGCTGCTACAGGGCCAGTCCTCGTGTCAGTATTTCAGGCAGCAGGAAAGAGCACAGTGGGAAGGGCAGAAGGGTGCATGTAAGCTGCCTTGAAATAAATTCTTCTGCAAGTAGCACACAATAACTTCTGCTTACATCCCTTTGACTATATCTTATTCCCCTGATTTTTCTTAGTTGTACAGAGATGAAAGTTTCTACTTTATTAATAATCACTCCCACTGCTCTTTGCCATTCTCTCTCCCTCCCCACTTCTCAGAAAACCAAAGCTAGCTGTTATACATATATTCCTGCATTTCTATAGCATTATACAAGTCATCGATATATGTGTTTTTTATAGTGATGAGAATTGGATCATCCTATACAAATTATTCTGCAGCTTGATTTTAGATTCATCTCTGTGAATCTGCTTCCTATAGATGTCCTCATTCTTTTTCAATAGCTGCTTCAGATCCTTTAGTATCAATATGCACAAATATTTCACGACACAACTTTTACTGATTAAGATGTCCTAAAGGGCAGCAAAATCAGCTTGATGAAGTACTGAACACAGCTAAAAAATCAAGAGACTGAATAGCTGAGAGAAAGTTAGAAGCTTTAGGGTCAAGCACAGTAAGTGGGTTAACGTGGCTAGCTGAGGACACAGAGCATGCTCAGAGCATGGCTGCAGCGTTTTCAGGACAGAGGGGGCACTTGTTAGCAGAGCTTCTGATGCCACAAAATCCCTAAAGATGCCATTTATGCCATCTGGCTTTGTTGTTCCTCTCAATCAGCATCTTTAGACATTTCTACTATTCATTTTTTCCCTTTTCAAAACATCTCTCCAATCAAATCACCATCTAATTTCTAAATTCTGGGGGAAAAAAAAGAGTTTTAAAAAATTTAAAACTTTGCCCTTAAACTACTTTTTCAAGTTATTAGTCCACCTGTTGATAGCCTGTCTGTCCGTTTTGAGTTCGAGAATCCTTTTTATTCTTCTTGCACACATTTTTCCTTCTCGTTATTTGGCGCTCTTTCCCCTTTTCCTTGCTCTTTGATAATTGTCCTCACCTTCTTATGCTTTTCAGATAATTATTTATTGAAACACAAACCAGCATATATGCTCTTATCTTGAATTTGCATAAGTATTTTTTTATTTAAATTTATTTATTTTAATTGGAGGCTAATTACTTTACAATATTGTATTGGTTTTGCCATACATCAACATGAATCCTCCATGGGTGTACACGTGTTCCCCATCCTGAGCCCCCCTCCCACCTCCCTCCCCGTACCATCCCTCTGGGTCATCCAAGTGCACCAGCCCCAAGCATCCTGTATCCTGCATTGAACCTGGACCGGCGATTCGCTTCTTATATGATATTATACATGTTTCAATGCCATTCTAAATTTAACATGGAAAGGAGCTGTATTAGACTCTGAATCTCCAGGTTTGTTGTTGCTTCTTCTGAAAATTGAGGCTTGTGCCTTATACTGCTCTCTTTCTCGACATGACCTATTTGTGAAGCCTGAATGTAAGTCCTGCATATGGTGAATAAGTGGAAAAAGTAAGCAAAAAAGCAAAGCTAACTCTATGAAAGAGACTGAAAGAAAATTTCCTCATAAATCAAACATAGATAATTCAGCATGCAGGGCAAACAAAAATGATCGAGAAACAAGCTGCTCAGTTTCTTTTGGCTAATCCAAGCTTGAAAGGTTTTCCCTACCTTTGTGTTTCGTGAACTGGAACTGGGTAAACAGGGAGGCTGTGAGGATGTTCACTGAGAAGCCGTCATGTATCAATATCACTGCATTCTTTCATCTTTCTGTTTTTCTGGTTTCCTCACTTTACAATGGGAGGTGCCAGGAAATAGGGGTGCTGGTTGTGAGAGCATCTAACAGCCTAACTACATTCTTTCCTTGGTTTTGACACCTCTTTGTCCTAAGCAACAAGACCTATGTTTACAAAACAATGAGACAACACTAGTAAGAATACAGATCTCAGAGAATCTCATATATGGAAGTGATTTGCATGTAAGGAAACTGAAGGGATAAAGTTGTTTGTCCCAGTTCATGTTATTGTTGGCAAAGCCAGAAGCAAATTCTTGTCCATTGTGCAAGCTCCCTTCACTGTGCCCTTGGCTCCAGGCTGCTTCAAATGTTGAACATTATTTCCAAGAAAAAAAAAAAATTAATCACCTAGCATTTTATGGAATGCTGACCACACACCAGAAACCATTGTGCAAGATGTTTTCATTCTTTTTTTTTACTTCATGCATATTTATTCGGGGATGTTTATGCATGAGTCAAAGAGGGTCTTTGTCCTCATGGAGCTTATATCTGGGTGTGTGTGCACACCTGCTGACAGAGGATAAGGGAAGGTAGGAAGTGGAAGAAAAACAATAAAAGCAAGTAAGTTCAGTTCAGTTCAGTCGCTCAGTCTTGTCTGACTCTTTGCGACCCCATGAATCGCAGCACACCCGGCCTCCCTGTCCTCACCAACTCCCGGAGTTCACACAAACTCATATGAGTCGAGTTGGTGATGCCATCCAGCCATCTCATCCTCTGTCGTCCCCTTCTCCTCCTGCCCCCAATCCCTCCCAGCATCAGGGTCTTTTCCAATGAGTCAACTCTTCGCATAACGTGGCCAAAGTATTGGAGTTTCAGCTTCAGCACCAGTCCTTCCAATGAACACCCAGGACTGGTCTCCTTTAGGATGGACTGGTTGGATCTCCTTGCAGTCCAAGGGACTCTCAAGAGTCTTCTCCAGCACCACAGTTCAAAAGCATCAATTCTTTGGTGCTCAGCTTTCTTCACAGTCCAACTCTCACATCTATACATGACCACTGGAAAAACCATAGCCTTGACTAGATGGGCCTTTGTTGGCAAAGTAATGTCTCTGCTTTTGAATATGCTATCTAGGTTGGTCATAACTTTCCTTCCAAATAGTAAGTGTCTTTTAATTTCATGGCTGCTATCACCATCAAGTAAACTTACGCTTATATTTGATGGTGTTTTATGTTAAATGAACATCTGAGATAGGATAGGATAGGATAGGGAAAAGCCTACTTTGTATTATCTCATTTAATTCTAACGTCAAGTCTATGAGACAGGAACTAGTATTCTCTCTAATAGGTAGATAAAGAAACCAAGGCTCTGGGGAATTTAGTAATTTCCTTAAGTTCATCCATCTGGGTAGGAAGGCGCTAGATATAAGCACAAGTCTGCCTCACTCAAGAATTGTGCTCTAGTCATTATGCCCATTCGCCTCTAAATGAGAACGTCATGGGAAAAAAAAAATTTCCTTGAATTTTATTCAAAGCAGCGATTGTTCAATGAGTAGATACAGCAGATAAGTGCTGATGATTAAGTAGCTGAACAATCGAGCTGAATGGCTTAATGAGGTTAAGGCTCCATGACATCACAACTTGAGTTATTTCATCCTGAAAATGGCAGAAAAGAGGCCAAATAAAAATGCATTATTGGATTCATCTGGTTCCTATTTTCAAGGATCAAAGAATCAACTAATAGGTACACAATTCTTGAAGGCATGCTGTTCAAAGCAAGGTCAGCATCTAATAAAGACATGTACTATTTAATTATGGATCAGACCACTTGACTTTGCTTGTATCACTGATACCAGCCATTATTGGCCAAGAACCAGCAGAGTACTCAGTACAGCATGAAATAAGAGCAGTTGGGGGATCTGTTAATTGCATCTTGTCTTGGCTATAGGAGGCACACTCCTCCAAAATCAGTCCCTTCCAATTATGCCAGGTTGCAGCTGGCATGGTGAACCCTGGGTTGTTTTCGCCCAATGAAAGAGTCTAATTTTATCACAGAATCATAGGACTGGCAAGACCTTGAGAGGTCAGCAGAGGCTTTCAGCAAGACTGCACTGAGTGAACATATCTAATCCTATTTTAAACCATCTCCAGAGGGGAGATTCCATGATTTCTCTTGAAAGCCAATGCCAGTGTTAAGCCACCTTTTGTATAGCCAGTCTAACATCCCTAGTGATTTATTTTAGACTCACAGGGTTCATAATGCTAGTTTATATTATCTCTATGTTCCCTCTTAATTTGTTAAAAAGTATTGTTGTAAGTCGAAATAACTCTTATGTTTGGGTAAAGGGATTAATGATTTGTAATTGCTCTTTAATGGGGTATTATATCATTTATTAGCTAAAAAGCCCTAGATTGAACATTTATTCTGTGTTAGCTTTAAGAAGTCCAAATCAAATGACTTTGAAGGACTTCCAAGCCAGCTCCCACTTTATCCCTTGTTCCCTTGCTCTGAGCACCCTGGCCATTTTATATCCTCAAACGTGCCCAGCTCATTTCTTACTCAGGGCTTTTGCACTTGCTATTTGATCCTGTGCCTTTGACAGTCTGCTCTAAATTCTTCCTGTGAAGGGCCCCTTCTCCCCAGAAGAGCCATCCCCAATCAGCCTATTTAAAGTCTCCTCAGAGCACGTATCATTCTCTAAAATTATCTTATTTATTCCCTACTTGGCACAGTTGTTGTTTGTCTCCTTCCGAAAGAATGTGTGAACTGTGCAGACAGTAGCCTCACCTGACTTTTTTGTTCTAATCATTGTAATCCCAGCATCTAAAACAAGCACATGATAAGCACCTGATAAATTTTTGCCAAAGAAATGAATGAGAGGATATTCACATGGCAGTAGAGCAGTGGAAAATGTTTATTGAGTCTGTGTCCTCAGAGAACTTCCAGAGTGGTCTGTCCCGAGAGGGTGTACGGTATGCTTATGGGATCTTCAGCATCAGAGCATGTGGCTAAAGTCCCAGATCCAGCATTTACCAACTGTGCAACTTTGGGCAAGTTACTTACATCCTCTGAGTTTTAGTAGTGTGTTCTGTGAGATGATGGCAGTAAAACTCAGCTCCCTTGTCAGTTGTTGGGATGAGTGGGTTATTTTAGCTATTACTTGTGGAAACAATGATTATCGAGCACCCACTATGTGCCAGGTACTGATCTAGAAGCTGAGAATACAAAAATGATCAGTTGATAAAAATCTCTCCCCTCCGAGCATACACTTTGGTGCACGTGTACATGTATAATAATTAAAGAACTGGATTTTGACTTTAACCTACAAGGGGATTAGATCTGCTCAGTGTGCTAGTACAGGCTCTTCATTCAATGGTCAATGTGTATTCACTACGGGCCTCTTATGTTTCCAAGAATAAATATCCAGTTAATAATGGTGTATTGGGTATATACACAGAGAGGTCTATGTATTATAGAGCATGGCCCGTTTTACCTACAAAGAGATTGCTTGTGTTTGATACCTACAGTGCATAAAGAGATCTAAAGAGTGGTCCAAAAAAAAAATTGTTTAATATTGATTGTATTGCAGAAAGATTATCAACCAAAAAACAGGTGAGTATTTCTTTGAACTTTTGATAAAGAAAGCCCTTTTTCTGGAAATAAGGGTGTTTCTTAACTTTTATCAGTGTACCATTTGCATTGTTGATGTCACAGAATCTTGAATTATCTATTGAAGTATCATTGCTTTAAATGTTGTGTTAGTTTCTGTTGTACGACAAAGTAAACCAACTACACAAATACACATATGCCCTCCTTTTTGAGCCTCCTCCTGCACCCCTCTTCCCACCCCCTAGGTCATCACCGAGCACCGAGCTGAACTCCTTGTGCTATACAGTGTCTTCCTGCTGTTGTTATTCAGTTGCTAAGTCATGTTCAACTTTTTGCAACCCCATAAACTGCAGCACACCAGGCTTCCCAGTCCTTCACTGTCTCCCAGAGCCTGCTCAAACTCATGTCCATTGAGTCTGTATAGCCATCCACCATCTCATCCTCTGTCGTCCCCTTTTCCTCCTGCCTTCAAACTTTCCCAGCAGCAAGGTCTTTTCCAATGAGTCGGCTCTTCACATCAGGTGGCCAAAGTACTGGGGCTTCAGCATCAGTGCTTCCAGTTCATATTCAGGGTGGATTTCCATTAGGATTGACTAGTTTGCTCTTCTTGCTGTCCAAGGGAGTCTCAAGAGCCTTCTCCAGTACCACAATTAAGTTCTGTGCTCAGCCTTCTTTATGGTCCAACTCTCACATCCATACTTGACTACTAGAAAAAAACATTGCTTTGGCTACATGGACCTTTGTTTGCAAAGTGATGTGTCTGCTTTTTAATACTCTGTCTAGGTTTGTCATAGCTTTTCTTCCAAGTAGCAAGCATCTTTCGTGGCTGCAGTCACCATCCAGAGTGATTTTGGAGCCCAAGAAAATAAAATGTGTCACTGTTTCCATTGTTTCCCCATCTATTTGCCATGAGGTGATGGGACCACGTGCTATGATCTTAGTTTTTTGAATGTTGAGTTTTAAGCCAGCTTTTTTCACTTTCCTCTTTCACGCTCATCAAAAGGCTCTTTAGTTCCTCCTCGCTTTCTGCCATTAGGGTGGTGTCATCTATATATCTAAGGTTGTTGATATTTCTCCAGGCAGTCTTAATTCCAGTCTGTGAGTCCTTCAGCCTGGCATTTCACACAATGCAGTCTGCGTTTAAGTTAAACAACCTGGGTGACAGTGTACAGACTTGACATACTCCTTTCCCGATTTTGAACCAGTCCTATGTCCCATGTCTGTTTCTCACTGTTGCTTCTTCTGCATACAGGTTTCTCAGGAGGCAGGTAAGGTGGAATGATATTCCTGTCTGTATAAGAATTTTCCAGTTTGTTGTAATCCACACAATCAAAGGCTTTAGTGTAGTCAATAAAGCAGAAGGAGATGTTTTTTGGAATTCCCTTGCTTTTTCTTTGATCCAGCAGATGTTGGCAATTTGATCTCTGGTCCCTCTGCCTTTTCTGAATTCAGCTTGTACATCAGGAAGTTCTCGGTTCACATATTGTTGAAGCCTAGCTTGAAGGGTTTTTAACATAATCTTGCTAGCATGTGAAATGAGTGAAATTATACAGTAATTTGAACATTCTTTGGCATTGCCTTTCTTTGGGACTGGAATGAAAACTGACCTTTTCCAGTCCCATGGCCACTACTGAGTTTTCCAAATTTGCTGGCATATTGTATGCAGCACTTTAACAGCAGCATCTATTAGGATTTTAAATAACTCAACTGGAATTCTGTCACCTCTACTAGCTTTGTTCATAGTGATGCTTCCAAAAGCCCACTTAACTTTGCATTCCAGGATGTCTGGCTCTAGGTAAGTGACCACACCATTGTGGTTATCTGGGTCATTAAGACATTTTTGGACAGTTCTTCTGTGTATTCTTGCCACCTCTTCTTAATCTCTTCTGCTTCTGTTAGGTCCTTGCCATTTCTGTCCTTTATTGTGCCTTAACTTTGCAAGAAATGTTCCCTTTTTTCTCCGATTTTCTTGAAGATACCTCTAGTCTTTGCCATTCTATTGTTTTCTTCTATTTCTTTGTATTGTTCACTTAAGGCTTTCTTAGCTCTCTTGCAATTCTCTGGAACTCTGCATTCAGTTGGTATATCTTTCCCTTTCTCCTTTGTGTTTTGCTTCTCTTCTTTTCTCAGCCATTTGTAAGTCCTCCTCAGACAAACCACTTTGCCTTCTCGCATTTTTTTTTCTCCCTTTAGGATGATTTTGGTCACTACCTCTTGTACAATGTTATGAACATCCCTCCATAGTAGTTCAGGCACTCTGTCTAACAGATCAAATCCCTTGAATTTGTCGCCTGCACTAGCTCTCTATTTCACAAATGGTAGTGTATATATATGTCAGTGCTTCTCTCCTGATTTTTCCCACCCTCCCCTTCCTCCCTTGTTTCTACATGTCCATTCTCCAAGTCTGTGTCTCTATTACTGCTCTGCAAATAGGTTCATCTCTGCCATTTTTCTAGATTCTATATGTATGTGTTAATACATGATATTTTGTTTTTCTCTTTCTGACTTACTTCACTCCGTACGATAGACTCTAGATCCATCCACATCACTAGAGATGACCCAGTTTTGTTCCTTTTATGGCTGACTAGTGTTCCATTGTATGTATGTACCACATCTTTTCTATCCATTCATCTGTTGATGGACATTTAGATTATCTCGATATCCTAGTAAATAGTGCTGCAATGAATATTGGAATTCATGTGTCCTTTTGAATTATAGTTTTCTCAGAGTATATGCCCAGTAGTGGGTTTTATGACCTTGATTTTTTTAAAGCTATTTTTCACCAATAATTAATTCTTATTTTAGGATACTTTTTAAAATAGATAAGCAGCCGAGAGAAACCTTTATATATTAGTAGGTGTACACAAACATGTATGCATAGTTTTTTAACATAGGTGAGTTCCTATTTCTAAAGTTTACCTTTGTATTTACCAATATGGTGACTGCATTCTATGTCAACAAATATACAGGCTCCTCATTTTTAATAACTCCACAACATCTGTACCTGAATATGTCATATTTGTTCAATCCTCAGTTTAAAATTTCAGTTAATTCCAGCTGTTTTGCTGTTGTAAACAATATTGGTAGAAACATATCTGACAGAGCAATTTTTGTAATTGTTTGATTTTCTTAGAATATATGTGAAAAGAATAACTGTACCTGAGGGGAAGGTACAGAACAATGGATTTGATTATATGAAACTAATTCTTAACATATATATTAATAAATCAAATAAAATAGACAATGTGAAGCTTGGGAAATATTTGCAAGACATATTTGGTACAAGAGCGTGATTGCTTCAGCCAGCCTGTCCAAGTTCAACTTCTTTCCTTGCTAGTTCTGTGAGCTAGGGAAATTTACTTCCTCTGATTTCCTCATCTGTAACAATAAGGATAATAATAGTACCTGTCTTTAAAGGAAATATGAGGAGTAGATATGCTATGTCCTGAACTGTGCCTGATACCAAAGAATGGTTATATAAAAGTTTGTTAATAAATGTGTCCACGTTGGGTAACTTCCTAACTATCTGAAGAGTTTAGAGATCAGTACAATTAACCACTATAATAAGATTAACACTTAAAACCTGAGCAATAAACTAAGCGATGTAACAGAGTAATCACACAAGAAATATATAGACAGTTGATTAATATATTAAAAGATCTTTACCATGCCTAAAAATAAAAAACACGAGAGTTAAACCCATAAAATACATTTGGCCCATCTAATTAACAAATAGTAAACAACGTAATTATTAACCAATACTTAGATCTCCTGAACTCATTTGGATAACAATATAAATTTGATTAATGCATTTGGAAAATAACAGAAAATAATTATGTTATTATTATGTTAAAAGTTTGAAAAAGGGTTCATCCCTTTAGTTCTACAACTCTGTTTCTGAGAATGTACTTAAAGACATAATCTAAAACATGCACAGAGATGTTTATGAAGGGGCATATCTAATACAGAGCCAAAACAACAAAGCGGTTAATATGCAAGAAAAACCAGTTTTTAACTCTGCCTTAATCATAAACTAGTAGTTAGTTTGAGATAAATGTTTAATCTTTTTTAACTGAATTCTTTCACCTGAAAAAGATAATACCTGGTATAATGGATTTGTGCATAAAGATGCGCAATGACTGGTACAGAGCAAACTCTCACAAACTGATTGCAGTTATCACTGTTAATAATAGCTCCAAAATTTAGATAGCCTAAATAATTGTAGAAACATAAATTGCCATATTTTTCTAATATTTTAAAGACATATATACATGTATATATATAAATACATATATAATGTCATGAACATTCTAATGGATATACATTTTGTTCTAACTGGGGTTCAAAAGTGAATCTGTTGTGTAAACTTAACTATGTAAAACTATATACATTTAGAAGGTAAATAACATCAAATGGTAGTTATTTCCAATGATAGAATTATAATTTTATTCTCTGTGTATGTATATGTGTGTATATATGTATAATTTCTGTAATGTCTAAGTTTTCTATGGTATATACATAGTACACTTACATCCACAAAACAGGTATTTATATTAATAAAACAAACTCTTAAGTAAAATGTTTTATAGTTACAGTAATATACAAATAAGTATATAGTATTTATAATTCCTTTGGCTAAGAATTGGTATTTCCTCTTATTCCAGCATCTTCCAATCATCAAATATTTATTATGTGTTCCCAGGCACTTAGCACTTGCTAGAGGCAAGTCTCAGTAAGTCCCTGTTCTCAGGGTACTGACACATAGAGATCATCTCACCAATACACTCGAAGGAATCAGAAATTCACACATTTCCATGGTGACTTTGAATAAATTCAAAATGATAGTAAATATTTCAGAGTAGATTTTTACCTTTTAGCGTTGATTTTTTTCATTTGTATACATAGATTAAGTTCATTAAAAGTTTAGCATTTAAAAGTGATAACAGACTAGGACCTAACATTTTCTCCAGAAAAATGAAAGACTCAAACTTTCGAGTTACTATTAAGTTTCAGTTGTGGAGTATAGAAGTGTACAGATTGGGCAGACTGAGTGGTTTTGCTGTGTGTCAGGATAGAGATAATTAGCAGTTAACATTTTTTATGAAACAAGAAGAATCACCATCTCTATCTGTGTTATCCAAAAAACGTCCATCTTTACTTTGCTTTGCTGCTGATGTCAGCTGGACTATGCTAACCAAATTGACTAGTAGATTTGTTTCAGTTCTTATTGGTTATTGGTCAGGATCTTCCCAGAAAATCAGTTGTAGCATGAGATTTAACATGAGACTTTATCATCCTTGAGCTAATAAATAATTCATAATAAAAGCCAAATGAAGTGAAAGATCTGAGTGATATTCTAAAATGAATTTGGGCTCACCACCCTGCCTTTATTTTGGTAAGAATAGGATCCCACTGCTCCCTTTCAGTGCTCTAGTCCCTGTGTACCTGGCACAGCGTGTTTAGCTTCAGAAAACACCAACACGAAGCAAGAGAAGATTGCACTATAATGAGGCTCTAAAGTTAAACTAGTAATTTAAATAACATTAACTTTCTGATTAAAATATTAATGACTACAAAAATATATAGAGGCTTCAGTGGCCTAAGATCCCCTGTTACATTCAGGTTTTGATAAAGATGATTCTGGAATCTTCCTTTAGTCAGTTCTCAGCAGTTTATATAGGACACGTGAAGTCTTACCATCATATATAGTGAAAAAAGTGAGTTACTCTTTGGAAATAAGGGGACAGTACATAGTGATTTGCATAGTGGTAGGCAAATATTTATGAACACAGAATCTTAGCATTGAAAACTCTTTCAAATTAGTATTTCAGATTCACAAGCAAGACATGCTCATTATATAAAATTGGAAACTATGAAAATTAGAAAGAAGAAAAACTATGACATTTTAAACACCTTATGGACATGTACTTGGACAATTTGGTAAATTCCCATTTTACAGCAACCACCACCCCAAGACACACACAAGCACAAACAACTGCAGCTATTTTTCATAATAAATAGAGCTAAAGAAAACACCCATCTCTCTGCTTCATTTCTTTGTTTCTGAATTCTTTATACTATATTCGGAAGAATTTGAAAGATTTATCCCCTGGTTCTTTTCACACCTCTCCTAGTAGACATACAAGCTATGCATTCCATTTGACTAGCAGGTGAAATTTTTATTTAACCCCCAAGATAGAAGTGATCATGATGTGCACTGTTCTTTCAGTGGTTCTGCCCCATTCTAGACAAGGGTCATTTGTTATCTTTAAAATAGGGAAAATAATAGCACCAACTTCCAAAGTCTTGTTATAATTAAATGAATTGATAACATGTGAAGGAATTTGAAAATGACAAGTGTATGGCACATGAGTTTAACGAACACTAGCTGTTCTTACTGTTGATGTCATTGTCATTCCTATTGTTCAGATGGTCCCTGTGGCTTTATAGAAAGTAACAGGGCAAAAATTGGGGGAAATGGGGCCACATCATTATTAGCCAAAGCAAAGAGAGGAAAACAAAAAAGCTGTGTTTTTTTAATCTATATTTTTATCACAGTATAAGGGGAAAATCATTATATACACACATTGAGAAACCCTCTTTGTGAGTATGCATGGAAATATTAGGCTGTATGACTACAAAATATTTTAAAATATTATGTAAATGCAATATAACAAATCATCATAGTAAATATTGTGAAACCTCTCAAGATAATTATTTCTTATGAACATTGTGGAACCAAAGCTAATATTTGCTATTCAACAGAAGAGTAAAATAAATAACTTCATGGAATTTGTAGTATCTTAATTAATCTAATTTCATCTGTAAAATGTATGAGTCAACTTGGCGAGGAGCAAATGCAATTTTATTTATCAATTTAAAATTTAAAATTCCAGTTGACTATTTTTAAATTGTATAAAAGTAAAAAGAAACAAACAAAAAAAAGGATTATTGCTTTCAAAGGCATCCTTTCTGCTTTTCCTACTCAAAAATGGCTCTGATTAAAATTTTTAGCTTTGGCAAGCAGTTATCCAAAAATATGATCAAATGATAAATGGATGAGAAATTCATGACTAAAACCCAGCTCTATGCTGTGCTTTCTAAGTAATATTTTTCAACCAAATTTGAGTAATTATTTGTACAATGCAGACTGATGTGACTAATATTTGAGCAATCTATTAAAAACAAAGTGGGGGAATTGCTCATATTATAGGGATCCAAAAAACAAAGAGAAATCCACAATTAAATTCCTTTAACTTTCTTCAATTATTACAGTGTCACAGGTTGGATTTCTCAGTAAGCAGACTCTGAGACAGAGGTGTAGGATGCTAATTGAGAAGCTCTCAATTTTAAAACTTGGCCGGGGGAAGGAAAGATGCTGAGGAATAAGTTGAAGTGTATCTCAGGCCTCATGTTATCCTTGGATGACCTTATTAGGGGCTCTGAAGCTAAAATGGCCTGTACCTGTTCCCCCATATTGAACACAAATGACCAACCCTCCACATGACATGAGATGTTGCTCTCCCTCATAAGGACATGGCCTTGAATGAGGCAACACTGTCCAGCTTAGGAAATTTCTTAAAGGGGATAACATCTAGAGGTTATGCAAAGAAATACAGGAAAACAATAGAATGGGAAAGACTAGAGATCTCTTCAAGAAAATTAGATACCAAGGGAATATTTCAAGCAAAAATGGGCACAATAAAGAACAGAAACAGTATGAACCTAACAGAAGCGGAAGATATTAAGAAGAGATGGCAAGAATACACAGAAGAACTGTACAAAAAAAGAGCTTCATGACCCAAATAACCATGATGGTGTGATCACTCACCTAGAGCCAGGCATCCTGAAATGCGAAGTCAAGTGGGCCTTAGGAAGCATCACTACAACAAAGCTAGCAGGGGTGATGAGATTCCAGCTGAGCTATTACAAATCTTAAAAGATGATGCTGTGAAAGTGCTGCGCTCAGTATGCCAGCAAATTTGGAAAACTCAGCAGTGGCCACAGGACTGGAAAAGGTCAGTTTTCATTCCAATCCCAAAGAAAGGCAATGCCAAAGAATTTCAAACTACCACATAATTGCACTCATCTCACACGCTAGTAAAGTAATGCTCAAAATTCTCCAAGCTAGGCTTCAACAGTACGTGAACTGAGCAACTCCAGATGTTCAAGCTAGATTTAGAAAAGGCAGAGGAACCAGAAATCAAATTGCCAACATCTGTGGGATCTTAGGAAAAGCAAGAGAATTTCAGAAAAACATCTACTTCTGCTTTATTGACTACACCAAAGTCTTTGACTATGTGGATCACAACAAACTGGAAAATTCTTAAAAAGATGGGAATACCAGACCATCTGACCTGCCTCCTAAGAAACCTGTATGCAGGTCAAGAAGCAACAGTTAGAACTGGACATGGAATAATGGACTGTTTTCAAATTGGGAAAGGAGTACGTCAAGGTTGTATATTGTCAGCCTGCTTATTTAACTTACACGAAGAGTACATCGTGCAAAATGCTGGGCTGGATGAAGCACAAGCCGGAATCAAGATTGCCAGGAGAAATATTAATAACCTCAAATATGCAGATGACACCACCCTTATGGCAGAAAATGAAGAACTTAAGAGCCCTTTGATGAAAGTGAAAGAGGAGAGTGAAAAAACTGGCTTAAAGCTCAACATTCAAAAAACTAAGATTATGGCATCTGGTTCCATCACTTCATGGAAAATACATGGGGAAACAATGGAAACAGTGAGAGACTTTCTATTCTTGGGCTCCAAAATCACTGCAGATGGTGACTGCAGCCAAGAAATTAAAAGATGCTTGCTCCTCAGGAGAAAAACTATGACCAACCTAGTGTAGTAGTAGTGTTAGCTGCTCAGTCGTGTCTGACTCTTTGCGACCCCATGGACTGTGGCCTGCCAGGCTCCTCTGTCCATGACATTCTCCGGGCAAGAATACTGGAGTGGATTGCCATTCCCTTCTCCAGAGGATATTTCCGACCCAGGGATAGAACCCAGGTCTCCTGCATTGCAGGGTCTCCTGCATTATAGGAAAGATCCATGACCAACCTAGACAGAATATTAAAAAGCAGAGACATTACTTCACTGACAAAGGTCCATATATTCAAAGTTATGGATTTTCCAGTAGTCATGTGTGGATGTGAGAGTTGGACCATAAAAAAAGCTGAGGGCTGAAAAACTGATGCTTTTCAACTGTTGTATTGCAAAAGACTTGCAAGTCCCTTGGATAGCAAGGAGACCAAACTTGTCAATCCTAAAGGAAATCAGTCCTGAATATTCATGAGAAGGAATGAATGATGATGTTGAAGGAATGAATGATGCTGAAGCTGAAGTTACAAAACTTTGGCCACCTGATGTGAAGAATTGACTCTTTAGAAAAGACCCTGATGCTGGGAAAGACTGAAGGCAGGAGAAGGGAATGACAGAGGATGAGATGGTTGGATGGCATCCCTGACTCAATGGACATGAGTTTGAGCAACTCTGGGAGCTGGTGATGGACAGGGTATACTTATGCAATCCATGGGGTTGCAAAGAGTTGGACATGACTGAGTAACTGAACTGACTATCTGACAATAGCATGCCCAGTATCTGGACAACACATTCTTCCCTGAAGGATGAACTGGGCAAAACGTCCACTATGATTTGGGCAAAATGTCCACTATATACTCTATCATGTTTATTTAGACAAGTAGTGAAATTTCTAAGTAAACCTTCAAGAGAAGTTTTGTGAACCATTTTTTCTTACTCCTCTCTCCTACCTGATTCATCAAGTCAATTCATAATTGTCCCTGAGAAATAAAACTTCTGCATCACCTCCTTTAGGAAGCCTTCATCATCCAAACAGATGTATATATATTATTTGTACTAAATTTTGTTTTTGAATTGTTTTTTAATGTATCAATTTTCCTCAAAAGGAGAGCTCCGTTCAGTTCAGTTCAGTTCAGTCACTCAGTCGTGTCCGACTCTGCGACCCCATGAATCGCAGCACACCAGGCCTCCCTGTCCATCACCATCTCCCAGAGTTCACTCAAACTCACGTCCATCAAGTCAGTGATGCCATCCAGCCATCTCATCCTCTGTCGTCCCCTTCTCCTCTTGCCCCCAATCCCTCCCAGCATCAGAGTCTTTTCCAGTGAGTCAACTCTTCTCATGAGGTGGCCAAAGTACTGGAGTTTCAGCTGGAATAGGTGAATTTAACTCAGATGACCATTATATCTACTACTGCAGGCAGGAATCCCTTAGAAGAAATGGAGTAGCCATCATGGTAGAGAAAAGCTGTAGAGAAGTTCTACACAGTCAGCAAAAACAAGACCGGGAGCTGACTGTGGCTCAGATCATGAGCTCCTTATTGCCAAATTCAGACTTAAATTGAAGAAAGTAGGGAAAACCACTAGACCATTCAGGCATGACCTAAATCAAATCCCTTATGATTATACAATGGAAGTGAGATATGGATTTAAGGGCCTAGATCTGATAGATAGAGTGCCTGATGAACTATGGACTGAGGTTCGTGACATTGTACAGGAGACAGGGATCAAGACCATCCCCATGGAAAAGAAATGCAAAAAAGCAAAATGGCTGTCTGGGGAGGCCTTACAAATAGCTGTGAAAAGAAGAGAAGCGAAAAGCAAAGGAGAACTCCATTAGAGCAGAGCTTTTATCTTGAGTACCTTTCTCTATTAACTGTCTACCATGTAATCTGCATTATAATAGTCACTCAGTTAAATATTTATTGAATTGAATGAATGAATAGTTCTTGTGTCTCTGGTTCCATCATCTCAATACCTCCTAATCCTTCCCACATAGCACAATTAATACAAGATGTTCTCCTTACCACAACTTGCAAGCTTTGTTTAAAAAAGAGAGAGAGAAACTGTCTTATCACCAGTGTATCACCAGGGCTCTGGCTTAAAAGAGTTTAATAGTCATTGAGTGGATGAATATTGCATTAATAGCTCTGGAGAGGACAATAATGTAGTCCCTATGCAAGGAACTGGGGCTCCAAGGTGTTTCAATAGTAAGGAATCTGTCTGCCAATGCAGGAGATGCAGGTTTGATCCCTGGGTCTGGAAGATCCCCTGGAGGAGGAAATGGCAACCCACTCCAGTATTCTTGCCTGGGAAATCCCATACATAGATGAGCCTGGTGGGCTATAGTCCATGGGTTGCAAAAAGAATCAGACACAACTTAGCAACTAAATCACAAGAACAGTACAAGGAAGTACATGATTTGGATATTTGTTGCACTTAGTGTTGGGAGTTTTAGTAAATCTGAGGGAAAATATTGACATCAAAATTTTAATATTATTAGGTAATAATGCATTTTATTACTTTACTGAACATTCATCATAAATTATACCATATAATACTTTTGTTGATGTCTATTTAGAAATGTCTGATTCCTGTTTCCACAGTCACAAAAAAGTGCCTACAGTAATCTAGACAACAAACATTTTAATAGCCTGAATGAAAGCTGCTGTGTTTTAATTTTAATATATCACTTAACCCTGGTAATCATGTGGAACATGTATTATTTTTATCCTCATTTCTGTAGATAAGGAAAATTAAGGCTCCAGAGATTTTAGAAAGTTACCCCATGCCCATATCTAAAGATTTCAAACTAATGAGATTCTAACTGATTTATCAAATTTCAAAACAATACTTTACCTGTTAAAGATTAAATCACAGTTCCAAAATTCCATAAAATACTGTTCCCTAATGAATACTTTTTGTTGTTTTTGTTGTTTAGTTGTAGTCATGTCCAACTCTTTTGAGACTCCATGGACTGTAGCCCACCAGGATCCTCTGTCCTTGGGATTCCCCAGGCAAGAATACTGGAGTGGGTTGCCGTTTCCTTCTCCAGGGGATCTTCATGACCCGGAGATTGAAACCGTGTCTGTTTCTTTGGCAGGTGGATTCTTTACCAATGAGCCACCAGTGAATACTTACTATCACACAAATCTGACTCTTGAGTTAAAAAATTCCAAATTTATATAAATTAATAATAGAGAAGACTTAATGATTAGGTCACTCAAATTACTGAACACTTCCTTCATTTCCCACCCCAGCTCCTGAAAATGGGACATTTAACAACTTTAGAATGAAAAATTTTATTAATCTTTCCTAGGAACTACCTAACTGGCCAGTGATTATTAATATTTTATAGCTGTGGTAATACAGACACAAACTCTATAGTACATGATTTAATTCAGATTTATGATAATGAAAATGGAAATACTTAACTGCTGTTGTTTAAATTTATAAATCCAAATAATTAACTCTGAACTCAGAGATTTTTAGTTAATTATTACTATAGAGTATATAATATGTGTGTCATATCACATACTCTATAGTAATTTTATGTGTCATCCTAACTGGGCTTAGAGATGACCAGAATAGCTGGTAAAACATTATTTGTGAGTTTGTGAGGGACTCTCTGGAAGAGATTAGTATTTGAATCCATAGACAAAGCAAAGAAGACTATTTTTAATGCTAGTGGACATAATCCAATCCAGTGAGGGTGTGAGTGGAACCAAGAGGTAGAAGAAAGCAGATTTACTCTCTCTGCTTGAGCTGAGACATTCATCTCCTCCTGCCTGGCTTCCCAGACTTTCAGAGTCAGGCCAGAATTCAGACTCCTGGCCCCTTGATTCTCAGGCCTTTGGACTGAGACACCATCAGCTTGTACCACTGGCTTTCCTGGTTCTACAGCTTTCACCAGATAGATCTTGGTCTCCAAAATCAGTGAGCCAACTCCTATAACAAACGAATAAATATCCTTTTGAATCTGTTTCTCTGGAGAACCCTGACTGATACAAGGTTCTCATATCAGAGTTTTCATAATAAGTTTAATCATTTCTTCATTGTTGTGTCATTTTATTTTTATCATATAGATTGTCCCTAAATAATTTAAGTCACAAACAATGTGACCCCAGTAAACACAGGTTTGAGGTTACAGTTTCTAGCTTCTATTGTCATCCTTGACTAGAATAAAATATAAGTAGATTTTTTTGCCCTAATTGCCAGTTATTTTTTTTGCCCAGATTGATTTAGTAGAATGCATGTATCAACTTCTGGGAAATGCCAAGAGCCTAAAACTTCTAGAAATAATATTTTTTACAACTGTCCATATATAATATTCCCTAAAATAGTTTGGTCATAATTATCTTCATCAGTGTTATCAACATTTGAGAACTGTGATTTTTTTGTTGTTACATTTCATTAGCCCTTGGATCCCATCTGTTCGTCCATATTCCAAACATGTTATATGCTTAAATGCATGTGTGTGTGTGTGTATAATATATATATGTATATGTATAAATATATGTGAATAATTATGAAAACATATAATAAGTAGGTAATTTATCTCTATATTTAGAATTTCATAAAACACATTGAAAAATATTAAAAAACAGAACTAGGAATAGTCAGCATAAATCTATTAAGATTCTTCATAAAGTGAATGGAAGGTTTGTTTATATCAGTATTTTCTTTAATATTTTATTGCCTAGTACAAAGCAAAAGAATAAATATATGCTTCTTCAAATGGTAAAACCAATCATTAATTGCCATTCACCTTTGTTTGATATAGACTCTTGGTTCTGAATACATGCTAAAATGAAATTTTTGATGTGTCTATTTTCATGTTTCTCTTACTCCAAGACGTCAGGTTAATAACACCCTTTAGCTGATGGG
Source organism: Bos javanicus (assembly GCF_032452875.1). Classification (NCBI taxonomy): domain Eukaryota; kingdom Metazoa; phylum Chordata; class Mammalia; order Artiodactyla; family Bovidae; genus Bos; species Bos javanicus. The sequence goes on along the minus strand of NC_083874.1, from coordinate 88,609,223 downwards.
AAATAAGTCAAACCCTGGATGTAGTTAACATTCAATTAAAAGAACAATTTGGCAATTGGTCTGCCATTAGGAAGAGAAAACGGGTAGGTGAAAACCCAGGACCTGGAAACAAATTTGTCTTCCTTAAATGCTCAGTTTCAAGTGTGTCTGATTTGTAGCCCAGTTTGTATCAAAAGGGATCAATTTTTCCCCCTTTTCCCTGTTCTACTTTCGCACTGGTATTGTCTGAATCCCAGAGTGAGTGGCAATACATCATCTTGCTTCAACATCTGCTGGAGCCCCCTCTCCTCCTAATCTGCCCAGATCCCCAAAGCCTTTTCCACCTGCTATAGAGCCAACTGCTCATTATAGCACACAGCAACGCCCTTCACTGTCCTTCCTCCAAGATCCTCAAGGTTAACGTGGAACAATGACTGTTATTAAGTGGGGGCTTTAGGAATATAAAAGCAGACCAGGCAAGGAGAAAGGGGGAGGGGTGGTGGAAGCACTGGGTAGGAGCCAGGAGAGCTGGCAGGAAAGAGCTGCTAGAAAGCTGTGGCCAATTTTCCAGTCGAAACATGAGTCATTGAACAGAGATGCCCTAGAAATAAATAGCTTCCCTGTTCATTGCCCAGGACACGCGGAGACCACACCCTCCGGTGGTTTTCTGTTGGGGCACTTTGGTGGATGGCTTTGAGCACAGTGGAGAAAGGGAGATAAAAAATGGCCGGTTCTGTGGAGGCTGGCACGTCTAGAAGTTGTGTTTACTGCTCGGCTAACTGTACATTGTAAGCAATTGGAAGTTGTTCTGCCTCCTCTTCTTTTTTCCTCAAACCACCAACCTGTTCCTCCGACTTGCATCCTCAGACCAGCCAGCAACAGAAGATTTGAAGCTCACTGGATGAAACTGCTTAGAAAACAGAGACATTCAGAAATCTCTCTGATGCTTTATATTCACCTTATATTATCATGAGACCTGAAGAGAATTAAAAAAGGAATCTGATCGTTGGGGAGGGGGAGTAGGGGAAGAGGCAGCTTTCGTTTAAGTTTCCTGCCTTCAGCAGCTGTGTAATTCATTTCCAGATGCCATGCTTGGTACAGTTTCCTTGTAGTGTTTTAGGAGATATTTTAAGAAGTTCGGGGCTGTTTCCTGAGTGACATTCGTAGGGATGAGCTTGATAAACCACACATATGCTGGCTGGCCTCTGACACGGTTGGCCAGCCCTGCCCTCGACATACTCTCCTGTTAATGGACCTTTGGGCAACATCTGCAGCAGGATCAAGTCACTCCTGTTACTCTTCAGTTCCTGGAAAAAGTAGAAAACCACAGATTCCCCCAAAGGCTACCTAGTAAAATTTCCTTGCCTCCACAACCTTGAGCCCCAAGGAAGCGTGTCACTCTCCTATAGCCACATGGTGTGCCGATCTAAATAAGTTACCCGCCACCTACTTCTATGGCTGCTCTAGCCAAGAGACTGGAGGGGTTGAATGAGCGCTCATTAACAACAACAACAAAAAACAACCCAGCTAAGTGTAAAAACTGGGCTGATAGAGAAAGAGCTTCTAATCTGCTCTGTGAAATGACAGTGTACCTGACTGTCAGACTTACCCTTAGAAGATGATTATACTCCCCTTTTCTTTTTTTAAAATCCAAGTTTGAAAGTTACACCTTATCTGGGATAGACAGCTTTTTGCAAACCAGTGAGAATGGAGGGAGACACTTTGAGGGTTAAAAGTGTCTCATTTTTTACTTGGATTGATCAAGATACTAAATTTTGCTGTGGGTTTCTGTAGGCTAGAAAAGTAATGACAGTTTAACTAAGTGATGGACATTTCAGAAACATAGTTTTGCAACAGCTTTATTGAGATACCGGTGTCATTAAAAATTGTATGTATTTCTGGAGAAGGGAATGGCAATTCACTTCATTATTCTTGCCTGGAGAATTCCATGGACAGAGAAGCCTGGCAGGCTACAGTCCATGGGGTCACAAGAGTCAGAGACAACTGAATGACTAACACACACACACACACACACAAGGTGTATAGTTTGATGTTTTAATATAAATTGATCACCAAAATCAAGCTAATTAACATATCTGTCACCTCTTGAGTGAGTGTGATGGGAAGACTTAATTTAAGATCTATCTTCTTAGCAAATTTAAGTATACAATATAGTATTATAAACTATAATCACCGTGCTGCATAGTAGAACTCCAGAACTTTTTCATCTTGCACAACTGGAACTATACAGTTTCACCAGCGTCATCCCATTTTCCCTTCCCCTGGGATCTTGACAGTCATCACCCTACTCTGCTTTTATTTGTTTCAGATTCTACAAGATAGTGAAATTATACAGTATTTGTTTTTCTATGGCTTGCTTATTTTATTGGCATAATATCTTCCAGCTCAATCCATGTTGTAAATAACAGGATTGTCTTCATTTTGAAGACTGAATACTATTCCATGTTGCGTTTGTATTTCACATTTTCTTGATCCATTCATCCATTGAAGGACATTTTGGCATTTGTATTATTTCCTTATGTTCACTATTGTGAATAACGCTTCAATGAACATAACTTTGAAAGTCTAAAATCTAGACCTCATCCCAGACATTATATATGTGTGTATATATATATGTGTGTATATATGTATGTATGTATATACACATACACATATATACGCTTCTACCACTATCACTTTGCTACTTCCATTTCAGGATTGAGAGGCAGTAAGTAAATGTTAACTTGGGATATTTTAAGTAAGTGTAATTTTATATGGAAGTAAAAAAAATTAGGGAAAAACAGGTTTTTATTTAGGGAACTTTTACAAAGCATTGGATACTATGGAAGCATGATCCTAGCTCTTTCACAGGCTTATGGAGTAATATTAAGCAAATATTATTTTACCTCTCTGGCTCCTTTATTCTCTTATGAAAAAAAGGTGGCATTACTATTTTACCTACCTCATAGAGTTATTGTGAGAATTGAACGAGTTAATTTGGGAAGATGCTAGGAAAATAGTAAAAGATCAATGAATTTCAATTGGTATTATTCTTAGTCTAGTCTATTCTAAGACATCTGCAAAATGTTTAAAATTCTTCAAAATGATTGTTTCTTTGCTCCTTTTTTTCTTTCATCTTTTTCTTGCTTTTTTAAAAAATACTATTCAAACCTTACTGAGAGTAGGATTCTGCTTTGTTTATAAAATTTCAAATTCTTAGACTTTTGAATATTATTCTATAAATACCCCACATTGCAACTGGGGGCATGAAGTGGAAATCAATGATTGTGTCTTAATTAGCTTGGTCTCCCATAACAAAATACCATAGACTGAATGGCTTAAACAAAGGAAATTTATTTTACCACATTTCTAGAGGAGATTGAAAGCTCTCTGGTGTCTCTTCTTATTAGGGCACTAATCCCATCATGGGCTTCCCTGCTGGCTCAGTGGTAAAGAATCTGCCTACAAGGCATGAGATCCTGGTTGGATCCCTGGGTTGGGAAGATCCCCTAGAGGAGGGCATGGAAACCCACTCCAGTACTTTTGCCTGGAGAATTCCATGGAGAGAGGAGCCTGGCAGGCTACAGTCCATGGGGCTGCACAGAGTCCAACAAGACTGAAGTGACTAAGCAGCAGCAATCCCATCATGAGGATGCTACCCTCATGACCTCATCTAAACCTCAGTCATCTCCCAAAGATTCCATCTTTAAATACCATCACACTGGGAGCTAAGGTTTCAAATAAGAGTTTAGGAGGGACACAATTCAGTCCATAGCAGACTCTTGTCTTAAAATCTGAGACCTGATTCTATCAGCTTGATAGCAAGATTTTCAATGGAACCAATAACCTTTGATCATCAAGATTCCACATTGTAAGGCATTTTGACATTACAACTGCAACTTTGAGTTTGATTAGTTCTATACATTATTTTGACCAAATTCCTTTTTTTCATAAGAAGTCCCTCAGACTTCTTCTGTATTCAGTATTAAGCACAGTTACCAGTCTGACACAAATTCTGGACTTTCTCTTCACTGTTTGTTTTCTTAATCTTTCTTTAGCTAGCTTTATTCTACCTACTCATCTCCTCACTTTCCCCCTAGGACCCAACTTATCCTACAGAGGCCTTAATCAGTATAATATCTGAATCTCCCTTTAGCAACTCTGAAAATCTCATCTTTATTTAAACTGCTTATTATTACATCTCTTTTCTGGTTGTTTTTTCTCAGAACTCTGCATTCAGATTTCTTGACCATTTCTCTCTGCCACTTTTAGGAAACTCAGCTTTCCTGACTCTTCCTTTCCAGATTCTCCTCCAATGCTTCTCACCATGCCTTTTCTCCTTTCTCCTGCTCCTCCTACAAACCTAAATCTAGGCATTCCCCTAAGGTCTCTTGCCTTCATCCCTATTCTCAGTGATTTTAGTGAAATCATCCATTTTTGAAAGTTGGAGTTTCCCCCTTTATGAAGCCATCAGACCCTTTTTCCTTGGTCTAACTTGGCAACTTCAGACTGTAAGACTCAGGGCTCACCAGGAGCCCCAGGCTTGAGTGATGGTCGGGTGCAGGAATGGGGAACACAAGAAAGGGCAAGGAGGAAGGAGATAACGGACTTTTTATTGGTTACTGAACACTTCAATAAGAAAGACATTTCTCTTTAACAAACATCTTAGCTGACTCATGATCTGGCCACTCATTTCATGTAACACTTTTTTAACTACTCCTTCCAGAAGAGAAAAAGTGCAGGCTCTATCTACTTCCCTGTATCACACTCACGCTGCTGCAGCTGACTCACTTTTCCAGCTGCTGCTTGGATGTCTTCTAAATAGCACATGTGTAGGGTTGATTTTACCATATATGTCTTATTTTTTACCATCCCCATATTTTATATTAGTAGTTTAATCTCTCTGCCAGAAATCCAAGCTCAAATCTTCTTGATGTCCCTATATTCTCCTGGCATGCACACGTGCTCAGTCACTTCAGTCCTGTCTTTGCAACCCCATGGACTGCAGCCCACCAGGCTCCTCTGTCCATGGGATTTCCCCAGGCAAGAATACTAGAGTGGGTTGCCATGCCAGGGAATCTTCCTAAGCCAGGAATCAAACCTGTGTCTCCTGCCTCTAATTTATTGAAGGTGGATTCTTTACCCATTGAGCCACCAGGGAAATCCTTCATCCTCCTAGATTGACACATATTTAATGGTCATTGCATTCTCTGATTCTCTTGGATTTTTTCTTGTATCCCAACACCTCCATTTAGTTTTTATTGTCCTTATTTTGTTAAGAGTTTTATTTTACTTTACCCAGCTTATGGTATTCTCTCCCTCAATGAAGCTGCTACTTCTGATCATTCCCTTTTGCCTGCTCAAGGGTTTGCCTTCCTGAACAGGAAGTCTCCTAATTCATTGCTGTTCAGTTCAGTCACTCAGTCGTGTCCAACTCTTTGCAACCCCATGAATCGCGGCATGCCAGGCTTCCCTGTCCATCACCAACTCCCGGAGTTCACTCAAACTCACGTCCATCGAGTCGGTGATGCCATCCAGCCATCTCATCTTCTGTCCTCCCCTTCTCCTCCTGCCCCCAATCCCTCCCAGCATCAGAGTCTTTTCCAATGAGTCAACTCTTCGCATGAGGTGGCCAAAGTACTGGGGTTTCAGCTTTAGCATCATTCCTTCCAAAGAAATCCCAGGGCTGATGTCCTTCAGAATGGACTGGTTGGATCTCCTTGCAGTCCAAGGGACTCTCAAGAGTCTTCTCCAACACCACAGTTCAAAAGCATCAATTTTTCGGCACTCAGCTTTCTTCACAGTCCAACTCTCACATCCATACATAACTACTGGAAAAACTATAGCATTGACTAGACGGACTTTTGTTGGCAAAGTAATGTTTCTGGTTCTCAATATGCTATCTGCTGCTGCTGAGTCGCTTCAGTCGTGTCCGACTCTGTGTGACCCCATAGACGGCAGCCCACGAGGCTCCCCCATCCCTGGGATTCTCTAGGCAAGAACACTGGAATGGGTTGCCATTTCCTTCTCCAATGCATGAAAGTGAAAAGTGAAAGGGAAGTCACTCAGTCATGTCGGACTCTTAGCAACCTCATGGACTGCAGCCTACCAGACTCCTCCACCCATGGGATTTTCCAGGCAAGAGTACTGGAGTGGGGTACCATTGCCTTCTCCCAACAGTTTTTTAATTTCATGCCTGCAATCACCATCTGCAGTGATTTTGGGTCCAAAAAAATAAAGTCTGACACTGTTTCCACTGTTTCCCCATCTATTTCCCATGAAGTGATGGGACCAGATGCCATGATCTTCGTTTTTTGAATGTTGAGCTTTAAGCCAACTTTTTCACTCTCCTCTTTCACTTTCATCAAGAGGCTCTTTAGTTCTTTTTCCTGTATGCCATAAGAGTGGTGTCATCTGCGTTTCTGAGGTTATTGATATTTCTCCCAGCAATCTTAATTCCAGCTTGTGCTTCTTCCAGCCCAGTGTTTCTCCTGATGTACTCTGCATATACGTTAAATAAGCAGGGTGACAATATACAGCCTTGACGTACTCTTTTTTTATTTGGAATTAGTCTGTTGTTTCATGTCCAGTTCTAACTGTTGCTTCCTGACCTGCATATAGGTTTCTCAAGAGGCAGATCAGGTGGTCTGGTATTCCCATCTCTTTCAGAATTTCCCACAGTTGATTGTGATCCACACAGTCAAAGGCTTTGGCATAGTCAATAAAGCAGAAATAGATGTTTTTCTGGAACTCTCTTGCTTTTTCCATGATCCAGCGGACGTTGGCAATTTGATCTCTGGTTCCTCTGCCTTTTCTAAAACCAGCTTGAACATCTGGAAGTTCGTGGTTTATGTATTGCTGAAGCCTGGCTTGGAGAATTTTGAGCATTACTTTACTAGCGTGTGAGATCAGTGCAATTGTGCGGTAGTTTGGGCATCCTTTGGCATTGCTTTTCTTTGGGATTGGAATAAAAACTGAACTTTTCCAGTCCTGTGGCTACTGCTGAGTTTTCCAAATTTGCTGGCATATTGAGTGCAGCACTTTCACAGCATCATCTTTCAGGATTTGAATTAGCTCAAATGGAATTCTATCACCTCCACTAGCTTTGTTCATAGTGATGCTTTCTAAGGCCCACTTGACTTCACATTCCAGATGTCTGGCTCTAGGTGAGTGATCACAGCATCGTGACTATCTTGGTCGTGAAGATCTTTTTTGTACAGTTCTGTGTTCATTGCTGTAAGGCACTCCTTTTCTTATATCTTAATCCTTTCAGTGGGTACTCACCGCCTATCTAACAAGCCCTAAGACTTTACCTGGGCTTTCAAGGCCTTCTACTGATCAGGTTGTACCTAATTTTTATAAAGCACCTTCCAAAATTTCCCTTCCATCACCCTACACTGTGAAACCATATTGCCATTCTTGAATGAATTTGGTTAATCACACCTTGGTGATGCTGCTGCCTTCGTGTGGTCAAAAGACTTCTCCACATTTGCCATTTCTCAAAATGTTCTTTCCTTCAGAGGGCAACCCAGATGGCAACCTCAAATGAAACCTTCCCTCTTTGTACCTGCCAAAACTTTTAAGTTACATACACATATACACAGACACAGAAACATGCTCTTTTAAAATTTAAATTTCTTATTGTATTTTATCTTCTGCTACAGTTATTTACGGGCTTCCCTGGTGACTCAGACAGTAAAGAATCTATGGGAGACCGGGGTTCAATCCCTGAGTCAGAAAGATTCCCTGACGAAGGGAATGGAAACCCACCTCAGTATTCTTGCCTGGAGACTTTCATGGACAGAGGAGCCTGATGGGCTACAGTTCATGGGGTAACAAAGATTTTTGTTTCCAGAACCAGATCTAATTTTTACCTTTCTCCTTTTCCACCACCTGATAAAATGCTTGACTCCATAAATATCTATTCGAATAATAGATTAAATCTCAATAAATATCTTTTGAATAAATGTAAAATAAAATAACTAAATTACTGAGAAAAATTCTGGACTTTAATTATTAGGTTTTATTTCTTAGGTGATAGACAATTTAAGATAATTATGATGGTTACAGGAAGCAGCCTTTGGTTTTCTGAACACATTTTATTGGTAGAATGACATGATATGGGCAGCTGCGTCATTCTGTTTCTAAAAATCTCCATGTTTGCATGTAAAATGGGTAACTGTGATTTTGTTTGCATGGCTATACATATCTGCATTAGGAGGAATGAAATTTTGAATAGCAAAATAACTTTTTCAAAAATAAGAGAATATGGTTAAAATTTAGTCATATTTATAATGCAATCATAATCTACTTAATAAATGTCATATCTGTAGCATATAATTTAATGAAGACAATAAAAATTAAAGTCTATATTGAATAGCTGATTTTTAGCAAGAGATAAGGTTATTTCATAAAATCATATTAACAAAAACTTTCTGCTACATTTCTCAATAATTTTTTAAGCTATATATAAGGTTTCCCTCATGGCTCAGATGGTAAAGAATCCACCTGCAATGTAGGAGATCTGGGTTCCATCCCTGGGTGAGAAGATCCCCCGGAGAAGGAAATGACAATCACTCCAGTTTTCATGCCTGGAAAATCCCATGGACAGAGGAGCTTTGTGGGCTATAGTCCACAGGGTCACAAGAGTCAGACACGACCACTACCCATATATAAAGCAAAGTTTGTTTTGTTTTGAAACACAGGAAATTATTATCAAAACTAATTCCTTAATAGAAATTACAAAGTCTTGATTTTCCCTGAATTCCACCAAAGTCCAAGAAATTTCTAATATTGTGAAGGAAGAATTATGTAGATAGTTTAAAATTGCATTAAAACCTTATAAGAAAATTTAGTTATTTCATGGTATTCAGGAGATACATTATCAGCAAAACACACATTATAAAAATCTATATTTAGTAGTTTTTTTTTTTTTTTTTAAGAGAAGCTGGATGATGTGAGGGCAGCTGTGGGTGGCCATGCTTGGGAGATCTCGTGAAAGGACTCGGTCTACTGCAGGAGGTTTCATTATAGGTGGCTGGATATTTCCATGTGTGTTTCCTTTCAGTTGATACCTTCCGGTAAAGCTTCCTGTGTGACACCAGAGTGCTCACCTCCACCACCCGCAGCAGTTTCTTGATTTGAATTAGGTTTCATAGAGTGGGGGGTCGTGGGAGTGTGATTCAACAGCCAGACATATGAGAATATAGTGAAGCCCTGATCACTCATTTCAAAGATTCTCATCATGGCCAAAAAAAGTTTTCATAAAGAAAAAAATCAAAATCCATAGACCTTAAATATATGCCTGTAGAGTCTTAAGTTGGAAAGGCCTTAAGTTATGCTAACTTTGTGATTCTGCAAATGAGGAAACAGAGCCTGAGAAGAGGTAAACAGCCTCCTCGGCGTAGAATCACAAGATGAACACAGGTTTCCTGACTTTTAGTCATTTGACCTCATAGTTTGACTTCCCTAAAGAAAACCAGCACCTTAATATTAACCACTTGAATGCCATATTTCATATGCTAGTGAAAACTACTTTTTACCCTATATCCTTTTCAAAAGCACTCAATAAAAGAGCAAGAAAATACATGTCAGATTAAAATGGGCCATAATTTGGTTACATATGATTTCTCTCTTAGAACCCCCTAAAGATTGTGTAAATATTATATAGATAGATAGATAGATAGATAGATATAGATATGCAATAGATGTGATTTCTAAATGGTAAAATTATAAAGACGGAATGAGATGCAATATATTTAAATTGCTTTGGAAGTTCCTGGGATAAGCCTCATACAAGTATAAAATGTCCTATAAAAATTGACTTGTTTTTTCTTATATGTTATTTTCCCTAATGAGTTCATGCAGGGTGAAAAAGAGTTAGTGGAAATTATCTTTGTCATACACTTGAAAAGGCAGAGAGGCAAGTCAGAAAAAGGATAGATTTAAATTATTTTTAAATCTGTCTCCTATGTGGCTTTGTTTAAACATCCTCAGGCCAGCTGAGATCAATCATTAAATAAGCCCCTATCTAATATATGAAGGCAAAGTGATTTTTAGCTTCACTATTACCTTAATTTGTGGATAAATATCCTTGAGTCAAAGGAAATTTAAAAAGAGTATAGAATCTGTTATTGAAATATACCTACCTCATCAGTGATCAGTAGCCATTAAGAAATTGATGACCTTCTAGGTTAGGGCTATATCTGGTCACTGTAATGGTTACCTGTTAGGCGTCTACGTCTCTGCTTAGAAAAAGATATAGTTGGTAGAGGCTAAGGGAAAGAATCCAGACTTTCAAATATAAGCACAAGAAATTTGTGAAAAGTTGTAATCAAATATCTTACTAGTCAAATGAGCTGGAATAGAGAATTCTGGAAGAGATATCCAATACTAACTGGAGTGGGCAAAAATTAGAAAGAGGGCAAGTGTTATTTTGGTAAGACATAAAAGCCTGATGATGAAGTCAGTGGAAAAGAAGGAATAAAATATTGTTGTCAAAGAATGGTTACTAGAAGCTGCAGAACAGTATGAGAAAAGAATGTTTAAAAACCTAGTATGTGTAGGCCTAGAAAACAGCAACAGTGAGAGTTTCTGGTCAAGCAGATAGGAATGGTTATTTTACAGCATGGTCCTTGCAGAATATGAGGGAATTGGGTTTTGTTCTCAATATCATAATAGAAATGAGAAAAAAAAATACAAGATACAAGGACAGTTCAGATGTGTTTACAATAAAAGTTCACAAGATCTCATTCAACTAATTCATAAAACTCAGTAATCCTCACATACACTACTTTCAGCTGTTATCCCCTCATTCCTGCAGCTCCACACCCACACACATGCCTGCTGCCACTGACTTCTTTGCAGGCATCTGCAAAGGTGAAGTAAATAACCAGAGCTTTTAGACATCTTGAGGCAATCAAACCACTCTCTGAGACACGTGAAATGATACTTAACACTGTGAAGCAGTATAAACCTTAAATATTAAACTCAGTTTGGCCTCCAAATGGAGCAAATTGCCTCTAATCACTTATATCTCAGTAATTTTGATGATAGAGATAGATAGATACATAGGTAGGTAGGTACATACTTAGGTAAGCAGGCAGATAGGAAGAAAGAAAATATTCCCTCAAAACAACCAAATGATTTTTGCCTGGTCAATACTTATCCCTTCCTAAGTAAAGTCCTACATCTTGAGAAAGGCAAGATTTTCATCCTACCTTCCTTTCAAAGCAGTATATGGGTCCATCAAAATACTTTTCTAAAGAGAAAGAATTCTCCGCACGGAGTGTAATTGTAAAATTCATTGTGCTTAGGGATTACATTTGTTAAATTCAGAAGGAGAAGGGCGCCTGGCACTTGTGCATTATTGGAAATTCCCCAAACACAGACAACAAAAGCTCAGTCAGTTTAATCAAATTATCAGCTTTTCCTCAGTCTGTGTTTAGTCTGTGTTTGTCTAATGTCCGGGTGCATATTTTCTACTTAAGAAAATCAATAAATCTGCTGCTTTAAAAAAAGGCACATTTCAAATGCAGTATACAGCGTATTGCACTATCTGATCCAGCAAATCTGTCTGCCTCTGCCCTACAGAAGGAATGAACAAGAAATATGCCTGACGAGCTTATGAGATGGTTTAGAAACTCATGTATGAAGGCGAAAAAAATGATACTATTGAGATGTGCACCCAATCCACTTTTGATGTAGAAGGAGGGTATGAACATACCTGAAACTTCTTTTTGCTGTTTTGAATGGTTTTAAGGATTGGGAGCAGAAGTTGCCAAAATGGGCTTCTTAGATAGAATATGTATCTTGTAATATTTTTTCCATCAATGTAATAAAGACTTCTTTGTTTATCTTGAAGTCTGACAGCATCTCTTCTTTTCTTATTTGTTTTTGTTCTGTGAATATTTGAGTTGTCAATCTAATACATGATGCACAATTGTTCCAACTGGAGAAATGATCATTTTGCTCCAGGAACAGTGCCTCACATTCAAGTTGCTCTCAGGTTCTCTCTTGTTGTCTCCTTATTTGCAGCAACACTTCATACATGAACCAGCACAAACAGATGTTTACATAAATCATCTAAAGTGTAATACTTTTGATAAATAAGTAGTTTATAGTGGTTTATAAAGATCATCTCACTAATAAAGCAAAGCTCAGGTTTTTCTTTGACCCAAAATTCAGAAAAATCCAGAATTTTGGTAGTGAGAATAACTAGGAAATAAAATTTTAAAGGATATAGAGAAGAAAGACATTTTGGGAACAAGATCAATTTTCTCGTATTGATTGCGATATACAAATTTATCAGAAAAGACATACTACTTTTCTTAATAACAATCAATACATGATAAACTGCCACACCTAAGTTATTAGAAATTTTTGACCTAAAGATCTGTTCACCATTGATGCTTTGAAATGAGCTTGTCATGATACAAATCTTTAATCTCATAACCAGCACTGATGGCTCTAAATAAGTTTGTTTGGGCAATGACAGTAGACTGGATTTGGTTGCTAAAGAAATGTTATTTACTATTCTCTCTCACTATTTTGACAGTGAGAAGATAGAGGGAAATTGTAAAAGTCACATTCCAATAAGTTTCCCAATTATTAATAATTGCCCAAGTAATTAATGACATTTTCATTGATATGTGTGTTTATGGTCATAGGGAAGAATAAATGAGTAAGTCCCAGAGAAGGAAGAAAGACCACAACCCGAATTAATTCTCAGTAAAGTGAAATTCTGACTAGCTAACTCCCTCCACCCCACAATTTGATAGCAAATATTTGCTTTGTTTAGTATAAAAACGCAAAAGTCACCATCATCAAATAACTTTCTTGCTTTTTTCTAATGATTCTGGGGGAATATTTTCATTTTTGGTACAAAACTCTCTGGTTCTGATTTGCTGTTTCCCCCACCCACTGTTGTTTATGTGAAGAATTTCTAGTCAGGGTGAAAAAAGGTGTTGCTTGTGCAGAGAATTCGTTTAGTGGAGCAGGCTAATAGGCTGACCAGTCATTAACTAAAACACAGCTGGGAAGAGGCTATAATCCCCCAATTTCCTTCACAAATGCAGTAAATAAATATTCAAATGAAGCAGTGCACACATTTGCATATGTGTTAAACAAAAGCCCAGCTGAAGATTTGGTTTAAAAGCTCAGCTAATGTTTTCCCCTTTTCTACCTACAATTCCTCTACCTGAAGAGTTTATATTTTACAAATGTCCCCATATTTTTCCCAAAATAGAAGTCTCTTTCACTTCAAGAATTATCTTAGAAATCCTCTCTCTTGCTGACCCCCATTAGCTCCCTTACTGAACCTCATTTTAACAGGAATAAAAGCTTCCTCTTAAATCAAGTCTCCTTTCAGTGTTTTAAATCTGAGCATCTTTAATGAGTAACATGCCATTGGTACTTTTTGTGTTCTGCTACTTCATGAATAGAATTCCTTTTTTTTTTTTTTTTTGGATCCCAGAGCAGGTAATACTTAAGAAATAAAACTCTAAGGCTTGACCACCGTACAAGTAATTTGTTAACCCCATGGATTTAGGAAGCAGATTCAAATCATCTTCCTAAATTCTTCAGTCTGTCCTCTGAGATTTCAAGCAAGTGATGTAACATAGGATGTTGTTCAGTTAATTATTCCTCAGAATGAGCCTCAATATTGTTACAAATTCCCCATTCTGCTTCTTCCCCTCTCCTGCTCTTATTCCGTGATTGCAATTTCTAGAGTTAGATTCTAGGGCACACCTGACCTTAGGCTCTTCTGGGTTGCTTTTCCTGAAGCACTGTGAGTTCCTCCCAAGGTGAAGAAATATAATTAGAAGAAAAAGAGATCATTCAGTGAGGAGCCTAAGGTAGGACACAAGGGGTTACTTTCTAGGGGAAAAAAATAGATTGAAAAAAATATTTTAAAGTGATTCTGAAAAGAGAGGAAAAAATACAGAGTTCTGCAGTTACAGAAAGAAGCATATGAGAAATTAGCAAAGTAAATTGACTTGCACTTGTTTTCAATCCTGCCTGTGACTCTAGCGAGTTTGCCTTCCCTGCCCCCATCCCCCTACTCCACCCCGCAGTGGAGAAAGAAGAATAAGTAGGAGCCAAATGCCCAAGGAGTTTCTAGGTTAAAGTGAATGCGTGCTTTTTATTCTAGTTGCAAGAAGCGGACTATAATTATTACACATAATTGTATAAAGACATATACAATGATATATATAATATATAGCTTGTATGTGTACATATATATTTGCATACCGTATATAAATATGTTTGCATTCGTTTAGAAAACATTGACTCTCAGCAAAGTGAGGTACATAGATTTGAAATCTGTGAAACTTGGGTTAGTTATAGAGAAACTAAATTAGAATTTGGGCCTCTAATATTCTATTTTAAAATAGGTAATAGGGGAATTATTTTTGCCAACCTGTATTTAAACGCATGCGAGGAATCTCTATTAGTGCCTTGTTAGTTACTTGCCATACAACATCCTGACGTGTTTTAATTCTGCTATACTTAGGAGCAAGAGTAGCTTAAACAATAAAGCTTTCGAGAGCTGAGATAATAAAAGATTTTTTTTTTCTTCTCATTCAGTCACGTTTACAAAGCATACTCGTAGGGAGAAAGTCACTATCATATAAATGATAATGCTTTGTATTTTTAACAAAACCCTGTCGATGTATTTCGTGTTACCCTTTTTTTACAAGTAAATTTTTTGTTCCTGAAGAAAATAAAAAGCGTTAATACTAGGAGGCCAGTTCAATATCAGACTCTCTAGCTGATATTATCAAAGTACAAAAGGCACTTTTAAGAATCAAGTTGTGTGAATTGTGCTGTGTATCTAGGAGCATTATTTGGTAGAGGCTTCAAAGCTTTCAAAGTGCATATAAAAACATGGCAAAATAACAATTGGTGTCTCTCTGGTTTGTTTGTGTTTTTTTTTTTTTTTTTCGCTGATTTCTTCAACAGGTTATTACTATTTTTTTTTTTTCTTAGTCAAGCCACATTGGACAAAACACCTTATTTGATCGCAAAAAAGCTTGACAAGAACAAGTGCCCAGAGGAATACCTGTTGAATTTAGATACAGCTTATTTTTGTCTATTTTCCTGCTATTCTAGTTGAACTTTTCAGGAGAAGTGGTACCTCCTCGCTTTGTTTTGTCATCCTCAGAGCTTCTGAAAGCTTACCTAAAAGGTTCTACTAAAGTCTGATAGCACACATTTATCCACAGCTACTTTCATGTAGCTCATCCATAAATTAATTGAGAATGCTCCCTAAAAAGCAGCCATAATAATGTCATTCCTCATTCTTATAGGAGGTAAACCATGTTTTCAAATAATTTCAAGAGACTTACCTTTTGATTATATGTTACTTTCTGTTATTATTACTGTGTTTGCTGATTTAAGCACAAAAAGTTATGCATAATTACATTTTTCCTGTTTTTTTTCCTTCTCATTATTGTAAAGGCTCCAAGTCACATAAAATTGTGCTGTTGTGTATTAAGTTGATGCTTCCTCATCAGCTTGCATATCATGCAAGTGGTCATAAGCTATGAAGTAACAAAATCCAGCAGAGAGAGGGTGGGCACTTCAGGCATCGTGGCAGGGAGATTTTTATCAGCCTTTCTGTCTGAGTAAACGCAGTGTGTCCTGCAGTCCAGTCTGAGGTCATGGCTGCCCCAGAATTTGAGTGATTGGGGATATTTTGGGATGCTTTCATTAGAAGGTACAGAGTACAGTTAAGAAACAGGCTCGGGGCGCCAGCATGTGATTATGGCAAGACGGGCTGACCACTGGGAAACTGCTGAGCCAACAGACCAGGGAGTCGGGTTGACCTCCTCTGGGGCCAAATCCACAGAGAGCCACCACCCAACACACCTTCTGAGGGGTAATCTGAAGCACTCAGTGTTCCAAATACTCATCTGAGCAACAGATGTTTTTGTAAGACAAAAGTATTGTATATTTTCAAAGGTTCTGTTTATGAATCGTCTTGCCTTTCTATTTTTAAAGGTGCTTGTATCCAAAAAAACATCCCTTCTATTTACTTTAGAAGTATCCAGCATCCTCGCTGCCTGTGTCATTGGTGGTGGTGGTTGGTGGGGGTGTGGGGTGGCAGTTGTAGAAGGGCTCTAACCGCAATGCAAGAGTCACACTCTGAGCAGGCTGCAAGCTACCAAGAGCTTGTTCAGAGAACGAGTACATAAAACAGGTATTTTTTTAGACTTCTTACATTTAATGACATTTAATGCTTCTGGATAAAATCTTTCCAATTTCAATTTGTGCTTAACAAAATATTTCTTTTCCTCTTGTGCTTTGTGCTTCTTATAGCACCCAAACTTGATGCTTTTTTCTTCGTCTTCTTGATTTTCAAGCAGCCTGTTTACACAAAGCATGGAAAAGAGTTAAAATGAGAAAGAATTTAGAGAAGGTGTCATTTGATAACCATGACAACTCAGAAGGCAATAAGAAGAAATTTGGAATCTAATATTTTTTTTATGAGCAATAGAAAACCTGGCAATTGAAGCAGCAGTCCTCTGTTACCTGGCATAGTCAGAGCATAGTTGAAATAGAATAAATCTGAAGAAAATGGGAAAATGTTAATCTGATAACTTGGAAAGAAAAATATATAACAAAAATCCACTAATGTCACTTTTTATCATCTTATAACATCTCACAGTTTTTCTATCTGAAAACACAATATTATCCCTTGGTGCCCCTGTGCCCATCCATTCACCACCCATACTTCCTCTCCCATCCCTAACACACGACACACCCCTTCATGGTATTTGGGTTGGATGGTAGTATGTATGTTTTTGTGAAATAATAGAAAAAAAAATGAAATAAAATGCTAAGCAAGATAAACTAATAATGATAGACTCTAAAACAAGTTGAGTTAAGACACTGACTCAGGGTGTCAGGGAATTTAGTTTAATTCAGTTTGATTTTAAGGCTGACTTTTATCAAAGTTTGAGCTTTCATACATTAAAATTCATCTTTAAAGTTGAGATACTATAAGAAACCAACCAGAAGAGATTAAGTTCAGATCAGCCGTGACTGCGATTATCATGTTTCTGCTGAAAATACAGTAAATCAACAATGATGGAAATTAAAATTTCTATGGAAAGAGGAAATTTATAAAAAATCAGGCCCTACTTACCAATTTATAGTTTGTCTTCATTTGAGTACGTGTGTGTGTGTGTGGTGTTTGTGTGTGTTTGTATATGTGCAAGCACTTTTCCTGGCCAAACATTTGCCTCTTCTCTAATTTATTTCCTCCCTTATTGTTTCTTTCCCTTTCCTCTTTTAAATATATCTTAAGGTCTTCTTCAGCAATTCCAGGCCATCTGTCCTCACCATACTAAATAAGCATTCATAGACACATGGCAGCCTCCTCCAGACTGACAAAGGCTCTTTAGAACAGCTAAGAGAAGTGACCCAACAGCAGTGGTAAAGAGGCCTAAAAATATTTAAAGAACAAAAAAAAAATTAGCAAGACCCACCAACTTTCTCTTTCCTTGACTCCCCTTTTTTCTTAAGTTTATTTTATGTTTTACCATTGGAATCTGCCCTAACAGAATGCATTTGCATAATTGCCTGCCAAATTAGATGTAAGCTTATTTTTAAAGTTAAAGAATTCTTATATCAGAGAAGAGAAATTAATAAAAAAAAAAAAAAAACCAACAAAACAACCTTTAACTTCCTTTTAAGCCATGGTTGCATATATTCCCTTGCAGTATAATTGGCAAACATTTAAGACACAAAGGTGATTATGTATAAGAAGCACCCCTGAAATTTCCACATCTATAATAGATATAGGGGGGTTGATACATATATATATATATATAAATATATATATATATATATCTTTCTAGCAGTTTAATATGAATGTACCCAATGAGCAGATATGCCTTCAAGTAACTTACATACGTTATAAGGTGTAAGAGGACACAGAATTTTTAAAAATAATACAATGGATGAAATTTTTACATAAAAGACTGACTCTCTTTCCTTTTCTGGCTGACCAGTCTTTGATATTTTGCATTTTCTACAGAAAATTGATTTGTTTTCTTCCCAACAAATGCTATCTTCTTACATAAGTTTGTTAGTCTATTAAAGCATTTTATCTAATGAAAAATATTTTAATTGGATGTAAATTATCACTTTATTTTTTCACAACAGATGCTGTGTGAATTACATGAACTTATATGAATTTCTGAGCTACTCATAAGTATTCAGAAAACTGCAAAAACCTGTTAACTGAATAGAAGATAAGACATTCCTATCCTCTTTATGGACTAAACCTTGCTTATGTATAAAGCTCATTAGGCATTTTTTCCCCTGAAACTTAAGAAATTATGTGTAAGCCAGTGTTTCTTTATTCTTATACCTGTACTCTACATACTCACACTGATCCTAAGGATACCCCAAAATGATGTCTTTTAGAACTAAAGTTCCAAAATGGCTGAACACTATGTTAAAGAAAAACTTTGCTCCACATTGCTGTAATCTATACAGATATAGACCATCATACATCTTTCCTTAGAGTGCTTTTGGCTTAGTTCCAGTTATTACTAGTTAATTTGCTGAAAAAATGTGTTTTTTTAAATATACAGTAAAAAAATTAGCAAGTTGCATTTTTATAATTTCTAGAAAGGAAAAAAAAATTAGATGGTCTTTAAATTATGATGGCACAAACAACAAGACGTCCTTTTGAGGCAACAAAACAGCAGTTAGAAAAATTATCATCTATTTGAAACACAAGCCAGGATTTTCAGTTTTATAAACCCTTTTGGAAAAATCTTGGTGTGCATGCTGTTAGAATTGGTCTTATGAGAGCTTGTGTGTGTGTGTGTGTGTGTGTGTGTGTGTGTGGTGTATGTGTAGTGGGTAGAAGCAACGAGGTGGGAAAGAAGGAACTGAGTTTGATGATAAATTTCATTAAGCAGTAGGTGTTCATCAGTGTGTGTCTTACAATGTTCAGTGTTTTTTTATAGAATGTTTTCCCCCTTCAAAAAAAAACCTAGTGGGTGTTCAGTGGGTTCTTTTGTTGTTCAATCTGTTAATTAGAATTTTGCAACAAATCTTAAATGAGGAACAAAGTATGGTCGAAAGGTCTTACTTTAAAATTTAGAAAATGTGAATGCCAAAATCGAAGTCAGAATTATAAACATGAGTGGAAAAATACCAAAGGATCCTATATGTTTGAAAAGAAAAAGCACAGTACCCTCTGAGAAATATAAAGCTAGAATTTGAGATGTGTTCAGGAACTGATTTGGGAAGAAAGTGGGAACAAGGAGCAGAATTCTGTACAGATAGTAGATAAAATGTCCATACACTTATAGCTTCATTTGGCTGGCAGGAAGATAGCAAATTATAGTACTGACTCAGAGTTTTCCAAATCCTGGATAAAAGGGGAGAAATCAAGGAACTACTTCATCTTTGGTATAGTACCAAACTTTTTTTTTTTTTTTAATGGAAGAAAAGAGATTGGGAAGACCAGGGAATGCAAACATCTGGGTCAGTCTACCCCTCCCTAGATGTGACTTAAGCTGCATGCTATTAACACAAGAATAAGGCATTTCTTGACATTTGTGGACTCCATTAGTGAATCTGTCTTCAGTAAATCTTTTCAGTTTATCATGTCACTCTCTTGATGAATATCAATGGATTAATAATTTGAACCATGTATCATCTGTATATTTTGTTTCATATGAGAAAAATAATTAGCCAAGCACTTATTGACAATCAAATTGAAAACAAGTCCCAAATTAGTGAAGCAGCAACAGCCTTCTGTGGGAAGCCATGTAAAATAATGGAATAATATAGACATTAAATCACAAGACCTAAATCATAACTTCTCACTTCTTACCAGGTACATGCCCCTTATCAAATTACTCATTTCTCTGAGCCTCAGCCTCCTTCTCTCTAATCAGAGGAGTATTGCCTCATCCTGGACTTATAAATACTAAATATGATAATATACATAAAGTGTACAAAAGAGGTTTTGACCCACAGTAGGTGCTCCAAAATGTAAAGTCCCTCACCTCTACCTGCCTCAAACTGGACTATGTAATGGTACATGATCAGTTTAATCACCAGAAAAATGATTGCATACGAATGTTCTGGAACAGTCAGATATTTTTAGTATTGAAGTCAGCAGCCTTCTTAATAAAGACTATGATCAGCGCAAAGTGGATTTTCATATTTTAAAGATGTACATGGTTAACTCTGGTAGGGGAGTTTTCTTTTTAAAAAATCCCCTCTTGAGAGCCATAACTAGCATGAGTTCTACTAATAAGGTCTGAAAATTACTATTTCATCAACAAATTCCCCTTAATTCATGTATATACAATTCTATTCTATGCATTCACAGAAAGAACAATATGAATATAATACTTAGAATTTTGATATTGTGACAGCAGATTAAATTTTATAAATATACACATTTGGGTAAGAGGGGGTTATTATTATTATTATTATTTTACAAAATGATCATGAGCTTCTCTCTCAATATATGGCAATGAAAAATGAATTCAAATTATCTTAAATTGAGATATTTGTGTCATGTATTATCATAAACTAATAATAAATCCTCAAAATAAAGCAATTTTAAAATTAATACATATATTTAATATATTTAATTTGGAGAAATATAGTTTATTTCTAGAGAATTATTTTAATCCTGTGAAATTAATGCATTTTGTTACCTTTAAAATGTCTTACAAAGACTCTCTACAAGTGGTATATATAACCTTGATAGAACTTATAACTAGCAAATCTTATGCAGAATCACTTTATTGAAAAAATAATATTCTGCAAATGAGAAAAAGAAACTTTTTGGAAAAATTACACCATACCATAGGAAGTTTTAAAATTTCTTTTCTCTGTCTTGAGAAAAAGAATTTACCTGTGGTCAGTAGTATAAAGAATACTTTGTCTATAAAAGCAGATTTTTCTGGAAGTCATCATGGCTTTCTGCCAAGCAAGTATATAAATGTGGAATATTACTGTAGTAATTCTGGAGAAAGAGTGTGAACAAGTATTGATATAATGGTGTTATCTGTCATAACATAAAAATTGAAATGTCCCTTTTTAGCTGATTAAAACATATCCTTTTTTACTTTAAACATATGAAAATGTATGTGTGCACACTTAGGCACACACATGCACACATACACGCACACTCCATTTTTGTTCACTTAACTGTGCTCACAGGAACACTACTGAAGCTACTGTTCTGGGCTGATCTCAGAAGTAGAGAAACATAGTGGAGTTGCTTTAACATTACCCAGTGGTAAAGAACCCACCTGCCAATGCAGGAGACATAGAGACACAAGTTCGATCCCTGGGTTGGGAAGATGCCCTGAGAAGGGCATGGCAACCCACTCCAGTATTCTTGCCAGGAGAATCCCATAGACAGAGGAGCTTGGGAGGCTACAGTCCATTGGGTTGTAAAGAGTCGAACACAACTGAAATGACTTAGCACGCACGCATGTGTTCTCCTTTACCTGTATTACAAAGGGCTCAAATATTTTTGGAACCTAGATAAGCCTAGTGGAATTGACACCACTTCACAAATATTCCATAAGGCCAACATCTAACTTTGCTTTCCATGAACAGCAGAAACAGTTTAAATTACTGTGCAAACAGAAGCACAAATACTTTGCCAGAATCTGTTCTATAAAGTAGTAATAATTACCTTCTCTTGTTGTCAGACAGAATACCACATAAGTAAAGGAGAAAGTTGCTGTAAGAAAAAAAGGATAGGGTGTGAAGTATACAAAGAAAAAGGCTAATTCAAAGGAAAATAAAAGGGATCTTCCTGATAGATTTTTTTTTTTCATGTAACGTTGGCTTGATTTACAAGATAACAAGTTAAATTGTTTATGGCTAGTTCAGGGAGTAAAACAGTTCATCTGGATTGGTCTAACTGCGCATTTGAGTTTCTGTCTGGAGAACATATTTTATCCACAAACTCATGATTTTGCACTTACCACTAGCCAGAACAGAACGAGTCCATCTCATTTGGTGAGGGGGTTTGAAGCATTATCTCCACTATGACCTCTGATTCTACAAAAAGATAAAAAATGGTGTTCTTTTTTTTTTTAATGTGTATTTAAATTTTTAAATTGAGCCTTAAATTTACATAATGTTTACGTCAAATATATTTCAAAAATGAACGGTATCCTTTGAATTTCTACAAACTGAACCGGGAGGGTATCCAGGGCAGGTTAGTTTATACTGAGACAACAGCTCCAAAGCAGCAGAGCCTGGTGTGACAGAAGCGTGCTTCTTGCTAGCATCACATGCCCATCAGAGGACAACTGGGAACTCTTCTACACCTTCTCACTTAGGCAGATGATGCTTCTGCCATCTGCAAAGTTGCTCTTTGCCCTGGCAGAAGAAGGGGACAATAGCAAATTGAACTTCTCTTTTAAAAATTTCATCTCGAAATGACACCTGTCACTTCTCACATTTCATTGATCAAAGCAAGTCATAAGGATATAAATGTGTTTCATGTCATGAGAACAGAGAAATGCAATTTCATCGTGTGACCAAGAGAAGAGATACTAGTGACCAATTACAGGAGTAAAACCAACCAGTGAGAAGGCTGAATGATTGATTTGTGTCTATTTTTATTGCTGTTTGTAATCCCTTTCATCATAATAATTATGGGAAATCTACATTGATTAATGTGGTCACAAGGAAAAGTAATTTATCCTTAATAGTTTTATTTCAGACAAAAAAAAAAAAAAAAAACAGTTTCCTTCTTGTAGAGATCTATTTTCCTGAAATGTTTTTCCACGAAAGAACAGCCACTGGGAAATTACTGGACTTGTAAAATCTTAACTATTATAATAAAGAATCTAGAGCCTCAGTACATTAGT
Source organism: Bos javanicus (assembly GCF_032452875.1). Lineage (NCBI taxonomy): Eukaryota > Metazoa > Chordata > Mammalia > Artiodactyla > Bovidae > Bos > Bos javanicus. The sequence continues at coordinate 88,586,361 of NC_083874.1, read as the reverse complement.
TTCAATACACACAGCATAATAGTGCTGTGGATATCACTGTTTCAGATTATTCTGTATGCTCTTTTCTGACTTCCTCTGTGGAAAGTCAGGGCTCCCACTTTATGCAAAGATGTCCTTGGATTGACATCACCATTACGGCTCCAGTTGTTATTGCTGTGCTGTTGCCAAGGCAGCCAAAATATAGACCTGGGTTCAAAGTAGTAACTGGGTGTGTAAGAGGGTAGTCACTTCCACTCTCATGAATACAGCTGCTCTGAATGTGACAAATACCATTATCATCATGGGTCTTGTTACCTCAAACCACAAGGTGCTATGGGAACAAATGCTCGGTTTTAACTGTCAGATTCTTGGATGTGTCACATTTTTCTTTGGATCTTTGGGTTATTGTAACAGCTGTTTGTAAACACTGTAAAGCCCACATTAGGTACAGAATCGGTAAGAATATTTTGACCCGAATGTCTGCCCTCTGAACTATCCTAAGGAATGCAGCATGTCTGCTGATACTTAAAGCAGTAGACTTAAATAGCAGCCAGGATCAACTTCCAGCTGAATAAGTCAATAAGCATTTTCAGTTTCTGGCTCCATCTGGGTCAGTTTTCTTTCACTGACTAGCCTGAGAAAGTCCAAGGGTGTTCAGACCTTAAATTTAAAAGGAGTAGCAAATAGGTATTTCCGAGAAAAATTTTGTCTGGGCAGTATTTTCACTGAGTCCAATATATTCTCTTTAATAGTTAAAAGTTACCAGTGCTTGCTGAATAGCAATCTATTTCTTTAGAATCAGGGACATGGGCAGCTTTAGAATTTGTCATGCTCTGATCTCTTTCATTCTGAAAATACTCCATGCTATTTTACGTAGTGGTAATGAGTTAGATATTTCTAGTGCTTGCCTGGGTAAGCAGTCATGAGGGCTGTTGTAATAAATAAATCGTAAGAGCACATTGCTCTGATAATAGCAACTTTCATTGAAGGTTGTGAATGTGCCTTGCTGAAGAGTGATACAGAATCCTTAGAAAGGCTTTTATTAGCAGAAATGTAATACAACAATTTTAAATAGAGCAGTAACCAAGAATGGAGAAAGCATCTCTGACATTGTGTTTCTAGTATCAGTTGTAATTTTGGACAGCCAGGCTCTCAACCCAAGTGGTTGAGAAGCAAAGAAAGTTCCCATACAGAAATGTACTTACAGCACATTGACTATTACAAGAAATCTTGACCTGAGGATTTCTCGGTTTTGAAGTCACCACATATCTGCAAACAAATTGTATCTGACAGTTACCTATGAAAGTATTTAACTGCTATATGGTTGAAAATAAATAAAAATAAAAATAGGATTAAAAATAATATTCTTAGAATAACCATCATCCTTTTGTCTACTCTTCACAGGATAATCAGTATGTTATACCTATCACCTCCCACCAAAATTAAAGAGATTTTTCCATCAAGCTTGCTTATATAGGCAGTAGACTATCTATATAAGTATATATACTTTCATCACATATGTGCATATATATATATATATATAAAGGGTTTTAGCAATAGAGATATTTTATGTATTTCTATAATAAGTACTTTCTTAAATAAAATAATCTTACTTTAAAAAAATTGGATCATAAGTAAAGTTAGGATTAAAAAAATAACCACAGGGTAAGGTTATTTAGATGCGTGCCGCCTGGTGGGCTGCCGTCTATGGGGTCGCACAGAGTTGGACACGACTGAAGCAACTTAGCAGCAGCAGCAGCAGCAGCAGGGTGACAAGTAAGACTAGATTTAAGTTCACTGTGTATAACTGAGAATTGACTGAATGTGGGATGTATAATGTCATTTTAAAAGTGAAGGCGAGTCCTTTTAATATTTTCTTTTTGTATGATGTTCCAACAAATTGAAGTTTGTTCTAGACTCAACACACACACACAGAGAATCTCAAACTGAAACTGACAAAGTTGTGTTCTGCTGTTTTAGACTGTGATGCTGTTTGTGAGGTTCCTCACTTTGTTCACAGGCTGCCTTGAAATAAAGATGGCACTTTCATTAGGGCACACGTTCTGAATTTCTTTGTGAAATCAAAATTGAAAATAGAGGCTAAGAATAGTGCCTGAGATCTCTTATGTCTGTTTCGTCACAAAAATTATTCTTTTTCTAGGCTGCTGCTGCTAAGTTGCTTCAGTTGTGTCCGACTCTTAGCGACCCCATGGACTGCAGCCCACCAGGCTCCTCGGTCCCTGGGATTCTCCAGGCTGGCCCTATATAAATGCAGGAAAGAGTGTATTTCTGCTCTTTTGCTCTCTGTATCTGTATTATTCTAGCATGTTTTTCTAGATTCTACTGTCACTCCAAAGTCCCTAGGAGCCCACAGTTTAGGGCTCACAATCTATAGTGTTTATCTGTAGATTTCATTCACTTTCATCTACTGTTACAAGTTCTCTAGAGTTCTAAGTGTTGTAGACTAGCTGTATAGTGTAATGAGGATATCAATACACTACATATCCTCTATATCAGGCAAGTAAATATCCATCCTGTCAAGGGATTTTATTCACAGAATTTTCTATGGAGATAATATTACAAATGGTCGCCATGTTTCTAAGTTCACAGAAAAGAGATTAAAAACAAATCTTGAACTTGAATGTTACATTTAGTGCCCCTGCTACCCTCCCGGATGCGCCTTCTGCTGGTCAGAAATGTCAGTCTCCTGGAAAAGTTCATCTCAGCTTTGTTAATAGGAAATTATCTGAGAGTACCAGTTCCCACTAATTCATGAAAGTGTGAATGACTCTTAATCCCTTAAATTCCCAAACATTGAGTGGTTAGAATAATCATTACCCAAATAAATCATGAATTTATAGAATCTTAATAAACCAAAGTAAAACATGTTCAGATCATATGTTAAGGATTTATTTCTCAACCAGCAGGTGGGCAGATCATACCAGGCTAGACTATTGTTCTGGATCTTTTTGTCTATCATGCTCACGATTTGGATACCATTTTTATTTTTAACCTTTTGCACCAGAGAATCTCTAAAAAGTCCCGTTCATCTTCATTGTAGTTCCCATTTCAGCAGCTGCAAGGCACTGGTGTGTGGGAAAAGTGTGGCAAGAAAGAGGGTATTGTGTACATTGACTTGGGGTAAATCTGAAAACCCTGGGTATTTGCATTCAACTAGGGACTTTCTGGGGATCGTGCCTTAACTGGAACTGTGAGACATGCAGGCTCAGTGGAAGGCAGTTGAGAAAATATTAAAGTCCCTCAAATCATACCATTTGGGTGGCCTTTTCTACCCTTTATTTGTAACTCAGATACTCATTTTGCTAATTTCCAAATGAAACAGATGAAGTTTATAAATCCTAAGACTTGCATTCACAGCCACAGTCCTAGTAGTCACTAACCCTGTGTTCTCAGGAAAATCACTTCATCTCCTTGGATCTCAGTTCTTGCATGAGTCAAATGGCACTGTGGTTCTGGCTACCCTGAAAAGGTGCTGGTGGAGACACAACAGACTATTAAATGCTAAAATGCTTAGACAATATTAGGAACATTATGCAAATTTAATATATTTTAATGAAACTATAAGAAGGAACAAAATGCAGCTTTAAATATTTTCTCTAACTCTATATAAGAACTAAACTTATAGAAATCAAGATCAAGATTTACAGAAGTCAAAATGTTACTACTTTTTTAAATTGAAAAAAGATGCTGTTTCACATTTTATAAAGTAATTGTTGGGAAACCTTTATGCAGCTGCTTGCTTTCTGTCTTTTACAATGCCAGAGAATTCAATATACTTCTCAGGATCCCTCAACACCCAAGACAAAAGTTTTTCTCCCTTTTATGGTCTGTGTCTTTCTTTTATACTTGGGGTACCAGTCTTATTCTAGGTAAGGATTCAAAGATATTTGAGCATATGTGATAAACTAAAATTAAACTAAACTAAAATTAAACTGAACTAAAATTAAAAATAGAGTTTTAATTTTATATCACACAAAGCACTTATTAGAGTGCTTGGTTTTATTTTGGAACCCAAGAAACAGCCTTTGGTAACTTCAAGATGTAGTTGAGGAAATATTTCAGAGGATTGGTTCCTGTGTTAAACATATTGAAATGGAGACAAAGAGGGAAGCTCTCTCTGTTATTGTTACTGAGGCCCATTTATACCCACCATCCATGAAGCATTAAGAAATGCAAACACAGTGCTATCTATGCAGACATCTCTACTTTACCCAAAGAGGTGGCATGGTGCAAAACCAAACCCTGTGGGACTAGTTCCTATAGATTAATTGCATAGACTTGGGTTTATGACATGTGTCATATTATATGCCTAATGGATAGCTCCATTTGATAAAAATCTGAATTTATTACAATGATCAATATCCATGTTCCAAAATATCTCAAATGGATAATATTTCTAAAACATAAAACACGATATGATTCTGCCAATTAGAAGCAGCTTTCAAATGTATCTTTGTCATATATGTTCAATATATTATAAATATTGATTTATACATATAGAAATACAGATAAGCATATTCATGGATAATTAACAGTCTCAACCTTCCCAATACTATTCTATCACAAAATCAAATTTTTTCTGCGTTTATCTTAATATTGCATTTTTAAATTATACTTATCCTCTTTATGAAGAGCTCGGGTAACTCTGTAAAATATCCAGGCATTTAATGTACACTGACTTATTAGACGTTCAAGTGACCTGAGTGCCAAAACCCGATACTTGGGAATGCAGCAGACCTGGGCCAGCTTGAGTCATTGCATTGTTCACAGCTTCAGCAGAGAGCAAACCAGGCAAGGTGGGTTCCATCATGTCCCTTGCTGAATAGTTTGGCCCAAGGAGCCACAGAGAATCCACTGACCTCCAAAATGAAAGTAACGAAGGTAAAAGGGAAAGTCAGAAATCTGTGTGTCACCTTGACTCCTGAATCTCTTCACCCCAACTTTTGATCAACATCACCAAGACTCTTCTCTTAAACACCTTTTATATTCATGAGTTTCCTTTAGCACAGCACCCCTAAGTCATCATTACTTCTCCCCTGAATCATGGAAATAATTTCCTAAATGATTTCTTATCATCTGGCTCCCCTGAAATTAATTCTCTATATCATAGTAAATTATAATCATCCAACAATTCAAATAATAGCAAGTGTCTCCCCTACTGAAAAGCCTTTTATATTGATTCCCCAAACCCTAAGGGCAAATGGGCCAGTCATTTTATTTGTTCATATTTGACCTTGTCTTTCATGTATTAGTTTTCTTCAACTTTCTCAAGATTCTTAGATGTGTGGTCACACTTATGAATGATGGACTGTACTAAATACTAAGGTAGCTGGCATGTATGCTCTTTGCTCTTGTTTGCGAATGTTTCCCCGTGAGGCCTCTCAGCTGAGTGAGAAACCTGACTGAGGGTTCTGTGTGAGTTGAGAAGTCACAGGAATGTTTTGACAGCCAGTCTCTTTGAAGTTCTCCTGAGGAAGAAGGAGGCTACAGAACTGGAAGCTCCTTCAGGCCTGGTACATGACACCGCCAAAAGGAAGCGCTCTCCTGCCTGTCATGGTAAACCTGTCTTTTCTATGTCATAACTTAGAGTTAGGTTGAGGCCTGTCTGACTTCTCTCTTAGACCCCAGCATCTTTAGAAGGTAACTTTCTTTGGAACGCGTCCATATGTTCACCTGATTTTGAGAATAACTCTTGGCTTCAGCCACAGAGGATAAACCTTTGCTACCAAACTGTAGCTTGTTTACATCTGTGTTGGGGGAAGAACTCAACTTTCCTAGCTGTTTGGAAAGGAGATTCCTAAATGATGAACCCGGATTGCCCCGGGCTCTCCCTATTTGGTGATTCACCTTGAAGGTCTCTGGTGACTTTTATTAAATTTCAACTTTCATTTCCCTACCAATTATGTTTCATTCGTTTTCTATATTCCCAGAATCTTTATAAAATTCTGATTCACTAATGATACATTTTCTTGTTTTCCAGAGTATCATGTCATTCATTTTAACTTACCATTTCTATTAATTCAAGAAGACTTTGAGAGCATATGAGTTTTCAATGACCACATTTTTAAAGTCAAGTAAAATTATAGTAATTAATATGGATTAGCTAACTTACATAGATTTTTGAACTTTCCTAACACCTAAAATTTTATTCATAAAAGATTCAATGAAGATTTGATAACTATCATAGTCTCCCCATAAGAATTGATTATTTTAAGGAATCCATGATGGTTTTAAAGAAAGAAGAAACCATAAATAGCAAATGCATGGGGTCATTCTTCTCAAAACAGCTACAAAATATTATTGATGGGTTACAACATTTACCTCACTAAAATCTAGCCTTAGAAATTAGTCTACAGGTTGTGTGTACATTTCACACAGAAATTCCATTAAATATGTCTGAGGAGCTAACCCATGGAACCAGAAAAAAAAATGGTTCTGTGGTAAGAAATGACTTTTAACTAAAGGTGAAATAAAATTATACCAAAGTTATTTTTTTAATTTATTTATTTTTAATTGAAAGATAATTGCTTTACAGTATTGTGTTGATTTTTATCAAACCTTGACATGAACCAGCCACAGGTTTACCCATGTCCCTTCCTACTTAAACATCCCTCACATCTCGCATCCCACCCCTCGAGGTTACCAAACTCGGTCTGAGTTCCCTGAATCATACAGCAAATTCCCACTGGCTATCTATTTTACATTTGGTAATGTATGTTTCCATGTTACTCTCTCCACACCTCCCACCCTCTCCTCCCCCTCGCTCCCACCACGTCCATAAGTCTGTTCTCAATACGTCTCTACTGCTGCCCTGCAAATAGTTTCATCAATACCATCTTTCTAGATTCCATATATATGTGTTAATATATGATAATTGTTTTTCTCTTTCTGACTTCATTCTATATAGAAAACCCTAGGCTTATCCACCTCATTAAGATCGACTCAAAGGTGTTCTTTTTTATGGCTGAGTAATATTCCAGTGTATGTAAGTACCCCAGCTTCTTAATCCCTTCATCTGTTGATAGACATCTAGGTTGCTTCCATGTCCTTCAGTTCAGTCACTCAGTCCTGTCCAACTGTGTGACCCCATGGACTGCAGCACACCAGGCCTCCCTTCCTGTCCATCACCAGCTCCCCACAGTTTACTCAAACTCATGTCCCTCTAGTCAGTGATGCCATCCAACCATCTCATCCTCTGTCATCCCCTTCTCCTCCCACCTTCAATCTTTCCCAGCATCAGGGTCTTTTCAAATGAGTCAGCTCTTTGCATCAGGCGGCCAAAGTATTGGAGTTTCAGCTTCAACATCAGTCCTTCCAATGAACACCCAGGACTGATCTCCTTTAGGATGGACTGGTTGGATCTCCTTGCCATCCAAGGGACTCTCAAGAGTCTTCTCCAACACCACAGTTCAAAAGCATCAATTCTGCGCTCAGCCTTCTTTATAGTCCAACTCTCACATCCATACATGACTACTGGAAAAACCATGTCCTAGTTATTGTAAATAGAGCTGCAATGAATATTGGGGTACATGTGTCTTTTTCAATTTTGGTTTCATCAGGGTATGTGCCTAGTACTGGGATTTCTGAGTCATATGATAGTTTTATTCCTAGTTTTTGAAGGAATCTCCATACTGTTCTCTATAGTGGCTGTATCAATTTATATTCTCACCAACAGTGCAAGAGAGTTCCCTTTTCTCCACACATTCACCAGCATTTATTGTTTATAGATTTTTGATGACCAATGTGAGGTGATATCTTATTGTAGTTTTGATTTGCCTTTCTCTAATAATGACTGATATTGAGCAGCTTTTCATGTATTTATTAGCCATCTGTATGTTTTCTTTGGAGAAATGTCTGTAAGTTTTTGCCCACTTTTTGATTGGGTTGCTTGTTTTTCTGGCATTGATTTATAATGAGCTGCTTGTATATATTTTTGAATTAATACTTTGTCAGTTGTTGCATTTGCTATTATTTTTCCCATTCTGAGAGTTGTCCTTTCACTTTGTTTATAGTTTCCTTTGCTGTGAAAAAGCTTTTAAGTTGGATTAGGTCCCACTTGTTTACTTTTGTTTTTATTTCCATTACTCTAAGAGGTGAGTCATAGAGGATCCTGATGTGATTTGTGTCATAGAGTGTTCTGCTTATGTTTTCCTCTAAGAGTTTTATAGTTTCTAGTCTTACATTTAGGTCTTTTATCCATTTTAAGTTTATCTTTGTGTATGGTGTTAGGAGCTGTTCTAATTTCATTATTTTATATGTAGCTGTCCAGTTTTCCCAGCAGCACTTATTGAAGAGACTATCTTTGCCCCATTGTATATTCTTATCTCCTTCGTCAAAAATAAGGTATACATAGGTGTGTGAGTTTATCTCTGGACTTTCTATTTTCTTCCATTGGCCTGTTTCTATTTTTGTGCCAGTACCATACCATCTTGATGAATATAACTTTGCAGTATAGCCTGAAGTCAGGAAGGCTGATTCCTCCAGTTCCATTCTTCTCTCTCAAGATTGCTTTGGCTAATTGGGGTCTTTTGTGTTTTCGTATGAATTGTGAAATTTTTTTCTAGTTCTGTGAAAAATGCCATCGTGTACTGATGTTATTTTAAACTGACTGCTCAAAACAGTGATTCCTTTGGAATGGTCCTTAGTTCAATTTGCTGTCTGTTTCTTTATGCTCTTTTAAAAAATCCCTTCAGTACCCCTCCATTTCCTTGATGGGTATATAGTCATCTGTTTACCTCTGGTTCTCCTACTCCCTCTGTAATCACGCCTCCTTTGTCCAGGATCTATCTGTGACTGTCTTAGCCTTTACAGAGATCTGTGTGTATGGGATACCACCTTATTCTTTTATCCCTCCTTCCTGTGATTATCTTGTATCTCATCACCATTTATTACGAGCAACAAATACAGACTTGGTTAGATGTTTCATTCACCAATCTTAACTTGGTAGACTGATATTCTAAAATTGTAAATGGCAAAAGTGTAATGATAATTTAAATTACTCAAGACTAAAACCTCCTGAAAGTGATTATTATTTTTATTACTGATCTAACTGTACAAAATACCTTACAAATTATACATATCATTCACTATAGAGGGCCTGTGTATTTTATATTGAAAAGAAATAGTTCTCAAATCAGTATAAAAAGTGGCATATAAATACAACTATTTAAACATTCTATCCAATCTATCTGTGCAAATATCTAGTTTAATTTGAGCATGCACCTGATAATGCCTTTTCATTAGAGTTGTAATTAAAACATACTTTGAAATTTCAGCCATGAATATATTAATAATCAACTTTCTCTCTATTAGTATTAATAATATTTCTCACATATTTCTCTCTTCTGTTCCTAAAAACCAAACTTGCTTCCCAGTTTATTGGTATAGTATATTTTGAAAAATCATTTCAATAGTTAGTATTTTAGTAAAAAGAGTATCTCTAACACACATGCAAATATGTTTACACAGAAAGGTTTAAAATTCAACAATAGGTAAAGTTGAACCAGGCTAGGCAAAATATATTGAAAAGAAGGCTTCAGTTTTCAATCATTCTGAAGATTTTTCAATGGAATTTAGTTCAAAAACTAAAGGGTTAGTCACTCAGTTGTGCCAACTCTTTGCAACCCCATGGACTATAGCCTGCCAGGCTCCTCTGTCCATAGAATTCTCAGGCACGAATACCAGAGTGGGTTGCCATTCCTTTCTCCAGGGGATCTTCCCAACCCAGGGATCAAACCTGGGTCTCCTGCATTTCAGATTCATTACCATCTGAGCTGCAAGGGAAGCCCTTAAAAACTAAGGACATATTTTATTTGTTTATTTATTTTTATTTTTTAATTGAAGGATAATTGCTTTATACTGTTGTGAAGGGCACATTTTATTAAAAAAAAAAACAAAAACAAAAACAAAAAAACACCTAGGTCTACTTCATTGGAGAAGGAAATGTAACGCACTCCAGTATTCTTGCCTGGAGAATCCCAGGGATGGAGGAGCCTGGTGGGCTGCCATCTATGGGGTCACGCAGAGTCAGACATGACTGAAGCGACTTAGCAGCAGCAGCAGCAGCTCTACCTCAAACCTCTTCATGTGAAGTTGGCTACTAACACTGACTGGATTTCTCTATCTGATAATTTGATCTCAGAGAGTTCACACAACCTAACAATTCAGGATGCCTAAAAATAAGAAATATTAAAGATTAGTCAAAGATATCAGATGAATGAAAAATAGAAATTTTAATTAATATAGAATAAGCAACTCACTGGGACTACACTCTTTAAGAGTTTTTGTAGTCATGGTCACAAATCCAACATTCAATATCTGTACATTTCTAGGCAGTAAAGCATTATATAGTTCTTGAGAAAGGTACAGAGAAGCCAGGGATAATTAGGGATAATTCTAAGATTAGCACTTAAAATGAAAGACAGAAATCCATAATATTGTTACTCAAAGAAAGAGCAGAGGTAAATTCTGTGGTATTAAGAATTTTTCATGTATTACAAGTTTACTTTACAGTTATCTACAAGAGAGCTTCCACTTCTTAAACCTTTATAACTATACAATGAAAGATTAAGTTGTTTGCAAAATTTCATATATAAGTTAAATGAAAACAAACTTTTGCTTCCCATTTTAATGAAGGCGATGGCACCCCACTCCAGTACTTTTGCCTGGAAAATCCCATGGATGGAGAAGCCTGGTGGGCGTGAAGAGTCAGACACGACTGAGCGACTTCACTTTCACTTTCACTTAACTTCAATAACAATATAGAATCACACACACAAAAAAACACAAATCAGAGGAAAATAGCTTAGAAATAGATTAATTTCCATTATCTCTTCGGAAAACAATTAAGGCACAGCACAATATAAAACTTCCTTAGACCATTCTTTGCCCAGTGCTTTCCTTAAAGTCTCACACATCAAACAACTGTTTGTATTTTTTTTTCTTTTAAAAAAAATACTAGGTACTTTTAAATTTTGGAATGATTTTAGATTTAAAAACTATTGCAAGGTAATATAGAGAGTTCCTTCTGCTCCTCATACAATCTTCTCTCATGTTAACTTCTTACACTGCCATGTGGTACATTTGTGAAAACCAAGAAGTCAACACTGATACATTAATATCAACTAAACTCAAGAACAGTTTATGACCTTCTTGAACTCAAGAAAAGCTATGACCAATCTAGACAGCATATTAAAAAGCAGAGACATTACTTTGCTGACAAAGGTTCGTCTAGTAAAAGCTTTGGTTTTTCCAGTGGTCGTGTATGGATGTGAGAGTTGGACCATAAAGAAGCCTGAGTGCCAAAGAACTAATGTTTTTGAACTGTGTGTTTGAGAAGACTCTTGGGAATCTCTTGGACTTCAAGGAGATCAAAACATTCAGTCCTAAAGGAAATCAGTCCTGGATATTCATTGGAACGACTGATGCTAAAGCTCAAGCTCCAATACTGTGGCCACCCGATGAGAGGAGTTGACTCCTTAGAAACAACCCTGATGCTTGGAACAATTAAGGGAAGGAGGAGAAGGGGATGATAGAGGATGAGATGGCTGTATGGCATCACTGACTTGATGGACAAGAGTTTGAGCAAGCTCTGGGAGTCGGTGATGGACAGGGATGCCTGGTGTACTGCAGTCCATGGGGTCGCAAAGAGTCAGACACGACTGAGCGACTGAACTGACTGACTGAAACTCAAGATTTCACTTGAATTTCACTAGTTTTTATTCTAATGTTCTTTTTCTCTTCCATGGTTTCTTTCAGGATGCTACTTTGTATTTGGTCATTGTGTCTCCTTCCTCACTTCTTTTTAAAGATCAGTGGCATTTTTTTTTTTTTTTTGCATCTTTGTTTTTAATGTTTTGAGGAGTACTGGTCAGGTATTTTGTAGAATATTCCTCCAATGGGCTTGCCTGATATTTTTCTCATGTTTAGTCTGAGGTTATGGTTTTAGAGAAAAATAACACATAGATGAATTTCCTTCCTCATCACAAAATGTCAGGCATTCATGTCACCATGTGACATGTCTTGTTAGTGCTAACCTTGATCATTTGGTTAAAGCCATATTTGCTTGGTGTCTCCACTGTAAAGCTAGTAGGTTTTCTGTTTGCATATTCCTTTCTTTGAATATGAGTCACAAAATCCAGTACACACTGAAGGTGGATGTCTGGTGATACAGGAGGAGATTGGGAAAAACTTTACCTCCTGCAGGGGATATCTACATATGTATTTGGAATTCTTTTGTAAGTAACATTTGTCTCTTTCCCCCCATATATTTATTCTATTATTTGTTTATATTAGTATGTATTCATATACACATTTTACACTGTAGATTATAATCTGACATCATCCTACTGAGCTGAATAGAATTTACAGAGATCCATGTTCACTCAATTCTGTAAGTGTGACTTTATTTGGATGTACAGTCTTTGTCAACGTAATACAGTTAAAATGAGTCTTGCTGGATTCAGATAGACCCTAGATCCAAAAATCACTGGTCCACTTACAAGGAGAAGGAAATTTAGAAACAGAAATTAGCACACTCATGGGGGTGAACACCTTGGCAGAGGCAGAGATTAGGCTGATGTGTTTTACAAACGGACATGACAAGGATGGATGACAGCCACCAGAAGCTGGGAAGTGACAAGGAAGGACCCTTCCCTAGAGCCTTCAGAGAGAGCACTGCTCGGCCAACATCTTCATCTCCAATGATTTTTGGACTCTTGAACTGGTAGAGAATAAATTTCTGTTTTTTTAAGCCACTCAGTTTGTGTAGTTTGTTACGGTAGCCCTAGGAGGCCAGTGCAACCAAGCTATTTTGTCGTTCAAATTGTTCCAGGTTTGGTCACTGGGACATCTTTCAGGTCAATTCTTGTATCCCTCTGACGTGCTCCGTCATATGCTAGATAAATGTCCACTTTTCTTTAGTCTCTTTTACTAAGATTCTCCAACTTCATCACCCCTTGTGTGTGTATACACATACATACACATACACACAAACACACACACTCACACACACACACACACACACACACATATATATACTTCATTTTTCCTCCAGATATTTCCTTAGGTAGCTAGAGACTGAACTTTCCTCCTAGTCTCTCTCTTGTCCTCTCTACCTTTCACCCAGGGACCTCTTAATTGACCGAATAAGGAATCTTCCCATTCAGAAAGGAATGTGAGGGGAGCAGTAAAATGATGCTATGTAAGTAGTGTGTCTTTTGGTGTCTTTTTTCCATATTTGACAGATGTACAGGACGTAGGTCTTGTATTTAAGTCATTATCATTCTAAGTATTTAATTAATATTTACTGATAGCCTTCTTACTGTTCTCAAAAATACCATGAATAAAGATTAAATAGTGCAAAATTTGAAAGTTAGAAGATTTTTAAGTTATTATTTATTCTGAAAACAAACAGCAAAAAAATGTAGCAAAATTATGGAACACACATAAAATTAGCAAAGAGAAATCAAGCAAACTAAAATTTTCTCTTTCTATTGGACGGTTATTTCATCATAGAATTTCAATCAGTGATTTATTATGGAATTTTACTAGCACAATTGTCTTGTAGCAAAATGGATAGATGAAATATTTACTTCTTTTTGTATTGCTATCCAATTAACAACACAATAGATAGATTTCATTCAGTCTGTAGAAAATTAGTAAATTAAGCACCAGGGGAATAATCCACAAACTAGATTACATAAATTGACTAAAAAATCCTCCACCTTGAGATTCTTAATGAAAAATGGAAAAGTAAGTAATTTTCCAAATTTCATCTTCCCAATACAGGAACTAAATATTATGATGGTTTTACTCATATTTCAGGTACATGCCATCACTATTTTATGACTCCTAAGAAGATCAGCATAACATTTATAAGAGACTAAAAAAGAGGGGAAAATCTAATAGGAACCAAATTGCAAATTAAAATACAGGTTTAACTTTTCATGATTCAATGCATGTCCTATATTCAGAAGTTATTCCTAATTATTTTTTTGTTGTGTTTTTGGTTTTTTTTTCTCTCAAATGGGCTCACTTACAGAGCCTTATTCTAACCCACTCTGAGGTGGGTGTCTCATGTAAAACTATACTATCAGAAACTCAGAGAGTGTTATTTCTCTTTAACACTTTATATACGAATGGCTAAACTTGAGAGTAAAAGTCACTTACTCAATAGATGCCCATAAGACTTCATTAAATTCTTCAGCATCTTTAGAGTTTCTTGAAAATCTAAATTGGTGATTAGTCTAACTTACCCGATTCTTAAAGTAATGTACTTATTTTGAGACTTTGCGTATAGTATAAAATCATTGCCTCCAATCTGTATTCATAATGTTATTAGTGATAAAGCAATATTTCTAAAGGATGTTTCTATAGATCATTGCATTGAAATGTGCCAAGTATGACATTCATTTGACCTGGAATCCCAGGGACTCTTCCTAACATATTGTACGAATCCAACATGTTAGTCGTGTGTGTTATGGTCACCCAGTGGGCCCACTAGTAACCTTGCATGCAGAGAAAAACAATGACAAATCATTTTTGAAGACACTTTAGCATCAGAAAATGAAGAAATAAGAACAGAGAAGTTGCCAGAATGAGGTACAAGAAAATGTCTTATACATGGTATATATATGTCTGAAAAGTTTAGGTTGTGTTTCCAAAATCTAAGTAAGGATATGCACACAAATAATTAGAAAAAAATAACTACATATTACTTCAAAATTGTGATTCAGTCTCTTGTAGCTAATGACCTAATGTCATGTATAACCTAAATCCTTAAGATACCAGAATTCACATTACCCCAAGATAAGGTGGGGCATATGTAATATCTTCCCTAAATAATGAATTCCAAATGAGAGGTAGGGGAGAATCATAAAGTATAGCATATTTGAGGTCTGTGGTATATTTTGCTATTGTTTTGAATTATCTCCCACTCTTAGGAGTATATAATTCACTCCCACTCTTACTCTTCAGCTGAGAGCCAAAGAATTGGTGCTTTTGAACTGTGGTGTTGGAGAAGACTCTTGAGAGTCCTGTGGACTGCAAGGAGATCCAACCAGTCCATCCTAAAGGAGATCAGTCCTGGGTGTTCATTGGAAGGACTGACGCTAAAGCTGAAACTCCAACACTTTGGCCACCTGATGCAAAGAACTGACGTTGGAAAAGACCCTGATGCTGGGAAAGATAGAAGGCAGGAGGAGAAGGGGACGACAGAGGATGAGATAGTGGGATGGCATCACCGACTCAATGGACATGAGTTTGAGTAAACTCCGGGAGTTGGAAATGGACAGGGAGGCCTGGCATGCTGCAGTCCATGGGGTCACAAAGAGTCGGACATGACCGAGTGACTGAACTGAACTGACTGAACTCTTACCATACCTTGCCATTGGCAGATACTATCCTAGCCCTTGTCAGTCTTAGCCATGTGACTTACTTTTGCCAAAGTACCCTCTGAGAGGAAGCTTTAACTGTGCTTCATGGTGTGGTTGGGCTTGCTTCTGTCCTCTGCCAGAAGAATGGCATATCCCAGATAGTGGCTGCTCCTTCAGCCTGGATGCTAGCATGAAAAGATATGTGGAGTAAAGCAGAGCTAACTTGCAAACCCAAAAACAAGAAACTAAAGCTTTAATTTCTGCTGTAAGTTACTAAGATTTTGAAATTGCTTGTTAAAGCAATACACATTGACTAATACAAATGCACAGATACTTCTACACTCACTGTTGATATTTTAATCATTCAGGACCTTCCATCAAATTACTGTCCCTCTGAATAAATATAAATTAATGAACATAGCTGTCTGTGGGCCTAATATGGTAACAACTTCTGATTTGTAACCCCAGATTTATGTTTCAGACTCCTTTGCCTTGGGTTACCAAGACTATTGAACCATTTATGACTTTACAGTGTCATTGGAGTGTCCTTCCTCAAATGTGGGGCTTTTATGCTCAACTTGGTTTCGGACTTTCAATTTGAATCTGTCTTTATTTATAGACTCTTCTGGCGGAGTAATACCACAACTGACATTTAAGTGTGTTAAACCTCTGCTCCTGCCAGGCGTAAAACCAGAATTCTACCTGGACCTGTGCTTTTTGCTTATTAAAAGTACAGGAGGGTCACTCAACTGTAAAAGAGACCATCTACCTCATCAAAATGTAAGGCAGATTCCAAAAGTGTTATATATCAAACTGAGGATCTCAGTATGCAACAGGCAGTTAGTAAAGGTTTCCAAGCAGAGAATGACACAATCACAATTGATTTTTAAACACGTAACTCTAGAAGCAAAATGGTGCGAAAAAGTGGTGTAGAAAGATAATAGCGGTAGGAAAACAGGTAGTTGTCACAAATTCTGGACTTCAGGCAAGCAGGAGGTTCTAAAGGCATGGTATAAGACCCTAGTAGTGAAGATAAAAAGGCAAACACAAATTTGGGAAATCTGCAATGTAATTGCAACAAATAAATTCAACATGGCAAGGTCATATATTTTGCTTTAGTTAAATATATTGCACATTTGCAATATAACAAAGTGATTTGATTCAAGATATACTAGGCCGGTGAGATGGTGTTACTAATCAACCATTTGGTAGTGTGAGGCAAACCCAGTGAGAAAAGAAAGAGAAATTGACTCCAATCATTTAGAAAGAGATTAAATACAGAAGGGAGAGAAAGGATAACTGAAAAGTGACTAAAACTGCTGAGCAACACATGTGATGTGATGGATGCACTGCTCAATGAGATACTGTTGTTTTAAAAATTGGAAATGGCATATTTCCTTCACTCATAAAGGAATTTACCTAATTTGACTTGCTAACTCATTATAAATGTGTTAATTGCTCAGTCGTGACCGACTCTTTGCAACCCCATGGACTATAGCCTGCCAGGCTCCTTTGTCCTTTGAATTCTCCAGGCAAGAATACTGGAGTGGGTTGCTATTTCCTCTTCCAGGGGATCTTCCTGACCCAGGGATCAAACCCAGGTCTCCTGCGTTGTGGGGAGATTCTTTACCATCTGAGCTACCAGGGTTCATCCCTATGAATTTCAATGTGGCACTCTGACTAAAATGATTATTACCAACATTTTATGACTGTTATTAAACATTAATAAATCAATCCAGTAATTCAGCCAGCAGAATTAGTAGCATTTGGGAAAGAATTGTTTTTATTTCTCCTTAGAGGTTCACAGGGCTGGAAAAGAACCAGTGTTAAAATCTTTTAGGTTAGAGTCAAATACTTTGGGTGCAAACTTTTGTGATATTAACACTAGTGAAGATCAAGATCTTATGGATGAGAAAGTAGTGAGTCAAAATGTAGGGTCCTTTCAGGCTAATAATCACAGTCAGCAAAGTTTAACGTTCTGATGCTCTGCTTAAGGGAGATACTGACTCATTAATTATACAGAGCAATTCTGAATACAGTTTTCACACATTTCTTTATTCTAACCCCTTTCCCCCTAGTGAGGAATGAACATAAAACATGGAGTTAAAAAAACAAAATGTGGAGTTAAAATTCCTTTCTCATAAAAGTAAAGGAAGAAGAAAAGGGGAAAAAGGAAAGAAAACTTGTACTTACACAATTACATTTTAAACATAACTAGTCCCAGTGTTAAATAATCTTATTATGAAGGTGGCCTTTGGTGACTTAATAGTTGAAATTTTCTTTCCTTTTTCTTCAAAATCAAAATGGAAATCTCGTTTAACTTGGTAGGAAACAAGAGAACTCTATTTTACATAAAATAAGGATGATATTCAGAATTATATTCTAGACACTGTTTCCAATTAGCTCTTTGTTGATAATTCTGAAGCATGCCCTGAAGGAAAGAGGTAAAATTTACCACAGAAAGAACTGTCTCAACAGTATGAAATACCTGCTGTTCTTGGGGTTTCTCACAGCAGCAGCCTGGCTTGGGGCAGGACAAAGTCATTTTCTGGTACAGTTGGTCAGAAAAAGTCACTTTTACCAAACTATGGTGGAAGTTACATAAAGTAATATTGCACTACTTAGATACTATGGTCTTTATAGAGATAAAATAATTACAATGTGTATTAAGAAATGAATAAAGAGGGAGGGGACAGC
This sequence comes from Bos javanicus, assembly GCF_032452875.1. NCBI lineage: Eukaryota > Metazoa > Chordata > Mammalia > Artiodactyla > Bovidae > Bos > Bos javanicus. The sequence goes on along the minus strand of NC_083874.1, from coordinate 88,568,290 downwards.
TATGGCTGATTCATGTTGATGTTTGGCAGAAACCAACACAATACTGTAAAGCAATTAGTCTTCAATTAAAAATAAATAAATTTAATTAAAAACAAAACAAAAAGAAACGAATAGATTTTTATAAATACAATGGTCATCATAGAAGATAGACAAATAACCAAATCTTCCTTTTTTAATTTCTCCCTGGTATGTCCAAAAAGTTTTCCTTAAGAGAAAAACAGTTCTCAACGATTGTCTAAAAGAATGATAGAGAAAAATCAAATTCCCAAGCCTTGTAAGGTTTTCTGTACTCTCTCACCTAATGGGTTAGGACCAAGGACTGGTGTTCTGTCAGTCAGATCCTTAGGCAGCCTTTCTGGAGAGGCGTGCTGCCAGAAGTCAGGGTGTGCAAACCAGGGAAAATGAACTGCACTCCTGCAGCTACAGCTTGGACTCACAAAATTGGCTCAGTACGACCAAGCAACTGTGTGCAGTGTAGGAAATACAACATTAAGAGTGGACGCAAATTCCAGCTCCTAACAGAGCCAATAATGTCAGGGCCAGAAGATGAAAAGGTGCAAAAATTGGCTTGGGTGTTAAAGAGGGTAGGTCTCATGTTATGTGCTCTTACCACAGAACACACACACACACACACACACACACAACACAACAAATCACATTAGCATGAGGAAACTTTTGGTGATGATGAATTTGCTTATTACCTTGACTGTGGTGATAGTATATAAGTGTATACATAAGTCCAAATTCACTAAACTGTATACGTGCATTTTTTGTATATCAGTTATGTTGCCATAAAACTAAAAAGTGGCTTTAATCCAATTCTGGACTGCAACTCACCATGCTCCTCTGTCCATGGAATTCTCCACGCTAGAATACTGAAGTGGGTAGTCATTCCGTTCCTCAGGGGATCTTCCTGACCCTGGGATGAAAACCATGTCTCCTGCATTGCAGGCAGATTCTTTATCATCTGAACCACCAGGGAAGCCCATAAGAAAGAGAAGAGGAATGCAGTGCTCACCTCCAGTTGACACACTCCTTGTTTGCAAATACAGAAGCCATACTCTGCTACTAAGTAGAGTTACCCTTTCCTGTGCAGACTTTGGGAAGAGGAATGAAAACCTCTCTCCATGATAGTGCACTCCCCAATCCCAAATCCATATGATACAATATGCTAATAATTCTGTTATGGATAGAAAAGCCACACATAAGAACAAAAGTTTAAGAATAAAAGAAATAAAACAAAATCTTTCCTTTGTTCCCACACTCAGCCCTTCCTTGAGCTGTTGTTATCACTTAGTCATGTCTGACTATTTGCAGCCCCATGGACTGTAGCCAACCAGGCTCCTCTGTGCATGGGATTTTCCAGGCAAGAACACTGGAGTGAATTGCCGTTTCCTTCTCCAGGGGATCTGCCCAACCCAGGGATTGAACCCACATCTCCTGCATTGGTGGGCAGATTTTTTACTGCTCAGCCACCAGAGAAGCCCTTGGCATCAGTAGGACTTAGCCGATTTCTAAACAGAGCCATAAGCAAAGCACTGGCCTCAGTATCACAAGTCTGCCTATACTTACACTTGGTTTCTAAGAATTAGCCAGCTAATCACAAGGAAAGATGAGGAACAATAATAATAACTTGACTTAATAAAGTTTGAAGAAACCATGTGAAAGAAAAAAGTGAAGGAAAAAATATCTGTGCCATCTCTGATATAGAACACAACACAAAGTGGATTCTGAAAACAGCTGCTATTCTTTTGCAAAAAAAGAAGAAAGCAGAGTAGCTGGGCAACAAAAACTGAACTGATTAACCCATGTTAAAGAACAACTTAAGTCATCATTGAAAATAAGTAGTGAAAATTAATGGTTTAGACAATTGGCTCATAAACTAGGAAATAAAATTGAGAAACATATAGAATGTGGAGAAGATTATTAATTTTATGAAATAGATATAATGACAGATAATAATGAAAGATTATCACCATTTTTAAAATGTCTAATGAAATTATATCTGGGCAATGATAGATAGCAACAGTTAACATCACAAATTGAGATATCCAGAAATTGTATACCTCATGAAGGAAGTATACAATAGCAGCTAGGGAGAATTCTTGCAGAAAACTCAAACTAAAACATGACTGAGCCTCACACTCTAATTTCCAGTATGCAGGGTACAGAGGGAACTTATAAAGATGCAGTAAAAAATAAAATCTGAGCGTGGGAAATCCTACAAAAGAAGTGGTGCAGGGTTTTCAACAAATAAACTGGAGAGAGAAGAGACAAGATTAGGAAAGACTTGAGAGACATAACAACCAAATCTAAATCTAAACTGAATCTAAAGTAGATATAAAGTCAGTGTTAAAATATATGAATGGTTAGCATCAGAATACTTAAAGCAAATCAGTAATGCATAAATGTCATGCACATAAAGAACAGACTTGTGGGCACAGTGGGGGAAGGAGAGAGTGGGACAAATTGAGAGAATAGCATTGAAACATACTTTTTACCATGGGTGAAATAGCCAGTGAGAATTTGCTGTATGATGCAGGGAGATCAAATCAGATGCTCTGTGACAACCTAGAGGTACGGGATGGCTGGAGAGGTGCAAGAGAGGTTCAAGATGGAGGGGACATTACGTATACCTATGGCTGATTCGTGTTGCTATATGGCAGAAACCAACACAATATTGTAAAGCAATTATCCTCCAATTAAAAATAAACAACTTTTTAAAAGTGTTATTCATGTCATGTAATACCAAATTGGCATTCATGTAATTTGGAGTGAAGGAATAGTGGAGTAGGGAGGAGGGGAAGTTTGTTTGTTTGTTTGTTTTCCCCTCTCTCTTCTGTAGGTCTGAGTTCTATTTACCTAACTCTTTTGACCTATTTCTGTTTCCCAGATCACATAAAAGTTGAAGCCACAGAGGCACAGATTTAATTGGGGTGGAGGAGGGGGGTCAAGGAGGATGAGCTGGATGAATTTTTATAGCAATGAGCTAAGCACAAAATCACTGCTTTTAAGTTGACAAACAAATGAGTTTCATGGAGTAGTGAGATACTAATTTAAAGTATGAGTTCCGTCCTTGGACAGACAGTACCAGATCAGCTAACTCAGATCCACGTTCCATTCGTACTGGGAGGAAAATATGGGGAGAGGAATCTCAAATTAATGTAGCTTTAGCATAATGTTTCAAGAATTACCTTTCACGTGATTATACATTTATTCTGGATTAGTTAATTACAGATGAAGAGGAAAACTTCTTTCCTAAGTGCATTTCTTATACTTAAGCATTTCCATGAGAGGCAGTGAAAATTGTCACAATACCAAAGGCCTGGAAATACCTGCCCGTAAATAGTGTGGTCTTTGTGAATGGAAAGTCACTCAATTCAATTCTGCAACATAGAAATATAGGACCAAAGGGAAAGTGGGAATTCAGATGCTCTGAATATCCTGTGCTGAAAATAAAGAATTTTGTGAAAGACCTCATGGTGGGGATGCCACCAAGTCAAAATTTATAAATAACAGAAGAATCTATTGATGGCTCAAGTGGAGCTCTTTGCGAAAGGAGGAATTATGCATAGGTGGATTGTAGCCCCTGCCATGTGCTATATGCATAATGCCAAGATTAACCTTCTGTTGGCAGAGTCCTCCCAAGTGAGTTTCTTTAATTTCTTTGAATGTTAACTCATAAGTGCAATGTAATTTAACTCATGATCTTCTTATTCCAGAAATGCTGGGTGGATGAGTATGTCTAATTCTGAGGTTTAACATTTAGAAGCAGATTAGATTACAGATATAATCCTATTCTTCCAGGAAGACTGTCAAGATGATATTCTGATTGCTATCTGTACCTTTCTCCTTGCATTTTTTCTCAATTGGCTTACAAATATGGCAGGGAATGTACAACTATCTCTTCAAATACTAACCTATGTGAAGACAAAGATTTCCTCATTTAGGTACACTTAAGCAATGGCACCCCACTCCAGTACTCTTGCCTGGAAAATCCCTTGGACGGAGGAGCCTGGAAGGCTGCAGTCCATGGGGTTGCTAGGAGTCAGACACGACTGAGCAACTTCACTTTCACTTTTCACTTTCATGCATTGGAGAAGGAAATGGCAACCCACTCCAGTGTTCTTGCCTGGAGAATCCCAGGGACGGGGAGCCTGGTGGGCTGCCGTCTCTGGGGTCGCACAGAGTCGGACACGACTGAAGCGACTTAGCAATAGCAGCAGTTACATAATTGACTAGGCCAAAATACACTGTTCCTAACAGGACCATTAACAGCTTTGTTCAGAAATCATTCAACAAATGTATTTTTCAGAGGGAATGCTGTGCTAGAAGATAACTAGTAAAACCAATAAAAGAAATCAAAGATAAACAATAAGGAGAATTAGAGGATGTTCAGTTTGTAAAAAAGCAGTACCCATTACACAAATATTTATTGATAACTTGCCATGCCAGGCAAACAGGAATCACTGTTAAACAGACATATGGGTATTTGCTCCCATAGAGTTAAAATTCTAGCTAAAACAGAAGTATATATGTGTATATATATATATATATATATATATATATATATTTAAAAAAAAACACCAAGAAAGGAAAATGCTGTATTCTTGTATATCTCTGAATTGAGAAACAAACTGTAATCAAACTAGCTGGAATAAACAGTAATATGTTAAAGGAACAGAGGGAGGAATTGCTCTTCGTCTTACTGAGAATACATGATATTTCAGTTCTGAAACTTTCTGCAGAGCAATTCCGTCTTCTTTTTCCTCCTTCTTTCTCCAGATTATCCCTATTTCAATATGTGTATGGTAGACAATGAGCGTCCCAGCCTCGGTTCTTAACACCAGCACCCAACAGAGACTAACTATTAACTTGGAACCATAATTCATAGTTGACCCACAAGAAAATCAGCTTGAACCAGTGTTAGGGTCCACTACACAATCAATCAGCAATGGCTGGGGGTGGGGAGGGAGGAGAAGCCCATGATATTAACATGATGGTTAGCTCCCCTTGGCCGACTTTGCTGCTTGCCTTTTCATATGATTTTTGTCTGGAGCAACAATGATTTTGTATGGGGGCCACAATGTTCCCAGATAAATACAGCATTCTTAACCTCTCTTATGGATAAAAATACCCTTTGACAAAGTTCTGGCACACTGAAATATAACTAGAGTTTTCCAGTGAAGTTTGGAAAACAGCTTTTAAAGGGAAAGACTTAGAAGGCCTTGTAATATTCCTTTGCTCAGAATTCAGATACAAGGCTGGTGGTATCTCGCCACCTCACAATCAGGGAGTGCTAAGGCCAATGACAAAAGATTATGCCAAACTCAGCTGAGTGAAAACGTGAACGAGAACAAGTCCTTCATGTCCTAGAAAAGCCACCATAAGGGTCCTGGAGTTCTCATCTTCAGAACATGGTAATGTGACAAAAATAAACTTTTGTTTACTTAGGCCACTGTGAGCTGAGTCTTCAGCTACACGCAGCCAAATGACTTCCCTGGTGCCCCTTTGTGATCAGTCTGTGATGCCTACCTATTTCAGGGAAGTAGATTTAAGCAATCCAAGAAAACTTGCTCTCAACAACTAGTGGGAGGAGCAACAGTAATCCAAATACAAAAAGAAAAAAAGAAGAATGTCAAATATATAGATAAAATCAGTGAAAAATTAAAAGAGAGCAGGAGAGGCATTGTGCAGAAGCACAGTATTTTTTAAAATTGAAATATCGTTGATTCACAATATTGTGGCAGCTTCAAGTGTATGGCAAAGTGATTCAGTTATATATATTCTTTTCAGATTATTTTCCATTATAGGTTATTACAAGACATCGACTACAGCATCCTGTGCTATACAGTAAATCTCTGTTGCTTGTCTATTTTACCAGTAGTATTTTGTACCTGTTAATCTCACACTCCTAATTTATTCCTCCTCTTCTCCTTTTCCCCTTTAGGAACCATAAGTTTGTTTTCTGTGTGTGTAAGTCTGTTGCTGTTTATATATAGATTCATTTGTATTACTTTCTAGATCCCACATATAAATGATACCATGTTTTTCTTTCTGCCTGATTTTTGATGACAATATCCATTCTGATCAATGTGAGGTGATGCCTCATTGTTGTTTTGATTTGTATTTCTCTGTTAATTAGCAATGTGGAGCATCTTTTCATCTGCCTCTGGGCCATCTGTATGTCTTCTATGAAGAAGTGTCTGTCTAGGTCCTCTGCTCGTTTTTTATGACTGGGTTGTTTTCTTTTATTTGATATTGAGTTGTATGAACTGTTTTTATATTTTCCTTGTTAATTTACTTTGTCAGTTGCCTATTTTGCAAATTTTTTCTCCTATTCCATAGGTTGCCTTTTCATTTTGCTGATGGTTTCCTCTGCTGTGCGAAGCTCTTAAGTTTGATTAGGTCCCATTTGTTTATGTCTGCTTTTATTTCCTGTGCCTTTGGAGAATGATCTAAGAAAATATTGCCATGATTTATGTCCGAGAATGTTTTGCCACGTTCTCTTCTAAGAGTTTTATGTTATCATGTCTTATATTTAGGTCTTTGAACTATTTTGAGTCTATTTTTGTATGTTTTATGAGAGACTGTTCTAATTTAATGAATTTACATGTAGTTGTCCAGCTAGTAAAGCATTCTTTATATGCAATGGAAGTTAAGATCAATATACATAATTGTGGAATAAGGATATTCCTGCAATGCCTCAGTCAAGATAATATAAACATCAAAAGGAATTTTAAGTTAAGTCTAACTAATAAAAGTATGCAATAATGAGAAACAGCAATACTTATATAAAGATAAATGTAAATAAAATACAAATAATTTTTAAAAATCACACTGAACTGGGGGAAAATGTAAGATGTGGATCCAGAGCATAGAGAATCCAGGAAATTTAAAATAATGACACACATTTATTAATAAACTTTGTAGAAAGTCATCATATGAATGTTAGTATTATTAGCAAACAATTAGAAAGTAATGCAAAACACTATATCAACTAAAAAAGTCTATTATTAATTATTTAGGTTTGAAAAATTATGAAGGCCAAACATTAAAAAACACCCATGCACCAAACAATATATACCCCAAAGGATGAGGCAAATATTTTCAGAAATATAGTATTTGTCCCCCAAAAAAGAAAGTTTTATTCTTATAATCAGTCTGTGACAAATACACTATGCAAAAATCAGTGGAAGCACTAGAGGAGAATAATGTTAGATTTGAATGACTTTGGTGTGATATAGGTCTCAGTTTGAATCCTAGATCCAAGATGAATGCTGTACATTTCGGAAGCCTCAAAATTTTCTATTTTGAAGAATTATGAGGAGTAGGAGAAAGGAAAGTGAGAGGAAGAGGACTAGGAAGAGAAGTGGAAGAGGAGATCCAGAGGAAGAAAAGGAGGAAAAATAAGAGAAGGCAGAATTTAACCCAGATTCTGCTATAACAATTATATGCATTACTTTATTATAGCTTCATATTTGCTATCCCCATTTAACAGAAGAATGAGCATACTCTCAGAGATAAATAATTTTCCCAGTATCATACAAAGGATTTTTGTTTGTTTGCTTTGTATTTAATGTTATATTTTCTCTTATATTTGAAATTTATTCTTTAGGACTACTCATTGAAAAAAATCTATAGAATTTATTTTACACTTTGGGGAAAATAAGATTTTTAGCTGTGAGTGTGATAAGCTTTATGATTAATGAGTCAGAAGAGTTTGTTATCATTTGTTTAATATATTGATATTAACAATCAGTATGCATTTTAATAGTCATACACTTGACTCTGAATATTCTGAGATAAACTATTTCTTTAATTATTAACTTTTGTTTTCCTATTTCAGAAGCATGAAATACGGAAAGGGAAATAGCTTGAAATAATTAAAAAGTTGTTCAATGTACACACAAACTGTATGATTCAAGCTAAAGTATATTTGAGATAGAGATCTTTTCACTTTCACAAAAGTAAGCATAAGCGTTTGAAATCTTTTAAAGCATTATTCTCTTCAAACATTTTGAAACAAAAAATTTGCCTTTTGATAGGAACTACGTGTTTCATTATAAAGATGGAACATGGTGTTCTGGCTTACATATTCTCTGCAGAAGGAGGTCCTTTTTTGTACTGAATTTTTAGCATATAGTAAAGATCCAGATTGTAAAAAATTAATTTCAGGCATGACAGACTGGGAGTATATATTGAACAGATCTGGGAACAGAAATGATGCAAATGCTTTTCTTCCAGCTCCTGAAAATTATGTAATGGACCAGAATTTTAGATTGAGTGAAACATGGACTCTTAATCAGAGGAGGGTACCAAATTGACTTTTGAAGAGCAAAAGTATAAGGCAGTTTCCCACAAATGGTATATCCATTGACAACTGACTCTGGAGTTATCATTATAGCTAAGCATCAGGATACTCACATATATTTTAATTATTAGTGAGACTATAGAACTATGATAGAAAACATTTCTCCTGAATGAGCCAGAGTAGTAAAGGAAATTGACTCATGAAAGGAAGACGAGTGATGCATTAAGAGTTAGAAATAAAAATCAATAGAACTGTTTTAACTCCTCACTATGTTACTATTAGGTTTTAAAGTTTTACATACTTTGTTGGTTTACGATGATGGTGACATTTACATTGCCTGTACATTGATTTGTATATTATTTATTGTTTATACCTCAAAAAAAGAATACTGATAAGCTGATAGGCTTATCAGAACACTGATAATACTGATAGGCTGATAAAAATAATTGAAAGATTGGTGCCTTCCTATCATTAAACCATTTAAAATATTATAGTTGCATAGAGTACAGCTAAATAATACTAGATGCCTGTTAGGAAATTTTTACCATAATTTTTTTAATGATGTAACTTATCAAAAACTAACAAAATATTGGGAATTTGAATACATGAAGAAATGAGTTTATTTATATCTATATACATGTAACTAGAATTAGGAGGATAAAGCATAAGTACTATTAAATGAGCAGATAGATGGACCTTTAGAAAGGTTTTGTTAGACCCATCAGTTTACAAGTTGCCTACAAATTCAATTCAATGCAACTAGACAAATGTTTATCAAAAGCATAGTGTGTGCTACATTTCCCTTCCAACCGTTTCCAGGAAGAGAGGACATAAAGCACTCCCCCCCCCCCCGTCCCCACTCCACCCCCACACACAAAAAGACATGGCAAGTCACATTATTCTGAAAGTACAAACAAAATGCTGTGCAAATTACAAGAATCTAAAAAGTTGGAAGTGTTAGGAAAACTTCGTGGCAGGGTTGGCATTTGAGATGGTATTGTTAAAAAGAGTAAGAATTCAACATGGAGAGCTATGGAATGGGGAGGGTATAATTTAAGGATGAAAACCAGTACAAGTCTACTCATAAAATAGACTATAGTACAGCTCAGTAAATTCATTAACTCACTTTTACTTAATAAGTGGGAGACAAATGATCTATAAGAGAGAGGAAGTGATAATGCAGTTATCCACACAGGGAACCCTAAATAGCCAGGGCTCATGAATGAGAAGTTTGTGTGAAATGGATTTTCATTTCTTACCTCTATCTCTGTTCTATCATCTCTTTTTCTATATATCCATTCCTATTTTTCAAGTATTATATATGTATTAAGTAGCACTTACCTAACTTTGTCTATAACATTGTAGTTATAAATAGTTACAAATATGTGTGTGTATGTTTTACAGAAGCCTGCTGTTCTCAAAATACCACCCCCCAGATGTCATGTTCAAAGCATTTATAATCCTTCAAAGCTCACTCTGTGAAATACTTTCATAGAAATTTTCCAAAAGGACCCTGCATACAACTCATGGCTTTAAGATAATGTATAAGTGAAATTCCCACATCACAAAGATTCTCAATTTAAATACAAATTCTCATCTTTCTATCTGAAAGACATCTCCTCAAAGAATAAGATTTATATTATGGACCAGTCATATCAAAAGAAGAAAAATAAATGAGCATAAATGTAAGATATTAGTGAAAAGAGAGAGAGATTAACAGAAAGCGTTAGGGGGTGTGTGTGTGTGTATAACTGGCCAAGTTGCTTCTATACTCTGCTTATAACCAAAACATTTTTTGTATTTTTAAACACAAAATGTATTTCTTAAATTTGAAATTATGGATAATGTTTTAAGTTCCTTTTCTTTCTTCATCTTCAATATAACTTTCTAAATAAATAATGTGTCTTCCTCACTTATTGTATTTTAATTTCTCTAGTATATTTTAAGACTGAGTGACTGAACTGAACTGAAGCTTAAATCTTTATTTCAATGTAAACACAAATTTAAAAAGCCCTCTTTTTGTTCTTAAAATTTTCTACACTCTCAGATGGAATAGTAAGTTGGCATATATTAATACTATTTTGTGGTCATTGAAGTTTATATCTGTTCTTGAATGACTTTCTCCTTCTCCCCTTCGGATATAGTATTCTCATAATATTTCATTGTCTGCTACTACTCCTTTATCTTCTCACCTACATCTGCTTCTGCAACTGCTTCCTCCAAGAAGTCACCCACAATAAAACAAAAGAATAATAATAAATAACAGTTATAACTCTCTCACTGTTTTTGTATGACAGATCCTGAGCTAAATGCTTTGCACCTCTTATCTCTTATAATACTTTCAGAAATCTGAGGGAGGCTCTATGTGGTTCAAATAACATTCAGATGTGTTAGAGTCCAATGAAGTGCAAGTCCTTTGCGTGTGTTTTATCTCATCCTTTTACTTGTGCATATGTGCAAATAGGTGTTTACAGATATATTCTAATACATGGATAGATGTGTGTATGTTTGCAAATATCTAGGTATGTCTATAAATAAAACATATGTACATACTTCTACTGAATTTTGTTGAAGATTGAAACTAGCTTATATATATGTTTATATACATATATATGTTTATATATGTATATATGTATCTGCCTGAAGATTGGATCACAGAGGGGGGTAAGGGAAATGATAAGGTCTTATTTATAGTCTTTGCCGTCTTCATGGTGTCTTTGCCTTTCCTTCATTAACACAGTACCTGGAGCATAGTAGTTACTCAATAAATTATTATTAATTGAATAAATAAAACAGCACTAAATTTGTCTGGAGAACTGTACTGAATACAGTTACAAATGCCTTACAGTCTTATAATATTTTCACTCATTAATTCTCTTACAGCTGTTTTCACTCAAAATAATATTTTCTATTCATTTCCCCCCACTTCTATATTTTTAAGTTTGCTTTAAGGAAATTTACCTATTACTAAGAATAATACGTTCAGAAAATGTCAAATTTGATTTTGAGTAGCAAAAATGATTATAGATTAACAGTTTTGTCACAAATCACCTTTTATATTAGGAAAAGTAAGAAAGAAATATCTTTAGGGATCTTCTTTTTCAGTTGATACTAATTAGATTTCTTCAAACCAAGTTTAAAGCTCACTCTGTTCTGGCATGGTAGTGCCAAGTGATAATCCAATGTGACATACATTTCCTATAGCAATAACATTTTGGCAGATAAACTCCCCAATGAGAAACAACCATGTCTATGCTTAGATGAATTTTATGATAGAACACAAATGTAAAAAAAAAAAAAAAGTAACAGAATTAAAAAATACTCCACCGTATAATGAAGCCCCTGTCCACGTTTACAGAAAGTGCCGAAATCCATAGAAGGTAAAAGCGGAGAGCATGCAATAAACAATACATCATAGATTCCTCACTGTCCTTGGAAGGTTGATAGAATCACTGATTATTATTTACACTGAAATTCATTCCTAGAAATCATGTATCCTTTCCCTTCATTATGCAATGCTGTCTTGGACCTGGGATTCTAGAAATGTGGAAATTATAACACTTTGACATACCATGTAAATGAGGTATCGCTGTAACATGCTATTTAAATAAAGTTTGGAACAAACATTCAGTAGGGAAGTTTGGAAAACTTATAACGAGATTACCTCCTAACTTTTTTTATAAGAGTATTCTTGTATTCCCCCCCAGCCATCTTTTAATTCCAACAAGAAGGTACAGTGTGCCAATTTAGCTCTGTAGCCGCAAAGCCACACATTGTATTCTTAGGGCAATTAGTCAGGAGCTGAGCCTGTCGTTTGAGCCTCTCCTTCTCTTGTTTATGTAGATACTTTTTGACTTGGAGGATCTTTGCCTTCCTGATGGAAAGACCTGAACTGAATATTATCAGTCTCAATCAACAAGATATTTCTCATCATCAATTCTGAAATTGAGGCTCGTATTGGCTAGGTAGTAGAAGCTTCCACAATTAGTCTAAGCACTGTATTCATTTTCTACGCATTATTTTCATGATTAATTGCAAGACCTGGACAACCGGATGTCTGTGGGAAGCTTTAGGTGAGACCCAATCTAAAAATTTCTCTCCAAATTGTAAGCTAATTTTTTAAAAGATCATGGCTGTCACAGAGCAAATGACTGGCCACAGTAGGAATGCTACCTAAGGACCTGGAAGAAAAATACCGGACAAAATGAAAATATGTCATCCTTGGATATTGAGTCGATATCTTTAGAACTACATTGTTCTTAGGGGAATTTATTTGCTAATGAGTTAGAGAAAAAACCATTTAGAAACTAATAAGATGTAGGTTATAAGTGTAATTAAAAATTCAGATTCCCTTATTTTATAATCTCTGCCAAACAGGCTAGATCTCACCCAAAATATGCACTTATTAACATACGTCATCTTTCTACCATTCAAGAGCTGCTAGCAAAAAGTATCCTAGAGACATTCTCTAGTATTCGTCTCAGTGTCCAGTTGGTGGCTCCTAGAACTCTACATTTCTTATGCTTTCTGAACATTTAGAATTCCAGTCACATCTTGCTTCTTTGTCCATACTTCTTACTGTAAACAGGGGTTTCCCAGGTGGCGCTAGGGGTGAAAACCCTGCCTGACAGTGCAGGAGACTAAGAGACACGAGTTCGATCCCTGGGTCAGGAAAATCCCCTGGAGAAGGGCATGGCAACCCAGTCCAGTATTCTTGCCTGGAGAATCCCATGGACAGAGGAGCCAGGCAGGCTTTGAACAGTACATAGGGTTGCAAAGGTCACAAACACATGACTGAAGTGAATTAGCACGCATGTACTATAAATGGATATTTAATGTGAAATTTCTTTCTGTAACAAATATTACTTCAATCTAATGGAATAAAGTTCCATCAGGCTAAAGACCACAGACAGCAGAGCAATGAAGTATCCACAGAAGAATCTGGCAAGGAGGCCCAGACAGTGGCCTTCCCTCAAGAAAAGCCGTTTCATCTCCCCAGCAACTATTTCCATCACCATGTGTTCTCTAAATAGCCGTCTGAAGAATTTCCCAAGGAGATTTCTCCCCAGGGCACTTGAGAAAGGTTCCCTCCAGCAGGATGGGTTTGGGAAGGAATGGATGAACGAGACCATTAGGTCAGGTTACTAAAGATAGCCTGCCATGTACGTTAATCCTGACAGAAAAATAAATCAGGAAATAAATCATAATGAAACAGTGGAAAGCCTTCTGAATAGCAGTAGCAAGTTTTCGAATTCAAGTCTGGCTATTCCACTGCCAATATATATATTTATACCAGATTATAGAAACTTACAGCTTATAAATAGCCTACCTTCTAATGTTTTCACTCCTAAATTTATTTCCCCAAATAGTACCTTATCTCTTTCGAAACTTGTGACCTTTCTTATTTACATTAATAGCTGAGTAAAAGACAAATAATTAACGTTTTCATAGCTCTTAGGTGTCTTCAATGTAGAAAGCCACTTGTCAGTTTTATTTGCCCAAGTATTTTAAATTGATGAGCCATTTTGGAGGAGAGCAATAGAATCTAAGTTTAGTCTCTCTGTCAGTTTCCAGCAGAGCTGGCTGAGAGAAAGCTGAAGGGTGCTGATTTAAAAAATCAGAGTGAATAGGTTAAGTGGTTGTACTTTCTTAACAGAGAGTTCACCAAAACACATTTTAATTCCTTGTATTATTATTTACTTAATAAGTGTAGGCTTAATTGTGCCTGTGTGTCTGTTTTATTGAAATGTATTAAAGGTTCGTGTATATTTAAATGAAATATTTCCACATGGTAATGTCAGCTAAATCTAATTTCTAGATGCTAATTCTTCAGCTTTCATTTTATTATATCTCTGGTCAAAGTTAAAACATTAGATGTAGCTGCTTTTTATTGTTTTGTTTTGTGGGCGTAAGTTCAAAATTTTGAATATTTTTATATTAGGTAATTGCTATTTTCAAATGTGGAAATCTATCCCTGTAGCTCTGTCTGTAGATTTCTGAACATTCATAAACATAGCTATTGTACACTGAACACACTTCCCACTGAAAGATTTTAGAATTACAGCTTATTCTTTTAGTGTGACAAGTGGTCCTATTTTTATATACTTTCTGGGGATGAGGGAAAGTCATCTCTTTCCCCACAAATGCCCACAGCAAAGTCCTGGTTCATTTTGTCTCTCTTTTGTGGTAGTTTACATCTTACAAAACTTGATAGAAGGTGGCCCCTAGATTTTTACCCATTGATGATATGTTACAGGCCTAGTGAAGTACTGATAAATTATGTAATAATTCCATCTCATTTTTTAACATACAGATTTTCTTAATTTTTAAGTCACAAATCTGGAATATATTTCCTTTTATAATCTCTTGCCTGTGTATACTAAGAAGCCATATTATTATACCTGCCATCTGTTTGATTAAATTCATTTTTATTTTTCAGAAGAATGTCACACTCTTAAACAATGTTGATTGAATTCTAACATCTTTCCATTAAAATCAGGGGAGCTTACCACTGAAAAGCTCATGTTTCACTCGTTTACTTTTAATAGCTCAGAAAATTGTGTTCTCTTAGTGTTACTTGAAATTGGATGAATATTAAATCGTTTCTGGAATTTTTCTTTTGATAAATTTTAATTAATGAAATCACTATCATTTCATCCTCCAGTATTAGATAACATTGTAAAAAGAGAGAATTAAGATATAAGACCTTTAGAGATCTTAAATTTTGCAAATTCCATGTTAAAATAATAAGATGATAACAGATTTTAATAGCTGCCATCAAGTCTACACTTATGGCAGTTCATTCTAAGATTAGAAATTATAAATCAGAAAATGTTAATAATTACTACTGTGATGCTTTGCCATTAAACCAAATATATGAATGAAAATCATATAATTTTCATATTAATTCTACACAATAAAAAATCAAATGAAGTAAATGAAGTAACTGACTTTGAAAGAAATGTAATCAGTGGAAAATCAATTTAGAAACAAATATGATTAAAATGACTAACCCGAAAAATGCATACAACAAATTTGACAAGTGAAGAGTTAAAACCCAATGACACAAAGAACTAATTGATTAATAATGGATAATACTGACTGAAAATACTATCTGGAAAAGCAAATATATAATTTGAAGAACATAATCACTCATACTAATAGTGAGTGCATGATGAGTTGTGTATGAACACATAAAAGTACAAAAACATAAACAAGAATATGCAGAAGTATTCCCTAGAAAGAGGATGGAGCAGAAAGGAAAATAGAAGATGTTTCAAACATAGTTCTAAAATTCTGTTTCAAAAATAAATAAATCAATAAATGAAGCTAATATTGTAAAATTGCTAACATCTGTCAAATTTTGCCAGTGGGTTCATAAGGGCTTATTATTTTCTATATCTTTCTTATCTTCTCTTATGTTAAATATAACTTGTAATTTGACAATAGCCATCAAAGAATTTTTAAAAGAAAATATGATAATGACCAATAATAAATAAAATAACCATTAATGAGCCTTTCAGCATTACAGATAATCAAGAGACTCAGTTAAAGGCATGATAAAAATAGGCAAAAGGTTATCAGAAATTTTAAAAGGTAGGATACTCAGTGTGAGCATGGGTAGGACCTTAAAGTCACATTCATACAATACTGTGGGAGTGTAAATTGGTGTAACCTTTCTGAAAATCCATTTGGCAGTAAGGATAAAGAGAATGAAAATGTTCAGCTCATTTTGATTCAGTAATTCCGTTTCTGGGACTCTAGCCCAAAGACAAAGGACAAATGTGAAAAAATACATAGGCACAAATATGTCAATCATTTTTTAATTTATCTATTAACGCGTATGTAGAGACCCCTATTATGTCTCCAACACTGTATTTGCCACTTAGTTTGTAATAGGCATCAAGACAGGTCTCCATAGAGTTTTTCCACTGAAGTATTTTTCTAATGACAAGAAACTGAATACAATTTCTATGCAACCTAACTATGCAACCACAGGAGATTGTATATACATATGACATTGAATTATAATCATATATAAGACATATATAATTATATTTTTTCTAGAAAATCACATTTATTGAACAGTTACCATATGTGAGGACCTATTTCAGTCATGACTACATGTATCATCTCATTTAATTCCCACAACAATACCATGAAAGCATGCATTAATTTCCTCTTCTTGCTGTAACAAATTATCAAAACTTTCATGATTTAAAACAACACATGTTCCTTCTCTTACAGTTCACTGGGTCTCACTGGGCTAAACTCAGTTGCTGTCAGGTCTATGTTCCTTCTGGAGGTTTTAGGGAATAATCTGTTTCTTCCTTTTTCTAGATGCTTTCTAGCCTTCCTTGCTCATATGGCACAATTTCTACATCTTGAAAGGCAGGAAGATCAGGCTGAGTCTTTTCAAACTTTTCAGACTACCGTATCCTCCTGTTCTTTCTCTCCTGCCTCTCCTACTGATGACATCTTCTGTGGTCACACTGGAATCCACCTGGATAATTCAGTATAAACTCCCCATCTCATAGCCAGCTGACTAGAAAACTTAATTTCATCTTTAATATTAATTCCCCTTTACCATAAAATCTATCATATTCATAGGTTTAAGGAACTGGGACATGGGCATCATTTAAAGGCCATATTCTACTTATCACATGTAGGTACTGTTTTTATCCTCATTTTAGATAAAGTAAACAGGAACAAGTATTCATTATTTTGCCCAAAGATGATACAGTTATTATTTAGGAATCTAGTATTCAGATCTTCCCTGGTGGTTCAGATGGTAAAGAGTTCACCTGCACTGCAGAAGACCTGGGTTCAGTCCCTGGGTCAGGAAGATCCCGTGGAGAAGGAAATGGCAACCTACTCCAGTATTCTTGTCTGGAGAATCCTATGGACAGAGGAGTCTTGTGGGCTATGGTCCATGGTGTCACAGAGTCGGACATGACTAAGTGACTAACACTTTCATTTTAGTATTCAAACTTAGCAAAGCAACCCAAAACCTAGGCCATTAATCATCCATGGTGGCTCAGAGGGTAAAGCATCTGCATGCAATGCAGGAGACCGGGGTTTGATCCCCGGGTCAGGAAGATCCCCTGGAGAAGGAAATGGCAACCCACTCCAGTACTCTTGCCTGGAAAATTCCATGGATGGAGGAGCCTGGTGGGCTACAGCCCATGGGGTCGCAAAGAGTCAGACCCAACTGAGCGACTTCACTTCACTTCATACTTCATAAACAAATTGCTGATGCTGTTGTTGTTGTACAGTCGCTCAGTTGTGTCCAACTTTTTGCAGCCCCATGGACTGCAGCACACCAGTCTTTCACCCTGTCCTTCACCATCTCCTGAAACATGCTCAAGCTCATGTCCATTGGTTGAGTTGGTGATGCCATCCAACTATCTCATCCTCTGTCGTCCCCCTTTTCTCTTGCCTTCTGTCTTTCCCAGCATCGGGGTATTTTCCAATTAGTTGGTTCTTTGCATCAGGCGGCCAAAGTATTAGAGCTTCAGTTTCAGCATCAGCCCTTCCAGTGATTATTCAAGGTTAATTTCCTTTAGGGTTGACTGATTTGATCTCCTTGCTGTCCAAAGGACTCTCAAGAGTCTTCTCCAAAATCATAGTTCAAAAGCATCAATCCTTCGGTGTTCAGACTTCTTTATGATCCAACTCTCACATCCATACATAACTACTGGAAAAAGCATTGCTCTGAATAAATAGGAAAAGGAGTTCATCAAGGCTGTATATTGTCACTCTGTTTATTTAACTTATATGCAGAGTACATCATGAGAAACGCTGGACTGGAAGAAGCACAAGCTGGAATCAAGATTGCTGGGAGAAATATCAATAACCTCAGATATGCAGATGACACCACCCTTATGGCAGAAAGTGAAGAGGAACTCAAAAGCCTCTTGATGAAAGTGAAAGTGGAGAATGAAAAAGTTGGCTTAAAGCTCAACATTCAGAAAACGAAGATCATGGCATCCGGTCCCATCACTTCATGGCAAATAGATGGGGAAACAGTGGAAACAGTGTCAGACTTTATTTTGGGGGGCTCCAAAATCACTTCAGATGGTGTCTGCAGCCATGAAATTAAAAGACGCTTACTCCTTGGAAGGAAAGTTATGACCAACCTAGATAGCATATTCAAAAGCAGAGACATTACTTTACCAACAAAGGTTCGTCTAGTCAAGGCTATGGTTTTTCCTGTGGTTCTGTATGGATGTGAGAGTTGGACTGTGAAGCAGGCTGAGTGCCGAAGAATTGATGCTTTTGAACTGTGGTGTTGGAGAAGACTCTTGAGAGTCCCTTGGACTGCAAGGAAATCCAACCAGTCCATTCTGAAGGAGATCAACCCTGGGATTTCTTTGGAAGGAATGATGCTAAAGCTGAAACTCCAGTACTTTGGCCACCTCATGGGAAGAGTTGACTCATTGGAAAAGACTCTGATGCTGGGAGGGATTGGGGGCAGGAGGAGAAGGGGAAGACAGAGCATGAGATGGCTGGATGGCATCACAGACTTGATGGACGTGAGTCTGAGTGAACTCTGGGAGTTGGTGATGGACAGGGAGGCCAGGTGTGCTGCGATTCATGGGGTCGCAAAGAGTCAAACATGACTGAGTGACTGATCTGATCCGATCTGATACGGAGTTTTGCTGGCAAAGTCTCTACTTTTTAATACACTATCTAGGATTGTTACAGTTTTTCTTCCAAGGAACAAGCGTCTTTCAATTTCATGGCTGCAGACACCATCCGCAGTGATTTTGGAGCCCAAGAAAATTAAGTCTGCCACTGTTTCCTTTTTTTTTCCCCCATCTATATGCCATGAAGTGATGGAGCTAGATGCCATGATCTTAGTTTTTTGATGTTTTAAGCTAGCTTTTTCATTCTCCTCTTTCACCTTCTTCAAGAGGCTCTTTTGTTCTTCACTTTCTGCCAGAAGGGTGGTTATCACCTGTGTATCTGAAGTTATTGATATTTCTCCTGGCAATCTCGATTCCAGCTTGTGATTCATCCAGCCTGGCATTTCACATGATGTACTCTGCATATAAGTTAAATAAGCAGGGTGACAATATACAGACTTGACATACTCCTTTCCTAATTTTGAGCCATGTTTGGTTATAACTGTTGCTTTTTGACCTGCATACAGGTTTCGCAGGAGGAAGGTAAGGTGGTTTCGCAGGAGGAAGGTAAGGTGGTCTGGTATTCCTATCTCTTTCAGAATCTTGCACAGTTTGTTGTGATCCACAGAGTCAAACAGGAATTTTATTTATTTGTTTTATTTTCTGAAATATTTCAGAGGAAAAAAAAACATGATTAGAATCTGTTTAATGTTAATAATATTTACCTCTCAGTACTGAGTATGTTCCTGGAGGAAGGCATAGCAACCCACTCCAGTATTCTTGCCTGGAGAATCCCGTGGACAGAGGAGCCTGGTGGGCTACAGCCCATAAAGTTGCACAGGGTTGGACACAACTGAAGAGACAGCACAAGCGCACACTGAGTTGTGTGGGGTAATTTTATTCTGCTGCTTTACATGTTTTTACAAATTTCTCATTTTCTTTAATCAGCATAGTTCTGTTCTATGGTCAGCGTCTTCTCTGTATGGTTCTGGGTTCGAGCTGACCAGTGTGAAGCTGTGTGCATTCTGGAAGGTGGAAGCAAAACGGCCATTACACCTAGTGGTCATCACCGGTCAGAGGCAATGAGAGGCAGATCCAGAGCTGCAGGTGCTTTCCAGCTTTCCCCCTCTCTCCTCTCTCTGTCTAGCTCTCCTTGCTGACTGACATACCCACTGGCCACCAGCACCCCAAGCTCACCACCACATGCTTTTCTGTGAACTCAGAGAGACAATAGTAATGCGGAGCCAATAACCTTCCACAGATTTCTACACCTGCCTCCCTTCATGACCCAGATCCTTAAGGATGTGCACAGCTTCCAGATTTCCACACAGGAACCAACTCGTTAGCCTATGTCGGAGCTGGCTAGTTAGTGTTATCTGGTATTATGCCTCCCCTTTTTTGACTTTTATATTCTTAGTTTCTCTCACAGTTGTTGACATTCGAATTCCTGTTACACATGTCTTTTCCTAACCCACGCGGTATTTCTGCATCCCCTGATTGCCTGATAACAGTTATTGGCACCAGAACTGGGCTTCTTTGTTATAAAAACTAAAATGAGTGGCAATCACTTTGACACCGGTGATGGAAAAGAGCTGTAAGGACCTATGGAGTCTGTTAGTAAAGACAAGAAGGGCAATATAGAAACCTATATTAATGGAACTAATGAAAGCTGGAGGAAAGGGGCTGAAGTTATGTATTGGCAGAAATATTAGCCTTGCCTGTGGAAATGTGGTAATGGAAAGAGTGCCTGAGGAACTCTTTGAACTGGCTGAGGAGAATGTTGAAAGTGCCAACTGGCTTCTTCTAACTACAAAAGGTAAATATGACAAAAAAAGAGATAAACTTAAGAAGAAAGTATTTAGTATTTTAGCACAAATTTAGAGGGATTATAGAGGGTCAGGGACTGTTAACTATGTAGAATATGGTTCACAAAGTATGAGAAAACTCAAGATACTGACCAAACCCAGAGACCTACTAGGAGAATATCAGCTGAGTTTAAAGGTGGATTTGAGAATGCACCTTTAACTCTGTTGAGACTGAAGGTTGATTTAATAATATACCTCACAGACCCTCTTCACTAGACCAAAATATAGAAAAAGCTAATAAATCTTCCTCCTAGACCCTTTCACCCTTTCTGCTGACTACTCTCAGCCCAACGCAGTATGACCTGTTTCAAAGAAATCTGTGGGAGGTATAACGATCAATAACATTCCTGAAAGAAGGCTATTGTACTGGTGGAAGGACTGACAGAGTGAATTAAAAGGAAGGGAGTAAGTTCAAAATAAAAATGTCACAGGCCCTCCCAAACTTTCTATGGGTGAAGAGCAACCCAAGAAATTTAAACACCTGCAATCCTGGGTCATTTCCTGTGGAAAGGAGGGATGAGACCAAGAGTAGATCAAGTAGGCTGGAAAGTGGAGTTTAAAGCTCTAAGAAATATTTCCCAGGGAACATGACTGGGCTCTACATAAGGAACTGGCATCGCTGTCCTAGTTGGATTTCAGAACCGCCGTGGACTGGTGACTACTGCTCACCTCTCATTCCCCACTTCTGAATGGGAATGTCCACTGAAGTGCTCCTGATACCACATATATCTTAAGACAATTTTGCTGTGAGGATCTGCAAGCTAACTGCACAGAGGGGTGTGTGTGTGTATACACACACACACACACACACACACACACACACCCCTCATCATCTTTGTAACTTCTTTATAACCCATAAATCTTAGTCATCTGTTCCATCATATGACATTCCCTATAAACTGCCTTGTGATAATGGGTATAAAATATTTCATATTACCTTACAAAGATTAAGGTACTAGGAAATGTATTTCAGAAGAGAAAATGACCTATAAGGTATTGTTCCTGCCCTCAGAGAACTCAAAGTCTTACAAGCTACTCTGATGACTTGTGTAAGTAAATATTATTACTGTTAGAGAAGGCTGACAGAACTTTGCTCCATATGGAAATCCAGCATATTACAAGGAACTAAGGTAAGAGCCTCTTTGCTAGAGGATATAAAGAAGTTTATGTGTAGGAGATATAGCTGAGATAAAACTGGGATTATAGAGACCCTTGCCCCAGAGTAGACTCCAAAGTCCTCAAGAGCAGGAATAGAGATTCTCACAAATGCCTCAAGCACATGTTAATCAAAGTGTTTGGAAAATTACAGAAGCTCAGTGATTGTTGAACAAATTATGGGATGGATTCCAGTGTGCATGTAAACCACACTGCGGAAAAGAATGACTGGATCATGTTGTGTTCTAGGATAATAATTTGACAGTGTTGTGTTTACTACCAATTTCTGCGGGATGTGGAGAAGCTTGCATGTAAAGCCTTGTGACAGTTTTACCTGAAGAAACTCTAAAAGCATAAATTATTACTAAACTAAAAAATGAAATTCACTGATATGTCTCACATAGCAACAATTTTGCCATATACCTAGAATAACAAGGGCAAATAGCTTTGACATGAAAGTCCATGCAGTTTGTTCAAGATATTTTGAAAGGTTCTGCATTTTCTCGGGATGTTACGAATTGTCATGTTTATAACCATCAGTATATGACCTGATTGAGGTAAATGAGAACAGGAGTGAGAGAGAGAGAGAGAAAGAAAATCTAATTGAAAATAGAGCTGTGAAAACAAAAGATTAGAATAAGGTCCTTTGTGTCACTGAGATAAATTGCTACACCCTTTTATGTTCTACATCATGGACTTCTAACACATTCACAACTTGTATGTGTCATATGGGCATGAGCTGTTTCTCATCCTCCCACTCATACTTCCTTCCTAATAGCAAGTTGTTCCAAAATATCTTGTCAGCAAGCCTTTGCTGCTGCTTGAAGACAAACTCGATTCTGAAACCTTTTGCTCTTTGCAAAAGAAAGAAAAATAATCTTGCTTTATTTCCAGTGTTAGACTATAAATCAGTATCATAGATAATTCCAGCACTTTATGACTGTTTAAATTAAATACATATAAAACACTATACCTATTCTTGAATAATAGGTAAATTATAAAATAGATTATTGGCTTTCTTGATTTTTTAAAATCCTTTTTCCAAACAATCTATGTGTACAAAGGGCTTTCCTGGTAGCTCAGCTGGTAAAGAATCTATCTGCAATGCAGGATACCCCAGTTAGATTCCTGAGTTGGGAATCCCTTCTCAGGGAGAAGGGATAAACTACCCACTCCAGTATTCTTGGGCTTCCCTGGTGGCTCAGAATGTAAAGAATCTGCCTGCAATGTAGGAGACCTGGGTTCCATCCCTCGGCTGGGAAGATCACCTGGAGGAGAGCAAGGCAACCCACTCCAGTGTTCTTGCCTGGAGAATCCCATGGACAGAGGAGCCTGGAAGACTACATTCCATGGGATCACAGAGAGTTGGACACAACTGAGCATCTAGGCACAGCACTGTATAGTTAAACAAAACTATTAAGAAATATGATCTTTTTTAAAACACTTCAGGAAAATCTCATTAATGTAGTCAATACAACCACATTTGTTTAAACCATAGATGGGTTTCAAAAATTCACAAACCCCAGCTCCAACTTCCTTGAAAATTACAAAAGGCTTGTGATAAAACCAGCCCAGAAATTGAACACGGCTTAATCTGGCCATTGCTTAAGCCTCAGAGAAATCCATAACACCACGCTCAAACTTCTGCAGTGGATGAAATGTCTCATCCAAGTCAGCACTCATTGCCTACAATTCAGTGTTTGATCTTAGTGTCCAGTTCAGAAATGTGACCAAGGAGTAAAAGGCAGAACCAATAAGCCATCACCATTTGATGACTGATGCCCACACTTCACAGGTGCAAAACTGGAACTGGAAGTTCCAATGCAAGGAGATCAGTCAGCTGGGAATAGAACATGCTTTTGTGGTGTTCATAACGTATCTCAGGCCCACAAACAACTGATATTGAGGGGACAGAGAAGCTATTCATTCATTCCTATACACACATACATTCAAGGCTTTTCAATATATTTACTGATTTACTTTTTTGTTGGTGTATCAAAAAAAAGTCAATGGAAATGTTGTAACTGGTAGGTGAAGGCCAGTTGAGCAATTGCTGCTGAAATTGATAGAAAGGGATGGCAGTTAGTATACAAGGTATGATGTTGGGAAGGATAAGAGTACCCTTTGTCTGCGGAGAGAAGGAAGGAGAACTGCATAAGTGAAAAAGAAATCTGACGTGGAAAGAATGAATACTGAAGGAGCCACAGAAGCTAATTGATCACAACAAAGAAGTGATTCTAAGTGTAGAATAAAGGGAAGGGGGTACAGTATGGCTTTGGGGCACAAGCATGTTAGAAAACGGGAAAACGCTGAATGGCAATGTGACAAGGAAGATTCATACAAAGTGCAATCAGAGGTTTTGTGAGCTATAGGCTCCTCTGAAATGGGCTTAGGGATACATACATGTGGTAGACATAGTTAATGCTAGATTCACAACCTTCTGTGGCAGTGCTTAGGAACTTGAAAGTCATGTTGAAAGAAATGGTCAGTGAAATGTCACTGAAGCCTAGAGAGAGAGAAAAGCCGGTGTGGTAGAAGATAATGAGTAAAGTAGAAATGATTAAGGAGACCATTTTAAGATTATAGGCATTTTGTTATCAGAAAAAAAAAAAACAGGGGGTTTTATAGTTTTTGCATTATCAAGTGATAAGTTCAATGTTTTGGGTGGTGTTTATCCCATCACTGAGGCTCAGATTCTCTGATTGTTGTTGTTCAGTCACTCAGTTCTGTCCAACTCGTTGAGACCCCATGGACTGCAGCATGCCAGGCTTCCATGTCCTTCACTATCTCCCGGAATTTGCTCAAACTTATGTCCATTGAGTCAATGATGCCGTCCAACCATTTTATCCTCTGTTGCCCCCTTCTCATTCTGTGCTCAAACTTTCCCAGCATCAGTGTCTTTTCCAGTGATTCAGTTCTTCACTTCAGGTGGCCAAAGTACTAGAGTTTCAGCTTTAGCATCAGTCCTTCTAATGAATATTCAGGACTGATTTCCTTTAGAATTGACTGGTTTGATTTCCTTGCTATCCAAAGGACTCTCAAGAGTCTTCTCCAACACCACAGTTCGAATCCTCAATTCTTCTGTGCTCAGCCTTCTTTATGGTCTAGCTCTCACATCCATACATGATTACTGGAAAAACCATAGCTTTGACTATCCAGACCTTTGTCAGCAAAGTAATATCTCTGCTTTTTAATAGGCAGTCTAGGTTTGTCATAGTTTTTCCTCCAAGGAGCAAGTGTCTTTTAATTTCATGGCTGTAGTCACTGTCCACAGTGGTTTTGGAGCCCAGGAAAATAAAGTCTGTCACTGTTTCCATTGTTTCCCCATCTATTTGCCATAAAGTGATGGGACCAGGTGCTATGATCTTAGTTTTTTGAATTTTGAGTTTTAAGCCAGCTTTTTCACTCTCCTCTTTCACTTTCATCAAGAGGCTCTTTAGTTCCTCTTCACTTTCTGCCATTAGGGTGGTGTCATCTGCACGTCTGAGGCTGTTGATATTTCTCCCAGTAATCTTAATTCCAGGTTGAGCTTCATCCAGCCCAGCATTTCTCATGATGTACTCTGCATATAAATTAAATAAGCTGGGTGGCAATATACAAACATGACATACACCTTTCCCAATTTTGAACCAGTCCTTTGTTCCATGTTCAGTTCTGTTGCTTCTTGACCTGCATACAGGCCTCTCAGGAGGCAGGTAAGGTGGTCTGATATTCCCATCTGTTTAAGAATTTTCCACAGTTTGTTGTGATCCGCACACAAAGGGTTTAGCATAGTCAGTGAAGCAGATGTTTTTCTGGAATTCCCTTGCTTTTTCTATGATCCAGCAGATGTTGGCAACTTGATTGCTGGTTCCTCTGCCTTTTCTAAGTCCAGCTTGAACATCTGGAAGTTCTCGGTTCATGTACTATTGAAGCCAAGCTTGCAGGATTTTGAGCATTGCCTTGCTGGAATGTGGAGTGAGTGCAACTGTGCAGTAGTTTGAGCATTCTCCCTGATGTTAACTCCATTTTTGACCTCCAACAAATCCCTAAGACTCAAGCTAAGCTTGACAGTCACCCAATATTTGATCTCTACCCTAACATTGAGTCCAATTGTTAGGCTCCTATTCCATTCTTGACACACACTGTATGTGTGTGTGTGTGTGTGTGATGTGCACATTCCTTTTATAAACAAATTTTAGCATGGAATAAGGAGCTTCTAGTGCATCCTGTTGGAGATTGTCCTCACTGCCATAGGCTGTTGAAGAATGCCTCCCTTAAGATCTGGGTGATGTGAGGGTAAGAACTTTGGCATAGTGCATATACCTCACATAAGAAGTGAGGTGGACTTATGCTGGGTTCAACAATGATCTGGTTTAAGCTTCTTTCTGGTCC
Source organism: Bos javanicus (assembly GCF_032452875.1). Taxonomy (NCBI): domain Eukaryota; kingdom Metazoa; phylum Chordata; class Mammalia; order Artiodactyla; family Bovidae; genus Bos; species Bos javanicus. Next base: position 88,541,954 of record NC_083874.1, on the reverse strand, counting down.
AATTTCTATCTCTGGGCTTACACTGCTGCTGCTCCTGTTATTATCACTGCTTGAAGACCAGTGTCACATAGCTGGGAAGTGGCAGAGTGAGGATTCAAACACAGGCCTTCTAATTTCAACTCCCTTCACAAATCCATTGTTCCTGCATGCAGTGCTTATTCCAATAATACACATCAGAAAAATAAGTTCTCACCTTCCAAGGGAAAGTATCAATCAATGCTACAGAATGTAGTAAAAGTGCACCAATGGAGAATAAGATGGATTCTGGGCATACATGCACACATTTTGGTTCCTCTTAGTTGGCCTTCCTGATATATGACTGATTCTGCTCTTAAATAACCACTACCTAAATCTAGGTCTCACCTCAAGGATAAAGTAGATGTTAGGGGCAGAGTGAATTCCAGGGTTAGAGGTTACAGGTGAATGTCAGGAATGATATGATGGAAAAGAAGTAATCCATTATGCTGGATAAGAAAAACATTGTGGGTTACCTACTGCATACATTAATTTTTATAAAACCAATCCTGTTCATACTATTTATTTTAGGAAAGGGAATGCATATAGACATTAAAACATTTACATATTCAAATAGTCAAGTAAATATGTCATGAATCTATGGTTATCTAAAAGTTAGTCATAGCATTATACCTGATTGGCTACTGGGTCTTAGAGGCATAAGGTGGCGAGTTAAACCATAAGGCAAATGGTGAACACAGAGGCTCTGAGAAATGCTTTGAAGTAATGGTATAAAAGTTCCAGTGAGAAAAAAGGTGTTCATTGCCTTCTCCCCTTTCCCTGAAAGTTGTTTAGTGATGTGTGATGAAGAATATAATAAAATCAAAGGTGGAACCAAGTTCCTACAAAGGCAAAATAATGGGAAAGTCTTTGATGGCATAGAAAAATGAATTCCTAAGATCAGAGGAAGAGCAGAGAATAAAGGTGTGGTTGAAGTTGAAGTGTGTCTAAGGAATAAGGTGTGAGTTTGACGGGAATCAGCATATCAGAGGGTAAAGCAGAGAACATTTGACTTTCACCTTAGGTGATGACTAAGGAATTGATAGATATTGGAGTTGGGGAATAAGCTAAAAGCCCACAGTAAAACAGGAAACAGGATATGTAGGCTTTGCTGTTGGCAGAATGTGAAGATTTCTGAAACCACAGGGGCCTGACTGGGGCCTGGGATGTTGGTGTGATCTCGTAAACTTGCTTCCTCTGCCTGGCCTCTGTTGCTGATAACAGCTTTGTGTTGGAAAAGCGGTTGTTGTGGGCCTATCCCTCAGCATTTGTGCCTTTTATTACACAAGCTCAGCTCTCAGTGAAAACAGAGAACTTTAGGTGCAAAGGAGCCTGGGCCTCCTTGTTCCAGGAATTATGTTGAAATGACTAAGCTATGTGAAGTTAAACAAGAAAGAAAGAAAGTGAAGTCGCTCAGTCGTGTCCGACTCTTTGCAACCCCATGCCCACCAGGTTCCTCCGTCCATGGAATTTTCCAGGCAAGAATACTGGAGTGGGTTGCCATTTCCTTCTCCAAATAAATTGGCAGTTAATTGGTGAAGTGAAGATTTGCAAACCATAGCACTATATCTAGTTGTAGAAATCAGGGCCTGAAATAGGACAGTGTTGCACAATTGCTGACTCAGGAGGGCCTCAACTATTTCCTCCCGCTAAATAGAAAATGCAGCATCTAGTTTCCATCCTTAAAACGAAACATGCATTGTAGGAATGCCTTTCATACTGATTATTCTACTCTTCTCTTGTTTTAGAAGGTCAGATTATGGTATAATTTAAAGAGTACTATGTAAGAGGGTAAGCGTTTCCATGTCCTTATGTTATTATATAACCTGACGTTTCCATGTCACAGTGACATCAGTAATGGGATGACCCATATATCTCTTTGGGGGTCAACATGATCATATTTGCATGCATGTTCAGTCGCTAAGTCGCGTCTGATTCATTTTGTGAGAACTCTTCGCTATGACCATCTGTCTTGGGTGGCCTTGCACAGCGTGGCTCATAGCTTCATTGAGTTATGCAGGCACCGGCAGCAGGACAAGGCTCTGATCCATGAAGGGTTTTTTGCATATTAGAAAGATGATTTTGACACTGGGACCAAGAGTGGATTATTAAGGGTTTATAGGAAGAACACAGTAGAACTAAATGAAGAAACCATTATCATAATCTAGAACTCATGGTCTAAAAGGAGACAGAGTATGTTTAGCAGGATTAAGGTTTGATGACTAATTGGATATGAGGGAAAGTAGAGAGACGAAGGTAACTAGGATGAAAGCAAGATCTCTGGTTTGGGTTGGAGGTGCCCTTTCTTATAGAACATAAGAAAGTGAATGTATGTGAGGGGAAAGATACCAAATTTACATTTAAGGCACGTTGATTTTGGATATTCCCTTTAAGTCATGTTGGAGATACCCAGCAGGCATAAAGATAAACAGATTTGAAGGTATATGTTCAGAGGGTACCTAATTGATAAGAGAATCACCTAGAAAAAAGACTTCTGAGGCTCAGACAACATATTTTCATTTTATTTCATATTTATTTCATTTATGTTTGAAACTTTTAGTAGAACAAATAACAGTGGACTGAGAACTAACTTTACATAAAGCTTCATTTGAAAGAAAATTATTGTATGCAAATTATTGGCATATAATAGATTCATTTCCTCACAGTCATGTGTGTGTTTAAATGTCTACTTAGCAGAAAACAAGTAGAAACATCCTTGTCTGTATGTGTGTGTCCTTATGCACATGTGGGTGTACAACCAAAAGTATTGTATGTATATAAAATTCTAGTCAATAAATATGTATATGGAAATAAAAAATTTATTCTTCAGGGCTAAGAGGAACACTAGTTTTTGGAGGATGAGGAAGGAAATGTTTTTGTGTGGGTATGATTACTTTGCTTATAGTTCTGCTTCTAGGGGGGGTGTAAAGTTCAGTTCAGTTGCTCAGTTGTGTCTGACTCTTTGCAACCCCATGAATCGCAGCACACCTGGCCTCCCTGTCCATCACCAACTCCCAGAGTTCACTCAGACTCATGTCCATCAAGTCAGTGATGCCATCCAGCCATCTCATCCTCTGTCATCCCCTTCTCCTCCTGCCCCCAATCCCTCCCAGCATCAGAGTCTTTTCCAATGAGTCAACTCTTCCCATGAGGTGGCCAAAGTACTGGGGTTTCAGCTTTAGCATCATTCCTTCCAAAGAAATCCCAGGGCTGATGTCCTTCAGAATGGACTGGTTGGATCTCCTTGCAGTCCAAGGGACTCTTAAGAGTCTTCTCCAACACCGCAGTTCAAAAGCATCAATTCCTTGGCACTTTAAGGTCACCCAAAGAAACCCTATTCAATAATAAAAATGCTAGAAAACATGATTCCCCAGGGAAAGATCTTCTCAAAAGCAAATAATCCTTGAATAATAGGATTGTAAATTCCGGTTCATGTGTATGTTGTATGTGTATGTGTACACAAATTACACACATTGCACACACACGATTTTTTAAGTTGTGGGAGGATAAACAACTTTTAAGAGTATGATGATTATAGCAAAACACTTAAAGATTTATAATCAAAAACTAAAATAAATGAATTGTGGTTAAATAATCAACTAACAACTTGCACGTGTTTGTCCTTTAATGATTAATGAATTTCAAAAATTTGATTAATTGTGCATATGCTTAACATGTCAATTTTTGATAAATTGGATAGCTTATTGAAAATTATATTTTAAACTATTAATTCCTTGTTCTCTGTATTTTATCTATGGCTCTTATATATTCTTGAAATTTATACGAAATTCATGTTTACATAGGACAGTTCTATCATCCTTTACTTAAGCCCACACCACTTATTGAAGTTTATGCTTGACGTTACCTAAAGAATATTCAGAATTTCTCTATAAACAAATAGACTGCTCTAAAGACAAGAAGTTGAATACTGAAATAGTTTAAGAGTTTTAGGGGTCCAATGTTACCCCAGGTGGCGCTAGTCGCAAAGAATCTGCCTGCCATTGCAGGAGATGTAAGAGATGTGGGTTTGATCCCTGGATCAGGAAGATCTCCTGGAGAAGGGCATGGCAACCCACTCCAGTATTCTTGCCTGGAGAATCACACGAACAGAGGAGCCTGGTGGGCTACAGTCCATGGGGTCGAAAAGAGTCAGACACGACTGAAGCGACTCAGCACGCAGACACATGGATCCAATAAATGGCACCTATATTTGTTTCTTCATTCTGAGTTTGTATAAAATCAAAAACTGACAAGTAGAGTTCAAAATACTAACTTTACTACTAGTAAAGTTTATCAGAGAGAATGACTTTTAATCTTTGACCAAATGAGTTAACTAAATGAATCACATTTGATTGGATAAGAACAGATGCCCCAACAGGGATACAGCGATGCTCTCGCAAGCTTACCCACAGTTTGAAGAGCAGAAAAGAATGCACGCACCAGGCAGACAGTCTGGCTGTGAAAAAGGCCACCAGGGCCTGAATCATGCACGTTTAGCTTTTTTCCTCCCAAACTTTTCGCTCAGGTAAGTCATTCCACTTTCAGAGGAGAAGGGAGAAAGAACAGAAAGAGATAAATTCAAAGTATTCTTATACTTTTCGTTTCTGGGCAAGTAGAGCAGAAATTTGCTTTCCTCTTTGAAAACATGGGCAGAATAAAAAGGTATCCCTACTTCACAGGTAATAAGTAACAAGGACAAGTCCATTTCATTATAGACAAAACCCCTTGTATTAAGACAGATGATGGAAATCAGTGTAATGTTATGGAAAATGGAGTCAATTCTATACTTATAAAAATGTTCAATTTCAGTTTATTTTTCATTACTCTAGCTGGTTTAAGGAAATGAGTGATTCTCATCTTGTCTAAGAGAACCAGAGTCTTTATGTGTCTATTTGTAGTTCTTATTTAAACACCATAATCCTAATAAGTATTTTAATGGACATATTTATCAAATTTCATTCTTCACATATCCATAATATTTAATACACTTACAGAATGTCCTACTTTTAATCTGCCTGTCCCTACTTTGTTCTGTTTATTTTTTTAGGAGAGTCATTACAAGCTCAAATGCAGTTTTATTGAGTTATAGTTGACATATAACATTCTATTCATTTTAGGTGTGTGGCATAATGATTTGATACACGCATATATTAAGAAATGACTGCTACAATAAGTTTATTAACATCTATCAGTTACAGTTTTTTCTTTTTGTGATGAAGGCATGTAAGATTTACTCTTTTCTAATTTTCAAACATACAGTACAGTATAGTTAATTATAGTCACAATGCTATGTATTACATCATCAGGACTTATTTATGACCAGAAGTTTGTAACTTGTGACCTCCTTCACCCCTGCCTCTGGCAATCACCAACCTGATTTCTAAATCTGAGTTTGATTTTCTTTTCAGATTGCACATAAGTGATCCCATACAGTATTTACCTTACTTTGAGTGATTTATTCCATTTAGCATAATGCCCGTGAGGCCTATTCATTTTGCAAGTGGCAGGATTTCCTTCTTTTTATGATCAAATAATATTCCACTGTAAGACATACCTGTCAGCTACTTGATTGTTGAGCCAGTCTATTACTCCAACAGCATTTGCTCACGTTGGGTCTCTGTTGCCACATTTTGGTATTTCTCAAAATATTTCAAACCAGAAAAAATATTACAACTCACTGGAGGTTCAGATGGTGGTTAGCATTTTTTAGCAATAAACTTTTTAATTAATGTACTTTTTAAGCAAAATGCTATTGTACACTTAGACTACAGTATAGTGGAAACATAACTTTTGTGTTTTTTTTCCATCTAGTGTTATTGCAATATAATTGACATACAGCACTGTATAAGGAATAAGCATAATGATTTTTTAAATCTTTTTTATTGAAGTAGTTAATTTACAATGTGTTAATTTCTGCTGCACAGAAAAGTGATTTGGTTATACATATATATTCTTTTTATAATACTTACCATTATGGTTTATCACAGGATATTGTATATAGTTTCCTATGCTATATAGTAGAACCTTGTTATTTATTCATTCTATATATATCATTTGCATCTGCTAGCCCCAAATTCCCACTCCATGCTTCTTCCATCCCCTCCCCCTTGGCAGTTCAGTTCAGTTCAGTCACTCAGTCAAGTCTGACTCTTTGCAACCACATGGTCTGTAGCACGCCAGGCTTCCCTGTCCATCACCAACTCCCAGAGCTTGCTCAAACTCATGTCATTGAGTTGGTGATGCCATCCAACCATCTCATCCTCTGTCATCCCCTTCTCCTCTGGCCCTCAATCTTTCCCAGCATCAGGGTCTTTTCTAATGAATCAGTTCTTTGCATCAGGTGGCCAAAGTATTGGAGTTTTGCTTTAGCATCAGTCCTTCCAATGAATATTCAGGACTGATCTCCTTTAGGATGGACTGGTTGGACCTCCGTGCAGTCTAAGGGACTCTCAAGAGTCTTCTCCAGCACCACAGTTCAAAGCATCGATTCTTTGGCGCTCAGCTTGCTTTACGGTCCCCCTTGGCAGCCACATGTCTATTCTCTATGTCTGTGAGCCTGTTTCTGTTTCATAGATGCTATATTTTAGATTCCACTTGTAAGTGATATCATCTGATATTTGTCTTCCCCTGTCTGACCTACTTACTATGATAATCTCTAGGCTCATCCATTTGCTGCAGATGGCATTATCTCTTTCCTTTTTACGGCCAAGTAGTATTCCATTGTATATATGTACCACATCTTCTTTATCCAATCATCTGTAGATAAGACATTTAAATTGCTTCCAGTATTGTTACCTGGAAAAATCCTGTGGCCAGAAGAGCCTAGAGGGCTGTGGTCTGTGGGGTCGCAGAGTCAGACACAACTGGGCACTCAGAGATGCATGCATGCATGTCCTGGCTATTGGGAACAGTGCTACTATGAACATAAAATTGCATGTATCTTTTTGAATTATAGTTTTGTCTGGATATATGCCTAGGAGTTAGATCACTGGATCCTATGGCAACTCTATTTTTAGTTTCATTAGGAACCTCCATATTGTTTTCCATAGAGGCTGCACCAACTTATATTTCCACCAACAGTGTATGAAGATTCCCTTCTCTTCACACCCTCTATAGCATTTGTTATTTGTAGACTCAAATCTTGACAGTCATTCTGACCGGTGTGAGGTGTCATCTCCTTACATAATAGCTTTGATTGGCATTTCTCTTAAAATTAGCAATATGAACATCTTCTCATGTGCCTCTTGGCCCTTTGTATGTCTTCTTTGGAGAAATGTCTACTTAGGTTTTCTGCCCATTTTTTGATTGAGGTTTTTTTTTTTTTTTTTATTGCTGAGTTGTCTGACCTATTTGTATATTTTGAAAATTAAACCCTGTTGATCTCATCATTTGCAAATATTTTCTCTCATTATGTAGATTGTCTTTTCATTTTGTTTGTGGTTTCTTTTGCTGTGTAAAAGCTTATAAGTTTGATTAGGTTCCATTTGTTTATTTTTGCTTTTATTTCTTTTGCCTTGTAAGACTGACCTAAAGAAAATACTGGTACAATTTATGTCAGAGAGTGTTTGCTTATGTTCTCTTCTAGGAATTTTATGGTGTCATGTCTTATATTTAAGTCTTTAAGTTTATTTTTGTGCATGCTATGAGAGTTTGTTCTGACTCCATTGATTTACATGTGATTGTCCAACTTTCCTGATACCACCTGCTGAAAAGACTTCTTTTCCATTTTATATTCTTGCCTCCTTTGTCAAAGATTAATTGACATTAGGTGTGTGAGTTAATTTCTGGGTTCTCTATTCTGTTCCACTGATCCATGTAAACATAACTTTTATATGCACTGGGGGAAAAAAAATCCATGTGACTTTTTGTGATCTTTTCTTCACTGTGGTGGTCTGGAACATAATCTGCAATATCTTGGAGGTAGGACTATACATAGACCCAACATATTCTTTATCCACTAAACTGCTGAAGGACACTTAGATTGTTAGCTTGTCTTGACTATTTGCAAATAATACTGTGATGAACATGTGGGTGAAGGTATCTTTTCAAGTTCATGATTTTATTTTCCTTGTATAAATACTCAGAAGTGGAATTGCTGGGTCATATGGTAGCTCTATTTTCAATTTTTGGAGGAAACATCATGCTATTTTCCATAGTGGCTGCACCAATTTAGATTTCTACCAACAATGCACAAGAGTTGCTTTTTCTCCACATTTTTACCGACACTTCTTATGTCTTGTCTTTTGATAAGAGCCCATTTTAAAATCAGATTGTACATTTTCTTTTCTGTTGAGTTGCAATAGTTCTTATATATTTTGAATAGTAATACCTTATCAAATATTTGATAGGCAAAACTTTTTCTCCCATTTGGTAGATTACCTTTTCATTTTGTTGATGGTTTCCTTTGCTTTGCAGAAGCTTTAGAGTATGATGTAGTCCTATTTATTCACATTTGCATTTGTTGCCTTTGCTTTGGTGTTAAATTTAAAAAAAAATCATTGCAAAGACTGATGTTAAGGAGTTATATTTTCTTCTAGGAGTTTTCTGGTTTCAGGTCTTATGTTCAAGTTTTTAAACCGTTTTGAATTGATTTGTGTGTGTAGTGTAAGATAGTGGTCCAGTTTCATTCTTTTGCATCTACAGGCCAGTTTTCCCAACACCATTTATTGAAGAGACTATTCTCTCCCCATTGTATATTCCTGACGGTTTTGTCAAATGCATTCCTTATAAGGTCTTTATCCAAATGAGCTGACATTCTGATTAATGGTCACTAGAATGACTTTTTTTTCTTTGTTTTCAGGAGTGAAAGACAGTGGTGTATTTGGGGGATGTGGGGGGCGGTGACTATTTGAGACAAATAGACAAATTAAGAGTTTGGACAGGAGATAGTTAACTTTGAATTATTTGATTAAAAAACAATCTATATGCTTCAAGATACCTAAAAATAAGCAGTATAATTATATTTACCTCAGTTTCTAAAGATTTATTCTAATTAGTAAGTTAAGGGTAGAAACTGCAGTATACAGAATGTCTAACAGGGTGTTCTCCCTGTGAGTGTTATTAGATTTAATATTATTACTACTATGTGAAACTTGAAACTCTACCCTAGAGAAAAGAAAACTGGTAGTAAAAATTTAGGTTTGTGATTTAATCACACAGTTAACATATACATTTATGATCCTAAAAGGTAATATTGTTATGGATCAGTTCACTGGCTATATTAACATTTCTATTTAAATTAAAAATTTTCACAGGATTGCTTTAGCTTTTTATCACTACAATTAATGTAGAAACTTGGAAAAAAATGAGTGATGACCCCTCATGCCTTTGGAGTTCATGAAAATGGAGGTAATTTTAATGCATTTGTTCACCAAAGTATTCTTTAAGCTGAACACACAGTAAGAAGGCAATGAAGTTTTGTTGAATGCATGAATAGATTTACAAACTGGAGGCAGCTGAGAATATAAAAAAATGTCAGTTTCAGTCTTCCTAGAAGGCTTTATTAGTTTATAATGGGGATGAAATTCCTGACCTTTTCAAGAGAAAGTGAAACATACAGGTCTTCTTCATAATTACATTATGTCGAAAGATGCCAGATTTTTATTGAGCTTTTTTAAAAGCATTTTTTGTTAAATAGAATAAATGTAGCTTTAACATAAGAAATAGTGTCTTCAAAAGTCCCCTTGTATTCTTTATTCCTAAAGGATCTTTTAAATAAATTAAGGAGGGTAGTGATAACCCTTATTAAGCATTGAATAATGAACTGTTGACCTGCTCTTATGGTGAACAGAGAAATTTTCCTTTGTACTTTAATTTGTCTAGATTAGCAATGAACAATATGAGAAAAAAAAGAGCAAAGGCAATACTGATTTCTCTAGGCTCTGAGTTTCGGAACAGATAGAATGATTATTTGGTATAAATTGGGAGATTTCCTACCTTTTAAGATAGAAAAGATGTTGGAAGTATACATATAATCACCTGGGGTAGTTTGTAATTTAAAGCAATTCAGACAATGGGACAAGCTGTGTAGCAACATAGTAAGAAATAAGATTCACATCTCAGTTTATTTGCTTCGGAGCCATGTAATTTTATTAAGTGACTCAATTTCTCTGTATTTAATTACATGATTTATAAAATGAGAATGAGAACAGTGCTATCTCATGAGGGCTATTGTAAGGATTAAATAAGACCACTTAAAAGAGGAATAGTACTAAGCCTGGCATATGGTAGGTTTCCAACAAGTATCGGTACCCCTTTTTGTTCCCTCAGAAACATGGGGAAATTTTGAAGAAAATCAGCTCACCCTTCTGCTAGGAAAGCACTCAAAGGAACATAAAGATAAGCAATCTTATCAAAGTTTTATAACCTTAAGCCTCTATCAGAAAGATGCTACTCAATCCGATGAAAGGTTTTAAACAGAAATGTTAATAAAGTCAATGCAGTGATCCATAACAATACTGCCTTTTAGCATCTACTGAGCTGTGTTTGGAAAAAGTGAGAGATACAGAATTTCCCACAGACCTAATTTTCTCTCGCCAAGGCTTTCACTAAGGGTTTGACTGGTGCGGGTAAATAAGAAAAAAAATCATCACTGATGATCTCTGGCAAGAGACTCTTGGCACAAGGGTCAAGTCTTTGTTCTAAAAATCTCCCCAGCTGATTATTAAATACACAAAGGCTTGAGATGCACTCATCTCCAGAATAATTTTCCTGAGCCCATTATTTTCTGAAGAATAAAGAAACTACTCACCGAGTACCATTGGAAAAGCTGTGTATTCTTCCCACTTTTTCCCTGAGGGCCCAGTATTTGTATGATATAAATGGCATCCAGGTAGCTCAGATGGTAAAGAATCCAGCTACAATGCATGAGATCAGGGTTAGATATCTGGGTTGGGAAGATCCCCTGCAGAAGGAATGACAACCCACTCCAGTATTCTTGCCTGGAGAATCCCATGGACAGAGGAGCCTGGCGGTCTACAGTCCATGAGGTCACAAAGAGTCTGACATGACTGAGCGACTAATGCTTTCACTTTCATAATTATAAATAACAAACAACTGGGGAGAAATATGGTTTTCAATGCTTGAGCCATTAAGAGACCCACCCTACCTTTTCACTTATCTTTTTAGGGTGGTCCCCTTGGGTGACTGTCGGGTAAAGTTCAGGGAGAACGGAACTGAATTCCCAAAGTGTATTCAAATCAAAAGTTATAGACACAAACTAGGCTGGGTTTAAATCAAAATGAAATAAAGTACAGAGTTGTTGAGGTTGATATAGGCTGAAAATTCTTGCCTTCTCTTCATTCCCAGCAAGAAGGTACCTTTCTTGTGTAATTGATGGACAGGCTTCCTGACTTGGAGACATCATTCTATTTTTTAACTGTTGGTTTAGCTGTTACTATTTTACCAATTCCCAGATCCATTTTTGTGCCATTAATAATGCCACAGAGCAGCTGTGTTAAAGCTGAGGCTGTCTCCTGAATTTGCCAACCTTTGAGGTCACCAAGTATAAGTAGTTCAAAGGGATTCTGTTCCTTTCAAGGTCTGATGTTTCCCCCACCTGTTACACTGTTAGGGCAATTCTCAACTTCATTTGCTAGTATAAACTTTTCCCATTCATTTCTGTGGTTGTTCTTTTTTCTACTTTTCCAATGAATATTGCCATTCTCATTTCTTTCTAATCCTTTATGATTAGAATTTCTTTTCAGGATCACATCACACTCTCTTAATTTTTATAAGAATCTTGGTTCTAACAAAGAGCTGCTCCTATCGTGTAAAGATCAGCTCTGGAGTCTTCCTCTTGTATCACATCAGCTCCTTCTCCAGCTACTCTGGTGTATTTCAGACTCTAGAAAAATTCTCCATTGTCATTTTTTTAAGATTTCCAAGTCTTGTCTCCTATGAGGGAAGAAGTAAAATAGAAAAAGCCAGAAACAATATGAACATACAAGAACAAACAAGAAAGTGACTTTGATGTTGCATCAAATATGGCTCCAGTGCCCTTATCTAGGGTTCATGTGTTTAATATCAATTATAACATTCTGAGGTTCTAAATCAAAGATACGGCTAAGGTCACAGTTACTATGGAGACCTCAAAGAGCATTGCTAACCTTCAGTGAGCTCTTTATAGTATCAATGAAAGACACATGAAAAAGAAAGGCATTTAAAGAGGTTCAATATTTCATTCAGAGAATTTCTTTTTACTAAGGTTTAGTGAGGTCTTGGTTATATGTTTTTTTTTTGTGCCTGATGTGAATATTTCCTTATTTTTAATATTAAATACTTTAAAATACTATCAAATACTTTTGTTTGTTGGTGTACTTCTCCAAGCTGCCAAAGTTTTATTTGGTTGTTAACTTGCATCAGTTTGTAAAAGTGACCAATTAATGTCATGGGTACATAAAAAGTGATTAATTCTGTTCATCTAACCAGACTTTACAGCATTTTAAAGTTTCTCCCGTTTAAACTGGGAGAAATGTTACTCACTATAAGTGGGGTTTCAACTAGGAGTGCACTGCCATTGGCCATTGGCTGTTATAGACTATGATCAAATGAAAATAAAAAACTAGAGAATTAAATGGTGCAAAGTCCCAGCACTCTTCCTTTGCCCACCTAGAAACTGAGCTTTCTGGGTCAATCACCTTACCTAAATGAGGGCTTCTTACTTTTATATATACAGTTTGTGTGGGGAAAGAGATGGTTCCTTGTAACTATTAAACTTTCAGGGAAAATGTCCCTATAAAAATACACCTGACATATTTTGTTTTCCCCACCTTCAACATAGACCTTAATGAATATCAGTCACACACACACATACAGACACCATGCTGTATGTGTTCTATTGATGCATTACAAACTACCCAAAACTTAGCACTTGAAACACATATTTTATCACCATCTCACAGTTTCCGTGGGACAGGAGTTTGGGCTCAGCTTAACTTGCTTCTCTGCTCTGGGTTTTGTATGACTTCTATCAAGATGTCAGCAGGGCTGTGTTCTCATCTGGAAGGTTGACTGGGGAGGAATCCATTACGAAACTCGTTCAGGTTTGGGCAGAATGCATTTCCGTGAGGCTGTATGACTGAGGCCTGCAGGTCCTACAGGCTGCCTGTACTTTGTGCTGCCTGGGCCTCTCCTTAGGCAGTTCACTGCTTCTTCAAGACAAGCAGAAGAGTGAGAATGGAGCTGTTTAACATTCTCTAGGCTCTGGTCTCGGAGCAGGCAATGACACCCGACTCCTGTACTCTTGCCTGAAAAATCCCATGGACGGAGGAGCCTGGTAGGCTGCAGTCCATGAGGTCACTAAGAGTTGGACACGACTGAACGACTTCACTTTCACTTTTCACTTACATGCACTGGAGAAGGAAATGGCCACCCACTCCAGTGTTCTTTCCTGGAGAATCCCAGGGACAGAGGAGGCTGGTAGGAGGCCATCTATGGGGTCGCACAGAGTCGGTCACGACTGAAGCAACTTAGCAGCAGCAGCAGCAGGCTCTGGTATGGAGAAGGCAATGGCAACCCACTCCAATACTCTTGCCTGGAGAATCCCATGGATGGAGGAGGCTGGTAGGCTGTGGTCCTTGGGGTCACGAAGAGTCTGACATGACTGAGCGACTTCACTTTCACTTTTCACTTTCACGCATTGGAGAAGGAAATGGCAACCCACTCCAGTGTTCTTGCCTGGAGAATCCCAGGGACGGTGGAGCCTGGTGGGCTGCCGTCTATGGGGTCGCACAGTCGGACACGACTGAAGTGACTTAGCAGCAGCAGGCTCTTGTCTTAATACACTTATAGAGAGATTACTACTTGTCAGAAGGCCGCATCAATGAGAGAGAACTTAAGTTTTCCTGCAGCCATCCTAAGACCAAAAATTATAGATTCCTGCACTATGGTCATCTCTCTGCATCATTTTCCTACATATTTTGGGACTCAAAGAAGGGCTTGCATCATTTCCTGCAGATATGTTTCAGTTGAAGACTTTACATTTTTAATCCTTTACCTCCTGAGATGAGAGTTCCCCAGGACTTGAGACTTATAACATCTGTAACGGTGTATACCAGCCCCCCTTCTCCTTTATTATTGAATCTCCACATCCACCCCCAGTTATTTCATCCATTCCAAGGCTTTAAAGACAATCTGCATGCCAAAGTTTCAGACTATCTATCTAGAGCCCAGAGTTCTCTTTCCATATTCAATCCTGCATTACAATTGCAATTATATTGTAATTGATTACATTACAATCAATGTACATCGATTACATTACAATCAATCCCCAATATTTTACTAAGATATAGTGCAGCTATCTTTATCTTAACAGTTAAAAATTGATTCATCTCCATTCTCCCTACTCACTCACTCCCACCCATCCTTGCCTGATTCTCTTCTTCCTCTCATTAAACAGCAGCATCACCCACTCAGTGACTCAGATCACCAGTGTGGGACTCCTATGCTCTTTCCTCTCCCTCACCATTTACAAATTATCATATACTAACTATTCCATGGGCTTCCCTTGCAGCTCAGCTGGTAAAGAATCTGCCTGCAATGTGGGAGACCTGGGTTTGATCCCTGGGTTGGGAAAATCCCCTGGAGAAGGGAAAGGCTACCCACTCCAGTATTCTGCTTACCAATATTTAGAATTAACACACCTGAGCCCATCACTCAAATTAAGAAATATGTTACTATTACTTTCTGATGGATTTAACTTTGTACTTGCCTGAAGAACATTCTACTTCCTCTGCATTCCTCCAGAGCTAATTTCTATTCCAAACTTTATATTAATCATTGCCTTGTTCTTCTTTAGAGGCATCCTCTAACAAAATAATATTTGTCTGGTTTTGAACACTATAAAAACAATATTCTAACACATGCTTTCTTCAATAGCCTGCTTTTTTCACTATTCCTTGAGATCTCTCCACAGTGTTGCATGTAGGGATAGTTAATTTGGAATCTGTATATATTTTGTAAATATATAACAATTTATTTATATGTTTACTTAACAATGGTCATTTGTGTCTTAATTTTTCTTTTACTATTATAATGCTATAATAGTAATCTATTATATAGATTACTATATTTATTACAGGATATATATATATATAGGTATATATATAGTAATGTATTACTATATTATGTAACAGGAATGTTATTAAAAGTCTATATCTAGAAGTAGAACTTCTGGATTGTGATACATGCAAATTTCCAAGTTTAATAGTTAATGCCAAATTATTTTGCGGTGTACAGATAAAAATTTAAACTTCCTCATGAAGTGTTTTAAGGGTTCCTGTTGCTCTGTATCCTGACCAAGATTTGATTTTTAAAGATATTTATTTTTGTCAGTTTGGTAGCTGTAAAACAGCGTTTCACTGTGGTTTAATTTTCATTTGTCCAAAATGTAATGTAGGTGGATATATTTCAGTTTATTTTGGGCTCTTCTGTGAAATTTATGTTTGCTTTTTTGTCCATTTTTCTATTAGGTTGTTGCCATTTCTTAGTGAATTTTATACCAAACTTCTTTATACTGTATATGTGTGACATTATTTTTCAGTTATTCTCTCAGTTGGTGGCTTTTAAAAAATTTGTAAGCAACAGAATTTTTCCCCCTTTGGTCAACAGAAGTTCTTGATTTTAATGTAAATTAAGTAATTATTAATTTCTATATTAAGTGATTTTGTATCTGACTCAATTCACTCCCCAAAAGTCATGAAGATATCCTATAATTTCTCATAAAAATTCAAAATGATCAGCTTTTGAGTTTTAATCCACATAGGACTAGTATTTGTGTATGATGTGACATGTGTGATGTAAGAGATACATTCTTTTTTTAATACAGTTGAAAATTCATTCAGTTACCATTGATTGCACAATTCCCTATTTTAGATCCTGTTTCTATAGATTGGTGGTTCTGTTTCTTGGCTCTCTTCTGTTGTATATTTTTTATCTTTGAGGCAAAAATCACACTCTAAACTGCTATAGCTTTATCATAAGCCTGGATATCTAGTAGAGCAAGTTCACTTAGATTTGCTTAAAGAATGTTATGACCATATTTTTCTCTTCCTATATATATATATATAATTTTAATTGCCATAATCTATGAAGAACCCTATTGAGATTTTTTTATCAGATTTGTGTTGAAGGTTTAAATATATTTGCAAAGAACTGACAACTTTACTGACCCTCCATATTCTTAAATATGGTATACTTTATAATAACTTGCTAAATTCTTATTAATTCTAATAATCATTCTGTTGAGTGTTTCTTACAGATAATGTCATCTATTTCTCCCTTTCCGATACATAAAACTTTTATTTACTTATTTTTGTTTGATGGAGAGCTCCAGAACCTTTATTATACAGGGAATGGAAGCAGATAATAACCTGTCAGTGTTTTGTCATTGTTTCTTCCACAATTCAACCCCTGGCTTTCTTACCACTCTATCTCCATTTTCTACTTTATTAATTTCTGATCTTTATTATATCCTTACTTCTACATCTTTTATGTACTTCACTTTTTTTTTTTTTGGCCATGCTGCATGGCTTGTAGGAGTTTAGTTCCCCAATCAGGGATTGTACCTGCACCTTAACCAGTGGTTCGCCAGGGAATTCTAACTTTATCATTTTTTATGCTTTTTGCTAACTTAAGTTTGATAAGTAATTAATTTTCAACCTTTATTCCAAGACAGATATTAATGCTATAATTTCCTTTTGAGAGTTTTTTTGCATCCCACAAGATTTGAAATATCCCTTGTTATCGGTCACTTAAATATTTTCTATTACAAAATCTGCCTTGACCTATTAGTTATGTCATATATGACTTCAGATTTTTTAAAACATTTTTTCGGTTTTTGTTAATTGCTGCTGCTAAGTCGCTTCAGTCATGTCCGACTCTGTGCGACCCCACAGACGGCAGCCCACCAGGCTCCCCTGTCCCTGGGATTCTCCAGGCAAGAACACTGGAGTGGGTTGCCATTTCCTTCTCCAATGCATGAAAGTGAAAAGTGAAAGTGAAGTCTCTCAGTCATATCCGACCCTCAGCGACCCCATGGACTGCAGCCTTCCAGGGTCCTCTGTCCATGGGATTTTCCAGGCAACAGTACTGGAGTGGGGTGCCATCTATTAATTTCTAAGTATATTTAAATTTTACCTATTTAGATGTTAAGTAATTGACTATTAAGAAATTTTGGTCAGTGCATATTCTTTGGAATTTTTCAAGACTTTCTTTATGAAACAACTTCTTTACATGTGCTTTACACATATGTTTTATTTTTAAAACAAAATCTAGTTTAATCACATTATTAGAATCTTTTATACTCTTACACTTTTATCTTGATCTAATAATTTTTAAGGCGACTGTGATAAAATATCTCATTTTGATGTCAGACTTTCACTTCATATATTCTGAAGCTATATTAAAAAGTGTTTTATAAGTTTTAAAGTTATTGTATATTTCTGGTGAAACATTTATCATTATATTGTTACCTTCTTCATCCCTAGTAATAGAATTTTTGCCTTAAAAACTACTTGTCTGACATAAATATTGTATGGCATTGTTTTCTAGAGCATCCTTGTCTTAAACTAGCTCTTTATGAATCCAGGCTCCACGCAGAGGTCATTGAGAAGTGAGTACAGAGAAAGGCTTTGTCCTTTGTCTATTGTCTCCCGTACAGTCCAGTCATGAAAACCTGGATCTAGGCTACTCATGATCAGCAGATACACCCAGGGCAGCAGTTACCCTCAGTGCTTATTAACTTCTTTGGATTTATGCTCATGCTTCATTTCTGGCCCCATAGCATTTGCATTTCATTTTATTACTTGAAAACTAGCTTATTTATTAAAGAAAAAATACATATAGATAGAAACACACACAATTATTATTTAGGTATAGAGGAAGCATTTTAGTTCTCTTGTCTTCCATACCGTCATTAAATATCTTCGTTTCCACGGCCACTGACTTCAGTTAGGTCCTCACTGGTCTTTCTGCATTTGCCCTTCCAACCATTTCTACCACAGCCTGAGAATCTTTAATATGGCCCGTGACTGGCCTGATGTCTGATGACTACTTCTTTGTCCATATTTTTGCCTCATATGAACCCTTCCCCAACTCCAAAACACTTGACTCTGCTATAAAGGTTGCTACGTACCTTTATGGAGGAATTTTTAATGTATACTTTGCTATAAACATTATCTTACCTGGTCCTCGCAAAAACTGTATTCATTCTTATTATCTCCTTTTTACAGTGAGAAGTAGAGAGGGTAAGTGACTTAACAAAAGTCACACAGCTATTATTGAAACTTGAGTTTCATTCTATGTCTGCTTGACTTCAATGAACCTATGTTATTTTCTGATCCTACTATAGTTGCTTTCTCATTTCTGAGCTTTTGTTCCTTGTCCAAGAATTCATCGCTCCCTTCTCTCTTGTCATGACTTTTTTATCCTTGAGGTCTTACTTGCTCAAGTGCCCTCTTTAATGTGCCTTTTTACGCTGCCATAATTTCTCATCTTCTTTACTCTTCTGCATTTCCCTTTAGATGCTCAGCTGTGTGACAGTAGAGATGAAATCTACTTTGTTCTCAGTGCCATCTTTAGTATCACGATACATACTTTCTGAAAAATCTCTCATATACTGGTTCCAAAAATTCTGATGTGATGTAAGGGATTTTGTTTCATGGTAAATCAAAACATGGGGAATTTTTTTGTTTTTCATTTCAGAAGAACCGGTCAGTAGTTCCCAGGTCAAAGAGAGTACTGATTTGATTTACTGTTTTCAGTATAAAGCTCCTTCTCATGGTCGAAATTGTATAAATATAAAAGTGAAAGTTATATTTTAAGAGAAAGCTCTTTAATGAACCCATAGAATGATTGTTTAATTGCATGTTGAGCAAGATTTTCAAACTTTGTAATACTGTGAGAGAAATGTGAGTTCCATAAAATGAAAATCTAAGCATTGTACTTCACTTTTGAATCTCCATAAGATCTATGTACTTCTGTCTGCACTCTTAAGAATTTAGATAAATGTGGTTGATGCATTCTTATCATTTCTATGAGAAAAAATATGTATTTTCATCAGGAAAAAAAGTACCAATATTTGTTCATCCCTTTTAGGCATTAATACTTTATTTTACATTTTATTTTGAATTATTTTGTCAGACTACTTACTTGTTCCCATGTGATATATGTAATAAGAGATGGAATTTACCTTCAGAATTTAAGAAATTATTTTTGAAAACCAGTTAAACTAGTATAACTAATGAAAAATTCATTTTCATTGTAGTAAAATTTGAGGATATATATATTTTTTTCAGACCCAACATTCACTTCTAATTGTATACCCTACCAAAAGACATGGTTAGATATACTAGGATAGATATGCACAAATGCCATAGCATCCTTATTCATGATAACCAAAAACTACAACTAATCAAAATGTTCATCACCAATGGAATGGAAAAGTAAATCAAGGTGTAGATTATTGACAGCAATTAAAATAAATGAATTA
Organism: Bos javanicus; assembly: GCF_032452875.1. Taxonomy (NCBI): domain Eukaryota; kingdom Metazoa; phylum Chordata; class Mammalia; order Artiodactyla; family Bovidae; genus Bos; species Bos javanicus. The sequence continues at coordinate 88,522,450 of NC_083874.1, read as the reverse complement.
CAGATATCTAGAATCATGGAGAAATCTTAATTAAAAGCCTAATATTAACTGAAAGAAGTCACACCAAAGAAATATATACTATATGATTCCATTTAAAGTTCACACAGGCAAAACTGAATTACTTAGTGATATATTTTCAGGTGATAAAACTATAAAGAAAAGCAACAAAGTTATTACCATAAATGTTTGGACAGTGATTTCTTTGAGTGGCAGGGGCTGGGTTACAATTGGATAGGTTGTTCGCATAGTTCTAATTTGTAATGTGCTGGTGGTTACATAAATATTTGCATTGTTACAATTCATTAAATTGTGCACTTATGCTTTTATACGTTTTCTTATATTTGCATATTTCATAATTAAAGGAGGACAGGACAACAGTAAAATTTCATTTCTGTTTAAGTCCAGAATATTACTGAAAGATGAACTTTTCAGGCTCTATAGCACATTAGTCTATACTCACTGCTCAGGGAGGAAATTACTTCATTGAGGAAAAAGAAGATAAAGTTTGTTGTGGTTAAGGAAGAGTCAACTGTTGTCATTATCAAGATGTGTAAAACACTCATTTTATATTTACAGCAATAAGCCAGGTTGAGCCAGTCAAAACTATTTTGAATAGTGGCTGATTTCACAAAGTAAGGCTGTAGAATAGAAATTCATTTTTATACAAAGTTAATATGGCTAGTCACTTTAATGTCTGATATTCTTTTTATTATTGTGTTCTAAGAAAATTCATAATTTCATCAAGTAACTAGTAGAAACAGTTTTGACATCCTTATTTCATCAGCCATTCGGTGTATAGAAAAAGTTGCAAAAGAGTCACAAACACATGTGAATGAACTGGTGAGAATTTTGTAATACTTCTTGCTTTTCTGAAGTATTTAAGAGCAAACCTAATAATTCATTAAAGAAATATTAATTGGCCAGCAACTGTGTTGTAACTCACAATGCTTGAGCTAGGAATAAAAATATAAAGATGATATGCCTTTTGGTCTTAACTTGCTTAAAATATTTGTTTCTAATGGGTTAGGCTTTTGAAATTTCGTATTTTAGCTGTGGTTCATTCAACTGTTTCAATTAAGAGACGTATATTGTCAGCTCCATTTAATTGTTTCCTCTGGCCATGTGAAGTATAACTTCCTTACTCAATTACAGATGTTCTGAAATTTTGGAGTCCTTTAGTTTACCTTAATCAGGCTGAGCATAATGCTTTTAGAAAAGAAAAAACAAAAGTTCACATATCTGAGAAATATTTAGGAAGTCTGACTAAAAGAATGAAGGAAGGAGATGGTCCATTCAGTTTTGGATATGCCGCCTTTCAGATGGCCATGGGACATCCAAGCAGAGGAGTCAAGAAGTTAATTTGGCACAGAGCAACACAATTCTGTACAGCAATTATCCTTCGATTACAAAAATAAATTTACATTACATTTAAATAAAAAAAATAGACTGAGATTATAAAAAATGAAAGTTCTTGAGGATTTATTCCTTGGAGTGGATTCTTTCACATGGAGATGGTAATCGAAGCACATAGATGGTAATTAAAGCTATAAATGATGCTACTCAAAAGACTGTATACAGGACGTGGCAAGAGACAACCCGAAGACACTGCTGTTGAAGGAAATGGCTGTGAAATAGAAAGAAAGACAAAGAAAATGACAGAGCGTGGTATCATTAAAGCAAGGAGACTGTGTTTAAAGAGGAGAAATTAGTCACCAGTACTAAGCCCTATAAGTAAAATAAGGGATTAGAAACTCATTAGGGATTTAGAAACAAAGCATTTAACAACAGTTTCAGGAAATTCTTGGGGGTGGTTTCCAGATTGTAATGGGTTGGGGAATGCACAGAGAATGAGGCAAGGGGGAAACACTTTTTAAAGAAGTTTTCCTGTGAAAGGGGAAAATAGAACAATACCTAAAGAGTGACTTGAGGACAAGGGTACTGAGTTGTTTTTAAAGATGGAGAGACTTAGGTATATCAACCTTTGCTTGTAGTATTTGGCTGATGGATTCTGTTTTCTTGTGCTGTGCTTAGTCGTTCAGTTGTGTCCGACTCTTTGCGACCCCATGTCTGTTTCCTTTGGGAAGAGATAATAAACTGGAGGTAAAAAGATAGCTAACATAAAGGAAAATAGAGGCGATAACCATCTATTTGAATAATGGGAAAGAGATGTGGGGAACTAAGGAAGAATTTATCCAATCTTGAGTGAGGCGTTGGTTTTTGTTTTTTTCCAGTAAGGCATAATATAGAAGGAAAATTTAGCAAGGACTTTGAGGTAAAAGTGGCTTCCCTGGTGGCTCAGAGGGTAAGGAATTTGCCTATAATGTGGGAGGGAGACCCAGGTTTGATCCCTGAGTCAGGAAGATCCTCTGGAGAAGGGCGTTGGCAATCCACTCCAGTGCTCTTGCCTGGAGAATTCCATGGACAGAGCAGCCTGGTGGGCTGCAGTCTGTGGGGTCTCATAAAGAGTCAGACACAACTGAGCAACCAAGGCTTGAGGTAAAAAGAGAGGTCAGAGCGACAGGCCAGGGAGACTAAGTTAGTCAGGATTTAAATTGGGAATGATAGAGACATACAGTTTTGAGGGTTAAGGGATTAAATGTCTTGATCAACATGGAGAATGAGGAGGTCTGAATGAGAACTCCAAGGCTAAGAATTTGTCAGAGAAAGGAATTTAAGATTTTAGAGATAGACCAGATAATAATAGGTTCCAAGTTTGTACAAGGCAACTGGTAGCCAAGATGGAACATGAGCAGACCTGTCATATTGGCCTGTATTTCCCTCAGTCTCCCATATTGGTTTAATACACTTTTATCTCCAAATACCTCCCTTTTAACTTTACCTACAGTGTACAATTATTTCTTTATCTTTCTGTTCAAAAATCTACCTTAATTTTATGAGTCAACTGAAGACCAGTGTCACTCAAGCCCTTCCTCATTACCTCAGCCCCCTGGGATTACTTCTTCTTATATCCTGTTACGAATGCACAACATTCAGTGTGTTTCCCTCAGTGGTCCACGTGAGTTACCAGGGTGTGCTACAAACATGCCATGTCCTGCTATCCCTTTGGTTCCAATCAGTACTTTTTGTTCATGCCTGTGCCTGCCTGGGAAGCCTTTCCTTCTCTGTCAAGCTCTATCGGCTCTCTGAGCTAGATACCCTCCTCTGTGCTCTTATCACTCCCTATACATACATCTATTTCAGCACTGCTGCCTTGGGCCCACATGAAACATTTTATATTTTATTCCTTACAAGCCTGTACATTTCTTGAAACAGCTTTTGCATTTTATTTATTCCAGTGCCAAGAACTATGCCTGGTATAGACCAGATGTTCAGTGTATGTTTGAGGAGGAGGAGGTGAACTTCAATGAAGCCTTGTTCAGTCACTTAGTGGCTATCTGATCTACACGTGTTACATTCATTTCCCCAGCCTCTGTTGTCCAGAGGAAGAACAAGGACATCCCACAAAGCTGTTGAGGTGTCAGGTGAGATAACTAATGGAGAGGAAGCCTCCATCTAGTATCTGGCAGATAGAAAACTATAGTGAATACTTTCAACTTAATTTGAGTCTACTTTGTGTCCTTCTTGTATTTTTAAATTGGCATTTAGTATCTGTCCTGCTATTCAGATTTTATAAGAATATCTTAACTCATCAGCTAGATATTATTAGTTTCTTGAGGATAGGGATCATATAGTATATTGGCTTGTGTATTTCACATTACCTAGCATATGTTATGAATATGAATAAGTACTCATGAACAATGAACATTAAGCATTACGAAGCAGATGAACTACTTTCATAGATTCTGATGGCCTAGCTCTGAGACAAACCAGATAGGATAATTTAAAACATTCTTTAAAGAGGACAGAGCTACATATAAATGTATCTGTCATCAATGACACAGTTCAGCCTAATCAACCACTACCTGAATGGGGGGGTAAAAATCATGAATTGAAATTTGTATAAAACAGAAGCAGAATGCTTTTTCCCCTAAATGATTATAAGCCAAACTGCATACAGTCTAGTCTCTATTATTTGTGGTGCAGGAAAATTCTAATCTGGGCTACTCACCATACAAGCAGACATTTCACCACATGAAATGTGGTGACATCAGATATAGAGATGCTTATATAACACCTGAATCATTAAATCTCTTTTCTCTGTGTTCAAAGAAATGTTCTGGATTATACAGGGATAGCATTTAGCTGCACATTATGTTGAAAATTAAAGCAGACAAAAGCCTTGATATAGGTGACCTATATCAAATAGTGTTTTTCTCACATAAATGTGCACAGTTTTCATTAAAAAGTGTATTCTTAACTATTTAGTGATTTCTTGGTGAAGATAGCAAAGCCCATTTCATAACTGTATGGTAGAAAGATTTATATATGTCTCATTATACAGAAAGAAGCTGAAGCAGAAAAAGAATTTCACAGAATAACTTAATAGTGAATATATAGAAACATACTTGTTGCTCAGTTCTAGCTATTCAGAAAGAAGACAGGTGTAACCCTCATCAATCAAGTCCATTCCTTTATTCTGGCAATTTAGTATGGTACCGATCAGGAAGTTTTGAATAATATGCATGTCACAACCTCAGAGTGGAGAGCTCATTTGACTTGTCTATTTGTTTGTACATATTTTGAATTTTTTAAAATGACACAATACAACTTGAAAAAGAAACATTTGATTGCAGGAGTTCATATGTACTCTTTAGATGTTTTCATAAACCTTCTTCATCTATATTTTCAGCAATTTTTCTTGGACGTCTAACAAATACCGAAATCAGTTTGCCTCTCCACTTACCCTTTCATAATGTTCGTGACACAATCCTGTGTAATTTGACACCTTGGAACTTTAAACAGACTCAGAATCTTTTGGACCTTCTAGCCATCATCAATTCACATAGTGTGCAGTAAATCCAGCTCAAAATAAACAACACAGATGGAATCGAAGCTTATAGTACAATGTCAGCAGTATCCACAGATTGACAGAGCTAGTTAGGCTGCCAGATGCACAGAATGTTGTTCTATCTACTTGTTCTTTATAACTGGACTTGATGGAGTACATCAGTGTCAAACTCCTTGCTGGTTTCCACACGCACACGCACAGAAACGCACCCGCATAAACACGCACATTCCTGCGCTCTATATCAACGGCGCCATCTGCTCTCAGCTTTACATGTGGTAGCTAACTAACTATCCTACTGTGCCTGGGTCTCACCGACTGCTTTCCCTGGAAACAAATGACAACAGTTTTTATCTTGTGCCCTCCTTGGCATTATAAAATAAGGCTCTTAACATTTCCATACGCATATATTTTACATGCATTTTTTAAATTCTGTTCTCCGTTTTATTTACTGATTCCCTAGAGAATGGCAATATCTCTTTTTATATCTCCCCCAAATTGAGATCTTCCTATGGAACTTCACATTCCAAGATTGTTTTTTCTAACTAAGATTTACATAAAAGCAATATATATATATATATATATATGTGCCACGGGCCCTGGGATCACTTTGCTCTTTCCACACTTTTGAAGGGTGCTGTATCCTGCTTGCCAAATGGGGATGTAAAAAATTGGGGGGTTCAACAGATATTCACTGAGGCAAGACATTCATTCCTTTTCACTATCCTTCTATAAAATTCCACTGGCAAAAATGACCGTGCTGGGAATGTTAAGATGAGGGAATTGTACAAACAAATATTTTCATACACAAGTATCTTGCCTGCAGCCAAAAGCTCATGTTAAAGAAATTCGTTCCCAAATGCAGAAATTTTTGCCTTGACCTCTTTGCCCTCTCTTATGAGATCTAGACGTGTACTAACAAAAAAGGGATAATCACTTTTTTAAACTAATAAAATTCAATTGTAATGTCTTTTCAAAGCAATATATTCATATAACTAGGAGTATGGAATGTCATAAGAAGGTGTATAAAATGAAGTGACAGAAAGATGACCAAGCTTTGGGCCATACCAAACATCTATTCCTGACCTATTTCCACGTCTGGCACCTGTCTTTATGACAGTCTCTCCAGAAGATCTACAGAAATTATACTTACCTTCTGGTAACTAGGTAACATAATCTCCTGGAGGCTAGCTAATTGCAGCCCACGATAACCTCACATACAGTAACTGTTAAATTTTTCATTTCTTTCAAATTATTATGGATCAGTGGAGAGGGTATTGATTTGATTCATTAACGGATTCCCAGTCTGTTCCAAGGTTAATGATTACATGTATCTCAATTACATCCTTAACAGGTTATACCGTATGATTTGTTTTAACTGCTTGGTACATTGTGTATCTTCCTCAGCTGAAAGGCTTCTTAGCACTTCATGATTTAACAAATCTTTCTCCTCCTGTCCCTAAAACAATGAACCTGCTTTGACAGAACATAGCAAAGCAGGGCAAAAATAAATTATAAAATCTTTTTGCAGGATTCTCCAAGAACCATAGCATAACAGTTTATTTTAGTCAGGTAAATAGTCTGTGATTCATTTATGTTTCAAATATTTATAAATATAGAGCAGGGAGGGGGGGTCAATCTTTTTTATTTGGTATTTTATACCACTTTTCTTATGTAGGAAGCACTTTTTTAACTTTGATCTTTAGAATATACACATAGTACAATTTTATATTAAAAGAGTAGAAGTAAAATAAATATTTTTTAAATCACCTGTAATCCTTCCAGCAAAATTCAGACACATTTTAACGGCTTTGAAAAACAAAAACAAAATAATTCAGAATATAACATTCAGATGACACTCTTTAGGATGACAGTAAGGCAAATGGTTTACAGGTGCACTCACACATTGGCCATGAAGCCAGGAGAACAGAGACAGGCACTGGGCAGGGGTTCCTGGGGCAAAGAACCCACAGCTCTCAATTAGAGGACAACACAGGGATTTTGACAAGAAAGAAGACAACTGTTTATTCTAGTCCTTCTATTTCCTTTTTATCCGCTTTCTACTGCCTGCAACCGTATTTGCCCCTATATGTTTAAGCCAAGCAAACAAACCTCCTGTGTCCTGAACTAAAATCGTTGAATCATGGAACAGTCTATCTAATCTTGCCTTCTCTTGGTGAGAAAGCTCTGCTTCCTGCACATAGTACTGTTGAGTCCAGAGCAGGAATTATATCTTAAAGAATCTTATCACTTTTACTATCCACTTGTATTCGGAACAATCAAAGCACCCGAGTCCTCTCCTTTCTGGAACCCCCAAGATTCTGACAGAGTCTGGGGACTCAGAAGCCAAATGGGAATCATCAGGAGGAGAGACTTCAGTTATACAATCCATTAAATAAAACAATAGAGCCTGCAGCTGAGCTATTAAAAAGAGTAGAGCAATTTTTATTTCAATGGCTACATTTTATTTCCTCTTCTGAGTGACTGTTAACAAAGGGCCGCTGAAAGGACTGGATAAAAAGCAGGCGTCAGATGCAGGATCCATGAGTTAAACAACATTATTAGATACAATTTCATAAAATCTAGTTGCTTTTTTGCTACTAGAAATCATGTCCTTTTGTCAACTTGTGGTCACATCAGCACTTCTGCTGATATAATTTGCTCCAGCTGCAGAGCATAGCTGGCCTGCAAATCAAGAACCAGAATGAGGACAGGCAGGAATAACTCAATGGCTTGGATAATGTGCAAATCACTACACTTCTCGCTATTAGTCTACTTTTTTTTTTTTTTTTTTTCAGAATATTTGGAAGAGGAAAGATTTATCTTTAGCAAAGCAGCCAATCAGCCACCCTCTTAAGAACTGGTTTGTCTGGTTATCTTCTGAAGCCTAACCCTCTTTGCAGTGATGCTCTGTAATCATGACATTATGTATTAAAAAAAAAAAACAACTTTCTTCACCCACCATAAACTGGCAGTCTGAACACCTAATGTCAAACAGCTGCTGGTTTTATTCACCTCCCCTATAAAAGTGTTCCTTAGATTTAAAAATATTCCTGAGTAGTTCTGTTAATCATTTTTACATTTCAAGTGCTTCTATCTGGCCTGGGATGTACAGGTACAAAATAATACACATTCTAATGTCAACAAATTGCTGTAAATGCCTTGATTCTAGACACAAAAGATCCAGTCAAAAATGAAATAAAATGCTACTTATTGATTTTGGCATAAGCAAAAATGTTAGGGTCTTAACTAGTCATTCAGCATTGAACTTCAGACAGCTCCGTTGGCTTGATTAGAAAATCTATGGATTTACATTGAAATCAATTAGAATTGGATCCTAACTGTTTCAAATTCAGCTATAATTGAATGCTCAACAATCACTCGTACGAAAGAAAGAGTTTCTAAATAAAAGCACAACCCAAGTACTCTTGCTATCTGAGGAAATCATTACATATGGTGAGCAAATAAGAGAGAATAAACAACAGCGTATACAGCTGGAACAGCTGAATCAGTGTCCGTAATAGCGAGAACAGCTTACCAAGCATACAAAGGCAGCGCTGGTCTGCTGTTCACCAGGGCAAGTGAGCTGAGGTTCTCAGTTCACGGGATGGCAACCTTTGAGGGCCAGGTACAATCCTATGTGCAAACTCATCACGTAACCTGTCACCTTTGAAAATTCATTATTGCACAAGTACCCACATCCAAAGCTTGGGTGGGGATATTTTCTCTCTTTCTTTGTTAACTGACCTGAAAAGTCTGATGGCTACTGAACATGCTTTTAGGTACCATCGTTGGAGAGAGGACAGAGAGCAGTAATGTGCTGTGTACCTGTGGTACTGAACCTGTTTTCCTTTTGGCAGAACAGCACAGTGACATGCACATCAATTCCATGCTTTTTTCTCTTCTTCTCTTATAACATGTTGCAGAGGTGTATTCGTCAAAATCCAGGGCCCTGATTACTCCTTAAATTAGAATGGAAGCAAGAACACTTTCTGAAATGTATGTGGGTGATTTTTTTCTCCATCCTGAAAGTTTTAGCAGCTTTCCCCTGCTAGGTGCAGGCCTAGCTCTAGCTTATAAAAACAGATTTTAATGCCTGGTTGGAATCAATGAGAGCTGATTCTTCACATTTTTCAGGTGTATAGTATGTACGTTTATTGTTGGCCCCTTCTGAGAAGGTGGAAACTTATGGTATATTTAAAATAGAATTATATTCTATTATGATGAAAAAGTATGTTAGTCTCTCAGTTGTGCTGACTCTTTGTGATCCCATGGACTGTAGCCCACCAGGCTCCTCTGTCCATGGCATTCTCCAGGTTAGAATACTGGAGTGGGTTACCATTCCTTTCTCCAGGGGATCTTCCTGACCCAGGGATCGAACCTAAGTCTCCTGCATTGCAGGCAGATTCTTTACCATCTGAGCCACCAGGCGACTATATTCTGTTATGATATTGACTAACAAGTCTGCATTATTCATTATGTCAGGCAATTTTCTTTCCTCGAATAAATGAGAAACAAAGTGAATGAATTGCAAGGCTTTTTATCCCTTTGGGAAAATAAAAACACCAGATAACAAAAGAAAAATGTTCGGCAAAATGAATTTTGATCTCTCTCATCACACTCTTTCAACCCTGCTCTCACCTGACATCCTTACAGGTGGGGCTTGTATAAAAGACAGGGCAAGGAGGGGAGCCTGAGATCTCTGAGGGGGCTCTTTAATGAGAAGCAGCTCTTGTATGGTTCTATGTTTTTTCTAGCCCAGAACAAAGTCCTTCTTTTATCATCATTAACCCATAAACTGGTTGTAGTAGTGAGTAAAATGTGTGGGACACTTTTTAAACACAGAGACGTACTTAAGGCTGCCAAATTGCAACCCCCTTGTCAGATCATCGATGCTCATCTGGTATCCTGAACTGATGCCTAGACAGGGAACAGTAACAATTAAAAAAAGTGTTTCTGATGTTTTCTTTCATTTTTCAAAAGGGAAAGCATAATTTACTCTATCCACATTGAAGTTAGAAAGAAGCTGTTCTTTCTTAAACTTCTCTTTCTATATCCTCTGAATTGCTGGTATTGTGGAAGTCACAAATCAAGCAGAATAATATATGTGGCTTTGAAAGTCTACTGGATCAGTCTAATAATTTGCTTAACACTAGGGTTTCAAAAATATTGTGCTTGGAAGTTGCATCACCCCACAAATACACAGAGAATCTTTTTGAGCACTGAAATATACTGTTACTTGGGTCTGCTTCATGAGGTGTTAGTCTAGCATGGGGAAGATAAGTATTTCCATCTTACCAGATTCAAAGTATCATAGTTCAAATAGTAATATCCAACACCTTACCTGCTTGTATGCTATTTTGCCAGTTGCTTTTGCTGGCAGTTGGCCCTCCTTTTAAAAGATAAAGATTTCTACAACAACAAAATCTCTGTATAAATTTTAGTTTTTCTGTATTTTCTTCCCAGTCCCTGTATGTTATATTCGATTTATGTCTATAAGCACCAGATGATGAGAGAGGGACAACCACACTGGAATGTTCTGAGGGTTAACAGAGAGTCAACCTTAATGTATCATCGGACTGTTGATGCAAATTTAATTGCAGAAGTAAATCTAAAAGGACAAAAAAACAAAAGAAGAAGAGGTAGGAGAAAGAAAAGAAACAAACAGCAAGATTAAAAAAAAGGGGGGAAAACAAAACCTTGGAACAATTTCTGCTATTTTATCTAATGTTTTGTCTGCTTTAAACAGATTAGTGAGTCACTGTCTTTTTGTTTTGTTTTATAAAAAATTCCATTGACTTAAAAGACTACTGCCAACATAGACAGCAATACCACAAGCACAGTTTTATGACAAAAACATTTAAAGCAAAAAAGAATTATTTCAGAAGTATTCATGTTATTGAGGATGCCTGAATTTTCACAAAATATTTCCTGGGACTCAGTGAGAGTCCAGGAGCCAGTTGTTTCTTTATGATTTCCAGTCAGCCCAAGGCAGCCTCACAGTGAAATGCAGGGGCATGCAGGCTTAGCTTAGGCAGCTGGTAAATGAAACCAGTGACGAGTTATTTTCAGATCTTTCTTACGTGGATCTTCCTTAGAACAATGTGTATTTATAAACTTATAGAAAATTTGCATGCAAAAGAAATCATGATTACTTGCATTGTCTTTTCACTGACCATAAATCAGAAGATTCTAATACTTGTGCCTGTGTTTTGCGGTTGATGGTATTCACTTTCAAGTTTGGATGCAAACCTCATAAAATGGGGACTACCAAAATTAATATTCAACTTACTTAGGATATAGTATGTGCTCTCTGAGGCAAGTATTTATGGAAAACTCTTGTTCCCCTGCTGGATTGTAAGGCTGACTAAATCACAGATTGTGTCCTGCTTAGCTATGCATGTCCTGGTGAACAGCAGAGTTCCTTGCACATAGCAGAATGAGTGAACATTTGCAGAGTTAAAGTGGAATCCAATTGAATTATAATGGTAGCAAGACAGCAGTCATTTGACAATTCTCTAAAACAGACGTAGCTGATAAATGGACAATTTCTAGCTTCTAAAAGATTAAGGAAAGATAAGCTTCTATCTTTATGTTAGAAGACTCTAATTTTTTTCACCTTGGATTTTCAAATACCTGTGTCCCCAACTGATTGCAGTTTTTCTGGAAAAAAATAATAATTATCCTTCATTGGATGTCAACTTTGTTCTAGGCATTATGGTAGACATTGTATAAGCATTATTTTAGTTCTTGCTACATTAATCCCTTGAAAGAGTCATGTTCAGCCCCATTTTTCCAATGGGAAGACTGGAATCCAGAGATATAATGAATGACTACTCACAGTGCATGATAAGACTGAAAAAAATGGCTCCTTGCCCCAAAAGATACCATGGACTAATCCTCAAAATTTATTAATATAAGTTTATTTGACAAAAGAAGGAGATAAGATCTTTGTAGACATGCTGTCCGTAGGGTCGCGCAGAGTCGGACACGACTGACGTGACTTAGCATGCATGCATGCATGCACTGGAGAAGGAAATGACAACCCACTCCAGTATTCTTTCCTGGAGAATCCCAGGGACAGAGGAGCCTAGTGGGCTGCCGTCTATGGGGTCGCACAGAGTTCGACATGACTGAAGCGACTTAGCAGCAGCAGCAGACATGACATGATTAAGTTAAGAATCTTGAAATGGGTAAATTATTCTGGGTTATCCAGATGGGCCCCAAATACAATGACATGTATCCCTATAAAAGGGAGGCAGAAGGAGATTGTACACACACAAGGGTTGGGGGGAAATGAGGAGGACAAGGGTGGTGTAAAGACTGAGCTAGGGATTGGAGCGCTGCAGTCACAAGCTAAGAAATTCCATGAGCTACCAGAAAACAGGAGGTAAGCGACGGATTCCCTTAGGGCCCCAGAGCGAGCAGAGTCCTACTGATATTTTGATTTTGGCCCAAAGATACTGATTTCAGACTATCAGCCTCTAAAATCTATGAGAAGTTAAATTTCTGTTGCTTTAACTCACTAGGTTTATGGTACTCTGTTATACTGTGGTCTTGGGAAACTATACAGCACTTGGGTGTAACAACATTAGACTATGAAGTGAGCATATTAGTATTCTATTACTGCCTTACAAAGTACCACAACTTTAACATCTTAAACAACACCGATTTATTATCTTACAGTTCTGTAGGTCAGATGTCAGGGTGGCCTCAACTGCAGTTCTTTGCTTGGACTGAAATCAGTGGGTTGGCATGCTGGCATCTTACCATGAGACACTTTTGGGTACTTTTGGGCACATTTGGGGCACTGTTCTGGAGCCAGGAACATTAATGGCTGGCCACTCTAAAAATCCTTACCTAGCAGGAATGGATTTTGTCCAGATTGTTTTCTGCTGGTAGAGAATATAGCAGGGTCATTACCTGGTAGCCAGGTTCTCTACTGTCAACCAGATGCCTCTCCTGAGAGTGAGAACTCAAATACTCCTCTAGTACCTCTGGAAAAAAAAATCTTTGTCTTTGGCCATTATTTGAAACTCATTGCTTAAAATTGTGCATATAGCTTTCTTCTGGCTCCGTCTTGCTATTTCCCAGTGTGTCTATGTGTAGTGAATGATTAAGTACCTGAATAAAGTACAATGGTGAGTACATATATTCGAGGCCAAATGAACTTGCAAAGAGGGTTTTAAACATTATCCTGGTTATTGCAAATCTGCACTTGATTGGTGAATGTGAGTGCAAAATATAAAGTGATGATTGGCAGATGGATCCACGGTGCACATGAATAACGCTGTAAGCAGAGTCAGGATTCAACAAAAGAACAGGATGTGAAATATTGCACCAAGGTTGTTCACTAGAAACTATTTTTTTATGTAATTAGTTTATTTAGCTGCGGTGGGTCTTTTGTAACATGCTGTCTGTGGACTTTCTCTAGTTGCGAGAGCAGGGACTACTCTTATTGTGGTGGCTTCTCTTGTTCTAGGAGAATGAGTTTTAGTAGTTGTGGGAAACAGGTTTAGTTGCTCTGCAGCACATGGAATCTTCCCAAACCAGGGAGCAAACTGGTCTCCCTTGCATGGCAAGGCAGAGTCTTAACCACTGGACCACCAGGGAAGCCCCCACTAGAAACTACTGAGAACTTGCAGTTGCCCAAGAGTGGGCAGTGCCCATCAGCTATATTTGGTGAATGTATGAGATTTCAACCATGGTACCCTATTGTCTCTTGAATTAAAAACAAAGAAAAAACTCTTTTATATGGAAAAAGGGATTCTGCAGATATAATTAAGGTTACTAATCAGTTGACCTGAAATTAGGGAGATCACCGTAGTGGAACTAAGCTAATCACAAGATCCGTTTTTAAAAGTTACAGATATCTAGAGCCTGGTTGACTGGGACCCATTGCAATATGGCAGCTCTTGAGCACAAGGAAATCACTCTGAAACTTCTAAGGCCATTCTTATTTTTTTTTCTTTTTAGTTTATTTTATCAATATTTTATTTACATAACTATAGCTGACTGACTGGAGAAGGTAATGGCACCCTACTCCAGTAATCTTGCCTGGAAAATCCCATGGACGGAGGAGCCCGGTGGGCTGCAGTCCATGGGGTCGCTGAGAGTTGGACACAACTGAGCGACTTCACTTTCACTTTTCACTTTCATGCATTGGAGAAGGAAATGGCAACCCACTCCAGTGTTCTTGCCTGGAGAATCCCAGGGAAGGGGGAGCTTCATGGGCTGCCATCTATAGGGTCGCACAGAGTCGGACACGACTGAAGTGACTTAGCAGCAGCAGCAGCTGACTTACAGTATTAGCTTCAGGTAATAGCTTCAGATTATTTTCCATTATAGGTTATTACAAGACACTGAATATTGTTCCATGTGCTATATAGCAAATCCTTGTTGCCCATCTGTTTTATATATAGTGATTGGTATCTCTTAAGCTCATACTCCTAATGTATCCCTCCTCTTCTCCTTTCCCTTTTGGTAACCGTAAGTTTGTTATCTGTGCATGTGAGTCAGTTTGTAGGTTGTTATTATTATATTGAGTTGTATGAGATGTTTCTGTATTTTGGAAATGCAACCCTTGTTGGTTGCATTGTTTGCAAATATTTTCTCCCAGTCCATAGGCTGTCTTTTCACCTATGGTTTCTTTGGCTGTACAAAAGCTTATAAGTTTGATTAAGTCTCATTTGTTTGCATTTGCTTTTATATCTTTTGCCTTGGGAGACTGATCTAAAAAAAAAAAAAATTGGTATGATTTGTCTGACAATGTTTTGCCTACATTCCCTTCTAGGAATTTTATGGTGTCATGTCTTATATTTAAGTCTTTAAGTCATTCTGGGTTTATTTATGTGTAAGCTGTGAGGGAGTGTTCTAACTTTACTGATTGACAGGAGGCTGTCCAGCTTTCCCAGTACCACTTGCTGAAGATATTGTCTTTTCTCCATTGCTTATTCTTTCCTTTTATGTTGTAGATTAATTGACCATAGGTGTGCAGGTTTACTTCTCAGCTCGCTATTCTATTCCACTGAGCTATACGTCTGTTTTCTGTGTGTGTGCCAATACCATGCTGTTTTGATTATTGCAGCTTTGTAGTATTATCTAGAGTCTAGAATGTTTCTACCTCTGCCTTCATTCTTTTCCTCAGAATTGTTTTGGCAATTCTGGATCTTCTGCAGTTCCATATAAATTCTGAATATTTGTTCCAGTTCTGTGAAAAATATCATCAGTAATTTGATGGATATCACATTAAGTTTGTAGATTGCTCTGGGTAGTATGAACATTTTAACAATATTAATTCTTCCAAAATCCAAAAGCAAGGGGTATCTTTCCACTTATTTATACCATCTTTCAATTTCCTTAATCACTGTTTTAGTTCTCAGCATATAAGTCTTTCACATCCTTGGTTAGGTTTATTCCTAAGCATTTTTTGACACTAATTTAAATAGGATTTTTTTAAACTTCCCTGATATTTCACTGTTAATATAAAGAAATGCAACTGATTTTGATATGTTGATCTTATATCCTGCTACTTTGATGAATTCATTTATCATTTCTAATAGTTTTTGTGTGGAGTCTTTTAAGATTTTCTATATAGAGTATCATATCATCCACAAATAGTGACAGTTTTACCTCTTCCCATCAGGATAACTTTTATTTCCTTTCCTTATCTCATTGCTGTGGTTAGGAGTTCCAATTCTACATTGAATAGAAGGGAAGGGGCATCCTTGTCTTATTACAGAATTTAGCAGAAAGACTTTCAACTTTTCAGCCTTGAGTATTAAATTGGCTGTGCGTTTGTTGTAAATGATTTTCATTATTGAGATACTTTCCTTCTATACTCATTTTGGTGAGAGTTTTTATAATGAATAGAGTTTTATCAAATGCTTTTTATGCATTTATGAAGAGGCTCGTGTGGTTTCTGTCCTGTCTTTTGTTGATGTGGTACACCACAATGACTGATCGGCTTACGTTGGACCATACCTGTGATCCAACTCGATTATTGTGCATGATCTTTCTTATTGTTATTCGATTCTGTTTGCTAATACTTTACCAATGATTTTTGCTTCTATATTCAAAGATACTGGGCTGTAATTTACTTTTTAATATTGTCTTTGTCTGCTTTTGGTATTAATCAGGGTGATAGTGGTTTCATAGAATGACTTTGGCAAGGAGCATCACCCCTTCAATCTTTTGAAATAGTTTGAGAAAGATAGGTATGAATTCTTCTTTGTATTTTTGGTATTAATAGAATTCCCCAGTGAACTTATGACCAGCTCAGATAACTTCATTATCTAAGTAGCAATATTTTATCTAATTAATTGTTGTCTTGCCTGGAGTAGGGTTTCATTGTATATTTGCTGAATTAATGAATGGAAGAGCTATACACCCAACCTGAATTCCAAAAGTTATTCACAAAATTCCATCCCCTGAAGAATGCTGAAGAAAGTCAATTAAATGCAAAAGAAAAGGGACTGAGAATTCAAACTAAATAGACAAAAAGAAAAACTAATCCTCTTTGGTGCATATCTGAACATATCATGCCGTAATGTCAATTTATGAATGTTCCTGTGTAGAGTTCAGTGCTAGGTTGCTATGGTAAAATGCTAATGGGAATTTCTCCTTGGGTCAGGGGGATTATATGACATAAAGGGTACTGGCATCATTTCATTTTCCACAAGCCTTGTAGAGGTCCTGAAATGTGCTGCTTTACAATTTGTTACAAATTTTTGATGTCACACCCTCCAGTAAAACATATGGACCTGCAAAAAAAATAAATGATAAAGGAAAAAAAGGCTTTTTTTTGTAAACTAATGAAGTTAATCAAAACAAAATGCTAGAACCAAAGCTTGTTATTATTAAGCAGTGTTGAATAACTTCAGCCTAAACCATCTAAGTTCTTATTATTATAAAATTCATATTTTCTGTATTATGTCATCATTTGGATACTAGCCATCCTCCTGTAAAAAATCTCAGTGTTTAAAGTTTGGTTTTAATTAGTTATTAATTAGTTGACCTTAAAGAAATTAGGAAATGAAACTAATCTAATGACCCCTTTTTAAAATTCCAGGTATCTAGAGCCTGTTTGAATAGGACCCATCATTATATGGTAATTCTTGAACACAAGGAAGGTAGTCTAAAGCTTATAAGACTGAGTAATACTCCACTGTGTATATGTACCACAGCTTTCTTATCCATTCATCTGCTGATGGGCATCCAGGTTGCTTCCATGTCCTGGCTATTATAAACAGTGCTGCGATGAACATTGGGGTACACGTGTCTCTTTCGCTTCTGGTTTCCTCAGTGTGTATGCCCAGCAGTGGGATTGCTAGATCATAAGGCAGTTCTATTTCCGGTTTTTTAAGGAATCTCCACACTGTTCTCCATAGTGGCTGTACTAGTTTGCATTCCCACCAACAGTGTAAGAGAGTTCCCTTTTCTCCACACCCTCTCCAGCATTTATTGCTTGTAGACTTTTGGATCGCAGCCATTCTGACTGGCGTGAAATGGTACCTCATAGTGGTTTTGATCAGCAGATGAATGGATAAGAAAGCTGTGGTACATATACACAATGGAGTATTACTCAGCCATTAAAAAGAATACATTTGAATCAGTTCTAATGAGATGGATGAAACTGGAACCTATTATACAGAGTGAAGTAAGCCAGAAAGAAAAACTCCAATACAGTATACTAACGCATATATATGGAATTTAGAAAGATGGTAACAATAACCCTGTGTACGAGACAGCAAAAGAGATACTGATGTATAGATCAGTCTTATGGACTCTGTGGGAGAGGGAGAGGGTGGGGAGATTTGGGAGAATGGCATTGAAACATGTATAATATCATGTATGAAACGAGTTGCCAGTCCAGGTTCAATGCACGATACTGGATGCTTGGGGCTAGTGCACTGGGATGACCCAGAGGGAGGGTATGGGGAGGGAGGAGGGAGGAGGGTTCAGGATGGGGAACACAGGTATACCTGTGGCAGATTCATTTCGATATTTGGCAAAACTAATACAATATTGTAAAGTTTAAAAATAAAATTAAATTAAAAAAAAATAAAGCTTATAAGACCATTCTTTGTAACCAACTCAGTACCATTAATTCACCTCATAGTGTCTATTAATGGAATGATCTCTAGACTAGGAATCAACAGTGTGATCTGTATCTTCCTATGCTACTCACCTGCCCCTCAAGCCAAGTTATTTTTAATAATTTTCTTTTGGTTTCTTCATATTCAAATTATACTATCATATTAGCTATCTTTAAGGTATCTTGATTCTATATAAGTTCGGACTTTTATCTTTCAGGAAGCAGCTTGCAATGGAGCATATGAGCCCAAATTAACTAAAGAAGTCATATTTGTCAGACCTTAAACTTTAGTGGTATGATTTTACTTCCACACTTCTTAGGTTATCCATTTAGTCAGTCGATTACTTCAGTAGTTAGTCATTTATTTGGCTTTGCGTTGCATATCTATAAGGGTTGGGCTTTTGAATTTCAGTAAGTCTAAAATCCTAGACTAGCTTTAGTTTTCTGAAACCAGAAAGCCAAATAAAGGTGATCTCTTTCAAGTAGCCACTATTTCTTGCAAAAATCAATGTCTCTGACATTGAAGAGCTAGGAATACCAGGAACAAAACTCAGCTTGATTAATAATATATGCTGTTGAACGCAGCTGCCATGGAGAAGACAAGTAGGCTTAGTCGGGATAGAAGGCAGTGGCTTTCAGGCCCAGGTGAGTCATTATGCTGAAGGACACAGAACTCCAAATGGACCTAGGAATTCATGGAATGGAATCAACTTAACAGGTTCCAGTTAGAATAATGAAGAGGAGGGATGTTAAATGAGGTAGAACTCAGGGTTTTAAAAGTAGACTAGTGAAAAGCACCAGGATACTAAGTGAATCTAGAATCTTAGAGACAATAGAACAATAAACATTAAAAATGCAAGATATTTTTAAATACTTTTTTTCTTTAGTGCCCTGACTTTGGATGGATACCACTTTCTTTATGTGCACTATAAACAAGATGTTAGAGGACAAGAGGTATGCGTTTCCTCCTGACAGGTGCGTGAGTAGAGACAGGAAGACAGGTCCCTTTTGTTCTTAGCTCAATGCACACAAACATCATGATTTTCCTTCTGAGTCATAGTCAGCTTCCCCTCAGCTAGCTACCTAAACTGTACTGCTAATTAGGGCAACTACAGTTTCTTTTTTTTTTTTTAATCCCACCATATTGACATATCCTTTATTCTCCCCTTGCTATTAAAATATGAATGAAGCATATATTGATTTTTAGTGGTATTACACAGGATAATATCCAAGACATGATTTATATTACTTTTTGAATAGTGCCTTCCAATCATATATATCCAATATATCTGTATTTTACAAAATTAGGATCATACTTTGTATACTACTTTGCAGCCAGATTTCCTCTCAAGGTATAGTTGAAAATTCCCATAAAAATGTCTATGGTACAATATATTCATTTGCTCTTTGATATACACACTTAACATCTACCCCAGTGTTGGTCATTTATGTTGTTATCATTTTCACTATTATAAAAATAACATGAAATGAACATGAATGTACTATCCTACTCTTGTGACAGTTTATTATTCACTGCAACATTATAATAAATTATAATAACATTTTGTAAAACATCAAATATTTTCACATAAATTTTCTTCTAAATTTACTTTTTAAAACATACCCCTAAAAATTTGAGAGATCATTTCAAATACAGTTAGTGTCACAGATGAAACCAAGGAGAATTCTCATTGCTATCTGAGGCAGGCTATTTAACAATGAGAAAACATGTTTTTAAAAGTAGTGCTTATTACTGGAAAGCAATAATCATCAATGGCCCCTAATACCACAAGTGAGATTAGAAGGTTTAAGAGATAACTTTTCTCTTTTGTTTAATTTTCTTCACCTCCTACTACATTCCAGATGTTGTTCCTTCCTTCAGTCAGTTTTTTCATACACGAGTCTTTTCATTTTTCCTGCATGTTTAACACTTTTCAACTCTTATTTCTCTTTTTCCCTTTTCTTGATATTGTTTTATCTTCTTTCATTTAACAAACATCATTTCCACTTACGTACAGAAGTCAAATACAAAGAATAAACTAGTGAATGATATGGCAAAGAATTTGTAATCTAATATTCTGGTGAGAATTTGTTTATAGTTTACATGGGCATCCCAGGCTTTTTGAGTAAAAAGTCAGACAGCGAATGTTTTAGGCTTTCTGGGCCAGTTTCTGTTGCAACTAAACTCTACCATTGTAGCACAAAAGCATAAATAGACAATATGTAAATGAATGGGCATGGCTGTGTCCCAAATAACTTTATGTAGAAAAACAAGTGGTAGGCCAGGTTTGACTAGTAAGATGTAGTTTGCCAACCTCTAATTTAAATGTGCATTTATATGAGAAATGTGATAAGAGAAATAGAAAGGTATACAGAAACCAAGACTTCCCTCCTTTCCAACAGCTCATGTTAATCAAAAACCTTGATTGCTTAATCAATAACCTTTGCTGTTCTTACTTTAGACATGATACTCTTCTAATGTAATTTTCCTTCTTTCTTAATATTTTAAATATTTATTTACTCAATGTAATTAGTGAAGAGTCCTACTGCTAGATTATAAAATCTTGTTGAACTATCATGATGCCATACAATGAGCAATATATAGGGCATAGATTTTTTGTTGTTGTTGCCATAGCCTTCTCTATGAATATATTTGAAGCTATATCATCATTCTTGGAAAATTAGAAACCTTTTCATATATGGCTAAGAAACATCGGGTATCTAAAAATGGATACTGTGAACAATTTATGATATTCACCCTTCATTGTAGAATACAATGCCTGAGAAAACATGGAAACAAATTAGTTAATATGCTCAGGTATGGAGAGTTAATGCAAAGACAAGCTCACAAGGATAAAAGTGTCTGTCATTCTTTGCTGTATATGAGTTTAGTGTTTTTCAGAATTGTGTTATAAGGAAAATGTATTAAGGAAAGTACTTCATAATATTAACATTAAGGTAGAAGATCAATAATAATATCGACACAGTGATTTTCAACTGAGGCAATTTTACCCCTCAGGGGACATCTGCCAATGTCTGGGCACCTTTTTGGTTTTCAGTACCAAGTGACGTACTACTGGTAACTAGTATATAGAGGCCAAAGATCTGTTAAACATCCTGTAAGACAAAGGACAAACCCCACAACAAAGAATTATCCCAACTCAGCCTTTTAGGCCATTCGGTTGATATTGTTTTAACAAATGTTTTGAGAAATGTAGATTCACATTCAGTTGTAAGAAATAACAGAGGTAAGATGATATGAATATGCCATGTACCCTCTACCTAGCTGCCTCTAAGGATGACACCTTGCAGAAACTATACTACAAAGTCACAACCAGGACAGTGACGTGAAACACTCAAGATACAAAACATTCTTATCATAAGATCAGATCCCTCGGGTACCCACATATTTCCCCCCAAACCCAAGGCCACATATTATTTGATTCCATTTATATAAAGCATGTAGAATATTTCCAGCTGTAGGGACAGAAAGTAGAGTAGTGGTTACCAGGGCTGGGAAAGGAAATGGGGATTGACTGCTAATGGGTATCGGAACCTTTCTATGGTGATAAAAGTGTTCTAAAATTAGATGTTAGTGATTGTTATATGACTTTATGAACACAATAAACATCACTAAACTGTACACTTTAAATGGGTGATTATTATACTGCTTGAATTATCTCTATAATGTTGTTATAAGTGAAAAAGATAAATTAGCGTGTTTCTATTTCTGAGCTTTATATTCTTTCGCTTAACATGTCCATCCCTTCCCAGTTACCACTCTAGTTTTTATTGCTGTAATGTTTCAAAGTTTTAAATTCAAGTAAGTGATTGCTGCATTCTGTAAAACTGTATCTGTAAAATGCCTGCTACAGCTTTGATTGTGATTATGTTAAATATAGAAATTATTCTGGGGAAAAACTGACATCTTGACTCTTTAAGACTTCCAATCCATGAACATAGTTTTTCTCTCCTTTTTTTTAGATCTTCTCTGATCACTTTCATAAACATTTTATTGTTCTTGTCATTCAGTCACTCAGTCGTGTCCAACTCTTTGCGATTCCAAGGACTGCAGCATGCCAGGCTTCCCTGTCTTTAACTATATCTCCTCGAGTTTGCTCAGACTTAAGTCCATTGAGTTGATGAGGCCATCCAACCATCTCATCCTCTGTCATCCCCTTTTCCTCTTGCCTCAGTCTTTCCCAGCATCAGGGTCTTCTCCAAGGAGTCAGCTCTTTGTATCAGGTGACCAAAGTATTGCTTCACCTTCAGCACTTGTCCTTCCAATGAATATTCAGTGTTGATTTCCTTTAGGATTGACTGGTTTGATCTCCTTGCATCCATGGGACTCTCAAGAGTCTTCTCCAGCATCACAGTTAGAAAGCATCCATTCTTCAGTGCTCAGCTTTAATGTTTCAATATATAAATCCTGTACATATTTTTTTAGGTGTATATGCCTAAGTATAAATTTTGGGAAGGCACTATTATAAATGTTACTTTTAAAAAACAATTCAGGTTTTCAAAAAGTAGTATATAGAAAAACAATTCATTTTTTGTCTTAAGCTTGTACTTTACAACCTTGAAACTCATTATTTATACAGGGTCCTTTGTAGGTTTCTTAAAATTATCAACAATCATGTCACCTAGGAATAAGGACAGTGTCATTTCTTCCCTATATTTCATTTAAAAATTTTTATTTCTGGCCTAACTGCTTTGAGTAGAATTTCTACTATATTGGGGAATAGAAGTAGAAGTTGTTCAGTTGCTAAGTCATGTCCCACTCTTTGTGGCCCCATGGACTGCAATATGCTAGGTCCTACTGTCCTTCACTATCAGTTAGAATTTGCTCAAATTCATATCCATAGAGTTGATATTGCTACCTAACCATCTCATCCTCTGCCATCCACTTCTCCTTATGCCTTCAATCTTTCCCAATAACTTCTTTTCCAATGAGTCAACTCTTTGCCTCAGGTAGCCAAAGTGTTGAAGTTTCAGCTTCAGCATCAGTCTTTCAAATGAATGTTCAGGGTTGATTTCCTTTAGGATTGACTAGTTTCATCTCCTTGCTGTCTAAGGGACTCTCAAGAGTCTTCTCCAGCACCATGATTGAAAAGCATCAATTCTTCACTGCTCAGCCTTTTTTATGGTCCAACTCTTGCATAGGTACATAACTACTGGATAAACCATAGCTTTGACGGTATGGACCTTTGTTGGCAAAGTGATGTCTCTGTTTTTTAATACACTGTCTAGGTTTGTCATAACTTTCTTCCAAGGAGCAAGTGTCTTAATTTCATTGCTATAGTCGCTATTCACAGTGATTTTGAAGCCTCAGAAATAAAATCCATCATTGCTTCCACTTTTCCTCTTCGATTTGCCCATGAAGTTATGGGACTACAAGCCATGATCTTAATTTTTTTTAATGTTACTCTTTTTTTTTTTTAATTTTATTTTATTTTTAAACTTTACATAATTGTATTAGTTTTGCCAAATATCAAAATGAATCCACCACAGGTATACATGTGTTCCCCATCCTGAACCCTCCTCCCTCCTCCCTCCCCATACCCTCCCTCTGGGTCGTCCCAGTGCACTAGCCCCAAGCATCCAGTATTGTGCATCGAACCTGGACTGGCAACTCGTTTCATACATGATATTTTACATGTTTCAATGCCATTCTCCCAAATCTTCCCACCCTCTCCCTCTCCCACAGAGTCCATAAGACTGTTCTATACATCAGTGTCTCTTTTGCTGTCTCGTACACAGGGTTATTATTACCATCTTTCTAAATTCCATATATATGCGTTAGTATACTGTATTGGTGTTTTTCTTTCTGGCTTACTTCACTCTGTATAATAGGCTCCAGTTTCATCCATCTCATTAGAACTGATTCAAATGTATTCTTTTTAATGGCTGAGTAATACTCCATTGTGTATATGTACCACTGCTTTCTTATCCATTCATCTGCTGATGGACATCTAGGTTGCTTCCATGTCCTGGCTATTATAAACAGTGCTGCGATGAACATTGGGGTACACGTGTCTCTCCCTTCTGGCTTCCTCAGTGTGTATGCCCAGCAGTGGGATTGCTGGATCATAAGGCACTTCTATTTCCAGTTTTTTAAGGAATCTCCACACTGTTCTCCATAGTGGCTGTACTAGTTTGCATTCCCACCAACAGTGTAAGAGGGTTCCCTTTTCTCCACACCCTCTCCAGCATTTATTATTTGTAGACTTTTGGATCGCAGCCATTCTGACTGGTGTGAAATGGTACCTCATAGTGGTTTTGATTTGCATTTCTCTGATAATGAGTGATGTTGAGCATCTTTTCATATGTTTGTTAGCCGTCTGTATGTCTTGGTGAAAGAAATCAAAGAGGACACTAATAGATGGAGAAATATACCATGTTCATGGATTGGGAGAATCAATATAGTGAAAATGAGTATACTACCCAAAGCAATTTATAGATTCAATGCAATCCCTATCAAGCTACCAACAGTATTCTTCACAGAGCTAGAACAAATAATTTCACAATTTGTATGGAAATACAAAAAACCTCGAATAGCCAAAGCGATCTTGAGAGAAAGAAGAATGGAACTGGAGGAATCAACCTACCTAACTTCAGGCTCTACTACAAAGCCACAGTTATCAAGACAGTATGGTACTGGCACAAAGACAGAAATATAGATCAATGGAACAAAATAGAAAGCCCAGAGATAAATCCACGCACATATGGACACCTTATCTTTGACAAAGGAGGCAAGAATATACAATGGTTTAAAGACAATCTCTTTAACAAGTGGTGCTGGGAAATCTGGTCAACCACTTGTAAAAGAATGAAACTAGAACACTTTCTAACACCATACACAAAAATAAACTCAAAACGGATTAAAGATCTAAACGTAAGACCAGAAACTATAAAACTCCTAGAGGAGAACATAGGCAAAACACTCTCTGACATACATCACAGCAGGATCCTCTATGACCCACCTCCCAGAATATTGGAAATAAAAGCAAAAATAAACAAATGGGACCTAATTAACCTTAAAAGCTTCTGCACATCAAAGGAAACTATTAGCAAGGTGAAAAGACAGCCTTCAGAATGGGAGAAAATAATAGCAAATGAAGCAACCGACAAACAACTAATCTCAAAAATATACAAGCAACTTCTACAGCTCAACTCCAGAAAAATAAATGACCTAATCAAAAAATGGGCCAAAGAACTTAATGTTACTCTTAAGAGATTTTTCACTCTCCTCTTTCACCCTCATCAAGAGGCCCTTTAGATCCTATTCACTTTCTGCCATTAGAGTGGTTCTGTTGATTAGTTGTGTTTGACTCTTTGCAACCCCATGGATTGTAGCAAGCTAGGTAGTCCATGGGGTCGCTAAGAGTCGGACACGACTGAGTGACTTCACTTTCACTTTTCACTTTCATGCATTGGAGAAGGAAATGGCAACCCACTCCAGTGTTCTTGCCTGGAGAATCCCAGGGATGGGGGAGCCTGTTGGGCTGCCATCTATGGGGTCACACAGATTCAGACATGACTGAAGTGACTTAGCAGCAGAAGCAGGCTTTCCTCTCCTTCACTATCTCCCAGAGTTTGCTCAAAGTCATGTGAATTGAGTCAGAGATACTATCAATCATCTCATCTTCTGTTGTCCTTTCTCTTTCCACTCTCAACCTTTCCCAGTATCAGGGTCTCTTCCAGTGAATCAGATCTTCTCATCGGGTGGCCAAAGTATTAGAACTTCAGCTTCAGCACTTCCAATGAATACTCAAGAGTTTATTTCCCTTAGGATTGACTTGTTTGATCTCCCTGCAGTCCAAGGGACTCTCAAGAATCTTCTCCAACATCACAGTTCAAAAGCATCAGTTCTTTGACACTCAGCCTTCTTTACAGTCCAACTCTCACACCCTTACATGACTGGAAAAACCATAGCTTTGCCTATAAGGACCTTTGTCCAAAAAGTGATGTCTCTGCTTTTTAATACACTGTCTAGGTTTGTCATAGTTTTCCTTCCAAAAGGAGCAAGCATCTTTTAATTTCATGTTTGCAGTCACCATCTGCGGTGATATGGGAGTCCGAGAAAAGAAAATACGACACTGCTTTCACTTTTCCCCCTTCTATTTGCCATAAAGTGATGGGACCGGATGCCATAATCTTAGTTTTTGAATGTTGAGTTTTAAGTCAGCTTTTTCAATTTCCTCTTTCACCCTCATCAAGACACTCTTTAGTTCCTCTTTACTTTCTGCCATTAGAATGGTATCATCTGCATATCTGAGGTTATTGATATTTCTCCTGGCAATCTTGATTCAAGCTTTTGCTTCATCCAGCCCAGCATTTCACATGATGTACTCTGCACAGAAGTTAAATAAGCTGGGTAACAATATACAGCCTAGATGTACGCCTTTCCCAATTTTGAACCTGTACATTGTTCATTCCATGACCGGTTCTAACTGTTGCTTCTTGACCTGCATACAGGTTTCTAAGGAGACAGGTATGGTGGCCTGGCATTCCCATCTTTATAAGAATTTTCTACAGTTTGTTTTGATCCACAATCAAAGGCTTTGTTATTGTTGTTCAGTCACTAAGTCATGTTTTGCAACTCCATGGACTACATCATGCCAGACTTCCCTGTTCTTCATTATATCCCAGAGTTTGCTCAAATTCATATCCATAGGATCAGTGATGCTATCTAACCATCTCATCTTTTGCGTAGTCAGTGAAGTAGTAGATGTTTTCCTGGAATTCTCTTGCTGTCTCTGTGATCCAGTGAATATTGGCAATTTGATCTCTATTCTTCTGCTTTTTCTAAACCCAGCTTGTATATCTGGAATTTCTCTGATCATGTAATGCTGAAGCCTAGCTTGAAGGATTTTGAGAATTACCTTTCTAGCATGTGAAATGAGTGCAACTGTATAGTAGCTTGAACACTGTCTGGTATTGCCCTTCTTGGAATTAGAATGAAAACTGACCATCTCCAGCCCTGTGGCCACTACTTAATTTTCCATACTTTAACAGCATCATCTTCTAGGATTTCAAATAGGCCAACTGGACTTTTGGGAGAAGGCAATGGCACCCAACTCCAGTACTCTTGCCTGGAAAATCCCATGGATGGAGGAGCCTGGTAGGCTGCAGTCCATGGGGTCGCTAAGAGTCAGACACAACTGAGCGACTTCATTTTCACTTTCATGCATTGGAGAAGGAAATGGCAACCCACTCCAGTGTTCTTGCCTGGAGAATTCCATGGACAGAGAAGCCTGGTAGGCTGCAGTCCATGGGTCGCACAGAGTTGGACATGACTGAAGCGACTTAGTAGTAGTAGTAGTAGCTGGACTTTCAGTACCTTCCCTAGCCTTGTTCTTTGTAATGCTTCCTAAGGTCCACTTGATTTCACACATGCACATCCTTATCTTGTTCCCAAATTTAGGGACAAACCATTCACTCTCTTACCATTAAGTATAATGTTAGGTGCAAGATCTTTCAATCTCTCTCATTAGATTGACAAAATTCTCTTGTATTCCTAGTTTGCTAAGAATTTGTTATTACAAATGGATGTAATTATTTCAAATGTGTTTTCTTCATCAATTGATATAATCATGTGGTCCTCTTTAAATTGTTAAATGGTGAACTTCATTGATTTTTGAGTGTGGGATCAAGCTTGTATTCTCACAATAACCCCTCATTTGATCATGGTGTATTAAATTTGCTAATATTTGTTAAGGATTATCTGTGCCCTTATTCATGGAAAATATTTGTCTATATTTTTTCTCCTCTTACTTTCTATATATAGTTTTGTTATCAGAGTGCTACTCTTATAAAATAAGCTGGGAAGTGTTTCTTCCCTTTTATTCATTTTTTTATTTTGTGAAATTGATGTCATTGTTATTCAGTTGCTAAGTCATGTCTGACTCTCTGTGACCCCACGGACTGCAGCATGCCAGGCTTCCCTGTCCTTCACTATCTCCTGGAGTTCATTCAAACTCATGTCCATTGAGTTGGTGATGCCATCCAACCATCTCATCCTCTATCACCACCTTCTCCTCTTTTTCCTAGCATCAGGGTCTTTTCCAGTGAGTTGGCTCTTCTCATGAGGTGTTCAAAGTATTGGAGCTTCAGTACTTCAGCTTCAGCACCAGTCCTTCCAATGAATAGTCAGGGTTGACTTCCTTTAGGATTGACTGGTTGGATCTCCTTGCAGTCCAAGGGACTCTCAAGGGTCTTCTCCAGCACCACAGTTCAAAAGCATCAATTCTTCAGTGCTCAGCTTTCTTTATGGTCCAGCTCTCACATCTATATATGGCTACTGAAAAAACCATAGCATGTTTCTTCTTTAATGATTGCTGGAATTTGCTAGTAAAACTATCTGGACTTGAAGAGTATTTCTTCAGAGGAGTTTAACCCTGAGTTCAATTTTTAAAATAGTTATATGATTAATTCAGGTATCTATTTCACCTTGGGTGAGTTTTGAGCCAACAAATTTTTTTCAATCATAGGAAAAATTCTCTTCAAGTAATTGTTCCATTTAATCTAAATTAGCCATTTTACAGCATTTTGTAGGATTTCTTTATTTTAAAAAAATAGAATAATAGAATAAATGACAATAATAAAAGAGTACTTCTAGGTTTACAGTTTATGTGATACTTCAACTTTTATTTCCAGTTATATTTGTCATATTGATTTTTCTTTATCAGTCTCATTTAAGATGTGTCAATTTTACTGATCCTTTTAAAGAACAAATTATACTGTCTTTAATTTTCTCTATTTTTATGTTTTCAATTTTATTAATGTATGCTTTTATATTTCTTTTTATTTAACTCTTCCTCTTCCTTTAGATAACTTTGTTCTTTTTTGCTAATTTCTTTATTTGGAAGCTTAAATTATTAATTTGAGACATTTGTTTTATTCTAATATAAATACTTAATGTTATAAATACGACTCTAAGTACTGTTTTATCTAATAGTTCAAATTTCAATATGTAGTATTTTCATTTTTATATGAGTCATAATTCTTTAAGACCTCATATCTTTGACTCATGTATTATTTAGAAGTGTTATTTAATGTGCAGGTGTTTGAGGATGTTTCTTTTGCCTTTCTTCTATTTATTCCTAATTTAATTCCATTATGGTCAGAGAACATATTTTGTATCAATTAACTCCTCTTAACTGTTTTGAGGTTTATCTTGTGACGTAATATATTTCACCAAAACGTTTGTTTTGGTGAAAGCTCCATCAGCACTGATAAGAATGTGTGTCCTTCTGTTGTTGGACAGAGTATTGTATGTCTTTGTTGTTGTTTAGTCACTGAGTCTGACTTGTGACTGCATGGACTGTAGCTCACCAGGCTCCTCTGTCCGTGGGATTTCCCAGGAAAGAGGCAAGAATACTGGAGTGGGTTGCTATTGCCTTCTCCAGGGGTCTTTCCCATCCAGGGACTGAACTCGCATGTCCTGCATTGACAGGCAGATTCTTTACCACTGAGCCGCAAGGGAAGTTGTATAGTATCTATTACACCCAACTGATTGATTTGGTTCTTCTAAATCCTTGCTATACTTTGTCTGATGTTTCCATCAATTACAGAGAGATAAGTGTTTAAGAATCTAACTATAAGGGTTCATTTATTTCTCTTTTCAGTTTTATCATGTTTTTATCATGTATGTTAATGACCTATTGCTTGTGCTTATACATTTAGAATTAATACCTTATTTTGGTGAACTGACCCTTTTTTCATTAAGTAGTGCTCCTTGAAAAGTGAAAGTCGCTCATCACGTCTGACTCTGTGACCCCATAGACTGTGGCCCGCCAGGCTTCTTTGTCCATGGAATTCTCCAGGCAAGAATACTGGAGTGGGTTGCCATTTCCTTCTCTAGGGGATCTTCCCAATTCAGGGATCAAACCCAGGTCTCGTGCTTTGCAGGCAGATTCTTTACCATCTGAGCCACCAGGGAAGCCAAGTGCTCCTTGGTAATTTTATTTGGTATGAATTTTAATATGTCTGATATTAAAATAGTTTTCTTTGACATTTGGATGATATATCTTTTCCATTCTTTCACTTTAAGTCTAACTATATCATTACATTTGAAGTAAATTTCTTGTAGAAAACATAGTTTGTATATTAGGGTTCTCCAGAGAAATAGGATATATATATCTATAGAAAGAGATTTATTATAGGAATTATGAAGGATGAAAAAAAACCCCACGATATGCAAGTTGAAGACCCAAGAGAGGTGATGGTATAGTTCGTCTGCATACAAAGCTTTGAGAATCATGTAAACCAACTGCTAGGAACTGAAATGCCCCTACCACCCCAATGTGTATGTCAAAGCCTTAATCCCCAATGAGATCATATGTCAAGATGGGCCTCTGGGAGTGAATCAGGTTTAGATGAGGTTATGAGGATGAAGCACTTGTGATAGGATTCATGTTCTTTTAAGAAGAAACACCAGAGCTTGCATTCTCTCTCTCTACCAGGTGACGACACAATAAAGAGGCAGTCATCTGCAAGCCAGGGCTTCTCTGGCAGTTCAGGTGGTAAAGAGTCTGCCTGCCAATGCAAGAGAGATGGGTTCAACTCCTGGGTCAGGAAGATAGCCTGGAGCAGGAAATGGCAACCCACTCCAGTATTCTTGCCTGGGAAATCCCATGGACAGAGGAGCCTGGTGGGCTACAGTCAGTGGAGTTGCAAAGAACTGGATGAGACTTAGTGACTAAACAACATCTGCAAACCAGGAAGAAAGCTCTCAGGAGGGAGTCACATTGGTCAGCACCTTGATCTTGGACTCCGTGGCCTCCAGAACGGTGAGAAGTATACTCTTACTGTTTAAGCCACCCAGTCCATGGTATTTTGCTGTGGCAGCCCAAGCTGACTAATACACTGATGATGTAATTCAAGGCTGAATCTGAGCACCTGAGACCCATGAAAGCCAGTGGTATAGTTCTAGTCCAAAGAGCAGCAGGCTCAGAACTCAGCCAAAGTTGATTTATCACTTCAGCTCTGAAGACAAGGGACAAACCAGTGTCCCAGCTCAAAGGCAGTCAGGTAAGAGTTCCTTCTCCTGGTGGAGATCAGTCTTCTCCACATAAGTTCTATCCAGGCCTTCAGAGGAAGAGGCACACCATATTAGAAACAGAACTCTTGCTTTATTCAGTCTGATTCAGATATTAATCACATGCAGAAGCACCCTCCTACATACATCAGGGATAATGTTTGATCAAATATCTAAGCACTTCATGGTCCAATTAAGTATTCACATGGATTCAGGTCTACCTTTTTTTCCCCTCTTTGTCTCTCTCTCTTTCCCCTCCCCTATTTCTTTGGACTATTTCTTTCTCTCTCATTCCATTTTAATAAATTTATTATTTTTGGATCATAAATATTTTATGAGATTTTGGTGATTGCTCTAGAAATATACTATACATGCTTACCTTTTAACAGTCTAACTACAATTAATTTTTTAACCACTTTAAGGGTAGTGTGGAAAACTCAACCACTTTAAATGTTCGTTTACCCTCCCTTTCTTTATGCTTGGCTTATATGCTTTATCTACATACACTGAAAACTCCTTTAGAAAAAAGTAACTTTTTCTACAGTGAAAAATACTCAAATAACTGAAAAAAATATTCTATTTACCCAGATACTTAACAATTCTCTTTCTTTTGCTTAATTCTAAATGCTTTATGTTTACTTTTGGTAAAAATTTTTTCCTTCTTCGTGAAGACCTGTTTCACAATTTTTATAGTGCTGATATCAGGCAATTCTTAGTTTTCATCATCTTAGAGTATATTAATTTTACCTTTATTCATAAAGAGTATTTCTATTGACTAAAATCCCTAGATTGACTTTTCTTTCTAGCACTTTAAAACTTTTGTTGCACATTCTTCTGGCTGCCATTGTTTTAGATGTGATAGCCACAATAATTCAAATCATTGTTCTGTTATAGTTTACAGAACATAATTTGTCTCCAGCTGATTTCGAGTTTTCAGTGGTTTGACTATACTGTCTCCGGACCAGAATTTCTCTATTTTATCCTGTTTGGGGTTTACTGAGTTTACTAAAGCCAAAGATTTCAATCTTTACATAAATCTGAGAAGTTTCAGCTGTTATTTTTCCTCATCACACTGTTTTTCTTCTCCTTCTGGGATGCCAATGACATGAACTGTAATATTTTGGTATTGTTCAAGTCTCTGGGGTTATGTCCATTTATTTTGCAATCTATCTTTATATTTGGAGTAGATAATGACTAATGATCTATTTTCACATTTAATGATCCTTTCCTTTATCATCCCTAGTCTGCTATTGAATCTATAGAGTGAGTTTTATCATTCTCAATAGTTTAATTTTTAAAAATTTCTGTTTGGTCATTATTTTATTTTTCTACGGCTTTGCTGACAATTTCTATCTTTATATTCATTTCAAGAGTGTTTGCCCTTCTTGCATCATTTTCATGATAGCTGCTATAAAGTCCCTGTCAGATAATTGTGACTTCTATGCTACTTGGGTGTTGGTGTCTGCTGATACTCTTCTCCATGGCATATGGTTCTTCCTATGCTAAGAAATTCTGCATTGTGTTCTAAACATTTTAAATATCATGATACCCTATGTCTTGGTTAAATCCTCAGTTCAGTTCAGTTCGGTTCCGTTGCTCAGTCATGTCCGACTCTTTGCAACCCCATGGGCTGCAGCACTCCAGGCTTCCCTGTCCATCACCAACTCCCAAAGCATGCTCAAACTCATCCCCATTGAGTTGGTGATGTCATCCAACCATCTCATCCTCTGTCATCCCCTTCTCCTCCTGCCTTCAATCTTTCCCAGCATCAGGGTCTTTTCCAAGGAGTCAGTTCTTCACATCAGGTGGCCAAAGTATTGGAGTTTCAGCTTTAGCATCAGTCCTTCCAATGAATATTCAGGATTGATTTCCTTTAAGATTGACTGGTTTGATCTCCTTGCAGTCCAAGGGACTCTCAAGAGTCTTCTCCAACACCACAGTTCAAAAGCATCAATTCTTCGGTGCTCAGCTTTCTTTGTAGTCCCAACTCTCACATCCATACATGACTACTGCAAAAACCATAGCTTTGACTAGATGGACCTTTGTCAGCAAAGTAATGTCTCTGCTTTTTAATACGCTGGGGAATGTTGATATTTTGTTTAGCAGACAATCAACTCAGCTGGATTCAGGCCACAAGTTCTTGACTAGCCTTTTGAGGGTTGTGGTTTTAGTGTCAGTTCCATTTTCAAAGCCTTTGAAATGCTATTTATATCTGTCCTGCATTTGCTACACCCAGTAGCTAGTCTGAGATTGGTAGCAGTCTATGTCTTATTTCAGTTCTCAGACATTTTGTTATAATGTTTGGTATCAGGTCCATATGTACAAAACTCAGGAGTGAGCCCAAGAGCTTATGAACAACTTGATGGGTCATTTCTCCAAATTTCTCCCTCTCTGTTGATAGCCCCAATACTTTCTGTCCAAAATACTGGGGATTTCGTTATCTTTTCTGCTATACACTTTAAATTACTGCATTCTCATCCAGGGGTAAGGAAAAGGAGAACAAAGAGAGGGAAAATAAACAGACTTGCCCAACCTCCATGGGACCACAGATTCTATGACAGGAAAGGAAAGTTATCCTCCTACAGAGTGAAGGGGTTGTAGGCTCCACACTGTGGTTACTACTGCTAATAGGATACACCTTTCCTCTCCCTCAAGCCCAAACTGAAAGAGTTTTCTCAGATCCTTCTCTGTGCTTATGCCTACATAAAATTTCATGATGAGCTGAGTCCAAATCTTGGATTATTGGAGGGGAATAAAAAGGTAAATTTACTGTTAGCTTGGTTGTACATCATATTCTGGTTTTTCTTCAACTGGTTTTCTACTAACTCCTCATAGTCCTGAACACCTGCTCGATATACTCTGCCCAAATTTTATAGCTGCATTCAGTGACAGAGAGAGTATAGAGTATAAACTGTGCTTATCATGTCTTATCAAAAATAAAAAATAACCTTTATAATCATGTTAAAAATAATAAAATATAGCAACCATAATTTGTGCAAAAAAGTTGTGCCATATTGGATTTCTATTTAAGCTGTGATAGTTTTCTCTTCATTTTAAGGTAAGACATGTATAAGAATATAAATCATACCCGGTTCCAACTCAGTCATTTGATGTAACAAATATTTATAGAACAGGTACTTTAAGAAAGGCAATTTACTAGGCACCACAAGGTTTAAAACTTATTTTGTGTGGTAGTAGAGGCAAACCAGTCATGCAGCAATGTGGAATCCAATGTACAGAAGAGTGCCCATTGTCAATGTGACAATTGTTTTACTTGGGAAGATCCAAATATATTCATTATTTTATCTAATTTTAGCTTAGTGTTCTTAACTCAGCAGGCATTCATGTTTATAGTATTTAAGAAAAATTATTATTTTGACAGATTGATAAGCTATTTCTTCAAAACTCTGTGTCAGATCTATTTCATCATCAAATTGTTGCAAAGTATTCATATTTTACCTCTCTGATTTTTTATTCTATTTTGGTAATTATTCACTTTATCTTCCTTTTTAATGAGGACTGGATAGCTGAGTCATATTTTGCCATATCACTAAAGATAGTTTCCTGACCTATCATATTACAAATTAGTTTATTCACCTTTTTGGGAAAAAAATTAGCAAATTCAACACACGAGCAGGATTTATTAACTAAGCCTGCAAAATCAGACTGTACATGAACAAAAGATTTAAGAAGACTTCTAATTGAAAGTGACAAAGATTTTCCTTCTTATCAGTATGTTTAAAGATTAGAACTAGAAGGGAGGATGGAGACAGTGAGGTAGGAGGACCTGGAACTCACCTACCCCGACAAACAAATCAAAAATACAACTACATGTGAGCAATTCTCACAGAAAACCAACTGGAAACCAGAGGGAGCTCTCTCATACAACCAAAGCTGCAAGAAAAATCTACATGCTACCACCTAGGAGAGGACCAGTTGCTCTGGGAGGGATATGTGAAGGAGAGGAAGGCCACACAGTAGAATCTTGTTTGGGGAGCCCCTCTTGCAAGCTGAGAGGTCCCCTGGGACAGACAGAGGAGCTAGAGGGGCCTGGACTCTGCTTCCAAGGAGTGTGCATGTCCTGGCTTACTAGCAATCGGGGTGGAGTGAGATTGGCGCTGATGGCTGCCATATTGAAACTTGGTACTTCCCAGCCCAAAATGCTCACCAGGAATGGCTGCAGTGGTACGGCACTAAATCTCAGAGGATGGACCCTGGGATAGAACTTAGTCTAGCTGTGCAGAAACAGCCCTAAAGACCTGGGGTGTAGTCCTGACCACAACTCAGAGCTCACTATCAGCATGCACCCAGCAGGGGTGGGTCAGGCCACAGTGGACTTTATTAGTGTGCATATCAGATGGCACCATGGTGATGCACGTGTTAGGTGGACACAGCTGGGGAGGAGGACACAGTGGTTAATTTCCCTGCAGGAACATTCCACCCACCCCAAACCACAGCTTGGAGCTGGAATGTGGTGAATGAGACCTGGGAGAGGCCTCCAACAGGTGACAACCCAGGTCCCAGGCTCCAGCACAACACCCTTGATTCATGCAGCCACAACAACTCTATCCCTAGCCCATTCCACACCACAGCCTTGCACTAGGTCTGGGATGAACACAACAAAGAAAGGTACGTGGCCTTGTGCTGTTACTGGACAGAACTGTGGAAGCTTGCATAGGTGACACATTGGTTGACCACACAGGCCTCATTTGTTTCAGCAGTCACCTCCTTTGGGACAGGGCATGAACTCGAGGGCAATAGAGCCGTACTGAACCCAACCATCAGGGCTTCTACTCCAGACACTAGGGGAGTAGACCTTGCCCCTGCCAGGGCTGTATTGACCAAAGAGGAGACCTTGCCCAACATCCAGTGCAGTCCCTGGATACTCTAACACCAATCACACCCCCTCTCCAGGGGGACGATGGGCAGTACACGCTGAGGATAGACCTGATGTGCAATCATACTGAAAACAGCCCTCGCATCAAAAAATACTGGACTCACAGAGTCTACACCGGGATAGTCCCACTTAAAAAACCTCTTCAAGAGCACAGTAGATGGATGGACCTAGAGATTATCATACTAAGTGAAGTAAGTCAGAGAAAAACAAATATTAAAACCATATGATATCACTTATATGTGAACTAAAATATGATAGAAGTGAAACAATCCATACAGAGAATAGACTTGTCATTGGCAAGGGGGATGGAGTGGGGGAGGGATGGATGAGGAGTTTCAGATCAGCAGAATCAAACTATTATATATAGAATGGCTAAACAACAAGGTCCTACTGGGTATATATAGCACAGGGAACTATTATGACAAACCATAATGGGAATGAATATGAAAAAATGCATATATATATGTGTGTGTAACAATCATTTTGCTGTACAGCAGATATTAACAACATTGTAAATCAAGTATACTTCAATAAGATAAAATTTTTTTAAAGACCACAATAGATAAATGTTTCTCCTAAATTCAGAGAGACTGAGGAAATAAAATGAAAAAGCAGAGGAAATACTTGCAACTAAAGAACAAGAGAAATCCCCTGAAAGTAAAATAATGAAACAGACCTCACATGTCTATTAAACCCTGAGTTCATAAAGAAGATCATAAAATTGACACATCTCTAGCCAGGCTCACCAAGAAGAAAAAAGAGAGGACCCAAATAAAAAAGAATTGAAAGGGAAATATAACAACTAATATCACAAGAAATACAAAAAAAAAAATCATAAGAGAAAACTATGGACAGTTATAGGCCAAGAAACTGGACAATCTAGAAGAAAGAGACAAGTTTCTAGAAACATACAGCCTGTCAAAATTGAGTCAAGAAGAAACAGATGATTTGAATTGACTGATCACTGGAAGTCAAATGGAATCAAAAAACAAAATGAAACAACAAGAACTCCTTACAAACAAAAGTTCAGCACCAGACAGTTTCACTACGAAATTCTACCAAACCCACAAAGAAGAATTTACACCTATTTTTCTCAAACTATTCCAAAAGATTGAAGAGGAAGGAACTCTCCCAAATTCTTTCTATGGAAGCCACCATCACTCTGACACCAATACCAGAAGAAGATGCTACAGAAAAGTAAATTATGTGGCAATATCTTTGATGGATATAGATGTAAAAATCTTCAACAAAATATTAGCAAACCAAATCCAAAAATATACAAAAGGCTCATATACCATGATTAGGTTAGATTCATTCCAGGGTGGCAAGGATGGTTTAATAGATGCAAATCAATCAGTGTGATACACCACAATAACAAAAGGAAAGACAAAAAAACACACACTCATCTCAACAGACTCAGTAAAAGCATTTGATAAAATTCAACATCCTCTCATGATAAATAACTCTCACCAAAGTGGCTATAGAGGGAACATATTTCAGAATAATAAAAGCCAATTTTGGCAAACCCACAGACAATGTAATATGCAATAGTGAAAAGTTGAAAATCTTCTCCCTAAACTCAGGAGCAAGACTAGATGCCCACTCTTACCGCTACTATTCAACATACTACTGGAAGTCCTAGCCACAGAAATCAGATAAGAAAAGGTATCCAAATTGGAAGGGAAGAGGTAAAACTATCATTGTTGCAGATGACATGATACTCTAAATAGAAAACCCTAAAAGCTTCACACAAATCTATTAGAACTACAAAATGAATTCAGCAGGTAGCAGGATACAAGATTAATAAAAAGAAAATATGTTGCATTTTTTATACTATCAGTGAAATATTGGAAAGAGAAAGTAAGAAAACAATTTTATATATATGCTGCTGCTGCTAAGTCACTTCAGTCGTGTCCGACTCTGTGCGACCCCATAGAGAGCAGCCCAACAGGCTCCCCCGTCCCTGGGATTCTCCAGGCAAGAACACTGGAGTGGGTTGCCATTTCCTTCTCTAATTCGTTAAAAGTAAAAGTGAAGTCTCTCAGTCATGTCTGACTCTTAGCGACCCCATGGACGGCAGCCTACCAGGCTCCTCCGTCCATGGGATTTTCCAGGCAGAGGTACTGGAGTGGGGTGCCATTGCCTTCTCCTTTATATATATATATATATCTTAGAGCTTCCCAGGTAGCACAATGGTAAAGAATCCATCTGCCAATGCAGGAAATGCAAGGTATGTGGGTTCAATCTCTAGGTCAGGAAGATCCCCTGGAAGAGGAAATAGCAACTCACTCCAGTACTTTTGCCAGGAAAATTTCATGGATGAAGGAAATTGGTGGGCTACAGTCCATAGGATTGCAAAAAGGACAGACATGACTGATCACTAAGCACGTGCGTGCATGCTGAGTCGCTTTGGTCGTGTCCGACTCTCTGTAACCCTATGGACTGTAGCCCACCAGGCTCCTCTATTTATGGGATTCTCCAGGCAAGAGTACTGGAGTGTATTGCCATGCCCTCCTCAGGGGATCTTCCCAACCCAGGGATCTAACCTCTGTCTCCTGCATCTCTGCATTGCAGGTGGATTCTTTACCCACTGAGCCACCTGGGAAGCACACAAACTCAGTCAAGAAGGTTAAAACTATAAAACACTGATAAAACAAACTGAAGGATGATACAAAGAAATGGAAAATATCCTTTGCTCTTGGACTGGAAGAATTGATATTGTTAAAATAACCATACTACTCAAAGCAATTTACAGACTTAATGTGATCTCTATCAAAATACTCATGACATTTTTTACAGAACAAGAATAAATAATCATCAAATGTATATGGGACCAACAAAGACACAGAATTGCCAAGGCAATCCTGAGGAAAAAGATCAAAGGTGGAGTTATAAACTTTCCAGCCTCTGGACAATACTACGAAGCCACAGTAATCAAAACAGCATCAGTTCAGTTCAGTTCAGTTCAGTTCAGTCGCTCAGTCGTGTCTGACTCTTTGTGACCGCATGAATCGCAGCACGCCAGGCCTCCCTGTCCATCATCAACTCTTGGAGTTCACTCAAACTCACGTCCATCGAGTCAGTGATGCCATCCAGCCATCTCATCTTCTGTCGTCCCCTTCTCCTCCTGCCCTCAATCCCTCCCAGCATCAGAGTCTTTTCCAGTGAGTCAACTCTTCGCATGAGGTGGCCAAAGTACTGGAGTTTCAGCTTTAGCATCATTCCTTCCAAAGAAATCCCAGGGCTGATCTCCTTCAGAATGGACTGGTTGGATCTCCTTGCAGTCTTGGGACTCTCAAGAGTCTTCTCCAACACCACAGTTCAAAAGCATCAATTCTTTGGCGCTCAGCCTTCTTCAGAGTCCAACTCTCACATCCATACATGACCACAGGAAAAACGATAGGCTTGACTAGATGGACCTTTGTTGGCAAAGTAATGTCTCTGCTTTTCAATATGCTGTCTAGGTTGGTCATAACTTTCCTTCCAAGGAGTAAGCGTCTTTTAATTTCATGGCTGCAGTCACCATCTACAGTGATTTTGGAGCCCAAAAAAATAAAGTCTGACACAGTTTCCACTGTTTCCCCATCTATTTCCCATGAAGCGATGGGACCAGATGCCATAATCTTCGTTTTCTGAATGTTGAGCTTTAAGCCAACTTTCTCACTCTCCACTTTCACTTTCATCAGGAGGCTTTTTAGTTCCTCTTCACTTTCTGCCATGAGGGTGGTGTCATCTGCATATCTGAGATTATTGATATTTCTCCCGGCAATCTTGATTGCAGCATGGTATTGGCACAAAAACCTATATATGGATCAGTGGAACAGAGAATCCAAAAACAAATCCACACATCTATGGTCAATTAATCTACTACAAAGGAAGCAAGAATACACAGTGAAGAAAAGACTCTCTTCAACAAGTGGAGCTAGAAAAGCTAAAAAAGTTACATATAAATCAGTGAAATTGGAACACTCCCTCACACCACATACAAAAATGAACTCAAAATGGCTTATAGACTTAAATATAAGACATGACACCATCAAACTCTTAGAAGGGAACATAAGGAAAACATTCTCAGACATAAATAATATCAATTTTTTTAGATCAGTCTCCCAAGGCAAAAGAAATAATAGAAATATAACAAATAGGACCAAATCAATCTTATAAGCTTTTGCACAGCCAAGGAAACTATAAACAAGAAGAAAAGGCCTATGGACTGGGAGAAAATATTTGCAAACAATGCAACCAATAAGGGGTTAATTACCAAAATATAGAAGCTCATATAAGTCAATATAAAAAATTAGCCCAAAACATGAAACTCAATCAAAAAATGATCGAACACCTAAATGGAAATATCTTGAAAGAAGATATATATTTGGCTAAAAGGCACTTGAAAAGATGCTTGGCATCATTAATTAGTAGAGAAATGGAAATCAAAACCACAATGAATTATCTCCTCACACTGGTCAGAATGGCTATCATCAAAATGTGTTCAAATAATAAATGCTGTAAAGGGTGTGAAGAAACAGGGACCCTGATACATTTCTGGTGGGGATGTAAAATGATGCAGCCAATATGGAAAACATGGATATTCCTTTAAATACTAAAAATAGAGCTATCGTGTGACCCAACAATCCCACTCCTGGCCATGGATCTGGAAGAAATAAAACTCTAAAATAATTCAAAAAAATACATGCATCCCAATGTTCATAGAAGCACTATTTACAATAGCCAAGACATGGAAACAATCCAAGTGTCCGTTAAAGACTATTGGTTTAAGAAAAGTGGTGTGTGTATTGTATGTGTGTGTGTGTGTATACATATACATGGTTTGTCTGTACACACACACACACACACACACACACACACACACACACACACTGGAATATTACTCAGCCATAAAAAGGAATAAAATAATGACATTTGCAGCAACATGGATGGAGCTAGAGACCATCATACTAAGTAGAGTCAGAGAAAGACAGATATTATGTGCTCTCACTTTTATGCTTGCCTGCCCACTCTCTTGCTCTTACCTTTGCTTAGAAAACATAATGCTTTATATAAGGGCAGTTCCTTCGTCCTGGATGCTAGAATGAGAAGACATGACTAGCAGAGATGCAGCCAACTCTCACTAATTTCAGCTTACCATAAATAGCAGCACTTGTCATGTCAACCTGAATAAGAAATAAATCATTGTTACAAGCTATTGATATTAGCAAGTCATTTATTACCACAGTATTACATTGAATATATTGAAAGTTGATATTTAAGGTGGAATTTAACACTGACACTTTATTGCCATTGCCAGGGAATCCTTCTTATAAGCAAAACCAATCTGTAATACACCCCAAATGCTTTCAAAACATGTTTAGAGACTACTTACCCAAATATTCTCCTGATGGCACAAAGTATACTTTTGAGAGCAGAAAACTATAAAAAGTAAATATTAATAGAAGATGGAGATTCTACATATATTTTAATTTTTGCTCAAAGCCAACGCTGTAAAAACTCAAACCTGCATGTATCAAAAACTTTAGAACATGAAAGAACCTACATAATATTATCCAGCCCCTTAGTTTTATAACCAGTGTATCCACGGCTCAAGGATGTTAAATGGTCTGTGGAAGAAGTAAGCTAAA
This sequence comes from Bos javanicus, assembly GCF_032452875.1. NCBI lineage: Eukaryota > Metazoa > Chordata > Mammalia > Artiodactyla > Bovidae > Bos > Bos javanicus. The sequence continues at coordinate 88,480,873 of NC_083874.1, read as the reverse complement.
AAGCTGCATTAGAGTCAGGTCTCCTAACTTACAGTGTAGTTTACTGTCTCCTACATAATAGTAACAATAATGATAATGCTCCTGCTGCTAAGTCACTTCAGTCGTATCCGACTCTGTGCAACCCCATAGATGGCAGCCCACCAGGCTCTCCGTCCCTGGGATTCTCCAAGCAAGAACACTGGAGTGGGTTGCCATTTCCTTCTCCAATGCATGAAAGTGAAAAGTGAAAGTGAAGTCGCTCAGTCGTGTCCAACTCCTAGTGACCCCATGGACTGCAGCCTACCAGGCCCCTCTGTCCATGGGATTTTCCAGGCAAGAGTACTGGAGTGGGTTGCCATTGCCTTCTCCAATAGCTAACTCTTATTCCACATTTACTATGAACAACATTGTTTTAAGTGTTTTATACAAATATTCATTCAATTCTATTTCATTCAGTTAATCTACTTAATCCTCACCAATGAAAACACAGTAACAAGGTAAACATTAATAGCTAATGTTAACAAATACTGATCTTAAGCTACATAACTTACCCATGATCACACAGCATTAAATGATCATTACAATTTCACAGCCTCATACTTTATCACTGGGCCAGTCTGCCTCACTCTTACTGCTCCATGACATGCTAAGACATCTGAACTATAACCAGAACACTCTTTACTTTCTGAGGGCCATCATGTCATTTTTTTTTTTCTTATAAAGATCACAATGTTGTTTTAAACTGAATTAAATTATTTTGAGAGATGCATCACTTTCCAAATTACAACCTACTCCAATCAAAACCATCTACTCAGAAGACAGTTTTTTATGGGGGGAAGGGTATTTTGTTTGGTTTGTTTTGTTGCTTTGATTTAAAATGTTCTCTTCAAGAATGCTGGAAATTAAAGACAAGTAACATACTAAAAATCTATAATGTAATTATAATACCTGTTAGGAAAGACAAATGTATTGAAAGAGAGCTGCCACCTTCAAGCCCAGATCATCAAAGAAATGTATACAATCAATCATCAATCAGTCATCAAAATGTATAAAATCAATCAATCATCAAAGAAATGTATAGAAGTGCCCAATAGATCAAAGTGTTTCTTTTCACATTTTCTTGGTTAAGTTGACCACAATTTATTTTTTTTATTTAACATCCAGAATGAAAAACAAACAAACAAAACACAACCGTGAGGATCAATATACAGTAACTTTTGATGTTAACTAGATATAAGTTGAGAATATTTTGTCACTGGAGAACACTCATGAAATTAGCCCTGGGCTTAAGTTTTCTTTTAATTTCAGAAGAAGCTTCCTAAGAGCAGAGGGGAAAACTGTCTTCTAATTCCTTTGGCTTCTTGACTGCTTCCTTTCTCCAATTCACTTTGCGTGTTGATGCCATGGTTTTGTAGAATAACAGAATTCCATAACAACTTAGAAGTTAATACTTACACTTAGCTGCTGATGGAATTGTTCTCCATGTTACCTGTATTTCTGAAGCCCTTCCTTGTCCTCCCACCTTTGAGACCAAACTACTAAGGATAACTATGGAACTGGCCATATTGAGCAGCAATGTACCAGCAGGAAAGGTACCCTGTGCCTCCCATCTAGTCTAAGTGCTCTCAAGTAGAGTAAAACCTTGGGGTCATCAAAGTGAAGGTATTTCCCTAGACCAGCACTGAAGCCACTATTCTCTTTTGTCTTTAGGAACACTGAAGCACAGAGATCTTGGGGCAGTTGCTCCAGGACATCTAGAAAGTATGACTGTTAGAAAACTTAGAACCTAATGCACTTTCTTATCAAGAAAGCAAATCCTCTCTCTAATCATTCTTTTCACTTTGGTTTAACTTGTTTTAGCATTTCCTTTGCTTCCTCACCCACCAAACATTCCAATTCCCCACATGACCTATATGTATATATGGCAAAACTTCATGATTATTTGATATTCAATGAAGTGAAGAATGAATAAAACAAGTTTTACTGAGTTTGCCAGAACTTCTTTTTCTTTATTAAAACCTTTTTATATAGGAGTTATTTCTATCTTTGAGATTTGTCACCTGATAATGAATAGAAGTTAGTTGAATGTATACTTATATTAGTACTAGAATTCACCCATTGAGCATTCTTTAATACAAAGAAGCATAGAATTAGAAATTATACTAAAGAAAGAAAATTCCATAAATGATAGAACTTATCCTGATGATTAATTTGGGGCCCTAGGTTTAGAAAACTGATTTTAATGTCTCTGCCTTAGAAATTGGTCTAGAAGAATATAGTTTTCTTTATTTCTTTATAAGCTAGCATCTTTCTCAATCTTATTATATATATAATATATATATACGAAAGTGCATTTTATTTTTTATTCAATTGTTACTTTAGCAGTGTCTGCAATTAAGAGCCAGCTCACTAAATGAACTGTAATTATTGCAAATTGTGGTAAGCACCAGTAATTAAAATGTTGCAGTAATGCTAGCCAGCTTTGCGAGATGCCCTTTGAGAGTAGCATAAAATGATATTATGTCTTTAACTGGTGTTTGTATTACAGATGAGAAAACCTGGAAATGCAGGCCTTCAGAATCTTTTGGCTGAGTCTTTAGAGCATAATGTAAAGTGGGGATTAGCAGTTATCCAGTGAATTCAAACTGGGAAGATAGTCAATTTGGTTAATTTGACAGTGAAAGTGGCTTTTTCTTTAAAATGTGCAATCTTTAGGGCATAAACATACATGGCTTCCCCACGAGGGGAAAATGAACAATGAACTCTAATCTCTTCTTTGTGTTTGTGGGATGCTAATAGTGAGCCTTCTGGATACAAAAGCAAGACGGAACTCCTTCGACACCCACCCATCTTTTGAGGATCCTCACCCAGCTGCCACCCCCAGTGAACTCCCCAGCTGTGCAGTCATTTGGCAGCGTGCACTGTGATGCATAACTTAAGCTATGTGTGTGTGACTCCAATACAACTGGTGAATACAGATTGTCCACATAAAACCCCTCTAACTTATTGCAAGTGGGAAACAATGGAATCAGTGGGTTTTTGGTCAGGAGAGGGACTTAAACTTCAGTTTTAGCACTGACTAAAACCATCCATCAACATATTTACTTGCTTTTTCCCAGCCTTGCTCAAGGTAATCCATAAAGTATCTGATTATGCAAACACTGTGACTTTAGGAAAATATGTGGTGATATGGGTGTAAAGAACTATATAACTTTGTAAAAACAGTGCTAAAAAATAGGTACCATGTTCCATAAGACAGTGACTCTCCATAAGGTCCTCAGACTATAGAGTCTTGGAGGAGGGCGAAGTGTTGTCATTTATAAAGTGAAGGACTGACATTTCTATAATCCTGAAAGTCATCTGGTCTCCAAAACATTCCAACTGCAAGATGCAATGAACAGGCCTTCTCTTCCTGGCTATAATACGTTACTGGGTATTGGAATAATTCTCTCACCATAAACAATTGTGAATTTAGGGGAAAAAAAATTAAAAATCAACCGATCCCAGACTTTGTACAACAGACAATACAGAGGTTTTTATCCTTGAGGAAGGGTGAACACCCAAATTCACCTCATCATTCTACTTGGAGGCATTTCAAACTGCAGCACAGAGAGCTAGAGTCCAAACAGAGAGCACTGGCAGAGGGGAGAGAGAGCAGATTCCAGGCTGCTGAGGTAGCCAGAATTTGGAAAAGAGCACATCAGAACACAGGGGCAGGCAGCACTGACAAGGAGCCCCAGGCATCTGCATAAAGATCCCTTCCATATTGGGCCAAATAATAAGCTGCACATACAGAGCAAAAGGCTTTGAGGTCTGGAAAACTATAGTTACTGAGGGGACTATGAGATGAATGGAGAATGCAGAGTGTACTCAGTACTGGAATACCCTGGAGTTCCAACCAGCCAGAGTGGAGCCATGTCTCTGAAAAACCCAGTCGTTCGGTTAAAATCACAAAAGCCATGCCTGAAGAGTAGGACAGGTCTAGCCCTCAGGTCAGAGCTACTCTAGAACCATCTAACAAAGCCTAAAGCTGAGTCTCAAGCTGAGCTACCAGAAAATTAACAGCCTGCTAGAACAAATCTCAACATGTTTTAATGACAGCAAAATCTAAACTTTAAGTAATATAGTATTCCCAGGTGGCGCAGTGGTAAAGAATCAGCCTGCCAATGCAAAGATGCAGTTTCAGTCGCTAAGACGGGAAGGATCCCTGGAGGAGAAAATGGCAACCCACTCCAGTATTCCTGCAAGGAAAATCCCATGAACAGAGGAGCCTGGGGTCACAGAGTTGGACACGGCTAAGCACATATGTACGCACGCAAGCAATGGCATATTCACAATGTCCCACATTCAATCAAAATTTATTGGATATACAAAGAAGACTTTTAAAATAAGACTAAAACCAGGAAAACTAGAGTGAACAGAAACAAACCCAGATGTGATACAGATGTTAGAATTAGCACACAGTGACTTTAAAACAGTTATTATAAATATATCTGTGAATTTAAATACAAAGGTAATGTGTGAAAAGATGGAAATCTATTCCTCAGCAGAGAAATATAAACTATGAAAAGAAAAACAAATGGAAATTTTAAAACTGAAAAATAATATAATAAACATCCCAAATGCAGCTTGACTGGACACTTCATTAAGATCAGTTAATAAAAAGTAAATTGAAGCACATAGAGAAAATCATTGACTTGTGGAACAGTATCAAACAGACTCACATTCATATGTAGGGCAGGAAATAGGAAATAGCAAAAGAAATCAACAGAGAAAAAAATCTGAGCAGTAGTTACCACTTTGTGGGAGGAAATGAATTGAGAAGGACATGAGGGAACTTTGAGAAGATGGATATGTTCCTTATTTTTATGTGTGAGTGGGTCACAGAGTTGTATTTGGTAAATCTCATTTAACTATAATAGTTTATACTGTTCATTATTTGTAACTTATACTTCAATTTAAGAAGGGAAAATCCAGTGGACATTGGCCAATTCGTATCATAATCTCATCTGAACACCAAAATACTGACAATTACCTTATCATCCATAGAATTTTATGTTTAGTTCTCAGTGTGAGTTGTGACAAATTGTTAGTTTCATCTTCTCTCTGTACTTTTTTTATAGCCTCTTTCAGTGATCTTCTCTACCTTACTGTTAAATATTCATGTTTCTAAATTTCAGTCTATATGAATGCATGCTAAGTCATTTCAGTCGTGTCTGACTCTTTGTGACCCCACAGAGTGTAGCCCACCAGGCTCCTCTGTCCATGGGATTCTCCAGGCAAGAATACCGGTCTGGGTTGCCATGCCCTCCTCCAGGGGATCTTCCTAGCCCAGGGATCAAACCAACATCTCTTACATCACCTACATTGGCAGGTGGGTTCTTTACCACTAGCAACACCTGGGAAACCTGTGGCCCTCTCTTATTCCAACTTCATACATTCTTTCAGAACCTAGGATAGGATTGGATGTATGGATATATTGGATGTCATGTATGGATGTGAGAGTTGGACTATAAAGAAAGCTGAGAGCCAAAGAATTGATGCTTTTGAGCTGTGGTGTTGGAGAAAACTCTTGAGAGTCCCTTGGACTGCAAGGAGATCCAACCAGTCCATCCTAAAGCCCGTCAGTCCTGAATATTCATTGGAAGGACTGATGTTGAAGCTGAAACTCCAATACTTTGGCCACCTGATGCGAAGAGCTGACTCATTTGAAAAGACCCTGATGCTGGGAAAGATTGAGGGCAGGAGGAGAAGGGGATGACAGAGGTTGAGGTGGTTGGATAATATTACCAACTCAATGGACATGAGTTTGAGTAAGCTCCAGGAGTTGGTGATGGACAGGGAAGCCTGGCGTGCTGTGGTTCATGGGGTCACAAAGAGTCAGACACAACTGAGCGACTGAACTGAACTAAGGATATGATTATGATTAAGCAAATGCAAATATTCAGTGCTTGATAGATGGATCTATGTATGGATAGAACTAAATAATGAGTATTCTCCTGTTTACATTCATTCAATTTATGTATCAGGCAGTCTTTCAGGTGCTCAAGATTCAGTTGTGAACAAAGCAGAAAAGAAAATATGTTTTCCAGTGTTCTCATTTTGTTCACACTAAAGTTTTTGTTCAACTACCAAGGTCAGGCTCACATCATTTCTCAAATAGGAGCATACTGACCTCAAATTTGTACCTTCTAAGCCACTGCCAGAGGAAAATTATTAAGATCTATATCTGATTTGTTATTTTATATAAAATATTTTTGATATTTAATGTCCTTAAGTTTGTGCTTAGCACTCAGTCATGTCTGACTCTTTGTTAACCCATGGACTGTAGCCCACCAGGCTCCTCTGTCCATGAGGATTCTCCAGGCAAAAATACTGGAGTGGGTTGCCATGCCCTCCTCCAGGGGATCTTCCCATCCCCAGGATTGAACCCAGGTCTCCCACATTGCAGGTGAATTCTTTACTGTATGAGCCACCAGTGAAGCCCAGTAATACTGGAGTGAGTAGCATCTCCCTTCTCTAGGGGATCTTCCCAACCAGGAATTGAACCCAGGTCTCCTGCATCGCAGGCGGATTCTTAACCAGCTGAAATACCTGTACACTTGTTGGCATGGTTGAATGACCACACCTCTGACCTAATAACCTACGCTCTAGTCATGTAAATGTTTTCTTTTCACTTCTCTCACTGTGTCTTTGCATAAGGGATTCCTTCAGTCTCTAAGATCCTTCCTCTTTTCAATCTCCACCCTCAATGTCTCCTTGTAGAATTCTCTTTATTCTTTCTTCTGTGCTCCTTAAGAAATCTCTTGACATTTTCTTGTCCTGTTAGATAGAGGTAAAGTTTTCTTCTAGGACTTGTGTATTAATTTGTGTCTGTAAGCTGAGTCTTGGTACAAATTATGCACCCATAGACAGTAGAAGAATCAGAGGTGTAATACCAAATAAGGTGGTCCGAAAGATCCTATTCAGGAGGGAGAGGAGGGAAGGGTAAGATGTACGAAAGCAGATTTGGAACTCAGTGTTCAGAAGTAAAGATTGCCAGGGATATGAGCCAGCTACAAAATCCAGAGCTACCTTCCAAGCAACACACCAGATCTCATCCATACCCAAATCCTACAGGCATGTACCCTTTAGGGGCTAGGTACCAAAAGGGCTGTAAACCACTAGCTGGATGACCCAAATTTATCCAAAGAGCATCAGTGACCAAGAACACTGGAAATGGGGAAAACTTCTGCCCTCAAATTCAAAAAATGTATGACAAATTTTGAATTCTATTTAATCCTCAGTAGAAGGAAATGGCAACCCACTCCAGTGTTCCTGCCTGGAGAATCCCAGGGACGGGGGAGCCTGGTGGGCTGCCGTCTATGGGGTCACACAGAGTCAGACATGACTGAAGCGACTTAGCAGCAGCAGCAGCAGCAGACTAGACTAATAGTGTTGTCACTTAATTTGCTACATGACACAGGCTGCTGATAGGGGCTAGTTTGAGTGTAAACAAGGATACTTTCTCGAAAAGAAAAAAAGCTTGTTACATTTTTTGTTTAAAATCCCATTGGTCCTTTTAGGCAGTGGGGCCCTCAAGGCCACACTAAATTCTTTTCTGCATGGCCCATCAGAGGCACTGAAAATTCTATTTTAATAATATGTTAACAGTTTTCAGTGAGTAGTAGTCACACAAAGCATTCTTCAGTCCTTAAACATGCACTCTTTGTTTGAAATTGTAATGGGTTTTGTTGCCATGAGAACATTTTGCCAATTAAAAATCTGTGAAGAAAATCATCTAAAGATGTTACATCCAAATAGCAAATAGATTAGCTCAAAATCAATTAATAAGCTTATATTGCATAGATAAATTATATTTTTAAAAATTTGTATGTCTGATTGTTAAATATTTAATATATTTTTATTGAATAGTTGATGTACAATATTATCCAGGTTATAGGTGTACAACATAGTGATTCACTATTTTTGAAGGTTATATTCCATTAATCAGATCAGATCAGTCACTCAGTCATGTCCGACTCTTTGCGACCCCATGAATCGCAGCACGCCAGGCCTCCCTGTCCATCACAAACTCCTGGAGTTCACCCAGACTCATGTCCATCGAGTCAGTGATGCCATCCAGCCATCTCATCCTCTGACGTCCCCTTCTCCTCCTGCCCTCAATCCCTCCCAGCATCAGGGACTTTTCCAATGAGTCAGCTCTTCGCATGAGGTGGCCAAAGTACTGGAGTTTCAGCTTCAGCATCATTCCCTCCAAAGAAATCCCAGGGCTGATCTCCTTCAGAATGGACTGGTTGGATCTCCTTGCAGTCCAAGGGACTCTCAAGAGTCTTCTCCAACACCACAGTTCAAAACCATCAATTCTTCGGCGCTCTACCTTCTTCACAGTCCAACTCTCACATCCATACATGACCACAGGAAAAACCATAGCCTTGACTAGATGGACCTTTGTTGGCAAAGTAATGTCTCTGCTTTTCAATATGCTATCTAGGTTGGTCATAACTTTTGGCTATATTTGCTGCACTGTAGAATATATCCTTGTAGTTTATTTTATACATTTAGTTTGTACCTCTTAATCCCTACTCCTCTCTTATCCCTCCCCACTCTCCTCCCCTTACTGTCAACCACTAGGTTATTCTATACACCTGTGAGTGCTTCTTTTTTGCTATAGTCACTGGTTTATTTTATTTTTTAGATTCCACATATAAGTGCAATCATACAGTATTTATCGTTCTCTGACATTTCACTTAGCATTTCTTATTTCCTCTTTCTCAGCTTATTATTTCAATTTTGTGGAGTGTCTTCTGACACTTTCTTGAGAATGGTGCACAGGCAGAAGAGCACAAGACACAGAGTAGAAAGACCCCGAACTCACCTCCTCTCACAGGCACACCAAAATCACACAACTTTTGGTAGAACAACAAATGATAAAAAGAACAGACTCTATCAGAAAAGGTCTTCCACAATTACAGACATAAAGAAGTAACTCCAATGAATTGGGAAGAAGTGGCAGACTCGTGATGTAGTCTAGTCCCATACCCACGGTGGGCAACCCACAAACTGGAGAATAATTACATTGCAGAGGTTCTCCCAAAGGACTGAGAGCTCTGAGCCCCATGATGGGCTCCCTAGCACCAGAAAAATAAGCCCCCAGATCATTTGGCTTTGAAGGCCAGCAGGACTTCCTTTCAGGAGTCCCAGAAGCCTATGGGAAACAGAGACTCTACTCCTAAAGGAGGCACACACAATCTCACACACTCCAGGACCCAGGGAAGGAGTAATTTGATAGCAGCCCAGGTCAGACCTAACTGCAGGTCCTGAGAGCCTCGCAGAGAGGCAGGAGGCAACTGAGGCAGCCATTTTTAAAAGCTCCTTCTACTGCATGGACATTAAAGCTGGTGGGCACCGCCGTAGGATCCTCCTTCTAGCTTATTAGCCCAGGACCTAGCCCTGACTTGGTCCAGCAGCCTTTAGGCACCAATGCCGAGACACCTTAGGCCAAGAAACTAACTGAGCAGCCCTACCCATTAGCAGACTGCCTTAAGACCCCCGGACTCCACAGCTACCTCTAAACACTGCCCTGCCCACTCCATCCACGAGTGAGCAGGCAGCAGTTCCAGAATGCCCTGGGTCCTAGCTCTGCCCTCCAGGGATCAGCCAACCGAGGCAAGAAAACCACAACCCTGCAGCCTGTAGACTCAGCTTGCCCACCCACAGATCAGACCCTGCCCTGAACGAGTAGGGCCCCAGCCCTGCTGATCAGCAGGCTAATACAAGCTCCAAGAATGCCCAATCCTATACTCAACTGTTATACACAACTCAGGAGCTCCCTGCCCCAACCCAAGTACCACCAATGATCCAACATCAGCTCGGGGACCATGGGTTCTATAATCAGACTCCAGGATGCAGCTCTGCCCATCCTGACGCTAAATCCTGGATCTGGCCTCACCCACTGGGTAGGCAGTAGCCCTGGAGTCTTCTAGACCCTGCCTCTGCCTACCGGTAAGCCAGCACTAGCCCTGGATTCTACAGTCAGCTGCCTCATGACCTGGTCCCACCAACCATTGCCCAGAAGCCTCTGAACAGGCAGGGCTTGGCTTCTTAATTCTTTATTTTTCATCCCATGAATGGATTATTCTAACATTATTTATAATTATTATCCAAGTATATGAGCTTTTCTCTTAAATGGACTTCCTAGATATTTCAAAGTATTTTGCCCCTATTGCTCTGTGCAACACCGATTCAAGGAAATAGTAACAGATGTACCATGTGAGGACATAAATTTTAGAAGGACAGAAATTCTGATCTCTCTCTATAAGATACACAGTGCATATCAAAATATTAAGACTCCAAGAAGTCCTACGTGGGGAGAAGGTGATTTTTAACACATAGATCTCCAAAAAGTTCATCATAAAATACTTTCTTTGTAACAAGTTAATAACCTTTGAGCAGGGGCTCTGGTGGAAAACAGTTTAAGAGATTTCTTCAAAAGAATAGTAATTGTTTTCTTTAGGAAGACATGGAACCAAATACAGTAAAATTATGATAGACCTTGGAGTCAGAGATCATAGGTTCAAACCAGTTGTATCTGGGAAAGTTCTTTAACCTCTCTGAAGATTAGAGAGACTGTTTCACAGGCATAAGGTTTTTTTTTCTCTCTTACTTTGTAATCCCCTCTCACATTCTGAGGATGGACTGAGTACTAGACTATGGCCCAGCTGGGGTTGACCATCCCTTAACAAGTGGTGTGCCTCGCGGGTAGCATCTGTGTTTCTGGGGAGCCAGGTGGGGTAGAGTGATACCAAGACTAGGCAGAAGATCAGTGGGGAAGTGGTTATTCCACCCACACATTCTCACATGCTGCAAAACGCAGCTGGTGATTATTCTCTCAAGAGAAGGCTACTACCATGCATACAAATGAAAGTAAGTTCTCGTGTCTTGTTTGGCACGTGTGCCTTACTTACTGACCACCCCCACCTCTAACTCCCCAAGGGAGCAAAGGAAGGACGATGTTTTCTCCTTTTCTGTGAAACAATCATAAAGTTCCCCAGAAGAGTTAAGGTCAATTATTTTCAAATCTAATACCTGGAGATTTCTTCAGGCTGTAAGCACAGTATCCTCTAGAAGATATTTTTTTCTGTATTATCCAATGCTAGTTACAAATCAAAATGTTAAATGACTATGAAAACTTCTGAATTCATAAACTCATGAACAGATATGTGTTCTCACAAATTTTAAACAGATGAGGTTTTAACCGCACAGCCCTTTCTACCACTTTCCTCTTTGGCTCTGTTATAAGAAATGACTACTGTGGACAGGCATTTTGGTGTAAGATGTGTCCTGATTAGAATGGAGCTTAGTCTAAGAATAACAACACGCTGTACCCCTCATCCCCTTCCACTTCATTCACCATTCCATCCACTACCTGTGACCAAGTAAGAGCCTAAGCACATACCAGGTGAGCCATTTCTTCTTTAGAAAAAAATCCACTTGTCAATTTTCCTCATAAATCCAACGGAGCTTCATAAAAATTATAACAAATTGAGGAAAATAGGTTAAAACCTGCAAACGATTGAAAATGCTCAAAATAAAACCACATTTTTTGCTTGGCAATCTAGAGTTAATGACATGGGGTCTGGAACGTACATATTTCTAGGGAGCAGTTCTGTAGTCAAACCCCAGGTCAGACAGATTGTGGCTGGCAGGGTGCCTCCAGGTGGCATGCATGGGTGCCAGGGTCGAATAAGAGAAAGCTCTAGAAATAAAAAGGCAACCCGGCGACATTACTCATCCTTTTCTTTTTCTTCTTTCTCATTCCTTCGTTCTTCCTCCCTTCTTTCCTTCCCTCCCTCCATCCCCGGCCTTTGCCCCCTCTCTATGAAGAGAATATGAAGCAGTTCCAGATGGTAAGCAAGTGGCCAGACTCAAACAAGTTGCTAAGCTTGCTGGCAGGAGAGAACCTGCTTGATGGTGACACACAAGTACAGAGTCCCCACAGTCCTGCTTCCTGGTGAAGCTGGAGAGAGCAAACCAACAATAGAGAAATGAGTACTGTAATTTATCTTGGAGGCCATTTAGGTTGTTTATCCCAAACTACATTTTGATTCCAGTTACAGTTTAATTATGAGTATTTGTTCTCTAACAGAGACTAAACAAAGGGTAACTATTTTCTTTTATCTTTTTCTTTGTTATGAAAATTTCAGTTTCATGTTTGCCTCTCCTCTCTCCTTAAATAGAGTCTCATGCTATGTAAACGCGTTTCAGCTCAATTTCTTCCCATTGGGGATGAAGTCTCTAAAACAAACAATGAAAAAAGAGCAGAAGTTTTTAACATCTAAGAAACGTGTGACTTAATAAGGCCTATGTATTTCTTTAAGCTTTTATTGCATATAATTTGACAGGTCTCTTCCGTTTTAAAGAAAATACCATCAAGTCTCTCTGGGTATCAAACTCACAACATGAATGTTCAGAGTGAAGGAAACACATTGAGTCTAGATGCCCCTCTCCAGCAATAACCAGCAAGCTGTTTTTGTTTCTTATTATGAAATCGGAAGTGATAAAGAGACAGAAGGAACATGGCTGACACTCAGTCTCTTTGTGTACTGCACATAGCTTTTTTCCCAGGCCAGCAATGATGGATTTGCCTGGTCTCAGAGCCCATCCTCTAGTTACAAAATAAGTTCAATGTCTGGTTTTGCAACTATTCCAATGTTACTTTCAATACACAATTTTTTATCAAATATATTGCTAAGGAGAGTTTTCTTCCATCTAGAATATCCTGCACTGTTCCAGATTGGATTGCAGCTGAAATCAAATCCCACATTGAGTAACTAACAATTTTAAAATTTAAAATCTATAAACCATTGTAACAATGTTTTTAAAACTCTTATCATATAGAATGCATAATTTTAATGTTTAATTCATTTTTACTAAATATCATAAGAGTAATATATTTTAATTGTTTTCATCTATTATTTTCATTATTGATCAGGGGTTTTTTTTGCTTGTTTTCATATGTTCTTTACTTGGAGGTCAATTCTTTGTTTTCTGACCATTCTCCTAAATGAGCTTATTTCCACTCCAGCATGTGTTTTGGATTCTCTTGCTTTTTATTTTGTCATGAAAGGTTTTCATATTACAGTTCAGATCAACTATGGCTGCCACATGGTTTCAACAACACTATAAACCTCAGTTGATAAAAATTTACTGAACACATAAGAAATCAGCACAGTTTTAGTTCATCAATTACAATCTGCATTTCACTCTAAATGTAACAGTAAATGTAGAATCTATTAAGTTGGTTTTATTTTCAAAAATTTACCTTTGAACAGAGAAGGGTACTTTTAAATACACACATGCTCTATATCCAGTTCTTATTGAGCCAAATTCACACTCCACATATTCCACTTGACCCCATGAGTTAATAGGTAAGGTTGAGGGATCTGGATTTGCAAAATTTCAAATTTAAATCTCAATTTAGCTGTTTACTAATTCTTGGATGTTCAAATCACTTAAAAGTCTGAAGCTCATTTTCCAACCCTAAAATAGGTATATTTACCTCATAGGGGGATCATGAGGATTATAAAATATAAATTTATAAACATATATATATTATAAATTAGAAATACTCAGAAAATATAGGGAATATGATAACTGTGGTTATTATTAATTTGATAGGGTTTCCCTGGTGGCTCAGACAGTAAAGAATCTGCCTGCAATGTGGGAGACCCAGATTCTATCTCTGGATTGGGAAGATCCCCTGGAGAAGTGACTGGCAATTCACTCTGCTATTCTTGCCTAGAGAATTCCATGGACAGAGTTACATACTATAGTTGGCAGTACAATAAAAAATTTTGTTGGATTTTTTAATTCAATAAATTTGAATATTTTAAATGGCATGTTACTTCAATGGATTTGTAACTTAGCAAAAGATGTTATTCTATCAAGAAAATGAATGTCTTACTTAGGCATTGACTTCTTGAAAACTATATTTAAAGGAAAGTTTTTCTGTTCCATAAGGACAGATACAAGATTTTAATGTAATCATTAAAAGAAGAAACATTCTCACAGTTTCTCAACTTGAAACATTTAAAGTGCCATAGGGAAAACTCTGAAAGGAAGTTACTTTATAGATATGTGTGGGCTCCTGGAACTATACTGGGGACCTCATTGATACTGACTACATAAAACTGATTCTTCTATAAGGCCATGTAACTTTTAATTTGAAATATGGTTATATTTTTTCTGAATAAATTTCAGGACAAATAAAAGACAGTCTATTTTGAGATTATAGAAAAGGTGAACAGTAAATCATCTTTCTCAAAGCTTATTTTAGACATATTAATCTGCATTTATTTGGTGTATGTGCCACTCATGTGGTCATGAGCTCACACACATTTAGAATTCTGCAATTTAACTTACAGCAAGGTACCCACAGGGGCACCTTCACTGATAGCAGCATGCCTCCCACTCTAACAGTCAATCAGTGAGTTAATTTTGTTGTTTTTCAGTTGCTAAATCATGTCTGACTCTTTGTGACCCTGTGGACTGTAGCCTGCCAGGCTCCTCTGTCCTCTGCTATCTCCTGGAGTTTGTTCAAACTCATGTCCATTGAGTCAGTGATGCTATCTAACCATCTCATCCTCTGCCACCCCCTTCTCTTCCTGTTCTCAATCTTTCCCAGCATCTGGATCTTTTCTAATGAGTCACCTCTTTGCATCAGGTGGCCAGAGTCTTAGAGCTTCAACTTTAGCATCAACCCTTTCAGTGAATATTCAGGGTTGATTTCCTTTAAATTGACTGGTTTGATCTCCTTGCTATCCAAAGGACTCTCAAGAGTCTTCTCCAACACCACAGTTTGAAGGCATCAATTCTTTGGCACTCAGCCCTCTTTATGGACAAACTCTCACATCCATATAGGACTACTGGAAAAACCATAGCTTTAATTATACAGACCTTTGCTGGCAAAGCAATGTCTCTTCTTTTTAATACACTGTCTATGTTTGTTATAGCTTTCCTTCCAAGGAGCAAGTATCCTTAAATTTCATGGTTGCAGTCACATCCACAGTGATTCTGGAGCTCAAACAGACAAAATGTCACTGCTTCCACTTTTCCCCCATCTTTTTGTCATGAAGTGATGGAACCACATGCCATGATCTTAGTTTTTTGAATTTTGAATTTCAAGCCAGCTTTTCTGACTCTCCTTTTTCACCCTCTTTAGTTCCTCTTTGCTTTCTGCCTTTAGAATGGTATCATCTGCATATCTGAGGTTGTTGATATTGCTCCCGGGCATCTTGATTCCAGCTTGTGAGTCATCCAACCCAGCATTTCACATGATGTATTCTGCATAGATGTTAAATAAGCAGGTGACAATATATAGCCTTGACTCACTCCTTTCCCAATTTGGAACCAGTCCATTTTTCCATGTCTGTGTCTAACTGTTGCTTCTTGATTCACATACAGGTTTCTCAGGAGGCAGGTAAGGTGGTCTGGTATTCCCATCTGTTTAAGAATTTTCCACAGTTTGTTGTGATCCATACAGTCAAAGGCTTTAGCACAGTCAATGAAGCAAAAGTAGATGTGTTTTTTTTTTTGAACTCTCTTGCTTTCTCCATGTACCAAAAAATGTTGGCAATTTGATCTCTGGTTCCTCTATCTCTTTGAAACCCAGCTTGTACATCTGGAAGTTCTTGGTTCACAAACTGCTAAAAATCTAGCTTGAAGGATTTTGAGCATTACCTTGATGGCATGTGCAATGAGTGCAATTATACAGTAATTTGAATATTCTTTGGCACTGGCCTTCTTTGGGATAGGAATGAAAACTTTTTCCAATCCTTTGGCCACTGCTGAGTTTTCCAAATTTGCTGACATACTGAGTTAATACAGAAGTGAGTTAATACAGAAGGTCAAAAATCAGAGCAGTCATTGGAAAGAGAATCTCACAATGTAACTGTAATACAATTAACTCAGACTATATGTATTTGCTGGAAATAAGTTTTCTAAAAAGAGAGTTCATTATCTGGACTATCTGGTTCAAAAGTGAGTATCTGGTGGCTCTAATCACAACAAACATCTACCAACTGCTAACCAGTAGGTAAGGCACTGCAGAGCCAACAATGAGTAGAATACAGATTCCTGTCCCTAAGGATATCACTGTTTCTTGAGACAGATTATAACAAATATTTGGAACATGTTGGTGCTACAGAGAGTGTACATGGTCCATGGAGACATAGTTGGAAAGTCTGTGTCCCAGACGTTCCTAAACCAGTGGGGAAATTCTTATAGGATGCAGTACAGTTGGGAGGGACATATGGACAATGAAGGGACAAGGCCATAGCTTGATAACAGAAGAATCAAGGTTGCTTCAGTTATGAACTGCTCTTTAGTTTCTTTGAGAAACAGGGATCAATATCTAAGCAACACTGCCTTAGATGTGGTAGCTAACTACTACAGCCTACTTGTCTGGGTTTCAGTTCAGTTCAGTCATTCAGTTGTGTCCGACTCTTTGTGACCCCATGAATCGCAGCATGCCAGGCCTCCCTGTCCATCACCAACTCCCGGAGTTCACTCAAACTCACGTCCATCGAGTCAGTGATGCCATCCAGCCATCTCATCCTCTTTCATCCCCTTCTCCTCCTGCCCTCAATCCCTCCCAGCATCAGGGACTTTTCCAATGAGTCAGCTCTTCACATGAGGTGGCCAAAGTACTGGAGTTTCAGCTTCAGCATCATTCCCTCCAAAGAAATCCCAGGGCTGATCTCCTTCAGAATGGACTAGTTGGATCTCCTTGCAGTCCAAGGGACTCTCAAGAGTCTTCTCCAACACCACAGTTCAAAAGCATCAATTCTTTGGCGCTCAGCCTTCTTCACAGTCCAACTTTCACATCCATACATGACCACTGGAAAAACCATAGCCTTGACCAGATGGACCTTTGTTGGCAAAGTAATGTCTCTGCTTTTGAATATGCTATCTAGTTTGGTCATAACTTTCCTTCCAAGGAGTAAGCGTCTTTTAATTTCATGGCTGCAGTCACCATCTGCAGTGATTTTGGAGCCCAAAAAAATAAAGTCTGACACTGTTCCCACTGTTTCCCCATCTATTTCCCATGAAGTGATGGGACCGGATGCCATGATCTTTGTTTGCTGAATGTTGAGCTTTAAGCCAACTTTTTCACTCTCCACTTTCACTTTCATCAAGAGGCTTTTTAGTTCCTCTTCATTTTCAGCCATAAGGGTGGTGTTATCTGCATATCTGAGGTTATTGATATTTCTCCCGGCAATCTTGATACCAGCTTGTGTTTCTTCCAGTCCAGCGTTTCTCATGATGTACTCTGCATAGAAGTTAAATAAGCAGGGTGACAATATACAGCCTTGACGTACTCCTTTTCCTATTTGGAACCAGTCTGTTGTTCCATGTCCAGTTCCAACTGTTGCTTCCTGACCTGCATACAGATTTCTCAGGAGGCAGGTCAGGTGGTCTGGTATTCCCATCTCTTTCAGAATTTTCCACAGTTTATTGTGATCCATACAGTCAAAGGCTTTGGCATAATCAATAAAACAGAAATAGATGTTTTTCTGGAACTCTCTTGCTTTTTCGATGATCCAGCAGATGTTGGCAATTTGATCTCTGGTTCCTCTGCCTTTTCTAAAATGAGATTGAACATCAGGAAGTTCATGGTTCACATATTGCTGAAGCCTGGCTTGGAGAATTTTGAGCATTATTTTACTAGTGTGTGAGATGAGTGCAATTGTGCAGTAGTTTGAGCATTCTTTGGCATTGCGTTTCTTTGGGATTGGAATGAAAACTGACCTTTTCCAGTGCTGTGGCCATGCTGAGTTTTCCAAATTTGCTGGCATATTGAGTGCAGCCCTTTCACTGCATCATCTTTCAGGATTTGAAATAGCTCAACTGGAATTCCATCACCTCCACTAGCTTTGTTCGTAGTGATGCTTTCTAAGGCCCACTTGACTTCACATTCCAGGATGTCTGGCTCTAGATGAGTGATTACACCATCATGATTATCTGGGACATGAAGATCTTTTTTTGTACAGTTCTTCTGTGTATTCCTGCCACCTCTTCTTAATATCTTCTGCTTCTGTTAGGTCCATAGCATTTCTGTCCTTTATCGAGCCCATCTTTGCATGAAATGTTCCCTTGGTATCTCTAATTTTCTGGAAGAGATCTCTAGTCTTTCCCATTCTGTTGTTTTCCTCTACTTCTTTGCATTGATCACTGAGGAAAGCTTTCTTATCTCTTCTTGCTATTCTTTGGAACTCTGCATTCAGATGCTTATATCTTTCCTTTTCTCCTTTGCTTTTCGCTTCTCTTCTTTCACGGCTATTTGTAAGGCCTCCCCAGACAGCCATTTTGCTTTTTTGCATTTCTTTTCCATGGGGATGGTCTTGATCCCTGTTTCCTGTACAATGTCACAAACCTCATTCCATAGTTCATCAGGCACTCTATCAGATCTAGGCCCTTAAATCTATTTCTCACTTCCACTGTATAATCATAAGGGATTTGATTTAGGTCATACCTGAATGGTCTAGTGGTTTTCCCTACTTTCTTCAATTTCAGTCTGAATTTGGCAATAAGGAGTTCATGATCTGAGCCACAGTCAGCTCCTGGTCTTGTTTTGCTGACTGTATAGAGCTTCTCTATCTTTGGCTGCAAAGAATATAATCAATCTGATTTTGGTGTTGACCATCTGGTGATGTCCATGTGTAGAATCTTCTCTTGTGTTGTTGGAAGAGGGTGTTTGCTATGAGCAGTGCATTTTCTTGGCAAAACTCTATTAGTCTTTGCCCTGCTTCATTCCGTATTCCAAGGCCAAATTTGCCTATTACTCCAGGTGTTTCTTGACTTCCTACTTTTGCATTCCAGTCCCCTATAATGAACAGGACATCTTTTTTTGGGTGTTAGTTCTAAAAGGTCTTGTAGGTCTTCATAGAACCGTTCAATTTCAGCTTCTTCAGCGTTACTGGTTGGGGCATAGACTTGGATTACTGTGATATTGAATGGTTTGCCTTGGAAACGAACAGAGATCATTCTGTCGTTTTTGAGACTGCATCCAAGTACTGTATTTCAAACTCTTTTGTTGACCATGATGGCCACTCCATTTCTTCTGAGGGATTCCTGCCCGCAGTAGTAGATATAACGGTCATCTGAGTTAAATTCACCCATTCCAGTCCATTTCAGTTCATTGATTCCTAGAATGCCGACATTCACTGTTGCCATCTCTTGTTTGACCACTTCCAATTTGCCTTGATTCATGGACCTGACATTCCAGGTTCCTATGCAATATTGCTCTTTACAACATTGGACCTTGCTTCTATCACCAGTCACATCCACAGCTGGGTATTGTTTTTGCTTTGGCTCCATCCCTTCATTCTTTCTGGAGTTATTTCTCCACTGATCTCCAGTAGCATATTGGGTACCTACTGACCTGGGGAGTTCCTCTTTCAGTATCCTATCATTTTGCCTTTTCATACTGTTCATGGGGTTCTCAAGGCAAGAATACTGAAGTGGTTTGCCATTCCCTTCTCCAGTGGACCACATTCTGTCAGATCTCTCCACCAAGACCCGCCCATCTTGGGTTGCCCCACAGTCATGGCTTAGTTTCATTGAGTTAGACAAGGCTGTGGTCCCAGTGTGATTAGATTGACTAGTTTTCTGTGAGTATGGTTTCAGTGTGTCTGCCCTCTGATGCCCTCTTGCAAGACCTACCATCTTACTTGGGTTTCTCTTACCTTGGGTGTGGGATATCTCCTCATGGCTGCTCCAGCAAAGCGCAGTCACTGCTCCTTACCTTGGACGAGGGGTATCTCCTCACCGTCACCCTTCCTGACCTTCAACATGGGATAGCTCCTCTAGGCCCTCCTGGGCCCGCGTAGCCACTGCTCCTTGGACATGGGTTGGTCCTCCCAGCCGCCACCCCTGGCCTCGGGCATGGGGTTGGTCCTCCCGGCCGCCGCCCCTGGCCTCGGACGTGGGGTAACTCCTCTTGGCGGCCACCCTTCAGGCATGGGGTCCTCCTGGCTTCTGCCCCTGACCTTGGACGTGGGATAGCTCCTCTCCGCCGCGCTTAGTGCGCCGGTTGCAGCCGCCGCCGCGCTTAGTGCGCTTAGGTTTAGTTAAAATGAAAAGGAAAATCCCAGGTGGAAACCAGCTTACCCTTTGTTTTCCAAATGGTTTGTGGCTGCTCTACCACTGGTTTGGAAACAGATTTTTTTGAAGCATCTCTGATTAGTATCTCTGGTTTATCCTTTGCTTCAAACTAAGAGTTACTGTGAAGAGTCCATATGTTTCTGCTGCTTCTTACTCTTTGTCTTGGTTTATTTATATAGAAACTCTCTATTTTATAAATGGAATGACTAAAAGACTTTTCTTTTTTCATAAATAAAACTATTACTGAAGGACTCTGTGTAGTTTAAAATCTATCTTAATGGGGAAGCATCTGAAACATACTTCTATCCTCCCAAAGAATGATAATGGTAGTAATTTGGCTACACGCAGAACTCATTTTATGCTGCCAAACCCTTGCAACCTCCTCAAATTGTCAACAGGAAGTGGGAGTTCTTGATCACAAACCCTTTGGAATTAGAATTTTGAGAATACAGTAAATGGGGTTTCCTAATGTCTCTTCTCAGAGTTTGGCAACTGGGGTGGTGACCAGAGAATTCTTGATGCTGAGCCCTCAGGTCTGGATCATGTTTCCTGTTCATCATTGTCCTGTAGCCTGATATGGGTCATTGTCAAGTCACGATACAAGGAACATCTGTTTGCAACTTTATTTTTTTTTAGCATTGAAGGAAATTTTTTACTGACTGTGGGAGTGGACTTTATTGATAATGTTAATCTTTGTCATTCTTTGGATCATGCTAATTTATTTTTAATATTTTCTTCATGTACTCAGAGAGTTGCTTTTGATTCAAAACAATAACTGAATTCAAAACAATAAAATAGTATTGACAATAACATCTAAGCAATCAGACTACTGTGACGGAACAACTAAGTAGGTACATAGGGCTTCCTAGGTGGCGCTAGCGGGCTTCGCAGGTGGCGCTAGTGGTAGAGAACCTACCTGCCAATGCAGGAGATGCAAGAGACGCAGGTTTTATCCCTAGGTCGGGAAGATCCCCTGGAGAAGGGAATGGCAACCCACTCCAGTATTCTTGCCTGGAGAATTCCATGGACAGAGAAGCCTGGCAAGCTACAGTCCACAGAATCACCAAGAGTTAGACCTCACTGAGTGACTGAACACACAAGTAGGTACATAAAACTGTATCAGTTTGAACCCTCTGGAAGAAGATATGAAGATAGGATAAGAAGTGCAAGTTATTTATTGGGGGACATGACTGCAAAAGATAAAGGGTAAAGGAAGTAGGAAGGCAGGGAAGACTTCCACCCTGTAATGGAGGTAAGGCACCTGTGAAAGAAGAGGGGGAAGAAAGAGGCTTGAGTTAAAAGAGCCCCAGATGTCTGTGCAGCTCTTCCAAAGTCTTAGCTAGGTCAAAGGGTAGCCCCAGAGCAAAAATCAATTACGAATAGGGGGCTGCATCGGGCAAGCAAGGCTGAAGTCTAGTTTCCCTACAGTGTTCTGTTAGTGAATGACAAAAGTTCAGCTAGAGCATGACCTCGGGAAGAACGCTGAGGCAGCTAGACACTGTTAGGTAATTCCTCTCTGCAGGGTGTCTTTGAAGGGAGATCTTGAGCAGTGCCCATCCTTGACTACCACACTGGTCATTCATAATATTTTGCTATCGTGGAATTCTTACCAGGAACAAAAAAAGATGGGGAGAGTTAAAAAACCATTCAGTTCAGTTCAGTTAATTACAGTGTTTTTTTTTTTTTTTAGTAATTTTGACAAAATGATTACTTAAAGTTAACTATAGGAAATGAATTTCAAACTCCCACTAAAAGAAAGTCCTACTGAAAGAATGAATATTGATATTTTTTACTTTTAATTTTTATTTTATATCAGGGTATAGTTGATTAACAGTGTTATATTAGTTTCATGCATACAGCAAAGTGATTCAGTTATACATAGACAAGTATCTACTCTTTTTCAAATTCTTTTCCCATTTAGGTTATTACAGAATATTGAACAGAGTTCCCTGTGTGATATAGTACATCATATCTTAGAGTCATTTAATTTTTGTAACACTAATATGAAGTTTGCAAAGGTATCTAAAGGGATATTTTGTTTGGAAAAAAAATTTAGGATTTTTTTTACTAAATCCTTTTTTTACTAAAAATTTTAGTATTTCTTCATTGTACTAGAAAGAAGAATAATCTTGCCCTTCAGGGCAACATGGATAGAGTTTGGCATGATGCTTACGTGTAATACTCAGAGAAAGACCAACACTGTATGATCTCACTTATCTATGGAATATAAACACAAACTCAAAGATACAGAAAACATATTAATGATTGACAAGAAGCAGGGGATGAGGAATGGGCAGAATGGGTGAAGATGGTTAAAAGGATAAACTTCCAAGTAAAAAATAAATAATTCCCAGGAATGTACTGCAAAGCATGGTGACAACAGTTAAGTATAATGTATATGTGAACGTTGTATGGAGAGTAGATTTTTAAAGTTCTTATCACAAGAAAAAAGACTGTAGCTGTGGGGTGATGGATGTTAACAAGACTTATTTTGCTGATCATTTTACAAAATCTACAAATATCAATCATCATGTTGTACACCTGAAGCTAATATAATGTACTGTGTCAATTATATCTTAACAAATTATTGACCAGTGATGTATTAATATCTTTTGTTACTCAAACATTATTGACCAGAGATGTTTCAATATTCACTTACATAGCAAATTGCCTGATGCAAAGAGCCGACTTTCTAGAAAAGACTCTGATGCTTGGAAAGACTGAAGGCTAAAGGAGGAAGGGGCGGCACAAGATGAGATGGTTAGATAGTATCACCGACTCAATGGATATGAATTCGAGCAAACTCTGGGAGATAGTGAAAGACAGAGGACACTGGCATTCTACAGTCCACGAGGTCGCAAAGAGTTAGACATGATTTAGCAACTGAACAACAACCATCAGTGGCCACAAGCATGTTTCTGCAAAAAATCCCCCAAAGAAAGAATACGAGTATCATAGTCATGAAAAATGTTTGAACAATATTTAATATCTTGTGTCAGTAGTATGAGAATTATATAAAGAGAAATTAGACATGGAGTTTTACATAAGCTATCCTACTTGGAGTCTTCAACTGTACCAAGTGGTACCAGAACATCTTGACAGACGGGGAAAATAAAGAGAAACACATGATCCATCATATTCAATATACAAAGTATGTCATAAAACATGTTTTAGAAGAAAAGTTAATGATGGGAGAATATATCCAAGACTACTATTAAGAGCAATAAAATATTGAAAACCAGTTTGAAAAAATCATTCCTTGCCCATGTATACACCAATATTTTGACAATATTTACCCCCAAGGTATTGGAATTATATTTCTGTTTGCTTGGGTTATATATTTGCAAGTCTTCTACAAGAAAACATGTATTATTCTTGTCATTTTGAGCAACTATATCTATAAAGTTTTAGAGTTAAGTGTAATTACTAGCAGACAGAGTCACACACGCACACACACACAATCATCAATGCTTGCAACACAACATCTGCAAGTCAATAAGAAAGATGTGACACACACCTTCTGTGCAACATCTAACTGCATTATATAGTCAAAATTAACAAGTTGAAATGTATGTCTATGTATCTAGTTTTGGTTTGATGAAGCTTCTATCTAAAACTGTAAAGATCCTCAAAAACTTTGCAATTATAATCCAGAACAAAAATATCTTGCTCCACTCAATTCCAATAAATGGCTTTGGCTTTCATGTGGGGTCATATTGTCTCTTCCATCAACTTTTCTTAAATTTCCGTTACATTTGCTTTGCTTATACTTATTTTTGACTTGAACCTTGGACCATTTATCCAATATGTATAAAGAAATAAGGTGGAAAATCTAGTAAAAAGACATATAGGATCTATCATTACAATAGAAATTGCAGAAATCTTTTTAACTGATAGTGGGTAGAAGATTACACATTTGTATAGGAAATTATTCCAGAGAAGATATTATTATAAAGGACAAAAAGTAAAATACAATGCTTTTATGATTGAATATAACTGTTAATAGAGAAGGAAGAGTGATCTATGAAACAAAAAATGGTTGAGAGTTGGGGTATATATTTAACGTCTCTTTTAGATACTCTTGAAAGTGAAAGTGAAAGGGCAAGTCGCTCAGTCATGTCTGATTCTTTGAGATTGTATAGTCCATGGAATTCTCCAGGCCAGAATACTGGAGTGGGTAGCCTTTCCCTTCTCCAGGGGATCTTCCCAACCCAGGGATCGAACCCAGGTCTCCAGCATTGCAGGCGGATTCTCTTAGCTTAATATTATTTCAGGGAACAAGTTGGAGTTAGTTTAAGAATATATAAGGGTCAAGTCTGGTGACTGTAACACTGATTACACTTTGGAGGCAACTAAAATTTGTAGATGCTTTGGAATTTGAGAATCAATTTGAGTGGCTGGTGTGGAGTAAGGGACTTGTGTCTGTGTTGAGATCATCAAGGAACTGGAGTACACAGGTCAACAGAGTCTCAACGTAGGTGAAAGTTGATTTATTCTGGAAAATAAAGCTTATTTATGTGACCAATAAGAAAAGGAATATACCTACTAGAAAATGCATCCATAGACCACCAGCTTGTACCCCTGCCAGTTACCACTGATTTAGGAACAGATGGCATCATAGGTAGAGTCTTCCCTTTAGCACAGAGAGTCTTCTATTTAAGAGGTAATATTTTCCCCAAATTTGAGGAGACATAAACTCTTTGAGAGCCAAAAGTAAAAGAAAGTGTAGAAATGTAATAGTATATATAAGGTCCATTTACCTCATCTCTTCCTATAACACAGATATTTGTAATTAATGCAAATACATACAAGGCAGTACATAAAAGAGCAATTAAATTGAAATATTATGTATGGATAACCACCTCAAAGTAGATCATTAAAGTGATATTTCCTTAAAGTGGGCTAGCCTAAACCAAAACAGTCATATAGAAATATGTGTTTCATAAAAATAAAAAATGCAAATTTCATGAAATGTGAAATATCTTGAATTCTCTATTCCAATACAACCTTTCACACTGAAAATAACTGGTGTAATCGTATCAGTTTTGAAGCTAAATTAAGAACAAATATCAGGAATAGTAAGTGCTTCAGTCTGTCCGCTGAAGTTTTCATTTCTTAGACAAAAATGTTATATTTGGGATTAGAAAATCTTGGTATGTGTCTTATCTAAGGAATGGTTTCCATACAATTTTTAGGTCAGTCAATGGGCCAGACTGTTTAATTCCTCTCCATGCTACCTGAGGCCATTACCCCTTCATCCACAGGAGAAACTCTGAACTTTAGAGGCTCATATCATAGAGTTGTATCCCCTTTTCTTCCTCCAACTTTTCTCTCTGATTTTACCAACTTCTCAGACTATTCACGTATTTAATATTTAAACCTCTCTACTTCTGCATTTGTCTTTTTCACCACTCCCATCATAATCTGAATAAGTTCATCTAGACATGGGCACCAATACACCAGTTTTTCTTTTTTGGTAACCTCCTCAAGTTGAAATCCCTCCATCACCTAGCAGTTCAGCCATCCATTACCAGAGCCACACCTTTGACATAATCATCTTCCGAACTGCTGTACTTCAGAAATACTCGATTTTTATCTGTCACTTTCTCAGGACGGTCTCTGGGATTCAGAAATAAAGAAAGCTTATGAAGAAATCAGATTCATATATGTCTTAACAATCTTAAAAGCTATGAGGAAAGAATAAATTACTTACAGAGAAATGACAATTAAACTGACAGCATCAATAGACACCAGAAACAAATGGATAGTGTTTTCAAAGCGCTGGGGGAAGATGATTGTCAAATTAAACTTCCATGATCAGAATTCATGAGTGAGGGTGAAATAATGATACTTTTAGACACGCAGAGTTATTCTGCTCGTAACTCTCACTAAATGAACTACCATATTACACTCGATTTAAAATGTCATCAATTTTATGATGTACCAGTAAAAGAAAAATGCTGTTAATTAAACTATGATATGCCCTTAATAGTAAAGTGCATCCTAATTACAGAGATGTTAAAAAGATTAAAAAAAAAAAAAACCTGTATCAGAGAATAAATTAAATAAAGATGAATAGAGGAAATACTTCATCAAGATGGAATGAACGCTGAAAGTAGAAATAAGATTTAAGAAACAATACCGAGCAAAGAAACTGGCAAGCATATTTGTAAATACAAGTAAAACCTGACAATGGCTAATAATAATAAGTAACTCTGTGACTTAAAAACAAGACTGAGCTAAAATGCCAGACAACAGTAACATGGAATAGAGGGAAAAGACCATGTTAATGATTATCTACAATCCCTATATAATTTGGGGAAAGGTTAGCAATACTCTCTGGCATTGTTAAATATGTTAAACATTTTAATGGTTACCTTTAAGAAAATAGAAAAAATGCTTAACATTCAAATAGGTAAAGTAAAAATGTAGAGATTTTTATTCATATAACAGGATGCAACACTGCATTTAGAATAAATACTTTAGACTTATATCTGTAAATATACATGAATTTAAGAAAAATAATAAATTAAAAAAGCAAGGTATAGTGTAACACTGATAGGATAAATCTAAAATTATTCTAATTATATCTATAAAACCTGTATGTGCATGTCTGTGTGTTATACATGTGGTATGTGTGTGTTACATATAGGAGAACATTGACTGGAAAGATATTCACCAAATCTATGATTGTGATGGCCTTTGAAGAGGGAGGGAGCAGAAAAACACTGGGGTTGGGAACAGAGAGGACTGAACGTTGTCTGTAATGTCCTATTTCTATTATTTTAGAGAATTTTGATGAGAACTTCATAGAATAGTGGTATTAAGTTTCAGTTGCTAAGACCAGAATTTGCCACCTTTTTTCTATAATCTTTCATATTTTGAACTTTTAAACATAACAACAATTTTTTAAAAATCGTCGTCTTCCTCTTCCTGTGTATTTACCCAAGCCAGGAAAATAGATAACGGCTCTTTGTCCATCCAATCAATCCCAATGCCTCCTATTCTAGCCTTTCGGTATCTCTTGATGTCATTTGATTTTTTTCTCTGCCTTCAGTCTTGCTTCTCTTCCCACCCGCAAGCTATTTTCCAAACTGCAGCAGGAATGACCTTTTAAACGGAAAAAATCCTGGCATGGAACTCCCCTACTTAAAATTTTTTCAACACGCTTCAGACTCCTTAGCAAAATATGTAAGGCCTTACCTAATCCATCTTTGAACACTTCTTGAAGATCGTGTCTCTTCCCTCTGTACTCCAGACTCCAGCCAACCTCAGTGAGAGCTGCCTCTTAGGAAGGTGAGGCTTCCTAAACCTGCTGTCCAGCCCCACTCTTACCCTCTTGTCATCTGCCCTCTGGACCAGCACCCCAACCGATCGTGAAAGACTAGATTAGACTCAGATGTCACCTCCCGGAAAAGCATCCTTGTCCCGCTCAAGGCTGTCTTCACCGCATTTTGTATGAGCCCCGACTTCTTCCAACTGTCCATCAAAATAAAACCATTATCTTCTAACTTCTCTGACTCTGAACTTCTTGAGGGAAGCAACTCCATAATCACTGTAACTAGCAGCACAGCTACTATTTACTGATGGCTGAATGTTACTAAGCCCCTGGCGCTGTGCTGGATGACTTGCCAGTGTGTCCAGTGACTGTCAGAAGAAAATTTGCTTTCCACGTCAGCAGATAAATGCTCGGAGGGTAGGTGTGCAGTCTGAATGTACTCCACTCTCTTTGAGCCCCATGGCTACTAAGAATGGAGCTCAGCTTCAACTTCAGATGTTTCAGCTCAAGAGGGTTCATCATTAACCACCATCTCCTACCACTGGTTCCCAAATCGTGTACAACAGCACCTCATACACAGCAGGGGCTCAATGAACACATTTTAAAAGAAGGAAATAGGGGGTGAGGGAAAGAGAAAGGCCAAGGGGGAGAAGGAAGCATGCTAGGAGCAGGGAGGGTGGAAGGAAAGAAAGCTGAGTTACGATGTAATCGCAGTACACTAGTACGAAACTATCGTCACCATATTACTGCAATTATGAGACTGGGAATGTATTTCCTTAATCAAGTAAACGGAACAAGATTGTGATAAGTGTCAATTTATGAGTGTGTAAAGAGTTGGGGACTGTATCATTCTTACATTCTTTTGGAAAGAATATGCTGAGAACCAGCTAAGATATCTGCATCTTTAATGAATTAGTTTGATGAATGTAGTTTCTTCTGGTATGAAGGAATCTGGCTAGACAGTCTGTAGTTTCACCTGCCAGGAATACTAAGGTTTCCTAAAAGGTTTCAGTCTTATAAAAATGAAAGAAAAAAAGAAGAAGAAGGGACTAGAGTAGGTTTATAATTTATATAAGATTATGAAGATCCAAATATAAATTCCTAGTGGTTTACCATTTTGGAAATAACAATTGCATTGAAATATAAGTCAATGAATTTGCCTGGAACATTATATATATATATAACTTACTTGGCTGTTGTGATTATTCTTATATGTGGGTTCTGACTATTTGCTGAGTCAAGAGAGAAAACAGATCTTTTTAAAGTATTTTTAAGATTAGATAATCAGTCAAAAACCCAAAGTACACATTGGCTTTTTTGTTCAGTGGACTATTTGATGTTGGTAACTGACTTTTAAAGAATAATATGAAGTTCTCTCCTTGAAAGCAATCTAACAGTGGGCTCTTGGGAATGAAGAAGATAGCTCTCATCTTAACCCTCTGCTTTCAAATCTTCAGCATAGCAAGGATTTCTCATTCCTTCATCTGGGTTTTAAATGTGGTTGGCATGGTATCTAGACAAAAGAATAAGTAAGGAAAACTCTCAGAGGCAATTAGAAATAATAAATCCTGAGATTTTTCTTACCTCTATTACCTATTTGGGGCCATAGTATTTCTGAGTGGTGATAAAAACTCAAACTTGGATGTTTTCCATTTATATCCTACTGACCATTTATGGGCTTCCATAGGAGAGAAGGAGCTGATAAAATGAACATACTGTCTAAATATATATTGATATAATAATTGCAAATGCCAACACACAAGCAAATTTCCATTTTTTACCCTATATAGGTGTAATTACTTGACAAACAATCCATTATTTTCACATGCAGAAAGAAGTATCAGTTAGTAAACAGAGTAAGAATTTTGTTTTAATGGCAGTCTGATAAAATTCTGCTTCATAAGGATAACACCTGAATTATAGTTATGTTGTACATCGGTAAATGAAACAAGTATCCTATTTGGGGTCCACCCTCTGGTTTCACTCAGATCAACACTACTCAGTGTTCAAGTGATTTATAGCAATATAGGAACAAGAAAAAACTGTGGATCACATTATTAACATTTTAATCTTTTAAAAATACTTTTCAATCTCTTAACAAAATGAGAGAAGAGTTAAGGTTTAGAACCTTTGGCAAACAATAGTAGCTTGCTAGAATTAAATAATATTATTTGGCTTTGATAGTATTTACTTTTATTTTTCTCCTGTTTATTTCAGAGATTCTAGTTTTTCATTTAGAGTAGGTACATATATTTTCTTATAAATAAGTGTACTTAAGTAAAAAAGGCAACTCAATTTAAAGAAAAATATTGGGGATCATTGTACAAGCTCTATTTTTGATAAGGCAAAAGTCACAAGTGTGATAGAAGGATGCCTGAAATCTGGCACAATAATGTTGTGTTAAGTGGTGGCCCAGCACTGATTGACAGACTAAATTCCTTCTATATCAGGAAATGGAAGGGAGAGTTACCCTCCAAATGATACCCTTAAGATTTGAGTCTCATAAAAGCAGAGACATTACTTTGCCAACAAAGGTTCGTCTAGTCAAGGCTATGGTTTTTCCTGTGGTCATGTATGGATGTGAGAGTTGGACTGTGAAGAAGGCTGAGCGCCAAAGAATTGATGCTTTTGAACTGTGGTGTTCGAGAAGACTCTTGAGAGTCCCTTGGACTGCAAGGAGATCCAACCAGTCCATTCTGAAGGAGATCAGCCCTGGGATTTCTTTGGAGGGAATGATGCTGAAGCTGAAACTCCAGTACTTTGGCCACCTCATGCGAAGAGTTGACTCATTGGAAAAGACTCTGATGCTGGGAGAGATTGGGGGCAAGAGAAGGGGATGACAGAGGATGAGATGGCTGGATGGCATCACTGACTCGATGGACGTGAGTCTGGGTGAACTCCAGGAGTTGGTGATGGACAGGGAGGCCTGGCGTGCTGCGATTCATGGGGTCGCAAAGAGTTGGACACGACTGAGCGACTGATCTGATCTGATCTGATCCTGCGTAGTGTAGTGCAGGGGCGCGTGAGTGTGAGTGTGTGTTTGTGTGTGTGTGATGCTAATGGTGGGCAATTTCCTCAGTTTGATGGCTGCTTTGCTTTATATTCAGAGAAGGCAATGGCACCCCACTCCAGTACTCTTGCCTGGAAAATCCCATGGATGGAGGAGCCTGGCAGGCTGCAGTCCATGGGGTCGCTAGGAGTCAGACACGACTGAGTGACTTCACTTTCACTTTTCACTTTCATGCACTAGAAAAGGAAATGGCAACCCACTCCAGTGTTCTTGCCTGGAAAATCCCATGGATGGAGGAGCCTGGCAGGCTGCAGTCCATGGGGTCGCTAGGAGTCGGACACGACTGAAGCGACTTAGCATTAGCATTGCTTTATAGTCACTGAAAAGTAGAAAGTTTGTGCTATTACACTACCAGGAAGATGAGTATAAACACCTTCAGAGTACATGTGCAAAACCCATGGACAGATTCGGATTAAGTGCCTAAAGGGAAAATTTGCAGTGGTGGTAAGAATCCCTTCTTTCCCATTTGAAAAAAAAAGACTCTGGTACACAGTTTGTTCTCTCATTGTTTGCTAGTTCCATTTAAAGGGTCCACATGTTTTTTGGAATCTGAAACTCAGAGTAAGGTCAAACAGCATGCTGTAATTAGGGTCCTCATCTTTAGGAACAGAAAAGGATGTGTGTAAGTCTTGAAAACCATTATGAACGATGAGGGAACCACAAGACCATTAAGCTAGTTGTTACTGTAACCTTTGGACTGAACAATTCATAACAGCCCCAGTTCAGAACCGTAGCAAAATTCAGAATTATTCAAGCTCTCTACATAACAGGAACTTAGCTTTCTCCAATGATAAACAGACACACATGAAGGAAAATTCCACTGACCTTCTCTTCACCTCTGCCTCAGAGGCCTAATTGCCTTAAGAAATAGTGTCAAAACAGAACACATACCTTCAGTCTCTGCAGTTTGGAGGAACAGGGAGGTGAATATTTTGCTTTTAAGTAAAATGGAATTTGATAAAAGTTAAGCTGTTGCATAATGATGAGCTAAATATTGTAAAGGCTTAAAAGGATGAATTAATCACATCTTTCTATATGCAGAAAAATGAAACATAATAAAAGTCTTCAGACAACAAATATAGCTATCTTGGTTCATTATGTCTCTGGTCAAGATAATTACTTTAAGTAGTAGTGAGATACTGATAAGTGTGTGTGTGTAGAAAAAGAGAGAGAAAGAAAGATAGTTTTAGCTTGTAGGAACGTTGGAAAACAAACTCTTATTTTACTCTAAGAACTCCAGCAACATCTAATAAAAAGTTATATAGCAGGTACCATCTAACCCAGTGATCTTACTTTTAATAATTTACATCTAATCAAAGGTTGAACAATATATGTACAGGGTGTTCATTAGAGCATTGTCATAACAATGGCAACAACAACAACAAAATCTGGGAACAATTAGATATCTATCAATGACAGAGTGGATAAATAACCTATGGTATAGGCATTTCTCAAATCCTATACAACTGTAAATACTAGCAAACAAAATAAATAACAGGTAAACATATATGCAAGCACAAAGAAAACTTTCCATGGTATTCTATATCAATAATTATGAATGTGTTTTAAAATAAGCAAACAAAATATATTTATACATACATATTCAAACATATATATCTATGTCTTTGTTTCTATGTACTACTTATATTTTATAAATATTAAATCATCTGAAATGTTATCCACCAAACAATTAGCATCAGTGAGGGGCTACTCCCATGAGTTCATAGAAAGTGCTGTCTATGGGACAGTGACAGCATGGCAAAGGAATATGAGAGAATAGTGTGTAGTTCTTAGGAAATGAACTCCTAGACAGAACTAGGTAAGACTCTTGATGGAAGTTGGAAATCTTATATCAGCAAAGGAGGGGGCAAACACCCATGATTTGTGAGTTACTTAAATGTGCCTGTTAGGAAATCAACCCTGAATATGCACTGGAAGGACTGATGTTCAAGCTTAAGTTCCAATACTTAGGCCACTTGATGCAAAGAGCCAACTCATTGAAAAGATCCTGTTGCTGGGAAAGATTGAGGGCAGGAGAAGAGGGTGACAGAGGATGAGAATGGTTGGATGGCATCACCGACTCAGTGGACCTGAGACTGAGCAAACTCCAGAGACAGTAAAGGGCAGGGAAGGCCTGGCATGCTGCAGTCCATGGGGTGCAGAGTCAGACATGATTTAGCAACTAAACATCAATTGTATAAATCCTAGGAACTGTTGAGTTACAATTCTGTGTTTTGTTTTGTTTTGTTTTTCCTCTAGTTGTTTGATAACAAGTAACGAAAAAACTAGATGAAAATGTCTGTGCAAGAGTTAAGTTTGAGGAGTCACATGCACCCAATGGACACTCTAATGATAATACTAATGCTAATAACAGGTATTTGTAGAGGGCTTTAAGATTTAAAAAATGTGTTCACACAACAGTGTTTTGTTCATAGGCAGTCCTGAAATTAAATAATGCATCTACTTTGTTATGCTTACACCATGTTAGATACATTCATTATGAATGGAAAATATATAGAAAGAAAAGAAAAATTTATTCAATAACTTTGATTTTGTCATCAGTTGAAATGAATTAGTCAAAATATTTCATTATGGGTTAAGGTTAAGCTCAGGAAGAAACATTATAGGCATACATTAAGATTTAAAACAAGAAAACCAGGTG
Organism: Bos javanicus; assembly: GCF_032452875.1. Classification (NCBI taxonomy): domain Eukaryota; kingdom Metazoa; phylum Chordata; class Mammalia; order Artiodactyla; family Bovidae; genus Bos; species Bos javanicus. Next base: position 88,447,717 of record NC_083874.1, on the reverse strand, counting down.
ACTTTGTCACAAATGTGATTCTGATAATTACAAAGCATGGTCACACAAAAGTCCTCTGATAAAAAACACAACAGATTTCTTTTTCTCTCAAATATCCATAAAACTGAATTATACTGTTTTAAAGAATAAAAGTGTCATTCCAAATGTAAATCAAGACTTTTTTTTTCGTAGTTTTAATTCTACATTATAGAGAACGTGGCCTCCATTCTGAGAAAGTGGTAAATGAAGACCCAGCAAAGTCTTTGAATTAATTTTCATGTTTGAATCAGATATTTGAAGACATGAGACCTAATAAAGGAGGAAGTAGAAGGAAAGAGGAAGAGGAAAATAGGTGGGAGGTTGTTTTCAAGAATATCAAAGAACCATTTCAGTGTCTATTGTAAATGTTTATTTAAAATTGAAAGTGGTATAGAGAGGCACAGAGAGGAAGTTTATAAAGAATTCAGGGGAAAGAACTGCTTCAACCCATGAGTTTCCTTAGTCTACTAAATAGAAGTTATTTTCTTCTTTTTTTTGCATACAATGTTATTTTAGAAATTCCATATCCTTTTTTTAAAAACAAGAATTAAAAGCAACATAATTTAGAAACGACTGACTTCTTAAGTTTCTTCTAATCCAAAGAAATTCTCTTTAGGTGAAAAGACTCTCTATATCTAGTGTCCATTCAATACCTGTTTCTTAAGGAAAGGAGCAGTAATAACAACAAAAATAAAACTGATAGTCAATTTTATTAGAATGTTCCAGCAAAATGAGCTTTATCCTTATATAGGTTAACATCAAATGAGCTGACAATTTAAGTAAATGCTAGAAACAAAACTAAGTAGTTATTCTACCAAAGAACCAGAATTGAAGAAATAATTAAATTAGTAGAAATTTCACTCAAACCAATTGATTCTATAGTTTTATTTAAATGACCTGGTAATAATCTTGGTTCACCCTAAAAAGAACACATTTTACCCTAGACAAAATTAGAGAGTAAAAAGGTTAAAAAGAAATACTCAGAGGCAAAAATAGTTCAAACTGGCCAAATCTTCTTAAAGGGAATTTCTGGAGGGTGTTTAAATTATTTTGCAGATTAGTAGTTTTCATTTTCCTGCATTGGAGAAGGAAATGGCAACCCACTCCAGTGTTCTTGCCTGGAGAATCCCAGGGACTGGGGAGCCTGGTGGGCTGCCGTCTATGGGGTCGCACAGAGTCGGACATGACTGAGGCGACTTAGCAGTAGCAGCAGTAAAACAGTATAGTAAATATTATTACAAATACCTCTTCAGTGTTTAGAAATATTTTAAAAAATAATTTCCTTGTAAAAGAAGCTTGGTCAAGATCTCTTAATTTTTGTGATTAAATACTGTCTTACCAATGTGGCTTTTTTTCCAAATGTAAACACAGACACTTGCATTGGTATTTAATGGATTCACTGACGGCTTGCTACATAATCCCAAACTCAGCTACAATGCCTTCTAAGTATTTGTACCAAGGGAATCATTTTTGTTTCAATTCTCATTCAGCATCTTTAATGTGTGTGTGTGTTTTAGGTCACTCAGTTGTGCCTGACTCTTTGAGACTCCGTGGACTGTAGCCTGGCAAGCTCCTCAGACCATGGAATTCTCCAGGCAAGAATATTGGAGGGGGTTGCCATTCCCTTCTCCAGGAGATCTTCCCAACCCAGGAGTCAAAGTCGGGCCTCCAGGACTGCAGGCAGATTCTTTACCACCTGAGCCACATGGGAAACCCCAACATCTTCAATACCTGCTATGTAAATACAGAGTAATCGAAAACCTTTTTTCTTCCTATGCTTTTTGTTTTGCTTTTTTAGTTTCATATAAGTAAGTATTCAAATAGGTAAATTTGGTGTCTGGTTTGTAAAGTGCATATACACGTTAACAACAAAAGATCAGAAAGGGAAATTAAGAAAACAATTCCATTTGTCACTGCATCAAAAAGAATAAGATACCTAGGAATAAACCTACCTATGGGGCTTCCTGGGTGCATCCGCGGTAAAGAATCGCCTGTGATGCAGAGGACACAGGAGATGCTGCAGGTTTGATCCCTGGGTCGGGAAGATTCCCTGGAGAAGGGAACGGTAACCCACCCAGTATTCTTGCCTGAAGAATCCCATGGACAGAGGAGCCTGGCAGGCTGCAGTCCATAGGGTTGCACAGAATTGGACACCACTGAAGCGACTGAGCACACACAAACCCACCTAAAGAGGCAAAAGACCTATACCCAGAAAACTATAAGATACTGGTCAAATAAATCAAGGATTATCAGAAACAGATGGAGAGACATATCATGTTCTTGGATTGAAAGAACCAATACTGTCAAAATGACTATACTACCAAAAGTAATCTACAGATTCAATATAATCCCTGCCAATTTACCAAGAGCATTTTTTCATAGAATTAGAAAAAAAAATTTTAGTTTGTATGGAAACAAAAAAGACCTTGAATAGCCAAAGTAATCTTGAGAAACAAAAATTAAGCTGGGGGAATCAGGCTCCCTGACTTCAGATTATACTACAAAGCTACAGTAATAAAAAATAGTATGGTGCATTGGAGAAGGAAATGGCAACCCACTCCAGTATTCTTGCCTAGAGAATCCCAGGGACAGAGGAGCCTAGTGGGCTGCCCTCTATGGGGTCGCACAGAGTCGGACACGACTGAGGCGACTTAGCAGCAGCAGCAGCAGCACAAAACAGAAATATAGATCAATGAACAGCATAGAAAGTCCAAAGATAAACGCATGCTTCTATTGTCACCTAATGTATGACAAAGGAGACCAGAATATACAATATAAAATAGACAGTCTCTACAATAAGTGGTGCTGGGAAAACTGAACAGCTACATGTAAAAAAAATGAAATTAGAACATTCCCTAACAGCCTACATGAAACTAAACTTGAAATGGAGTAAAGGCCTAAATGTAAGATAGGATACTATAAAACTCTTAGAGAAAAGCAGGCAGAACACTCTGACATCAATGACAGCAAGATATTTTTTAATCCACCTCCTAGAGTAATGAAAATAAAAAGAAACAAATGGGACCTAATTATACTTAAAAGCTTTTGCACAACAAAGGAAACTGTAAACAAAGTAAAAATATAAGCTTCAGAATGGGAGCAAATATTTGCCAACGCCACGACCAGCAAGGGGTTAATCTCCAAAATATACAATCATCTTATGCAGCTCAATATCAATAAAACAAAGAACCCAATCAAAAAATGGGTGGAAGATCCGAATAGACGTTTCTCCAAAGAAGACATATAGATGGACAAGAGGCACATGGGTTGTTGAGAAAAGGGAACACTTTTACACCATTTGTGGGAATGTAAATTTGTGCAGCCACTAAGAAGAACAGTATGGAGGTTCCCTTTCAAACTGAAAATAGGGCTGCCATATGCTCCAGCAATCACACTCCTGGGAATATAACTGGAGAAAATCATAATTTGAAAAGATACATGTACCCTGATGTTCACTGCAGCACTATGGACAATAGCCAAGTCATGGAAGAAACCTAAATGTCCACTGAGGGAGGAATGGGTAAAGATGTGGTGCATACATACCATGGAATATTATTCAGCCATATAAAAGAACAAAATAATGCCTTTGCAGTGACATGAATTGACCTAGAGATTGTGATCCTGAGTTAAGTAAGTCAGATGATAAAGACAAATATCATATGACATCACTTACATGTGGAATCTAAAAAAATAAAAAATTGGTACAAATGAATCTATTTACAAAACAGAAAAAGAGTCACAGATGTAGAAAACAAACCTATGGTCACCTCTATGATCAGAGGGAACAGTGGAGGAGGGACAAATTGGGAGACTGGAATTGACACATATACACGCCACTATATATAAAAATAATTAATAATAACCTGCTGAATAACACAAAGAACTCTACTCAGTACTCTGAAATGACTTTATGGAACAAAATCTAAAAAAGAGTGGATATATATATTTATTATATATGTGTATGATTCACTTTGCTGTACAACAGAAACTAACACAACATTGTAAATCAACTATACTCCAATAAAAATTAATTTAAAAAATAAAGTGAATAACATCTTATCTGGGATTCCTGGAAATCGAAACCATCTCATATATCTCTTTGATACCACTAGCTGATGGAGATAGGGTTGAAGAGATTTGTCTAAATAGGAAAAATGCTTGCAAGCCTTAAAAATATTACCACATTTTTCTCTCTTTACTATGTCAACTAATTATTTTAAGCAAGTCCTCAAAGAGCACCTCTTACCTTTTATAAATATTCTAGGTGCAAGGAAATCATATGCAAGGAAGGGATATAAGACATAGCCTATGCTCTTAAGACACAGACTAGACTGATGAAAGTGAAAGTCGCCTCAGTCGAGTCCGACACTTTGCAACCCCATGGACTATACAGTCCATGGAATTCTCCAAGCAGAATACTGGAGTGGGTAGCCTTTCCTTGCTCCAAGGGATCTTCCCAACCCAGGGATTGAACCGAGGTCTCCCACATTGCAGGTGGATTCTTTATGAGCTGAGCTATCAGGGAAGCCCCTAGACTGATACAGAGCATATAATGTACTATGGAGTGATGACAAAGAATATAGCTCAAATAAGTGGTATGACAGGGACAAGAACACAATATGATCAGTGCCCTAAGGAGGACCATTTAATGCTGATGTGAGATGCAGAAAATTATCCTGGGAGAGGTTTTATTTAAAAAAAATGAAATCTAAACCGAATCTTGAAGATGAAGTTGAAGAAAGCCAAGTGGACATATTAAAGATGCTTTTCGAGGGTTAGAGGAGTAGAACTGTAGGATACACTCAGAGAATGACTAATCATTTTATTCTCTTGGTGGGGATATATTATATTTAGAAGCTGCTGCTGGTAAGAACAAATAGATGACAAAGGTCAGATTAAGAAGCCATCTCTGCTGAGCTATGAACATTTTATTTTACCCAATGGGACATGTCTAGATGTGCATTTAGGGTACAGCACTATGACAGGAATATAGAATATAGTACATAAGTATGTGATGAGCAGAAGAAAAACTAGCTGGGGATTTCTTGGCAATAATTTAGATGTGGAGTAGACTACTGACACTGAGAGAAGAACAGGAAATAGATATGAGATATTTAAGTAGGCTATGCACCAAGACTTAATAATGAATTAGAAATTGAGAGAAAGCTAGACGAAGAGGGGGTGTGGGTTACAAGAAGGTTTCTCACTTAGGAGACTGGATTCCAGGGCTACTGCTTTGCATTACATAAAATCACTACTTTTTTTCCTTGAAAGTTATCCCTTCATCCATTGGTTCCTTTGATATCACACTCCCCTTACCCTCTTAAGTGAAGAGCTGGACAGATGACATGCCATGAGCTCCTCTGCTTGATGCCAGCTAACTACATATTTTCTACTAATATTTCACTGGTTATTACCCTGAGGAACTTTTAAATGCACCAAAGAGTTTCTCATGATAGAAAAGCCAACCAGTGACAAACTGCATTATACGGACCCATACCAGTGGAAAGATAAGACACATAATTGATAGAACATTGAGATATTAAAATATGCTGTACAGATTCTTCTGGAAATTCCATCAAAGGAGATATCCAGATAACAGATTGAACTTTTCTTCACCCAGAAAACTATAAATTTAGGACACATGTTGAGTATGGATAAGACACATATCTCTGATATATTTGATGAACATTGACTATTTCATACATATTTCAGTTCTCTGAGAATGTGTACCAATAATGAAAAGAATATTATTCCTGATACAAATATGAAAGGACAATATTTTCTCAATAGAATTTCACCTTATTTTTTTTATTAAATTATTTTACCTAACAGTATCTTAGAGAATAAACTGTATTATACAATCATTTTATATTAACTTAGCTCAGTTGGTTAGGATATGGGTGTTATAGTGGAGGTTGATAATTTCTTGTATTATTCATCCTGCTGGTCTTTCCTTTGGTTACAGACCCTCCCTGCATGGTTACCCAGTTATGTTCTCCACCGCCCGGCATCTCATCCAGTTATTTGTATCTTATAACTAAGTTGTTTCTAGTGGGATATGAGGAGATACATGTACAACTTTCAGGTCTTGTCCTTAATTTGTTTTAGTCACCTCTTTTTCTCTTCCCATTGGTTGGCAAAAGGCAAGAGAAGGAAATTTTCTTGGACCCAGAGATAGAAACCATATGACAAAGAAAGTGGTGTCAACCCATCGGTGTGAATTCTTCTGGATTACCACACTGAGCATTTTCTCCTGCAGCCATTATATAAATAGAGAAAGAAATTTACAGCTACCAAGGGCATTTTTTTTTTTTTTTGGTCTCTGTTACAGAAGCTTAACCTATATCTAGATACAACTAGTGATAATGACAACAGTTTTCAACCCATGTAACACAGTCAGTGGTCTTCACACAGGAGCAACTATCTCCAACACATGCCATGTAAGAAGCATGCTTTACAAAGGAACTGGGTCGGGTTGGAGACAGAGAGATGAGGATCATGCAGATAGATCATGGAAAAATAATTATCAGGGCTGGAAAATAATGATTGAACAACATGAACTGTTCTTGCTCCCACCCTGCATTCCCAAGCTTTCCCAAACTAAGTCCAAGCTCAACATTTAGGAAACTTTGAGTAGGTGGGAGATGGACCATCAGAACAGCATTCTACCTGGAAACTGAGACTGGTTTAGGACTCTTAACTACAGTAATAACAACCCATAGGGTTATGATTGTTGAACCACTATGTGCATCTGTATTTAAAAAAAAAAAAAACAAAAAAAAACACCGAATTGACCTGACTTCCTTGCATTGAGTAAAACCTACAAACAAGGACACAGCTGGTCAGGGATGTGGTCATTTGGACTTTCCATTACAAAAAAGAAAAAGAAAAAAATCCTCGCTCATTTTCACTTCTTGCCTCCCACAAACTACATTTGGATTTTACACCTTAGACTATGACATCTTACTTCTAAAAACTAAAATGTAAAGGTTTGGGCGGTATTATTCATCAGCTTGTTTAAAAATGCATTTGAATTCATATTTATAGCATCATGCAAATATAAATATCATGAGGCAAGAATAAACACTGTGCCTTAAAGTGTTTCATTCCAAGAGTCTGTGGAAACCTTTAGAAGTGGGCAGTAAAAAAAAATCACACTGCCTCATTTTATTTATGATCTACCCTTGAGGAGTGGGCAGACCAGAAAATTTGTGCATTTCTTCAGAAGTCAGCTTCATCTGGGAATAGGACAAGGCGTGAAACTGAGAGCAAAGTCTCAAAGTAATGAGGCTGACAGTAGAATGTGAATTAATGTAACATAGATTATATTTTTCCCTTGGTTCACAGAGACTTCAGAGTTACCAAAAAACTCATCAGAGAATATCCTCCAAAAATACAGTTGATCTTGAATTCATGATATTTCAAAATTAATTACCATGATTTCAATATGGTATGTGGGTTACAAATGCCCATATTAGTCTTTTAATAACAAACTGTAGACCCAGTAGAGGTTAACTGAGATCCTAATAATTTAGACCCTGATATGTTCAACATTTCTGAAAAGCTTAAATGGAAATGTGTGCCTTAAGAACTTAACATTGACCTTAACAAAGAGACTGTAGTTGCATATAATTGAACAAAGCATGCAAAGTAAATTATATGACTTAAAAAGCAGAATGAGTTAATACATCTAGGTAATTTATCACTGGTTTTACTGGGATTAAAAAAAGTCTGAGAAAGAATATGACTATTTTCAGAGTAGAAGAAAGAAGTACTTGTTAACTCTTTAAAGAGACTTGCCTATTGGAGACATCTATCAATTTCAAATAAATATACTTATCAGCATAAAGAAAATATTCTTGTACCACTTAATAAGATTTATTTGAAAGGAATTTCTTTAGTTTTTCCATCTTTTTTTTTTTCATTATTCCATGCTGGAATGGCTCTTTAAAAATTGTTGAGTGATTTACTTAAAATCCAGAATTTTACTAAAGTTAGAATTTTAAAATTTACTTTCCCATCCCCCCTTTTTTCCTGCAATACAAATGAGATGGTAGAATAAAAAGGGAAATACAGATAACCATTTTGAGAAAATATCTTTTGAAACTGTTGTCAGAACAAACATCCTTATTAAAGGGACATGAATGAAATTACAGGGGAAGGGTTATAGGACAAAACATAGAAAGTAGTAGTAGGTTAAGTTACACTGTTCCAAATGACTACTTAGTTCTGAGAAACTGGTTTGGTTTGGCTTGGTGCAAATGGAGTTTAATGGATGATAAATAAACCTATTTAGCTAGAAGAACAGATAGCAAAATAAATTAATACATTCAGAGACTGAGTGATAAACACTCTTTCTTCCTTGATAGTATGTTTTTTCCCAAAGAGTCTAAGAATATTTATAATGATCATATTTACTTGGAAACCCTTCATCTGGATGATAGGAACTCAGCCTGAATTAAGTATACATCATTTATGTCTCATAATTTTAGCCAAGTTAATATTTTCATATATTTCATATATCTCATTCTTTGTTGGCATAAAACAAAAAAAAAAAACAGAAAAGGAATAAGTAAAATATAAATTATATTTATCATAAGCTGATATAGGAAAATTTTCTATTGGATTTTTTAAGAAACCTGCAGATGCATCAGTATCAAATTCAAGAATAATACAGTCTTGAAACTTACTAAAGGACACATAATTCATTTGGTCTAGTAAGCTAGGGATGAAAACAGCTAGGAAAGGCCCCCATGTTCTCTTAGTAAAATGTTTTAACATGGCTCCAGAATTTTCCCTACCTGATAAATTAGCACAACGTATAACATGGATAAAAACTGAGACCTAAGTATTTCAATTTAACTACAAATAACTAAGGGCTGCAGACATGCTTACTGTCACACTATATATTTAAACCACACACTCCAGTTCCTATATGACCAACTAACAATGGACTTGTCAACTCATATATTCTGTTAAGTTGGCCAAAAGTGAATTCTTCTTCCTTACAGAAACAACTTCTACTCTTGTCCTTATTTTATTACTATTATCACCTCTCTCCTATTTTCCTGGACTAGAATTACCCAAGTCATATTCGATTCCAAATTCTTTTTCATTTACCTTTTTCATCAACACAGTAATACACAAAAGTTTATCCTTTTTTTTTTTTTTTTTGCACACTCTGAAAAATCTGTTTCCTCCTTTCCATTCCAATGTTCATTGCTTTAGTTGCAGTTCAGTTCAATTCAGTCACTCCGTCGTGTCCAACTCTTTGTGACCCCATGAAGTGCAGCACGCGAGTCCTCCCTGTCCATCACCAACTCCCAGAGTCCACCCAAACTCATGTCCATTGAGTCGGTGATGCCATCTAACCATCTCATCTTCTGTCATCCCCTTCTTCTCCTGCCCTCAATCTTTCCCAGCATCAGGGTCTTCTCAAATGAGTCAGCTCTTCGCATCAGGTGGCCAAAGTATTGGAGTTTCAGCTTCAACATCAGTCCTTCCAATGAACACCCAGGACTGATCTCCTTTAGGATGGACTGGTTGGATCTCCTTGCAGTTCAAGGGACTCTCAAGAGTCTTCTCCAACACCACAGTTCAAAAGCATCAATTCTTCAGCATTCAGTTTTCTTTATAGTCCAACTCTCACATCCATAGCATCCTAAAATTTCACCCTTGAACTCTCACCTATTTTCCAAACTTCCGTCTTTGCCTGTAACACCTTTTTCTTTAAAGACATTTCTGTACCTTATTGCCAAATTAATTTTCCTTGAATATCATTTTCATCACAGCAGCTGCATGTTTGGTAACTTGGGAGACCTTCAACCCATGAACCTCGTGTGCCCTAACTGTGTGACACTGGATGTGTAGTGTAGTATTCCTCTCTGGTCTCTGTTTCAAGTGTGAAGTGGAGCTTTCTGATCCTCCCACTGTCTATAGAAGAAGTTCTTAAACTTGGTTGTACAGAAAAGTCACCTGTAATATTGTTATTTTCCATTTGTTATACATTCTTCATCCTCTCTACCATGTTCTGGCCCCGGGAGGATAACCCCACACAGTGCACCACCTGGATTCCCTTGCCCACTGGGTTTAGCCAATGGGAGGCCCTGATAGAAGATAGGTAGACAGAGGAGACAGATCAGAGTATTTTTTCCTAAGTCTTTTTCTTTTGGGGAATCACTTCTCTAGCAATAGCTTTGTCCTTACAGTTCTGGCTTAGAAGCTAAATGGATTCCAGATGTTACTAATTTCTGGCCACCTTCTTTTGTCATATTAATCTTGCTCATACTTTTATAAGTTATCCCTTCAATAAAGCTTTTTCCTTTGAATCATTTTTTTGGAACCCTAATAAATGTATGTGAAGAGATTTTCTTTTTTAAATACAATGCTCAGACTTTACTCCAGGCCAGTAAAATCATAAGCCTTGTGTGTGGGTCTAGGTAGAAGTCCTTATAAAAGCTCTTCCTTGTAGGTTATAAAGACAGTGAAAGTTGCTCAGTCATGTCTGACTCTTTGCATCTGTGGAATTCTCCAGGCCAGAATACTGGACTGGGTAGCCTTCCCTTTTTCCAGGGGATCTTCCCAACCCAAGGATCGAACTCAGGTCTACTGCATTGCAGGTGGATTCTTTACCAGCTGAGCCGCCAGGGAAAGTTCAAACATATTATAATCCCACTCAAGGCTATGGATAATTTTATACCAACTAATCTTTTCAGCCAAGCAGATATTACAGGAAAATAAAAATCTCCCACCATAAAATGTGGCTAGGTGATAATATTACCAATAGGCTAATTTAAAGAAACATCAGCAAAAATCATAAACAAATACAACACACATTGGACCAGCTGCTTACATGCTGAAAAGAAATGTTTCCCAAATGCAGCAATAACCAGAGTCAGGGGGAATAACTGCAACAAAAACTAGAAAGAGGTGACTAGAGTTAATGAAATATATTAAGTAGGGGAGATCTTTCAAGGTATCATATTCTTATGTATCTCATACCCTTGAAATGCAAAGTCTCAAAACATTATTTTCACAATATTTTAGTCAAGTGTGTATCTCTTTTCATTTGCTCAGTTATTACTAAGTCTCACATATGAGCTGTTTATTCTTTCACTTGCCTTGATTACCATTGATTCACATGCTAACAAGCAGAGAAATGGACCAATGAGTTTGTAGTCAGGGTGAAAATTAAAGATACTTCTTCAATTACACAGGAACTGGTGATGTTTGGGGTGAACACGTGGTAGGTAGTGCCTTTGGGTATTTACAGATCTAGGATTCCGGGATGCTTTTAAGTCATGATTGTCTGACAGATAACTTCTTCCCTTGTGTCTGTCATAAAGGCCTGTTTCAACTCCTCTGATCTCAGCTGGGTGGCCACCGTTAACTGCTGTTGGGAAGCGGTTTCAAATCAGCAGGTCAACCCAATCTTTTGAAGATAGAGCCGTTTATTCAATAGTTAAGAGTTCCAACCACAAGCAACCAGAGCAGCATAAATTTGATGTCTGGAGCTGGTCATTAAAACAGGGTTTTACTGGATGTGGTCTTTAGTTGAGTCAGTAACATCACAGATAAAATGAAATGATAAATGTGCATTCGTGGCAGTTGTATAATTTATTTACCCCAGATCTATATACAGACTAGCTGCTTGAGGATTCGATGTTTTATTGCAATTTGTTCTGGCACCATTGTCTCTGTGTTTGGTTTAGGGCGGAGCAGAGAATATGATGGTGATGACAGCTATGAGTAATTTACCTGGAGTCCAGCAACTAATATCACCATCGGTTTTTACTGTTCACAGACATAACAGATCTTGGATGAAGAATGCAGTGACTTTAATTTCAGTGCCTAAAAGAAGAGGCAAATGGATTCCAGTTTTAGTTATAGTATTTTGCCAGAAGAACTAATTTATTTCAGTTAGTGAGATATTTGGGGGGAGGTCAGCTCTTCCATAAAGAAAAACAAGGTGGTAATGTTTGATTACCTGAAATTTTTAACCTTTAGCCAGTTTGGCCAAGTGTAAAAATGTAAAACACTTCCCAGGAAAAGAATTATTTTTTTTTCTGATTCTGTTAAAAATATTTTTTGAAGTATAGTTGATTTATAACTTTGTCTTAATTTCTGCTATACAGCAAAGTGATTCAGTTATATATATGGAAAAAATGTTTCATTTATAGAGAATTTTCCTCCAACATGAAACTTGTAGCTTCATATTTATCAGGATGTATTAAGTTGCCATTAGTAGCCAACAGTGAATCAGGTGGTGACTTTGAGCTGTCTAAAATACTCTATAAAGCCTTTCATCCCTCTGGCTGTAGTCAGATGTGAAAAAGCTGTTCTCTCTTCAGTTCCAAGGCCCAAACTATTTAGTGTTTAAGCAAGGTTGTGTTCTGTAGAAGATATTTCTTCATGCTAGACTTACTGTTCATTACACAGGAAGATTATAAAACCATGTAAATGAGCAGTGAAAGGGGGAAAAAAGCCTTTCTCAGTCAGTCAGAATGTGTGTTTATACTATAATCAAGACACTTGAGCCGCTTTAGAATGATACAAAATCTCAGCAGGTATTGTGGGTCTTGGAAAGGATTGCGTGACTATGTCATTAGAAAACCATATATATATTTTTTTTTTCAGTCTTTGAATTCTTCAACAACAACCAAAAAAAAAAAAAAAGACTTTTGGCAGAGAAAAGAATAGTATGTCTTCTAAACACTAAAAAATTCTCTCAGAGGCCTTTCCAAGATGTTTTGGATGGCTCTCTGCCTCTCACTCTCTGGCAGCCTGCTCCTCCATCAGTGTTTGCAGAAGGTCAATAAAGCCCGTGCAGGCGGGCACCGTGGAGTGCATGTGTGAGAAAGTCTGCTGTTGTTGCGGTAAATGCAGTGTCCGCAGATTCATTAGGAATGCATTTGTTCCTGGAAGTGCTAGCTATTCCGGTAACTGGCTGCCGCCAATGTTTTTAACCATATTCTCCACTTTTATGCAGACGTTACAGGGCACAAAACCAGTCTTCTGTTCTCACTGCCTGCATCAATTTGTAGTTTGTTACTTGATCGGCTCGTTTTACCTTTCGTCTGGTGTAAAGGGCAGTCTGGGACACTGGAGTTATGTCTGGGACCTTCTTATTAGACTTTATGATGAAAAGGGGCTCTCGAGGGCAAGGAAAACTCTGAATCTACTTATTTGGCTCTGCAGAAAATAACGGGCATAAAGAAGAGCTGAAACATTGTAGTCGGTGTGAAAATTGGAGGAAAATAACTTCTACCTTCCAGATTTTCTCATACATAACAATAAGAAAAGATTATATTTTGTGATTTCACTAACATGTTAATAATTTTTTTTTATGAAGAATTCTTTGGAGAACAGACTTGTGATTGTCAAGGGGGGAGGGGAAGTGGGGAAGGGAGTAGATAGGGAGTTTAGGATTTGCAAATACAAACTATATTATATATGTGTGTATCTGAACACTTTGCTGTACACCAGAAACTGACACAACATTATAAATCAATTATACTTCCATGAAATAAAATGTTGATAAAAGAATTCTTTCTTTCTCTCTGTGAGAAAATGAAAAAAAAAAAAAAAACCTCCGTTCTTTCTAAGCGACGCTTTTGCAAGCTAGCCCTTCTGAATGCAATTCTCACACTGCATGGAATCTATAAGGAGAAATCAGAAAAGGCAAAACGTGGAATAAACACCAAGACCAACACTGCCACTTTTAACCTGATCTGACCACCAAGATGAAAGGAGAAAACACGAAATAAAAACGTTTTCTCCTCTCGCAAGACAGCTCTGGTCTGGTTTCCTTGAAGCAATGTCCCCGTAAGGGGTGACAACATTGAACTTCCTGTGATAACAGTATCTGACACAACATGGCCGCAGCTGACTTGTAACCAGCGTGTTAGAACGTGAGAGAAGTGTGAGGCCCTTCCATCACGAATGAAACACATCTGTCCAGGAAATACACTTCGCTGTGCCAAAATGCTTTTAGTGTATCTGGCCCCTGAGTGCCCTCTCAAGCTACAATTCCCTGTCAGCAAGTACCTTGTAATTCCTTTCCTTTTATGTTGATGAAAGTCTTGATCTATTATGCCAATAATGCATACTTTCCACAGTCTCCCAGAAACTGTTACTCAGCCCTGGGCATGGGAGATCACGCTCTGCTACTCAGACAACCAGCCTCAGAGAACAGCATCAGCCCTTGCAGAAAAGCAGTAGCAAGACGGTCAGCCTTTCTAGCATGGCTAAAGTTCCACTTCAGGAAAGAAAAGGCCAACGGTGAGATGAGACGCTGGAAAAGATAAGGCCTCATGTTTAGAGGGAGTCAAGAAGAGTAAGTCAAGAAAGGATTTAACTTGCTTCATTCTCCAACCCAGTGGGTTCTGACTGTATCCAGTGAGTTCAGGTTAGGGTGAGTCAGAGCTGGAAATCCCCCCAGGGTTTCAGGTCCATTAGCAGTAGAAACAGAGGCTCAAAATGAAGCCTGGATAACCCCTACCCCCATTCTTGAGAAAAATCATAGGAGCCCAGGTTATTTCTCTGTTCTAACTTACTCAGGCATTCAGAAGTCATGGCGTTCACACTCCTTCAGAAGAGCAATCTGAATTCTTCAGTTCAAGAGTCTGGGGCTTAGCACAATCAGAAAAGACTCATGGGCAAGGACCCAGGTGAGAGGAGTTCTAAGCTGCACTGATGTTTTACCCAGGCCTAGCAACCCACTCCTGGAGAAGGCAATGGCAACCCATCCCAGTACTCTTGCCTGGAAAATCCCATGGACGGAGGAGCCTGGTAGGCTACAGTCCATGGGGTCGAGAAGAGTCAGACATGACTGAGCAACCTCACTTTCACTTTTCACTTTCATACATTGGAGAAGGAAATGGCAACCCACTCCAGTGTTCTTGCCTGGAGACTCCCAGGGACGGGGGAGTCTGGTGGGCTGCCGTCTATGGGGTCTCACAGAGTCGGACACGACTGAAACAACTTAGCAGCAGCAGCAGCAGTGGTCAAAGAGGTGAGGAAACCGATTCAGAGAGGTCGAATGACTTGCCGCAGGCTAGAGGACTAGTAGGTGGCAGAGCAGTGATTCAAGCCAGGCAGCCTGGCTCCGAGTCCAGGCCCCTAATCACTGCACTCTCACATTCCAGGATCATTAAACACGAACAGAAACAGTGCTGGGTAAATGACTACTGAGGTCACAGTACACGCTGATGATAAAAGCAAGAAGACAATCCATCCACTTCTGAACCCCTGACCACTTGTGGTTAGGCCTCTGAAACACAGCCAAAAGAGAGCTGAGAAATGTCCGTCAGTTCTTCCACGGCCCAAGCTACCCTGGACAAAATCCAGCCCTTTGAATGTGGCTTTTTTTAGGTTAATTATTTAATCTTTTGTTCCTGAAGTGTTCAATGAAAACAAAACAAAGTCTCACATTCCAAATTCCCTCACTTAGTATCTCAGATCCTACATTTTATATCCAGAACTCAAAAGGAAGATGGCATTTTTGAAAGCAGCACTACAGTCTCATCAGCGTTTTTCTTTTCTGATAATGAAAAACCTGCTTTATTATAGAAGTCCTCAACAGTTGCAGAAGTTTCAAGAATAGTTCTCAGTGGATGTTTCTCAATGAATAAAACAGGATTTGCAACAGACCTTTTAGCCTCCATACCCCAGGTATGGTGAGAGGAGGATAATAAATCCCATGGCGGAGGTATAATTCAGACTTCCAGCTCCATATTCATATGATTCTTTAATATTTATTGACAAGCACTATTTGTTGGAGGCCCAAGTCAGCCAAACATTTAAAATCATTTCCCTCAGTAGAAACTCTGGTCTGTAAAAATAACTTGGCAAATAATTTGTAAGTGATGTTCTTAAGTGATCGGCATGCCATCTAAGGCAATGTTGAAGTTGGGTAAGCTATTTTAAAGAAGGAGCACACAAAAGTTTCCAATACAATTTATTATGTGACAAAGTCGTAGGTGGGGAAAAAAATCCTTAATACTCTTCTCCAGGTAGATATAACTGATAGAAAAGCATTCCATTTAAAACATGTCATTGCAAGAGTGACTTAATTATCCTTTTCGGCTTCTGAATCATGTGTTCAAGCTTTGTAACCTTTCCATTAAAAAAAAAAAAAAAACAGAAAACAAAAAACCTGCCACTTACACAGTAGTTTAGGGGCTGTTTTCAATAGGAAAAGAAAAGGAAGCCAACTGAAGAATTAAGTAACCATAAAGTAAGATGTGGCCCATTTTCTCTTTGATGTGACTCTAATTATTTTACCTATTTAATTCAAATATGTTTAAATATATATGTAATGAAACATGCAGTTACATAAGCTGTAGTCATACAGATTGACTCCTAACCAGGGTACCACTTCAGGCACTGCAGGCTGAATAAGCGAGTCCCAGACCTTTAGTCCCAGAAATTTACAGCTTCGAGGGAAGAATAAGAGAAGTATAAGAATACCTCCTATAAAAGGAGTTGTTGATAATTAACAGTGGATACTGTCAACAATACAACAATCAAAAATGTCAACAATATATTTGAAGAATTCAAATGAATTCAAACATCAGAATGTTTCAGGGAGAGAATGCATCTGAGAGGGGCTTTGAGTGATGGATGGATAGCTCAAAATAGGCTTGGAAAGAGGTCCTAGAAAGTAGAAAAATGGGCCAAGGCTTGTACATGCCTTGCAATGAAATAAGCAATCCAAAAGTCAAAAATTGATGTCAAACATGGTATCAATAGGAAAAACAGTAGAGAGACAAATTGAACAGAGGTATAGTGCCTTTGAAGCACTATAAAATGAGAAAAATGGATTTAAACATCAAAATGAAGAGTTACTCTGGATTTCATCTCTTGTCTTAAAAAAAAATCTCGAGGAGGGTCATTGGAGTTACCTTTTTTGCGAGTATGTCCGGCAGTGATTTGCAAGACGGATAAACTAGAAGGAAGACTAGACAGACAGACAGCAAAGCCTAATCAGAAGCACATACACATGTGTTAAACTAGGGTAACATGATGAGCCCTCAGGGTCTAGAAAGGCAACAGGAGGAATGTGACAAGAGAGGATCTGTGATTCACCGTTGACGAGGAACTTAGAGAATCTGTCATCTGATTAGATTTTCAACCTGAGTTAAGGACTATGAATTCTTAAAATGTTTTTAAGCCTTGAAGAGTACAAGGAACATCGCAGGGAGAAATAGTGATGTAAAACGAGATGGTCCTAATATTAAGCATCCATTTATTAGAGGCTGCAGGCAGTTTAGTGTGTGTAAGGCTGTTAAAAGACCTCTCAAACCCTACTCCCACCCCAGCTTAGTCACCAAAGTAGACTCGCAACTTGAAATCACCAGAGCAGATGCATTTTCCATGATCAGGACTATTACTAAAAATATCCTCCAGGTCTTTTTGTTCCAGATGAAAGTGCTAGCACTTGGGTAACTTTGAGCTTTCAAGTTGAAGGCGCTACTATTGTTACTTACATGTGTTCTACTTTGAGAGTGTTACTTCCTGTGGTGTGAGTGTTCCCCTGATAAAAAGAGCACCTGATGCAGTCTCTCACTGAGACTGGAAGGAAAAGTCTTATAGACAAGACTGACAAAGCTCCTGGCTTTCCAAGCTAAGGTCAGCGAGAGTGTGCGTTTTCTTGTGCTGCTCTTGCTCTTTCTAAAACTCTCAATAGAGCAGACCCCTACGGTCACTTACAGCTGTCACTTCTGAGTGATTGACAGCCGTGCCCTTCAGTCTGTACTCTGATTCCAGTTCAGTGCAACGCCAGTGGTAGTGATCTGGTATCCCACAGCCTTGGACTCTAATTATATTTTAGATTCTGGTCACAAACTCATTTAACCCAGGATGGGTTAATTTCTACTTTAGAAACCTAGGCTTCATCAATCCTGTTACATAGAAGGTTGTCTAGTTGTGTGAACTTAAATTTTGGGCAACTACCAAAATGGACATTCGGAAGTAAAGCTACATCCGAGTCTCTCATCCCTCTTGTCATCATCCTAATTATTAATGTTACATTTCCCAACTCATCACACTGGTAATAGGTTTGATGATTCAGATGATTGGTTCACAAATATTCTTGCATACCTGTTGTGTTCCAAGCCAGATTTGAGGCTCACCAGAAATATGAATAAAAGTTTTATCTTCAAGTTGTTTATTGCCTAGGGCCAGAAACAAGCAACAACAACAACAACAAAGACACTTTTTTGAGAATTCTTTTGTCCAAAAATTTGAGAAGCTATCTTATCCACTAAGTGTCCAATGAAGTCTTAAGACAATACAGGTTACTACCTTACAGTATAAACTCATGGATGAACTTTCTAAATATCATTTATCTGAGTATTTTTTATAGCCTTTAGCCAGACTTCTAATGTTTCATGTATTTGCTGTCAGAAATCCTCATAAAAATGAAAGGCTGCTTCCTGGACAGTTGTTTCTGGAGTTCTTATGTTCCCATTTATATACAGGGGACTAGGTGGACACAGAAGTATGGGGTAAAGTTGATCAGATATCATGTGCCTAAAGAAGATATTCTGCTTTGGGGCATGGGCTGAATTAATAGAGTGGTCACAGTCTCTTATAATTTGATTATAAGACTAGTAGAGAATGCCTTCTGAAAAAAAAAATTCCTGTTCACAATTGAAACTGTTAAGACAAGGATGCAAAATGACTCAGGCAAAGGAATGGTCCCTATGTCCTCTGTGAGATCAAAAATAAAATGAACCTAGGCGACCTCTGTCTTAACAAACAATCTGCCTTCCAGACCTTGTTCTTCTGGGATTTTTGTCCACTTCTAGGAACTCTGAAGTTATTGTACTCATTTTATCATTAATCATTTATCTATAATTATTAACATCTAATTAATGGGTTTAGCTTAGGTAATTATAAAGTACTAATTTTTTCCTGACTGTTTTACAAGGAATTAGAGCTGAGGCTATTACATATTCTGGGAGTACCATCAGGAAGTGACTTTATTGTTCTCTAACCGCTGCCTTTTAATATACCACGACAGACCTACTTTCTGTGCTCTTTGATAACATCTTGGGCATAACCGAGATTTCCATTACTTTCAATTATAGGAACACCCCCATTATGGTGATAGACAGATAGATAGATTGATTGATTTGGGACTTTTAAAAGTCTGCCTCTACTAAAGACAGACATCAATGTCATACGCAATTCATGGTTCTTTTCTTTGACCCCTTAAGCACTGGATTTCCCGCAAAGATAATGAAGGTCAGGGCTCTGAACTTTCAGGGGCCTCATACAAAACTGTAAATATGTATTCAGACTCAGTAAAGATGGTTCCCTGAATTATATAAGATCCTACAAACCTAGATTCCCCTATCCTGGCAGTATATGCCTCAAGGACGCATAGGAAGAAGCAAGGGGGCTAGTCTATTCTTTCACTGTCCTCTTCCCCCTCACTTGGTGCTACCCCTCATCCCTCCGGTGTTAGAGCAGAAGAGGAGGCTTGCAAGAAAGAAGCACTTCATACCACTGGATTCCTCTTGGCTGTAGATTAGCTCTCTGGGATAAGCATATAACATGGGTTCTTGGGGCAGACTTACCTGACACAGGCAATGCTCTCTCTACATGACCTCAGAAGACTTCTTTAAACCACCTCTCCTCTAGTTCCTGAGCGCTGAGGTCCCTACTACAGCTTCTTTTGCACAAATGTCAAGCCAGCCTCCTGGCTGGGCTACTTTTAGATAGCTCAGGTCTGATCACCTGTTGTGACATCTATGTGGCTCACAAAAATCCTTCACAGTCTTGCCTAACAGCAGTGGTATAGGATGTGAGACTACCACCCTCCCTTTCCTTCTCATCTCTCCAATTGCCTCTTTACCTGTTCAGGCAGTATCAAGGGGCAGATCAGAGAGTCAACTGCATACACAAATATCCAACCAATAATGAAATGTCAGTCTCTGTAAAAAGCAACACCCCCACCCCAACCTCTAAGAGTGATTTCTTCGGGGCCTCTTTCACGTGGCTGAGGAGACGGTATGCAGTTTTCCCCTGGCTGTAGCCGTCTGCTTTCTCACAAACTCTTACTATTTCAACCACTTTCCTTGAATTTTTAGTCTTATCATTATAAAGCCTGGTTGGAGTCATGGAGGTGAATATGAAAGACAAATCTGACTATTTCTGAGGGAGTCTTGGACTTCCCAGGTGGCTCAATTGTAAATAGTCCCCCTGCCAAGTAGGAGACACAGGTTCCGTCCCTGGGTCGGGAAGATCCCCTGGAGAAGAAAATGGCAACCCACTCCAGTATTCGTGCCTGGAAAATTCCATGGACAGAGGAGCCTGGCGGGCTACAGTCCCTGGGGTTGCAAAGAGTCAGACCGGACTGAGCAACTAAAAACCAGCAGCAGCAGCAGAGGGAGCACTGACTACTTGTTTTATTCTTTAGACTACAGTGTTATTTATCATTTATCAGCCTTGAGGCTTAAACTAAAATGAGATAACAGGAACAGTCTCACTCAAGAACTCATTATAGAAGTTTTTCTTATATAAAGATTTTATTAAAAAGTGTGTTGTTGTTTAGTCATTAAATCATGTCTGACTCTTTGTGATAGCATGGGTTGCAGTATGCCAGGCTTCCCTGTCCTTCATTATCTTCCAAAGTTAGCTCAAACTCATGTCCGTTGAGTCAGTGATGCCATCCAACCATCTCATCCTCTGTCGTTCCCTTCTCCTCCCACCTTCAATCCTTCCCAGCATCAGGGTCTTTTCCAATGAGTTGGTTCTTCACATAAAGCAGCCAAAGTATTGGAGCTTCAGCTTCAGCATCAGTCCTTCCCATGAATATTTAGGGTTCATTTCCTTTAGGATTGACTGGTTTGATCTCCTTCCTGTCCAAGAGACTCTCAAGAGTCTTCTCCAACACAATTTGAAAGCATTAATTCTTCTGTGCTCAGCCATCTTTCTGGTCCAACTCTCACATCCATCTAGGACTACTGGAAAAACCATAGCTGTGACTACACACACAGACCTTTTGATGGCAAAATGATGTCTCTGCTTTTGAATATGCTGTCTAGGTTTGTCATAGCTTTCCTTCAAAGGAGCAAGTATCTTTTAACTTCATGGCTGCTGTCACAGCCATCAGTGATTTTGGAGCCCAAGAAAATAAAATCTGTCACTGCTTCTATATTTTCCCCTTCTATTTGCCATGAAGTGATGGGACTGGTTGCCATGATCTTATTTTTTTAATGCTAAGTTTTAAGCCAGCTTTTTCACTCTTGTTTTTCACCCTCATCAAGAAGCTCTTTAGTTCCTCTTCCCTTTCTGCCATTAGAGTGGTAGTATCTAAATATTTGAGGTTATTGATATTTCTCCTGGCAATCTCGATTCCAGTGTGTGATTCATCCAGCCTGACATTTTGTGTAATGTACTCTGCATATATGTTAAATAAGCAGGATGACAAAATACAGCTTTGTTGTATTCCTTTCCCAATTTTGAACAGATCAGTTGTTCTGTTTCTGGTTCTGCCACCTCCTGACCTGCATACAGATTTTGTAGGAGGCAAGTAAGGTGGTCTGGTATTCTCATCTCTTTAAGAATTTTCCACAGTTTGTTGTGATCCACACAGTCAAAGGCTTTAGTGTAGTCAATGAAGCCGAAGTAGGTGTTTTTCTGGAATTCTCTTTCTTTCTCCATGACCTAATGAATATTGGCAATTTGATCTCTGGTTCCTCTACATTTTCTAAATCAGCTTACACATCTGTAAATTCTCAGTTCATGTACTGCTGAAGCCTAGCTTGAAGGATTTTGAGCATAACCTGGCTAGCATGAAAAATGAGTGCAATAATCCAATAGTTGGAACATTCTTTGGCACTGAATTTCTTTGGGATTGTAATGAAAACTGACATTTTCCAATCCTGTGGCCACTGCTGAGTTTTTCAAATTTGCTGACATATTGAGTGCAGCACTTTAACAGCATCATCTTTTAGGATTCTGAATAGCTCAGCTGAAGTTCCATCACCTTCACTAGCTTTGTTTGTAGTAATGCTTTCTAAGGGCCACCTGACTTTATATGCCAGGATGTCCAGCTCTAGGTGACTGACCACATCATCTCAGTTATCCAGGTCATTAAGACCTTCTTTGTATAGTTCTTCTGAGTATTCTTGCCATGTCCTCTTAGTCTCTTCTGCCTCTGTTACTGTGTCCATCCTTGCATGAAACGTTCCCTTATATCTCCACTTTTCTTGAAGAGATCTCTAGTCTTTCCCACTCTTGTTTTCCTCTACTTCTCTGCACTGTTCATTGAAGAAGGACTTCTTTTCTCACCTTGCTATTCTTTGAAACTCTGCATTCAGTTGGATATATCTTTCCCTTTCTCCCTTGCTTTTCACTTCTCTTCTTTCCTCAGCTATTTGTAAGACCTCATCAGACACCCACTTTGCCTTCCTTCATTTCTTTTTCTTTGGGATGGTTTTGGTCCCAATGTTACAAACCTCATTCCATAGTCCTTCAGGCACTCTGTCTACCAGATCTAATCCCTTGAATCTATTCCCACCTCCACTGTACAATCATAAGGGATTTGATTTAGGTCATACCTGTATGGCCCAGTCGTTTTCCCTACTTTCTTCAATTTAAGCCTGAATTTTGCAATAAGGAGTTGATGATCTGAGCCACAGTGAGTTCCAGGTTTTGTTTTTGCTGACAGCATAGAGCTTCTCCATCTTTGGCTGCAAAGAGTATAATCAATCTGATTTCGGTATTGACCATTTGGTGATGTCCATATGGTTTTTTTTTTTTAAGGTTTATATTTAAAAGTGTATAAACCTTAAAAAAAAAACATATGGCAGAATGGGGCTCAGCTGGCAGCACTCATGAGGACACACTCAGCCACAGACTGATTAACCTTCCATTGACACCAGTGCCTTCACCGAACCCAACACTCTAAGTAACATACACTGTCTGTCCACATGGCTCATCCCATCTCCTGCCATCTCTTTCTGGTCTCATCTCCTGCCACCAGACTACAAAAGTCTAGAATATGGGACTCTGTGAAACATTCTGCTTTGCTGCCTGCAATGATGTTAACGATGCCAGTTACTAAAATGAGAAATACAGAAAAAGGAGTAAGTTGTGGGTGAAAGTGGAGAAGTGTTATTTGTGGGATTTATAATGATCATGACCAACACATTCTCACATAGAAAGACATACAAAGTAGAACGGTTCATCTGGTCATTGATAAAAATAGTTTAGGGAACATTTCTGGGTACCAGGTTCTTTGCTAGATATTACTCTCATATGATTCCTCAAGAGCGATCTAAAACATTATCTGTGGTTAACACACACACACACACACACACACACACACCTTTCAACATACAACAAACCTCGTACTTCACGTATCTTCAGTTGCAGGCACAAAACTCAGAACAGGACAAGTCAGTAGGCACAGTGCATCACATTTGGAGACTTCACAAAGTACAGCATTGAGAAATGTGAACCATACCGTGAATCCAAATATACCAAGACAACTCATTCTTACGATAATTGAGATGACAGATTCATCTGAAGTTCATCTATTGCCAAATAATGTTTCAAGAAATTTTGTTGATAATCTATTCAGTAAATTAGACATCAGCATTTAAAGTGCTATGCTATGCTATGCTATGCTAAGTCACTTCAGTCGTGTCCTATACTTTGGCTCATTAAATATTTGCTCATCCAATGAAAGAATGAGTCAATGAATGAATGATGTTTTCCCCCAACTTATTCAATATCCAAGACAAACTTGATGTTTTATTGGTAAAACAGGCAGAGAGGGACCTTACAGCAAGTTAAATACACTTCCTATTTCCTGGCATGGTTACCACTATTCAAAGATTACACAGGTAT
This sequence comes from Bos javanicus, assembly GCF_032452875.1. Lineage (NCBI taxonomy): Eukaryota > Metazoa > Chordata > Mammalia > Artiodactyla > Bovidae > Bos > Bos javanicus. Next base: position 88,423,828 of record NC_083874.1, on the reverse strand, counting down.
TTCATCTAATTCTCAGTTTCTCTGAGGTTTGTGACTCTGTGTGGGAACCAAGCCTATCTCCTCTCAATATGGACTAGTAACATTCCTGGAAAAGGTTCCAGAGCAAAGAAAACTCTTTCAACTAACTCTTAAGGAATGAGTCCCTCTCAAACATGATGGAACCTACCTAAAACTATCTGTATTTTCTATCTTACTATTATATGGTTTGTTTCATCTCAGATAAATCAACATTCAGTTCAGTTCAGTAGCTCAGTCGTGTCCAGCTCTTTGCAATCTCATGGACTGCAGCACACCAGGCTTCCCTGTCTATCACCAACTCCCAGAGTTCACTGACACTCATGTCCATTGAGTCAGTGATGCCATCCAACCATCTCATCCTCTGTCGTCCCCTTCTCCTCCCACCTTCAATCTTTCCCAGCATCAGGGTCTTTTCAAATGAGTCAGTTCTTCACATCAGGTGGCCAAAGTATTGGAGTTTCAGCTTCAGCATCAGTCCTCCAATGAATATTCAGGACTGATATATCTTAGTTGAAAAAATCCAAAAGTTAGAATAGCTGTAACTTGCTCTGGAAGTTAACTCTAGGCTTGAACTTAGTTTCTAACTTTCATTTAGGAATTAAGGGTCTGTTTGCTTAAAAAGTATAATAAAATTAAGCAATATTTGTACTAATTGCCTTGCAGAATGTAATGATGCAGGACAAAGACACAATTTTCATCAGATTGAAATTTTTCATACTGTGACATGTTCTAGATATGTTTGTAGCTTGTCATTATTTTTCTAGCATATTATGAGAATTGCAGTTCTTTTAAATGGGTATTTTGAAAACATATCTCTAGTACTACATATGTAATTATGCCATGATGCTTTACATTTTAAAATGAGTTTTATGATGATATTATCACCAATACATAATACAACGAGGAAAACAATAAGACAAGAGTAGATTTCTCCTGAGGACCATGCAACCTGTTCTTCAGTAAGAATTAGAGGTGAAACTCTATAACTTTTTATAGACTTTCTTTCCTCCTCATGAATTGATGAATTGCTCTAAAATGAATCAAATTAGTACCACAGAGCTGCTATGACAGCGACTTTCCAGAGGCACCATTCAAGCCCTGCTGCATGAATTGACCATATGAAAGTCTAGCTTATTTTTTTCCTTTCATGATGACTTGTTAAACTCTACCACTTCACAGAGCTGCAAAATTGGGTCCCACTGCTCCAAACCCTGGCCATTTGTACATATGCTTGTGTGCGTGCTCAGTCGTGTCCAGCTCTTTGCAACCCCATGGACTGTAGCCCACCAGGCTCCTCTGTCCCTGGGATTTTCTAGGCAAGAGTACTGGAGTGGTTGCCATTTGCTTTTCTAGCATCTTCCCGATCCAGGAACTGAACAGGAACTCAGCTGGATTCTCTACCAGCTGAGACACCAGGGAAGCCCTTTGTATATATGGCAATGTCTTTAATTTCAGAAACAGCTTGCTTAGTGCTGATTTCCTGTAAAATTCTACTAGTAGCCAGAAATAAAAAATGACCACTTTTTTTTTTTTTTGCCCTTTCACTTCACTAGGGCTGTACTCAAGCCAGTGCTCACTTAATTCAAATATAAAAATAAAACCCACTGAATATCCAAGGTGAAAGTCAGGTATTTTAAATTTTTTTTTTCTTTTTTTACTTCAAACTGCTGAATGTATTAATTCTCCATTTCACTTAGTATTTGTTAAGCTTGGGGTGGGGGGAGGAGTATCTCAAGAGGGTTTTATACTAATAAGGGTAAGAAGAATATATTGACAAGAAGAGATGTGATGGGATTTGGTGAATTCAGTGATAACACCAGAGACTTAAGATACTTTTTAAAAAGCAAAAACTACAGGGTAATATATATATATATATTTATAAATACGCAAGAATGATGTAAATTGTGTCATCAATAACACATCTTAGATTGGCTTTAAAGGTTTTCCATGTCTGAAGGCATTTGCTCGGGAACGATGCATCCAGTTACTCTCTGAAACTCACCAGTCACGTTAAGCTCTCTTTCTAATGGCATGAACAGGATCTCCCTCCTCAGGACAAGTACGATTTTGAAACCAAGAAACTTTAGTTTGCCCTTCAAGAAGCGTGATTTATAGGAGCTGGTGTGAGGGGAAAGAAAAGGAACCCTACATTACCCAAAAAGGAGACGAAAACCTTGCCCGAGGCAGCATTGTGACATTGCCAGTGTGAGAGGGTTGTGAAATCCTGAGTGTATGTTTTTGTGGTGATGCCTGAAAGGACTGGTTACTGTACTGATGTCTCGCTATCATGCATCTCTATTTCCGGATCTACTTCCTTATAATTGCTAATGAAAACAGAGTCGGCAGAAGAGCAGGCTAAGGGCAGTGTATAGGTCTCTGCTTCAGTTCTTCTGTTGTTTTCAATGATAGCTTCCTCTGAAAGCTTTGGAACAGTTCTCTTCCACTTAAAAAAAAATTATTTATTTATTTTAATTGGAGGCCAATTACTTTACAATAAAAGAAATTCTGTCTTTTCCTAATTAAAGAAAAACACTCTATTGGTTAAAGTTATTTAACCCTTTCTCCAAGCTATCAAATCCTAGACATCCATGAAAACCTGTCTCTGACTACTAACATTAATTTTGCAAATGATCAAGACTAATTCACAGTTAACTCAGGAAAATCAGGACAAGCCTAATAGTAACCAAACTCCAAATAGGACTTTAAAACAAAAATAGAACATGTGACTCAGAATACAGTTCTAGTTCTTCATCTTACAGATGTTCCCAACCATCAGAGTCAGTGTGGGCTATGACACTGGTAAGTGTGGGCTAGACGGGTAAAAAATTGGAGAGAATGAAATGCTTTTTCTTTTTCCCCCCAGACTTTCTTCCTTTCATCTCACATTACTTCACGTTTTAAGAATGTATGGAAAATTTTGTCTACTCATTCCTTATTTGCCTTAATAAATAGCAAGCTTTCAGTGAGCTTTAATTTAGTAACAGAGTGGCCTCCCTCATCTAATAGCATTTAGGTTTACAAAACACCTTGGGAAACAAGTATCTGGCTTCAGTCACTTGCTAACTGTCACCTCATGAAACAAAACTCACCAGTGATATTTGTCATGACACACAAGCATAGGACCAACGAGACAGAAAAGACAGCATCTCCGACCACGGAAGGGACACAACAGAAACGCTGGCATGATATTTATATCCCACCTACTCAGAGGACTAATTGAGAAACTCCATATGGACTCCAGTTTGCCACTAGCCCACAGAATTGAAATCTCTTAACTGGCTTAAATTAAGAATTTGGGGATAAGTATAAAACTTTGAAGATATTTATTTGCATATTTCCAGGCAGTTTATTTTCATATAGTTCTTCTCATCCTACCTAATCCTCTTTTAGTTGACACATTAGGCAAAGGAAATGCATTCTTAGAAAGCTTATAGATGAGATGACCAGGTATAATTAGAAAAAAAATTTTTTAATGCTATCAAATAGCTATAAAGGGCATTAATGATAGAAAGGGTGTCTATATCCAGTTAAAAGCAAGAAAAAGAAACTAGCTTACAGGGAGGTGGATTGGTTGATTTGAATTATCTTAGAGGACTGAAACCCCTTCCTCTTACTTCTCAACACTGCCCAAATGGCAGGTGGTACAAGTCCAGTTCCCCAGTAAGTTCCTGTAAACAAAACTACTTATTTATAGACAAGCTTCTCAGTACTGTTTTCAGGAGGTCAGTCAGACTGCAACTCAGAACCACCTATCAACTACAAAAAAATACACACATATAAAACCATTTCTGTCTTCAGAAATGTGCTTTACAACTGGAACCCTTGTACAGGTAATCAGACACTCTGTATTTGGAAGATTCTCAGATTAATGATTGAGAAATGACATAGACAGACAGAAGGAAGCCCATGACCCTCTAACTTTGGAACAAAAAGAAAACTGGGCTGACATCATGGAAATTTGCCAGCAGACCTAAGCAAAATTTGATGTGTCTACTTCTCCTTTCTATTCTTCTTTTCTTTCTGTTGGGCACTGATGGGAATCAGCCTTGATGAAGGAATCACTGAGTCTCAGTGTATATATTATAAAGTAGAGAACTGAGATTATTGAAATACTGAAGGCTTTCAAAAATTTTTGCATTATTTATTATATGAATCAAACTAAAAGTAATTCCAATGACAATACCTTTTAGATATAAGTATTTCCGAGTATTTTCATTTATTCTCACAGTTCTCCTTCTGATACATACAGATATACATATATATATATAGAGAGAGAGAGATTAATTCAGCATAAATTTCAGAAGGTAAATTCTTCAACTGTTTTAATACAGACGTGTTACATAAAGAAAAAATTAGCAAGAAGGATAGCTACTTAGAAAGATGAACAATATGGCAGTTTTTAATTTAATGGCTATATGAAATCACTTCATACATTCACCAGTTTCTCTATCAACTGTCAAAGTCAAGGCATCTTGTTTGTTGTAAAGTGGATACAATTGCAAAGATACATAAATATAATTGTACTCTTCAGGAGCTAAATTTCACCAAAGAAATAAAAAGCAAGTCCCATTAAAGCCGAGATATATTTGCTCATTGTTGGCACACAATAGGTACTTACTACATACGCTTACTGAGAGTGTATAAAACATAAAATCAGATAATTTCAATATAATGCAGGAGATAAATTCCAAACATGATTAAATGTTACAGGACTTCAGAAGAAGCAGGAATCACTTTTCACTGAACGATCAGTAAAAAGTTCACAGCGTTGTATAAATTGGTAAGAATTAAAATTAGGAAAGAATTCAAACAGGGAATCATTTGGCAGGCAGAAATAAGAGAGGGTGTCTCAGGCAGAGAAAACAAAAAGAACAAGACTATCTGGGCATGGGGCAGAATGCAACAGGCATGTGGGCAGCATACAGGAGACCAATTCAGGGTGACTAGGCGGGGAAGGAACAGAACAGAATGGATTGGAGACATATGACAAAGGCCTTGGTTGCTATATTGAGGACCTCGGAACTTACTCTGGACCAGCAGACTCTGGGTCCACTGGAGTGATAAATTTTTTTTTGAGCATTCTCCACAGTACATATAATTATGCATTGCAATTTTATGAATTAAACACATCGTATTATCTACTTATCTATGCATGTATACATGCATATATATATATGTATTTATATACATATTACAAGTATAAAATTTTAAGTATTCGATACCTACTGAACTTTTTAACAACACATTATAAATAGAATTAAATGAATTTAGGTATATATTTGTTGAATATACGTCAGTGCCTCCTGCTAAACTGTAATACCAACGAGAGCTGACAATTTGCCATTCTCATCCTCTCTATATTGCAAAGGCTTAGTGCAGTATTTGGGACAGAGTAGATGCTCATTAATTATTAGTTTGATGGAGGAATAAACTGAGCAGGTGGTTGATCAAATTTATTTTGAGATGAGAAAATACTAATCAAGAATTACCAACATCCTTCACATTTCCCACTAGGGACTAACCACCTATCTGCCATTTTATTACAAAGAGAAACCTTCAGTTTTAAAATTCTCAATGACACATCCCATATTTAAAGAAAAAGCAGAAGAACAAGGAAGCTTCCCTAGTGGCTCAGTGGTAAAGAATCTGCCCACCAATGCAGGAGATGTGAGTTCAATCCCTGGGTTAGGAAGATCCCCTGAAGAAGGAAATGGCAACCCACTCCAGTATTCTTGCCTGGGAAATCCCATGGGCAGAGAAGCCTGCCAGGCCACAGTCTGTGGGTCACAAAAAGAATTTGATATGACTTAGTGACTAAACAACAACAAAGACACAAGACCGCTCCATCTTGAAGTATAACACTGAAACTTTTAACTTCTATGCAGAGTACATCATGCAAAACATTGGGCAGGAGGAAGCACACGCTGGAACCAAGATTGCCGGGAGAAATACCAATAACCTCAGATATGCACATGACACCTCCCTTATGGCAGAAAGCGAAGAAAAACTAAAGAGCCTCTTGATGAAGGTAAAGGAGGAGAGAGAAAAAAATTGACTTAAACTCAACATTCAAAAAAACTAGGATCATGGAATCCGGTCCCATCACTTCATGGCAAATAGGTGGGGAAACAATGGAAACAGTGACAGTTTATTTTCTTGGACTCCAAAATCACTGCAAATGGTGACTGCAGCCATAAGTAACAACACTTGCTCCTTGGAAGAAAAGCTATGACAAAACTAGACTGTTTCAAAAGGCAGAGACATTACTTTGGCAACATAGGTCCATCTAGTCAAAGCTACGGTTTTTCCAGTATTCATGTATGGATGTGAGAGTTGAACCATAAAGAAGGCTGAATGCTGAAGAACTGATGCTTTTGAACTGTGGTGCTGGAGAAGACTCTTGAGAATCCCTTGAACTGCAAGGAGATCAAATCAGTCAATCTTAAAGGAAATCAACCCCAGATATTCATTAGAAGGACGGATGGGAAAACTGATGCTCCAATACTTTGGCCACCTGACGCAAAGAGCCAACTCATTAGAAAAGACCTTGATGCTGGGAAAGATTGAAGGCAGAAGGAGAAGGTTGGATGGCATCATTGACTCAGTGGATATGAATTTGAGCAAGTTCTGGGAGATAGTGAAGGACAGGAAAGCCTGGCGTGCTGCTGTCCATGGGGTTGCAAAGAGTGGGACATGACTGAGTGACTGAACAAAAACAAATACTTCTAAAACTGAAGAAACAGTTTCAAACTAAAGAAACAGCTAATCTACTATAGGTATTCCTGTACCCACTCAAAGAAGCTGAATTAACAAAGAAATACAGAATTCAATTTATAATTTCTTCACAAAAAAAACAAGTCTCTCAAAATGGGTCCCTGGAACCCAGGTGTTCCAGTGGGATCTGTACTGGTTTTTATAGTATGAAATTCAAAAAGGGAAGTCAAAGTTGGAGGACTACACCCTGTTATTTCAGCCAAACATCTCCAATTTTCTTGGTTAATACAAGTACTTTTTCTTTTTAAACAGTACTTTTTATAAGGTATTATTTGAAAAAAGGGGGCTCTGGCATTCAAAATAATACTTTTAAAAACATTGACTTAAATATGTTTAAATTCTTTAGAAATCCAATAGATCCAATTAATAACTGCAAAATCTTGAGCCTTAGGAGTTTTGTTTATAATTATGTATATATTTTATATATATGATTACATCTAATAGGATTTTTTTTTATTATAGCACACCTACTCTTTCATCTATGGTATCGTGGCTTAATCCAGAGTAAAATAAATCAATAAAACTCTGACTGAAGAGTAGTTTTACCCTTAGAAGTTTTCTGTTTGCGCTCCCAGCTCTATCTCCTCCCTTCTATTTTCTACCTATCACCCGGACTTCCTTGTTAGTTGGCTTCTGGTTGGGGGTCAACCAATGGAAGGCAGTGGAGGGAGATCAGATTGTGGGAAGATAAAGAGGTCCTGATTTCTTTTTCAATCCCTATCTGCTTTATGGCTGCATCTATGGCAGTAATTGCATCCCCCCCTTCATGGCTCCCAGGGGCAGACCCTTCTCCACAGTTCCAGCTGTCATTGGGCTCTAGAAACACTGTTCCCTTGCCTTCTGCTCCCAAGAGTAGCAAGTTTCCACTGTTGCTAGTCCCAGTGTCTGCGTCAGCCTTTGGTTGATCTCGAACCTCTCTCATACCTCTTTAACTAATTCCTTGTCACTGTATTTGAACCATCTGGCAAATTATAATTCCTATGAGGACCCTGACTGATCCAAAAGTTAAGCCTTTCAAAATAGCAAGATCTAAAACACAGAAAGCAAAAATGCTATTTAGTCAGTTCAGTTCAGTCACTCAGTCGTGTCCAACTCTTCGACCCCATGGACTGCAGCACACAAGGCCTCCCTGTCCATCACCAACTCCCAGAGTTTACTCAAACTCATGTCCATTGAGTCAGTGATGCCATCCAACCATCTCATCCTCTGTCAGCCCCTTCTCCTCCAGCCTTCAATCTTTCCCAGCATCAGGGTCTTTTCCAGTTCTTCACATCAGGTGGCCAAAGTATTGGAGTTTCAGCTTCAACATCAGTCCTTCCAATGAATATTCAGGATTGATTTCCTTTAGGATGGACTGGTTGGATCTCCTTGCAGTCCAAGGGACTCTCAAGAGTCTTATCCAACACCACGGTTCAAAAGCATCAATTCTTTGGTGCTCAGCTTTCTTTATAGTCCAACTCTCACATCCATACATGACTACTGGAAAAACCATAGCTTTGACTAGACGGACCTTTGTTGGCAAAGTAATGTCTCTGCTTCTTAATATGCTGTCTAGGTTGGTCATAACTTTTATTCCAAGGAGCAAGTGTCTTTTAATTTCATGGCTGAAGTCACCATCTGCAGTGACTTTGGAGCCCCCCAAAAAACTAAAGTCTGTCCCTGTTTCCCCATCTATTTGCCATGAAGTAATGGGACCAGATGCCATGATCTTAGTTTTAGGAATATTGACTTTTAAGCCAACTTTTTCACTCTCCTCTTTCACTTTCGTTAAGAGGCTCTTTAGTTCTTTGTTTTCTGCCATAAATGTGGTGTCATCTGCATATCTGATATTTCTCCTGGCAATCTTGATTTCAGCTTGTGCTTCATGCAGTCCAACATTTCTCATAAAATGGTTTAATATTGACTCTTCTTTGTTTACCATGTTTCCAATATAACGCGTCATACAATTTCTTTTCGCCAGAAACAATGGCTACCCTATGAGCAAATAAGGAAATGGCAACCCACTCCAGTATTCTTGCCCAGAGAATCCCATGGACTTATTAGCCTAAAAGACTACAGTCCATGGGGTGCAATGAGTCAGACATGACTGAAGTGACTTAGCATGCACACATCCTTCTTTGCTGACCATGTTTCCAATATACCATGTCATAAAATTTCTTTTTGTCGAAAACAATGGTTACTCTATGAGCGAACACGAACTACAGGAAAAAGTGAACTTAATGTCATGTTAATGAATGTCCAGAAAATTTATTACTTCAGTGAAAATGAAGGTTCAGAACGCCTCAGTTTCTGCCTGCATGCAAGCCAATAATCGACAAGGCCACATAACTCACTTCACAAAGCTAGGGAAGATTCAAGAAATGTCCTGAAAAAATTCAAAGAGTAACATTTATGCATGTGAAAACATGTATATTTTCTACACAAAAGCAGAATATTTTATTGTCAGAGACCTAAGAGATGAGTCAACAACCAGTAGGAAAATATTTTCATCCAGGTATAACTGTCACTTTCTGTCTGTATTTCAGTGAAAAGTATAGATGGGGAGCACCTTGATAACCATAACCAGCATTTGACTCTAAAAAGTGTTTTCTCTAGAAACCCTGAGAAAAAAAGAGATGACATGAATGCGAAGAAACTTTAACAAGACTAAATAAATAAAGAACATTACTGTGTATTTTGAACATGTTCTTGAAAAGAGATCATAGAAAAAGTTTCCATAGAGCTTTTTTGAAAACATTGGTTATTTTTATATAGCTGTAAAAAAAATTTAACATGCCTCTTTACAAAGGAATAAAGAGAAAATTCTTGTGAGGAGTTTTTAAGAAAATCCTGTTTTGAGAGAAATGTTCAAACATCACCCTATTACTTTAGGCACCTTAAAGGAATATCTACCAAAAGAAAATAAATAGTAAAAACAAAGGTGATACTCAAATCTGTTCTGGACGTTAAATAATTATAACACAGCCGTCTCTTCAAATCTAAGGTCTTATCCAGATCTACCGTTAGTGAATGTAGAGGACATCTTCTGAGACCAAAGAGTAGAAGAAAATCAGACTATTGGCTTCTGTCTGCCTTGAATTTACAGAACCTACAGCACAGAATACAAAACAAAACAAAAGGAACCCGCCAGACAGTTGAGGGCAATTTTTGTCTCTGTCAAGTAGAATCACAGTACTGAAATAACAGAACGTCTCTGTGGTTTCTTCAGTGATGCACGTGAAAGATGGCTGTGATTATAAGAAATTTATGAGAAATAGCAGTATTCTGCCCACAGTCTACCCACACCAAAGAGACAGAGCTGGGGTCAGAGGTGAACTTGCCTCTCTCCAGTCTGTATGGCAGAAACACCAAGACCACTGTGACTCTGTGACTCTACTCAAGATGTGAGACTGCTTAACCACAGGCATCACCAAATTCAGAAAAGCAGCAGTGGGTGCTCAAATGACATTATAAGTCACACATGCAATCTTTGGCACTGAGAATATTGATTAATAGGAGGAGAGCTCCCACACAGAAAAGAAAATATTTCTTTAACCAGAATTATATACAGAAGCAAATCTCATGAGATATTAAAACCATGGTGCCAGTTTTCAATTTGATACAGCTATGTTCTTCTAAGCCTACAGTGGTATTTTTTTCTTCTCACATATATGATAAATTCCTTAAGGGCATCCTTTCATGTTTCTTCCTAATTATGACATGACCCCCACCTAGGTACTTTTAATCTGGCTTCCATCATTAGCAATCAATGGGGAAAAAATCCTCAGAAAACTCTCCAAATTTTCTTTGCAAGTTTCAACATGATTTACCGCCACTTCCATCTTACAATTATTATTTCTTCCATGGGAATTGCTGACATGGGATAGCCTTGGTTTTCCATCTCCTAACCATGCTTTCTCTGACAAATCTCTCTTCCTCATTGACCCAATGGCAACATGCCTACAGAACAGGTGTTTTAATCAGGGAGTCACCTGTATGTTTTGGGTTTTGACATTTGAGAGGAAGCAGTTTGTTTTAGTCCTCAGAACCTCATCATCAACCAATTCCTTAAAATATCATTCAGGTGGTTCTTAGGTTTTCTAAGTTTAGGCAAAATAAAATGCTATTTATCATCTTTTTACTTAAGAGGAGCTTTAGTGAAGTGTGTCTGTGTGTGTGCACGTGTGCACACGTATGTGCACACATGAAAACAATCACCAGCAGACTCGTAGCCATGCTAATCAGTTTTCCAATTCAGAATACATCTGTGATGCACAAGTCACTGTAAAATTATTAAGCACCAACATGAAAATCTGCTAAATATGATAGAAATAATGTTTATTTTCTAAGAGTTTTCTGCCTCTTGCCTAAGAAACAGTTAAGGAACAATGCAAAGTTAGTAAAAGATCATGATTATTAGAAGAGAGTTAATTTAGTGCAACAAACAAATTACCGTGAATAAGAAACCTTCTTTCTCAGCCCATAAGTTTTTCTTGCAAGGTTTGATGGTATAGTTTTCATGGGAGACTTAGTTGTTGGTTCAAATGTTTACCCCCTGCCCCCATAGAGGGAACACAAAACATCATCCTAAATTACTTTATCTACCAAGTTATATCTATCATCAATTATGAACTTCTTTACATGCTGTGAAAGTTATGTATGTTTATTCTTCTTTGTTCTCCACCTGGTAAGCTCTTGAGGGGGCTCTCCTATTTTTCTGGGCCTCTTTTGAGTTCTAATTCCTGAATGATCCCACTGAGTATATGCTCTTATATGAAATGCTACCTTATCATTAAGAAGGACCAACTTATCATGAAGACATGAGACTCCGAAAGGTTCAAGATTTGCTCAGCTTAGACAGAGAGAGAGAGAGAAGACTTAAACACTGCCTCCTGAGTGAAACCAGATGTACAGCATCTCTTAGCCATCATGTAGTATTAAACTAAATACAGGTTTATGCTAAATCAGATATTTTATTCTTATATAGATAAATGATGGCCATAATGTTTCCTTTATCAAAGACAGCACTGAATTGGGAAAAAACTTACATCTATTTTTCCTAATGGATTGGGAAAATACAACTTTAACAATAGAACTTCTTCATTAATACAGCTTGAGGAAAACTTTCTGGAAAGGAGGTTGCAAACTTCTGTGTTAGATTAGAGAGTCGTAAAGCTGTAAAATATAAGGGATGGAATATGGCTTATACATTATTTATTCTAACCCTTTAATTTTTCAGATGTGAAAAATGAGGCTTAGATAATTTGGGTGAATTTCCATGTTATATAACTAGATAGAACGAGAACACAAGAACATGGGTATTCTGATTCCCCATTGAACACAATTTTCCTTTTTCAGCAGTCTCTTCCACCGTCCACTTAAACATGAATTTTTTTCTAAAGGCATCCAAAAAGCATGAAAGGATTTTTCAGGTTTTATGATAAAAATGTTGAAGTTCTGGATTGTCACTAAAAGATAGTTGATTTACTCATCCATTTTTTGGCCCTCAGCCAGCTATCTCAATTTTACTGAAAGAAAATAGAAACTGTTGCTCAGTAATGATCTTTAAAATTCAATGGTTTAGAAAACATTAGAATTTCACTAAAAATTACTTAAATAAACTCTTTTAATAGCCTTCAAAATCAACATCTGAATAAATAATTCATTGAGCTATTATATGACCTACAAGCTAACAGGTAAATATTTGGTATGCAAAAGGCAATAATTTAAGTTGGAATTATAAATGTATTTTAGAAAATCTGATTTTTTGAAATTTTGGTATCCATTAATTTTCGCCATTTTTGTGTATTTCAAATACCCCAGAGTTTAATGGTAGTATTCACAAACTTATTTACTTGCAGTTCTGCCTTTCCTTGAGGCATTTCTAAGTGCCCAAAACTATTAATAAGGATGAATAAATAGACACAAATGAGCTTCTTTTCAGTCATTTACAATTTAGTCTACTATGTGCTAATCCTGTGTCCTCCGTTAATCAACCCCAAAACACAACTCTTCCATTGTGCTCAGCAGAGATGAGGCATATGTGGTGGAATTCAGTCAAAATATTAATTTAGACATTTGGGAACCATCACCTCCTTGAGAAAACTATCAGGTAAAATACATTCATTTTCAGCCAAGCTAAATTCCCACGTCCATGAATTGCACAACCCTGTTAAAGTCAGTAAGTGTCAAAGTCTTGAGCTATGGACTAGACAACATTGCCCAATAACCACAATTAGGGTTTCCAGCATCTGCTGTTCCTCTTTTACAAATCTGAATTCTTCTTCCTATGCTATCTCTTATATACATTATTCATGCTGATGTTGAAATATTGACAATTTATGAGGAGAGTTCAGGAGTTTTGTGTAGCACTGGAAATCACTGCCCAAATAACAGAAGGAAAATTTACCCCAGGAAATGATCTCATAAACGTTCTTACAACCGCACTGTATTATGGTGTGCTTTTTAAAAAAAAATATAGAATGGTATTTTGTTAAGTCTTTGGTTTATCCCAAACTCTAAAACTAGACTTTAAACCCTCAGTTTCAAGTTCCTTCACTGACTTGCCCTGATTTTACTTCTCTTTTTTCCTCCATTCCGTATTTGTCCTTTAATCAGTAAGTTTACCTATATTGCAATCATCTCTCTTACTCTTGGCCTTCATCGTCCTTACACTTGAAATATTTTACCAGTATTCAGAATCATCGTTTCCCCCTAATTCATACAACTCTCAACATACAACAATTTAATACAATTCATATTTAAATGCAATGATTATTTTCATTAATTCACTCTGTAGTCTTCAGGAAATGTAATTCATTTTCCCCTTTGCTCTTTATAACACCAAGGCAAAACAAAAGAGATGAAAGCTCACACAACATGTAAATCAGCTATAAAAATAGAAATTAGACTTTGGGCCTTTCGCCTGAAAGAAATAAAAGAAGACCTAGTAAGAATCAAAAAGTGGAACTGAAACAAAAATGTTAATATATTTCTCTTTATTAAAAACCTTTGTTTGGTTTTTATGGAAATGTGAGTTTTTATGAAACTCTAAGTATTATTGTTTTGTACAAAACTATGCCTTTCCTGATTCAGAAATCAATCGAATCAAATTTTTGGATTACCAAGAAGAAAGTTAGATGTGAGGAGGAATAATTTTGCAGGGCAAATTGAAATTTGGAGCAAACCACACTTCTAAAAGCTAAGAAAAGATGATATAATTATTGTTTGTATTTTACATTCAATTAATATTTATAAATATGCAAAACTCTTTGTAGAGGAGATAGGAAGTTCAAGTACAGAGTATCATTTTTTGGTTGAGTCCTGTGTGTACATCTTCCATTACTCTTAATAAGTAACTACTGTGGGTAACCCAAGATCTACGACTGAACCAAAAGATTATCCATAATGCATTTTCTTGAGGTTTGTAATAAATGAACTTTTGGCTTGGGGAAGAAGTTGACTTGTTGATTCACTGATTTATTACTAAAGCTAACTCCCAGGGAATCTCTAAAAATATTTTTAACATTAAGTTAAGCAAAGTTTAGAAGGCATTCTAATGTTTTCATCCATTCCTTCTTTGTAGACCACATTTGTTTTCTGTGTAATCCTCTCCCCCTCCTAACAACAGCTGTGGCATTGTTTAGCACCCATTAGTCTAATGCTATTCTTAACTAAAATTACTAAATTGCCTGGAAGAGAAGCACTAGAGGGGGCCAAAGAGTAACTTGGTGTGGGGAGTTCCATTGGCCTGCCCAACATTTTATCCATTCAGTACTTACTAAAATAGATACACTTAAAGGAATCAATCAGATGATCAACTAACCCAAAAGCTCACTGATGATCTACTACACATAAGGCATTATAGTAGGCAATTTTTCAAGAATACAAAGAAATATGTTACTGACAGGATTTATACTGCTACTTTGACTACCCTCAAGCAATAGTCAAAGGTTCATGACATGCAGCAATTTGTAATTCTGCTGAGGCATGAAATTGAATTACATGTGGCAAGAGGCGGGTCTCTAGCAGGAATCCTTTAGCTGGAGCGTGCTTAGATGACTGGCTCATATATCTTCTCACAGTGGTTTAGATATTCTCTACTTGTGGTCAAGTTACTCTGTACTATTTCTCATGACATGATTTAAAAAAAAAATATTTTCTTTGTGAATACTTTTCTTCAAAATAAAATCAGCTAGTTCTGGTGATGAAAGTAAAGTGGAAGGAAAACTATCCAAGAAAGTGATGGTTCTCAACCAGAAAATAGGAGCTTTATGGAGACAATTACATGCCAAACTGATGCTAATGAATTTGGGACTGCGGTATCCCTCATGAATATTAAGGGCCTGCCTTAATATTAATAAATAAATTAAATTAATAAAAAATAATAAAATAAAGTCTTTATCTTCAAGGATCATTTAGAAAAATATAAAATTCAAGGATCTTTTAGAAAAATATAAAATTCTTTGCCAAGTTACCTTTTTACAACCTGAATTGTCTTCATAGTATTCCAGACATGAATGCCATTTTAATTACACCTTAAGATCAGGACATCCATGTTATTTATATCTTTCTAAAAATTGTGCACAAAATCACTACAATATCTACTTTCCTACCACACAAGATTTAAGATGCTGACTAAAAACTAAAGCTGTTTTTTTGTTTTTTGGGGGGTGGGGGGGTAGGTTTTTTTTTCTTAGTTGTGGTTGCTCAGTTGCATTTGACTCTTTGCAGGTTTCTCTGTCCGTGGAATTTTCCAAGCAAGAATACTGGAGTGGGTTGCCATTTCCTACTCCAAGGGATCTTCTCGACCCAGGGATTGAACCCCGTGTCTCCTGCGTCTCCTGCACTGGCAGACAGATTCTTTACCACTGAGCGACCTGTGAAGGCCTTCTTAGTTGTAGGTACTAGCTAATACAGCTTGGGTTAAAATAAGGCTAAGAATCAGAAACATCTACTCCAATTAATTGTGGCAACAGATCAAATAGACATGAACTAAAACAACTCCATAGAAAAATGGGATTTGATGTATCAATATTTTCTCCTGTTGCCTGAAACCATTTTTTTTTCTAGGTAGAATAAGGCTGGAAATATTTTTTGAAGCCCAGAACATGGTGACCATATACATGATGCTGCCCAATGGGAAGTATATGGCATATCTTGGCCACCTGTCCCTTCCCAAGATGAAGGCCCATCGTTTCTGCTTATGGCAGCTGTTGTTTTCCATCCTCATTTCTTCCTGCTGCTGGCTGTATATCCAGTTATCTAGGGTCTCCTAACCTCCCACTGCTACTCTTTGTGGTACTTGCCCTTACTATTTTCACTTTATGTAGGCTGTTTCTGTCCTTTCCCAAACTTGTCAAATAGTGCTCCGAATAAGGATTGAAAATCCAATGCTTGGCTTCTTGAATATAATGCTCCTCCTTTCCCTGGACAAGTACTCAGAGAATGGGGGTGGGAAATGGAGATAAAGGAAGTAGGAAAGAAACAAGTCATTTATCTTAAAGTTTGCAAAGTACTTTTTGAAAATGAGAATTCTTTGTATTTTTAAAATCCTCTCCACCCATTAGCCTCAACACTACATTGCTGCTATACTTACACCTCGCTCGTTATGTATTTACTTTTTATATAACTAAGCAGCACCCTGTCATAAATGAAATATTCATGCAAAAAAAAAACCTGCTCAAAATGCATTTATAAAAAGAACATATAAAAACTACCATCTGCTCCCACTCCTAGCAAGCCCTTAGATACCCAAGTGTAAGCCCTCTGATTCCACAAAGAGGTAAGGCAATGGGTCCGTGATGTATTCCTGAAAGTCAAAGCTTCAGACTTTGAATTAAGATGTATTTATGAGCTCCGGCCATTGAAATGCTTAGATCAACATTGATGGGCTTAGATAGTGCACATAATGAACGCACATGCTAGCATATTGTAATGGGTAGTCATACCCGGTCATGTTATGCTGAAATGAGCTGAAACTCTTCTGGGAAGTTGTGAAAGCGTTTTGTAGTCTATTGATACCATAGTACTTTAGAGTATGCCTTCCTTTAAAGAAAATTGTCTGGACATTTCAGGGCTCCAGGCTGAAGCATGGACGCTTGGATGCTTGATTGGTTTTAGTTCAGCTAAGAAAGCTAGGAACACTTGTGATCTACTTAGGGCATTCGACTGCTCGTACCTGAAGTACCACCATTGCTACACATAAGATTACATGACTTTTTTTTTTCAGTAGTTTCATTTCTTCCAAATGGTAATTTGAACCATTTTAAGTACTGTGAATACTTTAAAGAAATTCTTCCCTTGCTGCACCCTTCCCTTCCACTACATCCCACTTTCCTCAGTGGTCAATGCTATTCACTCTGAACCCTGTGTATGGAATTTTCATGATTGTTTTTTTTTTCTCCTGAGTTGACTGGAATTAACTCTGCCTGCAAGTAACCACAAGGAAAAATAACAGTGGCATAAACAAGAAGAATTTATTTTTGTCCATAGGAACGATACCCAGAGGCAAACGGTCTATAACTTAGTGGTTCCAAGATTCTCAGGAAACCAGCCTCCTTTTTCATGCTCCTTCATCACTCCCAGTCTTTTGACTTATGGCTGAAGATGGCTTCAGTTCCAGTCGTTCCATTGCATTCCAGACAGCAAGAATAAAAAAGTTTTGCTCCTTCCTTATTAATAAGACTTCCTGGAAGTACCATACACTTCGAATATACTTTTTCAACTACGACTTAGTCACACTGCCAAATCATGCTGCAAATTACTCTAGGAAACATAGTCTTTTTAGCTTGACACATTGCCACCCGAAATGTATTCAGAGTTCTTACACGAAAGAGGAGGGGGAGAAGAGATGTTGGGATGGGCAGCTCACCACCTCTGCTTCTCTTCCTACAATCATAGCATAACTCCCGTTACCTATCATTTGTTCAGGTTTAGATTCCTAATTGTCTTAATAATCCAGATGTTCAACATTCAATAATCAAATTATAGATAAAGTGAAGATAAAAATAAAGTTCTGGGGTACATCAGTAAGACTCCGGCTCATTATTACACTTCATCTTTGTGTGAAGGCAGTTCTGAGACTGCCTTCAAATGACTGACAATACTTAATTACTTACAGACATAGAATTAGGCCTATAAGTTTATGGCCAAGAATTCTGATGCTTTCCCCATCAACAGGATGTCCATATACTTTATGGACCAAACCAGAATATTTTTGAGAGTGTGAAAGGGAGGTCATAATAATTACACTGGAACATCAAGACCAAATTAGGATGGTTGGGAGCAAATTGGGGTGTACTTTCATCCAGATCACCCTCTATACTGGATCCCTTCACATGCCAGATCTCATATAAGTATCAGTTTACTAATAATCAACCAGTCATTTCTCACTGGAAATATGTTCTGTTCAGTTCAGTTCAGTCGTTCAGTCGTGTCCGACTCTTTACGACCCCATGAATCGCAGCACGCCAGGCCTCCCTGTCCATCACCAACTCCCAGAGTTCACTCAGACTCACGTCATCGAGTCAGTGATGCCATCCAGCCATCTCATCCTCTGGTGTCCCCTTCTCCTCCTGCCCCCAATCCCCCCCAGCATCAGAGTCTTTTCCAATGTTAGGATATGAATAAAACATGGCAGAATTGGACTACTGGACACACCATGTATCTGAATTAGACAGAGAAGTGGTGAAGAAACTAAGGGTCCAAATAAGCTATAAAGTAACATTAATGAATTATTTCCAGCTAGTTATCCTACTGCAAAGCCAAAATTGCTCCAGAGATGGATATGAGAGAGAGACATCTACTCCTAATGCTCGGAATCTAGTTAAAAGGGACTCTTCTCAAAAACTTCTGAGTTTGTAGTATTTTTATCCATCATTCTGAATAGTTTGTCACTTTAATCAGTAACCTGTGACAGTTGACAGCTGCCAGTTGGGAGGATTGGCTCTGGCTAAAGGCCAACCATAGAGAAGACGGCGAGTGTGAGAGCCCAGCCTGACAAACTATTCCCACGTTTGTCATGGGCCACTAACATGCTATTATTTTTGAAATCACCTCTATGACAGAACCTAACACCAAATTCTACCTTTTTCCTCATTCCCATATGTTTCTGTACATTTTTTTTCCCTATCTGAAAAATATTACTATTTAATTGCCCCTAACTGGTCTGGAAGCTTCCAAAGAATGCTTCTCCTACTCAATGAAGGAGAAACAAAGGCACTAGTAGAATTGGGAGTAGAAAAAATTATTAGAAATGTTACTAAATGTTCACATTATACTTTCTTGGTTGTTTCTGGAGTGTTCTTTCCCTGATTTTACAATAAACCATGTATTATGCTAGCTCCAAAAGCATGGATTTTTAAGTCAGGCTTCCTAAGTTAAAATCCCCACTCTGTCATTCCCTAGGTAACTCTAAGCCTGTCAACTCTCAGCCCAATGAGTTTACTACTAGGAAGTACCTCACTGTTCCTGGAATATTTATTGAGTTAATATGCTTAAAGTGCTTAGAGCAGTGCCTGGCATACAGTTAGAGCTTCTTAAGGGTTTGCTATTTACGACTCAAAGAGGGACACAGGATGTAAAACTTGTCTCTGTGTATAGATCCAATCAAACACACTGAGTCCCAAATCAACTCATCTTCTACAAAAACTTGTGCCTTTCCATAGCATTCCAATCTTTGTTAAGTCTATCACTTTCTTCTACACACTCAGCCTCTAAAGCTTAAGCTTCACTTTTTCTTCCCTCTGTCTTCTCCCTCACTTCTAAAAGCATTCCAGGCTTTTCCCAACATTAATTGCCTCCTTTCTCTGCTCACTGCCATTGGCCTAACTTATACTCTCTCAACTGCTTGCCCGAATAATTCCAAACTTCCCTAACTTGTCTTTGTAGCTTGAGGTTACTCCCTCCAACTCCATTTTTATAGTTTACAGAACATTTGTGTTAAAATCCTACTATAGATCCTCAGACTGCCCTGGTGGCTCAATAAAGCATCTGCATACAATGAGGGAGACCTGGGTTCAATCCCTGGGTTGGGAAGATCTCCTGGAGAAGGAAATGGCAACCCACTCCAGTACTCTTGCCTGGAAAACCCCATGGTTGGAGGAGCCTGGTGGGCTACAGTCCAAGGGGTCGCAAAGAGTCGGACATGGCTGAGCAACTTCACTTTCACTTTTTCACTTTTCATGGATCCTCCTTGCCCAAAACAACCTCTAAGCTCCCTATCATGACATTTAACAATTTTGTGATAAGTTTCCAACCTATCTTTCCACTCTCATCTTTCTCCACCCTCATATCCCAGATAAACTAGATAACTATATGCATTTAGGCATCTTAATATCTTTCCCACACTCTTCCAACTACATAGAATGTTCCTGCACTCTTTATTTTCTGGATATCAAAATCTACCAATTGTAAGGGCCCAGCAGAGATGCAAATTTCTACATAAAACTATTTTGAGTTATAAGTGCTCTTTCCCTCGTTGGATGTTCTGTGACTTGTACACTTGTAAGAATTCATCACACTGCCCTTTAGGCTCGAGTTTCTTATTCAGGCCTCCTTGAGGCCTTAATCCACACGTCCATCTTGGCTCTTCCTAGTCAAGTCCTTCCTCCTACACACGGGTAACTCTTGGGCCACTGTGTATGACTATGACATTTTTTCATGGTTACATATTCATACACACAAACTTTGAGGAGTGGACCTATGAAAAATAAGGATAGTCCTTCTGTCTGATCAATCCATACGACACAGTCTGTGTCACCAAAAAGGGGGAGCCTTTTCCTAACCCATCTACCCAGTCTGCCACAAAAGGACAGCCTCCTTCCACTCCCTCTGATAAGCCATGTACCTCTGGAAGGAACATATTTTCCTAAATTATGCTCAGTTATAGTTTTGAATAGCAGTGACTCTGGATACTCATAATAAGTTCTTAAAGAAACCAATCAAGATTGTCACAGACTTGTGACAGAAGATACAAATGAAGCTATGGCAGAATACTCAAAGCTCAAAGATCCTGGCTTCTCCATAACAGACACCCTCCTTCACCAAGTAGAAAACACGGCATAGTGATGATTAACAAGAAGGTTACATGATTATGCATGTGAGCAACTGTATGTCATGGCTGTAAAATGAATGAATGAATTAGGACAATACAGACCATAGGAGCAAGAAGACTCCAGTTTCCATAACTGCTTGAATATAAATGAAGGTTATCCTTTGCTCACACAATATTCCAAAGAGGATGTCCCTGGTGGTAAGCAGCTCTATTCCACCAGGGTAATTCAGAGATGAATTTGCAAGGTGGATAACACAGAGCATTTTGTACAGTGGCACAGTGGCAGGAGAAACCATAGAAGCTTTTAGACAAATGCAGATAGTTTTGTCTGGCTAGCACACTGGAAGCATGAGCAAGTGAGGCAGAAGTTAAGGCTAGCAAGATAGGCAGGGCCCAGCATGGGAATCTATTTAGAAGTCCTTTTTGTGGGGGCTCCAATCACTGCAGATGGTGACTGCAGCCGTGAAATTAAAAGATGCTTACTCCATGGAAGGAAAGCTATGACCAACCTAGACAGCATATTAAAAAGCAGAGACATTACTTTGCCAACAAAGGTCCGTCTAGTCAAGGCTATAGCTTCTCCAGTAGTCATGTATGGATGTGAGAGTTGGACTATAAAGAAAGCTGAGCGCCGAAGAATTGATGCTTTTGAACTGTGATGTTGGAGAAGACTCTTGCAAGTCCCCTGGACTGCAAGGAGGTCCAACCAGTCCATCCTAAAGGAGATCAGTCCTGGGTGTTCATTGGAAGGACTGATGTTGAAGCTGAAACTTCAACACTTTGGCCGGCTGAGGCCAAGAGCTGACTCATTTGAAAAGACCCTGATGCTGGGAAAGATTGAAGGCAGGAGGAGAAGGGGACGACAGAGGATGAGATGGTTGGATGGCATCACTGACTCAATGGACATGAGTTTGAGTAAACTCCAGGAGTTGGCAATGGCCAGGGAGGCCTGGTGTGCTGCAGTCCATGGGGTTGCAGAGTCAGACATGACTGAGTGACTGAAATGAACTGAACTGATACACAATCGAACTTTGTCTTTCAAGTGATGGGCAGTCACCAAAGTTTGTTCCTTGGTTTACTGTTGTCACTGTTTTTTATTTTAAATCAGGATAGTTAACGTCATTTGGCAGGAATGTCAGGAAATTTGCACTTTCAGTAGTATGCAAGCTGATTTGGATTGCTGTGAACAGAAAGGCAGGATCACCAACAAGGCCAATTGGACACCCCAGAAAAAACGATGAGAGCTGAGGATCAGGCAGTGGCAGTGGAGATGCAGAGCAAGGGAGAGCAAAAGAGCAGTTTAGAAAGCAGGTCAGAGGAGGCTTGGTGATTATCTAAATTCAGGGGATTAGAAAGAAAAAGTTCAGGATGCTCCAGCTTCCTGGCTGAATTGAAGGCTGTGTCTGTGTCTATAAAAATCAAAAGTAATCCATTTCTACTATAACATTGAATTCATTTGTGCTATCCAATAAGATTTTTTTTTCTCTGGTCACTAGTGAAAATAAGTGCCCTTTCTACTGTTAATCCTCTGGAGGCCATGAGGCTAAGACTCTTAAAGATGGAATCTCAGAATCCATCATATTGTCAAAATTAAGTCTCCAGGATCCCTCCTGGTTATGAAGGAACCTTACTGTCAAGGACTGTAAGCTTTTGACAATGGTAGACTGACCTAAACATCACCCAAAACAAAAACAAAAACAACTCCTACCAAGGGAATTCACTTGGCCTAATCTGAAGCTGCTATTCAGTATTCATTGTCTTATTTTGTTTTACAAAGAACTGGAATTTGTCAGTGTGCAGTCCTCAATAAAAATCAGCATGTATCAGAAGATTCCTTGCTCTGTATAGCATTATGAAGATAGCAGAACTCACAGAGGCTTGTGCTTGCTGCTTTATTTTCCCAGCAATGTGGAAAAGACATGCTGGCCGCTTGAATTCATTTCCCAGGATTAAAGAAAACTGGAAATGGCTTGACTCTTCACTGAGTCTTCACTGCCATATGAGGCTGGCTGAAGATGGCACTCTACGCTGAATTGGCACAGCTCTGCAGCATTGGAATGGTATTTCTTAACAGGGTTGGATGGCATATGTAGTTTTGTGTATTGTTCTGGTGCTTCTTAAATCAAGCTGCCCAATTTAAGCCAAACAAATGTTCTGTTCTCCACTGCCCCTCAAATCACACAGATCCTTTGCTTGGTCATATCATACCCCCTGACTGTGCTCTGCAAATTTCCCGTAACGCTGACAAAAAATTTTCATTATAATAGACATTAATAAAAGAATACTTTCAAGTATGCTTTGAATGAGTCAACAATATGTTATTCCTATAGTTGTTAACTGTTTATAAATTTTTAGTGAGTAAATGAGTGGAAGTCTACTACTACTACTACTAAGTCGCTTCAGTCGTGTCCGACTCTGTGAGACCCCAGAGACGGCAGCCCACCAGGCTCCCCCGTCCCTGGGATTCTCCAGGCAAGAACACTGGAGTGGGTTGCATTTCCTTCTCCAATGCATGAAAGCGAAAAGTGAAAGTGAAGTCGCTCAGTCGTGTCTGACTCTTAGCGACCCCATGGACTGCAGCCCACCAGGCTCCTCTGTCCATGGGATTTTTCCAGGCAAGAGTACTGGAGTGGAGTGCCACAAGTATAAAATAAGTGGCTATAATTGAAAACAAAAATGGTTTTCAGACTTTAAATCAGTTTCTAGATTACTTTGTAACTTGAAGGCAATTTACCTGCATTAGATTATACCCACCATTTAACCAAAGAAGGTCTGTCATCACTGCGATCTTCGTATAGAAGAAGAGACCAAGTGGAAAGAACATTGAGTGCCAAGCATTTCCTCCAACAGTGGGCAAGTTCTCAAACTACTGCAGGTATGTCCTTTGTAGGAGTCAGATTTGACAAATTTTAGGATGATTATATCCATAATCATATCCACAATTTGTGTTATAATTTTATTCTTCTATTTGAACACATAAAGCTGCCCCATGATTATCACTACTGATCTACATCATTTCTAAGTTTTGCTACCAATCACTCACGTGCAAGTCCACTTTGGTCATGCTTTGTTTCTCCTGTTTTCCTAGACCTCAGCGCCTCAGATCTATCAGGCAAATTTCTGCCAAAACTAAGCTCATGACTCATAATTCCCAGCACGTGGTGCCACAAGGAAAATAGCTGCATCTTGACAGTGACATAAAGGAATTTGTGTAAGTCACCGGCATCTTGCAAATCATATCAGTTGGGTGGCATCTCAGGATACCTGAAGTCATGCAGGAAGACAAGCGTGCACATATGTTCAGTCATACAGTCATGTTCGACTCTGCCTGTGACCCCATGGACTGTAGCCCACCAGACTCCTCTGTCCATGGAATTGTCCAGCCAAGAATTACTGGAGTGAGTTGCCATTTCCTACTCCAGGGAATCTTCCCGATCCAGGATTAAACCCACATCTCTTGCATCTCCTGCACTGACAGGCAGATTCTTTAACACTAGCACCACCCGGAAGCCCTTAGGAAGGCAAGGAATGATCTAAAATTACCTGGACCTATAATACATTTTAACTGATATTCTAGATGTCTGTAAAGTTTCAAAGTGGGCAACAGTAAAGATCTGATCAAGGAGTTAAAACTTGACAGAATGGCTGAACTGGTGTTATGTTCTGTTACCTCTCCAAATTCATACGTTGAAGTCCTAACCCCCAGTGGAATGGAAGGGCATTAGAAGGTGAGGTCTTTGGGAAGTGATAAGGTCATGGGATGTAGCCCCCATGAATGGGATTAGTACCCTTGGAAAAGAAACCCCAGAGAGCTCTCTCACCCCTCTGTCACGAGAGGACACAGTGAGAAGACGGCCATCTATGAATCAGGAAGAAAACCCTCGTGAGACACCGACTCTGCTGAATCTGCCGGTGCCTTAAGCATGTGTGGACTTTGCAGACTGTGAGTAATGAATGTTTATTACTTAAGCCACTTGGTATATGCTGTTTTTGTTATAGCAGTCCAAATGGACTAAGATGGTACTAAAACACGGCACCCCTATGGAACACTCTAGCTGGGTTTGCATATTCCACTTACCTTTCCTCAAAAATCTGTGAGGTTACTATTATAAAACTTACACCCCAGACTCCTAGGCCTTTTCTTACTTTGTATACTTCATATTTCCTGCTGAGAGCTCATCCCAGCTACATCATCCCACCACTGCATATTCAGTACCTCTCCTATGGCAACTGATCAGCAGATGTCTGCCCTGTATGGGGACATAATATGCCTGTGGGCTTTACACTGACAAGCTCTCTCTTCTCTTATCATAATGCTTGCTGTTTTTGGCCTTCAGTGATTTGCTCCAGGTAATTCTTGATGTCACTTTCCTTTTCCAGATTTCTCTTTGAACCCTGACCTATGGACTGTTTGGAAAACATCAGCCTCCTTTTATCCTGATTTAATAAGATCACTCTTCCTAGCCTCTTAGATCACCAAGAGAAGTAGGTGGGGGAAGAAAGCATTCTGTTTATCATTTATCAAGCCCTAGGTCTGGTCCCTTTGGAAACAGATGAAAATTCTTCAGTCACTGGGATCAGTCTGTTTTGCCTCCTGGATCTGAGAAATATGCCTTTTATTCATTTTTTTTTTTTTTTACCATTTAGTTCTCTTTACTGTGGTCAGTGTTGTTTAGCTTCATGTTTTTTCTCCTTATTCCTCTCTGCTTTTATTTCTTGTCTGTAGCTCTGCTGCTAGCCCCTGCCAAGTCTCTTTATCATCTGTCTCTACAGCCAGCTTAACTTTCTGAGCCAATGGTGTCAAAGCAGAATGCATATGGGTACTGTCAATCTCACATGGTGCAACTTGGAATTAATCTCTTATGCCTACGAGATATTTAATCCATGAGCAGAGTAAGACGTAGGTGGCCCTACGGTCTCTAAATTAAAGTGCTCTCTCCTAAATCTCTATTTCCCCTCCTGTTATTTTTAACTCAATGGAAAGCCATGTCCTTGATTTTTTCCAAGCCTCTTGCCTAGTTTTCTTCTAAGCTTTGCTATTGGTGGTGGTGGTGTTGTTCAGTCACTAAGTCATATCCAACTCTTTGAGACCTCATGAACAACCGGCTCCTCTGTCCTTCACTATCTCCTGGAGTTGGCTCAAATTTGTGCCCACTGAGTGGGTGATGCTATATAACCATCTCATCCTTTGTCACCCCATTCTCCTCCCTGCCTTCAATCTTTCCCAGCATCAGGGTCTTTTCTAATGAGTCAGCTCTTCACATGAGCTGGCCAATGTATTGGAGCTTCAGGTTCAGCATCAGTATTTACACTGAACATTCAGGATTGATTTCCTTTAGGACTGACTGAGTTAGTCTCTCTGAAGTCCAAGGGATTCTCAAGAGTCTTCTCCAGCACCACAGTTAGAAAGTATCATCTATTTGGTGCTCAACATTCTTTATGGTTTAACTCTCACATCCATACATGATTACAGGAAAATCCATAGCTTTGACTATACGGACTTTTGTTGGCAAAGTGATGTCTCTGCTTTTTAATGTGCTGTCTAGGTTTGTTTTTCCAAGGAACAAATGTCTTTTAATTTCATGACTACAGTCACTGTCTACAGTGATTTTGGAATCTAAGAAAGTAAAATCTGTTATCATTTCCAATTTTCCCCCTTCTATTTGCCATGTCATGGGATGCCAGGATCTTAGTTTTGTGAATGTTGACCTTTAAGCCAGCTTTTTCACTCTCCTCTTTCACCCTCATTAGGATGATCTTTAGTTCTTCTTCACTTTCGGCCATTAGAGTGGTGTTATCTGCATATCTGAGGTTGTTGATATTTCTCCCAGAAATCTTGATTCCAGTGTGTGATTTACCCAGCCTCTCATTCACATAATGTACTCTGCACAGAACTTAAATAAGCAAGGTGACAATATACAGCCTTAACATTCCCCTTTCCCAATTTTGAACCAATCCATTGTTCCATGTCCAAGACTAACTGTTGCTTTCTTACCTGCATACAGGTTTCTCAGGAGACAGGTAAGGTGGTCTGGTATTATCATCTCTTTAAGAATTTTCCAGTTTTTTGTGATCCACGCAGTGAAAGGCTTTAGCGTAGATGTTTTTCTGGAACTCCCTTGCTGTCTCCATGATCCAATGAATGTTGGCAATTAGATCTCTGGTTGATCTACCTTTTCTAAATTCAGCTGTACATCTAGAAGTTCTCAGTTCACATAACACTGGAGTCTAGCTTGAAGGATTTCAAGCATAACCTTTCTAGCATGTGAAGTGAGTACAACTGTACAGTGGTTTGAACATTCTTTGACACCGGCCTTTGGAACTACAATGAAAACTGACCTTTTCCAATTCTGTGGCCACTGCTGAGTTTTCCAAATCTGTTCACATATTGAGGGCGGCACTTTAACAGCATCATCTTTTAGGATTCTGAGTAGCTCAGCTGGAATTCTGTCACCTTCACTAGCTTTGTTTATAGTAATGCTTCCTACGGCCCACATGCCTTCATACTCCAGGATGTTTGGCTCTAGGTGAGTGACCACATCATCATGGTTATCTGGGTCATGAAGACCTTTTTTATATAGTTCTTCTGTGTTTTCTTGCCACCTCTTCTGCTTCTATTAGGTCCTTACTATTTCTGTCCTTAATTGTGCCCATCCTTACATGAAATATTCCCTCGATATCTCTACTTTTCTTAAAGAGATCTCTAGTCTTTTCCAGGCTATTGTTTTCCTCTATTTCTTTGCCTTGCTCAATGAAGAAGGCCTTCTCATCTCTCCTTGGTATTCTCTGGAACTCTACATCTAGTTTGGTATATCTTTCCCTTTCTCCCTTGCCTTTTGCTTCTCTTCTTTCCTCAGCTATTTGTAAGGCTTCCTTAGACAACCATTTTGCCTTCTTTTTTTTTTTTTCTTTTGGGATGGTTTTGGTCACTGCCTTCTATACAGTGTTAGAAACCTCTGTCCATAGTTCTTCAGGCACTCTATCAGATCTAATCCCTTGAATCTATTTATCACCTCCACTGTATAACTGTAAGGGACTTGATTTAGGTCATACCTGAATTGCCTAGTGGCTTTCCCTACTTTCTTCCATTTAAGCCTGAATTTTTCAATAAGGAGCTCATGATCTGAGCCACAGACAGCTCCAGGTCTTGTTTTCACCGACTGTATATAGCTTTTCCATCTTGTGCTACAAAGAACATAATCAATCTGATTTCAGTATTGACCATCTGGCGATGTTCATGTGTGGAAGCATCTCTTGGGTGGTTGGAAAAGAGTGTTTGCTATGACCAGCATGTTCTCTTGAGAAAACTCTGTTAGCCTTTGCCCTGCTTCATTTTGTACTCCGAGGTCAAACATGCCTGTTATTTCAATATCTCCTGACTTCCTACTTTTGGATTCCAATCCCCTATGATGAAAAGGGCATCTTCGTTTGGTGTTAGTTCTAGAAGATTTGGGCCCATCCTGAATCTCAGCCTCACTTGTTCCAGGTCTAACACCCTGTCCAACACTTTCTAATCCCTTGCTTCCTAGCCCTTGAGTCACTGTCTGCTGTGCTAAGTCACTTCCGTTGTGTCTGACTCTATAGGACTACATCCTGTCAGGTTCCTTTGTCCATGGGGTTTTCCAGGCAAGAATAGTGGAGAGGGTTGTCATTTCCTTCTCCAGAGGATCTTCCCAACCCAGGGATCAAATCCACGTCTCTTACATCTCCTGCATCGGGATTGGCAGGCAGGTTCTTTACCACTAGCGCCACCTGGGAAACTGGTCCTGCCCTACACAGAGAGGCTACCTTCAAATCCAAAAGCATCTGGAGAATGTCAGAAAACTCTCTACCATTCCATGTGCACACCACCAGTCCCGTATTTTCTGGGACCCAACATGAATTTGGGCAATATTCTCTGAATACTCTGCCTTCACGTTAGCCAGGCACTAGAGTTGACCTGGCCAGTGCCCTTTGCCCCAGGAAATGAGCTTCACTATGGTTCCAGCTCACTCTCCCCACAGAAAGCCCTGTATTAATGCCTCAGCCAAAGCTCATATCACATCCTGCATCCAATCTAGATCCTGTACATTCTCTTTGCTGAATTTATTTTTCTCTGGATACTAGCTGGCAATCTGTTCATTTCCTCATAATTCAGTACTCATTCAACCTTCACCTTGTCCATATGAGAGAGATAACATTTTAACCCCACTTTCTCTGGAAGAGCATTAGACTTGGAGAGATTAAGTCACTTGCCTAAGGTCAACAAGATAGTAAGTGATAAGAGTCAAGGTCTGAACACCAAGGTCTTGCTCTTATCCATGGCTGCACTCAGTATCTTTTGCCCTGAAAGTGCTCATTATCCTGTACAGCCTTCTAAATCTCATTTAGGTATCAGTTTCCCAGGAGATAATTATTTCACTCATTCACCAAAGATTTTCTGAGTACTCAGTAAGTGCTAGTGACTGTACCAAGCCCTGGGAACATATCAGTTAACTAAAGAGGTAGTAGCTATACAGAACCAGCTGTGCTAAGGTATAGATAATGCAGTTATGGTTTAACGTAAATAAGTCCCCCTAAAGATGGTGTTCAATGCCCTGAGGAAAGGTAGGCTCGTCCACAGCAGCCTCCAAGCACAGAAAGCCATACTCCATCCTCTGTGGTTGAGGCATTTCCCCCTCCCCCATTTCTACATTTAGTGATGAACGGGGCATTTGGCATTTCAATCTACTGAGAATCTGGAATGTCAGAGCCAGAAAGAGGGGTTGAGGTTATCTGGCGTAACCATCTTACTTTAGAAATGAAATAAAGAAATGACATCTAAGAAGTTAATTTTTTCAAGACGGCACTAATGTTAGTGAAAGAAGCGTTAACCGTTGTCGCGATTCCGCATCCAGTGCTTTTGTTCATACATCACACGGTCTCCTGGGGGAAGAATGGGGTACATACGTGTTGAAGCCACATTTCCATAGCCAGAGGCAAAAATCTCATGACCGTGGATCAATTTCTCAGAACAGAGCTCCTTCCTTTAAGTCACTGCCCATGAGGCATTTCCTCTAGAGTTTTCAAAGTGGTATGTAACAATCAGGCAACGGGAACTATACGATTTACACGACAAGCATATGCAACTGCTGATTATACCCAATGGTGTGTGGTCTTAGCGCCGTCTCCCATTAGAAATGGGGGAAAACCCCAGAAAACTTAAGAGAACCGCATCTCTTCTATCGAACCTGCTTATTAATCAACATTACCACATTTTTGTTTCTATTCCAGACTCTCTTATCCACACTCATCTAGGCAGCATTTTTAGTTGTTCTTTTGGGGGGTTTTGTTTGTTTGTTTGTTTACCACTGAGGATATTAGGTTAGCATGACTCAGTTCAATGTAGTCACCACATTCTTGTCTCATCAGTTTACCGAGTTTGCAGTTTATGCTGGTGCTTAAAAGTATAATCATCTCGCCTCCCCCACCCCACCCCTTGCAGTGTCAAGTCAGTTGCTTTGTTTTTTCCTTCTGACACACTTGTTCTGTGCTATATTTAACTCCTGTACATTAGCATGAATATCCAGCCGCACCAGTGAAGTTGCCGCTGTGAATTACTTCCACCAGGTACAGTGGGGGTTTATTCTGCTAATTCCTTTTGGAGATAGTGAAACAGATGCAAATACGACAAGAAAAGGGCTGAACCTTCTCGCTGCAGCATACTGAATATAAATCTCTGTAAGGTTTTTATGTGCAGGATTTTATTCTTTTGCTTTTTTTTTTACCTACTTTTTTGCCTTTGGTTTTGGCTGGCGCACAAAGCAACTGACAAAAAGGGAGGCTGACAAAATAAATGTTCCTCTGAAAAGAACATCCTCTTAACATAAAAAGAAACACAGAAGATCCACAACATAAATTACTGGTAAAGATTCCCAACCGTCTAGAACAATACCTAGTACACAGTGGGTCCTCAAACCCTGTTTGTGAACAAAATCAGATGTAATTTCTTCCCTTCTGGCTCATCTTCCTTTGGTTGAACAGGGATTCCATGTGAGTTGAGAAGGGAAAGATTGACAACCAGAAAGGGGGTGTGGTCATTACAGGCTACTTATATATTTGTCCAGTTCCCTTTCTTTGACTTCACTCTTCCCTTTTAATTTTTGACCTGTGAAATCTCCTTCTCTTCCTGCACCTTTTCCTCCTCCTCCTTATCAGTCTCTCTTTTCATTCGCCTTTTTTAAATCTGTTTAAGTACTCTGGCCACAATAGGGTTTTGGTTTCTTTTGTTTTTTAATACAATAAATCAACTGCCTCGTTAATAAAAATCACTGCCTCATTGAATTAAAAAAAATCAATTTTTATTTTTGTTTTTTAGTCAAGTAAAAAAGTTACCTTTTTGTCTTGTTTTAATTTTGTTTTGTGAGAGGAGGCACAAAAGCAATATTTATTTGATTCTTAGGTGATGTTTCTTAATGAATATGCTAAATATGTAAGACAGTTCAGTTCAGTCGCTCAGTCGTGTCGGACTTTGTGACCCCATGGACTGCAGCACACCAGGCCTCCCTGTCCATCACCAACTCCCAGAGCTTACTCAAACTCACGTCCATTGAGTCAGTGATGCCATCCAACCATCTCACCCTCTGTCATCCATTTTTCCCACCTTCAATCTTTCCCAGCATCAGGGTCTTTTCAAATGAGTCAGCTCCTCACATCAGTTGGCCAAAGTATTGGAGTTTCAGCTTCAACATCAGTCCTTCCAATGAACACCCAGGACTGATCTCCTTTAGGATGGACTGGTTGGATGTCCTTGCAGTCCAAGGGACTCTCAAGGGTCTTCTCCAACACCACAGTTCAAAAGCATCAATTCTTCGGCACTCAGCTTTCTTTAAGGTACATCTCTCACATCCATACATGACTACTGGAAAAACCATAGCTTTGACTAGAAGGATCTTTGTTGGTAAAGTAATGTTTCTGCTTTTTAATATGCTGTCTAGGTTGGTCATAGCTTTTCTTCCAAGGAGCAAGCATCTTTTAATTTCATGGCTGAAATCACCATTTGCAGTGTTGGAGCCCCCCAAAATAAAGTCTCTCACTGTTCCCATTATTTCCCCATCTATTTGCCATGAAGTGATGGGATCAGATGTCATGATCTTGGTTTTCTGAATGTTGAGCTTTAAGTCAATATTTTCACTCTCCTCTTTCACTTTCATCAAGTGGCTCTTTAGCTCTTCTTCACTTTCTGCCATAAGGGTGGTGTCATCTTCATGTCTGAGGTTATCGTTATTTTTCCCGGCAATCTTGATTCCAGCTTGTGCTTCATCCAGCCTGGCATTTCGCATGATGTACACTGCATCATGTACAGTTAAATAAGCAGGGTGACAATATACAGCCTTGATGTACTCCTTTCGCAATTCATAAGACAGATCACAATTTTCTTCAAGTAAGGATCTGGGAATGTTTGTGGAAGAGGAAGAAAGGGAGGAAGAAGCATTGGGAGGGTAGAAACACTCATAGGTAACAGAAAAAGATGAGAAAGGGGTGAGTATAATGGGAGAAAAGAGGGTTTGACTGAAAAGTTCACGGAACACTAGTGGTTCAAAAAAAGGGAAAGTCTATGTGTACCCTCCAAGGCTATTCTGGAGGGACAGCAACAAAATGTGTACAGTGCCTGTCCTCCCTGAATCACATCCACCAGGAACACTGGGGCTGCTCTCATCTTAAAGATCTGTGAATCTCTCATCTATAAAACCATCCTTCCAGTCTCTTGGCTCTTAAGCTGCTTCAGAGAAGAATCAAAATGGGGCTGGAGGAGGCTTCTAGAATAATGTCCAAAGGCAGAGAACTCTATGCAGAACCACTTCAGCCTGGTGCAAATGAGAACACACTCAACTTGTGTTGAAAAGAGAAGTCCAGCCAGGTTGATAGTGAACATGTACAGTGACACGCAGCCCATGCCCCTTCTAACTGGTCAATGCTGAGGCTTTGATTATTAATATTTTGAGTATCACTAGCTACCTTGGGATAGTAACTGAAAATGAAAATGAAGGTATTTTAGATTATCTATACCTCTAATTCTTTTAAACACAGCAGTTTAAGCAAGTTGGGGGTCATTCATTCATTCATTTATTCATCCAACAAATGTTTTTTGAGTTCTTACTGTTGCCAGGCCATGTGCTAGCTAGCAATGGGAAATGAGGTTTAAGATGAAATTGTTGGCCCAATCTAGGGGTCCCTATAGATCATTCTTAGAAAACTACATATATATATATGTTTATATATATTTGTGTGTATATATATATATTTGTTTATATATATTTGTGTATATATATATATATATATATAATATATATATATTTGTTTGATAGGGAGCCTGGAGAAGGGAATGGCAATCCACTCCAGTATTCTTGCCTGGAGAATCCCATGGACAAAGAAGTCTAGCAGGTTACAGTCTGTGGGGTCACAAAGAGTTGGACACAACTGAGCTACTAACACACACACAAACACAATAGGGAGCCAATGAATTTTAAATAGAAGAGTAGAGGTCAGGTTACTAGTAAAAAAACATTACTCAGATAGCCAGATATAGTTAAGACTAGCTAAAATGCTGCTGCAAGAGTATAGGTAAGAACAAGGTTCACTTTAACCAAATCTGCAACAAAGAGACTTGTCAAAAGATACTTAAGACTGGAAACAGGACATGGGGTTGAGTTCAGTACTGAGAGAGAAGTCATGGGAGCAAGATGATTCCTGAGCTTCTGATTCCCGGACTTCTGAATGGAACCTGTGAAATGTAGGGGCTTGCTTCAGAAGGAGTGCTTTTCAAGGGGGAGAGAAGGGCATGAGCAGAGGACAAGAAGAGGAGTGTGCTGAGAAGTGTGAGAAACAGAGGAGCCAAGAAGAAAGCTCAAGAAGACAGGCAGCAGAAGCAGTTGGGGAGATGTGGTCGAAGGGTTAGGAAGAAGATCTGGACAGTGCAGGGCACTGGAGATAATACCTGGTACACAAGCTTGGTATGAGCATTAAAAGCATGTTCAGTCTCTAATACTATGCCAGAATATCCCTTCACTGTCCCTCTTCCCCTTAGTTTTATCAGGACCTCCAAGTCATGAGGTCATTCTGAGCTCATTTTCCAAAAAAGAAACTCGATTAGGCGGAGCACCCTTCTTGTCATCCCTCACGTTTGCCTTTACCTACAGACGAGGGGCAGAGGTGGTCCTTCACGGTCTGATCCCTGCTTACACTTCTAACCTCAGGGCTCATCACCTTGGCATCTCGCTTCAGCTCTACCACATTCAGCATCACGCTCTTTCATACCTTCAAGTCTTTAAACAAACTGCTTCCACTCCCTAGATTGTTCTCACTGAGTTGCCTCTGCAAACCTTCAGTTCAAGAATCTAGTTCTCATGTAGCCCGGCCTCTACTCAGCCCCTATTATCCACACACCAAAGTCCTTCCTCCTTGCTGCCACATTTTGTAGATTCTGCCAGTGACACTTAAGCATCATTTAAACCATTTGTTAATGTATTTGAGTTTCTCCCACCCAACAGACTGAGCTATCCATAAAAGCAAAATGATTTCTCATTCTATGTGCAGCATTTTATATAGTAGTTGCTCAATAAATGTCTACATAATGAATGTATGGTTTTAGTGTAAAGCCATGGACTTCACAGACTAAGTAGGCCCTGCATTAAACATTTTAAAGCTACATAAACAAATAATAATATGGAACAGTTCTACCTACCCTGATGTTAGATTAAATTTGAGGTTCAGCAGATTAGTACGTACTGGCAAGATTCAGGCCCTAAAATCATACTACCCTGAGGGCTTTTGTTGTAGTCCTAGTTTCTAATATGAAATTGTTTGAGACAGAGAAGGCATAACGTGGTATGTGCTCAGTTGCATCAGACTCTTTGCGAGCCAATGGACCGGAACCAACCAGGCACCTCTATTCATGGTATTTTCCAGACAAGAATATTGAAGCAGGTTGCCATTTCCTACTCCATGATAATGTGGTATGCCTGGGTTCAAATCCCTTTCACTGGTTATTACCAACTGTATGATCATGGGCTATTTAATTAACCTCTCCATTGCTCAGCTTCTTAATTTATAATAGATGGGGAAACAGTGGCTGACTTTATTTTGGGGGGCTCCAAAATCACTGCATATGGTGACTGTGACCATGAAATTAAAAGATGCTTACTCCTTGGAAGGAAAGTTATGACCAACCTAGACAGCATATTAAAAAGCAGACACATTACTTTGTCAACAAAGGTCTGTCTAGTCAAGGCTATGGTTTCTCCAGTAGTCATGTATGGATGTGAGAGTTGGACTATAAAGAAAGCTGAGCACTGAAGAATTGATGCTTTTGAACTGTGGTGTTGGAGAAGACTCTTGAGAGTCCCTTGGACTGCAAGGAGATCCAACCAGTCCGTCCTAAAGATCAGTCCTGGGTGTTCATTGGAAGGACTGATGTTGAAGCTAAAAATTCAATACTTTGGCCAGCTAATGCAAAGAGCTGACTCATTTGAAAAGACCCTGATGCTGGGAAAGATGGAGGGCAGGAGGAGAAGGGGACGACAGAGGATGAGATGGCTGGATGGCATCACCGACTCAATGGACGTGAGTCTGGGTAAGCTCTGGGAGTTGGTGACGGACAGCAAAGCCTGGCGTGCTGTGGTTCATGGGGTTGCAAAGAGTCAGACACTACTGAGAGACTGAACTGACTGAACTGATACCTCCCAGAGATGTTATGAGAATTAAGTGAGTTAATAAAATGAATGAATTAGAACAATATCTGGCCCATAAAAACAAGTCTTAGTTTCTATGACTTGTGATTTCTTTTAATGATATAAGTAATTGAAGTTATAAGTATCCATATACAACTTTGTGTGTATGCACAATTAGCTGGATAAGCACCATATGCCAATAGAATTTCATGAAAGCCCCGAGTAAGAACCAGATTCTATAATGCTGCTGCTGCTGCTAAGTCGCTTCAGTCGTGTCCGACTCTGTGCGACCCCATAGACGGCAGCCCACCAGGCTCCCCCATCCCTGGGATTCTCCAGGCAAGAACACTGGAGTGGGTTGCCATTTCCTTCTCCAATGCATGAAAGGGAAAAGTGGAAGTGAAGTTGCTCAGTCGTGTCCCCATGGTCTGCAGCCTACCAGGCTCCTCCGTCCATGGGATTTTCCAGGCAAGAGTACTGGAGTGTGGTGCCATTGCCTTCTCCAGAATAGATACTAGTGATGCCAATCAACAAACATCCTTTATGCATACCCACTATAGTTGAAGCACTGTTCCAGGTACAATGAGGTTAATCTCTTTTATTTAGGGCTCTTTAAAAATCTCTAAAATCATTCAGACTTATGATTTTTGGCCTTACAGGATCCTTATACTATGACAAGGAAGAATCTAGGTTTTTTTTTTTCCCCCCTTGCCTTGTGCCTTTTTTTCTTTTTTTTCTAAAATAGCACTCTTATCAACGAG
Organism: Bos javanicus; assembly: GCF_032452875.1. Lineage (NCBI taxonomy): Eukaryota > Metazoa > Chordata > Mammalia > Artiodactyla > Bovidae > Bos > Bos javanicus. The sequence goes on along the minus strand of NC_083874.1, from coordinate 88,387,553 downwards.
TGTAGGTACTATGGTGATAGCTGCTATATAAATACAGGAAGAGAGAACGAGAGAGGAGGGGGAGGTAATTAGCTCAATTGTATAAGACTTTCTTTAAGAAGTAGGAGAAAGGTTCTCATAATTTCATTCCTATCACCAAAGTGGCAGAAGAGAGAGTTACCATCAGCTTCAGGGCACAATGCTGACTCCAAGACAGAGTCCACTGGATTTTTCCAGCTGACCACACAGAGCAATTCTCTCCTACTGCTCTTCCCCTCTATGTAAATAACTTCTTTATAAATGGGAAAATGGAGAGCAAGCCTTTCAAACAGTTGTCATAAATTAGAATAAATTGCATTAATTCAAAATGTAAAACTAGGAGAGCCAGGAGAACATGCAACATATTTTCCCCAAATAACACTGTGAACAAGCACAAGTGTATACTCTGGGCATATGTATATCTTTCCTCTGACTGACAGCCTGAAGGGTAGTCCATGGGATTTTTGTGTTGCTGAGGTGGAAACAATCTTTATTTGGATTGAATAGCAGAGTAAACAGGAATGAATAAGAGACACAAAAGTTGACAGTACAGATGGTTTTTCAATTCTTTTTTAAAAACTGTATGCCTCATCAATTAAAGGTGCTTGTCTTTTGTTCTGGTTAACTGTCCGAGAGCCTTTTCATAATTGTACACCAGGAAAAGTTAGAAGTGGTTGGTGAATTAGATCCTGGGTTAATGCCCCACAGGTGACATGTAGCAGTAAAAGCTTCTCTTCTCTACCTTTTATGGAGAAACATTACGATTTATCTTGCAATGTAGTTATGAAAGTCATTAAGGAAACTAAAAACCTTAGTGAAAACAAGCCAAAATAAAAAAGAGATTATCATACTAAGTAAGCCAAAGACAAATATCGTAAAATATTGCTTGTATGTGGGATATATAAAAAGAAAACATATAAATTAACTTATACACAAAACAGAAGTAGACCCACAGACATAGAAAACAATGGGGAAAGGTAGGGGGGAGGATAAATTAGGAGTTTGAGGTTAACATATACATGCTACTATATATAAAATAGATAACTGATAAGAACCTACTGCATAGCACAAGAAGCTATACTCAATATAAGAAAAGAATCTGAAAAAAATATATATATGTATATATGTATAACTGAATCCCTTTGCTGCACACATGAAACTAACACAATGCTGTAAACCAACTATACTTCAATTAAAAAATTCAATCAAACAAGGAAGATACACATACATATGTATTGTGTATGTGTGTGTACACACACATATACTCATGTTTTGGGGGGAATGGGTAAAAGATTTTGATGATTCGAGGAAAATATTAAACGGTGTGCCAAAAGTGGTCTCTAGAGACACTGAAGAATCTGATTAAACTATAATTATGCCTACCTGTAAGCAGCATACACCTGTGCACCAAAAAACCTTCCTTCTAGAACCGGAAGAGCATTTTCCTTCCCACACAGTCATCTGGCTCTGTCATCTGAATGAACTGCCTTGGGTACCACAAGGGAGGGATAATGGAAGTATCCACCTTCTGTCAACAAGACCCCCTGACTCACTCTGGAAGGCAAACGGCTATTCTGCTTGAATTAGCCACAGCTTTATGAGAGTAACGACAAAACGTAAAATCAAACAGCACCACCTAAACATTTACTCCGCATTTTGACTTCACATGACTATGGCACTGAGCCATGGTTTTTCTTTTAAATGGTGTCAACCAGTGCCTTTATCCCCACCATTTTTTGACCACAGACTCTAGGGCAGTTCGAAGGCCTAATTCAGGGGGCCCTTGAGGGAGGAAGGAGCAGACTCTTGGGTCTGACTTCCAGACCAGTCCTGGATTCTGCAGGCTCTTCTGCCTGCCTTGAAAAGACTGGTTATGGCTCTCTGGGGTGCTCTAACCTGGAACAATTCCCACAGAACGATCAATGGCATATCATCATTTCTTTCCTTTTCCCAAAGAACCGGATGCACAGAAAATAATGCACATGTAGTCAAGAGCTGAGAGCCTAATGCACATAGGAAACGTGTGCCCTCCAAATCAGCACATCAGGCCACCAGATCCCAGTCTCGGGCAGGAGTTAGTCATCGTTTTCTTACACGAGTCACACACTTCTCCCAGGACCAACGCATCTTCCTCCCCTCTACATAAAGAATTAGCTGAACAAAGTAAAAATAAGAGGGCTCTGGGGCTGCAGATGGCTGACCAGCTGTTTCTGGGTGACTCCCCATGAATCAGTGCCTCATCTGAGCTTTAGTGCTTCCATGTTTGGGGGGCAAAATATTCTGCATTTTGGAAAAGTAGTTCATGGAAAATAATACGGCAAACTAACATTTATAGAAAACCACAGTAATCTTGGAACAAATGTCCTAAATTATGTACTCAAAAGCAGATCCAATTTTACCCAAGGTTCTCCGTCTGCATGGCTTGTAGGACCCCTTTTTGTTGTTCGTAACTGCGGCTCCTCCCAACCCCAACCCAAGTGCCTCTTTTTAAGTGATATACCACTTTATACAGTCCACCACGTAGAGGACAAAATTCAGCCTGGAGAAGAGGCAAGGGGGTGGGGGTGAAAGGATTTAAAGGACTTCACTTTCTATCCCCTTTGGAGATTCATCCTATTTTTTTTTTTTTCATTTAGTTTGAGGGTGAGATTATTATTGCTTTTAAAAGCCTCCTGGTTCCTTTTTGTACAATATTTATTTCTCAGAGCTTAAGTGCAGTGTTGGAGGTATTGACAAAATAGAAATAAAATGGAACTTTACATTCCAACCTCTCCCACGCTCCCGCAAAGCGGAAGTTTCTGACAAAACAGGAGTTTCACGGAAGCCTTTTCCTGGTTGTCCTCTTCAATTTTCAGATGACTGTTTGATGTGCATATCTTTAAGAGGGTTTATTTTAATACACAGGGGAGGAGAGATAGTTCCAAATGCTTATTATCAGGAAAACAGCATTGGGAGAGTACGGAAAACTTCTGTGATCATTTTTATTCAATGAAAGCCATTCCTTTGGGTGGGAGAGTCAAATGCTAGTACCCACACATGCTGCATGCATACCAGCACGAGAGCGGGAGGAATGCAGATTTCTGTATCTGCGAGCAGCTGCTAAGTGAAATGGAACGTCCAACAGATGGCTGCATTGTCATTGTTGGGGGAGGAGGTGTGGGGAGCTATTTTGGTTTTTCTGTTGAGTGTGTGTGTGTTTAATAGGATGTGTTCTCCCTACCTGGATGTCTCTGGTGTTATCAAGAGCTTTTACTCACTCTGAATCTTAGAGCTAGAATAGATCTTAAGAGATCATCTGATCATCTCACATGTAATGGGAGAAGGAACGAGAAGATAAGGACACAGAGCTTGTTTACAGCAAGGCCAGAACTCTCCCATTAGGCCATACCACATAGGCGTCATGCATTCTATTTACTTGAATATTGGTATTTAGCGCCAGTACCAAAGCTCAAGAAAAATAAATACTACAGCAGTTGCAGTTCCATAGTTTAAAAGGTACGCGTGTATCATTTTCTTTTGAAGTGTTTGGGTGGAGTTGTCTTGTAATTCTCACATTAGAAGAACAAAGACACTTTATAAGCAAAGTTACATCACGTTTGTATTAAATATTTGGGACAAAATGACCAAATTTTTTTTTTTTTTTTAAGGCAGGAGGAGAAGGGGACAACAGAGGACAAGATGGTTGGATGGCATCTTGAATAACATTCTCTAGAATCTTAAGATTCTATAGCAGTTTTGTATTCCAGAATACAAGGAGTTAAACTTCTAAGTCAGAGCTATCAAAGGCCATGGTTAAGAAGCAAACTGAAAAGTGTCGAGGTCCCATTACGGCCAGTCTGAAAAAGGTCTCCATCCCCCTTCTGATGGGAGCCTTGGGTCAGTTGTACAGTCACATGGCTCACCCATTGGTTCGTGTTTTTTTCCAGAAATAGAATCAATAGAGAACAGACAAACCCACAGTTGCCAGTTTGTACAGTCTTGTGGTTTCTGTCAGGGGCTACAGACTCGAGCAGGTCTACCCGATAATGAAGGCAAACTATTTCAGTTCCTGTGGGTCCAGAGCGCCTCAGCAGAGTTCTGGTTTCAAACAAATGAATAACAAATTAAAAGGTACAGTAAACTAAGGAGGGGGGGTGGAAATATATTAACTAAAATCAATGGAGGAGAAACGGAGTTAAAAAGCCTGCCTTCTCAGCAACAGTCTGTGATGTGTTTTGTTAATCTCCTAAAATTTATGTTAAAAGCCTTTTAACAGAAAGTCAATATATTTGGGTGGTTGAGCAAGTATATCATCCTGTACCGGCAGTTGCATTAAACATGACGCAGAGGCTCCACTGTCTGTAGGAAATGAACAGGGGTCCATCCTACAGATGTCCCACCTCCAGGAGGCCATACACTTTTTCCCAAAACAGTCCGTGCAGCCCAGCCAAGGACTGTGCCCACCTTTCTACCTAGGTCCCCCACTGACGTCAACAAGCATCCTGGAAATGAAGCGGGATCAGAATACCAGAAGCATAGCCTAATAATAGAGCCAAAATGGAGAGCAAATGTAAAATAAAGTTTCTCGATAAAAGTGTGACCTACTGCTACAAATTTGTTGAGGGAGAGAAAACAGCAACAGCAAAACAAAAAGTACTGTGAGCAGACTTCTTGGTGCTGAAATTCTGGAAGGTGGCTGACTAGCAAAACACCTAGATACTTAGGAAACTTCCAGAAAAAGGTTGAAAAGTAAGCAGGACAGCAAGCAAAATCAAACTGCAGATGAGGCTGAAATGCGGCTACCAAAATGTGTCTAGAGGTGCAAATGACACAAAAACATAAGTAGAAAACTAGAAACACATTATCAGCAGCTTTTTACACCCATGATTTCTGTATACTTATATCCGCTGTATCTTCTTCCCACCTGGAACAATTTGTTGTGCTCATGGGTAAGCTGTGCCAGGAGAACACAGGTATGAACTCTGAACATGCAGTACAAATGAGCCAGAATGCTGGGCCCAAAGGAAAAGTTTCAGCAAAGAGGCCCTGTCATACCCACTGCTCCTGGAGATGCTCTCACAATTTTTCCTGAATCCATAACGTGTATGTGTGTTGTCTGTGTGTCTGTGTGTCTGTGTGTCTCTGTGTGTGTGTGTTTGTGGCCAAAGCCACCAGGGGCTTCTTTGATCTCTTATTATGGCTATGACATTTGCAAATACTCCACTTACTTTTCTGGGATGAGCAGCAAAGTATTTTTATGAGAAGATTTTCAGTAGAATTATAACCAAAAGTAATTATTTTTTTTTTGGCTGTGCTGGGTCTTTTGCTGTGAGTGGGCTTTCTCTAGTTGCAGCGAGCAGAGGCTACTCTCTAGCTGCGGTGTGTGGGTGTTTTGCTGAGGTAGCTTTTCTTGTTGTGGAGCATGGGTTCTAGAACCTGGGCATCAGTAGTTGTAGCTCACAGGTTCGGTTACTCTGAGGCACGTGGGATCTTCCCAGATCAGGGATCCAACTGGTGTCCCCTACATTGGCAGGCCGATTCTTAACCACTGAACCACCAGGGAAGTCCCCAGCAGCAAAGTCTTAAAATAAAACTTCTGTATTTTTTATGCTGTATACAATTTTTTTTTTCATAAGAAGAGATTGTTATATCTACTTAATACTTTGACTGGCATCTTATTTTCGATGTGGACAAAGAAGGTCCAAAATGCTGAGGATGAGCTGTCAAGACAAATTTCCATTTCAATCTCTAAATACTTGTTCTATCTGGAAATCATCAAGATGTTCTCTTTGATGAACACTCTGCATTTTTTTTTTTTTTAACAGGAATGGGCTTCTGGTTTGGAAATTTGATAAGGTAATGTTGTAGAACAGAGCTACATTTTCACTTTATTTTCTGTGTCCAGCCACTAATGGTGTTAAGGAAAAAATCAACTTAATTTTTTTTTCCGTTTTTTTTTTTTGTTTGTTTATCATTCTAATGGTTCTTAGGCTCTCACTCTAGCACCCAGAAGAATAAATCATGTTTCTTCAGGTAGCTTTTTAAGTTCTACCTCTTCAACTTCTTTATCTAGCCAGTTATTTTTTTCAGTCTTTGAGTCTTATTTCTCCTTCTGCCTGATCCCCTGAACTTGCTGTTTCAGACTTTCTTCACTGCAAAGGAAGTTTCCTCACTTAGTACTTCAACTTCAGCTTCCCTCTGCTCCTCCTTCTATGGCTGAGAGATGAGCTCAATCCATCCCTTGCCAGGCTTCTAAATGCTCAGCTCAGTGGAACGCCAGGCCACCTACCACTGCTCGCCACCCCAGGAGAATATACTAGACTTCCATCTCTGCTTGGAAAGTCCTTGGCAAAAGACATCACAAGGAACTATTCTAAGTGATGGACACAGCATAAATGCATGGGATCGGAGACATAAGAATTACAGAATGTTTAGCCTAGAAGACACCTACATAGAGATCATTCATTTTCCAGTGGAGGAAACTGGTACTCAAACCTGATTGATAATTTGAAGCTCCGGAGAGAAGAGACTAACATAATATATACAAAGTGCTTTATAAACTATATAGAACTATACTGGATGCATGAAGAAAAATCAGTGCTTGTCTTCCACGCAGTGTGTCTGAGTTATTCCAGAGATGCTGCCATTACTCAAAATGTTTTAAATCTCTTCTTTAAAATTGTCATTTGCGGCAGTTAAGATTGTCATTGTACAGTCACATCTTGTTCTTATCAGTAAAGGTATTTTCCAGGGCTCAGACATTCATCTCAGATTTGATCTTAAATGTCTCTGAAGGCAGAAACCATGTCTGTCTTGCTCCTTGCACCTGGTATACTGCCTGCCACTTAGTAAGCACCTAATAATTACTTGTTCAATAATTAAAAAAAAAAAAAAGATCAAATCCACCCTCAGAGAACAATGATTTGCTGTGATTGATAGGCAAAAGCTCTGAAGACATTTTTCAAAAGAGAATTTTCCAAATAAAATTATTTTTGAGCTATAACAGTGTTGTTGGAACAATTTCAAGGTTTTTTTAATTAGAAGGGGATGAAATTCATTGTATTTACACATCTGTGTTCTGGCTGACCTGCTGACATTGTTGAATTTATTTATATCTCACCTTCCCCCTCAAAAAATGAGGTGGATTGAAACAACAACAACAAAAAGAAACCCATAATAGCAATAATGTTAATAAAAAGCACATTACTATAATCATGTTTCAGATATGCACAGCAAAAAAAAAAAACACAGCCCACAGGGTGGGTTCCTTATGTGTGGTTAGCTGAGGAGTGACAGTAAGTAACAAGAAATAGAGAACAAATAAGACTCACCCAGTCTCAAGCACATGTCTGCATGCCATCTGGCCCTTGTTCCCGTTGAGTAAAAGAGTTACTTAGAGCTAGTAAGAATGTAGTCATAAGGAAACATTCTGGGGTAACCGGGGTGACAAAATTCCCAGATTGACAATGAGCGCCCAGGAAGAAAGGCGTTTGCAGGTGTCACAACACCCAGTCACCACTGTCGTTAGCACCAACAGGTAACGTCAGTTTTTAGGATTCTGTGTGACACATAAAAGTGAGAACAGTCCCTCTCCAGTGGACTGACACTTTGAAGAGGAAAGAACGAACAGAAGGCTGAGAGGAAGGCACAGTGACCACAGGACAGTCTGTCCACCTTTTTCCACGTGTGAGTTACTCTTCAGAGAGTCAAAGAGGAGCGAGTTCCCAGTTGCTATAAACACATAAGTTAGGCACACACACAAGCATCCAATTCATACCACAAAAGCTTGAACTTTTCCCTGTGCTTCAACTAACTGCAGGCTAAATCGCCCTGACCAGGTGAAGGTGAGATTGTGTCTTTTATGAATTCTGGGCTCAGGGCTTGAATTAGGAATTGCTCAGTGAGCACGTTTACTTGTTCTTTAACTGCTCTCTGAAACATCCAATTAAGAACATTCAAGTTGCTCCAGTGAGCAGCATAGCAAAATGGGGTACCTCCTAAAAATGAAACCAGAGAGTGTTCAGAAGAAGAAGTAGAGAATGCTGAATTTCACACCAGGCCCCTGGTTTGCTCATTTCGGAGCCACTCTGGTTTTGAGGAGGAGGACCAGAGCCATGGGTGTCACTCATGATGTGTGGCATTCCCATGAACAAAAGTCACTTCTTCTTCCAGAAAAAAATTTTAAAAAGAGCTATTCCAATGCCGTAATTAAAAGCAAGAAGGCTTACTTGAATTCTAAAATGGTTGAAAATTCGAAGTGTGTCTTTTAGCTAAGGAGGTAATATCAAAGGCAGCATCCTGATTTTTTGTGAAATCTTTCATAGAGAATTTATGAGCCAGCATCACTCCCTGAAATCCCATCCCAAGCCCTAACCCCAAGATTAGGTTTCAGTTCAATCTCCACAGTACATACAAAGTAGATTTCTAAACTACAAATCTGATTCAGAACTACAAAACTACACAGGTTTAAATTCTTTTATATCACCCATATCGCTTACAGATTAAAGTCCAATTTCTAAGCTGAACGCATGAACATTTTTTAAGGAACTAGCTCTTTCTTATCTTCCCAACCTCATCTTTCAAACTCCTCCATGTCCATCCTAAGCTCCAGCCCTAATGAACTAATTAAAGTCTCAGAATCCAGGATTCCACCATGTTCATTTATACTTCTGTTTCCTCTGACGAAAACAGAGCACTTTCTTCTGCCTTATTCCCTGGAAACACACTAGTCACTCTCCATGACACAGATTCACATCATCTCTTTGAAGGCTTTTGCCATCTTTCTCACTTTCACCCTGACCATACACACTCAAGTACTGCTACATGCAGTTCTAAAAACTACAGCATGTTTTGAACCATTCTGACTTTGAGGGTGTTTGAACCCCAGTGGTATGATGATAACCCTGAGATTGATTCCCAAAGGGACCACGCACATGAACATGTTTGACTCACCCACCTGTTTGACTATAGCTATTCTCTTTCTACTCTGCAGGGTAATGCAGTGCTTGAGCAAGGTTTGGTTTTAATAACTGTATTAGTCTGCTTGGGCTGCCATAAGGAAATACCATAGACTGGATGGCTTAAACAACTGAGAATTATTTTCTCACAGTTCTGGAGACTGAGAAGTCCAAGAACAAGGTGCTAGTCAATTCAGTTTCTGGTGAGAGCTCTCTTCCTGGCTTAAAGGCTGCTGCCTTCCTGCTTTGTCCTCACGTGGCCTTTCCTTAGTACATTCACATAGCAGAGAGAGAGAGGGAGTTCTGTGCTGTCTCTTCTAAGGACTTAAGGGCGCTAATCCTGTCAGATCAGGGTTCTTCCCTTATGAACTCATCAAACTTAATTACTTCCTTGGAGGCCCCATCTCCAAATACAGCTACACTGGGTGGGGGCTGGTTAAAGCTTCAACAGATGAATGCTGGGGAGGGGGGCACAAACATCTAGTCCATAGCATTCACCTTGCATTCCCAATATCCAACATAAGTCCTTGTGATGTCTGTAAATGTCTATGATGTGATTAAACGCCACACCACACAAAGGGAGGAGGAAAACCAGATAGCTCATTAATCAAAAGTACTCATTTAGTGTATACCATGTGCAAAGCCCTGTCATAAAACATATCAGTATTATTAAGAAATTCACACTTAAACAATCTAATTGGGAGTTGAAACACAAACGTGTTCCAAGTCTGTGGCTCTAATAATAAGCAATCATAGGGTAGGACAAAGAGCACCGGATTTGGAGTCAGAAAGCACAGCTTTGCTGCTTCACCATCCAGGTGATCTGAAAGCAAGCTGCTCATCTCTTAAGACTCAGCACCCAGGTGACATATTCCTAGCTGAGGAAGCAAATGAGAGTAAGTAAATGTGCTTTGGGAATGCTAATACCACCTACACAAAGAAAAGCAGTGTGGCCAACTCCTCCAAGCCTCCTTTAACAAGATTCGTGACACCTTCCATCCCCGCAAGCTTCTCTGCAGGACTCAGCCTGCTGGGAAGACAGGCCCTGCTGCACTAGCCACACTTGTGCATGGCTGCTTATCACCAGTCTCAAAACTCGGTGTTTCACACCAGTGCTCCACCAGGAAAAGAAGAGCTCTTGCTTGTTTCCTGCATTTGCTCTCTTGCATGGGAGAGAACCAGCATACTTCAACTCTGAATCATAAAGAAATTGTGGTAAAAGCGGAATGAGAAATTCTTCACAAGCAAACACCACATGGGTTACTTCAAGGCTCCATGCTCTGTTGCGGAAACACTCAAGCACTCAAAACGTGAAAGCAAAAGTTAAAATGGCCAAGAGCGATTTAAATGTGGAGGCCCCCAAACACTGAAAGTTCTTACTAGAGATCCAAGAGCTTGGGCTATCTGTGGAGAGAGAATTTTCTGTCAAAGATGAAACACTCACTCTGTAGTCAGCACCAGGAGAGGAGACTGATATTGACCAACTGCTAATTGTTGCTTCACCTTTCAATCAGTCGCTATCAGATCACACCCCCAAATCTTAAATAAGTGTGTGATAATTGCCGAGTTTGTGGCAGCAAGTGGAGTCCAGGTGGAGCCGCAAAAGAAAAAACAAGAAAAATGGCTCCTCACCAGAAACAAGAAACAAGCATGGGAGACAGATTCAGACACCTCAGGCTCCCAAACCCCCTGTTGAGAAGTAAAGTGTGTGTGTGTCTGTGTGTGCATGCGTGTGCACATGCACACATTATTTATTTATTTTTAATCAGCCTCACTTTCCACTGGTAATGCTCTTCATGTCGAAAAAAAAAAGAATTAAGAGGTGGAAAGACAAGAATTTTGAGAGAAATTGCTCTGATTCCTTCAAAGCCAGGCTCCAGCACTGACTTTGTATTAATTATTGACTGTGAATCAAGATAAAGGAAAACACCACAGCTAAAGAAACAGATACTAAAAACTTAAATTGAAAATGTAACTGACATATCATGAACTGACAAATACAGCTTTTAATAACATTACTTATTTTCTTTCTGCTCCTTAAAAGTGTAAAGGTGCCATGCATATAAACTATACCCATTTGAGTTGCTGGCAAAGTACTAAAGCAAAAACACGAGGAGGCAATCCCGGCTGCAGGAAATGGAGGTCACCTGTCCAGTCACTGTGCAGTCAGGATACACTTTACAAATCTCTTAAATATCTGCCTCCAAGCTCTTCACACGGGAGTTCACACAGGCAGAGACATTTTTTTTTTTCTTCTTAATCACGTACCTTTTAAGATTCATAATTTGGGATGAGCAAAAGGCTCGGCAGGAGGTGGGGATGAATTAAAAACCATAAAATTGATGCTATCACTCTGATTGACATACCAGTAGTGCAGCATACATTTCCTGTTTGTCAGGAATGAAAGGTGTTCACATTCTGTAATAATACCTAATAATGTTTTGGAAAGACAAACTGCTGTCTGACTACATTTTAGCAAGACGGATTTTTTTTCCTTTCTGTCAGCTCTGAAATCAGAAGCTAGAGTATATATCACAAGCCTCTATAAAGGATGACCTAGATATTTAATAGCTGCAGCTATTCCAGTCCACTACGTGGACCTCCCCAGGTCTCTGATGCTATATTCTAGCATGCCCAAAATCACCATCACACCTTAAGACTAATTCAATAGGGTGTCCAGGGAGCTAGCTGTCCAGGACTGCCGTACAAAACTTACGGGAACTAGTATCCTTTGCTAGCGGTAGCTGTCTCATCACAAAACTGGCCAACCCTCTACTTAGAGGTTTGTCTAATCTAGCAATTAACATTTTGTGCAGAGCAGTAAAGAGAAGCCTGTACATAAGGGATCCGAAGACCTGAATTCCTCTAGCTGCCATGTCACTGACCAGGTCTCCATGAGCAAGTCATTTAACCTGTCCACATCTCAATCTCATCACATTTAAAACAGATATGTGGCCACTTGCCTTGACTACCTTACCTGAGGAGGTTATTGAAAACATAGAAGCAAAATGATAGTTCTGGAATTGGCACATGTCCTCCATCTTGTAGATCCCAAATGTGATTTTACATTAGTTAAACAAAGGATTTGGGAAATGCTGAAAGTCATCTATTTCTGTTTTGGTAATTTAGCAAAAACATGAGCAAGAATCAATGAGGTAGTAGATCATATATGACAAAACATCAGAAAAAATCAAATCCTGTTATACCATTCAATAATTATTCTTAGGGTGAACTGTGAGTCAGAGACCAGCCCTCAACTTTCTGCTCTGTTTTTGACATTTATGTTCCTATTGAGACTTGACTGTAGGCCCTGACTACCTAGGGTTTCAAAACGTTAAAAGTACTGTTTTGAAGACAGGAGAATATAGGATAAAAATGAAAACTGAAAATTTCAGGAGGAAGACAAAATTGGAATGTTTGTGCTAAATATTTTAATGACACATTTTTGCTTTTTAAATCTCTGATATTCTATTATTTCTAGAGGCGATTTCAAGAAAATAAAAATGTAAAATCCATGCTATAATTATTGTCTAATAATACTAAGCTTCAAGTGTCGGGTACTAGAGTCTGAACAATCCTTTGTTTCCAGAATTGTAAACACAGATTTGGATGCTTGGGGAAGGCCCACAGAAAACTGACCCAAATGATAAAGGGGGGATGTTTTGTAGATCCTGCTCTTGGTAATAATACTGTGGCAAAGGAATCACAAGTGCTTTTGAATACAATTTTATTGCTGTTGTTTTTGCTAAATCAAATAAAGGCTTTAAGCAAAAACAGGTTTCAAGCCTTCTGCTTATAATTGCACTTCATGTGACTTGACAATGCTGATTTCTGTGTAATTTTTAAAATCCATGTTTGGTAAAAAAGAAAACGCTTTACTACTCGTTCTTCAAAGTTGCTCCTAATAAAATCAGCTTGTTAGAGCACATGCTTGCAGACACAGTGCAAAATGAAATTGTAGCAAAGCTCAGTGAGGGCACTCCACCAACACCCACTTGGTCCTTACTAAAACTGCAGGGGTTACGATGCAACTCTTTCAGGATTGGAGTGCATTTATATCGTGGCCTGAATTAATTTTATATTCACTAAAAATGAAGTTACAAACAGAATGCATGGATTGTGTCCTCATAACTTTCAAATGGCAATACATAGACCACTGTCTGTTTCTTGAGTTGGACTGTCAAGAACTGGAAGGCAAGGATTAGCAAATGGAATCTTGACTGCTATCAGCTGACATCTACCTACAGTCCAAAAGAAAAATGTTAATGTAATCTGGAACAAATAGGAGGTTCACCTTTTGGTTCTGGTCAATGATAACTTGAAGGTTGGGTTAAACAATATCCTTCCCTCCACTAGCTAAGTTCCCCAAATGTGGCTATAAAAAAATCATGTTAAGTATTCAGGCCAGAGATATTCGTCAGAAGGATATGATTGACATGGCCATGTACCTTGTGGTGAGTCTCACAGGAAAATATAGGTACAAATATGCATAAGTCATATTTATGCACTTTCTATAAAATTAGACCGGCATTAATTAAATGGCAGAAAAGGCAATGAGAGCATTGTTTGGAGGGTAGTGTGTTCCAAGTTCTGATTATAACTTGCTTTCCAAAGAAGGAGCCACCCACAGCTTAGAAGACAGATGAGAGGATCATCATCGCAGATTTGCTGTGAACAACTCTGCTCAGCTCTGTCCCTGCCAGACTCGAGGCCACACAAACCCTTCCAAGACGGCTACAGAAGATTCGCAGAGGGCACCCGCTCCTTGCCCCAGCTCTGGAGCAGGGACAGAGGGAGATTTTGTCCCTGCATAAGTTGAGAACCACCCTCAATGGCAACATGGTCGTCCTTGTCATCAACACAGCTAGCATTTACTGAGGGCAAAGAATGCTGTGTGTTATCTCATCTTGTCTTCCCCATAACCCCGTAATACAGTGAAGACTATAATCACCCAAATTTCCTGGAAGGAGAAACTGAGGGTAAAACTTCCCCAATGTTACCGAGATGGTGAGTTCCAGAGTTAGGACTTGAATTCAGACAATCTCACCTCCTAGAATCTTCACTTTCTGTAACCTTTACAGTAGCTTAATCAGCTGTGAACAACCCATGGACCAGACGTTTTCAAATGTCACTCTACTTAGAAATCTCTTCCTACTTACTCATTAGTTTTATATGTATTTGTTTAGCCGCTGCCGAGTGCCAGGAACTATTTCACGCGGTGGGAATTCATCAGTGAACGAGACAAATTCTCTACTCGTCTGGGACTTACATTCTGTATTCCGCATACATAGACTCATTCATTCCTTAAAATAACTGCATAAGCCTGAGGCCACCCGTGTCACCCATTTGTTAGATAAGGGAGCCAGAGCTCAGAGGAGTGAAGTAACTTACCTAAAGGCCACGAAACTAAATGGGAAAACTGGGGTTTACCATTGGCCTTCAGACTATTAATCCTATGATCTTTTATGCTCCTGTTAACCCAACCGCTACAGTTTCAAGATGGCTTTCAGTAACTTGGCAGAGATTGAGTACAGCCAGAATAGGAAATAAGATCAAGATGACCCTGTCCCCCCTTAATCTCTGCCTCTCTTTTCATTCTTGGTCCTTATTTCTTCAGGTCTCCACTGTTATCCATGGTCTCCCACTTCTGTTTCCCTTGCTCTTTCCAACCGTGTTCTGCCCCCCTCTCCACAGCCTCAAGTATACCCTATACTTCCGTCCTTTACTCCTCCCACACCCTAACTCTGGGTTACTCTTAGCTCCCACTCTTCACTTTAGAGAGCAGGCCTGAGGTGCCATGGAAAATGATCAAAAAGGCAGGCCCTTCCATCATCACAGCAGCAAAGACCCATCCCCAGTAAGTCATGAATTTTATGTCCTCAGAATTCCCTGAGAGTTTTCCCACGGAAACATTTTCCCATGTGGTAGTTATACTCTACAGTATTTACTGCAGGTACATGTGGGCTAAATATGTTCCTAGGGGCTGGCTAGCAAAATTTAACAGTGGGTAATATGCTTAGAATTCCAATCAACCAAACTACAAGTGACCCCTGGCAAAGACTGCCTTAGTAACACATTCCTATCTCCGCTATTACTCATAATAAAGAATGGAAAGGAGTGAAAACTAAATTCAAAAAATATATTCTTTCTTTAGCGTTAGACAGATAGGGCCAAGGAGTAGTAAATACTATGTGGAAAAAGAAATAATTTAAACCATGAGTGGCAGTAGTAGAGGTCAAGGAGACTTAAGACAAATGTTTCTGATTGGAGAGATTTTCAGGTCTACAGAGAAACCATGAATACAAATGATACTTCAAGAATCTCTTCAATCTGGCCCTAATTTTTTCATTAGTTGTAAACCTCATAAGAATAAAGAATGCATCTGATTTTTCTTAACATTATATCAGCTGCACAGGGCTGAGACATGTTGCTGTTGTTGTTTGCTGTTTAGTTGCTAAGTCATGTCCAACTCTTTTGCAAACCCACGGACCGTAGTCCTCCAGGCTCCTCTGTCCATGGGACTCTCCTAGCAATACTGATGTGGGTTGCCATGCCCTCCTCCAGGAGATCTTCCCAACCCAGGGATTGAACCCGCGTCTCCTGCACCGGCAGGCAGATTCTTTACCACTGAGCCACCTAGTAGGCACTTAATAAATGATTACTGAACACTGGAATGTCACCCTAGACTTATTTCCAACACTCATACCCTCCAACCTCCACTGAGATCTGTTTCCCACCAGTAGAGCTCTCTGCCCACCAGAATTCCCAGTGAGAGCTTGTTCACCTCAGATCCACGTACTAACTTTCTTGCACAGAAGTTGTGATTCCTTGAGAGTCACCCCCACTGGCTGGCGGGAAGTAGAAATTGACTTCCCTAACTTGTTGCTTCCTTGTTATCATTTTGTACTGGAAATCCAAAAACTATGTAGCCAGGCCTGGACCCAAGGAGGAAACCATTGTGTTTTTTGCAAGAACACACTGCAACTCCCCTCTCATTTTGAAGAATCCTCTAAGAGCATGGGATGCTGTAATAGTCATCTCAGTCTCTGGCTTTGTACAAGGTTTGTTGAACTTACTTGAGGAAAAGTATCATTTCCTTGCACACAAAAACATAGATAATCCCAAATCTAAATAGACTTGGATAGATCAGAAAACTAACTAAATAAGACCAATTCCTTTTGTCTGAGATGATCTTTCATCCTATTCAAGAGGAGAATTGTATAAATTTACCATGCTACTCCTAAAGGTTTTTCTGCTAGATTAATAGAAAACTTTTGGAATCTGGACTTGAAGACTCATTCTGGAATATGGTTTTCTGCAAAGGACTGGGTAATGTTTGACTACAATGGTGATTAAACTATTCACTCATAACCTCCATCTTCCAGCTATTTACTGTGTGCGAAGTATATTAAGCAGGTACTGCTTATAAACTGATCCCTCAATTTAGGTCTTAACTTGGCTCTGCCCAGGACCACCACAAACAGTTGCCCACCTAAAGGAGCAAATGGGAACTGAAATCCAGCCTTGGCCCTGTCTGCAAACCACGTACCCTGGCATGGTGTGGGCTGTGTCCAACCAGAGGAAGTGGCACCTTTTTCTTGATTCTCATTAACCACCTTCACGACCCTGCCATTCCTTCCATATAGACCTCCAAAGCTGCACATGGCCTATGTGTGATTTCTTTGCCTTTTCCAGAGTCGTCATCATTCAGTTGAACACACTGCCAGTTGCAAGAAGATACCAAAGTAGAGGGAAAAGGGGACACCATGTGATTTGCAAAGGAACAGTCCCCTCTGGCTGAGGGGATACAAAACCCATCTACCATTAGCAGATATTTCGTCTAAATTCTCTTTTTATAGCACAGTGTGGCTGTGTTGGACACAAGACAGGTGAGAACTGAATGTGAATTACAGAGGAGAATTTTTGTCCTGATACATGAGTTAAACATGAAAAGAAATTGAAACCCTTTTGCATATTTTACTGGCAACAGTTTTACCAAATAGGTGATTTATTTGGAAAGGTGGAACCTTTTTGAAATTAACTCAAATTCTGGTAAAAGTTCAGATTCTTTTCTACCCTCCTTAGGCAACAAATAGTAATTATTTTTATTGCTACAAGCCATGCATGTTGGGTTTTGAGAACATGCCATTAATCATGATTAAATTGTGTAGGCTGAAAAAAATCTCTAATACCTGCAAGAAAAACAAAATCCAGCACAGCTGTAAAAATGTTTACCAATCTATAAAATGTGTGTGAATATTCTATAAAACCAGCAGTTGGAAAATGATGAAATTTATATTTGTATCCTTATGAGAATCTTCATAGGTCTACCTAAAAGGGAGGAGTATTTCCTGTACTACTTCAAATAGATATTGCCTTTGACACTGGGGACTTAACTGGTGGTTCAGTGGTAAAAAAATCTATGTGCAATGTAGAAGACCCAGGCTCAATCCCTGTGCTGGGAAGATCCCCTGGAGAAGGGAATGGCAACCCACTCTAGTATTCTCATCTGGAGAATCCCCACGGACAGAGGAGCCTGGTAGCCTACAGTCCATGGGGTTGCAAAGAGTCAGACAAGACTGGGCATGCATGCACAAATGCATATGTTCAAGCCCTAATCTCCAATGTGACCATACTAAAAATACAGGCTTTTAGAAGGTGGTTGTTAAACGAGGTCCTAAGAGTAGAGCCTTGACTCAATAGAACTGGTGCCTTTATAAGAGAAATAGACACCAGAGTTCTTTCTCTGCCACATAAGAATACATTGAAAATGTAGTAGTCTGCAAGTCAGGATAAGAATTCTCATCAGAACTCAAACAAACTGGCTAGCTGATCTTGGACTTCCAGTCTCCAGAACTGTGAGAAAACAAATTTCCATTGTTTAAGCTACCTCATCTATGGTATTTTGTTATGGAAACCCAAGCTGACTCATACAACCCCTTAAGCAACCTAATTAAAAACAACAATTATTAAATTTTTTGGCAAACAAGTGAAAAGAAAAAAGGAATGTTCTATAAGTCTTTTGTGATTTTTATAAGAAAGTTATGAATGAAAGCATCTTTCAAAATTGAATTCTCCTTATTGATTTTTAATAAGCATTCTAAGAACATTTGGTGTTCTTGTTATGTAAACATAGCTTCAAAAGAAATACCCGTGGGGCTTCCCTGGCGGTCCAGTGGTTAAGCCTTTGCCTTCCAATGCAGGGAGTGCAGGTTCAATCCCTGGTCAGGGAATTACCCACACATGCCTTGTGGCCAAAAATACAGAACATAAAACAGAAGCAATACTGTAACAAATTCAATAAAGAATTTTAAAATGGTCCACATCAAAAAAAAAAAAAAAACAATCTTTAAAGAAAAGGAATATCCTTTCTTTTGCCAGTGGGATTGTTAGTCCAAAATTGCTATTATTCAGAATCCCAGCGCCACCATTGTTCAAGTCCCAACACAAATGCAACTGATTCTTTTACACTTTTCACATTCCATGCTCTGCACTATCACAGTACTTCATTTATAAAATGTTTTTGTCATTTATCATGCTCCACCTCAAAATTTCCATGACTTGTGCTCTTGCCTGTCTCCGCAACTAGAAGATACAGGTCCTGAAAGCAGGGTCCAGGAGATCCTCTTGGATTTCCCCCATGTTTACTAATAGGCTTCCCTGGTGGCTCAGGGGATAAAGATTCTGCCTACAATGCAGGAGACCTGGGATCCATCCTGGAGTTGGGAAGATCCCCTGGAGAATATTTACTATGATGCTTTGCCTCCAGTGAGTATATATTTGGCAAATGAAGCTGAAACTCCAATACTTTGGCCACCTGATGCGAAGAGCTGACTCATTTGAAAAGACCCTGATGCTGGGAAAGATTGAGGGCAAGAGGACAAAGGGATGACAGAGGATGAGATGGTTGGATGGCATCACCGACTCAATGGACATGGGTTTGGGTGGACTCCAGGAGTTGGTGATGGACAGGGAGGCCTGGCGTGCTGCGGTTCAAGGGGTGGCAAAGAGTCGGACATGACTGAGCAACTGAACTGGTGAAAGAACAAATAAATACCAGAATGAAAGGATGGATGAAAAGAAATGGATTAACAACTTGTTCATGAATAGCTAAATAAATGAAGTAACTTATCATTTTACCTCAGCTATTTTCCATGACATTTAGAAGAATTATCTTTTCACTATGATGCCACCCCTTATGCCACATTTACTAAAGGAAAGAATTAATAAAATGGAAAATGAGGTAACCCTTAGTTGCAGTGCCTCCTATTTGTTATACATAGTGCCCTTTTTAACCTCTTTAATTCTTACTACCTTGTGAGTTAAGTTTCACCACCCTCATTTTTCTAACAACCGAGGCTCTGTGAGATTAAGTAATGCATCCATATCCACACAGCTACTACCAAAAAAAAGGCTAAAATTTAAGAGCAACATGAAATCCAGGCTCAGTCTCATATATTAAAGTCTTCCTTTCTCAATGGCCTTCCCTTGACTTTCTGCTTCAGCTTTGAGAGAGACAGGTGAAGGTATTTTCCAAGGCCAGCTGGAGGGCCATCTTGCCACACCCAATGTGGAGGACAGGCTGGCATGTTCACTGCATTTCAGTGCTTTTCATTCCCTTCCACTATGCTGCTGCTGCTAAGTCGCTTCAGTCGTGTCCAACTCTTAGTGACCCCATGGACTGCAGCCTACCAGGCTCCTCCATCCATGGGATTTTCCAGGCAAGAGTACTGGAGTGGGGTGCCATTGCCTTCTCCACTGCCACTATGAGACAACATCAATCTCAGGACTTCCGCTATAGAGATTACCTTGAACCTCCTTACCTGCAACCTCCACAGTACCAAATCTTTGATAACCAGTGAAGTTGTGGTATCTCAGCAGGCTCCGAGGGTGCAAAGCAAAGAAACAGATTCCTTCCAGTCTGATCGCCTACCTATTGTTACTCCCAAAAATATAAAATTTGGGGGGAGAACATAATGAGACTCAGGCAAATTTGAGTCACATTCCAGTCTTGTCTTTTATTAGCTGTGTGTATCTAAATAATCTTCCTCAGTTTCCACACTGAACAGTGTTCATGAACTCAAACATATCTGAACATATGGCAAAGGCTGGGAAGACACACCCACCAAGGGTTAATTTGCATTAGGCATGGGAATGCCCCTTGGTCAATGTGGCAGAAGTTGCCTAAAAGCTCACCAATCATGATTCTCCCTCCTTCAGTTCAGTTGCTCAGTTGTGTCTGACTCTTTGCGACCCCATGGACTGCAGCAAGCCAGGCCTCCCTGTCCATCACCAACTCCCAGAGTTTACTCAAACTCACGTCCATTGAGTCAGTGATGCCATCCAACCATCTCATCCTCCGTTGTCCCCTTCTCCTCCCGCCTTCAATGTTTCCCAGCATCAGGGTCTTTTCTAATGAGTCAGCTCTTCCTCCTGGGCACTCATAAAAAATACATTTCCCTTCATCCTTTGCATTCAGACTGGTGCTACGTCATGGAAGTCACGTTCCCCACTCTAATTTCATATGCATGGAACAGCGTCGTATGATCTTCCTCACCCTTTGTTGGTCAGCTGGCTTAAAACAGACAATGCAGCAGTGAAGTCTGAAGAGGCCCTAGAAGGTGATGGATGGAGGAAATGGGATTCCACGGTCAGGGAATGGGAAGCTGCCTGCCACACAGACTGTGATATGAGCCAGAAGAAAAACCTGGACTAGGTGAAGTCCCCAAGATTCTAAAGGTTATTATTTACAGCACCTGGCACTAATTAATCTTATGAATACAGTTCCTTGGAAGTCAGAGAACCCAAGTTGAGGGCAAAAGTAATGGATCATTAAAAAAGGAGAGGGATGACAGCGTGACTCTGACCGATGGGCATTGATCAGAGCATTTTCTGGACCGCTTCCCACCCTGCCCCCTCATCGCTCCCCCCACACCAGTGGCTACCGAAGCCATGACTATCAGAGGGAGCCAAGCAGGAAGGCCTTTCTCATTAGAGTCTCCACAGGACATTGACAATACAAAGAAATGCTGCTCTGCGGTCTCCATACAGAAGGGAAGGTGGGGTGTATTTCCCCTCTTGGACAAGAAAACGGCTGGAGAGCAGAACAGAAGAGCAGGAACCGGTCAGAAGTGGAGAATGCCACACTAGTTACTGGGATACAAGAGCTCAGACAGAAGAGAGGGGAGACCAGGGCAAACTGAAACCTCAAGGGAAGTTCAGTGCCCCCAGACACCCCTAGACTCACGGAAGGCAAAATTAAGCTAAAAGAGTTCAGGTTTGGGTACCCAGGTTCTTCCCTTCCCTTATTTCCCTTTCATGTTCAGTTTCCCTCATTAAAAGCATCTCAACTTTCCACCGAATGCCTCTGAGTAGCACCACGATTTTACACTTCCCTGTGAAGGAGAATATTGGAATTACACACCGAGTGAGGGACACGCTGAGAGCTGCTGTCCATCCTCTGGTGAACTGCAGGATAATCCTGTTAACCTTCCTATCAGGAGGTCATTACGCAATTTCGAAAGCTGTTTTTTCTTCCATCAGAACTGCATACAAAATCTGATCTAGGATTTTTAACATAAGCTGTTCTGCTGCACAGGCTTGAATACAGCCCGTCACATGTTTTAGACGGTCTTTTCTTGTTCTTCCCTTGGCTTTAAGTGCCTGTGTAACCTCTCTCTCAGTTTAGGCATTATCCTATGTTTTTTTTTTTTTTCCTTTCTCCTTGATTTCAACATCTAACACACTTTCTTCCAATAGCATAGCCCCCTTCCCTAGCTCCTTTTTAATGCCTTGTTAATCTCTTGTGCCAATCCATGTTTCATTCATTTCAATGCAACACCTTCCTATGTATCAGTCTTTTTAAATATGTTGTACTTGGTATTTTGTTCTTATTTCTGCTTAGCTATTTTCATGAAACTACCCATTTCCGTTAAATCTAATTTATTTCTGCATTTCATCAGAATCTCTCTTTTTATCTCCAAAGACATTTTACCATCCAGTTTTCTTCCTTCCTTCCTTTTCCTTTTTTTTAAAACAAAATTAAAGTATGCTAACAGCCACGTGATGTCAGAACTTGTGCCTGCATATGTTTTCGAGAACAAACAAGTTTTCCTTTTTTATCTTCTTGATCATGTAGTCCTTTCATTCAGCTTGAAAATTTGATTTCCTTTTGGATCCCTAGAACCACTAATTTTCTACCTCCAGAACCAAGAGAATTGACATTTTTAGCCACATTTGAGAAACTGGTAAAGTTGAAATGTGCTTCTGGTGGCTTCAATAACACAAAATGGATTCTTGGTCTCTGGGGAAGACTGCATAATAAGACCCTATCATTGAATTAGTGATTCAAACCTCAACAAAATCAGTTTTCAGGAGCATCAGGTTAGGGCCTTGATGTTTTTAAGAAATGTCTTTGCAAAATAGGGGCTTGATTATCAGTGGATGAAGGATACCGATTTAATCCCAGGGGTGACTGAACCCGGTATCTGGGGTTCTTCCAAACACTCAAAGCCATTTCCAAATGTTTTTGATGCAGCACAACCCAAAAAGGATTTTGGCAAGTGTGTTTTCCCTTCATTTTAAAACCCATGCGTATTTCAAGGGAAATGCAATCCATATGTCTTTGATTCATTTACACTTAAATCATCTAAATGCCATTGTGTAAGAGCTATTTGATGTACAAGAAGCCTGCGAGCCTGTTTTATAAGCCTTTTTAAGCCTTATTTCTTTGAATCAGAAAGTCATGTTTTGCCGGCCCTAAACAGAACTTGAACTGGGAAAGGCTCAAGTTCACTTCTAAACTGAAAACCCGCAAAGTTTTGCGTGGCTTCTGTACTTAGCAATATGTTTCCCCTTGCCTAAAGCTCACAAACACCCAGCATTTCTCTTCTCTGTCTCACATGTAGTGAGAACAGGGTAAATCAATTTTTGAATCACATTTTACTTGTAAAATTCACATTTTGAACCTCAGTTATCTCCCAGGCACTGCCAGAAGTTAAAATAGCAACACTTGAAAATTAGGCTTTTGCTCTAAAAGGGCAAAACAGTCTATAAAGTACATAAATTACTGCTTCTGTACATTTATTTGTTTGACAGGTTTAAGATATAAGTGTGGCTTACATATGGATTTTCAGGATGCCAGATTGGATGCTCCACGAGCTACAGTCACAAATGTAACCTCTTTTTTTAACTTATGTTTGGGAGAATAGAATTGGAACAATCTCGCTGTTCTGCACAAATCTAATTGCTGTGTCAAAACAGCAATGGAATATGATGAACATTTGCATTTTTCTCATTTACTGGCCTTTTCTATGGCTTTAATCATACTTGTGCTAGTGGTCAAAAAGAAAGGATAGTGGACTGTTTGCTCTCTTGCTCCCTGACACTTTAAACATTTCTAATGAATTACAAATGAATACTTTGGGGGCTAAAATATGAACCTCTGATCAAGGGTTTAGAGATACCCAAGTGATAAGCACTGATTGTTATGGACATGGAAGCATGTCTTGAGACTGGATACATCTTTCTCAAGCAAAAGCACTAATTATCTTCAAATGTGTGATTTCTTTGTTTTTATTTAGACATATCTTGGAGGTTGCATTTAGTGAGAAGGAAGAAATAATGATTTTGTGAGTGTCTGAACAGAAGCAATATTTTAAATTTGCATTCAAAGCTTAGGGAGGTGGAGATGAAGCTAAAAAAGAAAGAAAGAAATCCAGGTGAACCTAATTATTCCTTACACGCTCTCTCTAGTTCACATATATGATAGACTATCATGTTTGTGTAATCAAAAGGATTATGAAATTTAAGTTTGGAAAAAAGAATCTGGGTACTACATCTAGCAAACAGTTAATTATGCTGAGATAATTAGATAGCATAAAGTGTTGGATTTAGTTCTTTTTCATAGTTAGTTTACATTAACTACCAAGTCTTCATGATTCTCTGCAGGCAGAAATTATTAGTATTTTTAGGAAGAATGGTGCATGACTGACAAAGAGTTCAACTTTCAAAAAGGGTGTTAGAAGGCTTTATGTTGACCTATCCACATATTTTCTTTAAAAAATAGATACCTTTTTCTATTAAAATTTGATATAACAGTGTTTTGAAGTCTAAATTAAATTCAAGAAATACATTACTTTAGGAAATTTCAGCAATCGTAACACGAATACCTATCAATTTAAAATACAAAGCAAAGAACTTGAGTTTATAGGATTTTCCTACTATTTCACCAAATTAAAGCAGAGGGTCATGATTAGGATTGTGCAATAGGTTAATAGCTCTGATATTGATTAAAACAACCATAGTGTTATACTATAGAATTCCATGCCAGGATTCATAAGATTTAACTTGAGTTCAGTTGGACACTTAAAAACTTAAAGAAACAAAGTTCAGTAGTACTTCCTGGCCCTGACCCACTGTTCTCCATACTCATCCATTCCTGCTCTAGTTCTTCCTATTTTAAATGGACTAGAAAATATCTTTATAATGCTCCCTTGACACACTATTCACCTACCACAAACACTCACGCATTTACATAAACACAATAGACACACATATACACATGCAAACACACACACACACACACACACATTCAATCTGTATTCCCAAGTGTGATTTTATAGACTTCATTTCTAAGTGAAATTTTGAGTTCCAAATATACCCAACCGTACATGTTGAAAGTTTGGGGGGAAATCCTTTCAAAAAGAACTGTAAGAATTTAAGAAACATTCTGTAGAAAGGATCAAATTGGTTCTTATTTTATCTAAATCCACTTACTCACCCCTCACTTAAGCAGCCAAGCAATCTGCTATATAATGAGTAAGCTTCAATGATATAAAGTGGGGCAGATATTCCTGGGCAGTGTTTTGAGATTCAGAGAATAATCATTATAAAACCTTAAAGTCAAACTTTAATGATCCTTCTTCCTTTAAATGTTTGGTTATGAAAAAATCCAAAACTTTAACTTACTAATATTTATTTCAAAAGACTTTGAATGTTAAAAATGGGTATTCAATACTATGGTAGACAGAAGAATACCCCCTCAAAGATGTCCACATACTAGTCCCTGGGACCTATAAAGGTACTAATATACATGGCAAGAGGGACTTTGCAGATGTTATTAATCATCTTGAGAAGGAAAAAGTATTCAGATTATGTAGGTGAGCCCAATATAAACAGAAGGTTTTTATAGGAGGGAGCAAGAGGGTCAAAGCCAGCCAAGAATGAAAACAGGGGTTGGAATGATGTATTTTGAAGAGACCATGAAGCAAAGATGCAGATGGTTTCAAGAAGCTGGAAAAGGCAAAGAAGTCAATTTGCCCCTAGAGCTTCCAGAAGAAACACAGCTCTGCCAAAACCTTCATGTTAGCCTTAAGACCCGTATTCAATTTCTGACTTCCAGAACCGTAAGAGAATAACTCAGTTTTTAAGCCACTAAGTTTGTGGTAATTTGTTATAGCAGCAATAGCAAACTAATACAAATATCAAATTCTATTTTGAATTCATTTTTATAACCACTGACTTAGCACTCAAAATTCACTTAGTAATTAAAACTTTTCCTATGTACCTTCATCAGTCCTTCCAATGAGCTGAAACTCCAATACTTTGCCACCTCATGCAAAGAGTTGACTCATTGGAAAAGACCCTGATGCTGGGAGGGATTGGGGGCAGGAGGAGCAGGGGATGACAGAGGATGAGATGGCTGGATGGCATCACCAACTTGATGGACGTGAGTTTGGGTAAACTCCGGGAGTCGATGATGGACAGGGAGGCCTGGCATGCTGTGATTCATGGGGTCGCAAGGAGTTGGACATGACTGAGCGGCTGAACTGAACTGATGTACCTTCATTTAAATAAATAAAATAAACATGCTTCATTTCGCAAAAGGCTACCTCACTGGATTCCCAAAACGATAGTTTTCCCTGATGTACATAAAAATCTACACAAATTGATTATTCATAAAATATGATATATTGCAATATATATATTCTCATGAATGATTTTAGGAGCATGTCAACTAGATTGAAGAATGCAGAGTTCATTATAGTCTTTCCTCTACAATTACCTTTTTATTTCTCTAAAGAGTAGAAGCCACCCCTATTTATCAATTAGTGTTATATTTTCCTTGATTAATTTAGTACTCATATTTTATAACACCTAATACCAGAAAAGGGCTTCCCTGGTGGCTCAGACAGTAACGAATCTAGCTGCAATGCAGGAGACCTGGGTTTGATCCCTGGATTGGGAAGGTCTCCTGGAGAAGGGCATGGCAACCCACTCCAGTATTCTTGCCTGGAGAATTCCATGGACTGAGAAGCCTGGTGAGCTACAGTCCATGGGGTCACATAGAGTTGGACACGACTGAATGACTAACACTTTCACTTTCAGTACCAGAATGAAGCCCCTGTAGATTTCTATCCATCTCTTGCCTCTAACAGTCTAACATCAGAGTAACTGGACTTAAGGTTAGTCAATTACATTCATTTCACCCACCCCTGTAATTGACTACAGTCACTCTGTCCTCTGCTTCAGGAAGTTCAAGGATATGCAGTTTGATCAAGAAAGAGGCAGGGCCATGAGACAGAGTAACACACAATCTTTAATGGATCATGCTTGAGCAGAGCTGTATGGGCAAGGAGGGTGTCCCATCAAGAGACCTTCCAGAGTCAGTGACATAATTCTCCCATCCAGAGGAGAACAGGACAAGGGACCTCCCAGTAGAGAAGGGGGCTTGCATATCAAGGTGATTTCACTCAGCAGCAAAGTGAGGAGTCTCTGGGTCAGAGAGCTCCAAAAGGCAGCAGTAGTGCAGGGTCCTTTGCAGCTGCAGGGTTTGTCTTATCTATGCTTAGCAGACTTCAGGTGTAGATTCACAGGCTCTGTAAGTAAGCAGGTTCTAAATGGCTAAACATATGCTTATTATGTCTATTTGGGCTACATTTTCAGGAACTGGATGTGTAAGAACATGAGTTTGGTGCCAGCAGGCTTTGGGCTAATGGTTCTAACCTGCTATAAAGAACTAAACAATGTGAGAGCCACAGGCACCATCTTTGGCTGTTCGTACGACATCTGCTCTGTTCCTCCTTCCATTTTCTGAGTTACTTTCTTTTCTGAACTTTATCTCAGGACATAAACACTACACTTTCAACCTCTTTACAGAACACA
This sequence comes from Bos javanicus, assembly GCF_032452875.1. Taxonomy (NCBI): domain Eukaryota; kingdom Metazoa; phylum Chordata; class Mammalia; order Artiodactyla; family Bovidae; genus Bos; species Bos javanicus. The sequence continues at coordinate 88,360,434 of NC_083874.1, read as the reverse complement.
CCACGTTCCCTCCACCTCCTTACTCCAGTTCAAATCTGGCTTTTCTCCAAAGGCTCTGCTTTTCTTGCAGCACTCATTCTCTCACACCTCAGTATCATGAGCTGTCCCCATCTCCCTCTTCATCCATTCCCGTCCTCCTTTTGACCCTTCTGTACAAAAAAGTTCAGCTTTCTCCTAAAAGACCTTTTAGGCTTATCCTCTGGCCCCCCAAAACAAATCCTCCTACACAAGATCAGTTTACCTGTTCACAAAAGACATACCCTCCTTGTACATGTCATCTGTTGGCCTCCAGACTACAGTAGCATCATTACTCACTGCTGTCTCATTACAGCACCCTTACCCAACTCACCCAGGCTGTCTCCTGGATCACAGCTGCTTTCTGCCTAAGTGGTTGCTATCATTCTGAACAATTTCAATGCCCATACAGAACTCTCTAACACCCTTTCCCAATTATAAGCAATCCCTTCAGTGCCAGAGGGCTTGATCTTTCTCTCTTCTCCTTTAGTTTCTTTTCAAGTCTCTTCCTGCACCTTCTCAGAAACTGAAACTTCTCTGTGCTTTAGAATCAAAAAGTCTGCTTCCTGCTCTCTGATTATCCCTTGCCTTTCTGACTCATTTCCAGAACCCCTTTCTTAACACCTACCCTTCCACATTGTAGAATCCTGAGAACCCCTCATGATTCTATGATATTCCTTAGTTGACTCATTTCTTCCCCTTCACAGATTCACAAACACCCTCAACTCCTTTGCAACTACATCTTTTCATCATATCTTTTAACCCTCAATAATTCCTACAAATTGTCCGTTCTTGTACTCTGAGGAGTTTGATTAAGAAATAATAATACAATTCCATAGTGGGGCTGCTAAATGTCTATACCCTTCAACTTCAGCTTACCTCTCTCCACTGCTCATAAAAGGTTTTACTTGCCCTCTCTTAGCTCCCACTCCCATTTTCCTCAGTAGTAATTCAAAACATGTGTCACTCCACTCAAAACCCCTAACCAACTCCTGATTTTATTCTTGACAGTAAATGCCACTCCTTTCTTTAGACAGAAAACTGGGGTTCCCAGTTTAACCAACTCAGCTTTGAAACTTGCCTTCCCTCTTATCCTATCTCCATTTGTGGTCTTCAGCCATTCATTCATCCCAGTCATTTAGAAAACTAAATGACATTCTCAATTTCTTCTTCTCCCTTGCCTACTTCAAGCAGGCTATCAGTATATATTTTCTATTTTCCTACTAAATGTCTTCTTTTTTTAACTTAAATGTTTATTTTCTTCTTAATTTCTTTCACGTTACTTTCAAAGTAACCCTATTTGACTTTCAAATCTAATTACCCCTTTCTTCAGCTTTAGAAATGTCTTCTAATAGTTCTCCTGCCTTCAGTATAGTTTGCCTCAAGTTCATCCTCCATACTTAAGCAAAAGCGATATTTACAAAAAATAAACCTGACCCTTTCACTTCGCTTCCTGAAATACATCAGAGGTTACCCATGGTATAGCACCCAGAATTGAGTTGCTGCACTTCAGCAAACTTTTTGTTCACATAATGTTTGTTTAAAACTTAATCTTGAGTAATACTAACATACTCATAGATGTCTATGCTCAACAGATCACATCTGGATGAGCATGAGTTCCTTCATTCTTGTTCTTCGTTGTAAGCTCCCATTCATTCTTCAGACTATTTTCAATTGTCTTCTCTGTAAATCTGTCTCCGGTCTCTGAGTTTTTTATTCAAAAATAATGAATCATGCTCTCCACCATACTAATAAAGTGCTAAAACTTAATTTGAGAAATCAAGAAAAGCTTTCCAAAGGATAAAATATCAAAGCAAGTATTTAAAACATGGGTGGACATTAGCCAGAGATATAGTTGAGGAAATAGTGACTTTCAGGTCAGATACTGAAGGGATGTGTGTGCATTGGGTTGGGTGTGTAATTCTTCCTTCTAATGACTCTACAGTCCCACCAAGACAGGGATCTGTGCCTAACCCGACATTATATTTTATCGTAGTACCAGATATAGAACAAGTGCCCAGTAAGTTTTGGTATAGGAATGAGGAACGAAGTAAGAAGGGAGGCAGGGTGGCAGGACAGAGGACAGGATTTTAGTACTTTAACTTTCCTCTTGTCAGTTTTCTTTTATATATAGACACCATTAAACTATTTCACTCATAAAAGATCTCTAGGCTATCCATCTCACTGCTACCAAAGGGCAATGGTCAAACACACCATTTATCAAAAAAAGAAGAGTGAAAAGTTATAATAGCACTGCCAGCAATTTCAGAGTGAGAAGAGTGAGAATAAGGCAGATTCATAATTAATTTACTCTATATTTATACCATAGTAGCTAGGAGCTGCTAACTATATGTATATATACATAAGATATATAAATATACATGTATTATATATATCTCCAACTTACAGATAATATAAGGAACAAAATATCTCCCCTATAAATTGATAATAAAAGAAGCCAGCCCCCACCCTCCAAAAATGCATCTCCAAGTGATTAGAATACACTTCCATAGGATTTATGTGTTAATAGAAAACAAACAAACAAACATGTGTTCATGGGGAATAATATATGTACTCTGACCTCTAGGATCTAACTGTGTAACAACAGGGAATAATGATTATTTCAAAATAAAGAGCTATGGGGCATTTGAGCAGAGCAAGAATACATCAGTCTGAAAAGATTAGGAAACATTCCATTGTAGAGATGATAGCTGCACTGGGGATTAAGGATAAGCAGCATCTGAACATGGGAAGAAGAGAACAACACATTTTAAATTTCACGAGCAATGATCCACAGGGGGGAAATGACAGAGAAGGCCTTTGAGGACTGTGATGATCATTCCTGCTGCTCACCAATATCTGGTTTTCCTCTCCTTGTGTGACATGGTGGGTCTGCTTTTCTCAGCTTCTCCTATGGTTAGGGCCAAATGAACAATTCTGGCCAGTGGGTTTTGAACTGAGGTGACATTGGTCACATGGGTACCATAACATTTAACTGGTAAGGTGACATCCTCCCCTAAAACTCTTTGCACTCTTTCCTGTGATGGGGAAACCGGTAACATTGAAGATGATGGCTATTCCCTTAGGCTGGTCTCTGAGTGACTGCAATGAAAAGAGAAAATCCTCGCTGCCTGGGAATGACTACACAAGATATATGAGAAATGAATCTTTGTTATCTTAAGACACTGAGCTTTTTGGAGTAGTTTATTGCCATACTTTAACTTAGACCATTCAGGCAGGTATAAGAACAATGAGATGTTCCATTTGATAGGCATATGAGGCATATTAAATGAAGAAGTGATAAATAAATAAAGGGTAAACAAGTCAATTTTCAGAGAAGCATGAATTCCAACTTGAAGATTTTGGACTTAATTTTATAGGCAATATAGAGCTGTTAAAAGCTTTCAAATGGGGAAATATTATGAAGAGAACTGCACTTTAGGAAAATTAATCAAGCAGGATAGAGGATGCCTGGGAAGTGGAAAGACACTTAGAAGCAGGGAAACAAGACATGGTATTGTGAAAAGCCTAGAAGTCATGGAGTTTAAACTAGGGCAGTGGCAGTGGGAACCAATTTGGCAGAATGAATGGAACAGTAATTTGCAGGTCCTGGCAACTGATGAAGCCCAAGGGACTTATAAGTCATTCCAAGATTTTGAGCCTGGATGACTGTTAAGATGGTGCCACTGCCACTTAAATAGTAAGCAGAGAAAAAGGAACAAATTTGAGAGGAAAAAGTACAAATTTAGGTCAAGCATGACACCCAGCTGGCAATGACCAGTAGAAAACTGGAAACAAACTGAATATAGATTTGAGAGCCATTTGGGAAGTGAAGCCACGATACAAATGAGATTGTTCAGGGAGAGAGACAGAGGAAAATTAAGGACAGAACTTTGTGGAACACTACATTTAGACAACAATAAGGAGAAGAAACAGAGATATCAAAAGAGGTATATTTTCACAAAGCCAAGAGATGAGGAAATTTCAAGGAAAATGGGGCAGGCAATTAATAGCACCAAAAGTAAGGATGCTTAAAATGAAGATGCTTTCTATTCTATTAGATTTGGTGACTTTTAAGGGAGCAGTTTCAGGCAATAACTACAGTTAGCAGGTGATAACCAGAGGAGGTAGCCAATATTCAAAAGACTGAAGTAAACAGTGGAAAACAAATTGAGATGTGGTTTCTTCAAACAGCAGAAAAGTATTTAGCAGTTAAAATTAATGAACTAAATTATTACATAAGAAAACATATCTCATAAAATATTGAGTAAAAAAGCAAACTGCAAAATTACGTGTACTGTATAATGATTAAACTTACCAATAACAAAGGCAGTTAATGTTTATGAGTGTATATATATGTTATTTATATAACACAAACTCATGAAATTATGGATAGCAATTACATGTGAGGAAGGAGGGCGAAGGGTTGCAAAAGATGTAGCAGTATCAGTGTATCGTTTCTTAAAAAAAAAAAAATCAGAAGTAAACCAAAGAAAGAGATGAAGAAAGAAAACATACTCTCTTCTTTAAATACATTAAATGTCAAAAGGAAAGAAAAAAATATATATTTCAGATTGAAAGAAAAGAAAACATAATGGAAATGTATATATTTATCTTTTCAAGATTCCAGGAGATGAGAGAATATTTGTATGATGGAATGATGTATTTCTGGATGTATTTCTTTACTGACAGTGAAAAAATATGAAGAAGCAAGATATCAGAATCCAGAAAAGGAATGAATGAAAGATGTTATGTGTAAGGGTTAGGCTTAGAGAGAAGTGAAATGCTTTATAGTACAACCTCATTTACCCTTGTTCCTTCCATCATACATATTTTATACTCCAGCCAATATGGGCTTCTCATTGCACCTTGAAGCCTACTTTTCTTACCTCTTTGCCTTCTCATGCCCATCTTTCAATATTCTTATCTAAGGTCAACTAAGGCAACTATTCAACAAGATAATCCTAATTATCTTGTCATATTCTGCACTTTTATAACACTTTTTATTTTTTTTCTTCTGGCTCTTGTCATACTTGATTGTTCTTATTTATTTTTTCTAACTCTGTCCATGTCTTATCTCCCTAAATTTGTCAGTGTTCTTATGTACAAGCATCAAAAAGCACTTTACCTAACTTGACTGGAAAACGAGTTTATTGAAGAATATCAGATGACTCATAGGATCAACAGGAAATCTGAGAACCCATCTCAAAAAGGGGCCAAGGACTAGGGAAGCCAGCCAAATGCAATCATGTCCAAGGTTGAAAGATGAAAGCGATCTGGGTCCAAGTCAGCAAGTGGCACCACTGACCCTGCATCCTCAAACCCTGCTGCATCTTCTTGAGTAGTTTTTCAACTCTTCGATGTTCATATCACTTTCTCAGTATTCTAGTCTCAGGACAAGAGCACTGACTGTATGCTTGAGTTCCAGAAACTTCAAAAGGGAAAAGAGCTTCTTCATCTCTACTAATTGGAGGCAAAATGCAGATTCCTATCAGGATTCATATAGTGAGGGTTTTTTCCCCCAATATAAAATATTAATCGATTAATTAATTGGCTGTTTAGAATTTAGGCAGCAAGAAATACAAGAATACACCAAAGCCTCATATTTGATTGGGTCATTTTCATTTTTGGATTTCCTATTATATTGTAAGTGCTCAATATAAATTTGCAGAGTAAATGAAACAACTATGGTAGCAGGCATATAGTTAATTTACAGCAAATTTCAAAGAAAAAAACTTTTTTACACTGATAAACTGTTTATGATATGGTGTCACAAAGAGGTTTCTGACTTTGGAATTACATAAATGTATTCTGTGACCTTAAAGAAATGATGACCTCCTTAGCTTCAGTTTCTTCAATGAAGAAGGGAAGATAATAATTCCCACTTTGAAGAGTTTTTGCAAGGACCAGAAATAACCTAAGTTACTTAATACAGTGTCTGGCACACAGACAGTACACAATAAAACTGTAGCTACTACTTTCCCTTTCCCCTTTAGAGACAAAGAAGACAAAGCAAATGATATTATCCTTCCTGTATGCTAGACCATGAGCCAGAGGAAAAGGGAGCCAGACTTTCCAGATTCAAATCATAGCTATGCCATATATCAATAAACTAGCTGAGTGATCTTCAACAATTTACTTAGCTCTGCCGTACCTCCATTCATTCACCTGTAAAACGGAGATGATGAAGCTGATGATAACTATGATAGGATAATGTTGACAACGATGATGGTGGTGATTATAATTATGTTAACAAAACCCCTCTCAGGGTTATGTGAACATTTACTGGATAAGCAAACTACTTTTTAAACAGCGTTGGCACATATTGATGAATTTATATGTGTATGCTAGCTATTGTTATTAGTATCAGGATTTATTTTAATTGTAGAGTTTTTCCTCCCTTCTCATGACAGGCCGCAAATTTGCCGCTTCGCTGCCCTTACACGAGTGAAGTATGACTCTGTGATCATGCAATAGCTCAAATTAATTATACTTACTCAGATAAGGAAGTACTCCAAAGCTTGTCCACATTAGCACAGTGATCAAACCGCAAAGAATATTTATATTACCTTGTTCATTCAACAATGAACTGAACTATTAAGGACTTACTATAGTGCCACACACTGTTCAAGATCTTTGGGACATAGCAATGAACCAAAACAGCAGCGTCTTTGTTCTCATGGAGCTTCTACTTCTCATGCTCTGTAAAGTCAACAAATGATAAGCTAAATTTTGACAAACATTTCAGACTGTTCTCCTAAAAAACATATGTCTTAGATATAAAATAAATAAAATAAAAATCCCCATAGTTTTGGAAGTGACTACATTTCCTTAAGCTATAACCTTTAATATCTATTCAATTGTAAGATACAATGATCCCACTAAGCACAAAAAAGATCTTCATGACCCAGATAACCCCAATGGTGTGGTCACTCATCTAGAGCCAGACTTTGCACAGACCTTGCACCTGTAATGTAAAGTCTAGTGGGCCTTAGGAAGCATCACTATGAACAAAGCTAGTGGAGGTGATGGAATTCCAGTTGAGCTATTTCAAATCCTAAAAGATAATGCTGTTAAAGTGCTGCATTTAGTACCCCAGCAAATTTGGAAAACTCAGCAGTGCCCACAGGACTGGAAAAGGTCAGTTTTTATTCCAATCCCAAAGAAAAGCAATGCCAAAGAATGTTCAAACTGCCACACAATTGCACTCATCTCACATGCTACCAAAATAATGTTCAAAATTCTCCAAGTCAGGCTTCAAAAGTATGTGAACCATGAAATTCCAGATGTTCAAGCTGGATTTAGAAAAGGCAGAAGAACATGAGATCAAATTGTCAACGTCCGTTGCTGAAAAAGCAAAAGAGTTCCAGAAAAACATCTACTTCTGCTTTATTGATTATGCCAAAGCCTTCGGCTATGTGGATCACAACAAACTGTAGAAAATTCTGAAAGAGATGGGAATACCAGACCACCTGACCTACCTCCTGAGAAATCTGTATGCAGGTCAAGAACAGCAATTAAGACCAGACATGGAACAGCAGACTGGTCCCAAATTGGGAAAAGAGTACATCAAGGCTGTATATTGTCACTCTGCTTATTTAACTTATTTGCAGAGTACATCATGCGAAATGCTGGGCTAGATGAAGCACAAGCTGGGATCAAGGTTGCCAGGAGAAATATCCATAACCTCAGATATTCAGATGACACTACCCATATGGCAGAAACTTAAGAGGAAATAAAGAGCCTCTTGATGAGAGTGAAAGAGGGGAGAAAAAAAGCTGGAGAGAGAAAAAGCTGGTTTAAAACCCAACATTCAAAAAACGAAGATCATGGCATCTGGTCCCATTCAGTTCAGTTCAGTCGCTCAGTCATGTCCAACTCTTTGCAACCCCATGAATCGCAGCACGCCAGGCCTCCCTGTCCATCACCAACTCCCGGAGTTCACCCAAACTCATGCGCATAGAGTCGGTGATGCCATGCAGCCATCTCATCCTCTGTCATCCCCTTCTCCTCCTGCCCTCAATCTTTCCCAGAATCAGGGTATTTTCCAATGAGTCAACTCTTCGCATGAGGTGGCCAAAGTACTGGAGTTTCAGCATCAGTCCTTCCAATGAACACCCAGGACTGGTCTCCTTTAGGATGGACTGGTTGGATCTCCTTGCAGTCCAAGGGACTTGACTTCATGGCAAATAGATGGGGAAACGATGGAAACAGTGACACACTGTATTTTCTTGGGCTCCAAAATCACTGCAGATGGTGACTGCAGCCAAGAAATTAAAAGACGCTACTCCTTGGAAGAAAAACAATGACAAACCTAGATAGTATATTGAAAAGCAGAGACATTTCTTTGCCAACAAAGGCCCATCTAGTCAAAGCTATGGTTTTCCAGTAGTCATGTATGGATGTGAGAGTTGTACCTTAAAGAAAGCTGAGTGCCGAAAAACTGATGCTTTTGAACTGTGGTGTTGGAGAAGACTCTTGAGAGTCCCTTGGACTGCAAGGAGATCCAACCAGTCCATCCTAAAGGAAATCAGTCCTGAATATTCATTGGAAGGACTGATGCTGAAGCTGAAACTCCAGTACTTTGGCCACCTGATGTGAAGAACTGACTCATCTGAAAAGACCCTGGTGTTGGGAAAGATTGAAGGTGGGAGATGAAAGGGATGACAGAGGATGAGACGGTTGGATGGCATCAATGGACATGAGTCTGAGAAAACTCTGGAGTTGGTTATGGGCATGGAAGCCTGCTGTGCTGCAGTCCATGGGTCTCTAAGAGTTGGACATGACTGAGTGATTGAACTGAACTGAAGCACCCAACAGAGAGTAGTGATATGGCCCCTCAGGGTTTATCAACCAAGATGTTTTTAGTATTTTTTTTTGGTTACATGGTACTCTGTTAACTGTTTTACGTATATTTGTCTAATTCTCAAAATAAGCCTTCAAGCTAAGTTCTCTATTGAGCCCCATTTTAAGTATGAGTGAGCAGAGTCAAATGTCATCTTGGGAATAAGTGGCGGAGCCCGATGATGAACGGAGGTTCCCACCTTACAACTTACAACACCCTTGACAGGATTTAAAGAATGGCCACAAAGCTCCATGGGCTACCTCATCCATGATATTCCCCACTCCCACATACAAATTTCATGGTTATCCTGGATTTAAGTTATTAATATGACTTCTGGTGCTCTATGACTCTTGGTGAGATAAAGCATTCTCTTGGCCAATACATAATCCTCAACAGAATTTATGAGAGGCCTACAGACTGGTACTTTATTAAGTTCATGTTCTTGATATACAGCAGAGCTGTTAGCCTCCTATCCCAAAGCCCAAGCTACCATGGCATATATACAGCCCCTCTAGGGTAATCATTCTAAAAGACAAATGCCCTAAAGCGATATTGGCCTTCCCTAAAAGACCATCTGGACCAACTTTACCATGGCTTACATTCCTATCTATTAATACCTCAGTCCTCAGCAAAAACTCAAACTCTCCTGGGTCATTCATCAACAGCCAAACTCTATTTTCTATTTATCTTTGAATCTAACCCAATCCTCATTCCACCCATCTCCACACTCCTTTAATATGCCCTCTGAAAGTCATGGCCTGCCATCAGCCATGAACACCTCTGTGTACATTCTGAACACAACTTTCTAAACATTCCATTTATCACCTCTCTTTAACCAAAAACCGGCTTTCCCATAAGGGTTCTACTTCCCCTCATTCTCTTGCAAGTGGTGGATGTCTCATTCCCACATGCCACAAAACAGCGAGTCTGAAAGTGAAGATATTTCTTTTGCTACATACAGAAAGCTTCTACTCTTTCCCTTAAAACCCTAACTGTTTCAGCTCAGGCCATCAAACATCTATCATCATCGTCTTAAAGCTGCCTACCAAAGTTTTGTCTATTCCTCCTATTTCATAGTTATCACACTTTGTGATCAGAATAGATTTAAGAGAAAAATGGAAGAGATTAATTGAAAACAATGAATATGGACAACAGTTTGAAGGAATTCAGCTCAAAGAGAGAGTAGGGAAATGAGGAGGTGCCTAGAAAGGGCTATGAAGTTAAGAGATTGCTCTTGTTGTTAACACTGTTTTATTTTTATTTTCATGATGGAAAAAATACTGGCATATGTATAGCTGGTAAGAGTTTTCTGTTGTAAAGGGAGGCAGAAGATGGAGGAGAAACTTGCTAGAGCCATATCCTTGAGTAGACGAAAGAGAAGGAACATAATGATGTGCTAGACACAAGTGATAGAACTGTCGTGAGAAGCTGGCTCACTGTCCTCCACTACTCTCAGCACCAATCTTTTATTTTAACAACCATATAGATGACCCATTTGAAACCCTGGCCCTCCTGTCCTTTAGGAAATTATCTTTTTTTCTATCTCAGCCACCATTCCTCATAGTCCTATCCTACAAATTGTGTATTATAATTACTTCTTTGCCTACAAAGCTCTTCTTCCCTTTATTGTACTCTCTTAGCAAAACTCCAAACCTGGTTAAATCCATTACACAAAGGGATTTTAAAAAAAATTACAAACATAAAGCCACAGTGAATGGTTTCACATAAATATATGACCACAAATATCAAGTAGACCCTCTGAAAGCTGGGCATTCTGATCATATATTTCCCTAGTTAATTCATTTCCCATTCTCTCAGACTATTTCATGCCTTTTCTCTTAACTTTCAATACCTCTTCCATCCACTCACTCTTAGCTGATGATTCTCTAACATTAATGAGCTTTAATATTAATGAACTTTAATTTTAAGAAACTACCAACTTTCCTGCAAATATTTCAATATACATTTGACCTATCTCCTGATAAAATGAATGAAATGTCTCCGCTTCTGGCTAAGTCTAACTTCTCCACACTGTGCCTAGGTCTTATTCACATTTACCTCCATTCCCTCCTACACTATTTATCTCTCTCTGCTGAATAATTTGCACTTGCATAGTCATGTTGTAATCTCTCTCTGTACACACACACATACACACACACGTATATAATAGTGCTTATATATTATATATAAGTATATGTATATTATATTAAATACTTATTAAATAAATTTAAGTATTCATTAAAGCCCAACTGATACCTCTTTTGTTAAGTTCATCAACAAGCTCTATGCTGCCAAGTCAATAATCAATAAATGATCTTTATCTTTCATCAGTTCTTTATAGAACTCAATGCAGATGATCACATTTCACTTCTTGGAACACTTTTTTTTTTTCATTTTATTTTCTTGATATTACTGAATTACTGACAGTCTATTCTCTTTCTGGTTTGTACTCTATATGTTAGCATATCTCAAGACTTTAACCACCTCTTTTAGTTTATTTATAATATCTCCTTAATTTTCTCATCTAACCTCATGACTCTCAAATTTATGTCTCCAGTTTCAACTTATTTCTTGAAATCCATATTTTTAAATCAATTTTCTACTCAATATGGGCTTACTTGGTGGCTCAGTGGTAAAGAATCCACCTGCCAATGTAGGAGATGTGGGTTCGATCCTGGGTCAGGAAGATCCCCTGCAGAAGGAAATGGCAACCCACTCCAGTATTCTTACCTGGGAAATCCCATGGACAAAGGAGCCTGGCTGGCTACAGCCAATCGGGTCACAAAGAGTTGGACAACTTAGCGACTAAACAACAAACAGTTACTCAATACTGCCACTGGAAATCTTTTAGTTTAAGTGTAACATGACTAAACCCAGAACTCCTATTTCATCTCCCTAATTTGTTCTTACCATCATTCTCACTTCAGTAAATGACACTATCCACCATTACTCCAGTTGCATGAAACAAAAACCTGTATGTCATCCTTGAAAACTTCTTGTCTGGCTCCTCTTGTCCAGTTCTTCCTTCAAAGCATACCATGAACCTAATCACACCTTGCCACTTCCACGGCTACCACTGGATTCCAAATCATCTTCATCTCCCTTTTAAACTACTGCATAGCTTCATAACTTAACTTATAGAATCCACTCTTTCCCCTATACAGTAGCCAGAGGAAACTTATAAAACCTCCATCATATTACATTTTATTACTAAACATCTAAACTATTCTCAGAGAAATCCAACATACTCAGAACCAAATTAAAACTCCCAATTCTCACCTTCATCATACAGTTCTTGCTATTTTTCCAGTCTCTTTTCCTGTTATGTTCCTTCGTGTACATGACAATTTATCTACAGTGTCTTTCTTACAATTCCTTGACTATATCAGTGTTTACTCCTACCATAGTACCTTAATGCTTGCTGTTCTCTTTATCTGGAACAAGTCTTTGATCTTCTAATAAGTTGTTCCATCATTTTATTCATGTCTGTATTCAAAGATAATGAACTTAGAAAGGCTTTTCCTGACCAACTAGTCTTTGATATCTCCCCTTTCATTTGCAATTCCTTTAAACTACTTGATTTTTCCTTACTTAACAATTACTAGAAACTACATTAAATAATTCGTTAATTTGGGTTTTTTCCCTTGTCTCTGTCACTAGTATATTACACCTATTAAGGCAAAATAGCAGTGCCTAAAACAACTTCTAGCACTTGTAGGCATTCAATAATGATTATGTTAAATTAGTGAGTAGGTGAATGAATTAAAATTTTTAAAATGCCTTTTACCTGGACAATTCAGATTTAAGATTTTATTCCCCCATTACAGTTAAGCTGTATCTTCATTATTTTTCATTTTATTTGGCAAATGTAGACAGAATTTTAAAGTATTTTGTGTATGACTTGAATGATTTCTGATTAAAAACTTAAAGGCCATGAATAAATGGAAGATCAAAAGTAGCTATTATGTAAGTTGAAACATCTAAGTAAATGTTTTCATCTGCTGGATCATAGAAAAAACAAAAGAATTCCAGAAAAACATCTACCTCTGCTTTATTGACTATGCAAAAGCTTTTGACTGTGTGGATCCCAACAACCTGTGGAAAATTCTTCAAGAGATGGGAACACCAGACCACCTGGCCTGCCTCCTGAGAAATCTGTATGCAGGTCAAGAAGCAACAGTTAGAAACAAACATGGAACAATGGACTGGTTTCACATTGGAAAAGGAGCACATCAAGGTGTATATTGTCACCCTGCTTATTTAACTTATATGCAGAGTACATCATGCAAAATGCCAAGCTGGATAAAGCACAAGCTGGTATCAAGACTGCCAGGAGAAATAACAATAACCTCAGATACGCAGATGACACCACCCTTATGGCAGAAAGTGAAGAGGAACTAAAGAGCTTGATGAAAGTGAAAGAGGAGAGTGAAAAAGCTGGCTTAAAACTCAACATTCAAAAAACAAAGATCATGGTATCTGGTCCCATCACTTCATGGCAAATGGATGGAGAAACAATGGAAACAGTGACAGATTTTACTTTCTTGGGCTCAAAAACTACAGTGGACAGTGACTGCAGCCATGAAATTAAAAGATGCTTGCTCCTTGGAAGAAAAACAATGACAAACCTAGACAACATATTAAAAAGCAGAGATATTACTTTTCTGACAAAGGTCCATCTAGTCAAAGCTATGGTTTTTCCAGTAGTCATGTATGGATGTGAGAGTTGTACCTTAAAGAAAGCTGAGTGCCGAAAAACTGATGCTTTTGAACTGTGGTGTTGGAGAAGACTCTTGAGAGTCCCTTGGACTACAAGGAGATCCAACCAGTCCATCCTAAAGGAAATCAGTCCTGAACATTCATTGAAAGGACTGATGCTGAAGCTGAAACTCCAATACTTTGGCCATCTGATATGAAGAACTGACTCACTGGAAAAAACCCTGATGCTGGGAAAGATTGAAGGCAGGAGGAAAAGGGAACAGAGGATGAGATGGTTAGATGGCATCATCAACTCAATGGACATGAGTCTGAGCAAGCTCCGCAAGTTGTTGATGGACAAGGAAGCCTGGTGTGCTGCAGTCCATGGGGTTGCAAAGAGTTGGACATGACTGAGCAACTGAACCAACTGAACTGAACTGACTGAAGTAAATATTTTCATTTTAACACAGTCTTTGCAAAGCAAAGAATTAGCCTGACTATTCATTTTTACAGAATAACATTTAGAATTGCTGCTAAGGGTTAAACATAATTGAATTCAGCAAGAGAAAACAAACTTGAATCGTCTGATGTCACACAGTCAACAAGGTTTTAAGAATATCTATTATACTCTAAGAATCTGTTCTGGGCATTTGTGTTTTGTGTGGAATATAGAAACAATGACATAAAGTTCCTTACAAGAAAAGTTTATAATTCAGTAGCTTCTACAAAACACTGTACAGGAACAATTCTTAGAAAAATGTCCAAGCCACATACAAATAAGAACACACTTAAACTAGTAAAGTATGCTAGACTAGGAGAGGGATAAAACCAACACATTCTTTTTAAAAGGGGCCAATTTAATCATAAAGGTGGATACTTTTTCAATGAATGTATTCAATGAATACTGCAGAGAAGTAAGTGAATGAAGTATGGACAATGTCACTTTTCCAGAAGAAAGAATGGTAAAGTTGTGTGGAAACAATCTGATCATCTCACTTAAGAAGAATTCAGAAACTGTGCTGGTTAGATGGGTAATAGGAATCTTGGCAAGGCCTTGATATAGGAAAAATGAGTTCAGACTTAAACCCATTTGCACTCAACTTTCAAGATCAACAAGGTCCCAACGTCAGATGCATTAAATCACGTCTGAATATCTGTGGAGATTCTCTATGATTATAAGGATTCCCAGTGGGTAGAGATTTAGTTGCCACAACAGTAAACTAAATAACTTAGACCCTCCCATTGATAAGGACAGCTACATAAAAAAAAAAAAAAACTTTAAATTGAAAATAAAATTATGCTTGAAGGCCTAGAAATCTAACCCAATAGTAGAAAATTCCAGCACCAGGCTCCTAGAGAGTGCAGAAGCAGGAAATGCACCAAGCATTCAGGGTTGGTTCATCCCTGAATATATATAGCTGCTGCTGCTGGACAGGGCCCCTGAAAGATGGAGGGACACTCCTCCTCTCCCACATACACTAAGATGTATTAAGTACACTAATCCTAAACTCAATGATCTACATAAATATAGACACCTATGTAACAACTACTCGGGTTAAGACACAGTATTTCCTCACCCCATAAATTTCCTTCCTCAAGTTACTACTACTGTATCTTCTATCATAATCACTTTGTTTTGGTTGTTCTTGAACTTCATACAAATGAAATCTTTAAAGGCAATCATGTCAAAATGCGGAGAAGGCAATGGCACCCCACTCCAGTACTCTTGCCTGGAAAATCCATGGACAGAGGAGCCTGGCAGGCTGCAGTCCATGGGGTCGCTAAGAGTCGGACACGACTGAGTGACTTCACTTTCACTTTTCTCTTTCATGCACTGGAGAAGGAAATGGCAACCTACTCCAGTATTCTTGCCTGGAGAATCCCAGGGATGGCAGAGCCTGGTGGGCTGCTGTCTATGGGGTCACACAGAGTCGGATACGACTGAAGTGACTTAGCATTAGCATAGCATGTCAAAATGAGGTCATTAGGATGGCCCCTAACCTAATCTGAGTACTGTCCTCATCCAAGTGTTTCTTCATTTTGTTATGGCAGCCCCAGGAAACTAACACAATATATAACAAAGATTTGAAGGCACTGGAAAGTATCCAAAGCAGGGGAAAACTTAGGGATCGTATCTGTAAAAGAAGAGAGGCCCATTAAACAGGTTCCACTCCATCTGAGTCTTTGCCTGAAAGCACTTTTCAGTTTGATGCCACAGTACAGGTAACAGAGATGAAGCAGGAAACAGGATTTTTAGTAAATTAACGAAACACACAAGAGCTGGAATTTAAGGCTGAAAGAGTGACTACAAATTGAGGGAAAATCTGGAGAAGAAGGAACTGAACAGAAGGGAGCCCTCTGCAAATGTACACAAATAGCCATCAAGCACTAGCTGACTCTAAGACAGCACACACGCTCCAGAATTAAGCAACAACTCGGAAACTAAAGAATTGAGCAAAGATTTCAATAGCTGCTTGATGCTTACAAGATAAGTTTTGAAATACAAGTCTTACCAATTTAAAGGGGCTTGTAAACAACTTAGATTTTCACTAAAACAGCACAGGAGCCACTCCGTAATACTAGCATACTACATTAAGTCTGTCCTTACAAAGTCTAAAATTAATCTTCTATGGATCATTAATCGACTGCTACTCTAGCTGCCCCTCTTCCCCCACCTCAAATCCCCACATTTATTTATAGGAAAATAACTTCTAGAATTCCTAAAATTGGTCATTCACAATGCCTAGAATCCAATCAAAATTTGTGAGACATGCTAAAAACATAGCTAACTGATTGGAAATCATTGAAACAAAGAGAATATTAGACCTACAGATGCTTCACAAACTTAAATCAGTGAAAAAGTCTTTCATTAGTTTGTTAAAGGAAATATAGAGAAATAGCTACCATGGAAGAAAATATGAAAATTTTCAATAGCGATCTGAGATCTATTTTTTAAAAATTCAATGGCCTTTCTAGAAATGAAAAATATACTTACATGAATAACTCATTTAATGGTTATCACCACAGGTTCAACACAGCAGAAGACAGAAACTGAGAACTGAAAACCAGGTCAATAGAAAATCCAAACTGAAACACACAGATTAAAAAAAAAAAAAGAACAACAACAAAAAAGAACAATGGGGCATATGCAACATGATCAAATGTTCTACCATGCATATAATCAAAATCACAAGAGTAAAGAGAATATAAAGCACAAGAAATATATGAAGATATAATAACCAGGAAGGAATTTCTCAAAGCTGATTAACTTAGGAAGCCTGAGGAACCTCAAACAGGGGTTATTAGGGAAAAGAGTTCTCTTGTAGTTTCAGTCATCTAAAAGCAATATGTTATGTGCACTAAGCACTGAGGATATGTCACTGTTGGGCAGTGTCTCTCATTCTCAAAGAGCTTGCAGTCTAACAAGTAAGACAAACACTAAATACTCCCATATTTGGTCTCTGATTAACAGTGTGAAGTGAAGAAGAACGAGGAAACATAACTTCAATTTGAAATGAAAGACTGAAGACTATGATAGCAGTGTGGAAGGAGTTATACAAATAGAGAGAAAGAGATGGATATGCACTAAGATGTAAGTGAAAACAATCTGTTCAGATGAATGGAAACCGACAGGTAAACAAAGGTTAGAGTCCTGGTAGAGCTATACAACCATCTCTTTCTTCTTTCTACCACTAACATATTTTATTTCATAGCAGACATTTTTCTCAAAAATTTTGGGCAACTGACTCTCAAATCCATAATCCTTTTGCCTAAATCAACCACTTTCAGCCTTGAAGGAATGTAAAATGCTTTAACACATCCTTGAATGATGAATGTAATAGAATTAAGGTCAATATTTTTTTATATCTTTAAGTGCATAATAAAATATTACTAAAACAACATAATTTTGTTGGATAATAACCATAAATATTGTATCTACCACACTAAATGACAAACTGACTATTTGTCTACTGAGCTACACAGACTCACATTCTTTGATCTAGGAGAGAAAAGCAGGAAAAGGAGGGGAGAATAAGTCACCTTTCATGCCAAGAATGAATTATATTTCTCTCCCCCTAACTAACAAAAGCACTAAGTTTGAGTTATTTTTTTCAATTACCATCTCCCAGAAATATTTCTATCACCTTTTCAAATAAACTTTTCCCATCTCTTCCAGCAATAGAAAATCTGCATTGAAATCTCAGAAAATATAAGAATAGCTTAAGAAAACAAAATCACTAATAATTCCACAACCAAAGACAATTGCTATCAGTCTTTGTGTATTTTCTACCATCCTTTAACAAATTATTAATTACACTAATTCATTAGACAGTGATTGGCCTACTTCTTTTTCTTTACATGAATTTTACATTTAAAAGAGCATTTTTCAATACTATAAATCTCACTTTAAGGAATTATATTGTATTATATAGACATGCCATAATTCATTTACCAAATTTCTAGACTTCTCCCAAATTTTTCACTACTGCATTATTTGGAACCAGAGTTCAGTAAAATTATCCACTTGGGATCCATAAATTTAATAGTTTGTGCTATCCTTTCTACTACCCTTGAAAATAATATGAATTGTTTCTGCCTTGAGGTTTGTGATTAAACAATCTATTTTTTAAAAGTTTATTTTCATTCCAAAAGCCTTTATAATTTCTTCCTTTTAATAGTACAAAAGTTAACATATAGATATCATATTGCAATATTTTTTTTCATATTAACAATATATACCTGCTGGAATATTTCCATTTCGACATATCAATACATAAAAAGTTCCTTCTGTTTTTCTCCACAAATGCAGATTACCGCATTGTATGCTACAATAAGGAGCCTAATCAAATCTCATGCTCATGTGCAGAAATATATTTACAGGAAAGATTTCCATAAGTATGATTGCTCAGTGAAAGTAAAACTACATTTGTAACTTGTATCCATATCTTCTTTTACTTGTGTTAAAACACACACACACATACCTGGTAATATACACAAAAAAATATTAATGCAAGTGATGATTAATCATCTGGAGGGAGGGCTTTGGGCCAAGTATCAGGAAAAAGCATAGGATTAAAATTTTGCATACTTTATAATTTGTATTTTTATTGTGATCTTTGTATGTCAGTTATTCAAAAAGCACATTTTAAATGCCTACCTGCCAATATCACCCAATACCCTCAACTCTTCATTCTAGCAGGATAGAGGTTTAAGAACGGTTACAACACTTGAACTGGTATACTGTGTACTAATTCACAAGGTTTTGTGACAAGGAGACATGTAAAAAGGCATCACCAATTCAGAGAGAATGTGGAAATGGCTGGACTGAATTAGAGAAGGGTCTTGAACACAATTTTAAGGTTTAGCCCACAGTCAATTCCATATTCACAAGTTCCCAAGTGTATCTACAAAGAAATCACCACTGAGAGCATTTTTCCAATAGTACTAGTCCCAGTGACAGTGTTCAACAACATAATGTGAGGACTGGTCTCAAGCATGGGGTATAGCCATTCTAAAACAGCTCTTCATTTCACAGTTTAGGACGCTCCAGCCAAAGCATCAAGTGTTTGCAGCAGTGAAGTCAGAGATCTCTCTAGGAAAAATGTCCTCTACGCAGTCATCCCTATTAATATTAGATTAGATTTTTTGGCCTAAAACAAAACACCTGAGGGGGTGGGGGGATAATTTTGTATGCCCTAGGATGAAGCTTTTCTCTCCATCTCTCTATTAACCTTTGCCTCGCTCAGACATAGTAAGACTTAGAGAGGAACCATATGATAAAACCATCATTTAACTCTGCAGTATCACAATCTAATAATTTCTAAATCTGCTTCTTTTTTCTTTCCTTTGCTTTTCCTATTTTGAACCATTTGGCCATATAGTAGATGCAGCAGGGGTAGGAGAAAGCTCACATTGGCTTAGAAAACTACCTGGGGGCAAGGGGTAACAATTCTTGTTATGTTGATATACGTAAAAAAAATTAAATTTAATTTAAAAATTGCTATTAGCTTTAAAAAGTAAATTTGCCCAAATTTATATGTAAATGTACAGGTGTATGTAAACAGATGAGTAACTGCTATCCAAGACAAGGGTCCCTGAATGACGGATGGCTCAGAAAGGTGCCCAGGATTCTGTAAAGGAAGAATTCTCATCAAAACAGCACTTCTAGGAGGAGCCTAAAAGGTGAAGTAAGTGTCCTGCTGCTAAATAACTTTTACAAATATGGAGCCCCTACACTGAAAAAAAGGAGTTCATGCTACTTTAGGAAAAGTAGATGGCACCTCAATAAAGTTTACTTCATGAAGCTGAGCAATTCTTTTTCAAAAAATCTTCTTTTCCTTTCAGTTCAGTTCAGTTCAGTTCGGTCCCTCAGTCGTGTCCAACTCTTTGCGACCCCATGAACCACAACACACCAGGCCTCCCTGTCCATCACCAACTCCTGGAGTCCACCCAAATTCATGTCCATCGAGTCAGTGATGCCATCCAGCCATCTCATCCTCTGTCGTACAGTGTGTTGAGGTAATTATCACCAGTTTTGCAACAGAACTGGTCAAATGTAGCCCCACCCTCATGTTTTCTCAAATACTCTTCTGCTGCTCTGTCTGCTCAGTCATGTCCGACTCTTTTGTGACCCCATGGACTGTAGCCAGACAGGTTCCTCTGTCCTTGGCATTTTCCAGGCAAGACTACTGGAGTGGGTAACTATTCCCTTCTCCAGGGGATCTTCCAGACCTAAATCTGAATCCACATCTCCTGCATCTCTTACATTGGCAGGCAGATTCTTTACCATTGAGCCACCAGAGATTTCCATACCTACATATATGAGGTAGGTTTTTTTTGTAATAAATTTTACCAATATAAAGACTGCATAGCACAAAACTTACCAATGATAATAAAATGAACGTGATATAATGAATTCATATATCAGAATGTCATTTACTTTATCAGTAACGTGTGAACAATTTTTTTGCCAAATTGGGTAACAGTTTTCTATACTACAAGAATATTTCTTCTATTTTGGTGCTATTTAAAGTATAACAAACACATACGAGGCATTTAAATTTAATATGCATTGTTAACATTTTGCCCATCACTTTCGTGAGCTTGTACAAACAACAAAATAGTAATTCAATCCCCTATTATTAGCATTTGGTGATTTCTGTGATGTAAATACACTCACCACAGCCGATTTCAAGTTACCAATGTGACACCGATGAACAGGGTGTAGGGAAAAAATGTCCAGTAACACATCACTGCATAGCAATTCCATTGTGTGATACAGTAGATATAAATAATCTCCAGCACATAGATAAAAGTAAACTGCAGTAAATTAGGAAATGATGATTTTATATTTATTAAACATTTATTATAATGTAAGCCTGAATATTTTAATTTCTAATAATGGCCTATCGAAAAACTAGTTTGCAAAATGACTGAAAATTTAACAACTGATTCTCATGAGCTAGTAAAAGCTGACTCTAACCTATCTTTGGGTATTCCAATAGGCTATTCCCAACAAAGGTTTATTTTCTAAAATGTTTATCCTGATGTGATACCTTGGACCTCCTAACTTCTACTACCTATGAAAATAATATTATTAATAATGATGGAAATAGGCCGTAAATAAAGCTATGCTTTTATTATAATAATTCTAAACAACAATGCAACTACCATGGTGCCATTTTAGTAAACAAAACATTTGAACTTGGAAGTCCATTTATTTGTAAAAGAAAAAAAGTGAAGGCACAAGTTTCTGGTGATTTCAAAGGTGACTTCTGAGCATATTCCAAAGCTTCTAAAGTTGCTGTCACTGCACCTTTATTAAATCTAATTTACACTGGAGGAGTGCATATGGGATAAGAAAAAGGGAAGCTCTATGTCAGAGGATATAGGCAAGTCATCTTCTCAATTTGGAGAAGTATACTTAATGTTTGTTCAACTGTCAACATCGCCTCTAAGACTATCCACATCCACAGGGTCATCTTCTGCTGTTATACTCCCTTAAAACAAAAATACTCTCATATTAATCTGTTATATACATACTGACAAAGGATTTTTCATATGTATGCTTATTGACCACCTAAGTAAATAGAACTATTTTCTGTCCATGGGTAAGAATTTTAGAATTCTTTCCTAATAGATTTTTTAATACTAATGCCCAGCCAAATCAGAAGACAAATCATGTGAAACAGCCTTTAATGCTTATCTAAGTTGAGTCCTCAATCATAAAGCTCAGCATGAGCTTTGAGTTTACAATGAAGGAGGAAGGAAGATTTTAGTTTTTGCAGCATATATATTTCTAGTACTCCTTTCTGATTTTATGGGCAATTCTGTCTTCATGCTTCCTTAATCTTGAAGCTCTTTCAAAGGCAACATACTGTGCCAAATGTACAGTGATTATGTAATGTGGACAAAAAATCCAGTGGGAAACGTGTAGAGCAGATCAAAATCATTCCACTTAAGACCTTTTACAGTCATTTGATCTAATGATGTTCACTAGGGTTTGATGTACTAAAAGGCAGCCACTGTGCGAACATAAGGTTTGCATCAGCATATGACTTTTCAGTGAAACCGGGATCAGTGTGGCATTTTGAAGACTGCTTTACATACAAAATAATAATATCCTTACAAAACAAATCCCATGGCAAACTTTCTGAATCACTGATTTGTATGCTTCTTGCTAGGAAAAATCTCTTTCTCTGGTCAAATAGACATCAAAGTAGTATGTTATACAGATGGAAAGCAAAACAGAGAAATCCACTGATTACCCACATTGGAAGTATGGCTCATGTGAATTTTTGAGGAAGAGTAAAATTTTATATAGTTCACCAATTCAATTTACACGTACAGACACAGATCAAATTATTACATGTGCCTTCCTATTTAAGCTAGAAAATATTCTCATTGTTTTAAATTTTCTACTCTTACTATTTCCAAAGCTCACCAATATTGTATATTTCAGAATTTTAAAAATACATGCCTGACTTCTACTTTCAGTTCAGACATATGAAGAGTTTGGAAGTCATTACTCACGTCCTTACAATAATAAAAACCTGAATAAACTGAAAAGCAGTGATTTCATGGACCACAGAGAACTGAGGAGGCAGGGCAAACTGCCACCCAGAAATCTGGAGAGACGGGCAAATCCAGAGCCAAGATCCGCTTGCCTGGAGTAGAAGCCGCCGAAGCCATAAACTGGTAGGACCGCGTATATGGTAATTTTGACAAATTGCTGGAGGCTGAGTAGACTAGTGTGAAAATGAGAAACTTGGGGAGGAGCCACAGTGTTGGGGAGACCCCACACATTTTACCTCAAGGAACCCCACCAGATTCTCACAGTGAAGTTCTGAGAAAGATCCCTCAGGGCTCTGGCAAGAACAGGGAAGAATAATCTTGGTGAAACACAATCAAACTCTTCTTCCTAAGAAAGGTCTAAAAATGTAGGGAGAAACACTTTGCCTGAGGCTCATCCCAGCTGAGAGAAGGGATTTCCTCAAACTCCAGCTCTCTCCGGCTTTCCTACTCACCTAAGGAAGGGAAAAACAAACAAGCTAGGAATCACAGATTCAAAGAAATAGAATAGGAATCCTGAAGCCAGAGAAGGAGATAGGAGACAAGGGGGACAAAGTTATACCCCTGGAGAAACACAGCCCTAAAATACAGATCAGCTAAAAGAATTCTTCTCCTCTTCCATGTCATATCATATTGTGGACTGAAAAAAAAAAGCACAACTAAAAGTTATGTTTTACTTGGTGGACATTTGAGGACTTTGAGCCCAGGGGACAGCACCTCAGATAACACAAGGAAATTGTTTCAAAGAGGCAAGGAAGGAAGGCAGGATATATAGGAGATCTGCAACAGAAAACCAGGTATTCAGAATATCAATAATTACTGTTAATAAAAGAAAACAGATATGTCAAGTTAAGGATGCTTTTCTACTTAGGGAAGATGCAAGAGTCTAGGCTCACTGAAATCATTCCTTTGATATGCACCTCAGCTATCTGAGGCCAACATGACGTGCTTTCTAATCCTGAGTCTCCTGGCGTGCACTGTAGGAGGTGGCTGGAGCAGTTGACTGCTAGATTGTGGGTATCCTGCATGTATCTGGAGTTCCCTCGGGGCTCACTATTGGGGCATCTGTAATGTGGTGGTTTGATGGCTACACCATCCTTTGTTTACCGATATGGCAGGCAATATTTAATCACATTAGTAGGGCTTAAGCATAGCACAGAGGATTATAGTTGAGCTACAAAATGCTGACTCTCTCTGAGGAGTATTTAGGGAAGCCTAAAGCAGGAGGAGAAGGGGACGACAGAGGATGAGATGGTTGGATGGCATCACCGACTCAAATGGACATGAGTTTGGGTAAACTCCGGGAGTTGGTGATGTACAGGGAGGCCTGGCACACTGCAATTCACGGGGTCGCAAAGAGTCGGACACGACTGAGAGACTGAACTGAACTGAACTGGGTAGATACAGAGAGAACATGAAACTTCTTGTACTTATAGCTATAGCAAATATAAACACAGACCAACTTATAGCCAGATAAGCATAAATCATCACACTACAGACCTGTTAACCTCAGTACCTATTACCCAAAATATCATGTCTGATTTTCAACAACAACCACCAAAAAAAAAGTTATGCTACAAGACAACGGAGTTGAAAGAGCCAAAGCAAGCATCAGTACTAGACTCAGATATGACACGTTAGAATTATTAGTGAATTTTAAATAAGCTGAATAAATATGTTAGGGCTTTGATTTAAAAAGCAGACAACATACAAGAATAAATGAGTACCATAGCAAAGAAAGGGAAATCCTAAGAAATAAAAATCAAAATGACGGGTCTCCCTGGTAGTAGAGTGGTAAAGAATCCGCCTATCAGTGTAGGAGATATGGATTTGATCCCTGATCCAGGAGGATCCCACATGCCTCGGAGCAACTAAGCCTGTGTCCCACAGTTATTGAGCCTGTGCTCAAGAGCCCGGAAAATGCACCTATCGAGCCCACATTCCCTAGAGCCCTCTTTTCTGCAACAAGAGAAGCCATTGCAACGAGAAGCCTGTGCACTTCAACTAAGAGCAGGCCCCACTCACTGAAACTAGAGAAAAGCCCAAGCAGCAGTGAAGACCCAAAACAGCCAAAAATAAATATATAAATAAATCAATAAATAAAATTAAAGAAAATTTAAAAAAGAAGCATCAGATATCAAAAAGTATAAAAGAAATGAAGAATGCCTTTACTGGGTTTATCCGCAGATTGAGCATGGCAAAGGAAAGAATCAATAAGCTTGAAGATAGGTCAGTACAAACTTCCCAAATTGAAATGAATAATTAAAACTAAAACAAACAAAAAAGAACAGACTACTCAGGAATTGTGGGACTTTCAAAAAGTGTAATATATGTACAATTTGAATATAAAAAGAAGAAGAGAAAATGAAGCAAAATAAACATTTGAAGTAATAATGGCAAAAAAAACATCTACTTCTGCTTCACTGACTACGCTAAAGCCTTTTGATTGTGTAAATCACAAAAAAACTGTGGAAAATTCTTAAAGAGATGGGAACACCAGACCACCTTACCTGCCTCCTAAGAAACCTGTATGCAGGTCAAGAACCAACAGTTAGAAGTGGAAATGGAACAACAGATAAATTCAAAATTGGGAAAAGAGTATGTCTAAGCTATATACTGTCACCCTGCTTATTTAACTTGTATGCAGAGTACATCATGAAAAATTCTGGGCTGGATGAATCACAAGCTGGAATCAAGATTGTGGGAAAAATATCAAGAACCTCAGATATGCAGATGACACCACCCTTACGGCAGAAAGTGAAGAGGAACTAAAGAGCCTCTTGATGAAAGTGAAAGAGGAGAGTGAAAAAGTTGGCTTAAAGTTCAACATTCAGAAAACTAAGATTATGGCATCCAGTCCCATTACTTCATGGCAAATAGATGGGGAAACAGTGGAAACAGCGGCTGACTTTATTTTGGGGGGCTCGAAAATCAATGCAGATGGTGATTGCAGCCATGAAATTAAAAGACACTTACTCCTCGGAAGGAAAGTTATGACCAACCTAGACAGCATATTCGGAGAAGGCAATGGCACCCCACTCCAGTACTCTTGCCTGGAAAATCCCATGGACGGAGGAGCCTGGTGGGCTGCAGTCCATGGGGTCGTGAAGAGTCGGACACGACTGAGCAACTTCACTTTTGCTTTTCACTTTCATGCACTGGAGAAGGAAATGGCATCCCACTCTAGTGTTCTTGCCTGGAGAATCCCAGGGACAGCAGAGCCTGGTGGGCTGCCGTCTATGGGGTCGCACAGAGTCAGACACCACTGAAGTGACTTAGCAGCAGCAGCAGCAGACAGCATATTGAAAAGCAGAGACATTACTTTGTCAACAAAGGTCCATCTAGTTAAGGTTATGGTTTTTCCAGTGGTCATGTATGGATGTGAGAGGTGGACGATAAAGAAAGCTGAAAGTGAAGTCACTCAGTTGTATCTGACTCTTTGTGACGCCACGGACTGTAGCCTACCAGGCTCCTCCATCCATGGGATTTTCCAGGCAAGAGTACTGGAGTGGGTTGCCATTTCCTTCTCCAGGGGATCTTCCCAACCCAGGGATTGAATCCAGGTCTCCTGCATTGTAAGCAGATACTTTACCATCTGAGCCAGCAGGGAAGTTATAAAGAAAGCTGAGCGCCGAAGAATTGATGCTTTTGAACTGTGGTGTTGGAGAAGATTCTTGAGAGTCCCTTGGACTTCAAGGAGATCCAGCCAGTCCATCCTAAAGGAGATCAGTCCTGGGTGTTCATTGGAAGGACTGATGCTGAAACTCCAATACTTTGGCCACCTGATGTGAAGAGCTGACTCATTTGAAAAGACCTGGATGCTGGGAAAGATTGAAGGCAGGAGGAGAAGGGGACGACAGAGGATGAGATGGTTGGATGGCATCACTGACTCAATGGACATGGGTTTGGGTGGACTCCTGGAGTTGGTGATGGACAGGGAGGCCTGGTGTGCTGCGGTTCATGGGGTCACAGAGTTGGACATGACTGAGCAACTGAACTGAACTGAGACAGGAAAACAATGGAAACAGTGACAATGTTATTTTCTTGGGCTCCAAAATTACTGCAGATGGTGACTACAGCCATGAAATTAAAAGACACTTACTCCTTAGAAGAAAAGCAACAACAAAACTAGACAGCATATTAAAAAGCAGAGACATTACTTTGATGACAAAGGTCCATCTGGTCAAAGCTATGGTTTTTCCAGTAGTCATGTACAGATTTAGAAGCTGGACAATAAAAAAAGTCTGAGTGCCAAAGAATTGATGCTTTTGAGTTGTGGTACTGGAGAAGACTCCTGAGAGTCCCTTGGACAGCAAGGAAATCAAAACAGTCTATCCTAAAGGAAATCAACTCTGAATATTCATTGGAAGGCCTGGTGCTAGAGCTCCAATATTTTGGCCACCTGATGTGAAGAGCCGACTCACTGGAAAAGACTCTGATGCTGGGAAGGATTGAAGGCAGGAGGAGAAGACGATGACAGAGAAGAGATGGTTGGATGGCATCACCAAAGCAGTGAACATGAGTTTGAGCAAACTCCAGGAGATGCTGTAGGTCCATAGGGTCATCAAGAGTCGGACACAAACGAGTGACTAGAACAACAAATAATGGCCAAGAATTCTCCAAAATTAAATGACAGACACCAAACCACAGACTTAGGAATCTTTAGTGAACACCAAGCAGGATAAGTACAAAAAAATCCACAACTGGCCATTTTATTCAGACTACAGAAACCAAAGACAAAGAAAAAAGTGTAAAAGAGGAAAAATACACCTAAACAACAGGGAAAAAGGGGCTTCCCTGGTGGCTTACTGGTAGAAGAATCCACCTGCCAATGCAGGAGATGCAGGTTTGATCCGTGGGTCTCATTTCCTGGAGAAGGAAATGGCAATCTACTCCAATATTCTTGCCTGGGAAATCCCATGGACAGAAAAGCCTCATGGGCTACAGTCCATAGAGTCACAAAAGAGTGAACAGGACTTAGCAACTGAATAACAACAGGAAAAAGATAGAACTACGCTGGACTTCTCATCAGAGACATGAAAGCAAGAAAAGAGTATATCGGAACTCTCTATACTACCTTTGTATTTTTTTTCTGTTAATCTAAAATTGTTCTAAAACAAAGGGTTATTTTTTTTTAATGTAAAACAATAGGCTTGTGACACTGACTGTGCTCAGAGGACATTTACCTCTTGTCAAGATGGGTTTTATAATCCTCAGTGTAGTCAGATATTTTGGTGTTCTTTGTAATCAAGGAAGGACAATGAAAATACTGAAACTAGAAAAGGAAGAAATGAAGAACCCTAGGGTCATTAGAAGGAAATAAATCTTAAAAATTTGGGCAGAAATAAATGCAAAAGAAACAAACGAGACCATAGCAAAAATCAACAAAGCCAAAAGCTGGATCTTTGAGAGGATAAATAAAATTGACAAACCATTAGCCAGACTCATTAAGAAACAAAGGGAGAAAAATCAAATCAATAAAATTAAAAATGAAAATAGAAAGATCACAACAGACAACACAGAAATACAAAGGATCGTAAGAGACTACTATCAGCAATTATATGCTAATAAAATGGACAACTTGGAAGAAATAGACAAATTCTTAGAAAAGTACAACTTTCCAAAACTGAACCAGGAAGAAATAGAAAATCTTAACAGACCCATTACAAGCACAGAAACTGAAACTGTAATCAGAAATCTTCCAGCAAACAAAAGCCCAGGTTCCAGACGGTTTCACAGCTGAATTCTACCAAAAATTTAGAGAAGAGCTAACACCTATCCTACACAAACTCTTCCAGAAAATCGCAGAGGAAGGTAAACTTCCAAACTCATTCTATGAGGCCACCATCACCCTAATACCAAAACCTGACAACAATGCCACAAAAAAAAAAGAAAGAAAGAAAAGAAAACTACAGGCCAATATCACTGATGAACATAGATGCAAAAATCCATAAGAAAATTCTAGCAATCAGAATCCAACAACACATTAAAAAGATCATACATCATGACCAAGTGGGCTTTATGCCAGGGATGCAAGGATTCTTCAATATCCACAAATCAATCAATGTAATACACCACATTAACAAATTGAAAAATAAAAGCCATATGATTATCTCAATAGATGCAGAGAAAGCCTTTGACAAAATTCAACATCCATTTATGATAAAAAAAAAACTCCAGAAAGCAGGAATAGAAGAGACATACCTCAACATAATAAAAGCTATATATGACAAACCCACAGCAAACATTATCCTCAATGGTGAAAAATTGAAAGCATTTCCCCTAAAATCAGGAACAAGACAAGGGTGCCCACTTTCACCACTACTATTCAACATAGTTTTGGAAGTTTTGGCCACAGCAATCAGAGAAGAAAAAGAAATAAAAGGAATCCAAATTGGAAAAGAAGAAGTAAAACTCTCACTGTTTGCAGATGACATGATCCTCTATATAGAAAACCCTAAAGACTCCACCAGAAAATTACTAGAGCTAATCAATGAATATAGTAAAGTTGCAGGATATAAAATCAACACACAGAAATCCCTTGCATTCCTATACACTAATAATGAGAAAACAGAAAGAGAAATTAAGGAAACAATTCCATTCACCATTGCAACGAAAAGAATGAAATACTTAGGAATATATGTACCTAAATAAACAAAAGATCTATATATAGAAAACTATAAAACACTGGTGAAAGAAATCAAAGAGGACACTAATAGATGGAGAAATACACTGTGTCCATGGATCAGAAGAATCAATATAGTGAAAATGAGTATACTGCCCAAAGCAATCTATAAATTCAATGCAATCCTTATCAAGCTACCAACGGTATTTTTCACAGAGCTAGAACAAATAATTTCACAATTTGTATGGAAATACAAAAAACCTTGAATAGCCAAAGCAATCTTGAGAAAGAAGAATGGAACTGGAGGAATCAACCTACCTGACTTCAGGCTGTACTACAAAGTCACAGTCATCAAGACAGCATGATACTGGCACAAAGACAGAAATATAGATCAATGGAACAAAATAGAAAGCCCAGAGATAAATCCACACCCCTATGGACACCTTATCTTTGACAAAGGAGGCAAGAATAGACAATGGAGAAAAGACAATCTCTTTAACAGGTGGTGCTGGGAAAACTGGTCAACCACTTGTAAAAGAATGAAACTAGAACACTTTCTAACACCATACACAAAAATAAACTTTAAATGGATTAAAGATCTAAATGTAAGACCAGAAACTATAAAACTCCTAGAGGAGAACATAGGCAAAACACTCTCCGATATACATCACAGCAGGATCCTCTATGACCCACCTCCCAGAATATTGGAAATTAAAGCAAAAATAAACAAATGGGACCTAATTAAAATTAAAAGCTTCTGCACAACAAAGGAAACTATTAGCAAGGTGAAAAGACAGCCTTCAGAATGGGAGAAAATAATAGCAAATGAAGCAACTGACAAAGAATTAATCTCAAAAATACACAAGCAACTCCTGCAGCTCAATTCCAGAAAAATAAACGACCCAATCAAAAAATGGGCCAAAGAACTAAATAGACATTTCTCCAAAGAAGACATACAGATGGCTAACAAACACATAAAAAGATGCTCAACATCACTCATTATTAGAAAAATGCAAATCAAAACCACAATGAGGTACCATTTCACACCAGTCAGAATGGCTGCTATCCAAAAGTCTACAAGCAATAAATGCTGGAGAGGGTGTGGAGAAAAGGGAACCCTCTTACACTGTTGATGGGAATGCAAACTAGTACAGCCACTATGGAGAACAGTGTGGAGATTCCTTAAAAAACTGGAAATAGAATTGCTATATGACCCAGCAATCCCACTGCTGGGCATACACACTGAGGAAACCAGAAGGGAAAGAGACACGTGTATCCCAATGTTCATCGCAGCACTGTTTATAATAGCCAGGACATGGAAGCAACCTACATGTCCATCAGCAGATGGATGGATAAGAAAGCTGTGGTACATATACACAATGGAGTATTACTCAGCCATTAAAAAGAATACATTTGAATCAGTTCTAATGAGGTGGATGAAACTGGAGCCTATTATACAGAGTGAAGTAAGCCAGAAAGAAAAACACCAATACAGTATACTAACACATATATATGGAATTTAGAAAGATGGTAATGATAACCCTGTATGCAAGACAGAAAAAGAGACACAGATGTCTAGAACAGTATTTTGGACTGTATGGGAGAGGGCAAGGGTGGGATGATTTGGGAGAATGGCATTGAAACATGTATAATATCATATGTGAAACAAATCGCCGGACCAGTTTTAAAGCATGATACAGGATGCTCGGGGCTTATGCACTGGCATGACCCAGAAGGATGGTATGGGGAGGGAGGTGGGAGGGGGTTCAGGATGGGGGACACATGTACACCCGTGGCAGATTCATGTTGATGTATGGCAAAACCAATACAATATTGTAAAGTAATTAGCCTCCAATTAAAATAAATGAATTTATATTAAAAAAAAAAAGAAAGTACTGAAAAATCCTGGGAGGAGCTACTTTGCATATCTATTTCCACACTGTTTCAAGAGGCAATATGACATAGAAGTTAAACATACGTAAACTTGAATCAAATTGTCAGGTTTCAAATACTGGCTTCACCAATTTCCAGCCATGTCAACTTGCCCAAGCTATTTAATTTCTCTGTGCCCCAATTTCCTCATGTGTAAAATGGGAATAATTGTAGTATCTACATTACAGAGCTATGATGAAGATATTTACACAAATAAAGCACACAGATTGGTATTTAATATATGCCTTGTTTATCTAAGTTGAGGATTGAAGGTTTTATTTCATTAACTTTCTTCCTAGTCTAACATATCGGATGTGTTAAATGTATACAGGCATATATTGTTTTATTTCATTTTGCTTTATTTTGCTTCACAGATACTGCATTTGTTACAAATTTAGAAGTTTTCTGATAACCCTGTATGGAACAAATCTATAGCACCATTTTTTCAACAGCATTTGCTCACTTCCTATCTCTATGTCATATTTTGGTAATTCTTACAGTATTTTAAACTTCTCCATTATATTATATTAACATAATAATATGATACAATTAATATGATGTATATTATATTAACCTAATACTATAATTTTATAATAACATAAAAATATAAGATGGTGAACTGAATCGATAAACGTTTGTGTTCTGACTGCTCCACTGACCAGTCATTACTGCTCTTCCTTGCCTCAGGCTTCCTTATTCTCTGAGACACAACATTATTCAGATTAGGCCAATTAATAATCCACAATGGACCCTAAGTGTTCAACTGAAAGAGCTGCATGTCTCTCAATTTAAATTGAGAGTTAGAAATGATTAAGCTTAGTGAGGAATGTATTTCAAAAGCTGAGGAAGTCTGAATGCTAGCCCTCTTGAACCAGTCAGCCAAGTTGTGAATGCAAAGGAAAAGTCTTTGAAGGAAACTAAAAGTGCTACTCCAGTGAACACACAAATGATAATGGTAAGTGAAGCAGTCTTATTAGTGATACGGAAAAGTTTTAGTGGACTGGGTAGAAGACTAAATCAGGTACAAGTGTCCCTTAAGCTAAAGCCTAATCCAGGACAAGGTTCTAGCTTCCTTCAATTCTATAAAGGCTCAGAGAGACAAGGAATCTGCAGAAGAAAGGTTTGAAGCTAGGAGAGATCCGTTAATGAGATTGAAGGAGAGAAGCCATCTCCATAGCACAGAAGTGTAAGATGAAACAGCAAGTGCTAATAGAGAAGTTGCAGCAACTTATCCAGAAGATCTAGCTAAGATGTATTAAGCTACAAACTTTTCATGTAGATAAAACAGCCT
Source organism: Bos javanicus (assembly GCF_032452875.1). NCBI lineage: Eukaryota > Metazoa > Chordata > Mammalia > Artiodactyla > Bovidae > Bos > Bos javanicus. Next base: position 88,327,956 of record NC_083874.1, on the reverse strand, counting down.
CTTATTGGAAGAAGATGCCATCTAGGACTCATAGCTATAGAGGAGAAGTCAAGGCAGGGTTCAAAACTTCAAAGGACCAGTTGACTCTCTTTTTAGAGGTGAATGCAGCTCATGACTTAAAATTGAAGCTGATGCCGATTTATCATTCCAAGACACTAGGACCGTTTAGAATTATGCTACATCTACCCTGGCCCTGCTCTATAAATGGAAAAATAGAGCCTGAATGACATAACATCTGTTGACAACATGTTTTACTGAGTATTTTAAGCCTACTATAGAGAACTACTGCTCAGAAAAAAAATTTCTTTCAAAACATAACTGCTCACTGACAATGCATGTGGTCACCCAAGGGCTCTTAAGGAAATATAAAGCAAAATTATGTTGTTTCAGGCCTGCTAGCACATCTATTCTGTAGCCCATGGCTTATGGAGTAATTTAAAGTTTGAAGTCTTATTATTTAATAAATACATTTCATAAGACTATAACTGTCATAGAGAGTGATTCCTCTGATAGGAAGTAAAGGATTCACCATTTTAGAAATCATTAAGAATATTCAAGACTCATGAGAAGAGGTCAAAATATCAATATTATCAGGAATTTTGAAGCAGTTGATTCCCTCCTTGTGGATGACTTTCAAGACTTTAGTGGAATAAGTCATTATAGATGTGGCAGAAATAGTAAGAGAATTAGAATTAGTAGAGTCTGATGATGTGACTGAATTGCAGCAATCTCTTTTTAGAGGTGATCAAACTCTAACACACGAGAAGTTGTTTCTATGGATAAGCAAAGAGTGGTTTCTTAAGATACAATCTACTCCTGTGAAGATGTTGTGAAGATTGCTGAAATGACAACAAAGGATTTAAAACCATCACATAAACTTAGTTGGTAAAACAGTGGCATGATACTAGAGGATGGATTTCAAATTTTGAAAGAAGTTCTATTGTGGGGAAAATGCTATCAAACAGCACTGCATGCCAGTGGCAAACTTCAATGTTGTCTTATTTTAAGAGATTGTCACAGCCACCCCAACCGTGAGCAACCACTACCTTGATCAGTCAGCAGCCATCAACACTAAGGCAAGATCCTCCACCAGCAATGAGATTATCACTTGCTGAAGGTTTGGATGATGGTTACCATTTTTCAGCAATAAATTATTTTTAATTAAAGTATGTACATTGTTTTTTTTAGACATAATACTGTTGCTAAGTCACTTCAGTCATGTCCGACCCTGTGCGACCCATAGACGGCAGCCCACCAGGCTCCCCCGTCCCTGGGATTCTCCAGGCAAGAACACTGGAGTGGGTTGCCATTTCCTTCTCCAATGCATAAAAGTGAAAAGTGAAAGTGAAGTCACTCAGTCGTGTCCGACTCTTAGCGACCCCATGGACTGCAGCCCACCAGGCTCCGCTATCCATGGGATTTGCCGGGCAAGACTACTGGAGTGGGGTGCCATCGCCTTCTCCAAGACATAATACTTCTGAACACTTAATAGTATAGTGAACACTGCACAGTATAATGTAAACATAACTTTCATATACATTGAGAAACCACAAAATTTGTGTGACTCACTTTATTGTGATATTCACTTTACTGCTGTGGTCTAAAGTAACTTCCCTGGTGGCTCAGATGGAAAAGCGTCTGCATACAATGCGAGAGACCTGGGTTCAATCCCTGGGTCGGGAAGATCCCCTGGAGAAGGAAATGGCAAACCACTCCGTACTTTTGCCTGGAAAATCCTATGGATGGAGGAGCCTGGTGGGCTACAGCCCATGGGATCTCAAAGAGCTGGACATGACTGAGCAACTTCACTTTCTTTTCTTTCTTACTGCTGTGGTCTAAAACCAAATCCTCAATATCTCTGAGGTATGCCTGTATTCTTTGGAAAAAATATCATATCTAAATCAAGCTCATTACTCTGAATAATTCCATATTTTGCATTAAAGCTTCAGTATATCTACATTTAAAATGGCACTGGACATATGTTCAGCAAGGTATAAGATTGATATACAAAGTCAACTGCACAACAGTAATGAACAATTTAACAATGAAGTAGAGAAAATAATTCATTTTGTAATAGCATAAAAAGAGCAAGATACTTAAGAATAAATTCAATCAAAGAAGTGCCAGGCTTGTACACCAAAAGCTACAAAACATTGTTCAAAGAAATAAAAGGCCTAATAAATGGAAAGATACTATGTGTTCATACAACAGAAGATTAATCTTATCAAATACTGGGGGCAATGCGACCTAAATTGATCTACAGATTCAACAAAAAGCCCATCAAAATACCAAAAAGTTTTTTTTATGGAAATAGACTAGCTGAACCTAAAATTCATATAGAATTGCAGAGAACACAAACAGGTCAAACAATTTTTTTTTTAAGTTGGAGGAGTCATAGTTTTATTTCAAAACCTAATATAATGCTAAAATAATCATGCCAATGGGGTGTTAGTATAAGGACAGACATTGAATAGAATAGAATTGACAGTCCAAAATAAACCCATACGTCTAAGATCATTTGATTGTTGCCAAAGATTCCAAGACCATTAAATGGAGAAACAGTACTTCCAAACAGTCCCGCTAGAACATTCAGCTATATAATGAAAAATAAGGAACTCTCACCATTACGTCACACCACACACAAAAATTAAATCAAAATAAATCAAAGATCTAAATGTAAGAGTTAAAATAATAAAATCCTTAGAAGAAAATCTAATTGTTAATCATTATGACTTCATATTAGGTAATAATTTCTTAAATATGACACCAAAAGAAAAAAAATTAAATGAGTCTTCATCAAAATGAAAAATTTAGTATGTCAAAGAACACTATCAAGAAATTAAAAACAACCCACAGGAGAAAAATATCTGCAATCAGTAATAAGATAATCTTTAGAGTTTAATAATAAAAGGATAAATAACTAAAGAATGGTCCAAGGATTTGAACAGACATGTCTCCCAAGAAGTTATACAAATGGCTAAGTACATGAAAAGATGATACCAGCTATGAGGCAAACACAAATCAAACTATGAGATACCACTTCACACTAAGATGGATAGAATTAAAAACTGAAAAATGGCAAGTGATGGCAAAGATGTGGAGACATTGTCATCTTCACACATTGCTGGTGGGATGTTAAATGGTCCAGTCACTGCAGGAAACAGTTTACAATTTCTCAAAACATTAAGCATAGCGCTAGTGTATGATCCAGCAATTCCACTCCTAGGTATATACCAAAGAGAATTAAAAATATACACTCATACAAAAACCTGTACATGAATATTTATATCAGCATTATTCATAATAGCCAAAACGTGGAAACAACCTAAATACGCATCAGCCAATAAAAGGATAAACGATATGTGACCCAATGGAAAACCATTAGGCCACAAAAAGGAATGAAGGACTGATACATGCTACAATATGGATGAACCCTGAAAACATTATGCTTAATGAAAAAAAAAAGACAAGTTATATATCATATGATTCCATTTATATCCAGAATAGATATAGAAAGCAGATTAGTGTTTGCCAGGAAGTAGGAGTAGAGAGAAAGGAAGGGATACAAGGGATCCAAAAAAACATATTTTTGTTTTATTTTTTTAAGGTGATGAGAAATTCTGGAATTAGATGATAACAGTTGCACAACCTTGTGAATATATTAAAAACCACTTTATTAACTGACTTGTACACGACTGATTTGTACATTTAAAACGGTAAATTTTATGGTCTGTGAATTATATATCTCTCACTCTCTCCTGTACCAGTCAAGGACATGGCAGAAAGTAGATGGCATATTTAGATGGATTAATGAAAGTGAATTTCATAAAGGGACTATTTATACATATAATAATAGTGTTAAGGTGGAGAAAGTAGAGCAGTTCGAAGTTATTGGAATTAGCAACAGTGGAGCAGCATTATCACTCCTAGGACTGAAAAGGCAACAAGTGAAAATTGTCCAGAACTTGGGAAGAGTTACAGCTGAAGGAGAGGGCCACAAAACAGACCCTGGGCCTTCAGTAGAGACTCGTTCCTCTGCCAAACAGTCTTGGAAGAGAAGGAGGCTGGGTAATAAATATCCAATCTACTTTCTCCTCCCTTCCACTGATTAGTACCAGTACCTCCACAATCAACAAAACTCAGTAGAAGTCAATAGGTAAGGAGCCCCATCTAATTCAATAGAAGTCAGCGCTCTGGGGCACAGAGCTGAAGGGAGAACAATTTCAATGCACCAAGAGAGGGCAAAGAGAAGATACAGCAGGATCATTCTGATTACTGTCTGAATCAGTTCTAGGGAGAGGGGAACTAGAGTAGCATTGTGAGAACAGGAAGGTAGGTCAGAATTCCAGGATAATGGTGATGATGGTTTGAAAGATTAAAAAGAGAGTGAAACTTAGTCTCGATGAACATTCTTATTTTTTTCAACAACACCCTAAAAGCAATGAATGTACACTGTGCCAGACCTCGGTCTCTAATGCCATTCTCCAATCCAGGAACCAGGGATCCCTGGAGCAATGGCTAATTCTGGAACTGAAGCAGAAAATATACAGGATCACCTGGAGCATTCTGTGGTACTAGAAAGTAAGAAAGTGCTAAAAACAAACAAAAACACATACATACACAATGATGAGGGGATGTCAAAGGGATATAGGAACCAATTTAAAGAACTCTCAATGGCCAAAGTTGGACAATTTAGATTGTAAAAAAATAAATAAATAAAATACTACTGGAAAAAAATAAAAAGAAGCCTCCAATATCTACTTTGACCTTTAAAGCAGTACCTGGGAACAAAATATATGGTAAATCACAGACTAGAAATGTCAAACAACCTGATTTTCCAATGTTGAGATGAGAACCTAAGTCCAACCCAAGTTGACCGAAAGCCAAAGCAAAAATACCTTGTGGGAAGATGAGGCCCCACAGAACTGCTATATTAATTGTTTCCCCAGCCCTGGTTCCCTTTTTACTGGGATTGCAGTCTCGAGGCTGAGCCTCTGCTGGCTGAGCAGAGCAAGTGATTATCTGAGGACTTTTTTCTCATAGATTTTTGGAATGGAAAGGAGCCTTTCAATAATTTAGTCCATTCTCAGTTTATAAAGGAGGATGCTGAGGCCCAATGGTTTGGCTTGTCTTACCCATCAACGCTGCTCAGTGAGCAAACGGCACAGCTGGTCCTAGAATCTAGGTGGTCCCATTGCTAACCTGAAAGGCGTTCGGTCGTATTTCCTTAACTGGGAGATGTCCATCTCAATTGCCTTGTCTTTCAGCAACCTTCTAATTATCTAACCTACCTAATTATTAAAGGTGATCCCAACCACGACAGTCTTCTTTTGGTCTTTAATCCTGCTATGTTGGAAGAGGAAAAGCAAGCACACAGTTTAAAGTGAGATCAACAGTGAAAGGATTTCCAAAATATTAGTAGCATAACTCAGTGGTTAAAAATGATGTTTTTAGGTATCATTTTCAGGAGCGATGTATTTGTTTGGCATCCAATTATGATTCAGCATGTCAGATTGTATTGCTCATGTAGTTTTACCTTTGGATATCACAGTTACAGCTCAATATAGTAAGTACAGACTTCTGGAGGGAAAAGGCAGCTTTTGATTTAACTCTGCTTTCACATATGGAGCACACATTGTGGTGTCAGGGCAACAGAAAAAGAGTTAAGAAAAGGCTGAAACCTCCAGAGAAATGTGAGGCTTGTGGTCAAAATTGAAAGTGCCACCTGAAAAACGCATCCTGAGAGAATGCTGTATTTGTCCCTCGTATTGTGACTTTGCTTATCTCACTTCGCCGCCAGGAAAATCTTGAGACTCCAAAGTCAAGATAAGAGTTACCTCTTCTCTCCATTCCTTTTTTGTAGCATTTAGACCCAATTTGATTGTAAAGTTTATGGGTTATTCATTTCATTTTAAAGTACCTAAGAATATACATCAGTGATCAAGATAGGGATACTTTTCAGGTGCTTAGGATCCTAAAAAATATTTGTTGCAAGTCCCTATCTAGACGAACAATTTGAACCACCTCAAATCAGCTGTGTCATATCTGGGACTATTCTGGCAATCCCATATTACCAGACATTGAGAAAGAAATTGCATCAATACTTTCACCAGTGGGAGGCCCCTGACAGGCCTCTCTGTTGGAACCAGCTTAGCTGGGGGTCCCAGGATGACCCCACAGGGGTAAGACTCACAGCTGTTCCAGGATCTGGCTGATTGAAGTACAGAGGGGCTGGTACTTCAGTGCAAAGGGGGCAAACAGGGAAGGGCCCATGCCCATTTCAGTCTGGGCTTGAGTTTGTGCTATTGCTGAAGAGCAGAGGGAGATATGAGTAAATTCCAAGGAAGTCACTTCAAAGGCAGATTCTTCTAAGGGTACAGTTAGGCCAGGCCCTTTCGTGTCAGTCTAAAGGAAGTTCTGAGGACAGATCTAAGTTCCTGTGTCAAAGACCTTATCATGTCCATGGACCTTTCCATCTAGTGTGAAAAGCAGACATTCCCCAACTCTGTACAAGTGAAATTGTTATTTTTCAAGGTGACGTTGATATGCCATGGTTATCCTTAGCCCAGGCTTGAAGGGCATGAATGTCTTCCCTAAGGAAAAGATGCTTAGATGAGATGCAAGGGTAGGCATGGGCTAGGTGACAAGTGGGGTTTTTTCAGAGAGCATGCATGAGGGCTCTGAGCAGGGGCACCAGGATGTTCACCAGGAACTGAAAGTCCAGAATCAATGGAAAGAACACAGTAAGGGAAGATGACCACTATTGAGTAAGACTCAAAAGAAGGCAATTATTCCTGCTTGCTAATCATTTTCTGTGGCCTTGTTACTCTAAGTGTGAAAAATGGAACCATGGCATTAACACCTTCTGAGTTTGCTAGAGATGGACAGCCTCAGGTCTCACTGCAAACTTACTGGATCAGAATTTCACTTGAACATTTCCCCCAGTGATCCATATAGATACTAAAGTTTAAGAAGCACTGGTCTATGATATTCAATTCCTTTAAGGCACTGAAACATAATTAGGAAGTAACTACACAAACCGTCCTGGCTACACTTGGCCCACACAATGAAGGAGATCACCATAGTTTTAAGATAACAATGTAAAATCTGTTTGGAAGGTGTGATCCCCATGAGCAATGTATGAATCCTCATTTATAACATTTATATACACCAGGTTAGAATGAAATTATAATTTCCCAGAGAGAGATGCTTTTTGTTAGCCTGGATTGGGGGTAATAGTACTGGAGATGGAAGTTGACATTCCTCCTTCCAAAGCAGTGCCCAGAAACTTGAAATTCTACACAGCACTCCTGTGTACCTCCCATTCAGAATTTTACATGCATTTAAAACAAAGAGTTTCTCTCTTAAGGTTAACATGTCATTTCAGCATTATTTTAAAGGCCAACTCCTCCAGGAACCAATTTCTTTTTTTTTTTTTAACTAAGCCTTTGTTAACTAAGTAAATTTACACAGCTACACTTTTTAAAACAGAAAAAACAGTATCTATGTATATAACAATGCCACAAAAGTATGATTTCTACTAATCCCAGGAAGAAAGCCTATATAAAATGCAGCACCAGAAAATAAGAGGAGTTGCAATTCTTAAAAATGAAAATAGGTAAAAAACAAACAATAGATGGTACCTTAAAAATCAAGACTTTTTGCTTTTCTTCAGGAGACAAAAACGCCAGCTTCAAAAAGTAATTGAACAAAATCTGTATACCTATTTTTCTACCAAAAACATCTAATAAACATCAGAATCCATGTATTCTTAATTTTTATTTTTAAAATGGTAAAAATTTGTATGCAGATGGCCAATAGGCACATGAAAAGATGTTCAACATCACTAATCATCAGGAAAATGCAAATCAAAACCACAATGCGATATTACTTTACATCTGTCAGAATGGCTGTTATCAAAAGACAAGAAATAACAAATGCTGGTGAATTGGTGAGGATATGGAAAAAAGGGAATCCTCACGTATTATTGATGGGAATGTAAACTGTTACAACCACTATGGAAAACGGTATGGAGGTTCCTCAAAAAATAAAAATTAATCTGCCATACAATCTAGCAACTCTATTCCTGGATATTTATCCCAAGAAAACAAAACCACTAATTTCAAAAGATACGTGCACCCGAATGTTCAGAGCAGCATTATTTACTACAGTCAAAATATGGATGCAACCTAAGTTTCCATCAATAGATGAATGGATAAGGAAGATGTGGTATACATTTTCAATGGAATATTACTCATCCATAAAAAAGAATGAAAGTTTGATTAAACATGGATGGATTTGGAAGATAAAATGCTTAGATAAATAAGTCAGAAAGAGAAAGATAAATCCAATATGCTTTTACTTATATGTGGAATCTAAAAAATAAAATAAACAATTACACCAAAATAGAAACAGACTCATGATACAGAGAACAAAATAGAGGTTATCAGAGGCTAGAGAGGTGGGAGGAAGGGCAAAATAGGCAAAGGGGTTTTAGAGATATAAACTTCTAAGTATAAAATAAGTTATAAGGATGTAATGGACAGCACAGGGAATATAGTCAACTATAAAGTTAGTATTATTGTCATATCAAATTACTATGTTGTACACTGAAACAAGTATAATATTGTAACTCAACTATAGTTCATTAAAAAAAAAATCTTTATGGAATCAAGAATTAAGAAATCTCTAAACCGAAGTAAAATTTCTCTTGACAATGAAATTAGTAACATATTTCTTTAAGATAATTTTCTTTAGACAATTGTGTTTTCTTAGTCTCACACTTAGTGTGTAAAACACACATGCATAAATACACACACACACACACACACACACACAGTAAATAACCCAGTTGATAGAAAGCAATGAAAGAAAGAAGAGTCCAGTGATTTCAATGAGCTAGAACAAGGAGTTTGAGATAATTTAGGGTTATGTTTAAGTGAGAATCGACAAGTCTTAAAGTTCTATGCTTATTATTAAACATATATATTCTTTTAAAAATATTTTCTAAGAAAGTTTAATAATTTCCCTAATTTAAATTGATTCTTCCTTGAAAGAGTCTATGAAATAATACAAAAAATACACTTAAAACAAGCAGTACCTGGTATAATAAATGCCCAATATATGTTTTTCAACATTAATTTAACTGAGAATGGCCAGCTATAAACAAAATTCCATCTTCTATCCAGTCTTTAAATATCTTCAAATCATCTCATCCCCTTCAAGAATTTTCTGATTCCCTGGCTCAAAATTCAGTCTATAAGTACACACATATAATGAGCCCAATAATGTTCTTGTCGCAGTGCTTCTTTTGGGATAAACCTTCAGGTTTTCTATCTTTTCCTCTCCTCTTGTTCCCACCAAGTGATCAACTGTTAGTTGGCAAAAAAGTAATTGTTACTATAGTTTTAAAAGGTGATAAAAGTGGCAATGTAGGTCTCCTCACGTGGCATAGAAACTTTTAAATATGGATCAAGGTAGTCACCTTGTCAAAATTTCACATAGGTCTACACCTCTGGAAAAAATACCACTACATTGTGCTTCTCATTGTGCTATAACTGGTCCTGGGGCTGCCAACCTGATACAGATTGTATGTTACAAAATGCAGATCAAATTTGAGTGCTTCTTCTTAAATGCCTAATGGGAAACAGAAAAGCCCTGTAATGCTACACTAACTTATAAGGGCTGTGGCTCCACTTACAGAAACCAGAACAGCTTCCAGCTGGCACGGAGCCCACAGCTCAGACTCAGTCTCACATAGAGAGAGCCCTGAGAGAGGAGAAAGGGAACTCTGATTTGACAGAGGACTTCAAATAGCTTTCCTTTAATCTATTGAACTACACGAAGTATAGTATATGCCTAACGATTCTTCGAGGAAAAGATTCTATGTAAATGTTATCATTAAATAATAGTGATGACAGTCATAAAGAACTGAGTGACCCTAAAGCATAATATTGAAAGACAGTGGAATAATAATGATACCAACTGAGGAGAAAATTGATGTAAGTGAACGGCCTGATAGACAAGAAACGAATGCAGAATTATAATAAATTTTCACTGCCATGGTCTGAGAAACGTCTAATACAACCCAGTCATGTATAGTTAAGCAGTGTTTGTACTACTGCTCCTTAGTTTTCCTTCCATGATCCTCAAAAAGGTAAAAATTTTAAGATTATGTAAAACACACAGCTAAGAAGTAGGAGTTCAACTGCAGCCTCTAATAAATTGGAAACTGATACCTGGAGCTTGGTGTTAAGAAATATTCTAAGGTCATCTCAGAGGGGAAGGGAGGACCAGGATCCCTGAGTGTCTGTTGCATGAAGGAAGAAGTAAAGCAGAAAGAGACAATAGGAGAATGTTTCATAGTGGCCAGGACTGCCCTAGAAATTTGCTGAAACCATCCAGTGGCTGTATGGGTATCAGTAGTTTGTTATTTTACAAAACGTAAGTTTCATGTCAAAATTAACAGCTTATTTGAAAATTTTAATTTTTTTCTAGTACTGTGCATTTCTTCCTTAACCCACCATCATTAATTTTCTGCCTTTATTATTATTTCACTGATGAAATGACTCCATTTCTCTCCTTGCTTCTACCTGTCCTGCTACAGTCGCTCCTTGTCCTAAGTGTCCCTTCTGTCACGTTGATCTTATTAAAACATTTATTTCTGACTTTGGACTCAAAAACAGTGTTACATTTATGAGATAAAAGTCAAGTTCTTAGCCTGAACCACTAGGTTCTTGATTTGGTTAGCTTCTATCATGACCATTTCCAATGGCTAATCTGAACAGGAATTTATTTGTGACTCATGTAAATTCCAGCTGAAACTAGAGAAGGGCCTCAGCTCCATGCAATCATTCAGGAACAAGAAATAAAGAGGTTCTGTGATCTTCAATGTGGGTATAAAATCAAGTCACCAAATGAGAAAGAGAGAAAGTGGAGATTTTTGTTAGACCTCCAATTCACATTCTACTAGCCAGGATCAGTCATGTGATCAAAATATCTGCAAAGGAGTTTGGAAAATGTGCCCGGTAGCAGAAAGAAATGGATTTACTGAACAGCGAGGCACTGTCTGTCTCAGATCTACACAGTCTGCTAAAAACTTCCAAACAACTCTAAACTCTTCATCAAATACAGCCTTGCTGTTGTTTAGCTGCTTCAGTCATGTCTGACTCTTTCCCAACCCCATGTCTGCAGCCCATCAGGCTCCTCTGTCCATGGGATTTCCCAGGCAAGAATACTCAAGTGGGTTGCCATTTCCTTCTCCTTACCTATTTATTCACTCCTGGCTATGCCCATCCTATTTATAATGTTTTTCAGCAACTAAGGCTACCCTTGATCCACCTTATTTGGTCTCCACTTTCTCTGCACATCTAAACTCTACATACCTTTCAGAACAAGGTTTACATTTCACATTGCCCATGAGGCTTCCATGGCTTCATGGTCATCCCTGCTTCTTTAAAACAGAGAGCACTATTTTTCACATTATTTATTGAAAGATTCTGCTTCAAATATTAGTAGGCATCGTGAAGAGACTGTGTGTGCATATCCAAGTCATGGAATGAACTATAGGGCTACCTGTACCAAGAGTTAGCTGTATCAAAGGAAGATTGGCTTGTTTCAAAGTACGAACCAACTACACGCACTTCTGTGCATTTTGTGATAGTCCACACCACCCTGTGTACTCCACGACTTTTGGACAGACAAGACATGGAATCTGCCCATTCCATGGCCTAACAGGTCCGCAGTCTCTGGAACCCACTTCTCATTGAAAGCAGTGAATCTCAGCTCTCACATTAGTGCAGAATGACTTCCTCCTTCTTTTTCCATAACTATTGGATACTAAGCTATTTTAAATAGGTTGGATGATGTAAAAGGCAAATTTCTGCCATGTGGCAAAGCAGAGAAAGCCAGCCTGCAGAAAGAAAGAAGAAAGCATCTGTTCAGGAAGAAGTGACACAACAAAGAGAAAGCTAAGAAAAGCCTGACATAGTTCTAATTTCTGGTCCATCTTCTCCTGAAACTTAACTGCATTTCTACCCATTGGTTCTGAGAAGCACCCCTATATCCACATAGCTGTTTTCCTTCTTTCCTTTTGCCATGTCAGCAATGTAGCACAGTGGTCAAGGATGTGGGACCTTGAGTCAGACAGACCCAGATTTGAATCTCAGCTCTGTCACTTACTACCCTTGTGATTGATGCAAACTATTTACCTCTCTGGATATCTGCTTTATGTTTTAAGATCTCATAAGTTTATAAAAAAGATACCCTTTGCTTGGAGAATCCCAGGGACAGGGAAGCCTGGTGGGCTGCCATCTATGGGGTCACACAGAGTCGGACACGACTGACGTGACTTAGCACCCTTTGTGAAATGTCTAAAATAGTGGCTTAGAGTAAATGGTCAATAAAAGTCATTGTTATCTTTTCAATACTCTACTTCACCTAATATTAACTGCTATTGGCTAGAAAAGACATCTGAATTATGGAAATGTTAAGTGAAATGTGGAACGATGTCTCAGGATTGATGAAATATAGTGATACTGTTATTACTAAGCCTCTGAAAAGTATCCAAGAGTCCTTAGCACACATTTTTCATAGGTCGTTTCAACTAAAACCCAAGGGTCACCAGGCCAGGTAGACCCAGAGCTCTTGCAACTGTTCTCCTCTCTTGTTAGAGACATAGACACTGTAACTATTATTAACATCCAGGTAAGTTTCTTATCAGAAGAATTCCAAATGCTACGTGTAAATTGAGTTTTTGTCTTTGGAAAAGTAACACTTCTCCACTTAGCTCAATGCTTCTCAGGTTGGAATGACAAGCAATAATTATTTGAGAATGAAAACTTTTTTATTCTGTTTTTCAATTTAGTGTGATAATTAATATGTGAAAGAGAAAAAAAAGGACATCTCCATTTTCATATGTTAGTTAGAATTAGCAATATTGACAAGATCAAGTAACTGTTTTGATCATTAAATAATTACAGATGCTATAGAATTTTGCAATAGAATAAAACACATGCAAATGCCAAAATTCTGTGTTAGTAAGTCACTGCCTTCAACATATGGAAATTTAATTTAATACAAATGCCTGAGAAGTGTCTAATCGTAGAAACAATACTAGTATCTAATGTATAAACAGTTGAGTTCAGTCTCTCAGTTGTGTCCAACTCTTTGAGACCCCATGGACTGCAGCACACCAGGCCTCCCTGTCCATCACCAACTCCTGGGGCTTACTCAAACTCATGTCCATTGAGTCAGTGATGCCATCCAACCATCTCATCCTCTCTCGTCCCCTTCTCCTTTTGCCTTCAATCTTTCCCAGCATCAGGGTCTTTTCTAGTGAGTCAGTTCTTTACATCAGGTGGCCAAAGTATTGGAGCTTCAGTTTCAGCATCAGTCCTTCCAATGAATATTCAGGACTGATTTCCTTTAGGACAGACTGATTGGATCTGCTCGCAGTCCAAGGGACTCTCTCAAGAGTCTTCTCCAACACCACAGTTCAAAAGCATCAATTGTTCGGTGTTCAGCTTTCTTTATAGTCCAACTCTCACATCCATACATGACTACTAGAAAAACCATAGCTTTGACTAGACAGACCTTTGTTGGTAAAGTAATGTCTCTGCTTTCTGATACACTGTACAGGTTGGTCATAGCTTCTCTTCCAAGGAGCAAGTGTCTTTTAATTTCATGGCTTCAGTGATTTTTTAGCCAAAGAACATAAAGTCTCTCACTGTTTCCATTGTTTCCCCATCTATTTGCCATGACATGATGGGACCAGATGCCATGATCTTCATTTTCTGAATGTTGTGTTTTAAGCCAACATTTTCACTCTCCTCTTTCACATTCATTAAGCGGCTTTTTAGTTCTTCGCTTTCTGCCATAAGGGTGGTGTCATCTGCATATCTGAGGTTATTGATATTTCTCTCAGCAATCTGGATTCCAGCTTGTGCTTCATCCAGCCCAGCATTTCTCATGATATACTCTGCATATAAGTTAAATAGGCATGGTGACAATGCCTTGACATACTCCTTTCCAGATTTGGAACCAGTCTGTTCCATGTCCTGTTCTAACTGTTGCTTCTTGACCTGCATACAGATTTCTCTGGAGGCAGGTCAGGTGGTCTGGTATTCCCATCTCTTTCAGAATTTTCCACAGTTTATTGTGATCCACACAGTCAAAGGCTTTGACATAGTCAATAAAGCAGAAATAGATGTTTTTCTGGAACTCTCTTGCTTTTTCAATGATCCAACAGATGTTGGCAATTTGATCTCTGGTTCCTCTGCCTTTTCTAAATCCAGCTTGAACATCTGGAACTTCTCGGTTCACATACTTTGAAGCCTGACTTGGAGAATTTTGGGCATTACTTTGCTAGCATGTGACATGATGCAACTGTGTGGTAGTTTGAACATTCTTTGGCATTGCTTTTCTTTGGGATTGGAATAAAAACTGACCTTTTCCAGTTCTGTGGCCACTGCTGAGTTTTCCAAATTTGCTGGCATATTGAGTACAGCATTTTCACAGCATCATCTTTTAGGATTTGAAATAGCTTGACTGGAATGTCATCACCTCCACTTGCTTTCTAAGGTTCACTTGACTTTGCGTTTCAGGATGTCTGGTTCTAGGTGAGTGATCACACCATGGTGGCTATCTGGGTCATGAAGATCTTTCTCGTATAGTTCTTCTGTGTATTCTCGCCACCTTTCCTATCTTTTGCTTCTGTTAAGTCCATACTATTTCTGTCCTTTATTGTGCCCATCTTTGCATGAAATGTTCCCTTGGTATCTTTAATTTTCTTGAAGATATCTTTAGTCTTTCCCATTCTATTGTTTTTCTCTATTTCTTTGCACTGACCATGGAAGAAGGCTTTCTTATCTCTCCTTGTTATTCTTTGGAACTCTGCATTCAAATGGGTGTATCTTTCCTTTTTGCCTTTGCCTTTAGCTTCTCTTCTTTTCTCAGCTATTTGCCAGGCTTCCTCAGACAACCAACAGTAGTAGGCAGAAAAAAGAACAAAAATACACATAATGTTTAATTGTGTGTTACATGAATAAAATTTTATTTGCTTTAAAGAAGTTTTGTATTGTCTAAGAAGTTTGCAGGAGTGCGAGCAGCTAGTTCAAAGACAGACATAATGATTCATAATTCTGTAGAAAACCTGAAGTCATAAGTACTTACACATTCTCTAAGAGTATCATAGAACTTACCCCATGAAATTTGTCTCTACCTCTCCAGCCCAGCTGGAAGGACAAATCAGGGCAGTGGACATGTTGAAGATTTCTTTTTTTAAAAAGTGTAATTCATATCTAGTGTCATGGTATTACATTAGTTACATTAATTGGCAAGGGCAAACGTCAGAGGCCTTGCATAATACAACAGTATTAACTATTTTAATAAATATTGTTGACTACCTATTCTGGGCCACAAGCAGAGTGCTATGGATTCTAAAGCAAATTAAAGGATCTCAGAAAGATATAAAAACTCAAATTTTATTTCATTATAAAGACCTATGCCAAAGAGAAAGAAAAAATAATAATAATGAGTGATATAGGGTTCCAGGTATCCCAATTCGAAACCTACTTTTAGTCTCCAAATATCTTTCAGGACACAACTCCCCTTCTGACAGCAACTGTGTAGGTGGTGAGGAAGGAAATCCAACTTACATATGAAAAGTGTTCTTTATCACAATGACACCATCTGTCTCTCTGTTTCCTCACTCTGGTAAGTCCAAATCTTCTAGAGAGCTCCTAAGACATGAAGTTTACTATCCCAAGACATACCTAAGGCTCAAATGCATGTATGAATAATGGGGATGATCTCTTGTCTAAAAATAATTGTCATAGGGAAAAGAAACAACCTGAGAACAAAATAAGACATACGACTGTGAACCAAGTGGAAAGATGAGCAAAAGTTGGAGTTTTCCATATGGGAAAACAAAAGTAGTTTGGAAATTCTCAAAATCACAGCACCAAGCAAATGATAGGTGCTCAATATATTTCTTTTTTTTAATTTTTTTTTAATTTTATTTTTAAACTTTACATAATTGTATTAGTTTTGCCAAATATCAAAATGAATCCACCACAGGTATACATGTGTTCCCCATCCTGAACCCTCCTCCCTCCTTCCTCCCCATACCATCCCTCTGGGTCGTCCCAGTGCACTAGCCCCAAGCATCCAGTATCGTGCATCGAACCTGGACTGGCATCTCGTTTCATACATGATATTTTACATGTTTCAATGCTAAATACATTAAACTATAGAGATAATGTCTTCCTATATAACAGGAGTCAGCAAACTATGATCTAAAGGCCAAGTACAGGTCCCTGCCTCTCACGAACTTTATAAAATTTTGCTGGAACAGTCATGGTCATTTGTTTATACAATTTGTAGCTGCATCTGAGCTAAAGTGGCAGAGTTGACTTGTCAGCATAGAGAACAAATGATCGACAAAACCTGAAATAGTTGTTATATGGCCTTGTATTGAAAAAAGTGTATTTACTCTAGACATAAGAATCAGAAACTCTCCCATCCTCCTTGCCAAACCTACCAGAGCATTCTCTCCCATCCAAACGCATTTTTCTTATTTTCTTATAATTCCAAGGCTGGAGTTGCCTTTAAATACTCTCCGCTTTCTTCTTGTAGGGCCTAACTTGCTGCAATTTATCACCTGTTAGGTCCATAAGGAGTCTACAGAAAGCCCATTACTTATTCTTTCTTGCATAAATACATTCCTACTGTCTAAAGGATAAGTTTGTAGTGGAGCAATTTCTTTGAAGAATCATGTGGAAACAATAGATACAGTGGTAAAATATGCACAGTAAAATAATATGAGATTATCCAGCATTCCCAAGTCTTTGATGAAGCAGAGAGAAAAAGAAAGAAATGAGTATACGTATATGCTAAAGATTTAAAACAAATGAAAGAAAATCGTGAATCATTAAGATGGAGCTGATTCCATGCTTGAGATCCACTGATTTATTTACTTCAGTAAATGTATAAGTAAATCCATTTGATATTTAAATCTCCCTTTATGTAATAGTTTTACAGATATCAAACAAATGGCAGGAAATTTTAAATGTGTTTGCTAAAGAGGGAACTTTTGTAAAAGTTTTAAGAAAGTATGACTAAGTAGAAATAGTTTTATTTATTAGAGGCTGTACATTTAAACTAGTAATTATTTTTCAACTACTAATTATAAGACCCTTTATATTTAGTATAAAATATTATAAGACCCTTTATAATTAGTATAAAATATTATACTTATTTTGCCAGTATAACAGAAATTAAGTAAATTAGGGGTATATGCTTCACAAATATTTACTGAATATAAACCATATTCTCGCTCAGTCGTGTCTGACTTTTTGCAACCTCATGGACTGTAGCCTGCCAGGCTTCTCTGTCCATGGGATTCTCCAGGCAGGAATATTGAAGTGGGTTGCCATGCCCTTCTCCAGGGGGTCTTCCCAAGCCAGGGATTGAACCCAGATCTCCCACATTGCAGGTGTATTCTTTACCAGCTGAGCCACCAGGGAAGCTTATCAGAGTCTAACAGCTGCTAAAAATGAAAGACTCTAAGTTTACTTTTAGGAAGTTTAGAATCTACTAGAGACATTAGTCGGAGAAGGCAATGGCACCCCACTCCAGTACTCTTGCCTGGAAAATCCCATGGATGGAGGAGCCTGGTAGGCTGCAGTCCATGGGGTCGCTAAGAGTCGGACACGACTGAACGACTTCACTTTTCACTTTCATGCACTGGAGAAGGAAATGGCAACCCACTCCAGTGTTCTTGCCTGGAGAATCCCAGGGATGGGGGAGCCTGGTGGGCTGCTGTCTCTGGGGTCGCACAGAGTCGGACACGACTGAAGCGACTTAGCAGCAGTAGCAGCATCAGAGACATTAGCGCAAATAACTGCCCCCACTCAAACTGAGTTTTATAATAACAAAGACCAAAGTTTTTTGGTCTTTTTAACCAATGTTAAAACCAAAGACCTGTTCTTTTCCTAAGAACACATTCACACTGCCCTCTCAGAGACTCAACCCTAAGCAACATGTTCCATTAGGCATGTTATTTCAGTAACTGACAATTATGGCCAGGCACTGTGCGATTGTTCAGTCACTAAATTGTTTCCAACTCTTTGTGACCCCATGGACTATAACACGCCAGGCTTCTTTGTCCTCCACTATCCCCCAAAGTCTGCTCAAACTCATGTCCATTGAGTCGGTGATGCTATCCAACCATCTCATCCTCTGTCGCCCGCTTAGCCTCCTACTTTCAATCTTTCCCAGCATCGGGGTCTTTTCCAATGAGTCAGCTCTTCACATCAGGTGGCCAAAGTATAGGAGCTTCAGCTTCAGCATCAGTCCTTCCAATGAATATTCAGGGTTAATTCCTTCAAGATTGACTGCTTTGATCTCCTTGCAGTCCAAAGGACTCTCAAGAGTCTTTTCCACCACCACAATTCGAAAGCATCAATTCTTCAGCACTCAGCCTTCTTTACGGTCCAACTCTCACATGCATACATGACTATTGGAAAAACCATAGCTTTGACTATTTGGACCTTTGTTAGCAAAGTGATGTCTCCACTTTTTAATATGCTGTCTAGGTTTGTCATAGCTTTCCTTCCATGGAACATGCATCTTTTTTTTCATGGCAGTCACCTCTGCAGTGATTTTGGAGCCCTAGAACATAAAATCTGTCACTGCTTCCACTTTTCCCCCTTCTATTTGCCATGAAGTAATGGAACCAGATGCCACAATCTTAGTGTTTTTAACACTGAGTTTCAAGCCAGCTTTTTCACTCTGCTCTTTCACCCTCACCAAGAGGCTCTTTAGTTCCTCCTTGCTTTCTCCCATTAGAGTGGTATCATCTACATATCTGAGGTTGCTGATTGCAATTAAATGAGTTAATGCAAATGAAACACTGGCCAGGCACTGTGTTAGTGCTTTATTTGCATTAATTCATTTAATCCAAAACAGAACCCAGTAAGGAAGTTCTGATTATCATACTTCATCACAATATCCATGGTTAGATATGCCATTACATTATGTACCACCAATAAAGGAAAAAAAAAAAAATACCAATTAAATCATGACATTCCACCAGTTCTAAGAGTCAACCTGACTTCAGAGTAGTCATCTGTACTCCTTAGATACAATTAATGATGGATATACATGCCATTTTTCAAGCGAGAAAATCAGAATGCAAACAGGTAAATTTTTTTGTGTTATGTTACTTAGGTAAAAAGTGGCAAAACAGTCTGACTTGAGAGTCCATAACCCTAAATACTGAGCGTCACTGCATATAACAGAAAACTGGGAGTAACATAATGGATTTACTAAGAAACACAAAGGTGTTGGCTGCAGGCACAAACGGCAGGAAGCAAAGTCATAGGAAATATAGAAGCTGCCTCAAAGAAGTCTTTTTCTTCCTGTATTCTGTGATTCATTCTATACAAGCTCCTGTTATTTCAATGGTATTTGGGCTATTCATACCTCCCTTTTATTGCATTATAATCATGTTGAGAGAGATCAACCAAAAGAAAGAGAGCAAGTCCAATCCATAAGTATGTGTTAATTCAGAACACATTGGGGAAATAGTAACAAGTACCATACACCCAGGACTTCTACATAGCAGCCATGGATATATACAAGACTAGAATCTAATATTTTAAGTGGTGAGGCACATATTTATATATTTATATTCTGTAATAAGGTATAAATTTATAAATTACATATTTTAATGCATATGGGATTCTCTTTGCAAAAGGCCTTTGGGAACAGAATATTAATATAGGGAGTATCTGACTTAGGTTACTACCTGCAAAGAAGAATAAACTGCAAAGCTGTGAACTGCCTAAGGGCCAAGACTGTATGTTATCCTAGCACTTAGCACAGTAACTTCCACAAGTCAATAAGGTGTTTTCTTTTCCCTGAAGCAAACTCATGACTTTTAACACTTTCATCATAAAAGCAAACTCTTTGTTCACTTGGCAAGTCGTTGTGTTTTGGTAAAAGATTGCTATCTGTATCACACACAGTGTGTTGGCTGAGTATGCCTTCTTGACATGAAATGTAGGATTTCAGGATTTCCAGTGTAAGTGTGAAACTGAAGTACATTTTCAATTGTTCATGAGTCCAATGGGCCAGAAAAAGAAAGAACCTGTACGTATTCCAGACAGCCTTAGCGATCAAAGCGTACTTAGATCCACAGTTTGTAAACTTCCTGAGACAGAAGAACAAGAAATAGGACTTTGCAATTTATGGATCTTTTCTATTGACCCTCCTTTGGTCATTAGTAACCATGTCTCTTGCAGTGAAGTTTGAAGTTATTTTATGAGATCTACTTTGGATGAGACCAAGGCCACCCTAGATCATATGTTTTGGCTTAGCCAGTCCTAAAGAATTTGAACCCAAAATGAAACCTCATTGCCTTACATCATGTTCAAACTGAATTTTCCTTTCTAACACCAGAATGTATTTCAATCTAATTGCAGTTATTTTGTCCTATCTCATCCCCTATAATCAAAGTATCATTTTAAAATGTTAAGAAACTATAGATGTCAAGAGTAATTGGAAATGAAACAAAATGTAACAATTTGTTCTTTCATGAGTTAGTCTCCATATCAAAATATAAACGAAAAAGGGATTTTATATCTGGCATCCTCTAACATAATGCTAAGCAAAGAACTGGACCGAGAGAAGAAAAGTGGCAAAGGGCAGAAGGGAAAAATTAAAAGTCTGTGTAGAACAATGATTGTTTACTTTAAATGCAAGGGATATTCTTTTGAAGTGAATATTGTGCTAAGTGTTAAGCCAAAACCAAAATTATATGAATGGAAAGAAAGTAAAGGCTTTTGAGTCCCCGATGGATTTTTTAAATTCCTGTGGAAAGTTTGATGGGCTGTCTTTCTTCTTATAAATAAACTATTGTGGTTTCGAGACATGTGTTACGTCTTGGTTTATTTAATTCTGAATAGCAGAAAGAAAGAGTCACTTGGTGGGTAATACACAATATATTAGCATTCAAAGTAAATACAACAGATCATGTTTAAATTTAAAAGGGTCTGCCTCAGAATAAAAGCCAAAAGCCAATATTAAAAAGGGCATTGTGGTTGTGAAGAAAATCCAGTCTCCATAAAAATAATTTAAGCTAAATTATGGCAAGAGAAATGTTCCTCGCTGGGCAGAACTCAGCCTAGCCTAGTCAGTTTGATTTAAAAATCATTCAACATTTGCTGTATTATTTGAGAAGGTAGAATTATTTGGTTGTTTGAATTTCATCTAATTTATAAATTTCAAAATTTTCCTCACAGTTTCACTGTCTCATATCAATGCAATATATAATAAAATTGCCTGAGAAACAGGCATAATATAAGAATTTTTTTCAATTTAGAAAAAACATTTTGATTTTTAAACTTACAGAGTCTTTATTTTAATTCTAAATGAACCCCTGGAGAAGGGAAAGGCTACCCACTCCAGTATTCTGGCCTGGAGAATCCCATGGGCTCTATAGTCCATGGGGTCGCCAAGAGTAGGACTCGACTAAGCAATTTTCACTTTCACTTTATGCCAATGACCCTTGGAAATACAGATATTTCAGAAAATTTTTCAGTAATCTTAGTTTGATATCACCCGAACAATATATTTTAAATCAGATAGAAAATGTTCAAAATTACAAAAAAAGAAAAAAAAAGAAATCTGCGGAAAGAAACAAGAGGGGATTTCAAATCCTAGGGGGAAAAATAATATTTAACTGATTGATCCCAAGAAAATTACATTCCAAATTTATACCAATTTTGAAAACCTCAGAGAATCAATCTTTATGCAATGCAGAATCTAGAGATCTCCACTGAATTATAATAAGGTGCTTCTCTTCTTTATCTATTTTTCCTTTATTGGGGTCATAGCCCTCTATTCACTATTTATAATATTTGGTGGGGGGTTGCACGCAGAGATTGACAAGGATAAACAGGAGAGAAAAATTTCTAGGCCACCATCCAATCATTTTAAGTTTCTTTGGATTAAAAGATATAACATTTATAACTAATTTACAGCAACTATCTTGCATAATCATATCAGCATTTTTTTTTTCTGCCTTCTCCATTTCACAACGTACATAAACTGAAGGCAATTTGCCCCATATAAGAAATCATTCATTTTATCTTCGTATGAGTTTGAAATTACAGTCTTTCAATATTTGCTAGTGTTGTAAATTCAACATATCCATGTCCACAATATTTCAACTTACATTTTCATTCCATTTTTACATGTTCACTCCAGTAGGAATTTCCCAAAAGTGTGCTCAGAAAACCACCTCCATCAGAATTAATGGGGCACATTTGGAAAATGCAGATTTGGGGGTTCAAGCCCAATCCTGACATGTCAGAACCCCAGTGGATGGGATCTGGAAATTAACCTGTTTTACAAGTTTCCCAGATGATTCTTGTAGGTATTTCATTTTGAGGATCACTTATATAACATATATTCAGGGGTAATTGAGAATGAGAGGATGCAGGGAAACAAAAGCTAATTTTATGAATATGTATAACAAAACAAGAAAAGCCTATATAAAAGTAATTCAAAGTAGTGGCGAGAGCAAAAATTTGGGCTAATGGATGCAAAACTCAATTTCAGATAAGAGACAGATAGATAAATAGATAGACACCTACGTATACAAATAGAAAGACAGACACTCCTGATCCATCAGTGCCAGCAGACACCTAAGGAAAAAGCATTTTTATAAATGGATGCATTCCCTCTTCCAGTGACTTGCTTATATAGTATGCACATTATTTTCATTTTCATTATCCAATTGCCAGTATTTTGCAGACATTGTGGGGATCTTGTTATAAAAACTGTTAATTTTATTAAGGCAAACTTTCCTGTATTATATATAATGATTTGAGTACTGAATTCTAAGTTTTAGTGTATAATATAGAGGTTTATTGGGCTGTCCCATGAGCAGGTTTTTTAAAATACTGTAAGAAATAAAATCACTTCCTAAATATCCCTGGTCTAAAAACCCAATAGCTGAACATCTCTCAAATTATAATGAGCTCAACTAACTAAAGAAGCTCAACTCACCACATTACTAGGTTTAAGAAGGAATGTTAATAATAAAATTATACCTTTGCTTTTGGACATAGTTAGCAAACAACTTAATAATTTCATTCAAAATACCATTATAGTTCAAGCTATATTTGATAATAATTTTTCACCAAGCAATATTTAAATTGATGTGCCACCTAACATATGTTCAAAAAACATTTTTGGATGAACTAATGAGTTAAATGATTGGCTAGGAAATCCATACAGCATTTCATGCAAATTTAACCTTTACCATTTAAGGGAGGTAAAAAGTTATTAGAAATTGTAGGGATTTAACTCTAAAAAGGAAATACTCTAATCATTGCCTTTAAATTGTATGCATTAATATAGTTTAACAGTCTTCAGAGATTTCATGGCAACTGTTTATTTTTTTTTTTACAGTATCACTACTTATCTCTGTGTCAGGATTACCAATACTCTGAGTGTAAAACAAAATATAGTTTGGCTGCAGAGGCAACGAGAGCCCGAAGACACAGGCTCTAGTGGCACACTGCTTGTGCTGGAATCTCACCTCCCCACATCACTACGGGTTCTAGAGAAAACTAGCCTATCTCGGCCCCATTGCCTTTTCTGTAAAATGGGAATAATGGTGATAATAGTAACTGTCTTTTAAGATTGAATGAGATAATTCACCCCTACTGAATCACACATCTCCAGCAACTGCTGGTTATTATTGAAATTTTTATCCAATTTTTGTTTTCATCATGCCTTACTTTTCTCCTTGCTTACTTTAAAAATAATTTGAAATTTAAAATATATTTACAGTAATATACTGCTTTAAACTGTTATACACGTGTATATATGTACACATGTGTATATATGTACATGTGTATATATGTACATGTGTATATATGTACATGTGTATATATGTATGTATGTGTGCATGTATATACACGAACATCTATGTATATACATGCACATATGCATATATACACACACATATATGTCTATCGCAATATAAGACTGCATTCTAACTGTTAAATAACGTTTGGAAGCCAACATAATATTAGTTACCCTGTTAGTCGAATTCGAAATTCAAACTGTGCCTAGTTATTTATATATATTATCAAGTATGTATTATAATAGTTCTTTAAATTATACATTCTTATTTTTATTCTCATTTTACAGATGAGGAATGTGAACCTCATACAAGAGAATTTGCCCACAGCCACAAGGCAGAAAACACCCAAGCCATGATTAAAAACATTTTGACTCCAACATATATGGGTTTTGTATTATGTTATAATGCTTTCCATCACTGTGGGACTTTTAGCAGGTAAGACATTTAAATGACCTGTACTTAGGAAACTTCTTTTCAATGCAGGTAAGGAGTGAACCAGAGCAGTAAAGAGTGTTAAAGAAAACCAGTGGAGAAGATAAGAGACTAAGCTGGTGAATGGCTGGGATCTGCATATTCTGGCCAAACTAACCCTCTGCGCTAGGTTGCATTCTAAGATGATTTCGCCCTGGTGTCCATTTCCTTAAATGACTGCTGTCCACAGCTTCTTAAATCCATGCAGTAGCCATCCTGGAGAAGAATG
Organism: Bos javanicus; assembly: GCF_032452875.1. Classification (NCBI taxonomy): domain Eukaryota; kingdom Metazoa; phylum Chordata; class Mammalia; order Artiodactyla; family Bovidae; genus Bos; species Bos javanicus. The sequence continues at coordinate 88,303,315 of NC_083874.1, read as the reverse complement.
CCTGAAATGAAACAGCTGCAAGGGTTCAGATGCCCTGTCAATCTCATGCGTCATTTTCCATCAAAGCCTTCTTAGCCCGACAAGCAGTTCTGTGGTATTCTTAGTTAGGGCCTACTTAGTCGGCTCAAGCACTGTGACCTTTCTTTTTATGGCAACCTATTCAAACGACTTCACTTGCCCAATATCTCCCATTCACACCATTGTTCTACAACCCCTTATTTCACACATCTCCTTAGGAGAGATGTTTTCTGAATTGTGTTCGACAAATTAGCATCATTTTCTTCTCTCATTTTTAAAAATGACTGATAAAAACCTATCTCACCAACAGCAGGTCCTGATGACAAGCTATTTTCAAGGCCCATCCAGAGAGAAGTTTGAATTACTATGGTTGATGCCCTGAGTAAGTTAGAATTATGTTGTGTTGCTTAGGAATACAGAGTTGGCTCTAGCCTAGGGATCTCAGAAACTCCCTGTACTTGGTTAAGTGTCTTTCTACCATTTCTGATTTAGTTTTTTTTTTTTTTTTTTTTTACTGCCTACCACAGGAAGCTAAAATTGCAGCAATTTCCAGGGTCAGATGGGGAGAGAAGTCCTGGATGAAATTTAGACAGAACCACACACTTCCCTTCCCCAAACCCCCCAAGATGTGGCCCCTGGAAAAGGCCTTTCATAAAAAGAACCTATCAGTTAAACGTCTCCTTTGTGGGCAGATCTGGCTCCGGCTAAGTCTAAGGTGTATAAAGAGAGTGGAAGTTTTTACAGCAATTGCCCAAAATTGTGTTTTAATTTCCATACACACATTTGGAATCTTGCGTTATTTTTAGTTTTTGCCATCACTGTTCAAACAAAGCAGCAGGTTAAACTCTTTCCTCTTCAATCACATGAAAACCTCACATAACAAAAGTCCAGAGCTACTTTTTTAGACCAAGCAAATACAGACAAGCAGACCTTAAAGCTCCTCTTGTCTTTTCTCTCAGCTTCAGTCTAAACTACGAGAAGTCTTTCTGGGGGGAAAAAAAAGTATAATTCTTAAAATGAGTCTTTAAGAGACCTAATAAGCAATCATTCTGCCTACAGTTGTTCTAAAGTACATGAAGAATAATCTATAAAATACAAGACACGAGGTACCATGTCCTTCTGAACTGTTTCATTTTTAGGACAGTTCCTGGAGATGTGTATTCTGACAGTTTGTTTTGAAATAATAACCATAAAGACTACTTCAGTCCTTTAATCGCATAATCAGCAAATATGTATTAAATGTGCACTATGTACTGAGCCTTAGGCTGAGTTAAGAAGAAAACAGTGTCTTTGTCCAGACCTGGCCTTCAATGAGTCACAGTCCAGAAGGGAGGTCAAACTATAAACAAATCATTACAACACAATGTGGGAAGTGTTGATATGTGTATGTGTGTAAAGTGCCATAAGAACACTGAAGAATGAGCAATTTGCCATGCAGGAAGTTTAAAAAAAAAAAACAATTAAGAAACACTTTACCAAAGAGGTGGTATTTTAAGCTGAGTTGTTTGATCAAAATCAGTCAGAGTATCTCAGGCAAAGGCCTAAAGAGAATAAAACACATATTACATTCAGACAATCAAAGCAGTTTATGTTAGATTTCAAGATGAAATTTTAAAAGTAGAAGAGAGACAAGGTTTCCTGACAACTTCTGAGGAATTTGATCATTAACCTGGAAGCAATGGGCAACCTTTGAAAAACTGTATTAAGTATATTCAAATAAGAGACATATTAGCAAGTCAGTGCAGCAACATAGATAGGAAAACAGAAGGACCCAAAGTAAGCCAGTAGGAACCCAGACAAGGGGACAAAACCAGGAACAATCGAGGAAAAATAAGCAGAAGCCTTGGACGCCTGAGTTGTTGAGGAGGCTGAGAGAGGGAAAAAAAAATGGAATCAGAGATGATTTCAATAACTTCAGAGGAGGCGTTTAGCTGCAAGTGGTAAGACACCCAGCTCAAAACAGTCAAATAAACAACAATCTCATACCAGTAAACTGTGCAGAGGTTGGAAGAGCCACAGTTTCATGGGGGCAAACCTGATTATCTATGACTCTCTTGCACGGTTCACTTCCACCTGGCAGGCTTTTTGCTAAGTTGGCCCTCCACATGGTGGGGAGAGGACTGCCAATCCTACCTGAGCCTCACACTTTCTTCTGGTTAACACACAGGAGGGAGAGTCAGTATCTCTTACAATCTGAGCTTTGTTATCCTTAGACCGGCTTTAGGTCTCTGCCCACCCTGGATCAGTATTCGCGACAGTAAGAAAGTATTTGCTAATTACTTAGGCGAAGGTTTCCAGTAGCAACACTATGTCAAGAGAGACAGAATTATCCTAAATTTAGACTTACCTGGTCCTAGCTATGGAGCTGGAAATCATATCAGTTCCATTGAAAATTCATGTCTGCTACATAATTGAATCTAGAGAATATATGCAATGACCATTAACATGCAAAGCAAAATCACTTTACTTTACAAACACATTACTATGTTAGCAAGTGGGCAAGACTGACTTCTACAAGCAATGTCAAGGCTGAAGAAGTAACTGCTTTATTTCCTGCCTGTTTTTGCAGAATCACACTATTCAGTAATTTGTAGGTTACTACCTGAAATCTGCAGACAACAGGCACTTAGATGTATAATTATACCTTTCTTAAAAATATGATATCTTGGAACATCAACCACAGAATTCTGTAAATTTGGATAAAGTCTCTATTTCTTCCTAAATACTATCCCTGACTATTTAGGAATAAATCAATTAACAATATCCATTTTAAAGAATGCTCTAATACATGTTCCTAACGCAGGGAATAGGAAGGTAACTTTTCTACTATTTTCTACTTTCTGTTGTTTTTATTTTTTGGTAGATTTAATCAACTTGTAGGTTTCTATTGGAAATATACTTATCCAGGTTAATCTCACTGTTGGTTATTATAAGGAAACTATGAATTGGTTTGAAAGAAATGCATTGCCTTAGAAATTGAAAACATATGTTAACTGTTCAAAATATTAATTTTTTCAACCAAAGAAAATAGCAAAAAGTCTTGCTTAACTGAATTTTAATATTTCCTTTGCTATCTGATGAAGATTACACATTTTTTATTGTGTAAAGGATGGAACATAGTTTAAAATGTGATTTATTTTACTTTGGAATTTAATAGCACCTGCTTTGTTTTCACTGAAATCCATTAAAGTATCTTCTCTTAGTTAAGCCATACACTTCATTAAAGAGAGCTGAATATCATGAGCTTAGCTGGATGCCATTATGAAAAGAAAGACTATTTCACCATATATTGTGTATTGCATTATATTGAATGTGAATTGATTACAAAAACCATCAAAATGTTACCAATGTTTAGTGTTTTATATATATATATAAGTGCAGATTGATGTTTAATAGTCATCTTGACACAGTCGTCTAGTGTCTACGTTGTTAAACTTATCTGCAGAGCATTTTCAATTATACAAAACTACAGGGATTTCAGTCTCTGGTGCATTTTCAGAATTCCCCCAATGATACCACTGTCTAAACAGCAACCTGTCAAGATGAAATGACAGCTGGGACAACTGCAGAATAAGTATCTGCTCCAAGGACTTCTGCAGCGTTCCCGACCACACCTTTCTTCTCAATGCACCCTCTCCGTGGTTTCCATGGCTCTATTCTTGTGTACTTTTATGATTTTCCTCCCAGTTCCCAGTATGCTTTCATTCTCTTTAATTGCCTCTTTTTCCTTACTGCAGAACTTAAATATTGCTATTCCCCAGGCCCTTGTATAACAGTTTTTGCCCTTCATTAATATCTATCTACCAATAGCTACATTCTAAGGTATGTTCCAGGCAAGATTCCTGATGCAAGGGAAAAAGTGCAAAGTAAGCATCAAACCAGACTGTGCTCTAGATGAGCTTGTAATATGGTTCAGTCAAATAGATAATCAGGTTCATCCAAGTTCCTTCCTGTATCAGAACATTTACATTTATCTTCTCACCTGAGTGATATAAAGTGCTGTACCTGAAGACTGTATTTTATTACATTGTTATGACATCTTAGGAACACATACAATAAAATCTAGTCCTGAATTTCCCTATTACTCGACAGATTCAGTTATGTCTGACCCATTCCTATTGTGTGGGGATTTTTTAAGAAAATTATGCTGAACCAAGCAAAACAGCATTGTATGATATACCTTAAGTCATTTGATTAAAAGTCTAAATGCCTAACCAGTTTTACTGATGCAGAATTTGTACTGGGAAAATAATGGAGACACTTAATATAAACAACTCTGAAATGGAGCATTTTAAAAAATCCTTTTTTCCTCCTCAACCCAGACAAAAAGCCACACCAGAAGTTAAAGCAAAACATCCTGATTAGATTAGCACCAACTTCACTGGTGGCCAGCAACTGACTCCCTAACAGGGTGGGGCAAGAAAAGAAAGTTACTTGTTCTTTTCTAGGGCTGACTGCCTGCAACAGCCTTTATTTGGGCAGTAGCCTGAAGCAACCCATCCATTATTGGAACCATGACTGAGGCAGGTTTATTGTTTTCCTTTGTGGAACCCCAAAGGACATAATGTTTATTGTTCATTTCCTCTACATAGTGACTGTCTATCCAACCTAAGTAATGTAGGGTCCAAACTTGGGTTTGGCAACCTCTAGCCTCCAGGCTAAATCCCATAGGGATAGTACTAGTGAATGCCAGGCCTGGCTTCAAGTTTAAAAATTCCCTTGGCCAAATCTCATAACATACATGGTTTAACCAGATGTTGGGAGTTAGTCCCAGAGACCCAATCCTTCTCCAGACCGGGAGAAAAAACAACCACAACTCTCCTACTCTTCCTGATATCCTTGAAGGTCTTGCCCTTAACATGTTGGCATTCTATCAAGAATTCTGTACTGGGCATCCCTATAAGTTATATGTTGCCCAAGGACAATGACTTTGTCTTACTTGTATCGAGTGATCTAGAAGTATATGTTGACTTGACTTTGTCCCCAGTGGACACTACAGCACCACCCAGTGTGCCGCGAGAACATGCCTTCTCCATGTCTTGAGTCTTATCATGCAATACTTTGAATAAAATGCAATGACCAACTTCAGGAGAGCACTTAGTGCTATTTTTACATGATGCATAAATTAATGAAAATGTTGTTAACTACACACAATTCACATAAGTCATATAAACCTCCCAATGACCCTTTGAGCCATGAAGTATCAATAGGAAGGGAATACCGGTCAGCTAAACTTTACTGTCTCTAAAATTCCTGAGCTTTTCTCTAAACCTTCTACCCCATTCTAACTCCCAGCTTTTAACCAACACTGAAGTTGGGCTATTCAGGCAATGGAGAATGAGAAAGTCAGATCATGAACATGATCTGTCTTCGTGCCAATGCTGCAGAATCACCCCACTGGTCAAGCCGAGGAATGCGAGTCTCTAGTACCATCCCGTGTGTCTGGCTCCAGGCCCCAAAATACCGTTGGCAACAAGCATCCAGTTGGCAACTGGATCTTTCAGACTTGCTCATAAACACACACCTATATATACACCCACATATCACATTTCCTTGCCCAATGAGGTAAGGATGCCTTTTTTGTCTTGAGTTTCTAGTAATAACCCTAAACTATGGTGGGCTAAAATGTCATCCGGCTTATGGTCATATCCACAAGTGCTTTCTTAAGAGGTTTCCTGACACCATGGCTTCCAATGTCGGTATTTTTAAATCTGCTTGCACATTAAAACTCCCATACCTCTGGTATCAAAAGCAAGTGATCACATGAAACAGAAACATACTCTGCCCATGAACAAGGAGACTGTTAGCTTGTTTCAGTGTCAAAATGTCATCTGTGCTGGTATATATTTTTTTTAATTCTCTGAAAAAAAATATGTTTCTCTTCCTCTGTTAAAAATTTAAAGTGAATTGAAAACTCTTTGGGAATGCAACCCCTGTGTGATTGACAGTGACAAGCACACATACCTTGAAAGCTCCACTGTAATGTTTACACTTAATAAAAACAAATACTGTGGCATCTGAGAGTAGCCTAGTCAGCCATGCAGCTTTCTACCTGGCATCTTGTAAATTAATCTGGGTGTTTATGCTGTAGATCATTCATGATGAACATATTGCTATAGCAACATGCATTTCTTCCATTTTTTTTCCTGCTAATTACACTAACATCACCATCAGCTACTAAATCTTTGAATTACTAATGAGTGTATGTGAAAAGCAATGTCTTGATAACACTCTTTCAGTATGTCCTTCTCTACAAAGTAAGGAAAGAAAAGATGCATATAATTTATTTTCAATTTTTTGTTAAAATTTGTCAATATAAGGTTAATCCATACTCAAATTTGAACATGTTAAAGAATTTGGGAAGTGTCTATTTAGAGCAACACGTATTTCAAAGAGGAAGAACATGGTATCCTACATAGATTTCTTTCCTCCCATGTCCATACCACACTATCTTTGTTTGTACCTACATTACATTAACATTTGACCACAAGGAAGTTTTATTTATACCCATGAACAACTCAGGCTCCTATATTTCTAAGTAGCTCAACCAACATGTATCACAAACATCAAATCTATTTAAATTAAGCTTTTAGTTGAGCACCTAATAAAAGATTGCAGAAAATTTAGTTGAAATGCAGCGTGTAGGTAGACACTTCTATAAAATTCATATTCATCAACACTAAGGATAAAGAAGGACCAGTTGACGTAATGCCCTGACCCATTAATTTAAAAACTATTGATGTATAATTGACTTCCAATATTATATTAGCTTCAGGTACACAACATAGTAATTCAGTGTTGTCTGTCTGTTTGCTCTGCACAGCTTTCAGAAGCCTAGTTCCGTGACCAGGGATTGAACCTGAGCTGTTGACAGTGAAAGCATGGAGTCCTAACACCGTGAATTTCCCGATGTTTTTATACATTACAAAACGATTATTAGGAAAAGTCTAGTTACCATACAAAGTTACTACAATATCATTGACTATGTTCCCTACACTGTATATTTATTTTATAACTAGAAGTTTATATACCTTAATCCCTTTCCCTTACTATACCCATTCCCCCAACCCATAGCTTGAAAAGGCTCTATTAAGTATTCAGCTCAGTTGCGTATTGAGTAGTTTGGAAAGTTCTTTATGTGGTCACACAAACAGATATTTCCTAGTCATCTACGGATTAAATTACTAGTGCTTATTCCAAATATGTCTAAATGTAGTCAAGTTGTTTAGGCCAAAAGCCTGTCTCATCCTTAGTAAAGTTGAAAATTTCTGAGATGATTCAACAAGGGTGAAAATAGAGGTTTCACCTATTCAACACATATTTGAATGTCAGAAACAAATGAGGAACAAAGGTGGGAGAAAGACAGCTGGATTCCCCTAGCTAAATAAACTACTTCAATAAAACTTAATGATCTCTGCTGACTGTTAGCCAGACTGACCCCACACAACTTCCTCTTTTTTAGGTTTTCCCATCTATTCTAAGTTAACTAGTAGTGAAAGGCTATCAAAATGGTAAGAAAGGAATTGAGTCACTGGGGCTTTAATATGCTACCCAATATCCTAATTCCAAAGTTGTTTGTCCAAAACTTAAGAATTTTGATGTATTATTGAGCAGATCTCACTGTGCGAATCATGAATATACGAGACTACTTTCGAGTCTTTCAATGTTCACGTGTAGAAATAAGGATAAAATGTTTGTCATGCAGCAAGAAAAAAATACAATAAATTAACCATAAAATGAATGAATCATGAAGACCAAAGCAATTACCATTTACCTGTTGAGGTCAGTATCATTATTTCTCTTGCTATTTATTCCAGCGTCACTAACTTAAACGCTGAAAAATCTGAAGTGATGGGTTCATCCGACATGTGTCTCCTTCAGCAAAACTGTTCTAGCTGTGCTCACTGGATTCTGTAACACCTACATTTTCCTACCAAGAGTAGGGAGGAGAATCTAGAAAAGATTTCTATCTAGTCATCAAAACATTCAATGAGTATTATTTTGGGAAAAGTGGGTTCAGGAGAAACCATTGAAGCTAAAATGAAGGCAGCAGTGAGTCTCAGCTATTTTCCTCTACAAGAGAATGGAGGATTCACAACCAGTTCATTGGTGATAGGGTTACTGTGCATTCACCATGGGCCCACACTGGCCTTCAGGATTTCTTCTGTCAGGACACAAAGAAGTGGTGGGAATGTGAGTGGATTTGCTGGAAGTTATTTGAGGGTAAATAATACAGGATGGCAGGCCATTATTTTTATTACTTGACACTAAATTCATGATGTATATGTATGGAGGTAATTTCTCAAAGAAAAGGCTGAAGAATGAGCACTGCTCACTGAGCCATCTATCAGTCTTCACGGAAAAAAAAAAAAAAATCCAACTCCACTACTGGAATGCAGTTTAGAAGACATAACTATAAAGCTGACTCTCAAAAATGTGGTGAAAAAAGATGTGTTTATACAAATACATGGAAATGTATAGGAGAATATGCGACAAAAACAGATAGCATTGAGGTAGAATTAAGAAATAATCGGGTAGGTTTTCAGTGTGTTCCTTATACACCTATTATTTAGCCTCTGAGAACAAGGATGAGTTCCTCTTTTAACAAAGGAGTCTTCTACTTCATGAGAAAGGACACTAAATGTAGAAATGAACTATTTCCTCTTTTACTTCTCATGTATCAGGAATTTTCCACTTCGTAAGTGAGACACATGCCTGAAACTTTTTATCAAAGGAAAAGTACTTACAAAGCTTACAGAGAAAGACTTAAAAAAAAATTGTAAAAAGGAAACTGCTTCCTAGCTGAGATCACAAATGGCAAGTTGCAGCTGAGAGTGATTTTTAATACTTAGTTAAAAGTCCTTGATAATAGCAGTTGTATTATACAAGAGTTAACAAATCCTTAATTAGATCAGAGTTTGCAACAAAATCTAACTGCATTATCCCAGTAGTTCAGCTCCTTATGTATATATTATGTCTATCTGATTCAATTAGACCTGCAACATAATCAATATAGAAAAGACTAAAACAATTGTCTTCCTTTTCACACTCTCAAAGTTTATCAGAGAGTAGCTTAGAAATAAATCTTTATTCTCCATAATTTGGGTTGTATGGGCTGCCAGTACCCAAGAGGTTTCCAACATGGTTCATATAATAGTTATCACTGTGTAATTTAAGTTCATTCATACTCATTCTGCTGTTTCAGGAGGTGGGAACCTAATCCTAAATGCTCTTTTAAGAATACTAAATGAGAAAACTCATTTTCAACTTTGTGAGGCAACAAGAATTATTACAAAAATTAGAAAATTATCAAAATCTGCTGTTTTTTTCTAGAAAAGCAGAAACTAGCCTTGCCAGTTATCTTCTTTACTGAATCTAACTATGGTCTGACTGAACCAGGATTTTTTTTTTTTTTTTTTTTATTGTTCTGTGTTTTGGCCAAAAAGCCACATGCTTCAGATTTGCTTTTACCATATAAGCAAATACAATTGTTCAAATATTTAAATATGAATAAAACCTCATTAAGTTTCTGTACAGAAAACCACTGTTCCTTTCTAATAAAAAGGCAAAAACCCAAGGATGCCTTATTTGGAGACTGCCTGAAAAGTGCCTTCCAAAATGTGATTTGAATTCACATCAGAGGAAGCTCCTAACACGCCAACTTTTGTCAACTAACATCTTCTTTGCACCAACCACATATTAGTGAGAGAAGCAGTGCAATCTTCTGCCAGAATACTATGCTGTGTAAGGAGCACCAGCTGAGGAATCAGAAGACTCCAACTAAACTAACAAGCCCTTCACCCACCAGAGAAGTTAAGCTGTTTCCCCATTGGTCAGAGGCAGATAGCTTTCCTTATTGATCACAAGGAATTACCAGAGGGCTCAAACAAGATAAAAATATCAGCATATTTCCTCTTCCTCTTCCCTATTCAAAATTATTTTCTAAAATTCATAACGGGTTATTGTAATTTAACCTAATTATATATGCCTATTTCCCACTATATTATTCATTCTTTCATTGCATAGGTATTGTGCCTGTTTTCTTTACAACCCAATTACTGTAGGATCACAATATATGTTTGTGATACGAAATATTGCTGTTTAAAAGTAAAGCACCATATAAATGCAAAGTTGTTATGTATGATTTTTGCATCAGTTTTGACAAAGGGAGCAAGTCTTAAGATGAAAATCCCTCTATTAGGTAGTCATGCTCTGAACTGATGGACTCTGCATTCCTCTCTGAATTCAGTACTACGACCAAGGCCATAATCGACTAGGCCCTGGCTTCCTTATGAACAAATTCCTAGTTTTGTCAGTTTATATTTCCTATCACTCACATTAGATGAAATGCATTCCATGATGGAAGTATGTGTTAAAAGGAATCCAAGTAAACCGAATAAAAATGATTATCAAACTACAGGCTTTCTAAATAAGGTCCCCCCGTGCACCCACAAGATCACTACATATTAAGGACAGTCTACACAAACATGAACCCTTCCTTTTCAAACAGACAAGAAAAAACCCACATCTCCAACAAACGTTTGAAAAAGTCTTTTTTTCTTTATGTACGAAAAGAAATCTACTTCAAAGGCAGTATAGCTGTCAATATTCTAACACTGTATATACATTAATAATGATTTCTTTGCTTCATTTAAAGAATAATAAAAATTATTTTCTTAGCTGTGTAAAAATTCGAAAAGCTACCGACTCACATATATCCACATATACACATATACTTATATTAAAAGTTTCTGGATCACTCAAATAGTACATAAAAAGTATCATAGCAGAAGACCAAGACAAAGTAAAAAGTCAATGGATGTGGATAAAATTATCCCTTTCAGTAGTAAAGAAAATTCCCCCAGCAAAACTGAGTGTTCTTTACATAAAATTTAATAAAATAATTTTCGTACCACCAACACCTGACATAGTCAGCAGTCAACAAATATAAAATAAATATTAAAAAATCAATACAGTGACTGAGAAATATGTTTAAAGAAAATACAAGGCTTTGTTTCCAGTTTCACTGCTTAATCGTTAATATAAAGTTCTAATTTAGCATTCAAGGTTGTTCATTCCCTTTTTATCTGTTTTGTGTGATCTAATATTTGTCCTATTTCATCAAGACTTTCTTGCTGCACCATTTTGCAGGTGTGAAATTAAAGAAAGAGAATTCAAATGACTTGAATAGAATCAAATAGTAAATTCATGACAGAGCTGCCAGTGCACTAGAATTCAGTGTCAATCTTCATTACCACTTCAGACCAAGTGTTGTTCTATTCACGCCCCTAGTAATTCTCACACCACTGAAAATAGATTTTTATTAAATATATACTTATATATATGTATATGTGAGACTTTAGAAGTGGTACACTAATTTTGATGGGAGGTAACACACATTTCAATATACTGCATAGAATTATTATTGATTCTCTGGTAAAGGGTCATTTGTACTTTTTAAAGGGCTATTTTTAAAAGAAACTTTTAGATTTAATACTGAAAACTGGAATGTGGATGATAATATTTTATTTTATCAAAGCTATTGTTTTGGACTTCTGAGAAAACTCCACACATGATTAATTTAGAGTCACTGGCATTCCTTGCTACTTTACACAAAGGCTAACAGAGTGAAGAGTTACTGGAAAGCAAATCAGGTAAGGTGGGTTCCCAGGTGGAACAGTAGGTAAGGAATCCACCTGTCCATCCAGGGTACATAATAGACATGGGTCCAATCCCTTGGCCGGGAAGATCCTCTGGAACAGGAAATGACAACCCACTCCAGTATTCTTGCCTGGAAAATTCCATGAACATTGGAGCCTGGTGGGTCCATGGGGTCGCAATTACATAAATATCCAAAAATCTACCAGGGATATCAATATTTAAATATTCTCCATCAAGGGATCTATGTTTTGAGAGAGCTACTTTATGGCACAAATTACACTAAATTACAAAATACACTAATTAAGTATGAGTTGTCTTACAGTACTAAGTTGGCAAAAACAAAGACTCTAATTATTCTCCATAGCTTTAGCAAGGGTAAATAGAGATTTCCTCTGAGGTGTACTGAAACAGTGAAAAGGCTCATCCTAAGATCTCTAAGGTTTCATACCATGAACTGTTATACTGGGGAACCCAGTTTTGCCTCCACCCCCCAGTGTCTAGATCAGATCAGATCAGATCAGTCGCTCAGTCGTGTCTGACTCTTTGCGACCCCATGAATCGCAGCACGCCAGGCCTCCCTGTCCATCACCAACTCTTGGAGTTCACTCAGACTCACGTCCATCGAGTCAGTGATGCCATCCGGCCATCTCATCCTCTGTCGTCCCCTTCTCCTCCTGCCCCCAATCCCTCCCAGCATCAGAGTCTTTTCCTATGAGTCAACTCTTCCCATGAGGTGGCCAAAGTACTGGAGTTTCAGCTTCAGCATCATTCCTTCCAAAGAAATCCCAGGGCTGATCTCTTTCAAAATGGATTGGTTGGATCTCCTTGCAGTCCAAGGGACTCTCAAGAGTCTTCTCCAACACCACAGTTCAAAAGCATCAATTCTTTGGCGCTCAGCCTTCTTCACAGTCCAACCCTCACATCCATATATGACCACAGGAAAAACCATAGCTTTGACTAGATGAACCTTTGTTGGCAAAGTAATGTCTCTGCTTTTGAATATGCTATCTAGGTTGGTCATAACTTTCCTTCCAAGGAGTAAGTGTCTTTTAATTTCATGGCTGCAGTCACCATCTGTAGTGATTTTGGAGCCCAGAAAAATAAAGTCTGACACTGTTTCCACTGTTTCCCCATCTATTTCCCATGAAGTGGTGGGACTGGATGCCATGATCTTCGTTTTCTGCATGTTGAGCTTTAAGCCAACTTTTTCACTCTCCTCTTTCACTTTCATCAAGAGGCTTTTGAGTTCCTCTTCACTCTCTGCCATAAGGGTGGTGTCATCTGCATATCTGAGGTTATTGATAATGACATCAAGAGCCATGGCTGAATTCATCTATTATTTACTTTTTGTTACGTAGTCCATCAGGAGTTCCTGAGACATCTACCTCCCTGGTACATCTCCAGTTTTTCTATTACCCTGTTTTCTCTCCCACCTCTTTCTGTTCAAAGCACTATCATCATTTTCACGGGCCATGTAACAGCCGCCAACCAGGGCTCCCTGCCTCCATCTTCCTCTCCCTAAAACTCATTTTTATCACAGAGAATGTGGAGCTTTCTCTTTAATGTGTCAATCATATCTTGCTGCTCATGTGTTTAAAGTTCTTTTAGTGATTTCTCATGACATTTATTTTTGTGGCTGTCTTTGTAGCAAGTTATTTTCTTTTTATTGAAGTATAGCTGATTTACAATGTTGTGTTAATTGCTGCACAGCAAAGTGATTCAGTCATACACACACACACACACTTCCCTTCAGATTCTTTGCCATTATGATTTATCACAGGATACTGAATATAGTTTCCTGAGATATACACAACCTTGTTGTTCATCCATTCTATATATAATAGTTTGGATGTAATGTTAGAGAACTATAGGAACTTGGTCTCCATGGGTCATACTGTCTCTAAGCCGGACCCGGACACTTTTCTGGAGCAAATGAAGATTCCTTGGGACAGGAAGAAAAAGACCATAGCCATACATTCATTACATTCAAAATAAAACTCAGACTCCTTACAATGACCTACAAGATGTGATAATGATCTGACCCCTTCCTTCTGCTTCAACTTAACTTTCAAACCACTCCTTCCCTGGATACTGATCATCAGCCTAACTGTATTTTACTTTCCTCAAAGAGGTCAAATGCATTTCTTGTACTTGCTGTCACCTTCACTTAGGGTTTCCTTCTCTGATCATTCCATGACTGGCTCTTTCTTCACTGCTCATCTCACTTCAAATGACACCTATTCATAAAGGCCCTCCCTGATGCCTCAATCTGTCAGAATCCTTTCACGTATCTTCTACTCCATTACTTGATTTTATTGTTTATCAGGATTTTTATCATTATCTGAAATCACATTCATTTGTTTACTTGTCAGTCAGTTCAGTTCAGTTCAGTCGCTCAGTCATGTGGACATGACTCTTTGCGACCCCCATGAATTGCAGCACACCAGGCCTCCCTGTCCATCACCAACTCCCGGAGTTCACTCAAACTCACGTCCATCGAGTCCGTGATGCCATCCAGCCATCTCATCCTCTGTCGTCCCCTTCTCCTCTTGCCCCCAATCCCTCCCAGCATCAGACTCTTTTCCAATGAGTCAACTCTTCGCATAAGGTGGCCAAAGTACTGGAGTTTCAGCTTTAGCATCATTCCTTCCAAAGAACACCCAGGGCTGATCTCCTTCAGAATGACTGGTTGGATCTCCTTGTAGTCCAAGGGACTCTGAAGAGTCTTCTCCAACACCACAGTTTAAAAGCATCAATTCTTCGGTGCTCAGCTTTCTTCACAGTCCAACTCTCGCATCCATACACAACCACTGGAAAAACCATAGCCTTGACTAGACAGACCTTTGTTGGCAAAGTAATGTCTCTGCTTTTGAATATGCTATCTAGATTGGTCATAACTTTCCTTCCAAGGAGTAAGCGTCTTTTAATTTCATGGTTGCAGTCACCATCTGCAGTGGTCTTGGAGCCCCCAAAAATAAAGTCTGACACTGTTTCCACTGTTTCCCCATATTTGCCATGAAGTGATGGGACCAGATGCCATAATCTTCATTTTCTGAATGTTGAGCTTTAAGCCAATTTCTTCACTCTCCTTTCACTTACATCAAGAGGCTTTTTAGTTCCTCTTCACTCTCTGCCATAAGGGTGGTGTCATCTGCATATCTGAGGTTATTGATATTTCTCCCAGCAATCTTGATTCCAGCTTGTGCTTCTTCCAGGCCAGCGTTTCTCATGATGCATTCTACATATAAGTTAAATAAGCTCCCCCACTTAAAATCTAAGCTCTATGACAACAGGGATTGGCACATAGTAGGCATTCATAAACACTCACTGAACAGAAGAATTGATGCCTAAGCTAACTCTTTTAACTGAGCCTATTTGGAAATATGTCTGATCTCTACTATTGGAAGTGTTTATTCATGATGGATGTTCACTTTTGTTCTCTTTTTCCTGCACACAGTAGATAATTCATCAATTCTTTAAGTAAATGAATTTTAAAAATGCATAAATTACTTCAGTTCCATCAGAGACTTCTATTCTAGACACAACACTGGGTTATTACAGGGCATAGAATTCATTAAGTGGAGGATTGAGAAGGAAGATAAGATCAATTCTTGCCTTCTTGGCTGGAAAAAGGCATGGAAACAATAATCTATAATATTACAAAATAGGCAGAAATAAATACTACACAAGTGGAGGATGAGAATTAAGATCAGAGGTGGAGACTGATTAGTAAAGATAGACTAAAGTCTAAGGCATGTTCAAGGATACAATGAAAAAGAAAACTGAAGGTTGAAAAGATTTGAGTAACATCTTAATTTTGCATAAAGTGAGAAACTCCTAAAGAAGAGGAGTAAATGATGAATTAGTCCTCTGTTGAGATCTGCTTCGAGGAGGCCTCTCCTTCCTTCAATATATTGGTTAGGAGACCCCGCAGAATCACTTCCCAATAGAGAATCTATTACATTGAACTGTAATTGCCAGTTTACAAGTTTGATTTTTTTCATTGTCTGAAAGTTCTAAAAAGGCATAATATAGGTATCTTACTCACCATTTTATCCCCAAGTTCTGGCAAAGTACATAAATCATGCAAAGGGTTCAATAAATGGTTTTTGAAAGAAAAAAATAAAGAAGATAAGGAAGAAGAGAACACAGAGGGAAGGAAAAAAGGAAGGAAAAAGAGGAGGAAAAGCAAGCCAGCCTCCTTTCTGATCTGTACCACCCCTCCTCACCCAGCAGTGGGGTGAGCAGCATCTACTGTACTGCCCACTATTTGAAAATCTGGATTTGGTTCACCATGTGAATGCAGTTGGCAGAATTAACTATTAGCAGCACATCAAATACATCATATTCATAGTAACAAAAATAAAGCCAGTTCCAACAGTTGTATTTATAGGTTATATCTTTTGCAGGCTTTAACTGAAGAAAAATTTTAAACATTTATCCACATTTCAAAACCATGTATTAGTCATTGATTCAATATATTCTCATACATGTGTTCAATATTTAGGCACTTTACTATTTTTATCTTAATTAAGACTTGTCTTTTTAACTTGCAGCAAGCTAAATCACACGTATTGTCACAGTCAGAATTCTAAACTCTGAACTCCATTTGTTTGTCTGGGTCTGTCCTTAACATAAAAGCCATTCAATAGAGAGGGCATCTGAAAATATAAATGCACATGGTGACTTATTTGAAATTATGCATATATTTAATACTTGAAACTGAAGAAGGAAATGGTCTGAGAGAAGTTTTGATTCTATCCTGTGTGTGCTACAATCTTTTTTTGCAGTAAGACAAGGTCACTCAGAGAAACTGAGAGAGTCTATACAGGAAACTGCCTGCCTTAGCCTTTTTCTAACAAGGAGACTGTGCTTTTCGTTCCACCGTTTACTCTGGAAGAACATGTACTGCCCTGGTAAGATGGCTCCTTAGATAACTCAAGAATGGGCAATTGCAGTGTTAAACTCCGGTCTATGAAAGACTTCCATTCAGGAAATCAGTGACTTCCTCAGTATCATATCCATGTTCAGTTATAACATGGACCTGGTAAGTGAAAACAATCAATGAATAGTTGATATAAATATATAAAACCAATCTACTTATTCTGATATTAACATATTTACTTTTAAGTGACTTCCACTTTTAATTTGGTGTAATGAGAACCACATTGTTTGCCTGCCAATTTAATGTGCTTGTGGCACAAAATTAATCACAAACCTCTAAAGACTTTTTAAAACAAGAGTAGAGTATTCCCTGCCCTCACAACCAAAGTATCCCTTCCAAAGAAGACCCAGAATACATTCAGACATACTGAAGTGAGTCTAGCCCATTCAATTTTTAGATCTTGAAATGTCTTAGTCTTCTAAGACTTGCGCTATACTTTCTCCTTCTTGATAAAATAAGCTAAATCTTAAGTTGTTGATGTACTGTTTCTTTGCTTATTGTGTTTGGAAGGAAAGGCGATAGTATGGGCAATAGTGAGCACAGACTTTTGACCCAGAGCTCCCAGTTTTGAGTCTTCGATCTATCATTTACTACACATGCAATCTCGGAACACTCATTTCCTTCCTCTGAGGGTGTCAGAACCCTCAGTTTATTTCTCTGCACACAGGTAAGAATGCACATGCTGGTATAACTCAACTGACTGCAGTGAAAATATCTAAGGAGTTATGTGTAGAATGCTACATAAATGCTTGTCATTACATTTCCATAATCTTTAAGAATCATTATTTATTATGGAAAACGTTTTAAACATTCCAAAAGCAAAAAATGGTCATCTGACAAGCTTTTTGATCAGGTGTTAGGTTATCTGCATGGATCTGGATGCTACCAGATCTAAACAAAGTCACAATGCACAGACTCCTCGCTCTGAGTATTTTCCTTGACATTGATAAATTCCTTGTCACCAAAGTATACAGAAGATGAATGTACTTGGGCAAAATAAGAGGAGTATAAAAGCACCACCCTTTGCATAGTGGCTGGCAGGCCCTCAATACAATGACTGAATGAACCTTCTCTACGGATAAGTTGAAGGTCTTTTTGGACAAGGATCTCATTGGAAGAAATCTATCAGTCAATTTCTTCCAAGTTATTTTTTTAATCCAACTTCTTTGACTATGTCTGATAAATAAGAAAGTGAAAGTCACTCAGTCATGTTCGACTCTTTGCAACCACATGGACTATACAGTCCATGGAAGAATTCTCCAGGCCAGGATACTGGAGTGGGTAGCCTCTCCCTTCTCCAGAGGATCTTTCCAACCAGGGATCAAACCCCGGCCTCCCGCATTGCAGGCAAAGTCTTTACCAGCTGAGCCACAAGGGAAGCCCAATAAATAAGAAAGGTTTTATATTAATAAGAATGGTTTTATATTCATATCCTACAGTCTCACACCAAGCCAGAATTTGCAATACAATCAGCAAATATGGGGCAAATTTTCCTTCTCTAATTAAGCTTTTGACTTGCGTTAACAACTTATCTAACCAGTTCAAACATGTAGTAGTATTTCATGAATCTTTAGTCTCCTTTATAACAGCATGAAAAAAAAAAATGATGTTTGTGAGATAAATCTTTAAGCATGGCTCCTTCAAGCAGATTTTGGAATTCTCCTAAAATAAAAACATGGACAGTCATGGAAGATGATTGGGATAGCTAGCAGACCAGAGTTGGCACTAGCGAATGCCAACTAATACAGTTTTTATGGAGCAAATATATTCTTTTGCTGTTTTTGAAAATGAATTACAGAAACTGAAATATAATTCCCTTTTTAGGCAATTTTTGTAACTCTAATGGATTTAGAAAAGACAAGAGGACTAAAAGAGCTCTCTGACATCTGGGACTTTCCGACCTTATTATCAGTTCCAGGGTTTGCCACTCTGCTCTTACTGATCATGTGTTTCTTATTTGGTCTGGTGTTTGAGAAATGCCCTTTTCCTAATTAAAAATGAAGTCAGCTACCCTGCCTTCATGGTGCCTCTCCCACCATTAGTCTCTGCTTTACAGCTCTGTCTTACTATCTTACTACAGTTCCAGCAGTCGTGTACATTTCTCCCTTTTAGCAGACTGTGGCAATGGGAAAACAGCCTGAAAATTACAGGGGCCAGAGTTGAACAAACTGTATGTTGTTTTCATGAAAATATAAATTGCTGGGAACAATTTATAAAACGCAAATATATCTTACAGACGTTCTAACACTGAAATCTTAACTTTTGGCAGTTACGTACACTTCATTATTACTTTAACATTCAATTATATTAATGGCGAGGGACTCCCATATTCATTAGATTCCATATGTAGTTTGAAAGACCTGCATATGAGAAAAACATGGATAAATCTTCCCCAGCTGGGGCAAGAAGCTGACAATGTTATAATGTGTGACATTGCAGTGTAGTG
Organism: Bos javanicus; assembly: GCF_032452875.1. Taxonomy (NCBI): domain Eukaryota; kingdom Metazoa; phylum Chordata; class Mammalia; order Artiodactyla; family Bovidae; genus Bos; species Bos javanicus. Next base: position 88,284,245 of record NC_083874.1, on the reverse strand, counting down.
GTAGTGGTGGTGGTCACGATGGCGGTAGTGGTGAGGTAATTTTTGTTTTTGCTTTTTTCATTTGATATAAATTTGTACCAGAATTGGATGGAAAACTGAATTCCAAACATATGTCTTCTTTATAGATTAAAAAACTTTTTAGCTATCTTTATAAATATATAATTATGTAAACAAACTATTGATATCTTTAATAATCTGAAAATTGAATTAAAATAGAGTAAATACAAAAATATAACTATACCCATAAGAAATATTAAAAATCTTTATGTCTTTGCAAAATAAGCCATAGACACAAAGTGATCATAAATTTGTGACATATTTTATATTTCATGTATTTTCCACATCAACATCAACAAAATTATAAAGAAAACAAAGCTTCAGACATATCATTTGTCTTCAAGAAAATATACGTTTTAGTAAATGGATGTAATGTGATATGACTGAATGACTCCCAGGAAAGAACTGAAACTCAGAGGAATTAAGGGACACTAGAGATGGCACATTAATAAATTTTTAAAGGATTTTTCATAAAATTTTACTGGGTATAATTGCTTTACAATATTTTGTTAGTTTCTACTCTACTGTACAGCAAACTGGAACTGCTTATATGTACACATATATCCCCTCTCTTTTGGATTTCCTTCCCAGTTTGGTCACTGCAGAGCACTGAATGGAGTTCCCTGTGCTAAACGCTTCAGTTCAGTTCAGCTGCTCAGTTGTGTCTGACTCTTTGTGACCCCATGAACCGTAGCACGCCAGCCCTCCCTGTCCATCACCAACTCCCAGAGTCTACCCAAACCCACGTCCATTGAGTTGGTGATGCCATCCAACCATCTCATCCTCTGTCGTCCCCTTCTCCTCCTGCCCTCAATCATTCCCAGCATAAGGGTTTTTTCCAGTGAGTCAGTTCTCTCATCAGGTGGCCAAAGTATTGGAGCTTCAGCTTCAACATCAGTCTTTCCAATGAACACCCAGGACTGATCTGCTTTAGGATGGACTGGTTGGATCTCCTTGCAGTCCAAGGGACTCTCAAGAGTCTTCTCCAACACCACAGTTCAAAAGCATCAGTTCTTCGGTGCTCATCTTTCTTTATAGTCCAACTCTCACATCCATACATGACTACTGGAAAAACCATAACCTTGATTAGACAAAGTAATGTCTCTTTTAATATGCTGTCTAGACTGGTCATAACTTTCCTTCCAAAAAGTAAGTGTCTTTTAATTTTATGGCTGCAACCACCATCTGCAGTGATTTTAGAGCCTCCCAAAATAAAGTCAGCCACTGTTTCCCCATCTATTTGCCATGAAGTGATGGGACCAGATGTCACAATCTTAGTTCTCTGAATGTTGGGCTTTAAGCCAACTTTTTCACTCTCCTCTTTCATTTTCATCAAGAGGCTCTTTAGTTCCTCTTCACTTTCTGCCATAAGGGTGGTGTCATCTGCATATCTGAGGTTATTGATATTTCTCCCAGCAATCTTGATTCCAGCTTGTGCTTCTTTCAGCCCAGCATTTCTCATGATGTACTCTGCGTAGAAGTTAAATAAGCAGGGTGACAATATAGGCTTGACGTACTCCTTTTCCTATTTGGAACCAGTCTGTTGTTCCATGTCCAGTTCTAACTGTTGCTTCCTGACCTGCATACAGATTTCTCAAGAGGCAAGTCAAGTGGTCTGGTATTCCCATCTCCTTCAGAATTTTCCACAGTTCATTGTGATGCACACAGTCAAAGGCTTGGGCATAGTCAATCAACAGCAGGTTCTCATTAGTTATCTGTTTTATACATAGTAGGAAATATGTCAATCCCTTCTCCCAATTCATCCCCTCTCCATCCCCTGCTGCTGCTGCTAAGTCGCTCCAGTCGTGTCTGACTCTGTGTGACCCCATAGACAGCAGCCCACCAGGCTCCCCTGTCCCTGGGATTCTCCAGGCAAGAACACTGGAGTGGGTTGCCATTTCCTTCTCCAAAGCATGAAAGTGAAAAGTGAAAGGGAAGTCGCTCAGTCCTGTCCGACTCTTAGCGACCCCATGGACTGCAGCCCACCAGGCTCCTCCGTCCATGGGATTTTCCAGGCAAGAGTACTGGAGTAGGATCCATACATCCATTCTCTACATCTGTCTCTATTTCTGCTTTGCAAATAAATTCGTCTGTATCATTTTTCTAGATTCCACAAATACGTTCATACTCAGTCACTCACTCATGTCTGACCCTTTTTAACCCCATGGACTGTAGCCTGCCAGGCTCTTCTGTCCATAGAAATTTCCAAGCAAGAATACTGGTGTGGGTTGCCATTTCCTACTCCAGAAGATCTTCCTGACCCAGGGACTGAACCCGCATCTCCAGCATTGACAGGAGGATTCTTTACCACTGCACAGCCTGGGAAGCTCCAGATTCCACATATAAGTGATGTTATATTTGTTTTCCTCTTTCTGACTTATTTCACTCTATGCGATAGTCTTCAGGTCCATCCACGTCTCTGAAAATTACACAGTTTCATTCCTTTTTATAGATTAGTAATATTCCACTGTATATAGGCATATTAATAAATTTTAACATCCTATAATTTTGTTCCTTTTATGGCCCAGTAATATTCCATTGTATACAGGCACATTAATAAATTTTAAGATCCTGGCCTTAAACACAGGTATTTTGACCCTAGTATTGGTGTGCTTTTGACTTCCCATTACTCTGTTCCCAACAATTGACAATGACTTTCATCTGCTCTTCTGCTGTACGTCTAAGACCTCCTGGGCAAACTAAGTTCAATGCAATTTTCAACTTTATAAACTATATGGCCAGTAATTTATAGCATTTTCTCTTTAATCTCTGGACAAATCTGGACTATGGGAAATATACTGGGGAAGAGATGCATAGAGAGCAAGGTATTCAAATCAAAATCAGGAGAGAAGAAAACAGACAGCACTTCCTGATTTAAGGGCAGAATCAAAGAAGAAATACTGTGCCCATCTTCAATTCATACCGGGGATCCTACTAAAAGCAATGATAAAATTAGCAATCTTGATTTTTCCCGCTTAAAGAACAGAAAAGTTTTGGACCTCTCCTAAACCTAGAGTTTTCAACCAGAAAGACTTGATCAGTTAGGGGATGGGTACAGTAACTTCGGAGAAGGCAATGGCACCCCACTCCAGTACTCTTGCCTGGAAAATCCCACGGACGGAGGAGCCTGGTGGGCTGCAGTCCATGGGGTCACTAAGAGTCAGACACGACTGAGCAACTTCCCTTTCACTTTTCACTTTCATGCATTGGAGAAGGAAATGGCAACCCACTCCAGTGTTCTTGCCTGGAGAATCCCAGGGACAGGGGAGCCTGGTGGGTTTCCGTCTGTAGGGTTGCACAGAGTTGGACACGACTGAAGCGACTTAGCAGCAGACAGTAACTTGTTTCAAATTGCATTCAGGTATTATTAAATATTATAAACTTAAGTTTCAAATGATTTAAAGTAAAAGTTAGAATCAGTTTAAGCTTATCTCTGTAATAAAAACACCTGTTTATGTGCATCTCAATATTGCTTCTCAAAACTTAAAGATAGGGTGGAATAACCATTGAAACTCAGTAAATTGCTTAGAGTCCAAAGCTCATCTGGGTGTGTCTATGGAAAATTGAAGAATTAAAAATACTCTTCTACTAGAACCTATTATACAGAGTGAAGTAAGTCAGAAAATGAAAGATAAATATCATATTCTAATGCATATTTATGGAATCTAGAAAAATGGTACTGAAGAATTTATTTGCAGGGCAACAATGGAGAAACACATAAAGAATAGACTTACGGACATGGGGAGAGGGGAGGAGAGGGTGAGATGTATGGGAAGAGTAACATGGAAACTTACATTATCTTATGTAAAATAGATAACCAATGGGAATTTGCCGTATGGCTTAGGAAACACAAATAGGGGCTCTGTATCAACCTAGAGGGGTGGGATGGGGAGGGAGATGAAGGGAGGTTCAAAAGGGAGGGGATATATATATATATATACCTATGGCTGATTTCATGTTGAGGTTTGAAATAAAACAACAAAATTCTGTAAAGCAATTGTCCTTCAGTTCAGTTCAGTCACTCAGTCGTGTCCGACTCTTTGTGACCCCATGAATCACAGCACGCCAGGTTTCCCTGTCCATCACCAACTCCCGGAGTCTACCCAAACCTATGTCCATCGAGTTGGTGATGCCATCCAACCATCTCATCCTCTGTCGTCCCCTTCTCCTCCTGCCCTCAATCTTTCCCAGCATCAGGGTCTTTTCCAGTGAATCAGCTCTTTGCATCAGGTGGCCAAAGTATTGGAGTTTCAGCTTCAACATCAGTCCTTCCAATGAACACCCAGGACTGATCTGCTTTAGGATGGACTGGTCAAGGGACTCTCAAGAGTCTTCTCCAACACCACAGTTCCAAAGCATCAATTCTTCTCTGCTCAGCTCTCTTTATGGAGAAGGCAATAGCAACACACTCCAGTACTCTTGCCTGGAAACTCCCACAGACAGAGGAGCCTGGTGGGCTGCAGTCCATGGGATCGCTAAGAATCAGACACGACTGAGCTACTTCACTTTCACTTTTAATTTTCATGCATTGGAGAGGGAAATGACAACACACTCCAGTGCTCTTGCCTGGAGAATCCCAGGGACGGAGGAGCCCGGTGGGCTGCCATCTAGGGGGTTGCACAGAGTCAGACACGACTGACGTGACTTATCAGTGGCAGCAGCAGTTGCTCTGGACAACTAAGCCAATGGACCAAAGGGGATTATTCTTGAATAATCATCTTGCCAGCTACTGTCTGAAATTTAAGAGTAAGTAAACATGAGTAACTGGGAAATATTACACTGCATATGGATTGCAAGTTATTAATTCTATCTTTGTCAATGTTCCTTTGGTATGTTCAGAGAGTGATGGCATTTTTTCCAGTCAAATAAAAAGAAAAAGGTTTTTCTTAGACAGGAATTCCATCATTTCTGAACTTTTACAACTGTGTGCTCTACCTATCATTTTCATATGCTTCCTTAACCAGCAAATGATGTGGTAAAATTGTGGGTAGTGGCATCATGAAGAACAGAACCATTTTAATTTCTCCCATCTGGCATATTAGCATTAATAAAAGATGTTTAAAAAGAGAAGCACTGAAAGGCTTTCACCTCTTGATTTAACAAGATAATAAGGAAAGCTTACAATCTGCCACTAAATATAACTGATAAGAATAAGAGTGAGTATAATGTGATGTCACCAAAATTAACCTTTGAGACAATTTTTAAAACCCTGCTGATTACAATACAATTATGTTAAGACTAGCACTGAAACTGTTGTTGTTACTTTTTAGTACAAATAGGAAATTTTCCATAACATAGTAATATAGTCTACATAGATTAACAGAATCAAAATTAAGAGTATACTTATAGCTGTTCTGTTCAAGTGACCATAATGGATCTCCTAGTCAATGGTTTATTTGCCATAGTATTACTATGAGATGTAGTAATACTGGTTACTTACTGGTTTAATTAAGTAATTAAACATTACTGGTTTAGATTAAGTACAGCATAATAGTGATTAATCCATTTCTCCATTTATCTGTTTCAGCTAGTTTTGTTTTTATACAAGCATTCCTCTTGCTAACAAGTCATTACCATTTTCTCATTCACGCTGCGTTTTCAATAGGACAGAAGCAATGATTTTATTTACCCTACCAGTTTCTTAATTAAACAGTGATTTGAGGATCTCATTCTTAATTAGAAAATTATCTGAGTTATTTGTCCAAGTTTTTCATTATTTGTTGGCTGATGTTTTGACCACAACTAGGGTTCAGAAGAACACCATAGCTAACAACAACACAGAGTAATAAAATCAACAGCTCACGAGGGAGTTTAACACAAATGTAATCTCAATCCATTTTCTTCAGGTTACCCTTGACCGCACATCAGTTGGTGTATTTCAGATAGTTACAGGATTTTTAAAATAAACAAAGGAAAACTGCCCTGGTGGTCCAGTGATAAGGAATCCGCCTGCCAACGCAGGGGACACTGGTTGGATCCCTGGTCCGGGAAGATGTCATATGCTGCAGAGCAACCAAGCCTGAGTGCCACAGCTACTGAGCCCACAGGCCGAAGCTACTGAGCCATGCACTGCAGTTTTACTGAAATCGGCACATCAAGAGCCCAGGCACCACGACAAAGAGTAACCCCTGCTCACTGCAGCTAGAGAAAGTGTGCACAGCATCGAAGACCCAGCACAGGCACAAAGAGATAAACCAAAAAAAAGGGGGAAACAGGCTGGGAGTAAACTTCTGCTTACAGATATGCTTTATTCTACAGAAAGTTTCATGTAGGGCCGGTGAGGGCATCTGTTGATCCTGTTCTCAAGAAACATCTAGAAATCAAGGACAGGCTTGGTTACATAAGCCAGACTCACATTAACCATTACCTTAAATGAAGGCGGAGTTGTTTGTTTCATTTATTCAAGGCAAAATTAGGTCACATGCTGCTCAGAGCTTAGAACTGGGAGTCATAGAGAATGTTCCTAAGATAAGGCAAATTTTTAAGTACCTGTAGGACAAAAAAATGTATTTATATAATGAACTGATAAGCACACAGGGAGTGTATGAGGACTTGCTAGTTAGTGTTGCACATACGGCATTCAATCCTCAAGGCCACCTTTGTGTTACAAAAATACAAATAAACCTGTAGCAATCACAATGGATATATACATGCCATGTAATCATCTTTATATCTTGTTTAATCTCTCAATTGAAAGCAACTGTGTATATTTAAAAGTCCAATGTAAAAAACAGTGCAGACTGAGGGACAAATAATGAGAATTCTGTGCACAAAAAAAAAAAGGGCTGAATGTGGTCCATAGGAGGGATGATAAACCCATGGTAACCATGGCAGGATTTTATTTTTAGACAGTCTCAGTCAAAATCATTTGGCTAGATTTTTTTTTAGATTGAAGACTCCAACTATAAAAAAAAATTCTGCTCTATAGTCAGGGCTAGAAGAATACATAGTGTACATAGATTGTTGATAATTAAGAAATTAAGTCTTCATTCATTCTGCAAATGTAGAAAACAAGGAATACAGAACTTGTATAGTACATAAGAATCATAACTTCTCATTTACTGTGTTTAGTATTAAGTAATCCCAAAATTAAGCATATTTCTTGTTTCTTTTTTTAAAAAAAATCTAAAAATCATTTAAAGTGGAATTTCACAGGTATACAGAATAGATCACATATACTAACGAGTAATAAGTACTATATTTTAGATAAAAAGATTCACCCATATCATAAGATCCTTTTATTTCTCTCAACTTTTTATTAATAAAGACTGCTAAATTTGCTAAAAAGTACACTATTACTATTTTCATTTAAAATAATTGTGTTTAAGACATGAACTTAATGTTGAATAAGGATCATTGGCTAATTTTCCTAAAGCTAAAGGATATGTACACTCACTGCTTTCTGTATTTCGAAGACTTTAAAAAAGATACCAATTGAAAAGATTTTTTTTTCAATTTCCCTTAAGCTGCTATATTTTACAAAGAACACTCAATTCAATGTTTTCCAACAAAAAGAAGTTTAAAAATCTCCAATGGGAAATCATTCTCTATGAATCTGTCTTCATGGCAAGTTTTTCTGGAAAATTTGGAACTCCCTGGATGGTGAATTTTCCAAGAATTATACATAAATTTAAGACACTTTCTATAATGTGGATGAATTGTAAAGTAAACTCTTTGTTTAAGAAAGCCACTGGATATGTATGTTTATCATATTGCTTGCGTGGCTTTGGTTTTGTTAAGAAGCTAGTGTGATGAATTCAAGGTTTCCACTTCTATTTCTCTAGCCAAAGGATATGGATGAATCACTAACAATCCATTACCACTACTGGAAAAGTAATACAAAGCACATTCCAGGTTAATTCCACATTGGTAGCTTCAACTTTGCATATGGAAACTGATTAAAAAAAAAACAAAACTCCCTTTAATTAACTAAACAGAAAGCCAATACAAGTCATTTTGAAATAAAAAGAAACATATAGCACTGAAAAGTTAATTTGTGTCAGTTCTTGGTTTTTAAATATCACTGTTAAAAAAAAAAAATTCAGGTAACTAGAGAAATGGAAATATGACTGATTCCAGAGCTAGGGCAAGGAAAATACAACATAACCCTGGAGTGTCTTGCAGTACTAGCACAAGAAATAAAGGACTAGAGCATGTGCCCCAAGGACATAGAAGCCACCCTGAAACAGCCCCAAAAGCCAAAGCTGGAAAACTTTGCTGAGACAAAAATAATGGATACTGGGTTACAACCCAAAGTAAAAAATAAATATCCATCCATCTGTCCATACTGATATAAATAAATTTATCATTTATCATTTATTTATAGGAAGAAGAGACAAATCCTTAAAGGATTCTAACTGTATCTTTAGATTCTCCTACCCCCAGAGCTGGGGGCTTCCCAGATAGCAAGAGTGGTAAAGAACTTGCCTGCCAATGCAGAAGACACAAGAGATGTGGGTTTGATCCCTGGTTGGGAAGATCCCCTGGAGGAGGGCATGGCAGCCCACTCAGTATTCCTGCTTGGAGAATCCCATGAACAGAGGGCTATAGTCCATGGGATCCCAAAGAGTCAGACATGACTAAAGTGACTGAGCACACACTCCTGGAGTTGGGAGTGAGTTCCCCTCCTCTTGAGTATGGACTGTAAATATTGATCACTTCTAATAAACAGAAATATGGAATAGGAATAATAGGAAGCTTACAATGGAGAAACCCTGAAAAAACTACTTTAACAAGCAATGAAGATTAACATCAGTGATGCCATGTGGGTATTATGTGTCCTCTTGATGTAGCAGATGAGAAGGGAACTTCACCTCTAATCATGATAAAAACATCAGACAAACCCAGATGAGGGGATATTCAATAGAATGCCTGGATAGTACTCCTGAAGACATTCAAGGTCATGAACAACAAGGAAAGATTGAGAAACTATCACAGATCAGAGGAGACTGAGGAAATATGGTCAGCAGATGCAATGAGTTACTCTGCATTAGACCCTGGAACATTAATGAAAAACTGGTGATATTTGAGTAGTATGGAGTTTAGTTGGGGTTTCTTCATTTCAAAAAAGGTAGTATGGTGATATAAAATGTTAATAATGGGGAAAACTAGATAATGGGTATATAGAAACTCTTTGCACTGTCTAACTTTTCTGTAAACCTATTTTCTATAAAATATCCCCAAATAAAAAGTTCATTAAAAAGTAACTGTTGCAGCAGGGGCGAGGGGGACATGGGAAATTTCTGTACCTCACCTTCAATTTTGCTGTGAACCTTAGCTGTTCATGTATACCTGTGATGGATTCATTTTGATATTTGGCAAAACTAATACAATTATGTAAAGTTTAAAAATAAAATAAAATTTAAAAAAATAAAAATAAAAACTTGAGTTTTAATGGAAATAAAAAATGTATTGTTCACTTGCAGGAAAAAGTGACTGTCATAAATAGAGAGCCCAGAAATAAACACTTGTAAATGGTCAAATGATTTTCAAAAAGTGTCAAGACCATTCAATGGGGAAAGGACATCATTTCAACAAATGATGTTAGGAAAACTGATATCCAGCTGCAAAAGAATGAATTTGGATCCTGACCTTACATGAAAGTGAAAGTCTTTCGGTCGTGTCCAACTCTTTGCAACCCCATGGACTATACAACCCATGGAATTCTCCAGGCCAGAATACTGGAGTGGGTAGCCTTTTCCTTCTCCAGGGGATCTTCCCAACCCAGGGATCAAACTCAAGTCTCCCACATTGCAGATGGATACTTTACCAGCTGAGCCATAAGGGAAGCCCAATAATACTGGAGTGGGTAGCCCATCCCTTCTCCAGCGGATCTTCCCAACCCAGGGCTTGATCCAGGGTCTTCTGCACTGCAGGTGGATTCTTTACCAACTGAGCTATCAAGGAAGCTGATGACCTTATGTAATATAAAAGAATTAATTCAAAATGAATCAAAGACCTAAACAAGAAAGATAATGCTTTTGAACTGTGGTGCTGGAGAAGACTCTTGAGAGTCCCCTGGTGAGCAAGGAGATCAAACCAGTCGGTCCTAAGGGAAATCAACCCTGAATACTCATTGGAAGGACTGATACTGAAGTTGAAGTTCCAATACTTTGCCCATTTGATGCAAATAGCTGACTTACTGGAAAAGATGCTGATGCTGGGAAAGACTGAAGGCAGAAGGAGAAGTGGACAACAGAGGATGAGATGATTGGATGGCATTGCCAATTCAATGTACTGGAACTTGGGCAAACTCCAGGAGATAATAACGGACAGAGAGGCCTTGTATGCTTCAGTCCATGGTGTCTCAAAGAGTCAGGCATGACTTAGCAACAACAACAAAACTATAAAACTCTTAAAAGAAAATATAGGAGAAAGTCTGATGACAATGACTTTGGCAATGATTTTTGGATATTACACCCAAATCACAGGCAACAAAAGAAAAATAGACAAGTTTGACTTCATTAAAATTAAAAATGCTTTTGCATCAAAAAACAATATCAGCAGAATGAAAAGGCAATACGCAATGCAAGAAAATATTTGTGAATCATATATTTGATAAGGGATTGATATCCAGAATATACAAAGAACTCCTACAACTCAATGACAACAAAAAATAACCCAATTTAAAAATGGGAAAGGACTTGAATAGACATTTCTCCAAAGAAGATACACAAATGGCCAATAAGCATATGAAAAGATGCTCAACATCACTAATCATTAGGAAAATGTCAATCAAAACTATAATGGCATACCACTGCACATAAAATTGATGGAAATTATCAAAAACAAAAACAATTAGAAATTAACAAATATTGTTGAGAATATGGTCAAGTATGGTATATCAGAGAAGGCAATGGCAATCCACTCCAGTACTCTTGCCTGGAAAATCCCATGGACGGAGGAGCCTGGTGGGCTACAGTCCATGGGGTCGAGAAGAGTCGGACACGACTGAGCAACTTCCCTTTCACTTTTCACTTTCATGCATTGGAGAAGGAAATGGCAACCCACTCCAGTGTTCTTGCCTGGAGAATCCCAGGGACGGGGAGCCTGGTGGGCTGCCATCTTTAGGGTCGCACAGAATCAGACACAACTGAAGCGACTTAGCAGCAGCAGCAGCAGCAGCAGCATGGTATGTAGATAAAATGGAATATTATACAGCCTTAAAATTCTGACAGTTGCTACAATATGGATGAACCTTGAAGACATTGTGCTAAGTGAAATAAGCCAGTCACAAAGGACAAATACAGTATGATTCCACTTATATGAGATACCTAAAGCAGCTAAAGCAACAGTTAGAACTGGACATGGAACAATAGACAGGTTCCAAATAGGAAAAGGAGTTTGTCAAGGCTGTATATTGTCACCCTGCTTATTTAACTTCTATGCAGAGTACATCATGAGAAACGCTGGACTGGAAGAAGCACAAGCTAGAATCAAGATTGCTGGGAGAAATATCAGTAACTTCAGATATGCAGATGACACCACCCTTATGGCAGAAAGTGAAGAGGAACTAAAGAGCCTCTTGATGGAAGTGAAAGAGGAGAGTGAAAAAGTTGGCTTAAAGCTCAACATTCAGAAAACGAAGATCATGGCATCTGGTCCCATCACTTCATGGGAAATAGATGGGGAAACAGTGGAAACAGTGTCAGACTTTATTTTTCTGGCTCCAAAATCACTGCAGATGGTGACTTCAGCCATGAAATTAAAAGACACTTACTCCTTGGAAGAAAAGTTATGACCAACCTAGATAGCATACTGAAAAGCAGAGACATTATTTTGCCAACAAAGGTCCGTCTAGTCAAGGCTATGGTTTTTCCAGTGGTCATGTATGGATGTGAGAGTTGGACTGTTAAGAAGGCTGAGCGCCGAAGAATTGATGCTTTTGAACTGTGGTATTGGAGAAGACTCTTGAGAGTCCCTTGGACTGCAAGGAGATTCAACCAGTCCATTCTAAAGGAGATCAGTCCTGGGTGTTCTTTGGAAAGAATGATGCTAAAGCTGAAACTCCAGTACTTTGGCCACCTTATGCAAAGAGTTGACTCATAGGAAAAGACTCTGATGCTGGGAGGGATTGAGGGCAGGAGGAGAAGGGGACGACAGAGGATGAGATGGTTGGATGGCATCACTGACTTGATGGACGTGAGTCTGAGTGAACTCCGGGAGTTGGTGATGGACAGGGAGGCCTGGCGTGCTGCGATTCATGGGGTCGCAAAGAGTCAGACATGACTGAGCGACTGAACTGAACTGAAAACAGATAAATATATAGAGATAGATGAGACATAATATTTGTGGATCATATATCTGATAGTAGAACAGTGGATACCAAGGGCTAGATGTAGAGAGTAAAATATGAAGTTAGTGTTTAATTGGTAGAGAATTTCACTGGAGATGTTGAAAAATTCTGGAGATGGATGGTGGTGATAGTTGCACACAATATGTTTCTACTTAATGCCACAGAACTGTATAGTCCAAAAAACTATTTAAATGGTGAATTTGGTATGTATACTTTACTACAAAAATTAAAAGGTAATTTTAATAGTGTGTGCAATTTTTTAAGCTGTCTTAATTGATGTATACATGTTGTTATGAATATTTCCAGAAACATGAATCAGGTTGCTGAACATAACAAATCAAGATTGGAAACTACTTTGTAAAGACATTTATGACTAAAAAGTGAAGTAGTGCCCAAACCAGGTAAAAACAAGTCATTTAAATGTGTAAGAGACTTAGTAATAGACAACTTAATCTTGTTAGATTACCCAATTAGGAGAAATCTCTAGAGATCAGTAGTGGCTAACACATTAATAACTATTTTTTAAACACAACAGGATATCACATATTAGTTTTCTTGATAGGCAAACATAAAAATGAGAATAACAATAATAAAGTATACCTTTATATAAGTAAAAATACACTCTATCAAACATTCCACCTTTGTAGAGATATGTGCCTAAAGAACAACATTATAATAAATGGAAATAATGAACAGACCTGAAGAAAACATTTGAAAAACATCATAGTAATTTTTTTTTCTTTCTTCCTGAGGATATTTTCTTGTTCTCTTGATATGATTTTCCTCCCTCATTATAACTCCTGTCCTCCAATCCTCATTGTTTCTCTAGTCAGACAGTCAATAAAAGGCAGAAAGATTTTATCTGTTGAGTTTGTCAGGGTACGTCTTTAGAATATGCAATTGAAAGAAAAGCCATTCATTCATTCAGTCCTTATTTAATACATACTATTAAGGACCTAATTATGTGCCGGAGTCCAGTACCAGCAGCCAGGGAATCAGCCTGAAGGGGTGAGTGGTGTCGGCAGACGATGGTGTAGCCTCTGACTCATAGTATGGAACTACATGTTTATTTCAAGCTTCAGGTCCTCTTTTATACTTTGACAAAAGCATTAGGTCAGAGGTTTGATATTTTCAGTTTGCCCCAGCCAGATTTACTGTCTCCAGAAATCACTGTTGTCCTTCAAACAGAGTTCGGGCTTCAGGGATTCTCTCAGAGTCGGCTTTACTATTATCTGCTTTCTCTTATGTGTCTTATACTTAACTTGTGATTACATTGTAACTCATGCCACATTCCTCAGTTTATTTCTTACCTTTCTAAATCCTGTTTGCCCCTAGAATCTTAAGATCACTATTTCCTAAAAAGGCTTCTAGCTATTCTTAAGTTCAGTTAAGTCGCTCAGTCCTGTCCAACTCTTTGCGACCCCATGAATCGCAGTACACCAGGCCTCCCTGTCCATCACCAACTCCCGGAGTTCACTCAGACTCATGTCCATCGAGTCGGTGATGCCATCCAGCCATCTTATCCTCTGTTGTTCCCTTCTCCTCCTTCCCCTCAATCCCTCCCAGCATCAGAGTCTTTTCCTATGAGTCAACTCTTCCCATGAGGTGGCCAGTGTACTGGAGTTTCAGCTTTAGCATCATTCCTTCCAAAGAAATCCCAGGGCTGATGTCCTTTAGAATGGACTGGTTGGATCTCCTTGCAGTCCAAGGGACTCTCAAGAGTCTTCTCCAACACCACAGTTCAAAACCATCAATTCTTTGGCACTCAGCCTTCTTCACAGTCCAACTCTCACATCCATACATGACCACTGGAAAAACCATAGCCTTGACTAGACGGACCTTTGTTGGCAAAGTAATGTCTCTGCTTTTCAATATGCTATGTAGGTTGGACATAACTTTCCTTCCAAGGAGTAAGTGTCTTTTAATTTCATGGCTGCAATCACCATCTGCAGTGATTTTGGAGCCCAAAAAAATAAAATCTGACACTGTTTCCACTGTTTCCCCATCTATTTCCCATGCAGTGATGGGACCGGATGCCATGATCTTCGTTTTCTGAATGTTGAGCTTTAAGCCAACTTTTTCACTCTCCTCTTTCACTTTCATCAAGAGGCTTTTGAGTTCCTCTTCACTTTCTGCCATAAGGGTGGTGTCATCTGCATATCTGAGGTGATTGATATTTCTCCTGGCAATCTTGATTCCAGCTTGTGCTTCTTCCAGGCCAGCATTTCTCATGATGTACTCCGCATAGAAGTTAAATAAGCAGGGTGACAATGTACAGCCTTGACGTACTCCTTTTCTTTTGGAACCAGTCTGTTGTTTCATGTCCAGTTCTAACTGTTGCTTCCTGACCTGCATACAGATTTCTCAGGAGGCAGGTCAGGTGGTCTTGTATTCCCATCTCTTTCAGAATTTTCCACAGTTTATTGTGATCCACACAGTCAAAGGCTTTGGCATAGTCAGTAAAGCAGAAATAGATGTTTTTCTGGAACTCTCTTGCTTTTCCATGATCCAGCTGATGTTGGCAATTTGATCTCTGGTTCCTCTTCCTTTTCTAAAACCAGCTTGAACATCAGGAAGTTTAAGGTTCACGTATTGCTTAAGCCTGGCTTGGAGAATTTTGAGCATTACTTTACTAGCGTGTGAGATGAGTGCACTTGTGTGGTAGTTTGAGCATTCTTTGACATTGCCTTTCTTTGGGATTGGAATGAAAACTGACCTTTTCCAGTCCTGTGGCCACTGCTGAGTTTTCCAAATTTGCTGGCATATTGAGTGCAGCACTTTCACAGCATCATCTTTCAGGATTTGAAATAGCTCAATTGGAATTCCATCCCCTCCATAGTGATGGTTTCTAAGGCCCATTTGACTTCACATTCCAGGATGTCAGGCTCTAGGTGAGTGATCACACCATCGTCACTATCTTGGTCATGAAGATCTTTTTTTGTATAGTTCTTCTGTGTATTCCTGCCACCTCTTAATATCTTCTGCTTCTGTTAGGTCCATACCATTTCTGTCCTTTATCGAGCCCATCTTTGCATGAAATATTCCCTTGGTATCTCTAATTTTCTTGAAGAGATCTCTAGTCTTCTAGCTATTCTTAATTATTCCTAAACCCTAAACTCAGCAAACTACTTTTGCCATAAATATTTCCCTCACAAACAGGTCTCAGAAAACAATTCTTCCCATGGCCTCAAGCTGCGGCCTACGTGCTCATCCTGGGACATTCTTTGTAAAGATCCTTGAACAAATGTCAATGGTTACTCTATAGAATTATTTTCTGGGCACAACTACAGAAAGCTTTGTGTTTTCTCGTGCTTCTCTCAAGCACCTTAACATTCTTTCCAGCCAACTCAACCAAAGAAAGAAAAGAACAAGTCAGAATCACAAGACCTAACTCCTTCATCCCAGGGCCATGCCTGCAAGGTGAGGAGAGGGGGTTGGGGGCCATGCCTCCATTTTGTCAGTAATGCCTAATGCGGCTCCTGACAATTATGGAAAAGTTTGTTTCGGATACTGTGCTCTAGACAGATATTTTATTTCTGCTCCTATTTTACCCTATAGAATGAGTCTGGGTTCAGGATGGGGAACACATGTACACCCATGGCTGATTCATGTCAATGTATGGCAAAAAAACACTACAATACTGTAAAGTAATTAGCCTCCAATTAAAATAAATAAATTATTTTTAAAGATTAAAAAAACAGAATAAGTCTCCTCTTTACTATTATTAGTCTTGCTTTTTTTCCCCCTCTTCCAACCATAAGGCCCACTCTTTCAAAAAAAAAAAAAAAAAGCTTTCCAAAATTCCTTCTGATTTACCACTTCTTCCTAATGAATCTGAATCCTGCATGCAAATGCCTAGCACATAGTATAATAGTTGCTAAATAAGCGTGGTGAATGCATCTATTGAATGACTGAAAAGAGGTGATCTTAGTGATACACTCTAACCATCAATGTAGAATGGTAATCGATCTATCTTGGGTTATAAAAATTTTAAACATAACCAAGTAACTACCCTCAAATCATTTGTGTTAAATTTCAAAGTTCAGTTGAAAACAAAGTCCAATTTATCGATATTAAAAAAAAAAAAATCTGCCCCATGTGTTCTTTAAACTCATCTTAATGAGTAAAAAATAACTTGTAACTTATTTTTAAAACCAGTAAGCAATCCCAGTGCTTGAAATACACTGCATTTGTGTTTGATCACTACATTATCAATTAATTCAAAAAGCATTCAACAACCTTGTTTACATTTCACATATGTCTAGTAAAGGGAAAATAAGAAGTATACATCTGGTTAATTCTCTGAGTTATAAATTTACAATTAAAATTTGACCAAGCTTCAGATACTTAAGAGCTTAATTGACCGTGTAATTCTGAAACATGCTACAAGGATTTTATTATAGGAAACGCATGGTTATAGGTACATAGCTTAATGATGACAAATCCTGCACATCAAATTCTACTTTTATTTATTTATTTTTTTTAAAAAAAGGCTTACCCTTGAATCAGAGACATAATCTCTTATAACATACCATATGTCTTTGCCTTTGTAGCACATGTTTAAAAGCAGCCTTGATTAGAGTCAATGCATTGTTTTGTTTCTCCACTGCTACTCCCCTCATACTGTTAAGTGAGTGTTACTTGCTCAGTCGTATTTGACTCTGTGACCCTATGAACTATAGCCCACCAGGCTTCTCTGTTCATGGGATTCTTCAGGCAAGGATACTGGAGTGGGTAGCCATTCTCCTCTCCAGGGGATCTTCCTGACCCAGGGATAGAACCCAGGTCTCTCGCACTGCAGGCAGATTCTTTACCATATGAGCCACCAGGGAAGCCCCATCCTGTTGAGCACTATAGCAAAGTTAGTTCCGCAAACTTGTGCAGGATACAGATCACATTAGTGGAGACAAGGCTCTGAAGGATCCAGAAAATCTAAGGGGGCTACCACAGGACATTAACCAAAATTCTTTCAAGGACACAACATAAAAGATCTTACTTTTTGTTCACGAACAAATATTTATTAGATAACAAATGCTTTTCTAGTTTAGTGAGGATAAGAGACGTCATTAAATATCAAGTGAGAGGAAATAAGGAATAAAATAGTTTCTTACCTATGACCTTCTGTTTCTTATTTTGTCCAGTGAGCTAGGAGGATATGGTCATATAATTATAGAATTCTAAGAAAGATCTAAGGCCGAGTGTCCTGCTTCTAACTGTAAAGTTCATCGTGGTCAGAAGAAGTGAACATTTGAAAAACGATCATTCAAGAAAGCTTAGTCTTTCATTTAATTTTTGAAATGATTTTTTTTAATGTGGACCATTTTTAAAGTCTTCACTGAATTTGTTACAATATTGCTTCTGTTTTTTATGTTCTGATTTTTTGGCCACTAGGCATGTGAGATCGTAGCTCCCCAACCAGGGATGGAACCCTCACCCCCTGCCCTGGAAGGCAAAGTCTTAACCTCTGAAAGTCCCATTTTGATTACTTTAAAAGCACTGAAAATACTAAATTATGTTCTTTTTCTTGATATCCCTCATTCCTTGTCTCCTCATCTTCCAATTTTCAACTCATCATTGTTACATAAATAAAATTACTTATATTGTTGTAGAAGAGTTTATTTAGCCTGGCTTCTTATTTAATGTCTTTTTCTATCCAAAGCCTTTAATTCCAGCCATGCTTGAGCTCTGGTTCTTCTCCCTTCCCTGCCTTTATAGCCAATCCTTTAGACTAGATAAAATTTTTATCTAAAACTGTCCAGTAATATCATGAGTTCTCTATAAACCCATCCTCATCAACAATACATCTGTGAAAAATTAAGAAATTAAAATGTAAAATAAACAAATACACATTATTTTCATTGTTTCATCTCAGAATTTAGGTAAAGAATCTGCCTGCAATGCGGGACACTAGGATTCAATCCCTGGGTCAGAAGATCCCCTGGAAAAGGGAATGGCAGCCCACTCCAGTATTCTGGCCTGAAGAATTCTATGGACAGAAGAGCCTGGAGATACAGTTTATGGGGTCACAAAGAGTTGGACATGACTGAGTGTCTAACAATTTTATAAGATATTTAATTAGACAACAAGAATCATTTTTGAATGATGCTTTTCTAAAAACATTGGCTAACATCTGTTACTTGCATATGGCTATTCTAGACACTTTTGTAGAAACCAAAACACCTGAATTCTGTCCTCAAGTATCTCTGAACTGCAAAGCAGTCATTAACAGAAGAAATAAATTCCTCCAGATTCCAGGAAATTGAATGGACAATCAAAAGTTAACATTTATAGAGAACATTTAGTTATTTTCATGGTTTTAATACATTAAATTTTTAAACTCATCTTTACTTCTTTGCTTCCTCACCAGAGCCTTCACATTTCTTAACACTTTGTGGTTCTCATGGCCCCCCTAAAAATCCCCAACACTCTTCTACAAAGATGTGCTTATCATCCTTAAAAACACACACACACACACACACCCCCACACCAGGCAGACTGATGATATTATACATTTACATTTGAAACTGAGGTATTTTCATCATCCTAATTCTATTATACAATCATTTTACGTGCTGCCAATCACATCTGTTTCTAACCCCCAAAACAGCTCTTCAAAACCATTTTTAATCTCACCCATATCAATGGCCCCTCATTCGACCCTTCAATTGCCTGCCTCCAGCTAAATCCAGAAATTAGAGGCCCTTAAGGCTAAACTCCCTCTGCTCAGTACATCCTCTTCACAGCACCCTCCTACCTGAGAAACACACATCTGTAAGTTTCTCTACACAGGTTCTCTCTCCCTCCCTCTCATGTTCTTTCCCTCCCTCGTTCCCTCCCTTTCTTCCTTCCCTAAAATCCCAGATTTGCTCCTCATAAGATATTGCACTGCCCCCTAGCATTGTTGTATATATGTTTACTTTCACCTAAAAACTTACACTTACGCTCACTTAGGGTTGTTCCTCTAAACATACACACACATCCTTTACCCTCTGCCCACCAAGGACCCCCTTTTCATCTCTAATTAATAAATTCAGTAACTCAGAGACTTCAAAGGGGAAACGGCAGCCATCTGAAAGGAAGTTCAGAGTTTCCTCAACCTGTTCCCCCCAAAACATACACGCATATAAACATACCTATTTTGGTACCTGTATTTTACTCAACTTTTTCTGGTCTCAGAGGGGAAGATGTGGTTCTTTCTCCTCTCCTAGAGTAGTAATTATATTTCCTTCTACCTTACAAAGCATCACCATCTTTTCCTGTATGCTCAAGCTCTCCCTCTCTAGTAGCTCCTTTCCTCCCATTTCAAATACCTTCAGATATCCCATCCTTCACCCCCAGCCCCCTGAAAACAAACCAAACAACAAAATAAAATAAAAAACAAAGATCTTCATCTTGATCCTAAATCTTTTTCACACTACTATTGCATTTCCCTTCTTGTTTTCATGATAAAATTACCACAACAGATTTTTTCCCATCTTTCCTCAATGCATCATCCTTAGATGTCTGCCCCACAACCTAACACCTCCTGATATCACAAAGGTTAGCAATAGCCTCCTAACTGCCGAATCCTCATCAATTCTCTTCTTCCTCACAAATCCTCCATCCCTTAACATTCATTCACTACCTTCTAACTCTTAAGCCTTTAAGATTGACTATCTCCCTTCTATTTTTGCTACTTCTCCCTTGCTTGCCTTCTATATGCTGGAATTTCTCAAAACCTGATCCACTTCTCACTCCCTGAACTGTCTGAGGGGAAAGATGTTCTGAAGATGTTTTACAGAAGTCTTGTGACGCAGTTTCCTCAACTCTGTGGTTTTGATGTCATTAAAACTTTTACTAATTCCTCAAAAATGGCTATTAAGTGTTAGGTAGCTTTTTCAAACTTACTAATTCTAATCCTCTTGTATACCAAGTGGACGCAAACAAAATGGTTTCATCCAAGTATCCCATGAGTAAAAATGGAAACATCAAGCTAATCAAGTCGAAATGTAATCTAATCTTACTAAATGTCACCTCTGTATGATGAAGATTTATAATCTAGTCCTCAGACTTCCTCTGTCTTTGACCTTTAGATGTATATTTTTAAAAGTTTACTAGACCTGTCTACATAAATGCCTTACTGGTTCCTTTAAATCAACGAATCCAGAAGTGAATTTCAATTTTTCTTCTCTTCCTGAGTCGATCACTCTCTTATAATCCTCTCTTGGTTAACAGCGCCAAGATAAGCCATTCACCCCAGTCAGAAGCTCAAGAGCCATCTGTGATTTCTCTCTTTTTCCCACATTCAAAAGCTCATTAAATCCCATCAGTTATTTTTTCATTTAAAATCTGTCAAATATTCCCACCTTTCTCTCTCAATGTATGGTGAGAATTCAGAGCCCTCATCATCTTTGGGTGCCACAGTCTTCTAAGATGTCTCTTAATATGATTTAACCATTCTTCAATCCATGTTCCATGCCAGAAACATCTTTCCAAGAGCAAATCTGCCTAAAAATGTTTTCCTTCTTGGCTTAAAACTGTGATCCGTTTGCTACAGTCCATAAGAATATGTTGTGCTTATCTCTGCAAAGTCATCATTTGCTTATCCCTCATGTGTATCCTGAAATCTAACTATACCAAACTAAGCACAATTCTTTTAACAAATACATTCATAGTAACCCCCTGGTTTTGCAGATGCCCTATTTCTCCCTACCTGTATGTATCTAACGAATACCCAATTAGTTCAGTATTCCCACCGGCCCTTAAATACACTTCCAGGAGTACATATACTACTGCAATTGTCTTTTTGTTCTGCTAAAGTTATTTAAAGCATAGTATCTTCTTTGTCTTTGTGTATCAAATGCATACCAGAGTGTGGACATTTTATACTTAGGAAATTTTATTAAGGAAATAAAGGCAGTCACTTTGGATAGTATAAAATTCTGATTATATTCCTTTGAGACAACAGCAAGTCCATGGAGGACAGAGGTGAATACATGTGTGTAGTAAATTTGAATCAAGAACAAACTGTGATAGTACTGTATTTTTGGCATGCAAGAAACAAGTTCTTTCAATTAGATTTTCATTTTATTACTCTATTTACTTAGGATTAACCTCATCTTACTCTCTAATATTTCATCTGCAAAGGTAATCACTGGAAATTCAACTTCCTTTTCAAGTTTCTCTCTTAAAAATCCATTGACTGCTTCCAAGCAATACAATCATTAGAAGAAAAAATGTAGGCAAAGGAACAATCTGATTGTTTAGAAATAATCATGACAAAAGAGTTTTCAATGTGGTTAACTTACCCAACACAGACAGTTCACTAATTCCAGATTTATAAAAGTTACAAAGAATACATTTTGCTTTACCAAGCTTTTGCTAGCATTTAATTTTCCAATGCTGCAAAATAGACTTGATCAAGTGTTTTTCCTCCATAAGGTTCTACTTTAAGACCTCCATATGCTCATTTTTAATAATCTGCTTTCAAAACCAGGAACCATTCCAAATATGAGTTATGGAAATATTGTGCTTCTTATTAAAAACAACATGAAAAGAAATATCTGAAGCCCAGGTATCAATCTGTAACACACAGCGGCAGGTCCATGTGAAAGGCTTGTATGAAGAATTACTGCTGAAAATCACTTTTACTGAGGCAGTTTAACTCGTTTCACTAGAAGTGAAAATTGCTATGACAAATATGTCACTATGGAGGTCAAATGGTAATTTGCACATGCTAAACAGCTCAGCAGGAAATTACATGTGATCCTCGCAATCACTAGCATTCCCACCAGAAATAAAAGTTTAGAAGACACAGAGGTCACATGGATTGTGTTAGGGATAAAATTCTTTCCAACACATGTTCCACCCTCCCCCTCAGGAAGAAGAATTGAAAGGTATAGAGAGAGGTATGGTCAAGGTGTTTAAAGTTGGAGAAATGTTGTGATTTAGGGTAGTTACAGAAAAGGAAACTAGAGAAAAGTGTCATCAGAGACCAATGAAAATAACTGCTTAATGAACTCAATATTTTGATACCATTTTATCTCTTATTATTAGCAAAATGCAGTTATGCTTACAAACCCTGTGAAAAATCTCTCAGGGCAAAAGGTCCAGAAAAGAAATAACACTTTCTTTTTTGATCAAGACTGTTATTTGTTACTATCTCATCTTAAGAAGTCTTTACTTCTCATGCCTTACTCCAGTCTTGCGTAAAACTTCCTACATCTAAACATATTCCCATTTACTGACTTATTCTTAAATGAGTTCAAATTTTGTTCTAGGAACTATACCCCCGTGGTGACCAAGATAAACAGTCCCTTTTCTCAAGGAGCAACTGGTTTAACAAGGAGTACAAATGGGATGATGAATAAAAAAAGGGAAACTGTAAGTTGCTATGGGAGCACAGAGCACAGTTTTCAAGCCCAGTTTAAGTGATTAGGAAGACTTCCTAGAAAAAGACCTGAAGAGTGTGGGGGTGGGGTAGAAGTGATATGAAGCCTGGTTTAACCATCACAGAAATCTTAATAGAGGAATAGGGATTGATGATGTGAGTTGAGAGTCACTAAAACATAGATGCTATAGAGACTACAGCATAAATTAGTATACCAAGTGAGAAAAGTAAAGGACTAAATAATTTGAACCATAGGAAAACAAAACTTAATGGGTAGTTAAAAGATGTTGCAAGAGATCAGTTCAGTTCAGTTCAGTCGCTCAGTCATGTCCAACTCTTTGCGACCCCATGAATCGCAGCACGCCAGGCCTCCCTGTCCATCACCAACTCCCGGAGTTCACTCAAACTCATGTCCATTGAGTCGGTAATGCCATCCAGCCATCTCATCCTCTGTCGTCCCCTTCTCCTCCAGCCCCCAATCCCTCCCAGCATCAGAGTCTTTTCCAATGAGTCAACTCTTCACATGATGTGGCCAAAGTACTGGAGTTTCAGCTTTAGCATCATTCCTTCCAAAGAACACCCAGGGCTGATCTCCTTCAGAATGGATTGGCTGGATCTCCTTGCAGTCCAAGGGACTCTCAAGAGTCTTCTCCAATACCACAGTTCAAAAGCATCAATTCTTTGGCACTCAGCTTTCTTCACAGTCCAACTCTCACATCCATACATGGCCACTGGAAAAACCATAGCCTTGACTAGACGAACCTTTGTTGGCAAAGTAATGTCTCTGCTTTTCAATATGCTCTCTAGGTTGGTCATAACTTTCCTTCCAAGGAGTAAGCATCTTTTAATTTCATGGCTGCAGTCACCATCTGCAGTGATTTTGGAGCCCCCCAAAATAAAGTCTGACACTGTTTCCATTGTTTCCCCATCTATTTCCCATGAAGTGATGGGACCAGATGCCACTCTCCTCTTTCACTTTCATCAAGAGGCTCTTTAGTTCCTCTTCACTTTCTGCCATAAGGGTGGTGTCATCTGCATATCTGAGGTTATTGATATTTCTCCCGGCAATCTTGATTCCAGCTTGTGTTGCAAGAGATAAAGAGAGGTAATAGAAAAGCAAGAAAAATGAGATTTCTAAAGCCAAGAAAAGAGAACATTTCAAAGAAGTCCATGCTCTATGGTATCCAATGTTTCTTAAAAATCAAGTTAAGTATGGATTATGAACTGTTCCTTAGACTTAACAGTAAATACATAGATCCATAAACTTGGGAAGAACAAATTCATCAGAGTACCAGAAACAGAAGCCAAGTTATTTAGATTGAAGTGTAAGTAAAGGTGAGAAATAAGACAGTTGAGCTTACAACTCAGTAAACAACTTTAACCATGAAGCAGAGAAGAGATACAAGAGGAGATACATGTCAAGGTAGAGGGGCTCTGAGAAAGTTTGTATACAGTTTATTGTTTTTTGTTTTGTTTTTTAATGAGAAATATTTGAATGGTGAAAACTGATTGATAAGGAGAGAATGAAGTGAAATGAGAGATAAGGCTGTTTCAGACCATGGGTAGCAGCATTAATCACAGACAAAAGGAAGTACTGCTGCAATTGAAAGATGGCACATTTCTCATTGTTTCTTTATGATGGCTCACATTTTCTCTCTGAAGTTAGAGACAAGATTATCTCTAGAGGAGGGAGGAGAAGGAAGGATAAGAGGTTCAAAGAATATATAGAAGAGTTGAAGGACCACCCTGGAATACATTGGAGGGAGCCAACGAAGGAAACAGAAGTATGGCTGGACCCTATCCAAGGACATTGATTTTGGACATTTTGTGTATACAGTGCCATCTATCTTCAAGTGTGCTTGATTTTCCCAAGCTGTGGGACTGCACTGATCTAAGATTGGCCCAGTTAGATTTATCCAGCATTGAGACTTCTGAAAAGTTATGATAGGAGGACAAACGGGCAAGACAGTAAGGATACTGACAGCATATCTAAGTTGGGTTGGGAAAGACATGATGACCAAAGCAGACTTGCTTAGAGGGACAGGAAGAAGAAACAAGGGGGTCAGAAGTTCCCACGTTTCCCAGACACTACGTGGTAGAAAAAAATAAATGTAAGAACAGAACCCGTGAAACTCAAACACTGTGGGGCATGATGGTTGAATTCTATACCTTGGAAGAAGGCTGGGGTTATAACAAGAGCTGATGTTCAGCAATAGGACAGCTCAAGTGGCTTACACACAAACATACTGGCATTGAGGACGAAGATCTGGCAGTCTAGGTAGTTAGACAGGAGGGTCATCCAAATGGATACTGAAGTCCCCTAGAAGGAGAGCAGTATTTGAGACTGAGAAAACCCAGTGCTAACATCTTTGCTGAAAGAAGAGATATAGTCCTGAAAGATTATTTTCAGTAGTTTCATAGTTATGCAAATAAAGATCATTCCAACTGAAATTCCAACTAAAATAATGAAATATGATTTCTAGAAGTGCCTGTTTTCTCCTTGATGATGATAATGATGAAGAATGCTATTTATGAGGAGCTCAAGCTTAATCCAAATCATGTCATTCACAATCCCCACAGGTTCTTCACTAAGGATGGCTCTCTATACACTTGTCTCAATAAGCAATTTGTCAAGGAATGATCAATAACAAAGAAGTGAATCTTACACCTACTAAAACTTACCCTCCCTTTGTTCATAGAAATACTTAAATAACATGGTTAAACTATCCTTTAACCATTTAAACAGAGAATGAAGCATACGATTAAGCCTCTTCTTAAGGTCCTAGGGCTATCTCTTATATAAGCTCAGATACTTTTGAAGCAGTGTTTACAAAACATTGCTGAAAACTGTTTGCATTATTTGTTAAATACGGATTCCTGGGTCCTATCCCAGACACACTGAATTCTCCAAGAGAACTGGAAAAGCTGAGTGTTTAAACAAGTCTCCCTGGTGATTCTTATTACCAGGGATGTTTGAGAAATAATAAATAGCCTTAGGGTGTATAGCCTTTGATCCCACATTAAACAGATCTAGTTTACAATGTCTTTTGAGTTCTTTAAGAGCTTTTCTGTCATTTTCCTTGTTGTCAACTGTCACTTCTTTTTGCTACTGACATTCCTATCTCATGCAGGTTTTTCCTTCTAATCACAATGTATAAATTACTGCAATGCAGGAAGTGAGTTAGCCAACTTTGTTTTAATTATAAATGAAGTAAGAATATGTAGGTGCTGGTTGATGATCAGAAATCACACCCAGAAGTAAAACTATACAAATTTTTAAAGAATTTGTAGTATCCAAATTTTACTCACTTTCAGATTTTTTGGCAATTATCCAGATAAATGTCAGATAATTTATTCTAATAGAAGCAGAAGTTTGGAGTTGGACAATACACCCAGGTTTGGTTTGTTTTTTCAATCTTACCAAATGGTCTAATTCCTATCCAAATATTTGCATCACTGTCTAAATTCTTTTTTTTTTTTTTTAATAATAGCAGGACTAAATTGTATTTGATGTTTGGTTTCATGCATTTGACAGAGGAAAAAAAGGTTAAACAGTACACATACACACATACACAAATTTCCCGAAGAGGAAACCATTCAATGTGGTTTCCTAATCGAATTACTGAATTTCACAATGAAGCCAATTCTGTTTTATTTGGGTATCAGTCTTCAATCAAGATCCTTAATCTAGGTGATCTGGCAAAGCCAGAAGAAACCACCATAGAACACTAGGAGATGAACCTATTTCAGAGTCCATTAAAACTGAGATTTCTGGTTCTTTGGAGATGCAGACATTCAGCAATTGGTATAAAACTACCATTAGTTTGTAATGATGTCAGAGAAAAATTGAAGCTGATTTTGCTTTAAGTCTTGGTATTGCCAGGTCTAAAACCTTTGGACTCCATGTTCTGAGCAGGGTTTATGTTCTCTTCAAGATTTGTTTAAATACACCTTGTCAGACCTTCTGCTTGAAAAGAGAGGCTGAAGAGTCTTCTTGAACTGTAATTAAAGTCCCTAAGCATTCCTAGTTGGCTTTCTTGAAATGCTGAGCCTCACCCTCCAAGTTGTTTGTGTTAGCGTAGCAGGGCCACTGCAACCTGTCCCCCTCTTCCTTGCTGTGCTATTGAAATACAGTAAGAAGACCCTTTGAGCCAACCATCTGCTCTTCAATTAAACTCGCAAGCATTTTCTTTTCAATAATTTATTGTGGGCGTCTTTTTGTTTCCAAGTAACTGTTGGTAAAAATTCATGAATTAATTGGGAAAATGAACTAAACAAAGACACAATTTCACTTGCAAGATGGAAACTTAGCAAAGAAAGGTATGACAAGACCACATGGTGTTCTTTGCCACGATCGTTGGCCCCATATATTCCTAAACCCTGTAATTCAGCCACTTTCCAATGAGAGTCTAAAAACAATTACAATGGTTGTGGCTATAAGTAAGCATGATGCAAGCTTTACTAATAAATTGGACTGCTTTATAATTACCCGTGAAATAACAACGCTTGACCCTGATTTATTTTGTGGGCTGCCTTTTTCTCTCTAAACATGTTGAAGTTGATTTTTTTTTTTCTTAAAACCAGATGTTTTAACATTTCAAAGAAGATGGATGGAATGCAAACTCAAGACCAAAACTGTTTTAGGTTTGCATTTGTTATTATTGTTATTATAGAAAGGGCCAGGACTCTACACAAACTGGAAACAAGCCAAAATTCTAATTTAGATGGCAGTGGCCATCTTGAAATTTTCTAAACATACCAACAGCTTTGTTTCCATTTTCTGCAAGCACAGAAACAATGTGAAAACTAAATCAGACAATAAGAGAATTTTTTATCTCTAAAGGTCAGCATGATTTAATGACAGTCCATTGGACCTCATTTATAACTCTTCAGTGGGGGGCGGGGGGGTCCTATTGCTTAGAATATGAAATTAAAGATGTTTTAGTTTACTTAGCCAAAAAAAATGTATCAGCCCATGTTTATTTTTGCAAGTACCTTGAAGGACAATTTTGTCCCTGCGTTTGTGACTGGTCCCTTTGACAAAACAAGGAATTTACAATAACCTGCAAATTGGGACTTGGGAAGTTTCCAAGAGCCTTCTCCAAAGTGAGAAACTCAAAGAGCTCCTGTTCTGCTCCCTTGACTCCCTTGACTGTATCCAGCTGGTGTCAGAAAAGCAAGGACTCTGTCCACTCTAGGGCCAGAGCAGTGGTTCCAAATAGATTAGGACAGGGAGGGGAAGGTAAGAGATAAGATAGAAGTGCTAGGACCATGCTGATAAGTGCAGTGACAATGATGAGGAAGACTAACAGAGTGACATGTGGAAATGCAAGTCCATTCTAAGCCAGAAGAGAAGGAGCCCTTTCCAAAATAATGATTACTTAGGTAATCTCTCTTAACTAGATTAGATCACTGCATTAGTGCTTCATTTCACTTTATTTATTTTAAATAGATGGCCTTTGCTAACCAACCAAGGTAAGTACTTAGGAGAAGTGGACTGACAGAACGTTTCTGATAGCATTTGCACAATATCAGGTTGTAATCACTGGTTTCTAGCTGGCTGAGAGTCCCTTGAAGCCCTGAGGATTTAGTACAACATAGCTATTCGAGAAACAAATGAAGGCTTTTTAAAAAATGAGGCAGGGTTCCTGTTACCACAGAATCACTGTTTGCCAAATCACCTTGAGAAAAAATGATCCTCAGAGGCGAGTGCTTATGGTTGTCGTTGTTCAGTCTCTAAGTCGTGTCTGACCCTTTGCAAATCCATGGACTGCAGTATACCGGGCTTCCCTGTCCATTGAGTTGGTGACGCCATCCAACCATCTCATTCCTCTGTCACTTCCTTCTTCTCCTGCCCTCAATCTTCTCCGGCATCAGGGTCTTTTCCAATGAGTCAACCCTTAGCATCAGGTGGCCACAATATTGAAGTTTCAGCTTCAGCATCAGTCCTTCCAATGTATATTCAGGACTGATTTCCTTTAGGATGGACTGGTTGGATCTCCTCGCAAGTACTCTCAAGAGTCTTCACCAACACCACAGTTCAAAAATATCAGTTCTTCAGAGTTCAGCCGTCTTTATGACCCAACTCTCACATCCATACATGACTACCGGAAAAACCATAGTTATGACTAAACAGGCCTTTGTTGGAAAAGTGATATCTCTGCCTTTTGATATGCTATTTAGGTTTGTCATGGCTTTTCTTCCAAGGAGCAAGCGTTTTTCAATTTTGTGGCTGCAGTCACCATCCACAGTGATTTTGGAGCTCAAGAAAATACAGTCTGCCACTGTTTCCATTTTTCCCCATCTAGTTTCCATGAAGTGATGGGACTGGATACTGTAATCTTAGTTTCTTGTATGTTGAGTTTTAAGCCAGCTTTTTCACGCTCCTCTTTCACCATCAACAAAAGGCTCTTTGTTCATCTTCGCTTTCTGCCATAGAGTAGTAACATCTACATATCTGAGGTTGTTAATATTTCTCCAGGCAATCTTAATTCCACCTTGTGATTTATCAAGCCTAGCATTTCACATGGTGTACTCTGCATAGAAGTTAAATAAGCCATACTACTTCCCAATTTTGGACCAGTCCATTGTTTCATGTCCAGTTCTGCTGTTTCCTGTCCTGCATAAAGGTTTCTCAAGAGACAGGTAAGGTGATCTGATAATCCCATCTCTTTAAGAATTTTTCACAGTTTGTTGTGATCCACACAGTCAAATGCTTTAGCATAATCCATGAAGTAGATTTTTTTTTTTAATTTCTTTGCTTTTTCTATGATCCAATGGATGCTGGCAATTTGATCTCTGGTTCCTCTGCCTTTTCTAAATCCAGCCTATACCTCTGGAAGTCCTTGGTTCACATACTGTTGAAGCCTAGCTTCAAGGATTTTGAGCATTACCTGGCTAGCATGTGAAATGAGCACAACTGTATGGTAGCTTGAACATTCTTTGGCATTGACTTTCTTTGGAACTGGAATGAAAACTGACATTTTCCAGTCCTGTTACCACTGCTGAGTTTTCCAAATTTGTGGACATATTGAGTACAGCATTTTAACAGCATCATCTTTTAGGATTTTAAATAGATCAGTTGCAATTCCATCACCTTCACCAGCTTTGTTCATGGTAATGCTTCCTAAGGTCCACTTCACTTCACACTCCAGGATGTCTGGATCTAGGTGAATGATCATATCATCGCAGTAATCTGGGTCATTAAGACTTTTTTTTTTGTATAGTTCTTCTGGGTATATTTGTCACTTCTTCTTAATCTCTCCTACTTCAGTTAGGTCCTTTCCATTTCTGTCCTAAATTGTGCCCAACTGTGCATGAAATGTTCCCTTGGTATCCCCAATTTTCTTGAAGAAATCTCTAGTCTTTCACATTCCACAGTTTTCCTGAATTTCTTCACATTGTTCATTTAAGACAGCTTTCTTATCTCTCCTTTCTATTCTCTGGAACTCTGCATTCAGTTGGGTATCCTTTACCTTTCACTCTTCTTTTCTTAGGTATATGTAAGGCCTCCTCAGACAACCACTTTGCCTTCCTGCATTTCTTTTTCTTGAGTATGGTTTTGGTCACAGCTTCCTGTACAATATTATGAACCTCCATCCATAGTTCTTCAGGCACTCTTGTCTACCAGAGCTAATCCCTTGAATCTATTTCTCACTTCCACTGTATAATCATAAGGGATTTGATTTAGGTCATACCTGAATGGTCTAGTGGGTTTTCCCTACTTCCTACAATTTAAGCCTGAATTTTGCAATAAGGAGCTCATGATTTGAGCCACAGTCAGCTCCAGGTCTTGTTTTTGCTGACTGTATACAGCCTTTCCATCTTTAGCTGCAGAGAATATAATCAATCTGATTTTGATATTGACCATTTGGTGATGTCCATGTGTAGAGTCATCTCTTATGTTGTTGGAACAGAGTGTTTGCTATGACCAGTGTGTTCTCTTGGCAAAAATCTGTTAGCTTTTGCCCTGCTTCATTTTGTACTCCAAGGTCAAACTTGCCTGTTACTCCAGGTGTCTCTTAACTTCCTACTTTTGCACTCCAATCCCCTATGGTGAAAAGCACATCTTTTCTTGGTGTTAATCTAGAAGGTCTTATAGGTCTTCATAGAACCATTCGACTTCAGCTTCTTTGGTATTAGTGGTTGGAGCATAGACATGGATTACCATGATACTGAATGGTTTGCCCTGGAAAGGAACCGGATCATTTTGTCATTTTTGAGATGCATTTCAGACTCTTGTCAACTACTAAGGGCTGCTCCACTTTTTCTAAGGGATTCTTGTCCATAGTAGTAGATATAATGATCATCTGAATTAAATTCACCCATTTCAACCATTTTAGTTCACTGATTCCTAAAATGCCGAGTCACTCTTGCCATCTCCTGTTTGACCATGTCCAATTTACCTTGATTCATGGACCTAACATTCCAGGTTCCTATGCAATAATTCTTCTTTACAGCTTAGGACTTATCTATTTATTTATTAATTTTTACCACCAGACACATCTACAACTGAGAGTTATTCCCGCTTTGCCCCACCCTCTTCATTCTGCTCTTCTCCAGTAGCATATTGAACACCTACTAACCTGGGCGGGGCAGGGCTCATCTTCTGGTGTCATATCTTTTTGCCTTTTCATACTATTCATGGGCTTCTTGAGACAAGAATACTCAAGTGGTATGCCATTCCCTTCGCCAGTGGACCACAATTTGTCAGAACTCTCCGCCATGACCCATCCATATTGGCTGGCCCAGCACATTTATGCTTATTTGAAACAAAAGGAAATACTGAAGCAGAATAGAAAATATTTGATGGTTGTATGCCAACTTTGTTAGACAAGACACATTTCTAGGCATCATAAAGCAGCAATATATTGCTCTTGTATATCCTGGGTAGATAAATACAATGGCTAGTACAAATCCAACAATACCTTGATGAAGTCTGAGTTGCAAGGAAGGAAAAAGTTGATCAGAAAGTAAGACTTGTTTTTGTTAAGTTTCCTGGGGTCTGGAAAAAGAAGTGGTAGACCGGGAGTCCTTTCAGTCATTCAGCATATTGGGAGACTTCCATGTGCAGGTATGCTGCTGGTATATTATCATGGTGAACAAAGTTCCTAGCCTTGTATATTGGCAAAGAAATATGGTGACCACGTATTACAGTTATGATAAGTACTGCAAAAGAAGTGCATGGTGATGAGAGGAGAGTAATGTGGGAGACTAAGGAAGGCACTCCCCTTCATGGATCACTGCCTTGTCGTGGAGAGGAAGCTTTCATAACTCAATGAAGCTATGAGCCACACCATGCAGGGCGACCCAAGACGGATGAGTCATACTGGAGAGTTCTGATACTTCACGGCAAATACAAGGGGTAAAGGCAGGAGCAGTGACAGATTTCCTCTTCTTGGGTTCCAAAATCACTGCGGATGGTGACTGCAGTCTTGAAATTAGAAGATGACTGCTTCTTGGCAAGAAAGCTATGACAAACCTAGACATTGTGTTAAAAAGAAGAGACACCACTTTGCCAAACAAAGTCCATATAGTCAAGGCTATGATCTTTTCAGTAGTTACGTATGGCTGTGAGAGCTGGACCATAAAGAACGCAGAGCACCGAAGAATTGATGCTTTCAAACTGTGGTGCTGGAGAAGATTCTTGAGAGTCCTTTGGACTGCAAGAAGATCCAACCAGTCAGTCGTAAAGGAAATCAGCCCTGAATATTCACTGGAAGGACTGACGCTGAAGCTCCCAATACTCTGGCTACCTGATGGGAAGAACTGACTCATTGGAAAAGGCACTGATGCTGAGAAAGATGAAAGAGAAGAGCATGACAGGGGATGAGATGGCTGGATGGCATCACCAATGCTGCTGCTGCTGCTGCTGCTAAGTCGCTTCAGTCATGTCCGACTCTGTGTGACCCCATAGACGGCAGCCCACCAGGCTCCCCGTCCCTGGGATTCTCCAGGCAAGAACACTGGAGTGGGTTGCCATTTCCTTCTCCAATGCATGAAAGTGAAAAGTGAAAGTGAAGTCACTCAGTCGTGTCTGACTCTTTGCAACCCCATGGACTGCAGCCCACCAGGCTCCTCCATCCATGGGATTTTCCAGGCAAGAGTACTGGAGTGGGGTGCCATCGCCTTCTCTGATCACCAATGCAATGGACATGAATTTGGGCAAACTCTTGGAGATGGTGAGGGTCAAGGATGCCTGGCGTGCTGCAGTCCACGGGGTCCCAAAGAGTTGGACACGACTGGGTGACTGAACAACAACTACTAAGAAGGTAGGAGCAGGCCTGAAAGAGGAAGGAGGAAGCACAGGAGGCCTTCCAAGTGGAGGAGATGGCCTGTGCACTAGTCCTACGTTGAAAAGCAGCTCTGGCAAGAGGACCAACTGCAAGGAAGCCTACGTGGGTAGAGGGTGAGAAACAGGCAGGTACCCTAGCAAGTGAATGTGGAGAGCTGGAAGAGAAGCAGCCTGGAAAGCTCTGTTAAGGATGAAATCCCAAAGAGCAATGGGAAGCCACTGATACATCTGAACTAATCAGAAGATCCCGGGAAATAGGATTTAGTGTTGCTGCCCTATCACACTTCAAAAACACTTTTTTTTTTTTTTCAGGATTCATGGCATTATACATATTAACAGATACTCTGCTCTTAATAATTAATACTTGGTCTCAATTTAAAAAAAATTCGAGAGACCTTGTAGACCTGAAGCAGAGCTCATTTTGCCCTTCTGCTTAGCACATTAAGAAAGGGTCAGAAGAGGATTATTCTAAACACTAAATGCAGTGAATTCTTCAATAATTTTTCATAACAATAACCAGAGAAACCAAAAGGGGCACTCTGTGGGGGTCCCTGCATGATTATTTTACAATTTCTCTTAAGCCATTTCTAAGTTGTGGGGAGCGGCTAATGCTTTCCTCTCGTATGCTGATGGTAAAAGCAAATATTTACAAGACAGGCTGTCCAGGAAAGAAATAGAATCCACATATAATCTGTTTTTATTGCACTGTCTGCTGCTCAATTTTATAAACAGCTGCTGGCCAAATGTAATTCGAACCCAAACCCAAAACTTTGTGCCTTTTTGTTGAAGGGAACAGAATATTTTGCTTAAATATGTCAAAGAAACTGTTGAGAGTCATTAGGGTTTTGGGTTGGGTGGTTTGTTTTTTTGGCAATTTGGAATCTCATTTTGAAACAGCCTACAGAACCATGTAGCAAAATAAGAATTATATTGTTATAAAAGCCCAGTACAAGCCTAAATCAGAGACATTAAAGTATGCGCTTCCAATCATGAGTAGGTGGCACAAACATGAATCCTACTGAGAAATAATGAGATGTGTGTACATATGAACCTCCTGTGTATCATTTTGAAAACATATCCCCAAGAGAAAATGACATAAAACAACTTGCAGTTAAACTTTATTTGATGCCAGATGAGAAACAAATGTTTTAGAAACTCTAATTTTTAATATAATAATTTTTCCTTTGCATGTGCAGACCAGCAGCTTCTTATAACGCACCAGTTTCTTAGCCAACATTTATTTCTAAAGTAACTCAATAGAGGCTGAGCTTTTAATTGCATTTTTTTATTTGTATATCTACTTTGTAAGATTTTTTCTGGAGAAATGAATTATTTCAGCTTGACTTTAGAGGTCATGGGACATATACACTATTATGAAAGTAAAGGCTTTATAGTCATTCCATAACCAAAAAAAAAGCAAATTTCTCAATCTACGATACGTAATAGCTCATAAATCTATTCCAACACTAAAGTCAGGTTCCTTTGGATTTCTGAGTACTATAGCAGTTGTTCCCAAGTGTTTCCAATACTAGGACTCATGGCAAAAATATTCAAGCATCTCTACCCACAAGATAAAAGACCTTAATAGTACATTGTTCATTAATTGGAAAAAAGCACAATGTAATATATAAGAAAATATAATAAGAAACACAATAATCCAGTAATAGTTTTAATACAATGTATGCTTTTGGAATATGTGAGGCAAGTTGTTAAAAAATCACTCTGGCTGCTATGGCACAGCAAGGATGGAAGCAGGCCAACTGGTAGGCGCCCACTGACATAGAAAAGTGAGGAAGAAGAGTGGCCTAGACGCACTGGGTATACAGGATTTCCAACAGAATTTGCTGATGAACTGGACGTGGGGTATGAGGTAAAGGAGTCCCAGGTGACTCTCAAGGTCGGAGAGCTGGCACTTAGAGAGAAGACTTAAACTATGTTTCACCTTATTTTTCATTAAATGATTTTTTAAAATCACAAGTTAAAATTCAAAAGAAATAGAAGAAGAATTTTGCTCCCAAAACTATTTAATCAAAGGATATACAAGAATTCTTGAGCTTGTATCACATTACTACTACATCTTTACATCTTGTGGAAATGCCTTTGCCAAACTAAACACTTACTCAATCACCTAGGACTCTCTATATGTCCTTTTATTTAGCCTCAAATTGACCAGACCATTATTTAGAACAAGAAGATCATAAAAAAATAAAATAAAACCCAATTTGCCTTTTTTTAAAGTGTGTATTTTGTAACCACAAATATTTATGTACATATTTGAAAAACAGCAGTACAAACGCATTCAAAATATACTAGCTATTTGTCCTAAAGGTAATGCTTGTTTCATATGTGAGTCCTGGTAACCTCCATAATCTCTATCATCACTTTTCTGAGAAACCCTAAGACCTGATAAAAGCAATCAGGCATATAAAATACTGACATGGGTAGCTATTCCCTGCTCCAGGTTATCTTGCTGACCCAGGGATTGAACCCAGGTCTCCTGCATTGAAGGCAGATTTTTACCCTCTGAGCTACCAGGGAAGCCCATGTGCCTAATTATTTATATACACACACACACACACCCATACACAGAGAGAATATTTATATATTATATATATATATAGTCTATAAGATCATTTTAGGTATGTATATGTGTTATAAACAATCTATAGGATAAAAATAATCAACAAAGTGATATATAACCTCCATTGAAATAACCCTAAAAGTCTTAAATTGTGAATTTTTTAAACTGTGATATTTTTCATGGAAAATCTTGTAGTAAAAGAGATGAGAAGCTGGAAGCAGCTTCTGCAATATATCACTTGACAGGAAGTTAAGTTATCAGAATGAAGTCTTATAGGTAACAATCTCATAACCATACATGGTATATGTCTTAGTTACCACACAGATATGAAAGGTCCATTAAGGTTCCTTATCAGCTGCATATTGGTGTCATTGAGAGAGTTTGATAGCATGAGCCTGAACTGCAAAAGTCTCCACACAATGCCCTGTTATCCGTCATCTAACCTTTGAGTTTAAACAGCCACAATAACTACCCCCTGTCCCTACCAGAGGACACCGTCCTCCTAAATCATTTAGTTAAAGCTATTAATTTCATTACCTTCTAATATTTTTTTAACCAGAACACCTAAAAAATATTAGACTCTCAGGATTAAACAATACAGTGCAATCAAAATTAAACACACTGTTCATAGCTTATTTCAATGTACAGCAATTATGTGATGCAATGAGCAGAATCTCTAGAAATCTCAAATTTTCAAATTGATCATATGTATCATTAAGTCCCTTCACAGAGATTCTCACAAATGGCTGAATTTTCATGTGTTTAGTTTCCACCACTCAAATACTTTTAGACCATGCTGAATAAAATACTGTTTCCAACTCACTGCCTACTAGGGTTGAAAACGAACCATCTGGATGCTCATTAGATGGCCAGAGACAAGGGTTAGCTTCTGAGAAGCTGTACTTCACAGTGAATCACAGAAGGGGAAAGAACCAAGGCCATATGGGAAAGGTAAAGTTAAAAAAAAAAAAAAAAACCAGCTAGAAGAAAAGTTCAAGAGGTTTTTTAAACAATGACATCAGAGACCAGAAGTAAGGCACTGAGAGGTCAATTTGATGAGAAAGTGACTACTGGATTTGGGAGCCACGGATGAGACGAGGAAAGTAGGAGTACCTAGACTTTTATTTATATTAGTAGCTGTTCTTGAGAACCAGCAGGACTTGTGCCTAGGTGGGTTTCCCAGGCTTAAACAGCCAGGAAAGAAGGACTATAACCTACAGGTTAATCTTGCCTCTAAACCAATGGTTGTTCTTAGCTAGAGCTCAAATTACAAATTCCACTTACACATTCTCATCTTGCAAGACCCACTGAGTCAATCTGTATCTCGCTATTAAATTCATTATCATTTTTTTTTCAGGCTGTACCACTCTAGCAGGAATCTAGAATTTTAGAGGGTCAGGCTCCTCTGTCCATGGGATTCTCTAGATAAGAATACTGGAGTGGGCTGCCATTTCCTCCTCCAGGGGATCTTCCCAACCCAGGAATCGAATCTGCAACCCCTGCATGGGCAGGCAGGTTCTTTACCATTTGAGCCACAAGGGAAGCCCCTCTAGGTAAATATGAACCTCTTTTTTTTTCAGGAGGCTATACCACTCTAGTAGCAATCTAAGGGCAGAGCTATTGTTGCTATAAAAAAATTAAATTCTTACACTGAGTTATCTTGGCTTTACCCACACTGGCTCTCTTAATGTGAAATATTTATTCTTTCTCCCAAGTGAGAAGCAATAAAATCACGATGACATCGTTATTGTCACCATTGACATTACCATCTCACTCCCTCTCCTGATGTCCCCATACCACCCAAATATTAAGTGACTCTCTCCTAAGGGAGTTGTCTTGATTCAAGAAAGAGGAGCAAAGACTCTGCACGATTTCGTTTTATATCTTCTAAGGCTGTACTTAGTATGAAACGCCCAAGAATGATCCCCTTCCACAGTAGCTGCTTCTCTCTGATGGCTTTCAGGGGCAATCCTTGAACAGGCAGCACAAAACAGGTGGGGGCCTCTAGGAAACAGTAGCAACGTCTAATGTCAATTCCCAAAGGATTTGATTCCTATTTTATAGCATTCTTGAATCCTTCTTTAATTGACTGGATAATGGACAGCTTTATACTGCTCTCTATAACAACTACTAGCAAAGATACCCAGACTTCCTTCAGGGTTCACACATGCACACACACAATATACCAACGTCAAATACATACACAGCCAGCAGTACTGCTATCTCTGTATTTTATCTCATACATGAATTTTTTAAATATCTGAGAATAATGAATAAATGTTTAAAGAACTGTAATTGTCACACAATTCTCTGCTTTTTAAGAACTGCATACCAGGACACCCAGAAGTTACAACTTTAATCTACACATTGATGGAAAGTTTCCTATTTTCCAAATAGGAAAAGGAGTACGTCAAGGCTGTATATTGTCACCCTGTTTATTTAACTTATATGCAGAGTACATCATGAGAAACCCTGGGCTGGAGGAAGCACAGCTGGAATCAAGATTGCCGGGAGAAATATCAATAACCTCAGATATGCAGATGATACCACCCTTATGGCAGAAAGTGAAGAGGAACTAAAGAGCCTCTTGATGAAAGTGAAAAAGGAGAGTGAAAAAGTTGGCTTAAAGCTCAACATTCAGAAAACGAAGATCATGGCATCCGGTCCCACCACTTCATGGGAAATAGATGGGGAAACAGTAGAAACAGTGTCAGACTTTATTTTTGGGGGCTCCAAAATCACTGCAGATGGTGACTGCAACCATGAAATTAAAAGACGCTTACTCCTTGGAAGGAAAGTTATGACCAACCTAGATAGCACATTGAAAAGCAGAGACATTACTTTGCCAACAAAGGTCCGTCTAGTCAAAGCTATGGTTTTTCCACTGGCCATGTATGGATGTGAGAGTTGGACTGTGAAGAAAGCTGAGCGCTGAAGAATTGATGCTTTTGAATTGTGGTGTTGGAGAAGACTCTTGAGAGTCCCTTGGACTGCAAGGAGATCCAACCAGTCCATTCTGAAGGAGATCAGCCCTGGGATTTCTTTGGAAGGAATGATGCTAAAGCTGAAACTCCAGTACTTTGGCCACCTCATGCAAAGAGTTGACTCATTAGAAAAGACTCTGGAGGGACTGGGGGCAGGAGGAGAAGGGGACGACAAAGGATTAGATGGCTGGATGGCATCACTGACTCGATGGACGTGAGTCTGAGTGAACTCCGGGAGTTGGTGATGGACAGGGAGGCCTGGCATGCTGCAATTCATGGGGTCGCAAAGAGTTGGACACGACTGAGCGACTGAACTGAACTGAACTGAAGATCACTAAGTACATTCATTCTACAAGTGCTTCCTGGAATAGTGACTCTTTGGACATATTTTCTTTTAGTGTTTAAAATAGTTCCTGTGTAAAAAAGAATAGGAAGTTTCATTCTTGCTTTCTCTCATATTGTCCTCTTTAATTTAGTGACTTTAAGGGATGTAGTGGGGAAATGTGTGACAGTATGTGTGTTTATTCTAACTCTTTTCTATAAAGTTGACATTATACTTATAACTTTCACTAAAACATCCTGCTTTTCTGTAAAAATCTGTGATCAGTAGACTAACTGCTATGCTGCCGATATCATTCATCGTGGCTGTCTCATCTTTCATTTCCTCTCCCCTTTCCTAGACCTACATGATTACAGATTCCTTCCTTCCTTCCCTAAGCTGATCACGATTAGAGATTTAGATCCAGAATATACACAAAAGAATGTTCCATCGATAGGCTTCCAGTGCACATTTTTCCTTTATCTAAAATGTCATTCTCTTCAGTCTCTGTAGTGGACAAGGTGTTACGTAGAAAAGGATTTTGGCTCAAATCATCCAAAGCCTTCTTCATTTATCAAACCACTGTCCACACTTTGCAAAATGAATAGCAAATGGCCCTCTATTCCTTTTGAACTGATAACTTGGATTAAAAGTCATTGACATCCCTGCTAAAAGGCAAGGCAAATTCCCACACTCCACCACCAAACCCTCACTTGGGAGATTTTTTCTAATGTTCACAGGAAGCCATAAATTGTAGAATACATTCTGCCCTGTTGACTCATAATTTGACATGGAACATTATAAGGTTTACACAGCTCTATTCTCCCCAAAAGCATCTTAAGGACACATAATGCATCTAAAATCCTCAAGGAAAATGTATCTTTCCCTGACACAAAAGGCACAGTGCCACTAAGTACTCATAGTCATATTTCCCAGAGAGTGAGAGAAAATAACAGAGTGAGACAGCAAGACAGAGAATTGATTTGGAGACTGGAAAAAGTTGATAAACTGCAGTGTAATTCCAATAACTTGCCTGCATTTTTTTTTTTTTGACAACTGTCTTTCAAACATATTTAAGAGTAAATTTTCCAAAGAATACATACTGCTCTAGAATATCTTTGAGATACAATCCAGGCTGGAGGAAACAGAGGGCATATACATATCTGAAGAGAGTTTTCTGTTTGTACACGCAAAAATTTAGTCACCATACCCATCCAATTTCTTTGCTAAAATCCTTGGGAACTTCTTTTAGCTCTACTCTCAACTCTACCCTAGAAGCAATAGTTAATTTTTTTATGTCTATCGCCATAATTTCACTCTTAACTTTTCATTTCTTTCCAACGCTTCTCCATCTGGCCTGGCAAAGACTCTCATCATCTTTCATAACCTCCTAACAGAATTCCCTGTTCCAGCCTCCACCCATATTCTATACTGCTACTGGAGGGATTTTCTTGAAACACAACTCTAACCATGCCACTCAAAGCTAAAATTCTCTGATGGTATCCAATTGCCTCTAGGGCCAACTGAATCTCCTCAGAAACGAGACCCTAGCAATCCAGGCTTGACATCTTTTCAGATGACATTGAGTGAGACTCCTCACCCACAGCCTCTCCCTGAGGCTGACCCTTCTCTTATCCTTCTAGAGATGTACAACATACTCTTCTACTTTATCTATTGTCTGAAATGCACCCACCTCCCTCAAACTGCTTTATTTAATCAATTATTACTTTATTCACATAGCTAATATATTTATTGAATCATGTATAACTATTTATTCCCCCTCAAGAGTGAGAGTTTTTCCAAGTTATATCTTGTCTAAATCATCTCTGGATTATATTGCTTATGAATCACTAGTACAAAGTAAATATTAAATTAAAAATTTTGGAATAAATAGAAAAATAAATCCATGTTTGAGAATTATGATTTTGCACATAAGAAAACTAATCTCACTCTCTTCACCTCTCTCACCAACTTTCCGAGAACATGGCCCCTGGAAGAACGTTCCACCACTATCAAGCTTTTACTCCCACCATGGCTGCTGCTGCTACTGCTGCTAAG
This sequence comes from Bos javanicus, assembly GCF_032452875.1. Lineage (NCBI taxonomy): Eukaryota > Metazoa > Chordata > Mammalia > Artiodactyla > Bovidae > Bos > Bos javanicus. The sequence continues at coordinate 88,243,288 of NC_083874.1, read as the reverse complement.
TCGCTTCAGTCGTGTCCGACTCTGTGCGACCCCATAGACGGCAGCCCACCAGGCTCCCCCGTCCCTGGGATTCTCCAGGCAAGAACACTGGAGTGGGTTGCCATTTCCTTCTCCAATGCATGAAAGTGAAAAGTGAAAGTGAAGTCGCTCAGTCGGAATACTATCCTCAAGGTCCTGAAACATTTTCTGGTTTCCTTTATTTTGCTCTGAGATTTCTTTCTCTATAAGGACGTGAGCTACAGGTTAATCAAGTATTTGTTATATCCCATTGGTTAAAATTTCCAACGAAACAAAGAAGAAATAGAACCTTTTTTCCCCCATTGGTACTGATCTATAAGCTAAAGAATGGTCGTTTGTTGATAAGCACCTATCTACACAGAACCTCTATTACAGAATCACCCAAGTGTAAGGAAAATGTCAAGACGCTTTTAAAAGGAGCTATTTGGCAAGCTTTTAACTACAATAAGTCAAGGAAACAAAACAGTAACCATTAGAAAACATCTATGTAGTAATCTGGTCATGAGATAATTTGTTTTGATGACTTTTACAGTTGGAAAGGCAGCCAAAGTAGCCTTGACTTTGACAGTTTTTCTTCATGTAACAGGAGTCATATCAATTAATCAGTAGCCTAATAGTTTGAGATTTCTGGCACTGCTCTTTTCATATTACAATCAGCCTGCCTAAGAGACCATTTCTACTCGCAGGCAGTAATACAGACAAAGATAATACCAAGTAATTCATTCCACTTGAGGTATTAAGTCCATGCTACATTTTAAAACAGCAACAATCACATTGAATTTGGTTGTCTTAAAGCAAGACCATCACCCTCTTCTGCCAGATGATTGTGTTTTCAACTGAGAAAGGCCTTCCTTGAATGATAAACAGGAAGCCCAGTCACTGGGATCACTCCTTCCCTCATTTACCTGGTCACTCCCTTTCCCTCATTTACCTATGTAAGAGAGGTGTCAGACACTCTGTAATCCAGGTCTGCTTCAAAGTCCTCTGCAAATTCATTTCCTTTCTTATAAGATAATATTCACTCAATCTGCTTAGAGTCAGAGGTTGAATTTTTTCATTTCTCTTTTTGGTCCTTTTAAAGTATGCATATGTAGTATTTATTACGTATTACAGTTTCACTATCACCAAATCACTTTTCAATTTTTAGAAAACGTCCCCCTTTCAAGGACAGGGCTGAAATGCCTGTACATGTGAATACCTGAAGGGCTGATTGGAAAACTACAGAAGATTTTCACTTGCAGTCTTCATTTTCTCAGAAGGCTGAAGTACTTTGTCCCTCACAAATTCTGAAACGTAGTCATTCAAGTTAATTAATGGCCACGACTGGCTAGCTTCCAGGGTCTATGCACCATCCTGCACCCCGCCCCCCCACCCAAGCTGACTGTGGTAAAGGCAACCACAAGATGCCATCCACCCCCAGGCCCCACACCCTTCTACCACTCTGCAGTTAAAACTATGATCAGCAACTAAAATTACCATGAGGCTTTTCTTTTTCTTTTGAGTCATAAAAAAACTGGGTAAATGTACAAATGCATGAGAGAGAAGGAAACTGTTCCTTTTTCTTTTCCTGGTTGTTGTACAGCTATGTGTGTTTGGAATTCTGCTTTCTTTACTATTATGAAATTGAAAATAAGATCTTTTGGCTGATATGCCATTTCTCTTCTAAATGCTGTGCTAGATTTCATAGTCTTCTGAGTGCTATACTAAATTTTCTACATGACCGTCATAAGTACAGGAAGGTTTTTTTTGGTTCCTTATGATCCAGAGGAATTTCTTACCAGCTCTCACTTTCTGCACCTAGAAAGATTTGGAACTTATTCTGAGGATAAGTTAAGTTAAAAATCTTCTGTACACTGTAGTTGTCATGTCAATGTGCTTTTTTCTTCACATAATATAGAATAAGTTCAACTGAATTCTGAATTAAGTTAAATGCCATGATTAAATTCTTTTATAAAACAAAACTTACAAATGAATCTGTAACTGGAGATCATTCAAAACCAAATATGAAGTTAAAAACCAATGAAAGTTGTTTCAGTAAACCTTTCCGTGATCTATTCATTAAGCAACATAAATATTTCAAAGAGATCTATAAATTAGACATGGAACTGAAACAAACTGCTGTAAAGCATAATTCTGTTTTATAAAAGCTGAAAAATGATATTACAATATTTTGCTGTAAATAATAGTTTTTCTAGGAGAGATAGATCATGTTTTCATTCATATAAATAATATGAATAACACAATTAAAATATTGAGAAATTAGCTAAGACAAATATATCTTGCAAGAGCTGTGTCCCTGCAGCAGTAACAGACAACTGCAGCTAAATCAAATTTTTTCCCTCTTTCGTTTTACCTCAAGTTTTGTTTTTTGATAGTTCTTGCTATACAAAGGACAATTATCCAGAAAAGAAAAAAAATAATGAATAATTTTGTTACAAAGCCTTTTTCTTCATATCCACTCTATAAATAACCAATTAGAAAAACCCAATGTATTTAGTCCAAGCACTTTAGAAAAGTTTGGGTCTAAGAACATTTGCCTCTTTTATACCAAATCTAAGATATGACTGAGCGACTTCACTTTCACTTTTCACTTTCAGGCATTGGAGAAAGAAATGGTAACCCACTCCAGTGTTCTTGCCTGGAGAATCCCAGGGCCAGGGGAACCTGGTGGGGCTGCCGTCTATGGGGTCGCACAGAGTCGGACACGACTGAAGCGACTTAGCAGCAGCAGCAGCAGCATACCAAATCTAAAAGTATCATTTCACATGCCATGATTTTTAACCCAAGATTATACTCTTTCCTTTTGCCCAGAATGAATTAGAGGTAGCTATGTACATACTGATCAATTTAAAATTGTTAGCTCAATGTCTTTCCAGAGCCAAGCATCATGCTGAAAGTTTGATTAGAAGATAAAGAAGTCAAATCATGAATCCTTTTGAAAGCTTCCAGACATTCTTGTGCAACAAAGTCACATAACTCAGGTCCCAACAATTCAAGAAAATTAAAGCATTTTGTGATTCTTCTTTTACAGCTATCTGAGAAGAATCAGTGAAAGAAAAATATACAGAATTTTTTTTGAAATAAAGTTGAATAATTCATTTGGGAGAACAAATTATTCTCAATGTTCAAGTCAAAAGAGTGATAACAGAGAGCTGAAACAAAGAATGGCAACTTAATGATTCACTGTAGAGGACGCACGTGTACTTTGCGGGTTTTCTCTTCGAAGGTTCTCACAGATCCTCCCAGGGGCTCCAATTTTCCAACACAAACATGGAAACTGTAACAGTTGAGTCCCTAAAGCCAAGTCTGTCACTCAAGGCTAACCTGATAGGAAACAAAACTCAACAGATCTTGCTATGTTAAAACATGTTTTAAAACCCATCTTCTTGGTTCCTTTTCCTTACAAGCCATCAAGAAGAGTGATTGTCTCGTCCCATCACTAGGGTTGCTGACCACTTTTAATGTATTAATTTTGAGAGCAGTACATGTTCATGCTCTATCATGTTTCCTATTTCAGCTTTATTTGTATGGCATTGGTTTTGGTTACACACACACAAAATCCATCAAAAATTTCTTATACTACCCCAAGAATATCATCAAAAGTCTGAGATAATTTAAATTCGGAAATAACATCTCAATTTCTGTCTTTCCAAATCAAACATTTTCTTAAAGCAACTAAATATTAAGTAAACTAAGTCATGTGTGATTGATTTTATTTCTTCACTTTCACCTGGTGGGTAAAATGGCAACAAGATGGTGAACCAGAGACTGGGGGCTAAATAATTCACAATTGGACACCACTCTCTAAATAACTGATAGTTTATTGTATTTTACTGCAAATCTCTTTTACATATTTCTATCAGTTGGTTGTACGAATTTGGAAAGTGTAAAAATACAAGCAGAATAACTACTATTAATATTTCAGAAAAATCACTCATTAATGTCTCAAAGGTTGTTAACTTTTTAATAACAATTGCTTTATAGAACTTATCAATAAGTTTTGTATCAAGTTAATGAATTTTATAATTTTCTGTGAATATTTTATGTTTTTTTGCCAAAATTATTTATAACATATTAATTAAAAAGTTTATTATGACACAATATATGTTTACAGAATATCTGGTCAGGAAAGTATTAACATATTTTTTTAAACAATGTGGCCTCATCTGAGGCTCAGTTACATAGGGCACATGACAACTAATTTTTTTCTATTGCTATCCCATTACACAGATTTCAGATCCAAAATATGTTTTATTTATGCATCAAATTGTATCACTGTCAGTGGAGAGTATAACCCATATCCCCAGGAAATAGTGTTTAATAATCACTATCTTAGTAAAATTCATTAGCACCCTGTCTACCTGATCAATTCTTTTTAAAAAAAATCTTCTCGAGCCCAATGTTTCATCTTTTTTTTAATACAGTTAAGCTTCAGAGGTATTTTCTTATCGCAAAAGAACTCTTTGCTCCTAATAACGTCCATTGTATCACAGGAAAAGTAAGGGAATTCCAGAAAAACATCTACTTTTGCCATTGACTACATTAAAGCCTTTGACTGTGTGGATCACAACAAACTGTGGAAAATTCTTAGAGATGAGAATATCAGACCACCTTACCTGCAACCTGAGAAACCTATATATGCAGATCAAGAAACAAAATTTAGAACCAGATATGGAACAATGAACTGGTTCAAAATTGGGAGAGGAGTACGTCAAGGCTGTATATTGTCACCCTGCTTATTAAACTTCTATGCAGAGCACATCATGTGAAATGCCAGGCTACATGAAGCACAAGCTGGAATCAAGACTTCTGAGAGAAATATCAATAACCTCTGACATGCCAATGACACCACCTTAATGGCAGAAGGTGAAAAACTAAAGAGTCTCTTGATGAAGGTGAAAGAGGAGAATGAAAGGGTTGGCTTAAACTCAACATTCAAAAAACTAAGATCATTTTTTATTTTCTTTTTTTTTGGCGGGGGGAGCTCCAAATTCACTGCAGATGGTGACTGCAGCCATAAAATTAAAAGACGCTTGCTCCTTGGAAGAAAAGCTATGGCAAACCTATACATTTATTAAAAAGCTGAGACATCACGTTGCTGACAAAGGTCCAGATAGTCAAAGCTACGGTTTTTCCAGTAGTCATGTATGGGTGTGAGAGCTGGACCATGAAGAAGGCTGAATGCCAAAGAAATGATGCTTTTGAACTGTGGTGCTAGAGAAGACTCTTAAGATCCCTTAGACAGCAAGGAGATCCAACCAGTCAATCCTACAGGAAATCAACCCTGAATATGCATTGGAAGGACTGATGCTGAAGGTGATGCTCCAATACTTCGGCCATCTGATGCAAAGAGCTGACTCACTGGAAAAGATCCTGATGCTGAGAAAGACTGAGAGCAGAAAGAGATAGCTGGATGGCATCACTGATTCAATGGACATGAGATTGAACAAATTCTGGGAAACAGTGAAGGACAGGGAAGCCTAGGGTTGCAAAGAGTTGGACAGGAGACTGAGCAACTGAACTTACTGAACTGAATATCTGTTAACTGTTTGCAGGAGGGACCAATTTAACCTCCCTGAAAACTGTACAAGAGCTCATACCATCTAGCCTTCTAGGTTGAAATAAAACCTAATTGTGGTGTGATTCTGGGAAAGTTACAAAGGTGTTCTAATAAGACAAATTTGAATACTGCTACATAAAAAAGATCTTCCAAAATCAATTTATGATACAAACTTTAAGTATGCATTATTCAAACTTAACTATGTTTCACTATATTAATAAGTTTTATAAATATGAAATTTGAAAATATCCATTATGACAATATTGGAATTTTATTTTTTAAATTGTATTTAAAAATATGGGGAATAAGCAAAGAAATAAAGAAGCAAAACTTGTCTTCATGAGACATTGGGGACAATAGCATATATCTCTAAGATGACTCAGGGAGAATTAATTTCTTTCAAATTACTGTTTCATAATATTATATGAAGTATTATTTTTGCTATTACAGAAATCCAAGATTTTTATTAAAAAAATACTGATAACACTGAAAGTGACCATAAAAGCACATATAGACCTTTCTGGAATAAGAAAATATGCATAAATTAATAAGAGTCAGAATCTTACAAATATAAGCTCTAGTCAAGTAATAACCTTACTAAAACAGTTCACATTGGAAAGGCTCTAAAACCTCTCATTTCATCTACTTCATCTCCAAGAAATACAACATGACTATTCTGAGCTACCATATGGCCTTAAGAGCTACATATATATTTATTAAGCACTTCTTTCTTCTGAGCATTAGTAGGAGCTAAAGCTGTCTAACGATATATTACTTAGATATTCCAAATCTAAGATAAGAATCACTTCCCATGCACATGCATTTTTCAAGACTGTAAACAATGAAAATATATGAATGCTTTAGCAGTCTCCAAACATTAAACATTACTGTTCATCCCTGTTGCTTTTCTTTTCAGAAATACAAAATCCCTGCAATCAAAGCACAAAATCTGCTCTATTTCGGTGGTTCTTGCTATAGTGTTAAATTTATCAACATCAACTTTTTAACATGTAAATTGTGTTGTGCTTTTTTGTCAGAAAATAACTATATACTTTAGATAATAAGAGTGCCCATTTAAAGACTTTTGTTGAAGTAGACAAAATAAAAAACATTTTAAAATTTATTGGTATGAAGTATTCCATACTGAAAGCAACAAATGAACAGAAGCCTGTTTCTCCAACTGTGTGAACACACAAGTGCCATTAACACTGAAGCAAACTGTATATCCAGCCCTAAGAATCAATGGGTCTGCCTTCTCAATAAACACTTTCCTTTTAATGTCATTCATACCCCAAAATTACCATGCTCCCTTGGTACAAGGACTCATTTGTTTGCAATCCAGTCTGATATGAAATTGTTCCAATACAGCCTGTGTTTTAATATTTGGTAGTGGTGCAGTGGTAAAGAATCTGCCTGCGAATGCAGGAGACCAGGAGGTACAGGTTTGATCCCTGGGTCGGGAATATACCTTGGAGTAGGAAACGACAACCACTCCAGTATTCTTGCCTGGAAAATTCCATGGAAAGAGGAGCCTGGCGGGCCACAGTGTGGGGTCTCAGAGAGTCAGACACGACTGAGCACACACACATGCACACACACATTTTTAATAAGGTGCTTGTGGCTATGTGAAAGGAAATTAGCAAAATATTGAACTCTTAGGAATGCAGACTGAGGAGTCCTAGGAGACGATACTTTTAAATTTTATGGAGCAGAATAAACAAATGTGTATCAGAATACAAAACAATAGCAGATAAAATTCTAATCACTAAACAGTTCATTTAAAAAACTTGTCATTCATTATACCTACTTCTTATAATGCTTCTTCAGAGACATAGGAGAAGAAACTATATTTCTGTTCAGAGGCTGGATTTTATAAAAGACCAATGTGAATGAACACCTATCTACTTCACATTATAGACTGCATATGTAATTACTTAATGCATAAATAATTTAAGTTCGAACTGGACTTGAGCTTTTCATTTCCTAGAACTTTGAGATATACTGCCAAGAGAAGTTTGACCTTTCAGAACCTGAACCTGAATCAGAACCTGGTTCAGATCTAGAAAGCCTCAGAGGCATGAGTTTATGTCCTACTTCTCATTAGAGGTTCTCAATTAGAGAACTTGTTGCAAGGTATAGACTCTTTAAATTTTCTCAGAGTTAAGGGTAATTTTCAGCCAGGCATTCAAGGCTGAATGCGAAGTATATTTTCAGAAAAGTAGACGTTATGACAAAATAGTCAGAAATATCTTCATTTACTTCCTGCTACAACTCCTACAAGGATTTAGGTATTACTGATAACTCCCTTGCTGAATTGCATTCTCTAAGACTATGGTAGTCACAGTACTGCTTTTAGCTAGATAGTAACTTAAAGTCACAATACTGCTTTTAGTCACAGATACTCATTTAGTTATAAAAACAATGTCCCTCCAGTTTTTTAAAGATATAACTGCAACTTAAGGGTTGTTTGAGGTATAGGAATAAATGGATTAAGTGCTGCCTAGTCAGAAATGATAAAGAAAAGGACACGTATTGGCTGCTTCCTCTAACTTCTATTTCTCTTTTTGATAGGAGAAATCAGAAAGGAGAGCTTTGGAAAAAAATTTAGTTGGGTCGTCAGCGATAACAGGTTTGCCTGATGTTCTTAGTAGCATCTTGACTTTGGGGAGGTATTCCATCTAATTCAGAGGTGGACATTCGTGGCTTGGATAATTCACCAAAACACGCCTGCTTTGAGAGGAGAAATGCGACTTTTCAACGTTTTCTTTACAAGGCAAAGCACTTCTAGGCTTTAGCCAGTTTTTTTGGTGTGTTGGTCAGATTTCTTATTTTGGCACTTTCAAAAATCACTGTAAGCAGACCATAGTCACTGAAGGCAGGGAGGGCTTGTGAGGATCATTTCTCTAAAACCTGGCAGCAAAATACAGTAGATAAAAGCGCAGACTCTGTATCAGACCACTTCATTTAGAATCTCAGTTCCACCAGTAACCCTGGGAAAAGTACATAATCTTCAGTTTCTTTATAAACAGGTCAGTATACATAAAGTATTCAAAATGGAGTCTGACATATAGTAACCACTCCTCTGTTCATGGAATTCTCTAAGCAAGAATACTGGAGTGGGTGGCCATTCCTTCTCCAGGGGATCTTCCTCTGACTCAGGGATCCAACCCGCCTCTCTCACATTGAAGGCAGACTCCATATGAGCCACCAGGGAAGCCCCATATAAATGACTTACTATTATCATCATTATCATCATCATCATCATCATATCATTTTCTCAGAACCTAAACCTAATATATATCAATATCAGATTATTACTTAATCTAGTTGGTCAATAGTAACATAACATTTTCAAAATTACCCTATTTTAAATATTTCTATTTCAAATACTTGTGTGCATTGAAATGAAACAAATATATCTAAAAGGATAGGCAACGTGAATACATCAGTATATCCATACTTTTCTGAAGCTTTGGATCACAGTTGTCAGAGTCGTTTTACTTATTTTGGTGCCGGTTTTTACCTAGTGATTAGTTAACCTTTCTGTGAAGGGAGTTTTATTAGCTTTTAAAAATCAGAGAGACTGGGAATAAAAAAAAAAAAACAACAGTTTCTGTTTGTCATTAGGGATGACTTAAATAAACGAGTATGCCTGATAGAAATATCTAATCTTTTATTGTGAACAAACGTATCAGTAAATTCACAACTTGCTTTAGGACAGCTTAGAGCAGAGAGTTCCTTGAAATCTAGCTTTGGCATTTGTTGAAACTGTCAGTACTCAAGTAGCCTTTAGGAGTTTGTTTTAAAGATGTCATTCTAGGAAGACACTTACTCAAAAAACCTATGACGAAGGCCAGCTGCAGGAAAGATGCGAGCTCACATATATCCTAGTGAGGGATGTTGAGGAAGAAACTGTCCCTACTTATGCACCTAAGTTATCTAAAGGTCACCAGGAGAAATCATTAAAATATTGTTTTGTGTGGGGTCATCTTTAATTTTCTTGTGCTGTCTTTTACAAGATACATAAATTATAGGTCTACTATAGCCTTCTTGGGGAAGGAAATGGCAACCCATTCCAGTATTCTCGCCTGTAGAATCCTGTGGACAGGGGAGCCTGGAGGGCTGCTGTCCATAGGGTTGCACAGAGTCGGACACGACTGAAGCGACTTAGCAGCAGCAGCATAGCCTTCTACTTTTCTATCTATACATTCTACTAATTTTTGAGAGTCTGATATTGAAACTCTAACTAAAAATCTTAATTTATCAACTTAAAAATAATTGTAATAAATGGTATATATATAACTTCATTCTGTAGTTTCCAAGTTTCCTGTAAATGTGTTATCATTCTCTTATAATTTTAAAAATAAAAAAGAGAAAATATGCAAATCAACTACAATTGTTTCCAGCTCTGAGTCAAAGAAATTTCAAAATTGAAACAGAATATGGTGTGGGAAAGGGAAGAGTGAAAAAAATTCTTTGCTTGAAAACATTTTCCAGACTGTTCAGCTTCAGAAGCGCAAGGGTGGCAGTGAGAGGAGGTATGCAGTATACATTTGTATCTTTAGAAGAACTCTCATGCTCCTTCCCTTTTTTTTTCCTTTTTTCCTTTCATGAAGGGGGAAAAAAAAGCAACAGGAAGTTTTATCTTCCACTATGATCTAGATGACTTACAGTTTTTTGGGGGTTTTTTTGTGGGTTTTTTTTTTTTTTTTTTACTATCTAAAAGGGTAGAGAAGGAGTTGGCAGATTTTAGTTTAGATTTTTCTAGCATTTTTTAAAAATTAGCACTATTTTTATATCGCACACCATTTAAACTAAAAGATACCAGCAATCAAAAACCACTAAGTCCTTTCAACTTTTAAATGTGCACATATACCAGTGTTGCATATCTTACACACACTCATGATATTGTTTAAACAAAGCCAAAAATGAACGCAGTTCTTCAAAATCTACACATGAAAGATCATCTGGCCAAGAACACTGGCAGGATTCAACTGTTACTGCCCAAAGGTTGCTTCATCCTAATTTTTTATAGTGTATGGACATTTAACATAAATTTTAATACTCAAGTCCTCTATGATCGAGTGTTCAAATTTTCCTCAAAGGAATTTTAGCCAGGTGAATCTTAGTCACATGCTCTGTGATTAACGTCAGTGGTAGCCTCAGCCCAATTCAGGAAATTTGGGCCACCTCACCAGGTGAAGAACCATAATCAGCTGAGGAGCTTGGTGAAGGAAAAGGGAATATAGAATGGGTAGTTAGAAATACCAGTGACAACCACACAGTCAGTTATAGAAATGAGTACTGTAATTGTCATGAGTATTTCTTCCTTATTGTTACATGTTTGTGTCTATGTACATATATACATAATGTAACATAAGAAGTATTGACTGTATATTATGGCATTCAAGTTATAAGAAATCATGGAGAAGAGCAAACATCATTTAAGGACTTTGGATCCTCTTCCTGGGGAAATAGCACATTTTAGGTTGTATGCAGGATAGTTGCCTTGTGTTTTGTGGATGTATAACTTAGTTATCATCTTTATTTGGAGATAAGTATGGTTTAAGGAGGTCTGTAGGGATGCCAGCTCAACAATGGGTATACCTGAGATGGTTAATTGTATGTGTTAACTGGGCTGGGCCATGGGATACCCAGATATTTGGTCAAACTTTATTCTGGGTACTTCTGCAAGGGTGTTTTGGATGGGATTAACATTTAAGTTGGTGGACTTTGAGTAAACCAGACCATCCTCCAAAATGTGGGTGGACCTTTACCAATCAGTCAAAGGCTTAGACAGAACAAAAAGCCTAGATTCCTGCAAGCAAGAGAGAATCTTCCGGTAGACTGCCAGCAGACTTCATCTGCCATGTTGATCCTTTCTGGTTCTACATCAAATGGCCTTAAGACTCAAACTGAAACATTTGCTCTCTCACGTCTCCAGCTGCTGAACCACTGTGCAGTCTGGACTTGCCAGTCTCCACATTCATATAAGCCAATTTCTTGTAATACATCTTTTATTTTATATACGTACACATCCTAGTGGTTCTGTTCCTCTGGAGAATTTTGACTAATATAATGGGTAAATTAACTTTTTTTTTTTTCATGACCAAATGAATACGTCTTTCTTGGTCCTTCTCCTAATTCTTGTTTTATTAAATCTCTTTTTTGTTTCTCTCTCTCTCTGCTAGCCAGCCATCCTCCTAGTTCTGAAATTCATGATATTCACCAAACAATTCTTCCCTTATAAAAAAATTCTTCCTTGATGATTTCATCTTACATCATCTTGAACTAGTACCTCAAATAATTCTCAAATATATACTTCCAGCCTGACCTCTCTCTGAAATAACGGATCCTCCTTTCCAACATCTTAATACTGATCTCCATCTGATTATTCACCACATACCTCAACATGTTTAAAACTGAACTATTTTTTCTTCTAAAAACTACACCATGTAGCATTTTCCTTATTCTGTTAATAACACAAGAAAATTGAAGATGACCCCACACAAAAGAACATTTTAATGATCTCTCCTGGTGACCTTTAGAGAACTTTAGAGCATGAGTAGGGACAGTTCTTACCTAATATCCCTCACCAGGATCTCTCATCTTTCCGCCAGCTGGTCTTAATAACACAAACTTCCACCTGGGTTACCCCAGGTGAACTCAAAGTCTCATTCATTCTTCACTTTCTCTGTGTTCCTACACAATTGGGTTGGTGAATCCTGGCACATTTTCATCTGCAGCATCTCTGTGATCTTTTCCCTCCCCCTCCATCATTCCTCTTCCTCTGCCATTCACACTTTGGTCCAAGCCCCAGATAAGCTTCCCTGGCTAAAGAACTCTAAGAACCCTCTAACTGGTTTATCTTATTCTAGGCTCTTCCTCTTTATCCATTTTCCTTATGATTCAGGAATCATTTTCCAGAAGAGGTCATATAGAGGTCTTAAGAGGAAAAGGAATGAATAACCAATAGTTCACAGAAAACTCTTCCTACCAAATAAATATACCCAATTTCTTTCTCCATTTGGAGGTCCTGGCCATCATTAAGTCAATCCAGATTTTGAGGGAGCTATGTTACTGATGCAGCCCCAAAGCAGTTAGCCACATGCAAAGAATTTAAGGATAAAAGACAGAGTCAAGACAAATGCCAGATTTAGGATAATTCCAAGAGTTCAACAACTTGAAAAAGAAAGATGAGAAACCATGGAGGCTTCAGGGGCTACAGCTAATGAGAAGGCAAGAGACAGGACTGTTACAACTAAGTCTCTTTACTGGGAAAATTGGGAAAGGAATACATCAAGGCTAGATATTGTTACCCTGCTTATTTAATGTCTATGCAGAGTACATCATGCAAAATGCCAAGAGGGATGAATCACAAGCTGAAATCAAGACTCTGAGGAGAAATATCAACAACCTCAGATATGCAGATGATATCACTCTAATGGCAGAAAGTGAAGAGGAACTAAAGAGCCTCTTGATGAAGGTGAAAGAGGAGAGTGAAAGGGTCAGCTTTAAACTCAACAATCAAAAAACTAAGATCATGGCATCCAGTCCCATCACTTCATGGCAAGTAGAAGGGGAAAAAGTGGAAACAGTGACAGATTTTATTTTCTAGGGCTCCAAAATCACAGTAGACAGTGATCACAGCCACAAAATTAAGTCACTTACTCCTTGGAAGAAAAGCTATGACAAACCCGGACATTTATTTAAAAGCAGAGACATCACTTTGCTGACGAAGGTCTGTATAGTCAAAGCTGTGGTTTTTTCAGTAGTCACATAGGGATGTGAGAGTTGGACCATAAAGAAGGTTGAGCACCGAAGAACTGATGCTTTTGAATTGTGGTGTTGGAGAAGACTCTAGAGAGTCCCTTGGAGATCAAACCAGCCAATTCTGAAAGAAATCAACCCTGAATATTCATTGGAAGGACTGATGCTGAAGCTCCAATACTTTGGCCACCTAATGTGAAGAGAACTCACTAGAAAAGACCCTCATGCTGGGAAAGATTGAGGGCAGGAAGAGAAGGGGTCTACAGAGGATGAGATAGTTGGATGGCATCACTGACTCAATGGACACGAGTTTGAGCAAACTCCAGGAGATAGTGAAGGACAGGGAAGCCTGGCATTCAGTAGTCCATGGAGTCTCAAAGAGTCAGACACATCTTAGTGACTGGACAACAGTAACTCTCTTCAGCCTTTTGGAAATACATGGAATTGCCCTTAGATGCTGCTCTTTAATTAACACTGGGGGCGGGGGGTGCCCATGAGAATGATTTGGTGTATATCTTTGATACAACTTCCAACTATAGGATTCTTGAAAGCAAAGATGATCATTTCCATAACTATATCTTACACTGGGTTGTCAAAAAAAAATTGAACACATTTATGTTGGTGAGAAAAAGTCCTTTAGCCTAACGTTCAGGTTTTCCATGAACTAATTCTAGTTCACTGCTTCAAACTTATTTTTCATCATAGATTCTTGGCTCCAGGAAACTTAACTAGTGTTTCAAGTACAAAGTTCAGATTTCCAGCCATTATTCTAGAACTGTTCTCTCAGTGACGAAAAAAAAAATTATTTTTCCAATTCTCTATATGTCTAAGGCATACTCAGCCCTCATGGACTCTATTCAGTATCATTGCCTCCAAGAAATCCCACACTTCAGTAGGAGGAAACCTCCTTTCCCTTCTCTCTTCAAGTTCAAGGTAAAAGCGAACCCTTTCTGAACTCATTGATAATTCTCCCCTTATATTCATGGTTTCTGTTATACGTCATACCTTCCTACTTTTCTGTCAGTTCCTTGACAACAATCTCTATCTGAGTCATCTTTGTATGCCTCCCCTACAACAGCAGTTGCCCTGTACACAATGAAGGCAATACAAGTTTCTTAAAATAAAAAATTTCATGACTCACAAGATTTCTACCCCCGTTCCTTTGTTTCCTGGCTATAAAAACAAGCAAGTAAGCTATGCTCAGCATTGGCTCTCCCTACAAGAAAGTGGCTGGCTGTTGTGGCAGCAACCCCTACTTTAATAAACTTTATTCTCCTTCCCAAAATATATAAACAAAATAATACATTTCAGTTAAACTTAAGTTTTTTACATCTATGGTTTATGTAAAATTTTTGGTAACCTGGTACCCCCACAATAAATGCAGCTTTAACAAAGTAATTATTCCTCTCCCTTTTCAATTGCATATATTCCTGTCACAGCTTTCTAAGAACCTAGTCATACATATATGGCAATAAATCTGTCATCCAGTATCTGGAAAATCCAAATAAAGCCAGCCACCCGTTTGGATGATGATGATAATAATGATTACACACATATAGCACTTCTGATGTGCCCACTAAGTCATTTAATTCTCACAACACACCAGTGACATCAATACAAAGAAGAAACTGAGGTAAAAAGAGCTTAAGTTAGTAAGTGGTAGGGTTAGAATTCGCCTCCATGCAGCCAGGACCCAGAATCCATGCTCTTAATACCATGCAGCAGAATACATATTTCCCCTTATCACTCAGAAAAAGGCCCAAGTAGAAGGGATGCTCCCTGGCTTGCAAGGCCCATCATCTTCTGGCTCACCCCAGAGGGTGACCCTTGAGCCCCCCTTCGGGGTGAATGGAAAGCACTCTAGAGCAAACAGCATGTGAGGGATCAAGGACTCTGCTGGGTATTTTTTAAATGGCATTTGTGCAATGAAAATTCTAGTAATACATCTCCAATGTCATTATATAAGGCTTGGGGCTCAGGGAGATATAGAAAATGACGTGTTTTAAGGGTGTTGCTTTGTAGTAGCCTCAGAACCAAATTTTCTAAAAAATAAAGTAGAATATATGAGAAGACTGGAATCACGAATATCCTTACTGCACACACCCTGCTGTGAGTGACTCTTTGAACAGAATTGCTGCTTAGACTTCAAACCACCACTGTGACCTCAAGAGGTTAGCAGAAAAGAGAAATTCTTTGGTTCAGAAACCATAACATGGGTATATAATGCCATTTAAAGGCACAAGATTTAGAACTCTATGTGGCTTTTTGGGAAAAGTAAGTGAATCCTCTTCTGAAAAAGTAGAAAACTCAATGAAGGATAATGCTTTTAATTCCAGATCAATATACAGGCCTAATAGTAAAATCTTATTTCTAATAGATGCTGTGTTCTTAAACATCGTTAAATAAATTATGTTCTTCAACTGACATGGTCGTACTTGACATTTTTTGAATTTGTGACCGTCTTTTCAGTGAAATGGCAGGTATCTGCTAGCGCTCTAGAGTAAGAAATAGTGAAATATATCCTCCATGATATGTGCTGGGCCCATGGAGAAAACAACAGAGCAACTGGAAGAACCTAAAGAGACTCAAGAGGTCAGCCAGGCAGCCCAGTCCAAAACAGTGGATTTAAACCACATATCTGTAGATCTGATTGATCAGGGACAGAGACTGCTTAAAAGATTATCATAGAGCAGAAGTCAGACGTATCTACGTTAAGTTTATCATTGAGCTGGGGGAAAAAATGACTCTCATGTTTCCATTCAAAGGGAATTTTGAATCACATCTCACAGGATCATACTTTCATGACGATCTTCCTGCCCTCCTCCCCTGAACTCAGTAATTTTTGAGTATCTAACCAAAAGGGAATTTTCTCTTCTTATTCTGAAAGCCAGGAGACACAAACAATAAGAGAAATAGCTATTAATGTTATAAAGATAGCAAGATGAAAAGGGGGTGGGGAAAATTGAAGAAAAGTATAATTTTAGTTTGCATCATTTTTTACAAAATGAACCACGTTACATCATTCCCTTCTCCTCTCGAGGAAATTAATAGAAATAACACCTTACTACTTTTCTCCAGTGTGTCATTCTATGTTCATTTATATGAGGACAACATTTTGTTACAAGAGTATCTGATATATAGTGATTGAATCTTCACTATTCATGATAAACGTTTGGTCAATATAGCAAATGTTAGATTTCCTTCAATGGATTGAGTAATATAAAAGTACTGGAGAAATACAAAGAAAAATAAAAGTAAATTCTAGTCACTTTTGAAAAAAAAAACTATAAGACTTACATGATGTTCACAGCCTCAAGTGAGTGATTTTATCATTCCAAGCTGTTTAAAATAATCAGCCTCATAAAACTTTAATGACCACCACTTTCTCACTCTGTATTTATAGCGAAGCCTCCTCATTCATTTACAAAGAGACAGACTAAATTCTCAAATACTTGCATTATTCAAGTCTTACATGGCATGAGCTTTCTCTGTTCCAAGTTTCAAATGTGTCCAAGTCAGTTTTAACCTCAAGATACAAACTATATGACTATTCTATACAAATTTCAGACTCAGGCTATTGAGAGCATTTAAATATTGATGACTTTTTAAATCTAATTAGCTTACTATACTGAGTCTGCTGCCATATAGCTTTACTATTATTCCTTGGACTAAGAGATTATGATTTATTGGAACGATGCCAAGAGCATATAGCTAATAGATCATCTGTAATAAGCAAAGTGGAAAAGCATATTCCTTCTGCACAGGTGGATGGTGGTATTTGTGCCAAATAATATAGCATGTCTCTCCCTACTTGGTATTTTAAACATGCATTTGTTGTCAGGCTCCCTGCCAACAGGCTGCATGGGTCGAAAAGGAGCCTAGCTGATAATTCAAAAGGTGAGTTAATTAGGGGTTGCAGCTTGGAGTGTTATCAAGCGGCTGCTTAGACATCTATCTGCTTTCCATACAGGTGTGAAATATTGACAGCAAATTTTAGAAATGTAACGACATTTTACCTTTCACTTACTTGATTAAATTTTGATATGACTCATACTTTAAGGGGGATAGAAACTATATCTTTGTTCAAGCAGCTATTTACGATGAGACAGCACTTGGGGTGTTCAAAAGGAAGTAATATTAAATCTATTAACAAAATATTCTTCAGGCCTCATACACTCTGCCAATATAGCACAAAGGCTGATAATGAAATATATCAGTCAAAGTTAACCATTTATGCCTCAGTACTTTTTATTCACAGATTCTAACACTGAAGGCACGTCACAATGAAGCTTTTCCTAGCTTATATTATATTCACATATGATCACATATCCTAGAAGAATAATAGACCACAGCAGAGAAAGAAATTCAACTGTGGAGCTCTTTTTGCCTCAGGAGAAGCAAAGATATAAAGAGGCTCAAATGTTGATGAATATCTGGTAATTTATCTGGGCACAACATAAAGGGAGAAAATTCTATAGCATATATTTTGCCATCCCAATTCTAGGAGTAGAGTTATTTTAAAAGAGTGCATTGTGATTAGTGAGTTTTAAGTCAGATCAGATCAGTCGCTCAGTTGTGTCCGACTCTTTGCAACCCCATGAATCGCAGCATGCCAGGCCTCCCTGTCCATCACCAACTCCCGGAGTTCACTCAGACTCATGTCCATCGAGTCAGTGATGCCATCCAGCCATCTCATCCTCTGTCGTCCCCTTCTCCTCTTGCCCCCAATCCCTCCCAGCATCAGAGTCTTTTCCAATAAGTCAACTCTTCGCATGAGGTGGCCAAAGTCCTGGAGTTTCAGCTTCAGCATCAGTCCTTTCAAAGAAATCCCAGGGCTGATCTCCTTCAGAATGGACTGGTTGGATCTCCTTGCAGTCCAAGGGACTTTCAAGAGTCTTCTCCAACACCACAGTTCAAAAGCATCAATTCTTCGGCACTCAGCCTTCTTCACAGTCCAACTCTCACATCCATACATGACCACAGGAAAAACCATAGCCTTGACTAGACGAACCTTTGTTGGCAAAGTAATGTCTCTGCTTTTGAATATGCTATCTAGTTTGGTCATCACTTTCCTTCCAAGGAGTAAGCGTCTTTTAATTTCATGGCTGCAGTCACCATCTGCAGTGATTTTGGAGCCCCAAAAAATAAAGTCTGACACTGTTTCCCCATCTATTTGCCATGAAGTGATGGGACCGGATGCCATGATCTTTGTTTGCTGAATGTTGAGCTTTAAGCCAACTTTTTCACTCTCCACTTTCACTTTCATCAATAGCCTTTTTAGTTCCTCTTCACTTTCTGCCATAAGGGTGGTGTCATCAGCATATCTGAGGTTATTGATATTTCTCCTGGCAATCTTGATTCCAGCTTGTGCTTCTTCCAGTCCAGTGTTTCTCATGATGTACTATGCATATAAGTTAAATAAACAGGGCGACAATATACAGCCTTGACGAACTCCTTTTCCTATTTGGAACCAGTCTGTTGTTCCATGTCCAGTTCTAACTGTTGCTTCCTGACCTACATACAAATTTCTCAAGAGGCAGATCAGGTGGTCTGGTATTCCCATCTCTTTCAGGATTCTCCACAGTTTATTGTGATCCACACAGTCAAAGGCTTTGGTATAGTCAATAAAGCAGAAATAGATGTTTTTCTGGAACTCTTGCTTTTTCAAAGATGATCCAGCGGATGTTGGCAATTTGATCTCTGGTTCCTCTGCCTTTTCTAAAACCAGCTTGCACATCAGGAAGTTCATGGTTCACATATTGCTGAAGCCTGGCTTGGAGAATTTTGAGCATTACTTTACTAGCGTGTGAGATGAGTGCAATTGTGCAGTAGTTTGAGCATTCTTTGGCATTGCCTTTCATTGGGATTGGAATGAAAACTGACCTTTTCCAGTCCTGTGGCCACTGCTGAGTTTTCCAGATTTGCTGGCATATTGAGTGCAGCACTTTCACAGCATCATCTTTCAGGATTTGAAATAGCTCAACCGGAATTCCATCACCTCCACTAGTTTCATTCATAGTGATGCTTTCTAAGGCCCACTTGACTTCACATTCCAGGATGTCTGGCTCTAGGTCAGTGACCACACCATCGTGATTATCTGGGTCGTGAAGCTCTTTTTTGTACAGTTCTTCTGTGTATTCTTGCCACCTCTTCTTAATATCTTCTGCTTCTGTTAGGTCCATACCATTTCTGTCCTTTATCGAGCCCATCTTTGCATGAAATGTTCCTTTGGTATCTCTAATTTTCTTGAAGAGATCTCTAGTCTTTCCCATTCTGTTGTTTTCCTCTACTTCTTTGCATTGATTGTTGAAGAAGGCTTTCTTATCTCTCCTTGCTATTCTCTGGAACTCTGCATTCAGATGTTTATATCTTTCCTTTTCTCCTTTGCTTTTTGCTTCTCTTCTTTTCACAGCTATTTGTAATGCCTCCCCAGACAGCCATTTTGCTTTTTTGCATTTCTTTTCAATGGGGATGGTCTTGATCCCTGTCTCCTGTACAATGTCATGAACCTCTGTCCATAGTTCATCAGACACTCTATCTATCAGCTCTAGGCCCTTAAATCTATTTCTCACTTCCACTGTATAATCATAAGGGATTTGATTTAGGTCATGCCTGAATGGTCTAGTGTAGCCATCATGGTCAACAAAAGAGTCCGAAATGCAGTACTTGGATGCAATCTCAAAAATGACAGAATGATCTCTATTCATTTCCAAGGCAAACCATTCAATATCACAGTAATTCAGGTCTATGCCCCAACCAGTAACGCTGAAGAAGCTGAAGTTGAACGGTTCTATGAAGACCTACAAGACCTTTTAGAACTAACACCCAAAAAAGATGTGCTTTTCATTATAGGGGACTGGAATGCAAAAGTAGGAAGTCAAGAAACACCTGGAGTAACAGCAAATGTGGCCTTGGAATACGGAATGAAGCAGGGCAAAGACTGAGAGAGTTTTGCCAAATGCACTGGTCATAACAAACACCCTCTTCCAACAACACAAGAGAAGACTCTATACATGGACATCACCAGATGGTCAACACCAAAATCAGATTGATTATATTCTTTGCAGCCAAAAATGGAGAAGCTCTATACAGTCAGCAAAAACAAGACCAGGAGCTGACTGTGGCTCAGACCATGAACTCCTTATTGCCAAATTCAGACTTAAATTGAAGAAAGTAGAGTTTTAAATACTGAGTATCTAAATATCCTTTAAGAACTGTCCCAATTTTTTCCTAAAATACTAGGAGATTATGCATAATCAGAAGATAAAGCAATTAATTGGAAAAATGGTTTCTATTGGGTTGGCCAAAAAGTTCAATCGGATTTTTCTGTATGATGGTATGGAAAAACAAACATTTTGGCCCACCTAACATATATACATTTTTTTCCCTTTTCCTCGTCTCTTCCAGGCAGAATCAGACATCAGTTTCAATCTAATGTCCCAATGTTGTTCCTTCATTTCATGATCTCTTCCAATGAAAGGCAATTTTGCTAAACAACTAAGTCTTAGATTTGTAGACTTTCAGGAAATACTTTACCTGTGTCCCTTAAATAGGTTCACATATTTTATTCAATTTTACTAAGAATGATAAAGCTTATGATGGTGATAATTAAAAATGATACCAACAGAATTAAGGATAGCCTTGCTTTAAAAACTAAACCAAAAAAAAAAAAAAACACCTAATTTGAATCTTTTTATGTATTTCAGGAAAATATGTGTCTTAATTTGGCTCCACTGAAAGCAGAGCCTCAAACAAGGATGTGAGAGCATGTAGCTTAATTGGAAGGTCAGCCCAGTAAGCAGAAGTGAGGGAGTGGGGAGAGGCAGGGAAGTAAAAAATGCAAATATAAGAGCTTATTGTTGAGTTTGCGTCTGTCATGACTCAGTTTTTCTGGGACCTCTGGGAGGCACTCAGAATGCATTCCAGCACAGTCTACCTCAAGAGGAGGAACTGACAGCTCTTGTTTTCCCATTGCTTGAGGGTTGTCCTCAAGGGCAACGTACACCCCACCCTTAAAGACTCCATACTTCTCAGTAGTGCTCACTTCAGGCCACAGCTCAGAGAAAACCCAGAGGATAAAAGCTGAAAGATGCACATCATGTGCTTGAAGCCGAGGCACCATTCTGAGAGAAGTCACAAGGAACCACTCAATACAAATGGTACTGTAATCACAGGTAGCCGAGGGAGTTGACAAGGGAGACTAAAAATGTCCACTGCAATAAAATTATTTTTCCAAAAAAACCCACTTCTTTTTTTTTCAAGCTTGCCTGTTGTTGAAATTTTGAGTTCAGTCTTCAATCAAAAAGCGATTAAGCAATGATATCCTTGACTGTATTTATGTGGGACAGGAAGGGATTAGCTAAGACTTCTTGCCTCTGAGCATAGACTGGTGGTCTTAATTATATTAGAAAAAAACTGGTCTTCTTTGACAAAGTAGCCCGGGTGAAGATAATAATAGTAAAATGGTCAAAATGTATACAGCAGAGAGATGTTAGAAAAGAGTCCAAGAGAGCTTTTAAATTGCGGCAAATGAGATTTCACTGGCAAATAATTACTCCCTTCTTTCTCCATAGCTATGGTAGAATGGTACATCTGTAGCCTTTAACAAATCATACTCTCAGATATTTGGTGTTCCTGTGTAATGACCATGTGACTCCGGCAAATGAGACATCATTAACAATGATTCAAGCACAAATTTGATAAACATTTGCACACGGGGGCAAATTCTTCTAGAATTCTTTCTCATGAAAGGCAGCTACCATGCATACACCATGACATAAAGACACTCAGACTAAACAACTAAATGAAAATCCCTGGAGGAAAAGAAGCCATCTTAGATTTTCTGGCACTATCTGAACTCTTCCCTTAAAACATTCAGACGTTTAAAAGTAATTCAGTTACACCATGTGTGGTAAAAGAATTATCCATAAAATCATGAGAATAAAGCATAGTTGTTTAAGCTGTTAAAATCAGGTAGTTTGTTCTGTATCAATATATATCTGATACAGAAACTGATGCCCAACATGGAATTCAATAATAACAAATACCTAAAATATATATCAGTGATCTTAGGATAGGAAGTGAGCAGAGGCAAAGAGACTGTTCTGTTCAGTTCAGTTGCTCAGTCATCTCCGACTCTTTGCAACCCCATGAACTGCAGCACACCAGGCCTCCCTGTCCATCACCAACTCCCGGAGTTTACCCAAACTCATGTCCATTGAGTCGGTGATGCCATCTAACCATCTCAGCCTCTGTCGTCCCCTTCTTTTCCTGCCTTCAATCTTTCCCAACATCAGGGTCTTTTCAAATGAGTCAGCTCTTCACATCAGGTGGCCAAAATACTGGAGTTTCAGCTTTAACATCAGTCCTTCCAATGAACACCCAGGACTGATATCCCTTAGGATGGACTGGTTGGAGCTCCTTGAAGTCCAAGGGACTCTCAAGAGTCTTCTCCAACACCACAGTTCAAAAGCATCAATTCTTCGGTACTCAGCTTTCTTGATAGAACTGATTTACACCTAGAGCACTCCCAGCTGAATGTAGCCATTTATTAATACATGATTGCTGCAACACCACATGGAGCAGTAAAACCACCCAGCTGAGCCCAGTCAACACAGGATTGTAAGTGATAAGTCACCATGATTTGTTATACACCACAGGATAATATGAGAGAACCATGCTTCCCCACTGCATCAGTCTTCAGCTTGGCCTGCTTTCTTGCATCTTTGTATTTCTCTACCTACCAAGGTCTTGCTGGATCAATTTAATGTGCACAGAAATGACAGTGCTAGTTCTAGAGTAGGCTTTAAGAGGCATCCTGTATTTCTATTCACCCCTTTAACAACCTCTGACTTCTGCCACAAGAAGAACATTTTATACTGCCTTTCCAGCTTGGGTTCCAGACCAGGACTAGGTCTAGACTAAGACAAGTAATTTGTCTAGGGATAACTTTAAGGTGCAAGAAGGTGACTGTCTGCAAGTCAGGAAGAGAAGAGAACTGGTTTCTTACCAATTGGGAAGAAGAGTTCCTGACTTCCTTACCAAGTCAGGAAGAGAAGAGAATTGGTTTCTTACCAGAAACCAAATTGTCCAGTATCTGACTTGGAACTTCTTGCCTCAAGATCTAGAACTGCAAGGAAAAAAACTTTTTTTTTTTTATAAGTCAGTCTATGTTGTTTTATTATGGCAACCCTAGCCAAAAAATACATATATACCTAGCATGGCATTTAACACGTTTAAAGTTTGTTAAGTAAGAACTTGCCATCTCTCCTCCCAGCATAAAGTGTATCCTACCTTGAAGTAATTTAAGTTTCCAAAATCCTTCATTCAAAAAAAAAAACCCTGCTCACTAGTCATATAATGAAAATTATATCACTTAAACAGGACTCATTTAAATTTGTATTTGGGTTTTTAACTCTTGTGTTTCTTTGAGCCAAACTTCCTGGGATACAACCTCTATGTTGTCGTTCTTGTTGTTTAGTCACTAAGGCAAGTCCCACTCTTTTGTGACCCCATGGACTGTTTCCCACGAGGTTTCTCTGTCCATGGGATTTCCCAGGCAAGAATACTGGAGTGGGTTGCCATTTCTTTCTCCAGAAGATCTTCTCTACCCAGCAGTTGAACCCACGTCTCCTACATTGGTAGGGGGGGGGGTTTTACCACTGAGCCACATGGGAAGCTACCTTTATACTATCTTTCTATAAACCATACCATCTAACCCTTTAGTCCAGCATGTTGCTCTTTGTGATTTACCTAGTAGATTAAAATATGGCTGTTTAGCCTTCATGATTTTCCTAAGAATTTAATTATTATTAAGAAAAGGAATATGATTGTTCAAGTGGAAGAGCTGATGTTGGATAGGGGAAAATGGTTTGCTTAGAAACCTAGCCACCATAGTTAGAGTCTTGTCACTTCAATCTCAGGTAAAGAAATGAAATTCTATTTTCCATGATTTTCTCAACTGTCAAAATGAAATGCTGAACTAGTGATTCCTGAAACCACTTTTTTTCCCCCTAAGGTTTTATGATAACTCTTAAGTCCTAGGACATATAGTTGCCTGATTACTTGATTTATAAGACATACTCTCATGTTATTTGTTAATGCTTTAGCCTAATCCTAGAGTATAGCACATGATTTTTTTTTTTTACTGTAAATATACGATGTTCATTTAAAATATATCTACAAATTAAGTGTAATTTTTCTTAGAATTTTTGAACATGAGAAAAATGTACATCAGTGCTACATAATTAAGTACCATTTATTTTTTGCACTGTTTAAGCAAGCTACAGATATTCAATTGCCATTGAAATATTTTTGTAAACCATGCAACCTTTTACACAAAAGATAATTATGAAATAGCTAACATTCATTTGACCACAACCAATAAATAATTTATGAACTGGGTGTTTGAAATTATGCAAATATTCTAAATACTTTTTGTTGCCTGTACATCTGAGTAAGTATGATTCAGAAGAAAGTGTGCAATGGATTAATAGATTCAACATTGAAGAGATTTGCATTTCTACAGCGTTCTTTTCTTTGCTGGCTTCTACTATCTTTAGTATCATGGCTCAGAAAACAAGCTTGACAATACTGTCTCTAAATGTATTTGAATATCCTGGCATCCCTATTCATCAGCCTCTTTGATGCTTTAAATGTCTTTTGCTTTCTTTCCAGAACTCTTTATGAAGGCAGAGAGATATGCTTTTAGTAGAGTATCCAACTATCTTATAATACACACTAAATGGGGGAGAAAATGGATGTCTTTAAATATTTGATATATCTGTGATAGCCCATAACAGAGTTTAGTGAGAGTAAGTTGCAGAATGGGCTCATTACTAAAAGCATATTGCATACCAGGTGCCACATACAACATCCCAGCAATGACCAGGAACTGTCAACTTCATAAACTCCCTTTGTCCTATGGAAAGCTTATTGACACCTGTAAACTGGTGGACAAACCCAATTAGCAGTTACATATATATTGCCTTCAGTATGGATGAACATTTCATGAAGGGGATGTATTTGATTTTGGTATAAAAAAAATCAGTATAAAATCAAGTATAAAAAAGATTTTATCACATATGATAGTATATCATCCAAAAATATTTCTTAGAAACTACTAAGAAACTTGGAGGTCATTTATTTTCATTTCTTTCCACACCCCGGGTGGAGAGTGGGTGGCATTTCTGTCAATAAATATATTTAGATGTCTTCAGTTATATGACCCAGCCAATATTAACATACTAAGAAAAGACACAATATTTTTATTGCTAGTATATGCACTATTGTTTCATCCAGCTTTCTTTACCCAAATGCCTCTTGGTCTCTGACCAAATTTCATCACACAAGGTAACACATGTATTGATAGATTAGTACCTTCCATTGTTTTGCAAACTCAACAAGTCTGTAAAGAATAAGAGGGGGGAGCTACACAGAGTTAAGGATGGGTATAGACACTTGAGTATTGTTTATTCGGAAAAGCCTTTTTCCTGTAGTAATACACAATTGCTTAAGAGCTAACATTTTGCATATACCCAAAAAAGAAAATTCACATCATGGAAGCATGTATCGTCACTAATAGTGACACTTATTTTCTCTGAAAGAAATAATTTTAGTTAAACCTACTACTCAGCCTTTCACAATCACAAATGTTCCTAAAGCAATCATTAGGTTTAAATATTAATCCAAACACAGGATTTTCTTCAGTTATCTCATTACTTAGTGCCCTGCTTACATCCTTATACATCTCCCTCTCAATCCAATCAACATTTACCTCCTTTATTTAAGTGTTTATTTTTTGTTTTTCTCCTCTGAACACCCAAAGCCACAAACTGACAACTTGAACAAAGAACTCACTCTCCTTGGCACTGCTATATGAATAAAACTTGCTTATTTTAGTTTTATTTAAATGTGCTCTGTCTTCTTCTATGGTGGCACAGCACAGAATCACCCAGCCCACCTACCCACCTCCCAAAAAGGGAAGGTGGCAATGTTTCCTTAAGTTATCCATAAATAGTGAAGTAAGAGAACACATCAAAAGCTAATGCACCCTGGGGGACTGCTTACTCTGTTCTACATAGAACTCAGCTGAGTTAACTTTAAAACATTCCTTTTCATTTAAGTACTCCCTTAAAACAGCATCAAGGATAGAGCACTATATAAGCTGCTTACAATTTCTACTGCACATTTTATCAGGAAAGCTATCTATCCCAGATTTCTTCTCTTCAGAAAAATTTTAATGATCTGAGGTCACACCTCTTAAAAAGAATGAGGTCTAGTTTTACATAAGAAGGTCCAACTTGTAGGGTTTTATTTTCTTTTTATGCTCAGACCTCACAAACCGAGGACCACAATCTTCAAATAGCATTCCTTGTTAAAACTGAACTCAGAAAAGGAGGTTATTCTACCTCAGAATTTTAAATAAAGCTTCTACAACAAAGTTCAGTGTTCCAAAGCTTTAAATAAATCTGAATTAAAGCAGCACTCCAACACTGAAGTGTTCAAATCAGGTTGCTAATCCCATACTCTTGAAACATGGCCTAGTGTTTGGGGGAGAGTCCGTGTAGACCAGAGATAGCTTCTCAAAAAGCTAGGGGCCTCAGAATATTTGCATCACAATCACCTACAGTGTTTACTGAAAACAACAGATTCCTGAGCTCTTCCATCTCCAGCTAAATCAGAATCCTTGCCTTGCTGTTGTTTAGTGGCTAAATCCCGTCTGATTCTTTTGCGATCCCATGGACTGCACCCTCCCCCAACCCCACCCCCAGGCTCCTCTGTCATGGGATTCTCCAGGCAAGAATGCTGGAGTGGGTTTCCATTCCCTCCTTCAGGGGATTCTCCCCACCCAGGGACTGAACCCACACTGAACTCCTGCATTGCTGGCAGATTCTTTACCGCTGAGCCACCAGAGAAGCCTGAATGCTTGTCTTGCTGGGCCCGAAACCCGCATCTCTGACATCCTCCCCAGGTGATGCCTCCACACAGTACAGTCTGAGAATCACTGCTGAGGGACCCGTCATGGTGGCCAAGGAAGTCCAGGTGGCATCTTAAACCTGTTACATTCTTCCATTTTAAGAGACTTGGTGCTTTTAGGCTGAACCTCATTGCCACCATTTCGAGGCCTGGATTATGCTGGGAAGATTAAGGTCCCTTTGGATATTCAGAACTTTTGTCTCCCTGCTGTCAGCACCCAAGGAAGCTGGCAAATGCTGGTCCCTCGCAGTAACATTTAGTGCCGGTCAACACACCGTATGGGCTAACATCTGAGCCCAGAAATAGGAAAAGCGAGTATAAATAGATTTGAATTGGGGTTGGACGAGGATTTGGCAGGCAAAAAATGACTGTGTGTTGATGGGGTGGGAACGGACAGCTGCCAATTCAGGGATCCGTGGTCGCGGAGCTTCCTGACCCCCGTCCAGCCCAGAAGTTCCTGTGAGCTCTCTGGACTGCGCGCCTCTGGCTATAATTAGGGGGGGTGCCGCTTTCCCTGGCTTCTTCCATATGCATGTTAGTTGTGTTTGGCATTCAGCAGCAGTGTTTGAAGAGTGTCTGGCCCCCACCAGCGTTGAGTTGAGTCAGTCAGTGGAAAAAATGACAATGGTATCTGGCATAGAATTCAGGTGTTAAAATACCTTTATTAAAATAGAGGAAATAGCACCTATTAGGAAGTGACCCCGAGCTACCAAATTTTATTAGACTGGGAGGAGGTGTTCCCCCCACCCTAACCCCCGGTTAAAGCATACTATAAATTCTCTTATGTCTTCCATGGTATTTAACTACAGAAATGGATGCATTCAGTAATTTCAGATTTGCAAGTCACTTTTGTGTAGGTATCAGGAAATAATGAGCTGAGGCTTGGCACATTTCAATAAAACTTATTGTCCACGTTTAGCTAAAAAAGAAAATTTGTGATGGGGTAGGAGAGACAGTCAACCCTCTTGGCAATTTCCCACTAGCAGTGAAGGAGGTAAAAGTCAAAAATAAAGTCTGTGGGATAATCTGAACATGGCATCCAAGCTTAAAAAGAAATGCCATGTCTCTTTTTCATCCTGAGGTGGGAGAGGAGGCTTGACAGAAGTGAGTGAAACCTCACTCCATAATATTCGTCTGAACCAGCCCTGATTGTCAGCAGTGCGCACGCTGAGCAGAGGGTGAAGAGGGCCATGTCCGCCCTCCACAACTCTACAAAACCGCTTTAAAGTCAGCACGAGGTGCCGGCTTCCCCCTCTCTCAATGAAAAGCATACTTCTTGATTTAAAAATGTATGTTTCTACTTTATTCCAAAACAAGAGAGCATTATTTTCAGGATGATCATAGAAACGAAGTTAAATGTGTTTCTCATTTCAAGAGATAAAAAAGCATCACAACTCGGCGAAGAAACCTTTCAGTGCTGGAGGTTGGTTTAATGTAGCACTACTATGCACGTAATTTATTTTGAAACACAGTGATGCATGAAAATCTTCAGCATTTTTGACAGAATGAGATTACACATCCATCCCCCTCTATGCTTTAAAGGAAGAAAACCTTGACTTAGCCTGCCAATGTTGTGGATAATGTGTGTGTGTGTGTCTGCAGTGTAATACCCTCCTGTTAGATTCACTTCCAGAGACAGTCATTCCTGGGATAATTTCATTCACAGAGGGTTCCTGCAGGAGCAAGGTGGACGCCCAGGAAAAGATATCAAAATAATTTGTAGCCCTGTTAGACAACTTCTCACGTCAGTTTGCTTCTCCCTTGTCAGTTAGGAGACTCCGGATAGTTTTGGATGGAGAGTGACTGTGCGGGGGACCCAGGCATCTCTTTTCCCAGAGGCTGAACTATTGTATAAGAGGTCAGGCTCAATGGGTATGTCTACCTTCATATAAAAAGGCTCTTTCTAAACTGGAGAAAAAAGTGACTTACTGTCTGTCCTGGGAACTAAGTTACTAGATGACATTTTCCTAACCCTTGCCTTCTCAAGCATGAAGCAGAAATTATAGGTGAGTGATGTGCTATGCAAAATAGAGGGAGATGCAAAGAAAAACTAAAAAATAAATTTGAAGCTTTGTCTTCCACAACGGTATGGGACAACGCCTGCACTATATTTTGGCTACTAGTTTGCTCCAGAACAATACTTAAAATGACTATCAGTTGGCGATTGTTGGCCTTGAGAATACTTTTCCCAGTAAATTCATCTACAAACACAAATATTTGACCATATTCTTTTAGATGCATCATTCTACAAACCAGAAGTCTCCATCAGCAGCTCTTTTTTGCTTTCACTAGTTTTGTTGACCTGTACTAAAGAGACCTCTCTTGGATCATTACGGTTTTACTTTGTTTAATTTAGGTTTAATATTAAAACACATGGCAAAGCAGGAAAACTTCTTGAAAATTATTTATCCATGAATAATATTCAGAATAAATATTAGTCAGGATACTTGATTAAACAGCATAATGCATAGCACAACCATTCCAGACAATACATTTTTCTATAATAATGCTCTAAAAAGACAGACAGCAATATTAGAATGCACAAGAATTCTAATATCAAGAATAGCTACATTCTAAAATTATATGTACAGCTATTAATATGTAGAAACCTTACAACAGTGGAGAGAGGCAAGGGAGGAGGACAAAGAAGGGGAAGTGGGATTAAGGGATCCAAAGTACTAGGTAAAAAGATATGAGAATGTGATTTACAGGACACAGAATATAACTTAATATTTAATAGTAACTTTAAACTGATTTATAAACTGTAAAAATATCAAATCACGACTTTGAAGACTTGAAATTAATATAACAATATAAATTAACTATACTTCAATTAAAAATATGTAAAACCTTAGAAATTCAGAATTTAATTCATTTAGATTAGTGTCCACTAAAGACTGCTGCTGCTACTGCTAACTCACTTCAGTCGTGTCCGACTCTGTGCGACCCCATAGATGGCAGCCCACCAGGCTCCCCTGTCCCTGGGATTCTCCAGGCAAGAACACTGGAGTGGGTTGCCATTTCCTTCTCCAATGCATGAAAGTGAAAAGTGAAAGTGAAGTCGCTCAGTCGTGTCCGACCCTCAGTGACCCCATGGACTGCAGCCTTCCAGGCTCCTCCATCCATGGGATTTTCCAGGCAAGAGTACTGGAGTGGGGTGCCATTGCCTTCTCCGCCACTAAAGACTAGAGATGTCTTCAAGAAAATTAGAGATACCAAAGGAACATTTCATGCAAAGATGGGCTCGATAAAGGACAGAAATGGTATGGACTTAACAGAAGCAGAAGATATTAAGAGGTGGCAAGAATACACAGAAGAACTGTACAAAAAAGAGCTTCACAACCAAGACAATCACAATGGTGTGATCACTGACCTAGAGCCAGACATTCTGGAACGTGAAGTCAAGTGGGCCTTAGAAAGCACCACTACGAACAAAGCTAGTGGAGGTGATGGAATTCCAGTGGATCTATTTCAAATCCTGAAAGATGATGCTGTGAAAGTGCTGCACTCAATATGCCAGCAAATTTGGAAAACTCAGCAGTGGCCACAGGACTGGAAAAGGTCAGTTTTCATTCCAATCCCAAAGAAAGGCAATGCCAAAGAATGCTAAACTACTGCACAATTGCACTCATCTCACACGCTAGTAAAGTAATGCTCAAAATTCTCCAAGCCAGGCTTCAGCTGTACGTGAACCGTGAACTTCCTGATGTTCAAGCTGGTTTTAGAAAAGGCAGAGGAACCGGAGATCAAATTGCCAACATCAGCTGGATCATCTTTGAAAAAGCAAGAGAGTTCCAGAAAAACACCTATTTCTGCTTTATTGACTATGCCAAAGCCTTTGACTGTGTGGATCACAATAAACTGTGGAAAATTCTGAAAGAGGTGGGAATACCTGATCTGCCTCTTGAGAAATCTGTATGCAGGTCAGGAAGCAACAGTTAGAACTGGACATGGAACAACAGACTGGTTCCAAATAGGAAAAGGAGTACATCAAGGCTGTATATTGTCACCCTGCTTATTTAACTTCTAGGCAGAGTACATCATGAGAAACGCTGGGCTGGAAGAAGCACAAGCTGGAATCAAGATTGCCGGGAGGAATATCAATAACCTCAGAATGCATATGACACCACCCTTATGGCAGAAGGTGAAGAGGAACCAAAAAGCCTCTTGATGAAAGTGAAAGAGAGTGAAAAAGTTGGCTTAAAGCTCACATTCAGAAAACTAAGGTCATAGCATCTGGTCCCATCACTTCATGGGAAATAGATGGGGAAACAGTGGAAACAGTGTCAGACTTTATTTTTGGGGACTCCAAAATCAATGCAGATGGTGATTGCAGCCATGAAATTAAAAGACGCTTACTCCTTGGAAGGAAAGTTATGACCAACCTAGATAGCATATTCAAAAGCAGAGATATTACTTTGCCAACAAAGGTCCGTCTAGTCAAGGCTATGGTTTTTCCTGTGATCGTGTATGGATGTGAGAGTTGGACTGTGAAGAAAGCTGAGCACCGAAGAACTGATGCTTTTGAACTGTGGTGTTGGAGAAGACTCTTGAGAGTCCCTTGGACTGCAAGGAGGTCCAACCAGTCCATTCGAAAGGAAATCAGTCCTGGGTTTTCATTGGAAGGACTGATGCTAAAGCTGAAACTCCAGTACTTTGGCCACCTCATGCAAAGAGTTGACTCATTGGCAAAGACTCTGATGCTGGGAGGGATTAGGGGCAGGAGGAGAAGGGGACGACAGAGGATGAGATGGCTGGATGGCATCACCGACTCGATGGACTTGAGTTTGAGTGAACTCCGGGAGCTGGTGATGGACAGGGAGGCCTGGTGTGCTGCAATTCATGGGGTCACAAAGAGTCAGACACAACTGAGTGACTGAACTGAACTGATGTACCTTATATCAAGTATTAAAATGTATCCAAGCAACACACGGTAGTCACTGTTTCTTTCCTCAAGACATTTACAACAGAGATCAGATTTTCACAGGGACTAGAGAAAAACACCAGAGAAGGCAATGGCACCCCACTCCAGCACTCTTGCCTGGAAAATCCCAGGGACGGGGGAGCCTGGTGGGCTGCCGTCTATGGGGTCACACAGAGTCGGACATGACTGAAGCAACTTAGCCCCAGCAGCAGCAGCAGAGAAAAACACACTACAGAAAGTACACTTAAGAGACGGTACAGAAGAACACACCACAGAATGTACACTTAGAGACGAAAACACTGCTGTCTATGGGGTTGCAGAGAGTCGGACACGACTGAAGCGACTTAGCAGCAGCAGCAAGCAATATACACAGTAAGAGATCAGCAGAGAGACTTTTATCTAGGAAGAAGGGGAACAAAGCTGAATCTCACTATTTCAAAACCAGCAGCATTACTGTTTTCAAATCAACATTACTTACAAATTGCTATAACTCAACAAAAAATATCTAAATGGATAAATGCCACCCCAATAGGTTTTAAAACTTTGCACAACTCACTCAGTTCAACTTCAGCACAAAATTATAAGACTTCACTGCATTCTACAGAAATGGCCCTTAATGTTTCACATCCTGAAAAATCATGGATATGAAAACCTTCGTCCTATTCCTCAGACTGAGTGGCCCCGGCACGGAAAACTGTTAAGACTGTTGGCTTGGAGCGTTTCTAGGACTGATGCTGTGCTACCACTATTACCGCCCAGGCATAATTGGCACCGCTAGTTCTTTAGTTATTGTTGTAGCTGCTAGGAGTCTTTTAATAGTTTATTTAGAGAAAGAAAAGAGGACAATTGACCCTGGGTGGTTCTCAAATGGTGCTATTACTGGTTTGTTTTCACAGATTGGCAGTACCCCCACAACAAGCAATGTTCAAGAAATAAAATTACAGTTGTATTAACAGCTTCAAATTAGGGGTATTTTTTCCAATCATTGTGTGGGGTTTTAGTGGCACAAGAATGAGTGGTTTTAATTGGGCCTTCTTCCTCAGAAGGCTTGAGGAAAACTCTTCAGCCCAACAACAGAAGGAAAAGGAAACCAGGGCAAGAGCCGCATTATCACTTTATGAAATTACTGGTCAGCATCTGAGGACACATTTTCATGATTTATTCAAAGAATTAAAATGCTGGGATCTGGGCCTTGGTAGTAGGACATATATGAAGTTGACAGATCCCATCTGAGGGAAAAATCTTCAGAAGCTGAACTGCCCCAGGTTCCTGCATAATAAAATGATCTTCTGAAAAGTTGACTAGCATATTTTGGCTGGGAGCACCAGAAAATACCACAAACAAAATATTTGTATAGCTTATAAAACACTCAAGCTGAATATTAAAAGCATCTGTTTTCAAGGAATATAATTATAAAGTACTTGAAGTGAATCAAGAGGCAGGATTCACAAAACATTAAACATGTCATAAACAAGCCATTTGACTCATCCAAATACTATGGGTAATAGATGGACTATTGACTTACAAAGGAATACTTTCACTGAAGATTTTGACATCAGAAATCATGACAGCAAGGGTCAAATGCTCCCTGATGTCATTCTGGGATGGATAATTCTGGGCCACTTACTAAAGCAGCCTGATAATCTTTTTTTTTTTTTTTAAAGAATAACACATGGTCAAGGATAGCCTTAATATTTTACCTTTTGAGAAACATGTAATCTGGCCAATTTATGCAGCCAAGACCACTCTTCAAAGTATGTGTTGATGGTGAACACTATAACGATTTATATACTCATGAATTGTGGCCACACTTGATCTGTAAAAGGGCATTAGCTGTCATTCAGGAGTGTAAAACTCAAATGTGACAAAATACAATGTATTTCTTTTGTTTTTTTTATTTGAGCATACCAAAAACAAGAAACTTTACTGTGGACATTCCGGAGTCAAATGTTAATTCATAGTGGCACTGCTGTTTTGTGAAAAGAGAGCAGACAGAATCCACTTTCTAAGATTAAATTGAAACTTCCTTCCCCAAATGTTAAGCTAAAATTATGGGCAAAATTCTTTTCTCACATTTGCATCATGGGACTTAAGCCTGTTATTCTTTCCTCCTACGAGACAGGCTCCTAGGAGTCCTACATACTTATCGGGAGCAAAATACTGGATTTGACATCTGCAATATACATCTTTGTTGAATTTTGTCCCAAATCAAAATAAAAGCCTGTCGTATATTGTCCTCCAGAAGTCTTAGGAAAGAGTTTGTCATTGTACGGTCTCAAAAACTCACATGAATTTTCAGAAAGATAGCCTCTGAATGCATTAATCCTGTAGGAATATGCCAATTAAGATAACAACCTCACACACACACATGCATAAAATTTGTACAATTTACAGGAAAAGAGAGCAGTAGGAGGAAGATGAAGAGGAGAGGATGATGAAGAATAAAATACCATGATGAAAAAGCAAAAAACAAAAACAAAAAGTGATCACTAGGTGTAAAAACTAGATGTTTCCGAAAGTAATGGGATTCTGAGTGCCTATCCTGATGCACTCAACAAAAAGTTCATGGTGAGCAGTTGCTAAAATTGTAAGACTCTGAAACAAGTCCTGAAGTTTTATGTCCTCTTTTATAAAATTCTCACTTTCCTTTTTTGCTCATTTAATGTTCTTTATTTGACTGCTGATTGGAGTATTCGACCCTGACAGTTCTCTTCACAGACCGAATACTAAGCCTGAGAACTTTTAGCAAGCCACACACAAGACCAGCCTGGGGACCCAATGACATCTTTGAACTCTGTCTGTTTCCTCAAGCTTGATTAGAGATTTTATCCTGACTGCCAAAGGGAATGGGAACCTTTAATGAGAAATGGTGTTTCATACAGCAGCCATTGATACAGGGAGGAGAGGGACTCTACAAATTAGAGGCTAGCTGGGCTGAAAAATCGCTTTAAAGAACTGAACCATTATAAATCACCATATAATTAGGCATGTGATATATGGAATGAGCATAAAACATATGGAGAACAATCTTTGTAGATATTGTTAAGATGAGTCTTAAATGCCACCATAAATGTTTTGCTATCTCAAATTCATAGCGCTAGCCTGAATCAATGAAAATCCTACCATATGAAAAGTGAAAATATATATTACCACATCTCGTTATTTGATGTTCTTTTTACCAAAAGAACACTTTTTCCATTTTGATATGTAAGGTTTCTGGGGGGCGGGGGGGAGGTATTTCCATTGGTGTCATTTTACCTGTACTATTTTCTTGATTTTATTTATATAGAAAATAACTGAGAAATCATCTTTTTAAAGAAAAAAGTGCAAATGCTTTCTGTAAAGCATTATGCTCTGCACTCTAGTAGGTATACCATTAAACATGAACTCATCTTGTTTCAACTGAGAAACAGCAAGCTTAAAATTAAAAATCTGAACTAGAGAGCCAAAAGACTCAACTAATGTGGTGAATATTATTTCGTAAATTAATAAATTATCAATGGGATTAGTTGTTAAGATGTGATTCTATTTTTCAGAACAGGTGATCCATTATTCTATAGGTCTCCATTAAGTTAATATAAATTTTTCTGATGTCTCTTGGATATAATTACATACATTTTCTGTATAGACTGTGATATTTAAGTCACATTCACAACTGCCTAGGAGATCATCAGATCACTCAGAGGAAAGAAGCATACCCAGCTTCTAAAGCTTTGTTGTAATGGTTGCTAATATGCAAGATGAACTTAAAAGACTCCTTTAATTTAAACTTTGTCAAAATTTCAGTGCTTCCCATTCAGGAAAATAATGTTCAAAGTTTCAGATGAGCTCAGGCATAGATTTTATATGGTCTGCAACTTGACGAACTCAGCAGGAACTGTTGGGAGATACCATGACTCTTGCTTATTACTCTAGCAAATTGATTACGCCCACCACTTCATGGAAGACAAACTTGTACTGTGATCTCTATCGGGGCCCTAGTTTTTCTTTTTTTTCTTTTCCCTGTACCCATATTTTCACAATTCAATGCAAAGCACCACTGAGACACTCTTCTCTTTACCTTTCTTACAGGTTGTCTTTTCTTGTTCAGAAAGCAGAGCTATACTCCAGCATACTAGATGTTTACCATGGTTTCTCAAGCAGGCTGAGCATTTTGAAGACAAAGAAACTAGAGCTCTCTATTTAATCTACTCCACCCTCCAGTGCTACAAAATGAAATAGGAAAATGTTGTTTAAAATATTTAGCAGTTACTAGTTGAATGAAAAATTAAAGAGTCAGAAAAGATATAAACTTGATAGCATATTGGACCACCATAATTAATTTTAACTTTTAATGACCGTTCAGCATGGGAGTCCCACATAGACATAATGGAACAGTTCGCAACAGTCCACATGCCTGATCCCAATTCATTTTGACTGTTATGGGCACAAAGCTCAGGATTCTTTGGGGTGTTTGCTTATCACCTAACATATGAGCTGTTCCTTTCATCTCTGTGTCATATGCAAATTTCACCAGCATTACTTCAACATTTTTTGTTTTGAAAGGGAAAAGTAAAAAAAGCACCTAAATAGTTTGTGTGCACGTATGCATGTTTATACTCTCAAGTGTACACACATTCATCTTGGGAACCACTACTTCTTTAGAGTATTTTTAGGGCCAGTGTCGGGGTCAAGGGGAATTTTTAATTTTCCTTCCTTTGCTTTTACAAATATTTAAACCCTCATTACTACAACAGTGTAGCTGATAATCGTAAAAGTCAAAATGAGAGTTTCCCCTTCAGAGTCGCTATTTTGGAATCATTCTGGTGTTTTTGTTTGTTTGTTTGTTTTTAAGATTATCAGTTATGCTCTCTAGCAGTGAGTGAGTGAGTGAGTGAAAGTTGCTCAGTTGTGTCCGACTCTTTGCAACCCGCCATGGACTATACAGTCCATGGAATTCTCTGGGCCAGAATACTGGAGCGGGTAGCATTTCCCTTCTCTAGCGGATCATCCCAACCCAGGGATTGAACCTAGGTCTCCCATGTTGCAGGCGGATTCTTTACCAGCTGAGACACAAGGGAAGCTCTCTCTAGCAGTAACAAAGGTTAAATATTTTAAATATCAACAAAGGTACCAAAGGAACCCAATGGAGGAAAGGCTAGTCTTTTTAATAAATTATGCTAGAACTTGATATTCATATGGGAAAAAAATGAATCTCAACACCTACCTCTCACCATACAGAAAATTATTTTTGAAATGAGACATAGATTTGAATGAGAAAGTTGAAATTATAAAGCTTTTAAAAGGAAAACATAGGAGAGTACCTTTATGACCTGAGTGGTAGAAAATATTTTCTGGAGAGGACACAAAATGTAACCAAAGGAAGAGAAATTTAGAAATTAGACTATCAAAATTAAAAAACATCTGCTTATCAAAAGACATCATTAAGAAAATGAATAAGCAACCACAACTGGGAGAAAATAGATATCTAACAAATAATCTGCATCTAGAATATACAAAGAGCTTGCTATGACAGCTTAATAAATAAAAGAGAAACAACTCAAGTTTACCACATAAGCAAAAGATTTGAACACTTTACAAAACATATATATATATATAAATGACTAATATACACACGAAAATGTTTATCATCAGGAAAATGCAAAGTAAAATCACAGCTACACATACTCTGAGAATGGCTAAAATTAATAAATGACCATAACAAGTGTTGGTTTGGAGGTGTAGAAACACTGCCCATGGCTACTTAAAATTGTATTAGCACATTTGTTTCTTACACCCACCCTTTGGCCCAGCAACTCAAGGCATTTATTTACGAGGAATGAAAACATATGTGAATAAAAATACTTACAGAGAAGTGTAGCCTAAACTAGAAACAACCCAAATGTGTAAGACGAAAATGGGTAACAGCATTGTGGTATGTTTATACAATGGAATACTGCTGTGCAATAAAAACAAACCAATTACTGGTAACGTACAACAACATGAATGAATCCTGTAGACATCACACTGAGGGGAAAATGCCAGACAAAGGATCACAGATTGTATGACTCCATTTACATCCCAAAATGGCATGAGGAGGTGACTCCCCCTTGCTGGAGATAATCAAAACTAATCAAGGTGATCACTTGTTAGGGACACCATAAGCTAAATTAGTCCAGGCAACCCTAAAGAGTCTTTCCAACATCCATCTTCTCCATTTATGTTTGTTTGAAAGTACTTCACTTTCCTAAACTTCAAAAGTCAATCTTAAACTTTAGCAGCAGACTGAATATAATTGTTCTGGCAGTACTTATATTATTGCTATCTTGACAATATATCCAAAATATTGTTTGGAAAAATCAGCCGGATGCTGTTCTATGAGAAAAGGCAGGTAAGGACTCAAGCCCATTGCTTAATAAACATGGTGGCTTATATCCTATAACAGTAACGTTGACACATTAGTTAGCGGTCAAATCAAATCTTAGTATGGGCTGAGAAGTAGGAGCATAATGCTGCCTAGAACCTGTCAGAGAGAAAAAAATTTATCTGGCTTAACAAGCAGCTGCAGTTTCAAATCTTATTCTGCATGCAATCTGTTGCAACATGTTGTTTTGCTTGAATGATAGGAAGAAAATTTCGCCTCATGCAGGTATGTCTGTTTCTAACTA
The DNA here is from genome assembly GCF_032452875.1 of Bos javanicus. Lineage (NCBI taxonomy): Eukaryota > Metazoa > Chordata > Mammalia > Artiodactyla > Bovidae > Bos > Bos javanicus. The sequence continues at coordinate 88,204,392 of NC_083874.1, read as the reverse complement.
TAAACATGGAGTTAGGGAAGTATCTTATTAATATTTTTAGATTGTTAGGAATATTCCTTGATACTATACCAAACCCAACAAGTGGTAATTTCTTAAAGATTAGTTGCAATGTGGAATTTAAAGTAATATCAATGGATTTTTTTTGGTACCATTTCATTAAAATCAATTGGTCTACATTGCAATTTGAATGGATCTTTTAACTATGAATGATTTTGTAACATCATATATTGGTCAAATGAAAAATCTAGGTTCACTGAATCATAAAGATCTTCCCAATAATGGCATATTTTATTACACAAGAGCAAAAAACTCACATCACGGCTAAGCAGACAACACCATCTTCTGAATGACAGAGGATTAGAAGAGCTATCTGGCAGCAAAGGTTCTGTTATTCTAAGCGATCTTCCAGGGCGACCTTGCCTCTGAAGATGAAAGTATTTGAAAAAGATAACGAAGAACCTGCAATATATAAAGAACTAACTAACATTTAATACCACTGCTGATAACATCAGGGGAGCTTCCAAGTTCATAGTGGCAACTACAAATTTTCAAAAATTCTAATTTTCACTTGAAATGTCAAATTTTTATCATTGGCAACAAATGCTATCCTTGAATCATCATTTATTTATGAGAAAATACTTGCCAAATACCTAACTCTACATAACTGTATTGTGTGCATCAGTCATTCTTTCAAGTAACAGCGGTCTTCTGTTAACTTGCAACTCAAACAATAGCACAACTACACTTTCTCGAGATAATGATACTTAAGGATGTAGCAGTAGTGCCTCATGTGTACCTGCCATTTTGTCACACAAAATATTAAAAACATATATACCGAAGGGTGGAGGCCACTGCCTTTCTGCTAAGATTTCAACAATTTTTTCCATCACTGTATCAGTGCAAATGTCAACATTATAAAAAAGTCAGTAACAGTTTACTATTATTGCAGAATAGCTTTGACTTTGCAATCTAGCTGAAAGAGTCAATGGGATTCAGGGATCCGCAGACTACACAATTAAAACTACAGAAAAAGTGGGAGAGAAAGAGAGAGAGAGATTGATTGACTTAATTAAATAAATATCATTCAGCATACTGAAGTGTGGGCTTCCCCCATGGCTCAGTGGTAAAGAATCCGCCTAGCAATGCAGAAGCCACAGGATACGTGGATTCTGTCCCTGGATGAGGAAGATCCCCTGGAGGAGGAAATGGCAACCCACTCCAGTATTCTTGTCTGGAGAATCCCATGCACAGAGAAGCCTGGCAGGCTACAGTCCATGGGTTGCAAATAGTCAGACACAGCTGAAGCAACTTAGCACACATGCAGCATATTGAAGGAATTATTATTAAGAAAAGCTATTAGTATATAACCAGTGTCTTAGGAAGGAGATAAAATCCCTACCCATTCTCACCCTGGTTTACAGAAAATCAAGACTATAATTTCCCATTATCTAAACCAGAAATAAAACAGATTTACATAATATACATACATATATATGTATAGACACGTGTATAGGTATATACACACATGCATGATAAACATTTTGACTCCTGTCATCATGGTTTTGAATAGTAAAGAGTATAACATGGTCTTGAACTGAGAACTTTAGTTGGTTTTTCTCTCTTGTGAGATGGGATGTAGCTTTAGTCACTAAAACTAGTCAAGTTCTGGTTTCTTACTGTTCAGAGGTCAGATTTCCATCCACCCCAATCTCTGACCTTAACACTAAGCATCCCACTACACTGTATTATTCAAGAAAGATAGGACCATGATATTTAACTCTTCGATCTCTTAAGTGCATCATTTTGTGGGACAGATGCTAAGGAGGAGGGAAATTTGCCAAGAAAGGCTTTAAAAAGACACAGTAATTAGCTAGAGACATCACTCCTCCCCCAGGACTAAAGAAAGACAACATTCCTGGTTTTTTTTTTTTTTAATGCCCTTTTAAAATATACCATAGCTCTCTGCACTTTTTAGCTCTCATCTGCCTGCCAACATAATAACATTTCTTCCCACACATGTCCACATTAGGTCAAATATGGATTTTGGAGCCGGATGAATAAAATACAGCATTTGTGAAAGCAAAATATCAGTCACATCCAACCAGCCAGATATTATCAAATATCAAGCAGCCAACATTCAGATTCTTTAATGTTCAGACTGTCAGTTAATAGGACCTCAATGAATTGAAATCAGACTCCTCTTCTTGTACTTTCCCTTTTACATTTAAGTACATTTATATGAAAAAGATAACTATCTTCATTTTCCTAACAGGTCACACTGACTTGCTTGTTTTCTTCCTTCTTTCCTTCCTTCCACAAATATTTTTTTTTTAGTACCTGGTGCCTGATACTGAGTATTGTAGCATCTCACAGCACAATATTATGCCTCAATGTATCTAGCATTTTTAATCTATGGAAGTGATTAAAGAATCTTTGGGAACCAATGCAATAGAAACTGCACCTATAATACATAATTATCTAAGACAGTAATAGCTTACTTCCTGTAATTAGGAGCTTTCCCCCAGCCTCAGCTATCTTTTCTTCCATCGTGTCCCAATTCTGTGCTGATGATTGTATGCTGTATTTTTCAGTATCTCCTGTATGCAATTTTTTGTATTGTGTAATTTCCTATCTTTCACTTAGTTCCACTCATTTATCAACTCTGTTCCCTTTGTAAATAGTTTACTTTTTCTTGCTTTGCTGTTTTCACTGCTGTTGCTTAAATTCTGACTTATCTACTGCCATACTTATAAACTATACGTAAACCTAGGATGACAGTGTATCATGATGTTTATTTAGTTTTTGAGGGTTTTTTTTTAATTATTTAACTTATAGTTTTTTTAATTTTGGTTGTGCTGGGTCTTTATTGCTGCATGCAGGCTTTCTCTGGCTGCGGTGAGCAGGGCCTACTCCTGGTTGCAATGTGCCAGCTTCTCACTGCGTGGCTTCTCCTGCTGCAGAGCACAGGCTACAGGTGCACAGGCTTCAGTACCTGCAGCTCACGAGTGCTGGCTCAGTCGTTATGGCTCACAGGCTTAGCTGCTCCACAGCATATGGAATATTTCCAGACCAGGGACTGAACCCATATCCCCCACCACATTGGCAGGTGGGTTCTTATCCACCTGTACCACCAGGGAAGTTCCAGGTTTTTTGAGGTTTTATCAACGTATAATTGACATGTAGAGCTTCTCTTATGGCTCAGCTGGTAAAGAATCCATCTGCAATGTGGGAGACCTGGGTTCGATCCCTGGGTTAGGAAGATCCCCTGGAGAAGGGAAAGGCTACCCACTTCAGTATTCTGGCCTGGAGAAGTCGATGGACTGTATGGTCCATGGGGTTTCAAAGAGTCGAACACGACTGATTTTCACTAATTAACATATAACATTATATCAGTTTCAGGTGTTCACTAATTGATACCTGTGTATATTGCAAAATGATCATCACAATAAGTCTAGAGAACATCCACCATCATACATGGTTACAAAATCTTTTTTTCTTACAATGAGAGCTTTTAAGAGCTCTCTTAGCAACTTCCAAATATGCTATTACTACCTATTGCTGACTATAGTTACTGTGTATGTATACAGTATATGCTCTACATATACATCCCCAAGACTTACTTCATAACTGAAAATTTTTATCTTTTGACTGCTTTCACCCATTTCACCGTCTCCTTTCCATTCACTCCTCACTTCTGACCATCACCAATTTGCTCTCTACCTCTATAAGCTGTTTTCTGTCTTGTTTCAATTCCACATAGAAATGAACTCATGCAGGATTTGTTTTTCTCTATCTGACTTATTTCACATAGCATAATGCCCTCAAGGTCCACCCACATCGTCACAAATGGCATGATTTCATTCTTTTAGGAATGGATTATTATGGCTGAATAAAATTTATGATGTTTAAGTCAAATCTTGGCTATGAAGTTTGAATTCTAACTCAGTAATGTCCTAGCTTTGGGAACCTAGGTAAATCACCTAACCTAAGCCTCTGTTTTCTCAATAGCAAAATGGGGCTAATGATAATAACTTCTTCAGAGATTGCTTTGAAATTAAATGAGATAATGTACACAGTGCTCTTAGCATACTACCTGGTGTAGAGTTCATGGAGTGGCAAATACTAGTCCAGTGAAATTTACATGGTAAATAGACTACATTCTTCCTAAATTCACTTATTGTCTTGATTGTTCTGGCTTAGTTAGTATACCTCCCACTTTCCCTCAGGACACTGCCTTATACAAGGGATTACACCTTGGTGGAACTCGAATACTCATTTGGAATTTAAACAACAATATAAAAGAATATATGACTAAATTGCAGTAAATGTGATCCAGATTGAAAGTATCATGAGATTTCAGAGAAGGGAGGAATCACTCTAGTCTGAACATTAAGAAGTTTTCACTGAAGATGAAAATAGAATAGGCTGAACTTAGCAGGAAAGATATTAATTAGCCAATAGCCAAGACAACAAGAACCTTCATAGTAAACAAGAGAACCAAATACAAAGGCAGAGAGAGTATGGTCTTTCCCAGAATATTCTCGGAGAAGGCAATGGCACCCCACTCCAGTACTTTGCCTGGAAAATCCCATGGATGGAGGAGCTTGGAAGGCTGCAGTCCATGGGGCGCTGAGGGTCGGACAGGACTGAGCGACTTCACTTTCACTTTTCACTTTCATGCATTGGAGAAGGAAATGGCAACCCACTCCAGTGTTCTTGCCTGGAGAATCCCAGGGATGGGGAGCCTGGTGGGCTGCCGTCTATGGGGTCACACAGAGTCAGACACGACTGAAGCAACTTAGCAGCAGCAGAATATTCTATGGCCTGATTTGATTTTTTTCTTCTACTCAAAGATCAGGTTGGAGAAGTGCATTGAGGCTCCATGGTGGTGAACTTGGGGTGCCTGGTTGAAGAACTTAAATATTGTATTATAGAACAACAGTCACATTAATTTATTGATTTACTCAATAAATACATATTAAGTGTTTACTATGTTTGGCTCTAAGTGCTAGGGATACAACAGTGGGGGGAAAAATCCCTGAAAAAATCATTATGAAATGTATTATATTCCATTCTCACACCCAAATGCCCAGTGGTAGAACAGATAAAACAAGTGAGAAAGCTGGCAGGATAAGTCACTAGGGACACAGCACTGGGTGATCATCAATTTTCTGTGCCAACCTGATTAAGCCACTGAGTAGCCAAGTATTTGGTCAAACATCATTCTGGGTATGTCTGGGAGGCTGTTTCTTGGTGAGATTAACATTTGAATCCACAGACTGAGTAGGTAGTTCTTCCTAACGTGGGTGATGAAGACCTAAATAGAACAAAAAGTCTGAGTAAGAAGGAACTAGGCTGGCCTTAGAATTGGGACATGGATGTTTTCCTGCCTTCAGATTCAAACTCAAACACTGATTCTTCCTGGGTCTCAAATCTGTTGGTTTTCAGAACGGACCTACACCATCAGCTCTCCCAGGTCTCCAGTTTGTTAAATGCAGACCTTGGGATTTGTCAGTCTTCATAACTGCATGGGCCAACTCCTTACAATAAATCTCTGTTTATATACATTACTAATAGGAAACACATAATAGGTGTGTGTTAGTCGCTCAGTCGTGTCCAACTCTTTGTGACCCATGGACTATAGCCTGCCAGGCTCCTCTGCCATGGGATTCTCTAGGCAAGAATACTGGAGTAGGTTGCCATTTCCAGATCCAGTATTCTTGCCTAGAGAATCCCATGGACAGAATCTAGAAAAATGTATTTTTTAGTAAAATGTATCATGGTAAAATATATTATATTAGAATTATACTATACATGTATTATATGTATTATAGTAAAATGGAATTGAGAAAAATTATATTGATGAACCTATTTGCAGGGCAGGAACAGAGACACAGATGTAGAGAATGGACTGTACACAGCAAGAGAAGGAGAGGGTGGGATGAGTTGAGAGATTAGCATTGAAATGTGCATATTACCATGTGTAAAACAGACAGCCAGTAGGAAATTGCTATATAATGCAGGGAGCTCAGCCTAGAGGGATGAGATGTGAGGAGAGGCTTAAGAAGGAGGGGATATATGTATACCTGTGGCTCATTCATGTACGGCAGAAACTAATGCAACACTGCAAAGCAATTATCCTCCAATTAAAAAAAAATTTTTTTTTAAAATAAGTTTTCAGAGTAGAATTAATCTTCAGTACACAGTGAGAATTAGAAGAGAGGCAAACTAAGGACTCAAAGACCAGTTGAGAGAGGCTCTTGATACGATCGAAGTTCAAATGATGGAAGTGCAGAAGAGAGGCATAACAGTGAGACCAAACAGGTGCACTCGAAGAAGTGGCGGCAACAGAGAAGGATGAGGAACGGAACCTGCCATTCCAACACAGACTGACAGCTGAGTCTGCTGGCCGTGTTGCAAGTGTTAAAGTAACACTAATTAATACAATGGATATATTTCAGAATTTCAATGGCCCAAGAATTAAGTCCATTGCTCACTCACCCTATCACAGTCCTGTGTAGCTGCAGGGTAGTTGTCCTCATCACAAAGATTCAGAGTCCTAGACTTCCATCTATTCCAACTACACCACATCACAGGGCCTTGGAATCTTTCACTGATTCGGAAGATGGGTAAATCAAGCCTGGAGAATCAAGCAGGGAGTTTTGGATGGGCCCAGTCTGAGAGCAGAGGACATCACACCTGCTTGCATTTTACTGAATAAGAATTTAGGCACAAGGCCATACCTAACCATAAGAAAGAAAGGAATTTGATAAATAACCCAGTTGTCACATGAAAGGAATGGGACTTTATTCTCTTTGAGCCTATCTTTACAACTATAAAATGAAATGTCTGGAATTTCTACTCTCTGCAATTCCTTCCAGTCTTTTTAAATTTTTCGTTATTTGAGTGGTTTATTAACCAGTAGCAAAAAAAAAAAAAATACAGAAGCCAGAACATTTCTACCTTAATTTACTATACTACACATACAGAATAAGGTCATGTCCTTAAGACTGCACCTTATAACATTATTTTAACTGGTAAAAGCAAGGTTCAAATTAAATATTTCATGACATTAGCAATTATCGTAATACTGATCACACACAATGGATTGATATCACACGGTATTTCCTTTCTATGTTTGTGGATAACCATAGATCTTTCTGTAGTAACGGCAGTGAGTACATACAAAAGGATAATGTGCTTCTTTAGACTTTTATTTAATTAACACTGAATGGAATTATGCTTAGAATAAATAAAAGACGAGCAGCTTTCTTTTCATTCTCTTATCCTCTCTTGTTCCTAACAAAAATAATTTATAATTTCAACTTTTCCTGCTGCTACTCCAAAATCCCAGTTTTAAAACCCAATCAAAAGATGCCAACATATTCCAAAGTGAGAGAATGCTTTGGATTCTGTACTCCTCCTGTCTTCTACATCTTTAAGAGATTTTTAAGTCTTTTCTTTCCCAAGCTGCCAGTTACACTGAATTGTTCTGAAATGTGAATGATTTTTTTGTGTAAATATGAGCTTCCATCGACTAGAGCAACAATAAGCACTTCACACTTGTCATTTACTAAAACCTGCCTTTTGAGCCCTGTCAGTCATGTGCCTCTACATGTGTGTTTCTTGGTTGGAGCAGCAATGTTTTATGGCAGCTTCTGTTCAGGAATTCATGTCGCTACTTGGCAATTGTGTAGTTCAGCTGTTAGAGAGTCAGGGTAAAAGGATAGAAAATACACAGGACTGAAGGTTTCAGGAGCAGAGAGGGAAATACGAAAGGGCTTTAGGTTATGAAACAACAATGCCAGTCAAGTGGCACCAGTGAGCCACAGGCACACCCCTTGGGTTTAGGGAAGACACCGCGGCAGAACAGATGTAGCTCACACCCATCCTGCTGACCCGGGTGGCCGAGCGCTGCTGCAGAGGGCAAGTGTTGCAGGCATTAGCAGTTACGTTCACCTCTCAAGATTTTTTATCCTTGCAACACTAAGCTTGACTCCAATGTGTGCCTCTGAGCTTAGATGAGCTTAAAGCAAAGACAAAAGGGGCTATGGAAGAGACAGGCATATGAATAGAAAGCTAAGTACTTTCCTTGTTAACCAGGGTTTACCAAACTGTGCATTATTCGTAACGTGGGTTCAAATATGCCCAGAAGTTCAGATATTTATCCAACTTTTATCTGCATAAAATCATATCCTTTGGGGTTGAAGCATTTTAATGGAAAATAATAGGAACAGGCTTTCCTCTGGAGTTCTCAAACACTCTCTGAACTACTTCTTTGTGTCAAATCACTAGGAACCTTGTGTGCTGTGCTTAGTCGCTCAGTCGTATCAGATCCTTTGCAACCCCAAGGACCTCTCTGTTCATGGGGATTCTCCAGGCAAGAATACTATAGTGGGTTGTCATGCCCTCCTCCAGGGGATCTTCCCAACCAGATCGAACCCAGGTCCCCTGCACTGCAGGCAGATTCTCTACCGTCTGAGCCACCAGGGAAGCCCCTAGGAACCCTGAGTTTAGAGATTTAAGTTTCAGGGAGCAACCTCTTCTAAAGTAGGTAAACAAAAAGTAATGCAAATTCAATTTCACCCCTTTCCCACATAACTCCAGGAAAGATAATTCAGGTTTTCACCCTGGTTTAACTGACATCTCCTATTTGTGCATGCCAAGGAGAGAACGTAGATTCGAGGGGTTCTATGGAAGATGTAGATTATAAAAGACAGAGGTAAAGACACAGAGAGAAAATTTTAAATTTATAGAAGTTAAACATATTTTCTCCAAAAACCATTGCTTCCACACAACTGCTCCTTCACATCTTTAACTAAACTTGAGTCTTGCAAGTGATGCATTTTTAGATCTGTTGCCAAGTTTATACCATAAAATATCCATGTCTTATTCATATTTTAATATTAACATATTAATATTTTCATATTATCTTAGTAGAAAACCTCTTTAAAACAATCAAAAGGAAATGACTGCAAATAACCAAAACATATTAGATTTTAAGACATGAATACAATGTAATACTTATATCAGATTCTCACTCATCTTCAACTCCCTGGAGCACTTAACATGTATTCTAGGTTCATTTATGCTTATTCATTTTTAGCTAAAAATAAAAAAACCCACCTCAATCTAATAACTGAAGTAGTATTATCCACTATGGTCATGTGTATTGATAGTGCCCAACAAGAAGAATGTTTTGTATGTGTACGCAATGAACAATATTCCTAACTTAATGTCTCTTCACATATAATGGAAAAAACTGTCAGCCAGGGGTATATACAGCAATTTTCACACACTTATCGTTTCCTTCTTTTTAGTCATTTGCCCAACCAAAGAGTAAATCAAATTGCCTTGCTTTTCTCTTCCACACTTAAAAACTGTATTTCAACAATTCCTTGAGCCTTAGAATTTTGTTTTAATACAGCAGAGTGGTTAACAAAGTCATACCATCAGTCTGTTTCAAAAACTCAGCAACAGAAGTATTCCTAAGGTAAGAAAATAAAAAATGACTGAAGGAAGCTAATTATCAACTAACACCCAAGTACTTCAAAAACAGTGAGGAGCTGGTCATGAGACCAGGACAGCATCTCAAGTATCGAGTAACTCTATGCATGTCACAAAACTGGGGAATTGCTGACTTTTTTCTCCAAGGAACTGACAGTATATTTCTAATCCACTATTAGAAATTGTATCTTAAAAGATTTAGTAATGAACGCTGTAAAAGGTTTTACAAACTAACATCTATCTAGTCACACCTTACTTCTGAAATCTGTGTTAAGTACTGAGGCCGCACATACATACCACAATGGGTATAATACTGAGAAGATTAGTGTGGCCTCTGTACCCAGAGGATGTTTAAAATTATGAAGTGATCTGTTTTTTCCAGTGATTACCAGGGACCAGGGGATGTAAGCGGAGGGTGGCGGTAATGACCACAAACAGCCTTGTGAGTGGTAATAAAAATGTTTTATATCATGACTGCAGTTGTGGTAAAACGACAGTATACATTTGTCAAAACTCAAATTTCAGTCTCAAAACCGGTGAATTTCAATGCATGTTAAAGCTTTTGAATATTTAAAAAAAAAAAAAAAACCTTTGTAAGAATTTTGATTCTGCCATCCTTTGCGCTAATTGGGGTGATACAATTTCACAAGAAGCACAAGGACTTTATCCCTCTATTTGTCTCTGTTTGAGGAATCTGGGCATGACAGAACCAGCAGGTCTTATACCAATGCATCAATCTCTTGCAGTGAGATAAAAATTCACCATATTTACTGCAATTAATAACTGTTTCAGTGGAATGTGTAATAGTTGCACATCACTGACCTAGGGCAAATATGGAAGAAACATGGAAAGTAAAATGATTAATCAATGATGTGCTGCTGCTCGGGAAAACAAAATACTTTTGAAGATAATGTTTTTCTCCAAGATAAAAACGATTAAACCTTTGATCACAAAAATCTATTTCTCCAGCCATTCATTAGATTAATCCTTTAAAAATACATATGTGTGTGCATACATCTGCACATGTTATACAAAGAAAACTGGTATGTGTTTGTCTGTCTCCAGGACATGCAGTCAGGAGGACAGCAGAAGTTTGTTTGGTAAAAGAGTTGTTTATTGTCTTTTCTCCATCAAGGCTTTCTTTTTTTGGGGGGACAGGGGGAAGGCATATCAATCTGATGAGGTGGGAAAATAAAGCTTGAATAGCAAACAAAACTGAAGCTAAAAACAATAGAGAAGATTGATTAACCCCATGTTATCAAGTAAGTGTCAATAGCAAGAAGCTACTGGGCATCTGTGCTGTTTTCCTCGAAACTTTGAGCCTTCCATCAGTCAAACCTCAAGATAACCATCCATCATGGAGTCAAAGTGGCGAACAACTGTGTGGTCTTTTGATAAGGGACAGTGTCACAATCTGTCTCCTTCTCTTCCCACATCTAATGGGGTAAGGCCAGGCCGCAACAGCTGCAAAGAGCCCGAAGACATTCTTTAGCATAAAAAAGTCTCAGAAAATATGTACAAGAGGAATCTTAGCCACCATCAAATAAAATCTAAACTCAATGATTATTTAACTTAGATGTTTTAAGTCAATTGTATGTTTTCTTCTTTCTAACACTAGTGTTGATAAACCAATTTTTATTACAATTAGATGGCAAAACTGGTATTTAATGGCAAAATGCTAATATATTTTAAAATGTGACGATGTTAACAATCTCCTGAGAGCTACAATGCAGCATCTATGTAAGTAATATTTAAAATCTGTGGCTGAACTCTACTGAAATTTATCCAATGTCTACAAGGAAGTAATTCAAACATTTAGATGAACATTATGCCATTCAAAAAATGAAGAAGAAGCCCCGCCTCCCAGCAAAAAAATTGGCCTAAAGAAGAATATTCAGCGGCATAAAAAAAATGACCATGTCACAATATTAGGAGAAAGTAAGCAAAATTTTAAAATATGAGTTGTGACTATAACTATGTTAATAAATACTCAGAGGAAAAAAGTGGTTGAAAGTTTACAATGTGCTCAATTGGTATGTTCGAGTGGTGAGATTATGGACAATAACTTTTTCTCCTCTTATAAATTTTTTCCAAAAATTGTTTTATTATTTCTTGACATATTTTTTTCTCCACCCACATGAAAGCTTAGCAAGTTTACATGAAATGATTTCCTAACAATCTCTGTCAGCAGATATTAGCTTTACGAGAGTTCTGTATCATCACCAGTAGGGAAGATGTATGTCGTATCAGTGCAACTTGTAACTATCCTGTTGTGGACAGCAGGTAGCAGCCTCTTGAAAGGAAGCAGTTCAAAGGTAGTGAGAAGAACTGTAATTCCAGGTAAGAGTTCTGTGGCCTTGTCTTAGTATTCAAGACCTTCCAGGGGAATGGAATAAAGTGGAGACTGGGAGAGACACTCCGAAATGCATGTAATCAGTTCAGAGCCTCATAGAACACCCGATGCTCTATGAGAAGATAATTGCCCCACCCTGACCACATTTCTCCACTAGCTATAGTCTGTGACTTCTTTTGCCTTCAGATCTACTTTGGGGGTTCATTTTTTACTTATTTTACATGTATAAAAAAGATTTAAGGGGAAACACTGAGTTTCCTCAGGCCCACAGCCCTCTTCTGAGACTCCAACCGTTGTGATGTCTCAAGTACTTTTTCTTATCCTGAAAGCATTTCAGCATTTGGGGCTTCAACCAAAATATACACACCTAGCAGAGAATTGTAATGATTTGGCATCATTTTCAGTTAACATTAATTTGGGAGTGGGCAGGGATATGGACAAAATAAAACCCGTGAGAACAGGACCACCAAAAGGGAGGAGAAGTTTACAGAAAAAGAAGGGAGGAATCGTACAAATGAAATTTTGCTTCATTCACCATTTGATCCTTCGTCAAACCTGTCGATGCTGGTTGGGTAGGAACGTGAACTTAAGAATCTGACCAATCCGGACTCAAACTCCATCTCTACTGCTTAGTAGCCATGAGGTCATAAGCAAGTTACCTAACCTGTTTCAGAAGTTGCTTCCGTTACTGTCTATTAGGGAAAGTAACACATACTTCACAGAAATATCTTAAAGCATAAATTAGGTAATTATGTATTTAACCATAATGGAATAAAAACCTCATAAATGTAGTTATTAAGTATTCATTTTATTTTTCAATTTAGTTTCTTCTGCAAATTAGGGATTCAATGTGCCCCCTAAATCCATATTTTCAATGAGCTTTGAAACTTCATTAAAAATATTTGATTACAAAAAAACAAACAAAACCTAATCAAACTTGAAAGTTTTTACACAGCAAGTGAAAGTCACTCAGTCGGGTCAAACTCTTTGCAACCTCATGGACTACGTAGTCCATAGAATTCTCCAGGCCAGAATACTGGAGTGGGTAGCCATTCCCTTCTCCAGGGGATCTTTCCAACCCAGGGATTGAACTCAGGTCTCCCGCATTGCAGGCGGATTCTTTACCAGCTGAGCCACCAGGGAAGCCCTTACACAGCAAAGGAAACCATAAACAAAATGAAAAGACAATCTGCAGAATGAAAGAAAATGTTTACAAATGATGCAACTGACAGGGATTTATTTCATAAACATAAAAACAGTTCATACAACTCAATCTAAAAGCAACCCAATCAAAAATTGGGCAGAAGACCTAAATAGATGTTTCTCCAAAGACAGACATATAGATGACCAACAGGCATATGAAAAGATGTTCTACTTGCTAATTAATAGAGAAATAAAATTAAAACCACAATAAGGTATATACCATATGATCCAGCAATCCCACCCCTGGGCATATATCTGGAAAAGATGAAAACTCTAATTTGAAAAAAATACACATATCCTTACGTTAATAGCAACACTGTTTGCAATAGCCAATACGTGAAAACAACCCAAGTGTCCATCAGTGGACAACTGGTTTAATATTATGTAGTATGTACACCATGGCACCCCACTCCAGTACTCTTGCCTGGAGAATCCCATGGATGGAGGAGCCTGGTGGGCTGCCGTCTATGGGATCACATAGAGTCGAACACGACTGAAGTGACTTAGCAGTAGCAGTAGCAGCAGTATGTACACCGGAGAAGGCAACGGCACCCCACTCCACTACTCTTGCCTGGAAAATCCCATGGACGGAGGAGACTGGTGGGCTTCAGTCCACGGGGTTGCGAAGAGTCGGACACAACTGAGCAACTTCACTTTTACTTTTCACTTTCATGTATTGGAGAAGGAAATGGCAACCCACTCCAGTGTTTCTTGCCTGGAGACTCCCAGGGACGGGGAGCCTGGTGGGCTGCCGTCTATGGGGTCGCACAGAGTCAGACACGACTGAAGCGACTTAGCAGCAGCAGCAGTACGCACGCACACATACACACATATGCACAATGGAGTATTAGTCAGCCATAAATAAGAATGAAAATGCCATTTGCAGCAACATGGATGGACACAGAGAATATCATAGTGCGTGAAGTAAGACAGATATCATATGACATCACTTATATCTGTGGAATCTAAAAAATAATACAAATGAATCTATATACAAAAACTCACACAATTATGTAAAGTTTAAAAATAAAATAAAATTTAAAAAAAATAAAATTAAATTAAATTAAAAAAAAAAAAGGAAAAAAAAAACTCACAGACAGAAAACATGATTACCAAGGGAAAAGAGAGGAGAAAGGGATAAATTAGGAGTTTGGGATTAACAGATACAAACTACTGTATACAAAATAGACAAGAAACAAGGATCTACTGTATAGCACAGGGAACTATATTCAATATCTTATAATAACAGAAAATTATCAAATATATAACTGAATCACTTTGCTGTATATCTGAAACTAACACAGCATTATGTTAACTCTACTTCAATTAAAATATCTGATTACCTTCCCCTAAGTCCAAATTTGCAATGAGTTTTGAAACCTTATTAAAGATGGTTAACAACATCACTGGCCTCACGATGGTCAAGACTTGGTCCCCAAAGGCCATGATGGTTCCTGAGGATACTAGTTTCTTTCTTGAGAAGCTCTAGTTCTGTTTCCTAGCTATTTGTGAGAGGGGCATGGACACTCCACTTATATGCTTCTTGGATGAGTAATTCCAACTGCCTCTTCCATACTCACCTGTTACAGAATGTGATGCACTCCCCAGACGTGGCACTGATGCGCCACATGCAAACACCAGTAGAGAAATGACTCCCAACACGCATCCTCAGAAGTGGCCTCTAAAATTCAGAGGGCTGAGCAAAGAGCCACAAGAAGCCCAGTTATGAGTGTGCAGTGTCAGCTGACTGTCCTGAATCTAAAGGTTTGCTCAATCTGAAAAACTGCCAGAGATGTTGATTCTTAATTAGCAACACATATCTCTTGAAAACTGAATAGCAAAGAGGTTCTAATTGCATGTTCTAATTGCATGTCTTTAGTTTGTCACATACAAACTGTTTGGAAGTCCCAAGTTCCAAAACATTATGAAAAAAATCTTCCAAGAATGTATAGCAAGAGATAATTAGAGTACGAGCAAATTTGGGTTTTTTTATTAGGTTTTTTTTTTTTTTAGCTCTATAGGTTAGAATAAATTCAGCTTTAAACAACAATCTATGGCATGTTAATTGATTTATCCCTGATGTTCTCATGAAGTTAGCAGGAATTTTGCCCACAGAAGAACCATCAGAAAAAGCTCTTTGCTAGGACCAAAAAATACTACCTATTTTCTATTTGCTGGGAAAATTAAGTTCATATTGTATGTAATAATAACCCATGATGCTCTCCTTATTTAGCATGCAAATATTACTCCTTCGAGTATTTTCAAATAAAAACAAATATAACTCAACTTTTAAACATGGGCAATTATGAAACTTGGATCTATTAGACTAGTAAGTAGAATAAAATTCCTAACATTAAAAATGAGGGAAATATTGTATTTTTGTTTACTATACATCTCAATAGCCAAAGAGGAAAAAAAAAATTATTTTTACAGAAGCATTTCCATATGAGGAGCTACTTCACACACACACAAACCCTAATACATAAATGTGTGCAGCAGTTTCTTCCAGGAGGGCTAAGCATATGATAGCCATGATAAAGCATTGCTATACCAGAAATACGACTCTGACATAGTGATATGTGACTATTCAGTGAGGAGAGTGTTCAGGATAACCCAATTTGAGAAGGCTGTGTTACAAGATCAGATTCTATTTTTAGGCTGGATGTTTCTAGACAGATGTTGAAAACCTATAAGGAGAATTTTAAAAGTATTATTACTGGTAAGTTATTGCACCCTTAATGTGGTCTGTACTGTGGCAACAGAAGCTTCAGGAAAACATCTTTTCTTTCTGTCTCTTTCTCTCTTTAAACTTTATTTATAGCCTTGCAAAAGACTAGCATTCACATAACCCGCCTTTGCAGGCGTGCCAGAAGATTAATGATATCGCAGTGTTCTTGAGAACAAAAATGTGTCTACCACTGTGTTGAATAATCTCTCCTTTCACACATTAAAAGTGAGATGAGGCCTACTTTAGAAAGCAAGGACAATGTGTCACAAAGAGTTAGTTGGCTTAAAGACATACCCGTATTGCTATCCTGAATCACAAATTGTTTTCATGCATGTTATCTTGAGAGTAAGAAAGCTTTTATCACCACTTTTTAAAAATTTACATAAAGCCTCAAAATCTGACTTATTCCAGCATTTTTTTACAATCTGTTGCTTCTAAGAATTGAGAATTTAGAGAAAGTTGTACACTGTGACCTCTTTTACCTCTACTCTCCTTAAATTCGGCTAGGACTGAAAGCTATTTCAAGATTTAAATATTATAGATGCAGTCGTTTATGTTAAAGCTACCTTTGCCTAATTTATAGTAATAATAATAAGCTAAATTTTATTGGAAACTTTCCTTATGCCATGCCATTTTAAGTGTTCAACATGAATTATCTCATTTAATCCTCGTGACAATTCTAAGATAGTTGCTGCTATTACCCTTTGATGGAGGAGAGAATTTAATGTCTAGGGAGACAGATGACTCACCCTGAGTTACCCCTCTAATAAGCAACAGAACTACATTTCAAATCCAGGTCTTCAAAGTCAAACTCTTAACCACCATGACATACTGCCTCTTGGGCTATATGTAATACAAACCTTTATTCAGCTAGGTGATACTTATAGATTATGTATAACTTCCAGGAATTTCATCACCATATTTATGTGCATGCCATATCTCAGTCACTGCCACTGACTTTTGGAACTATAAAAGTGAGTAAAACACAGTTCTTGCTCTCAAAATGTACTACAGCCATGAAGCAAACTTAAGACTTTATCAGGCTCTAGTTACTCAGTTTTCTAGATTCACATGACATCCTACAAAACACTATGACTCACATCTCACACTGAATAGAATTCACACAACTACATGTGAGTTGAGGGATGTTTGCCTGTGATTATTTTATAGGCATTTTACTATTCATTAATACTGATGTATTTTTTCATAACTTATAGCCAGTATGTATTTCTCAGAGTTTTGGATATTTTTGCCCAAATTCTATGCCAATAATGCCTAAAAGTACTTTGACCTTGATGGGGAACACAGAAAGGCAATCTAGGAAAGTAACACAATGTGGTAATAATAGAGAGGTGTGCAAAGTGTTATGGGAACCAAAGGTTATTGCTTCACAAATAACCTTAGAACAAAAGAAATTTGAGGGAAATCTTGAGATATAAACATGATCTCACCAAGTAACACAAATGACCATTTACAAAGCTATTGAGCTATGTGATGTCCAAAAAATGTCAAGTAATATTGTGTGACTTAAGAAGCATATTTTGGCAGCATGACAAGAACATAGGGATAGAAACTAAATACAGTTCAATGTCTTTTCACTGTACATGTTTCCCCTTATCTGAAGGAAATTTTGATATGTATTATACTCTTTCTTCACTGTACTGAACAGCTTTTTCTCTAAAGCATAATTCAAATGATAATTAATATTCTTTTTCAAACATCTTTATTGCCAATTTTCCTAAAGGAACTAGCTATACAGTTAATTCAGAATATTAAAACAAGTATTTATCAATTATTTAGGATTATACTATATATATTCACATATAAACATAGTATTTATAGTTTATATGACATATATAGTACAAATATCATTATATAATGTACACATGAGGCTTCCCAGGTAGCTCAGATGGTAAAGAATCTGTCTGCAATGCAGGAGACCTGGGTTCAATCCCTGGGTTGGGAAGATCCCCTGGAGAAAGAAATGGCTACCCACTCCAGTATTCTTGCCCTGACAATCCCATGGACAGAGGAGCCTGGTGGGCTATGGCCCATGGGAACACAAAGAGTTGGACACAACTGAGCAAGTAACACTTTCACTTTTTTTCAATGTACACATAGTATGTAAAATATAAATATAGAATAGACAAAAATATAACTACAGAGTGTATTTCTGTGTATGTGTATATATATTATAAATTAAATATTCAGTTCAGTTCAGTCGCTCAGTCGTGTCCGACTCTTTGCGACCCCATGAATCGCAGCACACCAGTCCTCCCTGTCCATCACTAACTCCCGGAGTTCACTCAGACTCATGTCCATCAAGTCAGTGATGCCATCCAACCATCTCATCCTCTGTCATCCCCTTCTCCTCTTGCCCCCAATCCCTCCCAGCATCAGTCTTTTCCAGTGAGTCAACTCTTCACATGAGGTAGCCAAAGTACTGGAGTTTCAGCTTTAGCATCATTCCTTCCAAAGAATCCCGGGGCTGATCTCCTTCAGAATGGACTGGTTGGATCTTCTTGCAGTCCGAGGGACTCTCAAGAGTCTTCTCCAACACCACAGTTCAAAAGCATCAATTCTTCCATGCTCAGCTTTCTTCACAGTCCAACTCTCACATCCATTCATGACCACTGGAAAAACCATAGCCTTGACTAGACGGACCTTTGTTGGCAAAGTAATATCTCTGCTTTTCAATATGCTCTCTAGGTTGGTCATAACTTTCCTTCCAAGGAGTAAGCGTCTTTTAATTTCATGGCTGCAGTCACCATCTGCAGTGATTTTGGAGCCCAAAAAAATAAAGTCTGACACTGTTTCCACTGTTTCCCCATCTATTTCCCACAAAGTGATGGGACCAGACGCCATGATCTTCGTTTGGTGCAAAAGTAATTGTGGTTTTTGCACTGTTGAATTTTGTCATTTGATATTAGAATACATTCCTAAATAAATGTGGTTATGTTGTACATCATTTTAATGCACATTTCTCAGTTTATGGTTTCTTTGCTAATGACATTACTTGCTATATATTTTATATGTATTTTAGACTAGGGAAATGATATCAGACAAAAAGCAAATTTGAGCAATTTTCTTATTCAAGTTCAAAAGCAGCAGAGACAATTTGCAACATCAACAATGCATTTGGCCCAGGAACTGCTAACAAACATACACTGCAGAGGTGGTTCAAGAAATTTTGCAAAGAGGACAGGAGCCTTGAAGGTGAGGAACGTAGTGGCTGGCCATCGGAAGTTGGCTACTACCAATTGAGAGGATCATCAAACATGATCCTCTTATAAATACATGAGAAGTTGCCAAATAACCCAACATTAATCATCCTATGGTTATTCAGCATTTGAAGCAAATTGGAAAGGTAAAAAAACTCAGTGAGTGCCCCATGAGCTGACCACAAATCAAAAAATATCATCATTTTGAAGTGTTGTGTTCTTATTCTATGCAACAACAGTGAACCATTTCTCTATCAGATAGTGATGTGCAATGAAAAATGGATTTTATATGGACAACTAGCTCAATGGTTGGACCAAGAAGAAGATCCAAAGCACTTCCCAAAGACAAATTTGCACCAAAATAAGGTCATGGTCACTGTTTGGTGGTCTGCTGCTGGTCTGATCCACTAAGTTTTCTGAATCCCAGTGAAACCATTACACCTGAGACGTATGCTCAGCAAACTGATGATATATACTGAAAACTGCAATGCCTCAGGCCAGCATTGGTCAACATAAAAGGGTCCAAATCTTCTATATGACAACACCCAACACGTCACACAACCAACACTTCACAAGTTGAACGAATTGACCTATAAAGTTTTGCCTCATCTGCCATATTCACCTGACCTCTTGCCAACTGACTACCATTTTTTCAAGCAGCTCGACAATTTTATGCAGAGAAAATGCTTCCATAACCAGCAGGATGTAGAAATGCTTTCCAAGAGTTCCTCAAATCCTGAATCACGAATCTTTACACTATAGGAATAAACAAACTTACTTCTCTTTGGCAAAAATGTGCTGATTATAATGGTTTCTAT
This sequence comes from Bos javanicus, assembly GCF_032452875.1. Classification (NCBI taxonomy): domain Eukaryota; kingdom Metazoa; phylum Chordata; class Mammalia; order Artiodactyla; family Bovidae; genus Bos; species Bos javanicus. The sequence continues at coordinate 88,184,562 of NC_083874.1, read as the reverse complement.
TTTGATTAATAAAGATGTGTTTGAGCCTAGTTATAGACAGATAGGGGGATAAAATGGAAACAGTGATAGACTATTTTTTTGGGCTCCAAAATCTCTGCAGATGGTGACTGCAGCCAAGAAATTAAAAGACACTTGGCCCTTTGAAGAATGCTATGACAAACCTAGACAGCACATTAGAAAGAAGAGATATCATTTTGCCAACAAAAGGTCCATATAGACAAAGCTATGGGTTTTCCAGCAGTCATGTACAGATGTGAAAGCTGGACCATAAAGAAGGCTGAGCACTTGAAGAACTGACACTCGTAAACTGTAGTGCTGGAGAAGACTCTTGAGAGTCCCCTGGACTACAAGGAGATCAAACCAGTCAATCCTAAATATTCATTGGAAGGACTGATGCTGAAGCTCCAATACTTTGGCCATCTGATGCAAAGAACCAACTCACTGGAAAAGACCCCGATGCTGGGAAAGATTAAGGGCATAAGAAGGTGGGGGGGACAACGGATGAGATAATTGGATGGCATCAGCAACTCAATGGACATGAGTTTGAGCAAACTCCAGGAGATAGTGAAGGACAGGAAGCCTGGTGTGCTGCAGTCCAATGGGTCGCAAAGAGCTGGGCATGATTGAGCAACTGAACAACAACAATCTAAAATTCATTTTCTGAAACTGCAATTATGTTTGAACCTATTATATACACACACACATATATTTATTAAACAAATAAATCAGGGATTATATATAAATACACACACACATAATAAATAATACTTTATGTCCATAACTTTAAAATGATATTTGGCAAAACTAATACAATTATGTAAAGTTTAAAAATAAAATAAAATTTAAAAAAAAATGACTTCTTAAATTGCAGAAAATGTCCACCGGAAAAAAATGACCAAATTCTGTATTTCCCACTTAGAAATTTAGACCAAAAAACTGACCCAAAAAATGCTTTTAAGAGACACGTGTACCCCAATGTTCATCGCAGCACTGTTTATAATAGCCAGGACACGGAAGCAACCTAGATGTCCATCAGCAGATGAATGGATAAGAAAGCTATGGTACATATACACAATGGAGTATTACTCAGCCATTAAAAAGAATACATTTGAATCAGTTCTAATGAGGTGGATGAAACTGGAGCCTATTATACAGAGTGAAGTAAGCCAGAAAGAAAAACACCAATACAGTATACTAACGCATATATATGGAATTTAGAAAGATGCTAACAATAACCCTGTGTATGAGACAGCAAAAGAGACACTGATGTATAGAACAGTCTTATGGATTCTGTTGCAGAGGGAGAGGGTGGGAAGATTTGGGAGAATGGCATTGAAACATGTATAATATCATGTATGAAACGAGTTGCCAGTCCAGGTTCGATGCACGATACTGGATGCTTGGGGCTAGTGCACTGGGACGACCCAGAGGGATGGTATGGGGAGGGAGGAGGGAGGAGGGTTCAGGATGGGGAACACATGTATACCTGTGGCGGATTCATTTTGATATTTGGCGAAACTAATACAATTTGTAAAGTTTAAAAATAAAATTTAAAAAAAAGATTAAATAGAAAGCTTTGAAGGTAAAACAATCTGTAAAAGTAGGGAGGAAATCTACCCTGTAACTGTTTTGTTTTTTTTAAGTAGTTCTTTCCAAACTATTCAACACATTAAAAATAATTGTCTCCAAGAGCTAGGTAGAGGAGTCTCTGAATTAAGTATCTTTTAAAATGCTCAAGTGAAGATGCTGTACTGAAAACAGAACCTAACTGAAATGATAACCAACCAAACAGAAACAACGGTGTATCACGAGTTCAGAGCTACGCCATCTGAGAACTCTTGCTCTAAATGGAAAGGAAATATTCGTTTGGCCAAAAAGTTCATTCAAAATATTTCATGGAAAACCATGAATAAACTTTTTGGCCAACCTATTACTATGGAATTGGGAGTTTATCATATACACAAGTTTTCTTTGTAAAGAAAGCAGTAGAATAAAAGGATGAACATGTATTTTAAAATGCAGGCTGAAAAAAATTTAGGCCATAAAGTACCCAAAAAATTAATATGAAAAAAGCATAAAGAACTGAAAAAAAAAACAACTCTCCTTTTCAAATTATAATGATGTGACGCCTCTAAACCTATGCTCATTAAAATAAATAAACTGAATAAAGTATAACATGCATAACTGTGGACAGACAAGACTTGGGTTGCTTCCCAATGCCTACATATTTGTGCTGAGAATAACACCAGGATTAAGTAATGTTGTTTTATCATTAAATGGTACATTACCCCAAGGCAACATAACTCAATGCTTTAAAATCTTATTCCTGGTAAAGTAGTACCCTCAGTTTAGTTGTACTGATGTTTTAATAAAATTCTGTATTCTCTTTTATTTAAAAAAGAAAAGAAAATCATGAGCTTTGATCCATTACTCAGTTATTCTTGCTTGAAAGTCATAGCCTAATATATATGCACTTATACATTTTTATCCTATACATTTGAAATGACTAACATTAAGCTAGATGCCAAGAATATGACCTTGAAAAACATAGACATGAAATTTCCTCTGTTGGAAGGTAAATGTAATAAGGACAAACATGCAAATGGACAATTGCAAAGCAACATAATACCTGCTATGAAGGAAAAACTAAAGGGGTGGTGAGAAATGTCAAGAGAAATGATTTGGAGGAATCAATGCCTAGGAAGGCTCCCTAGAGGAAGTGAAGTCTAAGCTAACACCTACAGTATTACTGTCAACTGAAGGAGAAAAGGATGAAGGAATCAGAGAAGTTTTTTAGGCAGAGGAAATAGCGTCTGCAAAATGCCAGAGGTAGGAAAGCAGAGATTTTGTGCAGGTGAGGAAATTGGAGAGTTAAGCAAAGATCAGTTCACATAGGACTTAACACGTTGCATTAAGAAGACTGAATATTTTTAAGCTAGGGAAGAACATAAGTATACCTGCTTTGTGAAACGGTCTTTCATCTTCTCTATAGAGAACTGAAGACTAGAGGTGGAGAGACCCACTATGAAACTGTTGTAATAGGTCAGGCAAGAAGTGAATGAGAGTAGGTACAGTCAAGATAAAATGAGATTAGTGAAAATGAAAGTCGCTCAGTCGTGTCCGACTCCTTGCAACCCCATGGACTAAACTGTCCATGGAATTCTCCAGGCCAGAATACTAAAGTGGGTAGCCTTTCCCTTCTCCAGGGATCTTCCCAACCCAGGGATCGAACCCAGGTCTCCCACATTGCAGGTAGATTATTTACCAGCTGAGCCACAAGGGAAGCCCAAAACGAGAATTAAAAAATATTTAAGATGAATAATACATAGGATTCATACTGTATGTGGGTGAGTCAGGAGGAGGAATGGTAGAAACAAATATAAACCTCAGTTTGATGAGAAACTAGGAAGATAGTGGTACCATTTAATGTGAGTGGGGTAGCCAACAAGCCCAATTCTGAATGTGTTGAGCTATGAGAATATTTAGGGCATCAAATAGGGAATGCCTAGGAGACCAGCAGATATAGAGATCTGGTGCTCAGTATTGAGGTCTAGGCTATAAACAGAAATGTGGAAAGCCATCAATTTATAGAGCTTACAATAGTAATTCAAATTCTGAAACTAAACGAGGTTGGCCAAGGGGAATGGGTGAAGCATGATCAAAGTGTCAAAGGCTGAGCTCTGAATAAAGTCTAACACTTCATGAATAAGAGGAACAGAAGCAGTCAAAAAGAACTGTGAAAGAGATGGAGAAAACTTGATGAAAGTAAGAGCAGGGAGAATTTCTGAACAAGAAACTCAACAGTGTTCACTACAGCTGAGAAGTCAAGCAATACAAAGATTAAGAGGTGTCCAACTTCCCTGTAGCTCAAATGGTAAAGAACCTGCCTGTGATGCAGGAGACCCGGGTTTGATCCCTGGGTTGAGAAGTTCCTCTGGAAAAGGGAATAGCAATCCACTCCAGTATTCTTGCCTGGAGAATTCCATGGACAAAGAAGCCTGATGGGCTACAGTCCGTGGGGTCGCCAAGAGTTGGACACGACTGAGTGACTAACACACACTCTCAGACAGGCCACCAAGTGACACAGAAGACGGACTATCTCTATTAGTGTACACACAAATACATATGTGTATATACACATATATGTAGGTATGTGTATCTTCACATAATCACACACATACATTCAATCCTCATTAACGACATTATAGGGTAGGTACTATGATTATGCTCTTTTCAAGATGAGAAAATGGACACACAAAGCAGTAGCGATTTGTCTAAGGTCACACAGCCAGTAAGTGGTAGAAGCAGAAACTGAAAGAGGCTGAGGACTTGAGTGGGAGGGGTACAAGTAAAGATTAGGAGTGCACATAACTCTTTCCAGCAATATCACTGTGATTTTCTGGAAAGACTGCATATCTAGGAAATACTACCCATACCACGGACTAATCTCCAAGGATAGCAAGTGGAGAAATCCTTTTAAAAATCCAGTGCATTTGAATGGCAGTGGTAATAACATGGAATTTTTTTTTCCCAATATACCATGAAAAACAATGCTCCTTAAACCAAAAATTTAAGTATAATCCTGCCTGAAGCTACTTCAAGAATCAATCCAACAAAATTCTCCAAAAGGATCCAAAGTAACTAGAACCTTGAACACTGAGTTTTAAATTCTTAGGATGTCTTTTTATTTGTTTTTAATTGGAGGATAATTGCTTAACAATGTTGTGTTGGCTTCTGCCACACATCAACATGAGTCAGCCACAGGTATACATATGTTTCCTCCCTCTTGTCTTTATGAAGTATCGATTGTGTGTATGCATAATCTGTTAGAACACTCTGTTCATCCAGAAATATCTTTACGAAGCCAGGATATGTTAGACTGACTGGCCAATCTGCTTCACCAGGAGAAATGAATTAATGATAAACTGTGCAATGAGGAAGGTTTTTTGTTTTTTTGTTTTTTTTAGTATGGGTGCAACACCACTGATTTGTGAAAGAGAAAAGAAATTCCTCAATAATTTTCTTTTCATTTCCAAAAACTTTGAGAATATTGTATAACCACACTCATCATCTACTAGTACCTTATTATAAACTATTGTTGGATGAAAAACCACACTAAAGTACTTGCTATTTACATGATTTACCACCCTCATATATGCAAATTCTACCATGGTATGAGTGAGAGTATGTTTATAATTACATAATCTATTTTAATTTTTTTATTTTATTGTATTTTTAAACTTTACAATATTGTACATAATCTATTTTTAAACAGATTTAGAAACACAAAGTCATCTCTGTAGTAAAGAAAATATGAAAAAGATACTTAGGTAAAATACTTAAAATAATGATGGATCAGCAATTTTTGGAAAATTTAGGAAACTATTCAATTACACTTATAATTCCGATTTTCAATTTGGTAGTCTGTTTTCTGTTTCTTCACTTAAAATTTTTTTTCATTTCTCAAAAAGAATACCAATAACATCTGCAGTTGCCTCAAGATTTTTCTTTGGCCACAACTGCCTATTTTCCGTAATTAAATTTCCCAGTGACGGTCCCATGAACTTTACTGTGAGGTTGGCTAGCCAAAGACACTGTCTTCTCCCCTCCCCAGATGAAGAACGTAAGGGAAGCTGAACACAACTAAAGATGAAATTGGGAAAGACAATGACTTGTTTTTAACCACAAAAAGGCATAATAATACTTGGTAGAGCCAAAATTTTGGAATAAAATAAGTTCTCTTCCAATATTCTGAAATGTTACATTGGCCATGTCAAAATGAGGTTGCTTTGTCCCTAAGACAACCCTGACGTTCCTAGGAGTCACCTCCCCCCACCCCCTGCCCCGAGCCTCAGCACTCTACTAAACCTGGTCCTTCACTCCCCTGAGAGAGAGGTTATGATGCCCTCCTCCACTGACAAAAGACACATTAGGGGCTGGAGCCCTGCGCTTGGCTGCAGATCTTATTTTAGCATTGGACACCTGATTTTCAAAGGTTACCTTTCCCAAATTAAAGGAAGAATGGGGCAGATAATGTGAGGGCTCCCCTGTGCTGACTGCAGTTTGCTTACATAAGATCCTTTAAGTTTCTCAATAAGAAACCATACTTCCAGGTAAATGGGTCAGATTCACAGAATATTGAAAGTGTGGGAGGGAGGTTGGGGGGGGGAGAGAGAGAGAGAGGCTTTCTTTTTTTTCTATTTCCAGAATGTGGTATAACTGGGATACTCACAAGATTCCGGTCTAAAGAAAGCAAGCAAGCCAGGAAGTATTAGAAAAGTGTGAATATAACAACTGGGAAACACCTCTGTGATTTCTTTCCTTTTATTTTTCTACTATTAATACTAAGTATCTTTTGGTACTTTTTTCTTCTTTCATTGCTTTTAACTGCCTTCTATTTGTCTTCACCTATCTCCTCTTAAATTAAAATACTCATAAATTGCCACTGTGGTTATGTGATTCAGTGATATCTGTTCATAAATATTGATTCAGACAATTACCATTAGATTCAAGCCTAACGTTCCAGTAGACAGACATCTACCTTATACGAAATCTCACTCCAACCCTCACCTAGGACACAGAAAATCTACTGGCACTGCTCTTCCTTTATTCCAAGTGCTTCTTACTGGGACTAGAGAAAGATTACCTCCTACACCATTTTCATTCCACAGTCAAGAATCCTCACTGAATACACATGTTTCCACTCTACTCCCATTCTCTTTCTCTTCTGGCTGATAAAAGACTGAAGTTCTGAGTCTCAGGCCAAGCTACAGAGGAATGTAAAAGAACAGAATGGAGAATGGGGGAAAAAAGAAGGAAAAACCTGCATATAAGTTAGCTTTTGTTGAATGAGGAATTGCTAGCTCACTTTTCTGCCTTCTATTCTCATGTTAGTTCTGCCTCTTCTTGTGTTAGTGAAGGATCTATCTTCTTTTTGCTTTCTCAGTAAAAACCATCAATCTTATCAGAACCTTTCTTCAGCGTCCCAAATTAGCTTCAGTTTTTGCAATAAAAGTTGGCATAGAAGACTCTTTTTTTTTTTTTCCAGAATGATATATGCATCTAGAAACCTGGTACTCTGAAGCCCACATTTTTCACTCATTAAAGACAATTAATAATCCACTTTGACTCACAAAAACTAAATCTTCCATCAACAATTTCTTCTTCCATTTCTTAAACAGAAGCTCTTACACATACCTGATGAGCACACTGATTATGACTCCAGGGTCAGCTGATGTGGACTCTATCTTAAAGGGAGTTCTTTGCAGGCTCATTACCTGTCCCCCAACCCCCATTCCAGGCTGCTTAGTCAATTTATATCAAGCAGCTGTTTTTCAACCAATTACATCATATTATTGACTACAGTACCAAGATCAATGCCAGAGAGAGGCAGATTTTTGGTGGGTTGGCTCTGCATCCTGACACAGATATGACTTGTCTTTGTTATTGTATCAGCAGCATCTTAAAACCTAGAAGGAATCCATACAGACAGGCTGATCCACCCCCCTGTCTTCACACTGTTAAAGGATTATTTTTCACATTTGCATTTGAGGCAGCTGAGGCTCAAAGAGGTTAAGAGACTTGCTGAATATGTTTGTTAAAAGGCAACAGGTAGCCCGCACCTGCATGCACTCTTACACATGGTACTGTATACTCTTCGTTATGCCCAGGAAAGACAAAGGGAAAAGGCCTGCTTCATATTGTCAGTAAGTTTGTCATCTTGAAAAAATTAATCTTCTACACATGAAACCCCAAATATTATATTCCAGTGAGCAAATATACCAGTTACCTGACCTGGATTAAATTGTACCAATTTCTTGAAACCCTCAAAGTCTATTTTCATAAAATGAAGAAAATAGTAACTGTTTTCATAGAGCTTTTTGAGCACTAAATGAGTCAACATACAGAAAGCTCCTCCTAATCAGTGCCTAGCATACATAAACAGTAGCTACTCTTATTCATCAAATCTTGGTGAGTTACTTAAATTTCCCTTACAGCTTGAATGAGATATATTTAGGAAACACAAGATAAAGCACCACTTTCAACTGCATGTAGTAAACATGAAACACTAACTTGAGGAAGAGATCAGGTATGCAAGCGGCTTCATTAAGTGTTACATAATATGGCGTCCAGACAAATGAGAAAGAAGGTTGTCGAGAAACATCCAGCTTCTGAGGCTGTGCATTAGAAATGAAAATTTGACCCTCTTATAATGTCCTTTGCAGTTACCAGATTTAGCCTGAAGTGACTCCATTAGATAGCAACACAATTTCTCTCCTACTGACTAGAAGCAGGCGATCCAAAATGCCTGACTTGTTTCAACACGTAGGATGGGACACAGCTCAGAAAACTGTTTGCATGGTGTGGAGGAGGGGCAGAAAACAGTTGCACCATGCATGTCCAATTGTATACATTTTAAGACGCAGCTTATGGGTAGGAAAGATGATAAGAACAAAACCCTCCATATGCCAACCATTGTTCCCACGGAAGGCTCCAGAAGCTCAGGTGAGACCTCTTCGTCTGCCAGTGCAGGAGAGGCACAACCTGGGGACCCAGAGTTGTTTCTCTTACCTTCTAATGTGGTCTGTCTCACTGTGTGTGGTGTAGGGACCTGCTTCGGCTGAACCCTGGTGTTCAAAGATCCTCTCCATGATGTCTTGTTCATGAAGAGCTAGCTCTTTACCGCGACAGAAGGCAGACTCCCGAACCACCTAGTCGCCATCTTGATGCTGCCGCTCTCCCAGCTGCAGGTGATAGACCCAGCGCCTTCCTTTCTTTAAAATGCTATCTTGATGGGCAATTGAAGACACCAGGCCACCAGATCATTTTTATTTTTAACCACTCCCTCCATCCAACTGTGGCTGTCCAGTGCTTGTGCCGATTGACTCAACCTCTGTCCTTAAAGCTCTACAAAATAAGCCCCATTCCTTTTTTTTTTTTTTCTTTAACCCCCTACCCAAAGCAGCAAGACTTCCACAGGCCGTTCGACAGACGCCAACGACCCTCAGCGGTCTCAAAAACCTCCCACAAAGCCAATAAGCCCCATTCCAAAGACTGGGTTTTTTAATTTCTTGGTAAATGAAATTCCTTTTATTGGTGGAATTTGGCCATTTCTACTTTCTGCTCATGCCGGGACTGAATTCTAACAACAGTTAGCCAGGATTTATAAGGCTGCATCTTTACAAGGGGACCCGTATCATTATAGCTCATCATTCTTTTAAGAAGGTGGGTTCAGATGGGATTTAACTTTGTTGGAACTCATTCACCCCCTCAGCTAGCTAAGCGTCCTGAGCAGAGAGCGGTGAAGTGGCTAGGAGGTGCTCACTGCCACCATTCGGGGTTCTGTCAACCTCTTTTTATTTCAGCTCCTCTGCATACAGAAGAACAATTCATACCCTTGCTAAAGCCAGAGAAGTGAAGCATCCAGAGATATTGCTTTCCAATAAAGTAATAATGTTCCATTAGCTGTTTGCTGTTACACGTTTTACCACAGACAGCTCTTCTTTACGCTGCCTGCCCGTATGTGGCCCTGTGATAAATTTTATCAGTGGTCAGCGGGACAGGGTGCAGGCTGGGCAGGAGCACAGTGGCTTTTTATCTAGCTTAGTTCCCTCTTCCATGCCCCCCACCCAAAGCGGCATTTTCTGGGCGTAATTTATGTTGTGGCATTTCTGTCAGTAGATGTGGGGTCAGCAATTTGTGTTCCTAATGGAAGTTTACATGGAAATGAGATACTTAGCCACAGAATCAAATTAAAGATGGGATAAAACTAATAAAAATTGTACAGCAAAGGTGTTTGTGCCTGCTTATATCTATAAAAAAGTTTGCCTTTTTTTTTAATGAGGGTTGTCTTTTGCTGGGGAAGTTTGTTTTCCGTGTCTAAAGTACTAGTATAAATAATATGAATAGAGTTAAAGCTAAAATTGTGTCAGCGCTTGTATTAAAAGCTGCTACATTCCAGAGGCCTTATAGCACTGGGATAATATTTTAAATTAAAATGATATTTAAAAGTTTTAGAACCCAGAATGTTTAATCAAAACCTGTGGTATTTGTACCTTGGGAAAAAATATGTACATACGATGTATATTTTTTTTAAGTTAAAAAAACAGCTCAGTGCAAATTTTATTGGAGAAATGATTTCCCTGAATAAATAGTCTTTGTCTCCCATATAGTTTGCCATAATAAGATTTTCAATAATCCCATTGCAGTATACTGAGAGTATTTAGAAATAGCTGCATATTGCATTAGAAATGAAATAGAAGCATTGTTTAGACTTCTTAGCAAAAGGCCCCTGAGATAGCCCAAGCTCTAGAGTTATTTAGACTCTCAACTTCTCCATCTTAGAAAGAGCTTTTACAGAAATGGAATCCTTATTCACTCTGAGAGCAGACAGTGGAGGCACAGTTAGTGTCCTTCCATGCAAATGGCAACCCACTCCAGTGTTCTTGCCTGGAGAATCCCAGGGACGGGGAGCCTGGTGGGCTGCCGTCTCTGGGGTCTCACAGAGTCGGACACGACTGAAGCGACTTAGCAGCGCGGCAGCATGCATCTACAACCTGTCTGTTCCTGGCTCTTTCTTTTCCTCATAGAGCACAAATTCGCAAGAAACTGAGCGGCTCATAGGCATCGTGAATCCTCTAAACTGAGTTTTGCTATATTATCATAGGGAGCTTCCTGCCATTGAATTAACAACAGATTTTTGTCACTTAAATTTCCATGTGTTTCTAAAGTATTTTTTTAAAAGATCTTAATGGCCTTTCTGCCTTAACTAAAATTTCCTAGTCTATCCATTCATCATATGGACTGTATCTTTGAATATTTGCTAATATTTTAAGCTGAACATGAAATGATGGTTGTGTTTTGCATAAAAATGTTCAGAAAGATTTACTTCCATGAAGGATGTCTGTATTTCTGAACCAGTTTTCCTCAAGTCACACTGGTGAGAAAGACTTGCACTCCATTAGTTGAATATTTTCACCCTTTTCAGATGATTTAAGGGCCTGTCCTTAGTAATTTTGATTAAAGACGAATGTTTTGAAACTCGGTCCCAGGATCCAAGGTGTATCTCCCAGCACCCTGCTAGGATTCTGAATAGACAGCAGAGCAGCATACCAGTTTACACATACCAAAATGCCAATATATGTATTCAGCTTTGTAAATATGCCTTTAAAAATACCTCGCCGTATTTAGCCACTCCTAAATATGTATTTACACAAGTCTACACACTGTAAGTGTTTACCTGGGAGACAGGAAAGGTCTCTTTGGTAAATAATATGGGTTTTATAGCCTTTCATGAAGGAATTTTTTGTTTGCTATGTTAAAAAAAAAAAAAGGCATCTCCTCTCAGTTATAATTTAATAAATTTTTTCTTTCCCTGTAAATTTACGGCATAGCACTTGAGGTAAAGCCTTGCAATGTTTAAAAAAAAAAAAAAAAGACAACACTGGTATTAGCTTTGGGTACAGAGTGGCTTTGATTCATTTTGCTAAAGACTATAGAGAGTGCAAAACACGGATATGATTTCTGAAAAACAGACAAATAAAAATAACCTGTCAGGTATATTTTAGAGCTAAGGCTATCGAGTAACTACCTATTTTTTTCGGATTAAAAAAAAAAAAACAGAACCTCTAGGAAGATGTAAATGATTTAAACTATTTTGCCCTGAATTTTCTAGATCACTGCTTAAATTTACACTTTCTCTTACATGAATAGATGTTGGTTAAATATTTTCAACTTATAAACAAAACTGTGTTAAATCTAAGATATGAACAAATTCTTCCAGAAAAGCAGCACTGCCCACTACACCAGTCCAAGGACAGAAAATTTTCAGTGCTTACTCTAACTTGCAAATACATGGCCTTGAGCAATTGAGTTGATCTGACTTAGGGTTCTGAATTTGTAAAATTAGGCTGTGACCTACCATAGACCTAATGAATGATGGATCTGTATTCAGATATTAAGTACTGAATACTAATAGCAAAAATTTATCTTTTTTAAAAAGGTACATTTTTCTTTTCTTTTTTTAAATTGAAATAACAAAGTGAAATAGAACATGATGCTTAAGAATTAAAGACATGTCCCATTACTTGGTAGGTGCTCACAATTTATTCACCATCTTCCTCCCCACCTTTACTCTCCCCTGATTAAGGCTTTTGAAATCACTTAACATTAAGCAAGTGACATGAGCCTTTGAGAGCCACTTCAGGGTCCCAGAAATGGATATGGCTTAGTTTGGAGTCCATTTTTAAAAGAGAGGCTCTCTCTGAAGGGATCACTCTCCTCATCAGCTCACTTCCTTCTAGGAAATAAATGTGCAGGATTTCCAGCTGCTTGTCTTTGGAACCACTGAAGATTTTCCTGTCATCATGGACTTAGAGACCTAGAAGAGAAGAACAACAGGAGAGAAGCCCCTTACATCAGTTCTAAAGATGCTTAATAAATTACAGTTTTGCATTTAAGGAGATTCCTCTTTCTTTGTTCTACATGTTTCAAAAATGTTCTCTTTCAGGATTTTCTGTATATGAGTGCCTGTACACAGAATGTTTGAGCGTGATTTATGTTCAGGTGGTGGGAAATGTGGGCATATTTGGCAAGTCCAGATATGAAAAATTTCAGACACTTTTCAGGAGAGAAACATATCAATTTTTTAATGGGCCTAATTATTTTACCCCCAACATAAAATGCTGGTTGAAATTTGTCAGTGCAAAACAGGTGCTTACATACTTTCCTATCTCATCTCTAAATGCAGCTTGGAAGAGATCAAGTTTATATATATAACATACATATTTTAAAAATAGGTGTGAAACTGTTTACGTCTCAGATTCAGATGTTTTAAGATACTTTACTTTTAAGTCTTTTTCTTCCATTTATTCTCAAAATGTTGAAGGATTCATCCTATTATAAAAAAATAAAACAATCCTTTAAAAAATAAAATTATGATTTGTTTTACCCTTGAATGTGCTAGAAATTTAAATACAATGATGTGCTTGATGAACATGGAACAAGGGGTTTTGCAACTAGGTCACCAATTCAAATTTGATCCAGAGAGTACTGAATACCCTACAGCTGTCTATTATGAATTTCTAAAATGAGTGCAACAAATAAATATCTGATTATATTTCCATACAGATTTTATACATACTCTACTAATTGAAATGGAGCATAATGTGCTATTTGTGTATTCAGCTTACACTTTTGAAAATTATTCTGTATCATCTAACATTCTCACAAGAGGAATAGTAAATCCACTGTCGTGCTAATGATACCCACGCATATGTCCCAAAGGACACAATATACTCCCCACCTTCTGAATATGGACCCAGAAGATATAATTCTTTCGGCTCCATTGTAGATTTCTCACACACCCATGGACATGGCAGACGAGAAGGATCACTCCTGTGTACAGCAAATTCATCCTGGCCATGATGAATGATGTTCCAGAGTACTGCAAGAACTAACAGATGAGCAAAGTCACTAACCCTTGTGTTGGTGTCTGAGTCTGCAGGAAGAGCACTGCCTTCTGTCTCTTAATATCTCGCAGACATTTGGCAGGGGGAGTACAATTTCTATGCATTTACTTCTGACCAGTCACTCCACACCTTATTCCCGCTAAGACTCAGGCACACGTGTGGAGTGCCATAGTAGGGAAAAACACCTGCTCTGCTAAGAACTGCCCCTCCATCTCCCTGCCTGTCTTCCTGGAAACAAAAATGTGCACTTTGACTCTCTTCCCTGAGGGTTCTTTCCTGAAACTATGACAAGATTTCAAAATTCTTGAGTTTGGCTGGAAACTGAGACCTGCATTTGTTGAGGTGAAGGGAGAGTGTGAAGGGGGCTCAGCTAGAATTAAAATCACAAGGCTTCATGTGGCTGCCAAAAGTAATCTTAGAAGTACAGTCTCTATAATTCCTAGGCGGCAGTCCCACTGTAGTCTGCACTGTTGAATCAGTCCTAGATGTGTTTGCTTAGATCTTAATGCTACCTTGTAAGGCTGCACAGCATTCAGGGAAGAGAATATGGCTTCATAAGGGAAATACAAACATATCCTATAGAGCTCAGCTAAAAGCACTGGGACTGCTTAGAAAAAAAAATAGAAGGAATTTGAAATCCCCTTTAAATATCTCTGCTAAGCAGAAGCTGTGTTAGGCTTATTCTGTATGGAAGCATCATGGGATGGAGACTGGCTGAATATTAAAAACTTACTCTATAAGTTGTGCTGTCCTAAGAAGGAAGACTCACTGCCTCAACAGAACTTATGCTTCCAGGCACAGGCTAGACGGCCCCTTAGGAATTGGGGCAGCTGACCTCAAAGCCTCTTTCCAGTGCCGAAGCTATATGGATCTGTAAAACCAAATCACTTGTGGAAGGTTACAAAGGTGCTCGTGGAGCAGTGTCAGGATACTTGAGAGTCAGGCTGTATAGTCAGGCCATTCAAGATGGCCGTTCTCTTGTTCTTTGTACAGTCCCCTGGTCAACCAGACCCTGCTTCACCTACAGCCTGCCCCAGCAAGTGCTTGCTCTAATTCTTAGGCCAGAATGGCTTCACCTGCTAGTTTCTTAAAGGGAAACATCTGCCCTCATCATGGTCATTAATCTGAGGCGCTATGAGAAATGTGTCCAGCTGCTGGTTTCCCTGGTAACTGGTGAGCCAACCTGATGTCAATTCCTCCTACAAATGGTAGCCTCCGCCTTCCTTGAGTAGTGAAGATTGCTGTCACGTCCTGCCTGCTGCCTGCCATACATGGAGGGGGTGTTGCTTTAAGACCCATCTGTTTCAGATGTGTAAGACCCCTATCCAATAAACCACTGACTTCTCTGTCTCTGTTTCTGGGCTCTTCCTTTGGTCTCGAGGCTGGGCAAGTACAGGGTATTCAGGCCTGTGGGGTACAGCCCAACACATGCCAACCAGGCATAGCCTCGTTTTGGTCTAAACCCAGGACTTCTTTCAAGGAGGATAAATTCCCAGCAGTGAATGTGACTATAGAAAGAACATGGGTTCTACAATCAGAGATACCCCGATTGAGAATCCTGGCTCTTCCATTATACTATAGTGTACCTTTGAGGAAGCAATGAACCTAAGAATATCAGTCATAAAACTGGGGATTATTATTCCCAAGTCCCAGGGTAGTTGTGAGCATAGAAAATCATCTGTACACTGCCTGGTATATGCAGTAAGTATTTATTGACGCATATGCATAATTCTGTGGTATAGACAGTGGCCTAAAAAGCCCACTCCTAGACATCATGGGCAAGGATGGTCATAATTACTGTAAGTTCTGAAGGCACTGAGGTATGATGATATGTGTCAATTGCCTACTTCCTAAAAGGCACCTTTTCCCATCAGGAATACACCCATGTATGTTAATGTGGATAAGGAAAAAGATCCTACTGTGGAAATTGTGCTATAAACACATAAAATGTGGTAAATGAAATAATAATCACAGTGATGAACTTTATCAAAATTTACATGAAATGAATAATGCAAAGGCAGAGGAAATTATTCTCTATGAGCAGCAGAAATCCTTCTAGACAGCTCCCCCTTAATTTCAAGATTCTTCTAGTGAAGCAGAGTATGTCTGATTATTAGCACTCTATCTTTTTAAAATCAAATCACCTAAGGATGGAAGCACTGGTCACAATGACAGTAAGAACTGTCTGATTTCTTTGCTAAGGAGATACTGTTCATATTTGGCACGTGATTCTTAAATCCCCAAACTAAAAGTTTCGATTTTCCTACCAGGAGGGATTATTTTCAAATATGTGATTATTTTCACATATAAATAGTTGGTGAGTTTGATCCAATTTAACTGCTGAGTTTATTAACTAGCTATTTGGTAAAATATAACCCTCAGCTATAATTATTATGTATAATTATCTCTGTGTTTATTCTACTTGCAGGTATTAAGCCTATGTTTAACATGGCTAGTCCTCTGAAACTCGAGTCAAAGATCTTTGATCTGGTCAGTCTTCACCACACGTATGGGTATATTTCTGAAAGGAATTTGGACTTTTACCATCCCCTGAAGGACATTAACAGCAGAACTGGGTTCTTCTCAGTTTTGACAGGAACATGCAATTCACATGGAATTAGTAGTACTAGTTACAATTCCTCCTAAACGATTCTGTATGCCCAAGAAAGGATGACTAGATTTGATGGAACATTCACTCCTAACTTAAACCGGTAACCTCTCATACACAGGCAAGTTAAACACCCATTTTACTGTTTCAGTTTCTTCAGACAATCTGGTTACAATACATGCCTTAATGCAGCATCTATAGTTGCCTGACTTTGAACTTGTGAGCTCTAAAGGGCAGTGGGGAGCTGGCATTCCAGGAGTACAACTCTCTTGCTCTAGCACAGGCATTACTTCACACAGGAGAGGGGGCAAATTATTCGATGGCGAAGGCTCTGGGGAAGCCCCTGGCTTCCTGCCCTGCCTTCATGTGGCAGTAATTGCCCTACACAAGAAGGAGAGGGCCTCTCCTTGACACAGGGTGCCTGCCTTGCCTCCCACACACAAACCCACAAGAAAGTCTGAACCAGCAAGTATTAAGAAAAAAAGTCCTAACCTGACCACACAGCAATTCTGGAGCATGAGCAGTAGCCACTGCCTCGCTCCTGGCAAAAGCTTCATTGCATCCAGCTAGAAGTGGGCATAATAAAATTCCTTTGTCAAGAGTCCCGGTGGAGTGTTGGCAATTGAGCGCATATTCTCCCCTTGCTAGGAACGACTATGGAACAGCATGAAATCTATGCTTTGGCAGCAAGGGAACTTGGTGCTAACATTTTTCTAAACTGAAACAAGACGGATGAGTTGGCCTGCTACTTACAAGTTATATGATATGTTAAATCACCTCTAAAAATAAAAACAAAAGATTTGAAGAAAGTTGTGAATCTTATGAGAGGAGAAGAACAGTCAGACAAGCTTTCTGCTTGTAAAAAAGTAATTTTAAAGCATGTTGAGAAGCATGAGTAGAGGGATCTAAAATACAGAATTGTGAACCTCTAAAAGATGTTCTCAGAGAAGGCAATGGCACCCCACTCCAGTACTCTTGCCTGGAAAATTCCATGGACAGAGGAGCCTGGTAGGCTGCAGTCCATGGGGTTGCTAAGAGTCGGACACAACTGAGCGATTTCACTTTCACTTTCACTTTTCATTTTCTTGCATTGGAGAAGGAAATGGCAACCCACTCCAGTGTTCTTGCCTGGAGAATCCCAGGTACGGGGGAGCCTGGGGGGCTGCCGTTGATGGGGTCGAAGAGTTGGACACGACTGAAGTGACTTAGCATAGCATAGCATAGCAAAAGATGTTCTAGTGTGTTTCGAATTCAAGGACAGAGGGGTCTGGAAAAACTCCCACAATAATCCAGAGAGTATTTGTTTGCAATCGGTCAACATTTTCTCTTATCCAGTAATCTATTACAGAATTCAATAAAGGCCAGGCATGGATCATAGACACTAAACAAATGCAGACATAAAAAGAAACTGCCCCCACAAAAATCTATTCACAGATATAAGGTATTAAACCCTCCGGAAAGCAAAAGATAAGCACTATAAACTAGAGAAAATTGACTATACGCATGAAAAAGAAATATTCTAGAAAAACACTCGTTTTTTTTTTTTTTTTTTTTTTTTCAAATTTCTTAGTGTGATACCTGGTCTTCACTTTTGTCCCTCTCCAGCTTGTTAGATTTCTTCAGTGGTCAGAGACACTGCCTCAGTGTTCTGCAAAGTCAGGATCATTGCTGTGTCTCTTTTTCCTAATTACTGACCCAAAGAAGACAGCCCTAGAATAACACAGTCACAATGCTTCTTCCTTAAAGGATGTTTGGAGATTTCTTTCATCAGAATATTGTGCGTTCTCAAAGATCCCCAATGAGTGCAGGGCACAGCCTTGCTCCTGATCCCCACTAACCTCATGGAGCAGATCCAGGGGAAAGAAAGAACAGGGCAAAGCTTCCATTCTCTGAGTTCCCAAGACTTTGTGATAAAGCCACTTCATTATTTGTCATCTAATTCAATCTCAAGCTGTATTTGATTTGAAAAACACAATGCTTATTAGATCAAAAGCCTGGAGATTATTCATAAAATATAGGACAAAGATACACAGAGTATGCATGAGCAGGGTGCAGAGTGACAAAAAATAGAGCACAAGACATGCACATCTTTTCCCTAATATGCCCAAGATTTTAAAAATAAAATGAAGAACCTGTCAATGAGGCTGAAATTGAACCACTCAAACCAGGCTCAGTGTTTACAAATGAGGAAGAGCCAAACCAATAATAATATTGTGGCATTGATTCTTCATGGTTCTCAGTCACACCCACCTCATCACTTAATATATTTTTTTCTCCTAATGTGTGTTCAATCCTTTTGGACGGCTTGGCTCAGAGCTTAGCTAATGGAGCCAAACCATATCCCTTTGGTTGGTCTTAAGCTTGGCTGGACTTTCAATGACTTCCACATATTAAGAGCCACTCTCACAAAAAGGCTTAATATAATAATGAAGCCACCTACCTAACAAGTAGGAAGAATCAGCGTTTCCCCATTAGTCCTGTAAGCCAGGCACTAGGCTTACAGCCTTACCACAGTGTGTCACTTAATCCTCACAAGACACTGAGGGAGGCAGCATTAGCCCCATTTTACAGATAAGGGAACTGAGGCCAGGAGGTTATTTTCCCAAGGTCACAAAGCTCGCAAGCGGTGGGACCCTGGTTCGGTCAATTACATTCAAATTGCAGCAGGTCCACAGGCTGTTGGTCTGCTACACTTTGAGGCAAATTTCCTGACAAATTAGGATCGCCACTTCCAGAAAATTTGGAAAGCTTCACATGGCTGGCATCCTGTGAAGAACAGCCAGCATTTCCTGGGGAGACTGAATGGGAAATAAACCACTCACCTTCAGTTGGTACAGAGGTCTAATGTTCACAAACAATTACAAACCCCCTGCCCACAGCCACCAGCACCTCGGTGGGTGGCAAGAAAAAAATCAGGATGGTGGCATACCCAGGATGCAGGTTATTTTCTGTGATTGGTGATTTTTTTTTTTAATTTCTTTTTTAACATAGTCAGTGGAGGCTGAGGTCTCCTGTATGCAAATACTGGGGGGAGGGGTTATACACTGTGTGAGTTACCTCAGGCCAAACCCAAAATAGCCCAGATACTCCCATCACTGAACTTCAAAGCCAGCCACTTCTCCCCAGTGGTCACTGGGTGGGGCCGGGCAGCTTGGGTGGTCCCCCTACCCAAACACTCCCCCAGCCAGGGAACAACAACATATGCTTCGCAAAAGACCCCGTTGATAAATACACCCTGCCTTCCCCTAACTGCCCACCCCTGCGACCTGGGGAAAGTCTACTATATCCAAACCCACCATGCTCGCCCAAGGCAGCACTTTCCACAGTAATACACCGTCCTGCACTGCGGGAGGCCACGTGGCACCTCATGGGTGGAAAAGGATAAAATGAGAAGCCAAGAGACCCAAGTTCTGACTCCAGCCATCATTCTCAAGCCCCCAAGTCCCAGCATTCTATGCCCACATCACTTTCCCTGGTGGCTCAGTCAGTAAAGAGACCACCCACAATGCAGGAGACACGGGTTCGATGCCAGAGTGGGAAAGATCCCCTGGTGAAGGACATGGCAACCCACTCCAGTATTCTTGCCTGGAGAACTCCATGGGCAGAGGAGCCTGGCCCACTATAGTCCATTGCGTCAAAATGAGTCTGTCATGATTTAGTGACTAAACCACCACCACATGCCCGTGTCTGATCCTCCTCTGGGTATGGGGCATTGGAGCTAATTAGTCTGTTTCCTGAACATGGGAAAAATATAAAATATTTCCCGAAAATTTCCTCTACCCCTGACTCTATTAGATAGCACTGAGTTGCAGCAAACAAGCTTCGGTCCTCCAGAGAACTCAACTGGAAATCAGCTCTCACATTTTCCAGAAAGCAGACAGGCGGTCTCAGGGAGAACCCAGGCTCACCTCAGGCATACTTTTCAGCGGAATCAGGAACTGAGCAGTAACATGGTCCCTGCTGTGCACTGGAGAATCCTCTTTCTCCAGCCTCTTATTGAGCTTTAATCTGAGGGATGTTTTCCAGAAAAGCCTGGGAGAAACAGAGAACCACCAGCCTGTGCAGCTCTGGGGGGAGTTTCTTTTCTTTATGAAATTCACAAAGGAATCAGTCCTATAGGATCTGAAAGAACACTAAGGTTTTTTAATTTTTTTTTTTAATGGCCCCTGGATGTTCTAAGACCACGGGCTACAGAGTAGGGAGGAAGAACTGGCTTTTCTTTGAAACCAGAAAATCCATTTGGCATCGTTGTCCAATAGACACAAGGAAAAGATCCCGTGGTTGCAAGTTGTTTTATCTAATTTTTTCCCCTCCTGGTTTTCTTTGTTGTGAGTTCCAAGCTGCTTTACACCCTCCCATCCTTTACAACTATTGAATCTCTTCTACAGATCTGTAAAAATAAACAGGCCATTTCCAGATTACCAGCCAGCAATACCACATCCTGTGTTCGAGCTGATGATAAATAAGAGTGAGGCAGGTAGTCCCCCAGACACATCTGGGAAGCATCCTCTGCTCTGAACAGAAGCACACAGCATTCAATTCCAGCCAAAGCTTGTTTGGCCTTGTGGTCTGCTGAGTTGAAATAGTTATGCTATTTTTTTCTGAATCTAAAGATTATATTTTTCCTCTGACACTTTCCCATTTAAAAATCACACACACACACACACACACACACACACACGTGTATATATATAAACCCCCTGGGGGAAACTCTATTGGCTTTAGCCATGAATCCCAGGTGTATTCTAATTAGCTTTAACTTATTAAAAAAAAAAATAAACTTCAAGTTGAAGACAGCTAAAGAAACCAGCAGCCACAGTTTGGGCTAATTAACTCTTCTGGTAACATCCAGTGACTAGAAACTGTGGTCTCAAATATTCTGTGATGCTGTAGCTATTCAGGATCCTATCTGCTCTTTTAACTTTTAAATTAATCAGCTTTATAATGATTAACAACCCAAAATTATTTTTAGCTCTAGTTCTTATTTATTCTTCCATGTATGTATTCTTCACTTCTCCCAGCTAAATCCTCCAATCTCTGATTAAAACACACAGGAATTTCATGAAAGCAGCATCCCTCTGTCTCCTCCCCACACAAGTGCAAACATACACGGGGTTAAGTGTAGGGAATAATCTTCCTGAATCCAGCATCCTCAGAAGCAAGGGCAGACAGCAGTAGGGAAAGAAAGGGGAAAATATTGCCAGAATTCGCATTTTGCTCCCCAGTATCTTAAGTTGTCCTCTCCCATCTTTGTCAACACTCAAGGCAGTGTGGCTGCCACTCAGCACCGTCTCCTGGTAACTGTGTAAGGAAAACCTCCCCTGTGGTTACAGGGCAGCCCCCAGAAGGACCAGCTATAGATGCCTTAACCATGCCCCACTGTCTATCCTTCTGGGCAAGGCTGAGATGGCAAGTGGGCTTGGAAATGCTGCAATAAAAAATGCACTCAATCCTGCTGACCTCTCTCCTGTGAGGGAAGCTTTTCTTTCGGCATGACTTATGTTTGATCCAGCATACAATTTACATGACCTGAGAAGGCTATTCAGAGAACTTAGACAAGAAACAAAAATCTCTGATCTTCTAATGAGAAAAGAGAATACTGGCCCAGAAATCAAAAGAGCTGGCCTGTAATCCCTTCTTGGCTGTTTGCCGGGTTTTGTGACCGGGAAACATTGTTTCTTCACACGAACATGAAGCCAGAATATTTCTAAGGCCTTCCATCTTCAAGGATTCTATGAAGGGATGTGCGCTCCCCTTTGCCCTTTTGAAGGCCAACTGCTAACTTCTGTACAGCTATAAGGTGGAGAAATCAGACTCAGGGACCCCAAATTTACATGTCATAGGACCTAAGAGGGAATTTTTAAAGATACACGTTTACCACTCTTTTCTAACATCAAGAGATTTTGCAGGCCATTGCTACTTCTGCATGAAACAAAGACCCACATGAAACAAAATATTTCCCTGATACATTGATCACCAGTCAGAAGGTTAATTTGCGATTTCTTGGTAAGACAAAAAAGCAACTCTAAAAGTTGGACTAAAATGAATAAATATGACTACAACAATAGAAACAGCAAATGAACATTTTAGTCCTTATTTTGTGCCGACACTAAGCTAGGGATTTCTGCATGTGTTATCTCGGCTGAGCATTATAAACACGCTCTGTCCTTTCGTTCAGTTCTCCAATTATCCCCCCAGGCCGACCTGCCATATGCCCACCTCCTGCACAGAGATGATGAATAAGGCAAGACCTTTATACACAATCACACCAGACCAGTCCAAATCCACCCTGAGAACTTCCACAGCCCTAATCTCAAAGCATTACTTCCCAGTGTGAGGAAAAGAGCTCCATATTTGTCAAAAAGAAAAGTCTCCATATTCGTCTGCCTTTTCCAGGTGCACTTCCTTGAAGTCTCCGGGAGTATTTTATCTACACAAGGAGGAACACTCTAGTGTCTGGATCAATATCTGTAAAAGCTTTTAAACTATAATAACCATGATCTTCAGCACTCAGTATACTCTGACAAGACCCCCCTCTATGTCAAGTGAAGTGGGTAAATTCTTAGGTAGGGATTTTTAGACCCACTCATTGCCTACTGGTTCTTCCAATAGAAAAGTCCATAATCATTAAGCTAAATGCAAAGGGACAGGAATTCCCAATTATATAGTTTTAATTCCCTATAAGTCCGACCAGCACAAACTTCATCACTAAGTTGTAGTGTTGCTAACTAATGAGTTGAATTTTGGCAGCCCATTAATCTTAATTTTGTAAACATTGATTTTTTTTTTCTTCTCTGGGTTTTGAATGGAGCTAAAATTAGCATTTTGCTGTTGTTCTGTGGGGTTTTTTTTATAGTATAACCTCTATTTCAACTTCCTGCTACTGTATATTTTATTACAACAAACAGCTCTATCCTTGACCAGGGTCTAAAAAGAAGTCAGAAGAGTTCTGGGAATAATGGTCCCACCTCTCGTTTCACACACTTCCCCTGTCCCTTCTGGGACACGGAGCCGCCATTGACTTCTAAGGAAATTCACTTGAGGCTCAATTAAAACTACAGAGCACAGAGAAAAGGAGGCCTGTCCTCACCTTTTCCTTCCCAGTAAGAGCTGTGTCCAGGACCAATCCTATATAGGAGGACTTTTGAGGGCTTATAGTAAGAGACAAAACTGGGAGGTTCAACCTAGTTCTTATTCATTTGACAACAGAGGTTCATCTCAAGTTTCTCTCCTAAGTGCAAATGCCAAAACCCGAAAACTTAAAGGCTCTCTCCTACAGAGAGGACTCACAGCTACCAATTTCCGGTTCTCTCTGGCTTCTTGGTCATTGCCATTTAGCAAACAAGTTTAGGTAATAGTAGTTGTACTGTATAAGAGCTATGGGGTATAAACTATACTGTTGAGCTGTCTGAGAAGGTCACTTCATATCACGCATTTTCTCACTGTGGGTTTTATTTAGCATGCACGTGTGCACGTTAAATCATGTCTGACTCTTTGTGACCCTGTGGAATGCAGCCCACCAGGCTCTTCTGTCCATGGGATTCTCCAGGCAAGAATATTGGAGTGGGTTGCCATGCCCTCCTCCAGGGGATGTTCCCAACTCAGGGATCGAACCGCGTCTCTCATATCTGCTGCATTGGCAGGCGGGTTCTTTACCACTAGCGCCTCCTAGGAAGCCCCTTCTCTTTAGAATGTTCTTTCTTAAAACAGGCTACCTACTCCTTCTCCTTGTTTTTTGCCTGTGACAGTACATTCTAGAAGGCTTTCATCCCTTTCCTCTTATTTTCCCCAGATCTACCACCCTGTGGCCTCTGATACTTCCTTTCTCCATTGGACCCCTTTAGTCTGTTGCCATCATCATATTTCTGCTGATGAAATACCAGTCCAATCACTAAGCATCATCTGCTCACTTATGACAAACCCAGCAATCAGATTTCTTCTGAAGCATTCTGACATTTATTATTTTCCTTTGATATTTCATGTTACTCACTGAAAGTCTGGAAGCAGTCACCAAATCAATCTTGGGGGGATAAAAAGGATTTCCATGCAGAAGGCTATACTTGTGATGAAGCATAAAGGCCCCAAAGTCTGCAGCAGACAGCCAGGGAGAAATCTCAGTTCCACGGTCTACCAGCTGGGTGTCCTTGGGCATGCTGCATAAGCTCTCTGTGCCTCCTTTTTTCCCCACCTTCAATCTGAAGTCTCTGGTTCATAGGGTGGTTGTAGAGATTCAACAAGAACCTGTGTGTAAACCCTTACTTAGCACAGCACCAGATGGAAAGTAAATTATTAATAAACGATAACTACAAAACAAAAATGTTAACTACATTGTTTTAACTGAAGGTTACATCAGTTCCCAGTTGCCGTTTGAGAATTATTACCATACTATACCATCTCATTTGCAGTAACAGTTTATTCTATGGTATGAGGAACAGTGGAAAGGTATGTATATATGTATGGGGCGGAGGGCTTCCTAGGTGACGCTAGTGGTCAAGAACCCACCTGCCAATGCAGAAGACAAGACGTAAGAGACGCAGAATCGATCCCTGGGTCGGAAAGATTCCCTGGAGAAGAGCATGACAACCCACTCCAGTATTTTTTGACTGGAGAATCCCATGGACAGAGGAACCTGGCAGGCTATGGTCCATATGGTCGCAAAGAGTCGGACACAACTGAAGCTATTGGGCACACGTGCATGCACGGGTGTGTGTGTGTGTGTGTGTGTGTGTTTACAAATATATATAAACACATATATATAAAGTTTTTTTTACTGACCCGCCTCATGCAGTAAATGCCAGTATTTCATGACATGCTGTCAATCAGCACTGTGAAGGTGGGAAGAAGTAGGAAACCGAGTTCCTGCCCTCTGAAATCCAGCTGGAAGAGAGGACACACTCTCTACAAGAAAACAGCAGCCACACAAGGGCCATCTCACACACCCATAGTAGTCATTGATTAAGCAAGTGGCACAGACAGTGCTTTGAGAGTTAATACAACACCTGCCTGACAAAGTCTATGGAGGAGGCAGGGAGTGAGAAGAATTAAAGCTGAGCCCTGAAACACGGACCAAACAAAAGGAAGGTGAACATAACCAGCAGGGAAGTTTCAGAAAGAATGGTCTCAGAGTCTGGACAGACTGGTGCATGTTCAGCAGACAGTATGGTTCTGAATTCTGCCAGAGCAGAGCAGGAATATTTTCTACCCATACGTAATGGAAATTAGACTGGGATCAACTTATGTTGGGGTCACTGGATGTGGACTTTCACTTTGAATTTGCTGTTGTGGTCCAGGGGAAGAAGTTTCATCTGAAGAACTATCTCCCAGAGACTGACGGTGCTTCATGAGGACTGTGTTGAGGCCGCTGAGGCCACTGGCTCTTAGGGAAACCAAGCATGACTGATCATAAACGTCTGCCATGAGGAAGGAGCAAGAGGTGGCCGACATGCTTTATGTCTGCCATCCGGGCAATGTAAACAATAGAGGTCAAGGAGGGTGATTTTAGCCAAAGAGGGACACGATAAAAGAGATGTTTTAAAGAGGTTAATTTGGCAACAGATCATAGGATGGGCTGCTGAAAGAAGAGAGGAGGCAAGAAAACCACTTTGGAAGCTTCTGCCAGAATGAGGACAGCAACGATGCAAACATAAAAGGAGGAATATAGTTCAGAGACTGTAAGAACAAATCGATAAACCCAGCATGGCTTCTAAAGAGCCTTTAAACTGAGTGAGGGCAATTTTTAACAGGCCTTACCTTTTAGAGCAGTTTTGGGTTCACATTGATATGGCCCAGAAGGTGCTAAGGTTGCCACACCTCCTGACCTCACACTTGCATAAGCCTCCCCATTATCAACCTTCCCTAACACAGTGACACATTTGTACAGCTGACGAACCTACGATGACACAGCAGAGTCACCCAAAGTCCATGGTGACATTAGGGTTCACTTTTGGAGCTACACACTCCATGTGTTTGCACACATGTTTAATGACAGGTATCTACCATTATAGTAACATAGAGTAGTTTTAAAGCCCTAGATTCCGTGTTCTGCTTGTCCCCGCCCCGCTAGCCCCCGGCAACCATTGATCTTTTTACTGTCTCCACAGCTTCACCTTTTCCAGAATGTCATCTAGTTTGAGTCATACAGTACATAGCTTTTCAGGTTGCCATCTTTCCCTTAATAGTATGCGCTTAATTTTTCTCCATTAGAAGGAGCCCGATAGCTCATTCCTTTCTAGTGCTGAATAACATCAGTTGTCTGGATGTACAAAACTTTATTTATCCATTTACCTACTGAAGGACCCCTTGGTTTTTTCCAAGTGTTGGCACTTATGAATAAAGTCGCTATAAACATCCCCATGCAGTTTTGTGTGGGGACATAGTTTCTAACTCTTTGGTGTGAACTTTGAAGGAGCCCAACTGCAAATAGATGGGGAAACAGTGGAAACAGTGGCTGACTTTATTTTTGGGGGCTCCAAAATCACTGCAGATGGTGACTGCAGCCATGAAATTAAAAGACGCTTACCCCTTGGAAGGAAAGTTATGACCAACCTAGGCAGCATATTAAAAAGCAGAGACATTACTTTGTCAACAAAGGTCCATCTAGTCGAGGCTATGGTTTTTCCAGTGGTCATGTATGGATGTGAGAATTGGACTCTAAAGAAGGCTGAGCACCGAAGAATTGATGCTTTTGAACTATGGTGTTGGAGAAGACTCT
The DNA here is from genome assembly GCF_032452875.1 of Bos javanicus. NCBI lineage: Eukaryota > Metazoa > Chordata > Mammalia > Artiodactyla > Bovidae > Bos > Bos javanicus. The sequence goes on along the minus strand of NC_083874.1, from coordinate 88,157,774 downwards.
TGAGAGTCCTTTGGACTGCAAGGAAATCCAACCAGTCCATCCTAAAGGAGATCAGTCCTGAGTGTTCATTGGAAGGACTGATATTGAAGCTAAAACTCCAATACTTTGGCCACCTGATGCGAAGAGCTGACTTATTTGAAAAGACCCTGATGCTGGGAAAGACTGACGGCAGGAGGAGAAGGGGACGACAGAGGATGAAATGGTTGGATGGCATCACTGACTCAATGGATGTGAGTTTGGGTAAACTCCAGGAGCTGGTGATGGACAGGGAGGCTTGGTGTGCTGCGATTCATGAGGTTGCAAAGAGTCAGATACGACTGAGTGACTGAACTGAACTGCTGGATTATGTGGGAAGAGTATGTTTGTTTATACAAGAAACTGACAACTTATATTCCAAAGTGACTACCATTTTGCATTCCAACCAGCAATGAATGCCAGTTCCTATTGCTCCACATCCTCTCCAGCATTTGTCATCAGTAATCTGGATTGTGGCCATTCTAATAAGAATGGAGTGGTATTTCATTGTTGTTTTAACTTGCATGTCCCTGAGGACATATGATGTGGAGCAGAGTTAAAGCATTTTGATTCTTGAGAAGGGTTATCATTTTGGCTAGTTCTTACAATAGCAAAGACTTGTTTATTTCATTCACTCATTACCAAACATTGTCACCTCGGAGACAGCAAGGTAAGAGGGTGTTTGAAATACAGTACAGGTGAGTTCTGACACATAGCAGATAAGGACAAATTTGGATGAGGTGTATTTCTCACATCAGTGAGTATTCTGGTACATATGGTAAAAGCTTTTCCCTGGTAAAGCAGAGGCCACCGAGAGGGAGCCAGTGACCTTGAGCAGAGGTGTTGGAAGATACTAAACATCATTTTGCCTTCTTTATAATTTTGATGAGCCCTCTGGCCCTGCCTCAGTCGCCCATTTTTGCCTCTCCATCTTGTGTGCATTTATTTGTACAAGGTGTGCCATGGCAGTCATGCCAGAAGTAAACCCAGATCCCATTTTAAGGACAAGTCTCTAAAAGCTTCCTGGAGGATGGGGCAGAGGGAAAGAAGGAAGACAGTCATCATCAACCCTAAAAAATGTATTTGTTTGTTAATTTATTGAGGACCGCTATGTATGAAGCCCTGAATTAAGAACAATCTCAAAAGTATAGGGATGATATATAACCTCCCCAAACATAAACTCTTCCTAGAAGAAAAAACACACGTTAGACTTCCCTGGTGGTTCAGTGGTTAAGATTCCACCTGCCAGTGCAGGGGACACAGCCTCCTGATCCCTGGCTCCACATGCGGTGGAGAAGCTAAGCGCATGTGCTGCAACTACCGAAGCCCACATGCCCTAGTGCCCTTGAGCTGCAACAAGAGATGCCACGGCAATGAGCAGGCCACGCAGGCAACTGGACAGGAGTGCCTGCTCGTTACAACTAGAGAAAGCCCACTCGCAGCAATGAAGACCTGGTACAGCCGAAAATGCTTTTGAACTGTGGTGTTGGAGAAGACTCTTGAGAGTCCTTTGGACTTCAAGGAGATCCAACCAGTCCATCCTAAAGGAGATCAGTCCTGGGTGTTCATTGGAAGGACTGATGTTGAAGCTGAAACTCCAATACTTTGGCCACCTGATGCGAAGAGTTGACTCATTGGAAAATACCCTGATGCTGGGAAAGATTGAGAGCAAGAGGAGAAGGGGACGACAGACGACGAGATGGTTGGATGGCATCACCGACTCAATGGACATGGGTTTGAGTGGACTCTGGGAGTTGGTGATGGACAGGGAGGCCTGGCGTACTGCGGTTCATGGGACACAGTTGCAACACAACTGTGGGACACAATTGAGTGACTGAACTGAACTGAACAGCCGAAAATAAATCAATTTAAAACTTTTAATTTATTTAGTTTTAAGTGAAGGATACATGCTTTACAGAATTTTGTTGTTTTCTGTCAAACATCAGCAAGAATCAGCCCTTTAGAACACGTTATTATAAAAATTAAGGAATACACAAGAGATTGCATAGACCATACAGAGCAAATATTCCTGCCTTGTACAAAGCCAGTAATAGTTTTTAAAAGTATGACCTGGGGGACAGGAATAGCCATTCACCTAAGTGCTAAATCACAGAGATTTCCCCAAGCTGGGCAAATGCTAGGCAAGAGGGCATAACAAACGAAGAAGAGCCATTTGGAGGATGGACACAGACTGGGCCCCCCCTCCTTCCTGCACAAACGTGTTGATTCTGTGACTCCAACCAGGCTGAGGGAAAGATGGTTGGAACGTTTCCTGAGACAATGGCCCGATTGAAAGGTCACTTCCTGCCACTTTCCATCTCCCTGAGGGGAAATCCCACGCTGGCCCCAGTGCACAGGCATGGCTATGTTGAAAGCCAGGCTTTGAACAAACGCCTGCCTGCCAGAGTCACTGGCCTCTACTTCAGGATTTAGAGATGAATCAAGGATAAGTATTCATGCCTAAATGTCCACTCGAATATAATGCAATTGGTATCATTTTCAACTCACAATCGCTATAAAGTAGCTGTGAGCGTTTTCTTATACTTCATTGACTCTATGATTTTTCATATCATCTAAGAAACAGAAATTCTTCACTCCCAAATGAGCAACATTTTGAACTCAACCCTGACCCTAACATGATAGAAATCTGTGCCGTTGAAAAGAAACATAAAGTGTTTTGTTGTTTTGTTCTGTCTCTTCCCCTGAAAGCCATCCAAGGGCAGAATCCTGTTGCCTGTGTTCACAATGAATATGACATAGAAAGAACATGATATTTTAGACAGAGCTTTCAGAAAAATCCATATAAGGACAAAAAGAAACATTTGATGCTGAATTCTTTCCTAATTTAAGACATTTTGAGTCCAGTTTTTATTTCTTTCTTTTTTTTTTTTTTTTAAGGAATAAGACAAATTCCAGGGCAAATGCCCCTGGGATTTCTTGTGTGAGCTGAACATAGTGATGAGCAGACATTGTCTAAGTCATCGCAGGAACCCTAGATAACCTAAATGTTCCCGCTGCGTGGCCAGCCAGCGCCAGCCTGCACAAGAGGTCTCTCCCTTCCCCAGCCACATCCACACTCCCTGAATTCTGACACATTTCAATACCCTACCATTTTAAGCATGCTGGTGTGTTGGTTTGAAATTGCTCTCACATTATTTCATGGTAGCATTTAATAATTGAATGTGATGCTTATCAAAGCAAATGATCTGTATCAGAATCACCTGGCATTTTATTAACATGCAGATTCCTGAGCCCCTGCCTGGACTTGCTGACTGTGGAACACCTACGAAAGAGGCCTGGGTATCTGCATTGTTATAGACACTCCTGTGGTTCGGATCCACAGTGTAAAGAATCCTGGACTTGAACTATAGTCTTAGTTCAGTATTCACCATTCGTTACAGACTTTCAGCCAATCACTTAATCTCTGGACAGTTTGTCAACTATAACATAGGATTATTGTGAAATACATACATATATATATATATGCTAAAGTATTCATAAATATAGAAAAATATTCACATGTGTACTTGTGAATTCCCTGCTTCTTCTGCTGCTAAGTCACTTCAGTCGTGTCTAACTCTGTGCGACCCCAGAGATGGCAGTCCACCAGGCCCCCCCGTCCCTGGGATTCTGCAGGCAAGAACACTGGAGTGGGTTGCCATTTCCTTCTCCAATGCATGAAAGTGAAAAGTGAAAGTGAAGTCTCTCAGTCGTGTCCAACTCCTAGCGACCCCCGTGTACTGCAGCCTACCAGGCTCCTCTGCCCATGGGATTTTCCAGGCAAGAGTACTGGAGTGGGGTGCCATTGCCTTCTCCATGAATTCCCTAGTTAGGTGATAAAATCTTTGAGACCCAGGAGTTTCTTTATTGCATTTTCCTTATCGGTAACGTCATTTTAACAGCAGGATTTCAGAAAATAGTTGTTTAATGTACCATACAGCACAAGCCTTGGAAGCATTTGTACCCTGATACTTAGAGAAAGTTAATTAGCCACCAGGAAACCATATCAATGTGGAATTTACCTTGGACCAGGGTCACCCCCAGGATATGCAGGTTAATCAACTATCAGAGTTTCTTAATCTGAATGAAGTTGTTGTTTGTTGTCTAATAGTCTATTAAGATGGATACGTAAGGCCCCCTGGCCTATTTATTTAATTTTCCAGGGTAAAAATAATTCAGGTAGCCTTACAAATCAGGTTGACTACCCAAAATGGATCAGAGTAAGAGTAAGGGTCTTTTTGTTGTTGTTGTTAAAAAAAAAAAAAAGAAAGACCTTCACTGGGGACATTATTTTAATGCTTTCTGAAGTCAATGCATTTAATGCTGTGTTACATCCTAGTTTAAAAATGAATAAACTTAATTCACAGGGAAGTTAAGTGGCTTTCTCCAATGGGCTGATTTGTCTGTCTCCACAAGAGGAGAAGAACCTATCAAAGGGTTAGCCTGAGCACGTGGATCTGGCAGGGTATCCTGACCCAGAGACCCATGAGTCTGCTGCTGACAGTCACCGAGAGACTGACTCACCCCTGCTCTGTTCTATGGTTGACCAACTTCTTTTTGTTTTCATTGAAAAATGTATTTCTTTAAATATGATAGCGGACGGACTGGTTCAAAATTGGGAAAGGAGTACATCAAGGCCGTATATTGTCACACTTATATGCAGAGTACATCGTGTGAAATGCCAGGCTGGATGAATCCCAAACTGGAATCAAAACTGCTGGAAGAAATAACAACGGCCTCAGATATGCAGATGATACTACTGTAATGGCAGAACTCAAGAGCCTCTTGATGAAGGTGAAAGAGGAGAATGAAAAAGCTGGCTTAAAACTCAACATTCAAAACACTAAGATCATGGCATCACTTTATGGCAAATAGGTGGGGAAAAAGTGGAAACGGTGACAGATTTTATTTTCCTGGACTCCAAAATCACTGGGGACAGTGACTGCGGCCATGAAATTAAAAGACACTTGCTCTTTGCAAGGAAAGCTATGACAAACCTAAACAGCGTATTAAAAAGCAGAGATATCACTTTGCCAGCAAAGGTCTGTATAGTAAAAACTATGGCTTTTCCAGTAGTCATGTATTGATGTGAGAGCTGGACCATAAAGAGACTGAGTGACAAAGAATTGATGCTTTCGAACTGTGGTGCTGTAGAAGATTCTTAAGAGTCCCTTGGACAGCAAGGAAATCAAACCAGTAAATCCTAAAGAAAATCAACCCTGAATATTCACTGGAAGGACTGATGCTGAAGATGAAGATCCAGTACTCTGGCCACCTGATGCAAAGAACTGACTCATTGGAAAAGACTTTGATTCTAGGAAAGACTGAGGTAAGGAAGAGAAGAGGGCAACAGAGGATGAGATGTTTGGATGCTCTCACCAACTCAATGGACATGAGTTTGAGCAAACAGCAGGAGGTAACTTCAGGAGTAACCTGAAGAAGGACAGTGGAGCCTGTTGTGCTGCAGTTCATGGGGTCACAAAGGATACAAGTAGGACATGACTTAGCAACTGAAGAAAACAACAAACACAGTAAAGTCTTCACTCAGGTATAGGTCAGTTTTATAGCCTTGGAGGCATTTTCATTTTGTAAAGTCAGTGTTTCCACAAGTTCATGATATGGGATAAAAAGAAGAGGACTTTTTTTACATGAATAATTATGTATTTATGATATGGGTATTGGAAAAAATGAATAACCAGTGTACCAAATCTTAATTTCAAAAATAGTATTACAGAGATGAGGTTAGTAGTAGTAATGGTAGTTGCTCAGTTGTGTCCAACTCTTTGTGACCCATGGACTGTGGCCTACCAGGCTTCTCTGTCCATGGAATTCTCCTGGGAAGAATACTAGGGTGGGTAGCCATTTCCAGGGGATCTTCCCAGCCCAGGGATTGAACTGGGCCTCCCACAGTGCAGGCAGATTCTTTGCCATCTGAGCCCTAAGACTTCATCAAAGATAAAATTAAATACTTTTAAATGGTGAATTGATATAAGGCTAATTTAACTGAAAACATCAAATATTTTGGGTATTGTGCAGATTATTACCAACTTGTGGAAGAACAGTTTGGGGAAGACTGCTGTAAATTGACTCTGCATACCTCTCTGTTTCATTTTGAGCTGCTTTTGCAATTTAACTTGAAGAAAAAATATTCATTTCTCTATTTTCAAGTTCTTTAGTGGCTGTCACAAAGGAGCCCTTCTTGAGCCAACAACCTATCTGTACTTCATTTGAAATCATACTATTGATTATGTGATCCCAAATCACACTAAATACAAAGAGAGTAATACTAGCTTCATGTATTGATTATTAACATGAACTATACACCAGGCTAGTCATTATACGTACAGTGTTATTAACTATCAGAATACCTGTGGGGTGGGTATCATTATCCGCCAGTCCCCCAACATGGGCTTCTCTGGTGGCTCAGAGGTTAAAGCATCTGCCCACAATGCAGGAGACCTGGGTTCGATCCCTGGGTTGGGAAGATCCCCTGGAGAAGGAAATGGCAACCCACTCCAGTATTCTTGCCTGGAAAATCCCCCAACATGCTAAATGTAGGAACCAAAAATGGAACTCAAATCTGTCATTCCATTAAAGTCTTTATTCTTTCCTGGATACACATTGCCTCTCTGTACTAAATTTCCTAAACGAAATGCCCAATATTTTTAAATGTCTTACATAGAAAAGTTTCAGCAAGAGTACTAAAGTTTTAGAAAAACTATAGGCTATATCTGTATGTGTCTTTAAGTGAACTGAATTGATTCTATTTGTAAAGGGGTTACCCTCAAAGGGTCTGCCAACTCATTTTATCTCCTTTTTGATGAAGCCAACAGTCTCTTTCTTTCCCATGGAGATCAAAACCTGGCAACCATATTTGCACATGAGACCCTACCTGGTCGTGGCCAGCTAGGAGTCAACACCTTTCCTAAGTCAAAGTAGCTCTGATTGATATTCTTTCCTGTAAATCTGGACTGGAGACTACTTTGCTAAACAATGTTAGTTGCTCAGTCTTGTTTGACTCTGCAATTTCATGGACTGTTACCCACCAGGCTCCTCTGTCCATGGAATTCTCCAGAGAAGAATACTGGAGTGGGTTGCCATGCCCTTCTCCAGGGGATCTTCCTAACCCAGGGATTGAACCCGGGTCTCCTGCACTGCAGGCATATTCTGTACCATCTGAGCCACCAGGGCTCTGATGGATTTTATTTCCGGCAAATGTGGACTGAGGACTACTTTGCTAAACAGAGGACATGTAAATTGAGGAGCTGTGGATAGTAGAGAGTGCAGAGAAGCAGAGAGGGGAACCTGAGTACCTAGAACTCAAGAATAAGACCTTGAGATGAGAGAGAAAGAGAAAGAGGCTATGTTACACAACAGGAAATTTAACACTTGGCCTCTAGCCAGAAATTTTTGAATGAAGAAAAATATTTCAAGGCGTGTGAGTTCCTCACGAGCTCTCCTGCCCTTGTGCCCTGTGAAGTATCCTTACAATAAATTCTTATGTTTTAACGAAGCCAACCTGACATGGAATTCTGTTATTATAACCAAAAAGGTGTTAAGTAATACACTTGCAATGCTGGAAGGAAATTTCTCCTTAAAGACTCTCCTTTGAATGATTGTGCACTGTTCGTTTCTTTCTGATCATTTACTGGTAGTGACCATATTAGAGATGATTTCAGTTAGTTCTAGAAGCCAGGCCATTTAACTAAATTGTAATGTAACTCAAGAAGCAGTCAAATGACTCAAGTTCTCTGATGGGTTTCATTAAATTGTCTAAAAATTTTTGCATCATAAAGATATTCAAATGAGAAAATATCACATTCTCCTCAAAAGGGCAGAATCACAAAAATAATGGCTTTATTTATCCAACACACACCTATTCATCTCATTTAAGTGCTCCTCTACTCATCCTGGCTTAACCATTCTTAATGGAAACTCCAGAATAATTTTTGGCCCAGACAAAAGTAGAGCCACATTTAGCAACCAAAGCATGTATGTTTAAAAACTGCCCCTTACTTAGCATGTGTTAATATGATGGTGCATACCAGAGGAACAAAATAAAATCATCACAAGAAGTCACTGCAAAACACAAGCACTCTGGATAATTCAAAAGAAGCCTTTTAGCTGGCTTGGACAATTTGGTTTTGATTTCATACATCACCAAAGTGAGACATTAAAGAATACTCTATACAGGATACTTTTTTTGTTATTCATCTATGTTTTCCCTTGAGTTTAAGAAAGAAAAAAAAATAGTGGAAAATCATAGCATTTTTTTCATTGAAATGATTTTTTTTAAATGAGTTTGACAATTAAAATCAGATTTTTTTTAAGCAAAAAAAAAAAACAAAACAAAACACATCTGAGTAAGAAACTTCTACTCAAAGTTTTAGCGGAATGTGGATTAAATTATTGGTTTTTAAACCACCCTTTTAAAGCGGCACTGACTCTGGAATGGAAAAATCAGTAGATCCAAAGTAGAACAAGATTTCAACACCAGCAAAATTGAAGGCTAAATTAAAAGTTCATGTACATTATTTACAAATTAATAATCCTTGGGAGGCTCTGACTATAACATCTTCCTAGCTGAAACTAATCTTTTCCTAAGTGTTTGCTTTTACCAATTGTTTCTAGTTCATTAGAGAAATCCTTCAGGCTTTAGCCTTTATTGAAATCTGGAGTTTGATCCTTCAAGTAGATTTTGGGTAGCAACTCCACATGAGCCTGACTATCCAGTCTCTTGACCTTATTTCTTTTGGCCTAAAAGTTTTCCTTTCAATACTTCTGCCCTGGAGAATAAAAGCAGAATGGGACGTACCATTGCTTTGTGAGCTGCCATAAAAGTTGGCATGTGTTAAAAGATCGGAGTGCTAAGGAGACCACTGAAGCTATAAATACATGTTTTAAAAAAAAAAAAAAAATCTGGTGAGTAGTACATTATTATTGTATGTCGGGTTGCATATGAGTTTACATCTACAAAGGGAACACCTTGCTGAAAAATGAGCCTGTAGAGGTTAACTTTGAAAGGAAGAATTAATGCAGAAGGCTTCAACTGAATGTTTCTGTTTGAAACCTAAAAACTCAATGTGCATTACTTATCGAATTTATCAGACCATTCAGAATAATCATTAAGCCACTGTTAATATACAAGTACATAGCAGAGTAATGGACCAGGCTGGCCCTACATGGGAGAATAAGCAACTTCCTGTGAAGAGTCTATTAGAGACAACATCTCCTTAAACTCCCACAGTGGTGCTTTAACCCCTAGCTAATGCCAGCAGAAATCTGTAGCTGTTAAAAAGGAAACCCTTTTAAGGCTCCTTGCAAACTCTCTCTGCTGCTTACTTCTTTATCTGGGAAGAAATATTTTTTTCCTTTAGCCTCAGTTTCAACCACATTCCTTATCTGAAGCTTTTCACCTATCAGCTCCTTCCTTTCACCCAATCACCACTGCAGCTGAATTAACAAATCAATCTCAAGCTCCTCTGTGTTACCATAGCATTGTGTTAATACCTGTAACACAGCACTTACCATGTTGTATTAAAATTAGCTCTGTGTGTGTGGAACTATCATCACGATCCTGGAGATTTTTGAAAGTGGAGACAATGAGTTATTCATTCAGCGTTTTCTTTATAATGTGCCTGAATCTTTTGCGACCCCGTGGACTGTAGCCCACCAGGCTCCTCTGTCCATGGGCTTTCCCAGGCAAGAATACTGAAGTGGCTTGCCATTTCCTACTCCAGAGGATCTTCCCAACCCAGGGATTGAACCCACGTCTACTGAATTGGCAAGTAGATTCATCACTGCTGAAGCACCTGGGAAGCCCTTATGTATAATAGGAACCCAAAAGCTGTTCATCAGAACAAGTGAATGAAATCCTCTTGATAAAAGTTTACTCATGCTTTCACTCATTCACACCTCTATTCAACAAGTAGTGTTACTTAGGATATATTTTGTGTCTTACTGCAAAATATTTTCTCAGATCCATTTCTGAAAAATAAAGGGTAGAGGCCTGGAGGCCACTGGAAATTTTTCAAACACAAAACATCATGTCTTGCAGGGATCCTCAATATCTAGTATCTAAGGCCTGATGATCTAAAGTGGAGTGGATGTAATAATAATAGAAATAAAGTACACAATTGTAATGTGCTTGCATCATTCAGAAACTATCCCTCCAGCCCCAGTCCATGGAAAATCCGTCCTCCACGGAACTGGTCCCTGATGCCAAAAAGGTTGGGGACCACTGTCCCCAGGTGGTGCAGAGAAAAAGAGATAAGAATACAACTTCCCCCGATTAAAATTTTTCTTTATGGCTATCTCTGATACTAAACATATAGCATGTGTTTGATGCTTTTTGAATGATTGATTAATTGACTACAATTGAAGTTCAACTGTTTTCTGTGCAAGCAAGGGATAATAATTTCTGCTAAAAATTTCATCCTCTACAAAAACTTTTTTAGGTTTTGTCTTAGCAGCTAACCTACACAAGACTGATGCCATTCCTCACTTTAAATTTTCTGGTATATATATCTTCATACTCTAAATATATATCCATCATGATTATATTTACACAGTATTTGCTGAGACTTTCGCTCTCCCTCTTTTCTTAAAGACTTCTTTCTCTCTTTTATTTTTGTCTGTGCTGGGTCTTCGTTGCTGCACACGGGCTTTCTCTAGTTATGGTGCTCTGCGGCTCCTCTGCATTGTAGTGCGTGGGCTTCTCATTGCAGTGGCTTCTCTTGCTGCAGAGCATGGGCTCCAGGCAGGCGGGCTTCAGTACTTGCAGCTCACCTGCTCAGGAGTTGTGGTGTGTGGGCTTAGCTGCTCTATGGCACGTGGAATCTTCCCAGACGAGGGATCGAACTGGTGTCTCCTGCACTACAAGCTGGATTCTTAACCACTGGGCCAGCAGGAAAGCCCTTACACCCTTTATAATATGCTGATTTACAGGGAGGGGATATAACACCAAAAAAAGATGTCCTTTTCATTATAGGGGACTGAAATGCAAAAGTAGGAAGTCAAGAAACACCTGGGGTAACAGGCAAATTTGGCCTTGGAATACGGAATGAAGCAGGGCGAAGACTAATAGAGTTTTGCCAAGAAAATGCACTGGTCATAACAAACACCCTCTTCCAACAACACAAAGAAGACTCTATACATGGACATCACCAGATGGTCAACACCGAAATCAGATTGATTATATTCTTTGCAGCCAAAGATGGAGAAGCTCTATACAGTCAGCAAAAACAAGACCAGGACCTGACTGTGGCTCAGACCATGAACTCCTTATTGCCAAATTCAGACTTCAATTGAAGAAAGTAGGGAAAACCACTAGACCATTCAGGCATGACCTAAATCAAATCCCTTGTGATTATACAGTGGAAGTGAGAAATAGATTTAAGGGCCTAGATCTGATAGATAGAGTGCCTTATGAACTATGGAATGAGGTTCGTGACATTGTACAGGAGACAGGATTCAAGACCATCCACATGGAAAAGAAATGCAAAAAAGCAAAATGGCTGTCTGGGGAGGCCTTACAAATAGCTGTGAAAAGAAGAGAAGGGAAAAGCAAAGGAGAAAAGGAAAGATATTAACATCTGAATGTAGAGTTCCAAAGAATAGCAAGAAGAGATAAAAAAAACCTTCTTCAGTGATCAATGCAAAGAAATAGAGGAAAACAACAGAATGGGAAAAACTAGAGATCTCTTCAAGAAATCAGAGATACCAAAGGAACATTTCATGCAAAGATGGGCTTGATAAAGGACAGAAATGGTATGGACCTAACAGAAGCAGAAGATATTAAGAAGAGGTGGCAAGAATACACAGAAGAACTGTACAAAAAAGAGCTTCACGACCCAGATAATCACGATGGTGTGGTCACTGACCTAGAGCCAGACATCCTGGAATGTGAAGTCAAGTGGGCCTTGGAAAGCATCACTACGAACAAAGCTAGTGGAGGTGATGGAATTCCAGTTGAGCTATTCCAAATCCTGAAAGATGATGCTGTGAAAGTGCTGCACTCAATATGCCAGCAAATTTGGAAAACTCAGCAGTGGCCACAGGACTGGAAAAGGTCAGTTTTCATTCCAATCCCAAAGAAAGGCAATGCCAAAGAATGCTCAAACTACCACACAATTGCACTCATCTCACACGCTAGTAAAATAATGCTCAAAATTCTCCAAGCCAGGCTTCAGCAATATATGAACCGTGAACTTCCTGATGTTCAAGCTGGTTGTAGAAAAGGCAGAGGAACCAGAGATCAAATTGCCAACATCCGCTGGATCATAGAAAAAGCAAGAGAGTTCCAGAAAAACATCTATTTCTGCTTTATTGACTATGCCAAAACCTTTGACTGTGTGGATCACAATAAACTGTGGAAAATTCTGAAAGAGATGGAAATACCAGAACACCTGATCTGCCTCTTGAGAAATTTGTATGCAGGTCAGGAAGCAACAGTTAGAACTGGACATGGAACAGACTGGTTCCAAATAAGAAAAGGAGTACGTCAAGGCTGTATATTGTCACCCTGTTTATTTAACTTATATGCAGAGTACATCATGAGAAACACTGGACTGGAAGAAACACAAGCTGGAATCAAGATTTCCAGGAGAAATATCAATAACCTCAGATATGCAGATGACACCACCCTTATGGCAGAAAGTGAAGAGGAACTCAAAAGCCTCTTGATGAAAGTGAAAGAGGAGAGTGAAAAAGTTGGCTTAAAACTCAACATTCAGAAAACGAAGATCATGGCATCTGGTCCCATCACTTCGTGGGAAATAGATGGGGAAACTGGAATCAGTGTCAGACTTTATTTTTCTGGGCTCCAAAATCACTGCAGATGGTAACTGCAGCCATGAAATTAAAAGACGCTTACTCCTTGGAAGGAAAGTTATGACCAACCTAGATAGCATATTCAAAAGCAGAGATACTACTTTGCCAACACAGATTCGTCTAGTCAAGGCTATGGTTTTTCCTGTGGTCATGTATGGATGTGAGAGTTGGACTGTGAAGAAGGCTGAGTGCCAAAGAGTTGATGCTTTTGAACTGTGGTGTTGGAGAAGACTCTTGAGAGTCCCTTGGACTGCAAGGAGATCCAACCAGTCCATATCAAAGGAGATCAGTCCTGGTTGTTCTTTTGGAGGACTGATGCTAAAGCTGAAACTCCAGTACTTTGGCCACCTCATGCAAAGAGTTGACTCATTGGAAAAGATTCTGATGCTGGGAGGGATTGGGGGCCGGAGGAGAAGGGGACGACAGAGGATGAGATGGCTGGATGGCGTCACTGACTCGATGGACGTGAGTGTGAGTGAACTCCGGGAGTTGGTGATGGACAGGAAGGCCTGGTGTGCTGGGATTCATGAGGTCGCAAAGAGTCAGACACGACTGAATGACTGATCTGATCTGATCTGATCTGATGGTTGATTCATGTTGAGGTTTGACAGAAAACAGCAAAATTCTGTAAAGCAATTATCCTTCAATAATAAATTAATTAATTTAAAAAATGAATCAATATGCTGTATACCGGAAACTAGTATCATATTGTAAGTAACTATACATCAATAATAATAATGTGAAGAAAGCTGAGCGCAGAAGAATTGATGCTTTTGAACTGTGGTGTTGGAGAAGACTCTTGAGAGTCCCTTGGACTGCAAGGAGATCCAACCAGTCCATATCAAAGGAGATCAGTCCTGGTTGTTCTTTTGGAGGACTGATGCTAAAGCTGAAACTCCAGTACTTTGGCCACCTCATGCAAAGAGTTGACTCATTGGAAGAGATTCTGATGCTGGGAGGGATTGGGGGCCAGAGGAGAAGGGGACGACAGAGGATGAGATGGCTGGATGGCATCACCGACTTGATGGACATGAATTTGAGTGATCTCCGGCAGTTGGTGATGTACAGGGAGGCCTGGCATGCTGCAATTCATGGGGTCACAAAGAGTCGGACACGACTGAGCTACTGAACTGACTGACTGATACATCAATAAAAAAGATAATAAATATTTTAAAATAATTTTTTAAATGCTGACTTTTCATAAGTAGAGAAAAATATCTTCTCTTTGAACTGAAAACTAATATTTTTATGCTTTTATAAACTGGGATTTAAAAAATCCCATTGCTGGACCATAAAGAAGGCAGAGTGCTGAAGAACTGATGCCTTCGAACTATGGTGCTAGAGAAGACTCCTGAGAGTCCCTTGAACAGCAAGGAGATCAAACCAATCAATCTTAAATGAAATCAACCCTGAATACTCGTTGGATGGACTGATGCTGAAGTTGAAACTCTGGTATTTTGGTCATCTGCTGTGAACAGCTGACTCACTGGAAAATTCCCTGATGCTGGGAAAGACTGAGGGCAGAAGGAGGAAAGGGCATCAGAGGATGAGATGGTTGGATGGCATCACTGATGCAAAGGACATGAACTCGGGCAAACTTCAGGAGATAGTGATGGACAGAGAGGCCTTGTGTGCTGCAGTCCATGGGGTCACAAGGAATCAGACATGACTGGGTGACTGAACAACAAGCAAGAACAACAAACTGGGATTGATTGATTCTTTACTAAGACACCAATCACATATATTAACAATGATCAAATTTGGGGGCTCCTTCTGCAGTCTTATCAAATGCCAGAATTACATTTTGTGCCATGTTAGTATCAAGCATGGATGACCAAACTCATAACTTCTTAATCTTTCACAGTTGGAAGAAACATAGGAATGATCTATTTCAAGTTCAATACAAGAATCCCTTTCACTCCATTCTTCACAGCTAAAATCTATGGCTATAACTAGGAGCAAAATTGTCTTCCTGACAGTCTATTCCATTTCTGAAGAACTCTGATTCTTAGAATGCATTCCCCTTTACTGAGCCAAAATCAGATTCCTTGAACTTCAAACATTGATCCTGGCTCTAGCCTCTAGTGTCTCAAAGATCTAATCTAATCCCTCTTCAAATATTGAAAGGCAGCCATGCTTCCCTCTAGGTATTTTCCAGCACAGCCTATAAACCTGGTTAAATCTGTATCATCTAGCACACATGTGTCTATTAACCACAAGGACGTCATGAGAGATCACTTCAAAGTCCTTGCTCATGTACTAGCACCAGTATTTCTTCCACCACCAATTAAATAAGCAAAGTGAACCAGTCACATTTGTGCTTAAGAAACTCATGTTGGCTCTTAATGATCATTGCTTCCTTTGGGGTGCACATAAGCAATCTGCTTGGTAATTTATTTGGAAATGGGCTCATTTTTGTTTCCAGAATCTCTATTTTGTCACAATTCAACTTGTGGGCATAGAGTGGGGTCTAAGTATTTGCAATGGAGGAAGGGGATAAATTTAATAGAGGGAATTGGTTACATAGAAGCAGAAAGCCTCACTCAACTGGGGATTAGTGAGGTAACCCAGAGATTAGAAATAGCAAGAAATTACTAGGACTTCTAGGTTAGAAGGGAAAAGGGAAAAAGCCTGTGAGACCAGGGTCAAGTCTTAGGATCACTCAGTGGAAGATGGAACTGGGACAGGAACAAAGAACAGGAGCTGCACATACAGAGAAGACATGACTTGAGACATTCCAGAGATACCACCAGAGGCACAGAGAAACAGGGAAAATCACCTGGCTTCCCCCTTCCTCCAGCACTTTACTCTCCAAATGGGGTTTCCCACTGGCTGAATCCACTGGAAGTTCGGCTGACATGGAAGTCTGGGAAATGCAGCCAGCATGGCAGCCAGAGCAGAGCAGGGGAGAGGACTTTCCACAATTCTCCAGGAAGTCTTCAAAAATTACACATGGAGAGTATTTCAGTACTTCTGATGACAGCCTTATTGTGGTTTTTTTTTTTTTTGGAGGTTGCTCCTCACACAAATGTCTTGGCCAAATCTGAATATGGCATTACCTGTGTTGCTATTACTGTTACTGTTGTTATCATTTACCTCCACACTGGTATTTACCAGTGTGCCAACAAAGGTCCATCTAGTCAAGGCTATGGTTTTTCCAGTAGTCATATATGGATGTGAGAGTTGGACTATAAAAAAAACTGAGCACCAAAGAATTGATGCTTTTGAACTGTGGTGTTGGAGAAGACTCTGGAGAGTCACTTGGACTGCAAGGAGATCCAACCAGTCCATCCTAAAGGAGATCAGTCCTGGGTGTTCATTGGAAGGACTGATGTTGGAGCTGAAACTCCAATACTTTGGCCACCTGATGCGAAGAGTTGGCTCATTTGAAAAGACCCTGATGCTGGGAAAGATTGAAGGCATGAAGAGAAGGGGATGACAGAAGATGAGATGGTTGGATGTCGTCACCGACCAATGGACATGAGTTTGGGTAAACTCCAGAAGTTGGTGATGGACAGGGAGGCCTGGCGTGCTGCAGTCCATGGGGTCGCAGAGAGTCGGACACGACTGAGCAACTGAACTGAACTGAACTTAGCACACAGGAGACATAAAGTTAAGACAAATTGTCTGATTTTGGGAAAGTCAATTCCATGCATGCGTGCAAAGTCACTTTAGTCGTGTCTGACTCTTTGTGACCCTGCAGAGTATAGCCCGCCAGGCTCCTCTGTCCATGGGATTCTCCAGGCAAGAATACTGGAGTGGGTTGCCGAGCCCTTCACCAGGGGATCTTCCCAACCCAGGGTTCGAACCGGCAACTCTTATGTCTCCTGCACTGGCAGGCAGGCTCTTTACCACTAGCACCACACCTGGAAAGCCCTCCTCCCTTGTTCGATGTTCAATTTCTGCTTAATCATGTTTGCACTGTGTTTTTTTAATTTATAGTTGATGTTAATAATAAATTAACTGGAATTATCAGATCTAGCTTTTCCCTTCTTAGAGGGTTTACTTGACAATATCTGCACTTAATTGCTTTTCTAACAACACACACCCAACTTTCATTGTTGTGAGGAATATAAAATGTATTATAAAACATTCAACTGACATTTCAATGGTGTACATCAAAAGGCCTTTGATATTATATTTTAAACGTAATTCCCTGTATTCTTTTGAGATTTTTAGAATATTTATATAGTATCCCTGGCACAAACATTTTAGCATTTTAACAGCCAGGGAGCTTTATAAAATCGTAAGTCAGCTGACTGAGTTTATGAATTTAATCTTTTCACAACAAAACGTCTGGCTTTAACGGTAATTGGGGGAATTGAACAGCAATTGCATCATGGTGTTGTTTCAGGATGCATATCCAGCTTTTCCTAACTATCCAAAGGGAACATTTTAATCAAGGACACTACACGGATCTTCAGATGATGACACTTAGAGCTGTGCTGTTTCTTATAGTAGACACTGGCCGTGGAAATCTACCAGAAACTTGAGATGTGGTTCTTCTGAATTGGCATGAGCCCATTCTTCTGACTAAGCATAAAATACACCAAATTTCAAAGACTTAGTATGAAGAAAAAAATGCAAAATACCTGATTTTATATTGATCCCATGGTAAAATTATAAAGAGTCTAGATAGACTACATTCAGTAAAATGCTATTAAAATTAATGTCACCTGTTTCTTTTTATTTTTTTAAACTTGGCTCCTAGGAAATTTAAAAATACATATGCGGCTAACATTTGTGGCTTTGGTTGTATTACTTTTGGGTGGTGCTGGTTTAGAGTCAATGAAGAAGTGACTGTCTGCTGAGACAGGACATAGCAACCAAAGGAGAAGTCATCTCTCCTTTTAATTAGTTTTGTAATAGCAACAGATTCCATGTCAGACATTTAAAAGAGACAAGGCTATTCTCTTCAGTCAAGCAAAACTCCCACTGTGGTTCCTAAGAGTTCTGCCTGAGTGAAACAAATGAGATTAGGCCCATGATGTTTACTTCAGAAGAAAACATTCTCTTTTCTGAAACTTTCTTAGTACACTGTTGGCTACCAGGCTATGGAAGTGCAGAACCAAGACATGATGAAAGAACAATAAAGGAACAATTTGAAACTGTTGTTTTGAAACATGTAAGGAGTGCTGTCAGCCCTGGTTCTTTGCATTTTGTACATTTCCATTTCCTGACTGCAGTTTAAGAACATTTCACTGCATGTTACTATCAATCATCCTTAACCTACAAGTGCACTGCACCTTAGTAACAGTTAATTGGCATATTTAAAGTAAATAGCTACTTAGTTTTGTTGTGAAGGTTTTGCATACAAATCTCTAACACCACACGCTTTGTTTGTTTCAATAACAAATACCCGTGTCTGCACCACTGCCACTTCTGTCAGTAGATGAATAGAGATGCAATCGCACTGAAATACCCGCCCCGGGAAACGACAGCCCGAGTGACGTGCAGTGCGTAAGCAGGCCCTCCTTGCTCCTCAAAGATGCCCACACAGAGGGAAGAACACAAACACAGGAAAAGGAGAGCCAATGGCAAGTTTGAGAAGGATGGTCAAGAAGAAAGAGGAAAAAAAAAAAGTTACAACTTTGCCTATGCATTTTCTGTGTGTTAAGCTGAAAGTCAAAGTGTTAGTTGCCCAGCCGTGTCCGACTCTTTGCGACCCCATCGACTGTAGCCCACCAGGCTCCTCTATCCATGGGATTCTCCAGGCAAGAATACTGGAGTGGGTTGTCGTGACCTTCTCCAGGGGATCTTCCCAACCCAGGGATCAAACCTGGGTCTCCTGCATTGCAGCCAGATTCTTTACCATCTGAGCCACCAGGGAAGCCCTAATAAGCCGAAAGGGACATTGTTTAGCTGACATTGTCTTGGCCTCTGCCATTTGTTCAATGTCAGGTTCACACTCGGCAAGCTTCCCAAAGCTCAGGGAGAGATATCATTGCAATCTTCTTTCCCCCTGGAGCCCAGCAGCAAGTGGAGTTGTGCCTCTTCCTTGGGCACCAGAGCTAAAATGGGAATGGGTTAGGTAATTGACTAAAAAAAAATAAGATTAATAATAAGATGACGTGAACTTCTTTCCAATTGAGACATCAATAGAGTTATAATATATACCTTAAGAACAAACAATCCATATTACATTTTGGGTGAACTCCTATATCTCCAATACCTAGGAGGATGAATGCTAACCTGAGTCCCAACAATTTTTTACTACCCACGCCAAGAAGTCAAAAAAGACCATATGGTAGTTATGTGTTTGTGTGTGTGTGTGTGTGTGTGTGCGTGCATGCGTGCACATGCACATACCCATATCGTGAATTATATGAAGTGCTACTGATTCCTCTAGTCACAATTCTGAAATAGATTTTCCAGAGAAGAAAGAATACAAATGGTTTTTCCACGTGGATCATTATTAGATTCTATAAGAACCCTAAATGGCAACCCACTCCAGTACTCTTGCCTGGAAAATCCCATGGGCAGAGGAGCCTGGTGGGCTGCCGTCTATGGGGTCGCACAGAGTCGGACACAACTGAAGCGACTTAGCAGCAGCAGCAGCAAGAACCCTAAAAACTTAGAGGGTCTTAAATAAATTAACAATATCATTAATAATGGTAGTAAAATTAGAAATCAGAAATCACAGTAATACTATTGTTACCACAAATAACATTATTTCAACTCTATTCAAAGGTTCAAGAAGAAAAATGAACAGTTGTTATAGAAATAACCTGGAGATGATTTCTATTATTATTTCTTTGACAAAATTCAAATCTGAGATACCAAAAAACATTTCACTTAGAACATCATTGAGATATATCATTACTAAGCACGCTTTGAGACTTTTATTATGCACTACCAGCAATGGCTGGAGAAGGCAATGGCACCCCACTCCAGTACTCTTGCCTGGAAAATCCCATGGACGGAGGAGCCTGGTAGGCTGCAGACCATGGGGTCGAGAAGAGTCGGACATGACTGAGCGACTTCCCTTTCACTTTTCCCTTTCATGCATTGGAGAAGGAAATGGCAACCCACTCCAGTGTTCTTGCCTGGAGAATCCCAGGGACGGGGGAGCCTGGTGGGCCGCCGTCTATGGGGCCACACAGAGTCGGACGCGACTGAAGCGACTTAGCAGCAGCAGCAGCACCAGCAATGGCATTTTCAGTGTCTGGAAGATGCCAACACATCCTGCAAAGGTAAGAGTGACCTGAGCATGTGTCCTTCATCCACTTCCATGCATTGTGTCTATCTTATAAGGAAAAAGGAGGAACGCTGATAATAATGTCATTTCAAACATCAGAAAATGTGAAGAATGGAACCTCTCTTTCTCAATAAAACTATCAGGAAGAATGTCCCATCTGTTTCTAAGTTTCCAGTATTGAACTCTTCAGTTGAGGTCCACAGTCTTTCATGGTTCACTGTCAATTTCTAAATAGATGTTTGCCATCACTAACTTAAAACTAAAAACCCAGAATTCCTGGTGTTGCCAAGGTTCTATTTCCAATGAAGCTTTTCCATATCTATTGGGAACAACACCCACCAGGCTGATATGGGGGAAGTACGTGCCTCTGTGTCACACAGGCTGTTCACTTCAGGACTTCATCCTGTTCCTTCTCCTGTTTAGTATTTCCAAGATGTATTTCCAAGTATTTCCAAGATCCCTTTCCTTTCAGAACTATGGTTGAAGCTCCCGAGTAAGGATTAACACATAATAAATAGATGACTGCTCTAACCTCCTTGCTGTGGATGGATTCATTGTCTCTATTTTGATCCATCTTATATAAAATGAAATTATGAACTCTACAGTGGTGCTTCTCACAGACACAGAAAACAAACTGTGGTTACCAAAGAGGAAAAGGGATGGGAGAGGGATAAATTAGGATTTGGGGATTAGCAGATAGGCAATGGCACCCCACTCCAGTACTCTTGCCTGGAAAATCTCATGAACTGAGGACCCTGGTGGGCTGCAGTCCATGGGGTCACTAAGAGTCGGACACGACTGAACGACTTCACTTTCACTTTTCACTTTTGTGCACTGGAGAAGGAAATAGCAACCCACTCCAGTGTTCTTGCCTGAAGAATCCCAGGGGTGGGGGAGTCTGGTGGGCTGCCACCTATGGGGTCGCACAGAGTCGAACACAACTGATGAAACTTAGCAGTAGCAGCAGCAAATACCAACTACTATGTATAAAATAAACTAGGACCTACTATAGAGCACAGGTAACTATATTCAATATCCTGTAATAAAACATAATGGAAACAATATGAAAAAAAATTACATATAAACAGATAAATACTGAATCACTTTACCAGACACTAACACAAAGTTGGAACAACTTCTCGTCAATAAAAAACTCGATAAAAATAAAGTGGCGCTTCTTAAACTCTCTTTGGTAGTGAACACAGTTTTTATTTCCTCCAATCTATAAGGGACTGAAACTTTGGTAAACTGAGACAAAATAAGTTTCTGAGAAAGTGATTCACCTGCTTGGATGTCACAGTTAAGTCAAATTACTATGGAAATTTCTAAACGATGACTCTCAATTTCTGTGTCTATCATAGACCTTTTACCAGTCTGCTCATCCAATTCAGTCTTCTGACAACACTCTGAGTGGCACCAATGAGCTACCTTCTATTAAATCACCATGAGTTTCTAGGCTTGCCATTTATACTTCTAGTCCAAGCACCAAAAGTAAATACAAACCTAAATTAATTGTTCAAATGAGTTGTATCTAGGAAAGACCTGAAAAGCTATTTTCTTTCCCATTAAATAATCTCTGATCACAAAATGCTTTATAATTATACAGGTGTTAGGAGAAGGGGGCAACCGAGGATGAAATTGTGGGATGACATCACTAACTCAATGGACATGAGTTTACACAAACTCAGGGAGACAGTGAAGGACAGGGAAGCCTGGCATGCTGCAGTCCACGGGGTCATGAAGAGTCAGACATGACTTAGTGACTGAACAACAACAAAGATACTAAAAGCCCAGAGATAAAATAGTCAAAGATCTTTTGGCAAAGAGGTAACAGTACCATGATCAAAGTGTTAGAAGGCAGGAGAAGACCTGAGAATATTGTGGCCACAGAAGTCACATGGAAAAGCAGAGAAATAACAAACAAAAAACCCATCCAAGCTTCTTTTAAACATTTTTAAGAATGTTCTGCAAAGGGGACACACAAACTGTACCCAAGATCTCATCACCAAGACGGCCAAATCCATAACCGCAGGCAATATAGCAATAAATATTACACAGTTAAGTTCTCCTGTGAACTCTCCCTTTATAGCTAGTAAGCTTTTCAAAAGTCATCAAACTGTTTACTCTGTTTTATATAAACAAAATACCCAGATGAATCCCTGAAATTTCAACCGTATTGACTGATATCATCACATTGCAGAAATACAGAGAGACATCTCAGTGCGATGCTCACCCTCCAGCTGTGCCTGGGTACACCATTTGTTTTATGGACTAAAATTCAGAGCTAGTGGTACCCTCACTCCTGGGCTCAAAGAGTCATAATAATCCCCTTCCTTCTGGGTTCCCTTGCTTGAGCCAGATTACTTTTCATACTGTTACTTCATATACTTTGCAACGCGATCACATCGCATTTTTCTTCAAAACTCTGGCAGATTGTTTGGGCTAGAGATAGATGGAGACAAGAGGCACCATCTGGTGCAAGATCTTTATTCCTTGTTAACACTACAGGAGTTCTGGTATTTTACATGGTTCATGTAGTAGCAAAGATTTTTTTTTTATATATAAAGATTGAGAAGGTGTAAGATGATCAAAGGGCCTTGGCACTGTGTGATCACATCACTGCTTTCCTTGGTGTGGAGTTTTTTGTTGTTGTTGTTATTGTTGTTGGTTTTTAATTTTTTTTCAATTCAGATAACCAGTGGCATATGGTTTCACGATTCACAAAGATGGTCCTTGACTATAGATTTGACGATCTCAACATAACTTCCGGGCTTGCCAGAGCTATGTTACAGCAGAGAGAGCAAATAGCTCATGATATTTCTCCTCTGATGAGTAAGCTCCAAAATCGCAGGTTTAAATTTGATCTGGTTTTGAAAGAAAAGGAGCTTTGTCCTCCCATGCCAGCATCCATGCTTTTTCGTTGTCAGAGATGAGTGTCTATTTCTGTATCATTGACCCATGGCTTCAGGGATCAAAAGCTCAAACAACGCCCAGGTGAATCCTGTTGACTCAGACTGAATACACACTTGCTCTTGGCCAAAGCTTTCTATTCTTTGGAATTCCAAGCACTTCCTGAAATTCAGCTTATGTTCTAAAAATCTGGTGGCCGTTTAATAGAAAAAATGTTCACCATCCATATACAATTAAAGTCAGTAGTTTCTAACAGAATTAGCTAAGCATTGGGAGCCAGATTTGCCTGATGATGCTAAACAAACTCACAGCTACCTTGTGAGGATAAGTGAAAAAATGAAGTGGAATCGTGTGTTGAAAACAAACCAAAACACCTTTAAAAAAAGGTGTGGTTTATACAAGTTAATTTTGACTGTAATTTAAGAATGAAGTTAAAGGAAGCCTTCACCTGTTGATCCCTGATTTCAGAAGGCTACTTGGAGTTACTGCTCTTGGTATGTGTTGCCAAAAAATCCAAAGCATCTTTCCAATGAACAGATTAATTCCATCTTAATCTCTGTGCTCTGCTCTGCTATCACCCTCTACACACATGGTCCTCATTCCCGTCTCCTCTTAGCTATTTCTGATGCTTTTGTTAATCCCAAATTAAACCCTCACTTCTGTCTCATGCTTCCTCTGGATACTTTCTTACCTCAAGGCTCACCTTTTTACACAGTGTTCAGGCCCATGAATTAAGGTATTTTTTCTACTGAGTCCTTTGATCACTTGGCCCTGCCTTCCACCCCTCCCTCACTGAAAGCCTCCTTTATTGATAACACAAAATGGTGCCGATATCAGTGGATATGACTTGAAACAAAGAAGGAAAAGAAGAAATAGCAGAATATGTCTAAGAGAAAGAAGGTGCTACGTTGAAGGAAGCAGATGTCAATATGACAGCAGATGGCGTAGATAAACCCGGTACTGATACGGTCAGCTTGTTGCATTTGCCACATGGTTACAACTGCAAACTCCTTACGTACAAAACTCCGAAGTATAGCAAGCTTTGCAGGTGGTTATTCACTGATGCTCTGAGATCAAGAGCGACACCACAATCAATTCTTTCTATATTTGTCCAAGAGACAGAGTACCTCACAATGTGTAGGTCATTCTTCTTAAAAGCTAATGATCTGTGAGGAGTCTTATTTTTGTGTTAACAGTAAACAGTCTCCTTCAAAGTTCAAAGGAGACATATCTATATATTCCTCACATCCCTCAGATTCAGTTTTGTAATAGGACACATGTTTTTCTTAGGCAGATACCCCCAAATAAAAAGCGAGTGGATTATCACTCTGTCTTGATAATTAGGGAAAAGCAATGTCCCTGTGGCAGTCTATTCCTCGTCCACTCTGTGTGTGGTAGGTGAAACAGAAGGTGGAGTCCGAGCAGTGACCAGCATCACTGTGCTTTAAATGCAATAACTTTTGAAATCCAGACTTGGGAGAGAAATCTGAAACTGGGGACAAATTTAGGTTCCCAGTTGCTGTCAATAAGTAGATCATCCCCAAATCGCCAATGGTTCAAAGTGAAGTGAAGTCGCTCAGTCGACCCCAAGGACTGTAGCCTACCAGGCTCCTCCATCCATGCAATTTTCCAGGCAAGGATACTGGAGTGGATTGCCATTTCCTTCTCCAGGGGATCTTCTCGACCCAGGGATCGACCCGGGTTCTCCTGCATTGTAGGCAGACGCTTTTACCATCTGAGACACCAGGGAATTAATGGTTCCAAAGTAAATATAAAATAAAGACCACACTTATCAAATTGACATTTATAGCTCTCTGCAATCTGATAGCAACCTATTGCTCCACAAAAAAAAAAAAAAAAAAAATTTAACTTTCCAAATGCTGTTTACTTCACTGAACCTGGGGACAGGAAGAAGGTATGTGAAAGTCTGGGATGCCAAGCCTAGGCACGCACGTTGACAACAGCAGTATACAGGGTCAAGGTGCTGAGGGCAGAAGCCCGGTCACCAGCACTCAAGCCAGCAGTGCCATCCAGCTGCCCAGGGAACACAGGTGGACGAAGGTCTCCATGACAAAGGCCTTGTAGATGCTAAGGAACATCAGGAGGAGGACTGCTGGTCGCTGAGTGTGGTGCAGGTCGCAGCATGTTATCATCCACACCTGGGCAGAGCCGACGAAGCAATCGACCAGACTGATGTTGGAGTCGATGCTCATCTGGATGTATTTCCAGTCAAACTCAACGCCCCTGAGCTCCAACCAAGAGGGGGATGCCGCAGGACATAATGAGCTGAGCGGTGGCCCAGCCCAGGGCAACCATGATCTTGTATTCCCCCTTGCCAGCATTCCAGGACACGACAAGGTTTAGGCCCATCAGGGTCTGCCATGTCCACACTGGCCTTCATGAACTCCCCAATGAGGTCACAGATGCCGCCTTCCCAGGTGGGAAAGAAAGTGGCCAAGAACAGCACCTTGCACAGCTGCACAAACAGGTGGGTGACCCCGGGCTGGACACACTTCCAGAAGGCACTGGACTCAGACAGGCCACTGTACTTGTAGGTGGTGGAGTAGGGGGAGTAGACCAGGGCAAAGCAGTTCCGGAAGTGGAAGAGCGTCATGAAGCCGGCCGCCCGGCCCGCCGGAGCGCGCCTCTCAGCCTCAGTGGCCTCTCAGCCTCAGTGGCCTGGTGCCCGAGCCCAGGCCTGGCGCCCGCCTGCCTCCACCAGGGCCCGTGCGGCCTTCTGGGAGCTGGGTTCCTGTTCCAACATTTTAAACTGCTGTTTTCATTCCATTTCCTGCAGAAAAATCTATTTACTGTTACTTCAAAACATTATATGTACTCCAGGGGCTACAATTCTGTTTACATGTATCCCTTTTGAGACCCCCACCTCTTTAAATCAGTTCAGTTAAGTTCAGTTCAGTCGCTGAGTCGTGTCCGACTCTTTGTGACCCCATGAATCACAGCACGCCAGGTCTCCCTGTCCATCACCAACTCCTGGAGTTCACTCACACTCACGTCCCTTGAGTCAGTGATGCCATCCAGCCATCTCATCCTCTGTCATCCCTCCTCCTCCTGCCCCCAATCCCTCCCAGCATCAGGGTCTTTTGCAATGAGTCAACTCCGCTTGAGGTGGCCAAAGTATTGGAGTTTCAGCTTCAGCATCAGTCTTTCCAATGAACACCCAGGACTGATCTCCTTTAGGATGGACTGGTTGGATCTCCTTGCAGTCCAAGGGACTCTCAAGAGTCTTCTCCAACACCACAGTTCAAAAGCATCAATTCTTCGGCGCTCAGCTTTCTTCACAGTCCAACTCTCACATCCATACATGACCACTAGAAAAACCATAGCCTTGACTAGACGAACCTCTGTTGGCAAAGTAATATCTCTCTTTTCAATATACTATCTAGGTTGGTCATAACTTTCCTTCCAAGGAGTAAGCGTCTTTTAATTTCATGGCTGCAATCACCATCTGCAGTGATTTTGGAGCCCCAAAAATAAAGTCTGACACTGTTTCCAGTTTCCCCATCTATTTCCCATGAAGTGATGGGACCAGATGCCATGATCTTCGTTTTCTGAATGTTGAGTTTTAAGCCAACTTTTTCACTCTCCACTTTCACTTTCATCAAGAGGCTTTTGAGTTCCTCTTCACTTTCTGCCATAAGGGTGGTGTCATCTGCATATCTCAGGTTATTGATATTTCTCCCGGCAATCTTGATTCCAGCTTGTGCTTCTTCCAGCCCAGCGTTTCTCATGATGTACTCTGCATAGAAGTTAAATAAGCAGGGTGACAATGTACAGCCTTGACGTACTCCTTTTCCTATTTGGAACCGTCTGTTGTTCCATGTCCAGTTCTAACTGTTGCTTCCTGACCTGCATACAAATATCTCAAGAGGCAGATCAGGTGGTCTGGTATTCCGATCTCTTGAAGAATTTTCCAGTTTACTGTGATCCACAGAGTCAAAAGCTTTGGCATAGTCAATAAAGCAGAAATAGATGTTTTTCTGGAACTCTCTTGCTTTTCGATGACCCAGCAGGTGTTGGCAATTTGATCTCTGGTTCCTCTGCCTTTTCTAAAACCAGCTTGAACATCAGGAAGTTCACGGTTCACATATTGCTGAAGCCTGGCTTGGAGAATTTTGAGCATTACTTTACTAGCGTGTGAGATAAGTGCAATTGTGTGGTAGTTTGAGCATTCTTTGGCATTGCCTTTCTTTGGGATTGGAATGAAAACTGACCTTTTCCAGTCCTGTGGCCACTGCTGAGTTTTCCAAATTTGCTGGCATATAATATAACTAATAGTCTGACCATCAACACATTACTACAAGAGATCTTAAAAAAAAAAAAAAAAAACCGAGCTGTGTAGAACTGATCCCAACAGGTACTAACAGAAAAAAATAAAACATAAAAACTTGACTGTGTTAAAAATACTGAGACAAACCTAGTCTTATACACTCTCAGTTAAGCTCTGAAGGAAGCTCTCTTCTCAATAAGCTAGGACAATGGAGCATTTTTAAAAGAATTTTGGAAATGAAATTAGGGAAGGTAACAGTGTTTAGAAAAACAAATGTAGTGACAAAGACAAATTTCACACTAGCTGCAATAGGATTGTATCTATATAGGACTACTGCACAGACTTTATGCCAAAGTAACCATTCCATTCAGCCAAACAGTTGGAAATTCAAACAATGAAGTGGACTGACTTCACTCAGTTAATTGGCCAGTCAACTGAACTGATTGAATATGCAGGCATTAAAAAACTTTGCTCCTTAATTAGAGTGACCTTAAAAATTCAAATAGTATACAGCTGTAAAAAGCATTTTCTAAGCTGAAAGTAACATACGAAATGTGGTGCCATGAACCATCAGCTGTCCACCAGAGACATGCTCCTCTCCATAGTGTAGAGATGTTACTGGAAAGTGACTATATGCCAGAATTTCCATTTCCCAGCCCCCTTACATTTAGGTGAGGCCATCTGACTAGTTCTCATAAAAACAAAAACAAAAACCACCAGCCTAAGTGCTCCTGGTCACTGGGGGATGATTTCCTCAAACCCATCTGTGCCTTCACCATGATCCTTTTCCTCCTATCTGCCCAGACTCTTCTCCTATGCCTGCTTTCACCATTGCTACATTTTGGTCCTTGTGGTTGGAAGAAATTTTTCCATAAGCTAAGAGCATTAGTGGGGCTTCTGCTCAGCCTCTACAACAAAACAATTACCATAGATTGGGAGGGTTAAAACAGGGGTTCCCAAACTCCAGGTGGTAGACCAGCACCTCCTGTCATATCAGTGGCAGTATTAGATTAGAAACAAAGCACACAATACATGTAATGCACTTGAATCGTCCTGAAACCAACCCCCTGACCCCTGGTCCATGGAAAAATTGTTTTCCATGAAATTAGTCCCTGGTACCAAAAAGGTTGAGGACTGCTGGAAACAACAGACATTTATTTATCACAGTTCTGGAGGTCAGGAAGTCCAGGATCAAGGCGCTCACAATTTAGATCTGGCAGTATCCCCATACGGTGGAGAAAGGAAGCTCTAATGTGTCTTCCTTCTGCTAGAAAGGCTTCTCTGGTGGTTCAGATGGTAAAGAATCTGCCTGCAATGCGCGATACCCAGGTTCCATTCCTGGGTTGGGAAGATCCTCTGGAGAAGGAAAAGGCAACCCACTCCAGTATTCTTTCCTGGAGAATTCCATGGACAGAGGAGCCTGGCAGGCTATAGTCCATAAGGTCGCAAACCATGAGACATGACTAACACTTTAACTTTTCAAGGGCACTATTCCTATCACAGGGGCTCCACCCTCATGACCGAATCTCAACCAAATCACCTCCAAAAACCTCTAACAATACCTCCAACTACCATCATGTTGCGGGTTAGCACTTCAACATATGAATTTGGGGGGAGGGAGCACAAATATTCAGTCCATAAGAGAAAATGTCTATACCTAAATCTGATATTTATTCATTTGTATTTACCTATTCAAAGCTTGAACAGGGGCTTAGAAAAGAGCCCAATTATTTGAGGAAAACTAGGACCACTGTCCGTGCAATATAATTCAACATTAGATTGTAATAAAAATAATGATGGTGGTGATGATAACAAAATGAAAAGTTTTTTTTTTTAAAAAAAAGAGATTCTTACAGCAATTTGTTAAAATAAATATCATATTCTAAAGGCTAAGTTCTTTCAAAAGGAAAAACAATTTCTTTCAATTAAAACTGAACTAGCCAGAGCTTAAGAAAATCTTCTATAATTATGTTTAAGCCTGTTGCAATTTATTCCCCCCAAGATATACACTGGGAAGGCCTCTGGAGCATTGCTATAGCCTAGTGTTAAAGTTCGGAGAAGGCAATGGCAACCCACTCCAGTACTCTTGCCTGGAAAATCCCATGGATGGAGGGGCCTGGTGGGCTGCAGTGCATGGGGTCGCTAGGAGTCGGACACGACTGAGTGACTTCACTTTCACTTTTCACTTTCATGCATTGCAGAAGGAAATGGCAACCCACTCCAGTGTTCTTGCCTGGAGAATCCCAGGGACGGGGGAGCCTGGTGGGCTGCCGTCTATGGGGTCGCGCAGAGTCGGACACGACTGAAGCGACTTAGCAGCAGTGTTAAAGTTAACTGATTCACACAACAGTCCATCCAGGTTAGCCCCCTGCAGAGCCCTTACTCAGTGCAAAGAACTACCTTGTCTTCCTAACCATCTAATTTAGAATGCACTTAGATGATTCCTTATCTGCACTGCAATCTTGTGGAGCCAGCAACATTACCCAGAAGCTGGACCAGGAAAAATAGAAAGTCTGGTCCCGTGACATGCAAAGGCATGGGACAAACCCTAAGAGTCCATACGACCTTAGAAATAAAGCATACTTTACCTAATCACCCTACCATTTCTTTCACTGATGACTAATTAGCATTTAGAAAGTTAAATAAGTTGCTTAAGCAAACATCTCGGTTTTTTTTAATATTTAAGAACTAGTTTTCCTTGGTTTAAACTGATTTCCCCATTTCCCCCCAACTGATGTTGTTATTTGGGGTTTCCAAATATAATAACGCTACTGACCATTCTTAATTGCACCCTGATGGGTGTTAAGCACAGGAGTGTGTGCAAACAGACTCGACTTTTCTAGTCTTTGACTGTTCCTTGCCTCTGGCCTCTGTCAGAGAGGCTTGCTAACTGCATCTCAGGGGAGCAATCACACAGCTTGACTCAGCCTGTGGCTCTGACTATTGGGACTTCCTGAAGTCACAACCACTTTGGCATCCAGAACTGGGGCACGGCGTGTCTACTCTTCACAAAATCCAGAGATTGCAAGGGAAGTGTGAAACGTGAGAGCTGATTAGGGATGCACCTTAAATGGTATCAAGGGAGCCAGTTAGCAATGCAAAATATGAGATAATATAAACATAACATTCACTGCTAGTTGATCACTTATGTGAGCACCACAAAAAGCAAAATACAACGGAAAAAAATTGGAGATGAGCAACAAATACAAGATTTCCTCCAAGATAATTTTGCACGGAAGTTCAATTTCATGGGGAAAAGTACATAATAAAATGATGTGGAATGATATGCCAGAAAAATATGATATGTCTATTTGTCTTTCTGGACCTTTCTTGGTATTAATCATTTCTAATGGATATATCCAAGTCATCTGTATACATACACCCTTCCTTTCTTGCATGTTATTGACATGAGGATTTAAAGTTGGAAGATGCAATTATTTTGGCTGTATTTAACTTCCTTCTGTGACTACAATAGAATGATTCCATTTTCATTAGCAAGAAGCCAAAGTAATTTTAATTCAGGGATTTCTCTTTTAATTATTAGTTTTTAAGGAACACAGCATCATGGTTAGCAGAGGGTCCCTTTCTTCCTCAATATTCTGGTGTAGCTACTCTCCTGTCAGCCTAGGCTTTCAGAGAGAGGAGAAAAAATCTTCATAAAAGCCTTGGCCTAATTAACAAGAATGAACTAGATTTTATGATGAACAATTTATAGGCAGTTAATAGAGCTCATACACGGTAGCCAGGAGCTAGATAATTTATCATAAAAGGAATCTCAGTTACACTCCTAATCCTCATTCTCTTGAAACTGCAACCAACTGCATTCACAATTGCCACTTTTATAAGCTTTGATTTCCTGACAAATGATGCTGCATTTTATAGAGTTATAATGAAACTTATAAATGCAGTAAATTCTTGTATCTCTGCCCATATGCTTCAAATTCTTTGCCAAACAATTTACTCTTCTACATTGTTATCTTCAGATAAAAATAATTTTTTCAAAGATCTCCCAAGGATTCTTCATACTAGCACAAATTAGAAAAAAAAAATAGCAAATTGTTTATTAACCATTCTAAGTATTTGTTGAAAAGAAACTGATTTATGCCTAAAAGAACAATGCAGCTCTTGTAATGAATTTTGAAAGATACTTTTCAAAATTATATGAGGTAAAATAGCAAATATCCAAACGTAATTTTTTAAAGGACAAAATTTAAAGTAGTTGAGACCCAGGGAATCATATTGTCTCTTCCCACTTGGTATCTTACTGCTATTTTTGTTTTAAAGTTATAAATATAGCCCATTGTGTGGGCAGAACTGGGTAACTAGAGATATACTGTCATCAGATCAGTCACATTTTGTTTATCCATTGATCTACATAAGGGTTCCTGAAGTCCTCAAATTAAATAACAATTCCTCCAGGAAGGCTTCCCTGATACTCCTTTCCCTTTTATATACCATCTACCATCCTATTCTTCCTCTTACCATGAAAACTAATGCTACTGGATTGTAACAGATACTACTGCCTGTTTGGTGTTCCATCCCCTCGTTGAGCATGAACTCCAGCACAGTAAGGACCACCACTTTCTCACTCTGTAGTCTAACACAATGCCTGGGACATACTGTATTTGTGACTGAATGATGTTCTTGGTTTCCAGAGCCTGTTATTGTAAGTGAGAATAAATCATTCTGGTTGTATGATCCAGGAATAAATTTGGTCACTGAAATGTACAATGAATAAGTCTGTGTTTTAAAAAGTTGAAGAGTCAAAAGTCATGATATTTTCTACTCCTTTCTTATGATCAGCCTTATAAGTCCTTTTAAACATTATGCTCTGTTTAGATGTTCTGCCTTTTAAAAGGGACATGTTCCAATTTTTTAAAAGGGTGGTATCGAAAATAATAAAAATAAGAAATGACCAGAATAGAAATCCAAGGGAGAAGGTCAGAGAAATATGATTGTCTGACCTGAAACAGATGTGCTAAATAAATATTACATTAATCAAGGTCTCTGGGGACACAGGGCCAGTGCTGCCTGTTTCTTGAAGGTACAGAGTCAGGGACCATTGCAAGGTTCTTAAGGCCCCCAGAAGTAACAGCTTTCTAACCTAACAGGCTATGAGATGCGAGATTATGTGTTTATGGGTCCACTCAACAGACCATTTTTCAAAGATTAGGGATTTAGTTCTGCCTGCCAGACAACCAATTTTTGTACAGTTGATCAAATTATAGGCACGTGGTCAAGTTTAGTTTATCATCAACTGTTCCAAAATATGCTGAAGCTGAAGCTCCAATAACTTTGGCCACCTGATGCAAAGAGCCGACTCACTGGAAAAGACCCTGATGCTGGGAAACATTGCGGGCAGGAGGAGAAGGGGGTGACGAAAGAGGAAGAGATGGTTGAATGGTATCATCAACTCAATGGACATGAGTTTGAACAAACTCTGGGAGACAGTGAATGACTGGGAAGCCTGGCGTGCTGCAGTCCATGGGATCACAAAGAGTTGGACACAACTGAGCAACTGAACAGAAAAAACAACCTCTCTTTCAACCAGGGCTTTTCATCTCCTATTAAGAATTTTTGAAGATAGATTCTATTATTTTTTAGAGCAAGATATTTTTCTAGTTAAAAAACAAGAAGTGATCCTCTTCCCTCTCAGATTCACTCTATCACTACAGAGAAGTTGAGGCTCAAACAGCTGTTGCAGAAAGCAAGTCCACAGAAAGACAGCATCCTCAGCACACTCAGAATGGCTAGTAGGAGCATGCAGTTGAAAATCTGTTTGTTCCCTGACACCTTTTCTAATTTAGTCCCTGTCACAGATGGGCAGAGACCCCAGTGCAGACCATGCCCCTGGCAATGTCTACTGAGGTTGCTAGCCCAGCAGGGCCACGCCAGCCCATGATACCTGGGAGAGATGGAACCAACAACTCTGCTGCCCTGAGTCAAAGTAAAGCCTAAAATGCTATCTTTTATGATTCCTAATGTCAACTAAAAATAACAGAAGTGCTTAGTTCAGACCTAAGATTCACCTTGGAGACTTTTCCTAATCTTATATATCCTCCAAAGTGTCTTTTTTCCAAATGGAATTGGTCACTGACATGTGGATGTGCTCCTAATAGCAAAATAAAAATATTCCCTGCCTGAAGCATTATAATAAAGCTGTCTTTTTCCATTTCATTGTCTCAGAACATTTAATCAATTGACATGACATCTGGGGCAGGTCAAAAGGATCCACCTCTATTAATTTACAATTGCAAGAGTCGACATATTGATGGCCTTCTCATTACTTTAATTTATTTTTATCAGTTTTAGCTTTTTGAATGTTGTTAAACTGGGAAGTCTCTTGGGGGTCAAGGATAAAAACCTATACCCTTTTAAACCTGTGTTCCCATTAAAAAAAAAAAAAATCCAAGCCCAAGGAAAATTTTGACGTGGACACACTTGTCTGCACAAAAGCTGGCCTCTTATTTAGGAAGGTTTCCAATTGCTTACCTAATTTTAAGAGCTTAATAAGAGCTTCCACCTACCAAATTCTCATCAAAGTTTTACATAAAATGAAAATTTGAAAGTGTATTTAATTCTTCTAAGACAGATTCAGGTACATAGCAGAAGCCCCAAATTTATAGCCACCTTCTTTCTCCAGCTCAGGAAAAGACCTATTATAAGTTATTTCCAAATGCATGAGAACATCAATCAATAATTTTCTTCCACCTGCAGTATTGTCTCTTCTCTAGTTATAAAATGAAAGCCTTGTCTCCTTATTAAAGAATGTGTGTGTGTGTGTGTGTGTGAGTGTGTGTGTTTGCAGGAGAAGTGGGAGAGGAAGAAATGGAATGAAAGAAATAGGAACACCTTCCAGGATGCTGCATGGCACAAACTCAGCAGTTGTCTCACTCTCCTACAAATAAAAGCAAATTCGCCCTTTTGTCCTCCCCTCTCCCTCTTCCACGTCCCCGCAACCCCATCCGCTCACCAGCCTGACTCTTGGGCAGGAGCCAACTTCCCTGCCTTTATCTTCCTGAATTTACAAGAGGATTCTGATGACCCTATCTCAATTCTGGCAGCAGAGAGCTAAGCACTTTACTGACAAGACAAGGCTGGTCCCAGGCAGACAATGGGAAGTAGATAACTGTTAAAAATGCTTAATTCCAAACATGGGAATGAATTAGCTAAATGGCTTTGGTAATGATTTTCCTCAGTAACAAATACCAGGAGGAAAAGCATTCCTTAGCAGAGTGGTGTATACATGACAACTGGTTGGTTTCATTTATTTAATATGCTTTGCATAAATTGTGACAAATAGTCTACATTTTTCTGATATTGCCTCCATCTTCTTATAAATTTCAGGTCTTAAACAATGGCTGTGTTTTCAATATTTGAGAACATACCAGACAGGCACCCTCCACCCTGTTACCAAAAATATGACAAAAACTAGCCAACTTGGGGAATCTGCATCCCATATTTGTTCCCCCACCAAGCTTATAAAATGTCTGTGCATATATGCAAGTTTTCTTGCTGAACATAAGAATACTCACAAAGCCGCAGTGACTCCCTTATTTGTGCAGCCAGGAAGTCTGTTAGAATAAGGGCTACATTTGATGCACAGTTCAGGGCACCTTTGAATGGCATATCCTCTCTACAGAATGTGGGCCACTCATCTAGACATCCTAGTATTTTGACATAAGCCCTGTCAGAGAGAAGATTCCATGCTACCAGATACACTTCTTTTGAAAATGTCATCCAGGGTAGAAATTGATTTTCTGCCTCGAATACAGCTGCTGCTCTGAGAAACCACCTATCCTATTAAAAGTGTCCTTGTTCCACCTCCACCAAGACATAGGGCACATGATAAAACTGACATATTTGTAAGAATATAAAATTCTCACTGATCATTCATTCATTCATTCATTCAACAACTGTTTACAAATCACTGCTGGAGATCTGGCAGTGAACAATATGGTGAAGGCCCCAGCTCCTGTGGAACTACTTTCTATGATTTCAAACAGCATATTGTTATGAAAAAATTATGTGAAACAGGGTAATTTGCTAGAGAAAGATGATTTTCGATTGAATGGTCAAAGAAAACCTCTCCCAAGGCTGTGATATTTGAGCAAATCATATACAATTACACATATTAAATACCCTGGTAGAAAGGATGCAGGATTTAGAGACAGAAGACTCAAGTTCTAATTTCTTAAAAGTCTTCAGGCAAGTTCCTGAAAGCTTTCTACCTTTTAGCATAGAATTGTTATCCCACGGGGGACATTTCTCATTCTTCCTAAAAGGGTTGAGCCTGATTCAACCTGATGAGCTTTTCCCATTATGATAGTTATGATTGAACCCCACTACATCCTCCTTTTTAAATATGAACACTCAAAATCAATGGTTCTCAACCCTGAATGAACAGTAACTTAGAATCCTAACTCTGCTGGCATTGTTTTAAATGCAGAAGTAAATAATGTAAGACAAATTACTAGAATGGATTCAGAGGCACAATACACAAGCAGCTAAAACAAAGGGGGCGGGGGGGGGTCTTCCAAGATTGATGAGTCTAATGTCTCTGGATGCTCCACTGTCTTGAGAGTACCACCTGATAAAAGTAAAAAAAAAAAAAGAAATGAAGCAATTCAACATTTCGTAGCGGATTTATCCCAGGTGATTTAGAGTTAGATATCTGTATCAGGGGCAGAAAACAAATCCGTGATAACATAATCAAGAGACATTGGAGTTGGAGGTGATGTATATGTTTGTGGTATTACCACATTTGTTACCACATTTTTTTCAAGTTATGCAACAGAAATCACACTCTCTTGAGGTTAAAGACTGCCCTACTCTCTTCAAAAGATTTTAAATTTCACACCTCCACCCACACATTAAATTAGTCGTCCAAACCAGATGGAGGTTAGCGTTTTAGGTTAGAATGACTGTCTGGCGAAAGTTGCGTTGCCCATAACTATCACTTTATCTTCAGGCTTATTACTGCTTTACTTGATTTCTGACATTAAAGTGCATTTAAATGGTCTGAGTCTTACACAATTTTCCATACCATAGCCATGTGAGGTGGCTCAAAAACAGTTCTAGGAAGAACCAAGAGAGAATTCAGAGATGAATGGGAAGCATTTCAATAAAGAAATACATTCAAAAGTCAGCCTTTTTTCTCATGGTGCTTTCTAGCACCCCCACCAAGTATGCATTTCTTCTTTCTATTCATGTTTTACCCAATTTTCAGGGCTGAACTCTACCCTCATCTCCTTTCTCCCTCTACCAGCTTTAATTTTTGATGTATATGTACTTCTCATCCTTCTCAGTGTTTCTGTATTTGATTGATTTAACTAAAGTGTAAGTCCCTACAAGATTAAAAAAACATTATCTTACACCATTGCCTTTTAATTGATTCCAAATAATCAGACTAGAATCAGCCAACACATGGAACCACTTTTGAAGAAGCCTTCTTGCCTAGGGCTACAGAATTAGAGCCTGACCTGAATCATGTGTTCAAAAAGAAGTGGTAGAATAGACCCACTAAACATGTTCCTGGCTAGAAACTAGTAGTTTTAAAGACAAGAGGAAAGACTTCAGAATCTGAAGGCAGAGCTAGATTTGGAAGTGAGTTCAGTCACTCCTCTGGAAAATGGGCTCACTGGATTCCAATAGGAATAAATGTAATATGTGTAAAGCAGCCTTACGGTGACCTGGTGACTAGTATACAGTAAGTGCTTGGTAAATAACAGCTGTTATTAGAATGGCCCAGGATTATTTGAAAAAAAGGCTTTTAATATATTTTTGCCTAATAGGATGAGATGAGATATAAAACATTATAAGCAAAATTAAAATTTGGGAGAAAGATTAACTGGGTCACACCGAGCACTTGGCTCCAGGTGAAATTTGGATCAGTATAGGAAGAGGACTACTCTCTGACTTCTGTCTTATTATCCCAGAAATGTATCTATTTGCCCTTCCTTTTTTTCTCTTTCCTTTAACATAAAGTGTTAAAGTTTCCATGTTCCAGAAATTACAACAATATGGTACAAAGGAAAGAGTCCAGTATTTGAAACCAGCATACGTGAGTTCTGGTCTCACTGGAAGGAAGTGAACAAGTATTTTAAAATCTGTACCTTGTTTTGAAGGGCTTCCCTGGTGACTGGTTTTGATCCAATGTGAAATGGACATACCTACTCCACAATGCTCTTGAGAACATCAAGATGGTTTCTAAACTTTATCAATACCTTGGAGTTGATCAGCCAAACAATTCAGTAATCAAACAAAAAAAAATCATTAGATAGTGAATTAGTACTTACTGTTTACCATGAGCAAAGAACCATGAAAGACATAAAAGAAATGGGAGCCAGAGAATCTAACTAAGAAGAACAGTCACCAATGAGAACACAATTCAGTTAAACAGGGCACAAAGCTGAACACAGTGCCAACTGTGAACACGGAATATTCTGTATAGAACAATGATACACACAGCTTGATCATTAACCCCCCTTCCAGGGCTATCACTCAAAGGCCACCTCAACAGAACTCTAATCTACTTCTGAAAGCCTCATTTCTCAAGTCTTGCTTGGGAATTGCTTCAGCCAAGTTGTAACACAAGCTGTCCCCAAACACGAGCTGAACTTTCCCTCTGTCTGCTCATGCTCTTTCTTTGTACATCTAATTACTCAGCTACCCAGAATCTCCCCCCCCCCCCCGCCCTTTACATGTCTCCCATTCACAACCATACATCCTACTGGTCACTTTTTCCATGAAGCTCTCCTAAGTCTTCATTTTCCACTTTTGAACCACCCCTGCCCCCCGCTGCCATTCTGTTTTGTTAGTGACTCTTTGTGGCAGTCTGCACAGTCTACTTACACATTATCTTTTTCTTCTCGGGTTATAAAAGAGAAAATTTAACCTCCTTCATCTTGTATCACCCCCACCAACTTGTTCATAGTAGGTATTAACTAACATATTAAAAACGAAATTTACTAATGAGAATGAATTGGGATGCTTATAAATCATGAAATCTTAATCTTGATATAAACAAAACTACTTCATGCTACCTCATTCATTTGCCCCTTAAATAGGTATTGGCACCTGTGATATGTAAGCCAAGGGGATGAACGCAAGCAAAGAGCTGATTGCGGAAGAAGATGAAAGGGCTTTGATAGAAGTACAGGATGGGTCACCTGGGGGTGGAGAAGAGATACAAACTCATTCCTGAAAGCTCTCCGATGGACTTTTAACGACTAAAGAAAGTTCTCTCAGTAGATGATCTACAAATCAGAAGGCTGACTTCAGCATCAACCCTCTCTTTCCAAAAAGGGAAGGAACAGAATGATTCAAGTTCAGCTGGACAACAGACACAGAGCCAAGGCAGAAAGACCTCTTCCCTCTCTGCATATTGAACTTGTAGTCCTTATCAGAAGAAAATATTGGGAAGACTGACAAATATTTCTATCTCTCTAGTCAGTCCTAAAGAAAATCAACCCTGAATATTCATCGGAAGGACTGACGCTGATGCTAAAGCTCCAATACTTTGGCCACCTGACACAAAGAGCTGACTCATTAGAAAAGACCCTGATGCTGGGAAAGATTGAAGGCAGGAAAAGAAGGGTACGATAGAGGATGAGATGGTTGGATGCCATCACTGACTCAATGGACATGAGTTTGACCAAACTCCAGGAGATGGTGACGGACAGGGAAGCCTGGTATGCTGCAGTCCATGGGGTCACAAAGAGTTGGACATGACTTAGTGACTGAACAACAACCAATAAAAATTCATGTTACATACAAGCCATTATTACCACTATTACATGGTTTTTCTCACTTTTTAAAAAAACTGATTCAGAATAACTGAATCTCAGAAATAATAGTGTTGAAACAAGGCAAACATCTTACTTGCATCATCAATAAACTTGAGGCTGAAACCTAATGTTTTTTGTGTATTCCTTCTCAATTTTTCCTTTTGGATTATAGATTATGAAAGAGGGATTTTATGCAGCAGTTGGTGACAAAATATATTTCTTATTAACGTGTAATATTTGCTACATTAATAATTTTAAGGCTTTAATTATTGATGAAAACTTAATTGTGCCCCATGTCCCTTTTTCTTGCAGCTCAATAAAAACTATATATTTCTTTAATTAGGCTTCATTTGAAGACTAGAAGACAATGCAGGAGTGATTTCTTGCTAATTCACCTATCTACAGCCAGGAAAGAGATGGAATTAGCATCTTCAGTGCAGTTCAGTGAGAAAAAAATAGGTAACTGTTCTGAAAGTGTGACTTTCCTTTGCATAGTTAACCTCACCCAGAGGCCAGGGATATAGAGCCAACTGAAAGCAAACGCTGCAACAAGGAATGATATTCCCTCCTTCCTGGCTCTGGGGAGTGAGTTCATCGATTTTAGTAGAGATGGAAAGGAACAATTGGGGTCACCTACACGGTTTTCATACTGCCTTCCCTCTTTACGGTCTCTGCTTTACTCAAAATATAATCTTTGTCTTCCCTGCCTGATTCAACAATTTGTTGTGGTATTCTACTTACAATCACCAGGAATGTTATAACCACTTTATTCTGTGTCCAAATGTTTCAAAACAACTACCAGAAAGCCTGGATGGAGGGAAAGTCACATTTGCTAAGCATCTGGTCCGGGTTATACGAGGTGCTTTCAATCAATTATTGCCTTAATCTCCAGGGGTCACAATCACAAATGCCAACAAGTTCAACACTGAAGAAAGCAGATAGGCCTTGGAAACAAGGAGCCCCCAAGCTCCATTTTTCCTTTTCCACTTTTGATAGAGAAGTGATTTCAGGAAGAAAAAAAAAAAAAGTTTAAGAATAATGTTTGCAACACTCTGTGAGAATAACAACAGACCCATGAATTAATTACACATCTCAGTGTTAGGTGTGACATCAGGAGAAATAGGGCTGGCCAATTTCTCACATCCCATTACAGTGAGATTTTCAACTCTAGACCACCATCGCCTGGTTGAGAATTATTCTCAATTTTTAAAAGAAGCTTAAAAGCTTCATTCTTAACTATATCCGTTTTCTACTGTTACATGAAAGATTACCACAAACTCAGTGCATGCGTGCATACTAAGTCACTTTATTTGTGTCTGACTCTTTGCGACCCCATGGACTATAACACACCAGGCTCCTCTGTCCGTGGGATCCTCCAGGCAAGAATACTGGAGTGGGTTGCCATGCCCTTCTCCAGAGGATCTTCCCGACCCAGGGATCAAAGCCACGTCTCTTACGTCTCCTGCATTGGCAGGCGGGTTTTTTACCACTAGGGCCAGTCTAAACCAATACAAATTCATTACCTCACTGTTGTCCTGCTCAGGAGGTTAACCTGGAGTTAGCTGGGTCCTGTGCTCAGGTGTCACCTGGCTGAACTCAAGGTGTTGGCAGGGGCTGTAATCACATCTGTGATTCTAGAATCCTCTTCCAAATTCACTGACTGATGGCACAATTTCTTTCTTTGTTAGGGACTATGCTCAGCTCCTAGAGGTTACCCTCACATCCTGGCCCATTAGCCTTCTCCACAGACCCTCTCACTGCATAGGAAGCTTAGTTCTGCAAGCCTAGCAGGAGAATCCAATGCTTCATACCTCTCTGTCCTCTTTTATTTTTTTTTTTTTTTATGATTTTTTTTAATTTAATTTTATTTTTAAACTTTACACAATAAAAGCTCACCTGAGTAGCTCAGGTTCACCCAGGAATATCTCCCTCTTGATGAGGTCAAAGTGAAATGATTAGTGACCTTAACTACATCTGCAAAATCCCTTCTGCCATATAATGTAACGTGCTCATGAAAGTAACATACATTGTATTCCCAAGACTCATTCCTACTCAAATTGGAGGGGATATACAAGAGGGAGGGGTCTTGGTGCCCACCTTGAAATTCTGCCCACCCTGACCTGTTTCTCAAGCTTCCCACAGAAATACAGCACTCTTCAAAAAATGAGCAGCTGTATAGCCATGAATACTTCAACTTCCTTTCATTTACGGCTTTCACCTCTTGGCAGTATCTTACCATTATCTGATTGGTCCAATGCCCATCGACGTTCAGTGCCTGTCACTGTTTTTAAATTTCAGTGTTGGAGCCTTTTCCTGCCATTTGATAAGTATAATAAATAGTTGTCACAAATGAAATTTGCACAAAAGCTGACTGTGAGGTCAATAATGGGTATAGTTTTTGTAACTGCAATGTAGGTTGATTCTTGAAATCCTAAATTTATCATTAGTACGCTCTATTCACAGAGACTTACTCTCTTGATATACATAAAAAATTCAAACTTCAAAGCATTTTAGAAACTGACAGGCATCTGAAAGTCCCATTTTTATTCTAATGAAAATATCTTTTACCAAGAAGTTAAGATTTCTCACAAAATGTAAAGAGACTTAAAAATAAGGGTACTAAAGAGTGTTATTATTTGCAAGACAACTCCTAACCATGTTGATTTAGAAAAATCTTCAAGGATTTACTTAGGCGATTGTAAGGTAAACTCAGCTCTTACAATGAAAGGAAAATGCTTTGAGAAGTTTTCTGGGGTTTCCTTTCAGCTTGTTTGCTTCTTTGCCTATGAGAATATTTACTATCGGTTTTCAGGGCAAACTATAAGAAATATTTATGTTCAGAAAAGAAATCCATCTATAGGAATTCAGATTTAATTTAAAGAACAGGTAAACAATCCTATAAACAAAATCAATGGTCTCCCCAGGTACTTTTTGAAAATAAATAAAAACAAACCTGCTCTGGTTGTCTCATATGTTGTTTGAACACTAAAGAGCAAGGCACTGGGATTTTTAAGAGCAGCTGTATTATTTTAGACTTTACAAATCATATACAATAACTCATGATTTAGAAAAGAACTGTTGCGCTATCTAGTTAGTATTTTCTAAGAGTAGCAGTTGAAACAAACAATCAGCTCACTTCATGCATGGAAGAGAATTCTTCAAACTCTTTCCCTTAAACAAATCTTCAATCAAATAAATGACAACTTTGTTTAAAAGAGAATTATTTGGTACTTCTCCAATTCTTATTGATGAATCTCTCATTCTCAATTTTAAAATTTGTTGTGTCAACTAAATGTCTAAAGATGAACTAATATACTTTTTATAGTACATATATTACCTAGATCAATTCAACCAAATACCAGCATTTCACTCTATCAACACAGCATGTTGGTAACTGTTTACAGAAAAATGTTTCTGTATATATTGTTTCCAGCTTGAGAAGATTAATAAGGTTGCACAAATGTAAGCCTAACTTAGAAGTATCATGTGATAAGCAACATTTCCAGGCACTTTTTGATTGTACCAAGGGTGATTTTTGAAAGATGTGTGATAAGTTTCTTGTGGTCATTTGGTAAAAATAATAATTTCAAAAGACTCGAGTAAGAGGTGGGATTATTAATAGCAAAAACTTCATTTTGAAAGCACACTCTTACTGATTTTTATTATATTTAAAAATAAAAGCAAAACCAACGTTAGCTCCTTGTCTACTTCTTCATTCCTGTTGAATAAATAGAGAAATTTCTACATGGTATAATTTGAGAAGCACTGAGCAACTTCAACTGGCCTTGCCTTAATCCTGGTGACTAAGACTTCAAGACGTAACTTTAAAGGCACTGGCAACCACCATTTAAAGGCAGAAGTTATCTAGCAGGGGGAATGAGTAAAGTCATTATCACTTAAGATTCGTTCTGAAAGATAAATTGTGGCCTTCTAATGAGCCCCTAGCAAAACAGGAGCCATAGCAGTTGGATATAAAGAGGACAGGAAAAGGAAAAATCATCTACTAAAACACCCGAGCCATAATAACTATTCAGTGAATAACTGCTGAGCTGAATCAACCTGAACAGAGAGCAGCAAGAGCTTACCTCTGGGACCCTGTCAAAGGGTAGCTCTTTGTAGCTGAATCTCAAGGGAAAGGTGGCAGGCCAGGAGAAGGAAAATAAACAGAAGCTGCAGAATGAGGTAAGGAGAGCATCATATCCATGTCTGGACATTTGATGTAAAGTAGGAGTGAGGAAATAGGAGATGTTGTATAAATACTACCCAGAGATATGCCTCTCATTCCATAAGTATAAAATTCACACTTTTTATGGAGCTGATAATTCATCTTAGAAACCCATGAAGGTTGAACTGACATCTAGAATTCTTTACAGAAATTTTTCATACATCTAGGTAGCCTGTAAGTGTAATTTTCTTATCATTTAAATAAAACAGAATTTAAAAACTTACCTTTTGTATTGTGAACCCATGGGATAATTCAGCTATGATTAAGAAAAAAACAGAGCTATGGGTTAGCAACTTGAACAATCACCACCAAGTAAAAGATTAAGCCAATTTTGTAGCTTTCAGATTGGTCAGAGCTTGAATTATGCTGTAATCACAGAATATATTTTCCGTTTCACTACTGGGTTATTTTATCCAAGATAACATAGTTTTCAAAGTTCAACTTTATACTTAGAATCATCAACATTTATTTTTCTTCAACAGAGTATCAATAATTTCTGCCAGTGAATTGGCCAAGTCAGGGGCTTTCTTATTTTTTGCCTCTCAATAATTTTGCAACCCAGCTCTGTTTCTAAGAATTCTGC
Source organism: Bos javanicus (assembly GCF_032452875.1). Taxonomy (NCBI): domain Eukaryota; kingdom Metazoa; phylum Chordata; class Mammalia; order Artiodactyla; family Bovidae; genus Bos; species Bos javanicus. The sequence continues at coordinate 88,113,935 of NC_083874.1, read as the reverse complement.
TTTTACTTCATGCTGGAGAAAAGAAATTTGTTTGCATAAGGCAACAAGATTTAGGGATTGGTAACATGGGAAATAGATGGGGAAACAGTGGAAACAGTGTCAGACTTTATTTTTTGGGGCTCCAAAATCACTGCAGATGGTGACTGCAGCCATGAAATTAAAAGACACTTACTCATTGGAAGGAAAGTTATGACCAACCTAGACAGCATATTCAAAAGCAAAGACATTACTTTGCCAACAAAGGTCCGTCTAGTCAAGGCTATGGTTTTTCCAGTGGTCATGTATGGATGTGAAATTTGGACTGTGAAGAAAGCTGAGCGCTGAAGAATTGATGCTTTTGAACTGTGGTGTTGGAGAAGACTCTTGAGAGTCCCTTGGACTGCAAGGAGATCCAACCAGTCCATCCTAAAGGAGATCAGTCCTGGTTGTTCATCGGAAGGAGTGATGCTAAAGCTGAAACTCCAATACTTTGGCCACCTCATGCGAAGAGTTGACTCATTGGAAAAGACCCTGATGCTGGAGGGATTGGGGGCAGGAGGAGAAGGGGACGACAGAGGATGAGATGGCTGGATGGCATCACTGACTCGATGGATGTGAGTCTGAGTGAACTCTGGGAGTTGGTGATGGACAGGGAGGCCTAGATTGCTGCAGTTCATGGGGTCGCAAAGAGTCACGACTGAGCGGCTGAACTGAACTGAACGTGGGAAACTGAGATATTGTGTCAATATTTCCACCAGTAGTTTCCAAGGGTAGGATCATGCAACTATATTTAATCAGAAGACCTTATCACAGAAGCTTAGGATACAAATGTCAAGATATTGCATATAATGCAGTGTTGCCTGTTGGTATCCAGGATCTTCAGAATCCAAAGGAAAGACCCCCCAAAAATCCTTCCCAGAAAAGTCAAGAACTCCTGGGTATTTCAAAATGCTTACTCCTTAGTTGAATAACTGATCATATCTCCTTGATTCAAGATACCCATTTTTGACAACTATGGTTTCCAAAATCAGGAAGCAACTTGTAAGTAAAGTATACATTTAATTCAGCCATCCATTACTTGCTCAGTTGTGTCTGATTCTTTGCGACCCTATGGACTATAGCCCACCAGACTCCTTGTACATGGGATTTTCCAGGCAAGAATACAGGAATGGGTTGCCATTTCCTTCTCCAGGGGATCTTCCTGACCCAGGAGTGGAACCCTTGTCTCCTGCAAGTCTCCTACACTGCAGGCAAATTCTTTACCAATTGAGCCATTAGGGAAGCTCCTTTTAATATGGTGGGGTTTTTTGGTTTGTTTTTTTTGGGGGGGGGGAACCTTTTTTAATCAGCGTGAATCTTAAATTATTAGTGATTACTTAGACTCCAGAACGGAGAAGGCAATAGCACCCCACTCCAGCACTCTTGCCTGGAAAATCCCATGGATGGAGGAGCCTGGTAGGCTGCAGTCCATGGGGTCGCTAAGAGTCTGGCACAACCGAGCGACTTCACTTTTGCTTTTCACTTTCCTGCATTGGAGAAGGAAATGACAACCCACTTCAGTGTTCTTGCCTGGAGAATCCCAGGGACAGGGGAGCCTGGTGGGCTGCCGTCTACGGGGTCACACAGGGTCGGACACGACTGAAGTGACTTAGCAGCAGCAGACTCCAGAACATAGGCATTCTAACAGACAAACATGAGACCAAGAATAAGAAGAGCAAACCTTATGAGAGGATCAAGATTTGCCCTGATATGTAAAACCTTAGAAAATGAAGAAAAATAGAAAAGGAAAAGTTCTGCACTGTGGTAGAGATCTTTGTTATTAGACACTAGAACTATGTTTAAAAGCATGTGGAATGTGCCTCCAGACTAAATTTAGTATCCTTGTGGGGGAGAGAATTTACTTGTTATTTATAAAAGCACTGAGTGTGTGTGTGTATGAGTGTGTGTGTGTGTGTGTGTGTGTATGTGTGGTTTCCAAGTAATTCAAAGCACACTAGAGACCTTAATATCGTATCTACAATATGACAATTACTGTTTTCATAAAAGATAAAATGGTTACATGTGGTTAAGAGTGATGATAGCAGAAGAATATTTTTTTTCAATGATAGCTGTAGTTTGACCTGTTTTGACATATTAAGGGGAGACTTCAAATCTGAAATTTTTTTCTTAATTCATAAGTCAATTCAGTAATTCTAACTGAGGCTGTAATTGAGCATTTTGGCAATGCAAAGAGACTTAGAGATTATCTAGAACATCTGGCTCATTTTTCAGGCAAGAAAAATGAGGTCCAAAGAAGAGAGTCATTTGCTTCATCTGGTGTTGCCTAATTATTTAGTGACAAAACCACAGGTCGAACCCAGTACTTCTTTTTCCCAATGTAATGCTTTTTGTCTATGGAGAAGAGACTAGTTCCGTCCACACATATGCCAGAAATACTGTGGTTCTGGGTACCTTTGCCAGAACCTACAAATTGAGCCCAGGTCTCAGAGGAGTTTTGAGAAAGCACAGCTCAATACTATCACAATATTTCAAGTGGTTCTCTGTATGCCTCTAGCCACTGCGCAGAGATTAATGTCTGTCTACACGATTTTTGTAGTGGACCTGGGAACGCTTTCCTTCAAACACAGCATTTTAAGTGGTCAAGGAAGTCTTTAATAAGTCAGAATCATATATCATTGTGAGAATCGGAAGAGCCTTGTGCCATACGTTGCATTTCATTCCCTCGGTTTACAGAAGAGGACGATAATGTCTGGGAAAGGAACATGTCTTATGGGTGTAGGGTCAGGACTGGAACACAATTTTTCTAACTCCTTGGTCACTGCTTTTCATGACAGCACACAGCTTCACCATGACTTATGCCCAGGAAATGGAAAGGCACAAAGGTGAAATAACCAAAGACAGCTTTCTAGGAGAGACGTCTCAAACGACGCGGTGAAATGGGTGATCCTTGTCCTCAGGCCTGGCGAATTCTCTAGCCCCGTGCCTTTCGTCAGGGTCCTCCCTCATGGGCTCTCCCCCTCTCTCACTACCAAAATACACTTTTTTTTAGGAAGGGTTTCACCAGCTGTCTTATTTATTCTTAGCCACATATGCGGTAGGCACTGGTATTAGCCTTGCCGTTTAAAGATGGCGGAAGTCGAAGGTGTCTGAGGAGTGAGTCACTTCTCCGTGGCTCCACAGTTTGTAAGTGGCAAGCAAAGATTCAAGCCCAGAACTGTCAGGATTTTCTTAAACATTTGCTAATTCAGCACGGTATCTAGAACACAGTATGTGCACAAGAAATGTGAGCTACGGTAAAAATAAAGGGAGAAGGAAGGAAGGGAGGGAAGAAGGGAGAGCAGAGAGGAGGTAGGGAAGGAAGATGGATGTGGGAAGTGGGAGGAGGGGAGGCAGGGAGGAGAGAAGGAGGAAGGAGGGAAGAAGAATTCAATTAAGACCAAGTTGTGATGAATAACATTTGAACTTGCTATCTTTCCGTTTGCATGTGAACAGGAAAAAAAAAAATCTTAAACTGAAGAAATAAATTACAATTTCAGACATCTTCCAGCAGGGTGAGAAATTTGGCCGAAGATAAAGGTGCCCTAAAATTCCATGTTGGCCTTTTCAGAGCTTAGCAGTTACGAACTCATGATAAAACAGTTCTGTGATTATTTCAGAGAGGACTTCTCAGGATGCAGCAAAATTATCAACCCTGTTTCTGCCCAAAGACCACAGACAAAATGTTCCATGAAGCCCAAGGGTGGTTCCTTCCCTCAGTTTCCAAAGGGAGAGCTCAGGGAGCCTCAAATGCCAGAGGTGGACGCTGAGAAAAGTGGGTTCAAAATGTCCTGGTTTGTGGCAACACAGTGGAAAGCAGGGAGGGCAAACCTAGAGCCAGAATCCAGGTTTTAAAGAAAATGTCAGCCCTTCAGTCGTGCCCAACTCTTTGGGACCCCAGGGACTGTAGCCCACCAGGCTCCTCTGTCCATAGAATTCTCCAGGCAAGGATGCTAGAGTGGGTTGCCATTTCCTTCTCCAGGAGATCTTCCCAACCCAGGAATCAAACCCAGGTCTCCTGCATTGCAGATTCTTTACTGTCTGAGCCAGCAGGGAAGCCCAGGGAAGGTTTTATTGAACTCATCTGCAATATCTTTGGGTTAATTCCTTAGATTTTGCTAAGGCTTTTAGGTTCAAAGAAGTGTTTCCAGGTAGGCCTAGCCATGGAGTCAAGCCCTGCTTCTGGAGATTTCAAGTTCCCCCCTGTTCATGGTTCTGTCTGTATGAGGATATGAGGAGGCCAAGGAGGGGAAGGAGAGGTAGAACCAAAATGCAGAAGCTAACAGGGGAGGCTATTGATGCTTTTAAACTGTGGTGATGGAGAAGACTCTTGAGAGTCCCTTGGACTGCAAGGAGATCCAACCAGTCCATGCTAAAGGAGATCAGTCCTGGGTGTTCATTGGAAGGACTGATGCTGAAGCTGAAACTCCAATACTTTGGCCACCTCATGCGAAGAGCTGACTCATTTGAAAAGACTCTGATGCTGGGAAAGATTGAAGGCAGAAGGAGAAGGGAATGGTTGGATGGCATCACCAACTCAATGGACATGAGTTTGAGTAAGTTCCAGGAGTTGGTGATGGACAGGGAGGCCTGGCATGCTACAGTCCATGGGATCGCAAAGAGTTAGACACAACCAAGTGACTGAACTGAATGGAACTGAACAGGGAAGGGAAAAGGAGGAAGACTGGGACCTTCTTCAAGTCAACTTAAGTGAGCCACTCAGGATCCCAAAGTCTGAAGGTCCTCTGGATCACTCTAATGTTATTTTCTTCATCTTCTTTCCTTAGATTATCTATGGCCTACCATCTGAGAATCAAAAAGCTGGGTCAAAGGCTCAGCACAATATAACTGCTGGTCAAATGGTCTGGGACAAATCAGTATTTTTATACCTCAAATTCATACATATATTGATGACAATTAATAGTTGTGTGATCCACCTCACCTGATGTGTGTTTTTTAAAAAAGCCTTTTATATTTAGAACATTCTGCAGCTGTGACTATAATCATTGCTTTATAATATGAATGTTCCTTTGTAGCTTTTTGGCCTTGTTCTTTTTCCCCTAAATTGGGATACTTGAAGGCCACTCTTTACAAATAGGTGGAATGGCTTATCACAATGATGATATGTCCTAATGCCTCCTTATATTTAACATGAGTTGCAAAGACCATTGCTATAGAAATAGAATCATATTTCTACCTACTTCAGGTAGATCTCACCAAAGGTAGCACGTACCTACATGTAAATTCATAAACCTCAGGAAAGGACATAAGACATATATGTTTTAATAAAATATTCCCTAGGAAAACAGTTTGAAAGTGAAGAATATATAAGCAATTTCTACCTTATATTAATAACTACACAATATGTAAAATAGAGCAAGGATTAAGGAAAACAGGACTCCTAGATAACAAATGAATATATTTCACATATTAATCTCATATGTTCATTCCTATATATCTTATACCATCTTTCAGTTCAGTTCAGTTCAGTCGATCAGTCGTGTCTGACTCTTTGCATCCGACTCTTTGCAACCCCATGAATCACAGCACGCCAGGCCTCCCTGTCCATCACCAACTCCCAGAGTTCTCACTCAGGCTCACGTCCCTCGAGTCAGTGATGCCATCCAGCCATCTCATCCTCTGTCGTCCCCTTCTCCTCCTGCCCCCAATCCCTCCCAGCATCAGAGTCTTTTCCAATGAGTCAACTCTTCACATGAGGTAGCCAAAGTACTGGAGTTTCAGCTTTAGCATCATTCCTTCCAAAGAAATCTCAGGGCTGATCTCCTTCAGAATGGACTGGTTGGATCTCCTTGTAGTCCAAGGGACTCTCAAGAGTCTTCTCCAACACCACAGTTCAAAAGCATCAATTCTTCAGCGCTCAGCTTTCTTCACAGTCCAACTCTCACATCCATACATGACCACTGGAAAAACCATAGCTTTGACTAGACGGACATTTGTTTACATGTATATATTGAATCTAAAGGTAATAAATGTAACACAGATTGCAAGGTATAAGCCAGAGTTCATTTTTTAATTGTTGTCCAATTTTTTAGAAAATAGAATACAAAGAGACAAAATTTCTTTAATATTTCAGAAAGCACACCATGGCTCTAATGGGTAGATTGAGAAGTTAAAATTTGGAGATCTTACTGTATATATTTTAATTTTAAACTTTTTCTATAAAACTCAATGAGTGTATGCCTGCCAGTGAAGTTTAAAAAGAGAGAGAAAAGTTCAAGAAGTAAATGCTATAAATGAAGTGAAGTGAAAGTGTTAGTCACTCAATTGTGTCCGACTCTTTGTGACCCCATGGACTGTAGCCTGCCAGGCTCCTCTGTCCATGGAATTCTCCAGGTAAGAATACTGGAGTGGGTTGCCATTCCCTTCTCCAGGGGATCTTCCCGACCCAGGGATCAAACATGGGTCTCCTGCATTGCAGGCAGATTCTTTACCATCTGAGCCCCCAAATGCTATAAATATTTAAATAAATATAACATATATGTACATACACAACTTGTTGGTAGGTATATTCCATTTCTGCCTGATAATTTTCTGTCTCCTCTCTGTGTCTTCCACCTCAATACAATACACTTTCTACAGAAAAACAAATGACACCACTTGCTCACTAGGTTCTCTTCAGGGAATAAAACTAATGGACAACTGCATAAGACACCATGGGTGAGAAGTTATACCTGGTTGGTAGTAGCCCGGAGCCTGACAGGACCAAGGGTTACCTAACACAGTGAGGCTAGAGGAAAGGGAAGAGTAAAGCTGAGGCAACAGGACTGATTTGAAAAGGCAGACAAAATGATAATTGAGTCCATGTGCAGAAGATGAAACATAAGGTTGGAGACTGGAAGAATGAGGACTGAAAGGCTTGGTGAAAATGGGTTCAAGACAACACAAAAGAGTCACAGCCCTGCCTCTCTGCAGGTCCTGATGTGAGGGAGGACCTGATGACTTAGGAAACTAGATAGTTACTGACATGTATTTCTCAACTCACATACTATGGAGTCTATGATGACACTCTCCACTGTGCAGACACGCCAATGGCTCAGACATATGTGGTCAACTTCAGTAATTTTCTTGCTACTGCTAATTTGTTCCCAAACTGAATTTTTAGAAAACTTTGTAATGTATTTGTTGGGAGAAACATTGGGATTTCTAGAATCCTAAAATGAGAATGCATATAACCTTCATTTTAAGAAAAAATATATTTCAAAGAAAATCTTCAAAGGGTTATAATAAATGTCCCTCTTAAAATCTCTAGTAATTATTAATAATTTTAACAATGGCTTTCATATCTTTCTCAGTTGGGTATTTTGTTTAGCTCAAAAAAAGAAATAACTATGATATTTCTTTTCTAATAATGTCAGGAAGTTTCTATTATTGGCCAAAATGAAAATATTTCACGGTAGCTAATTTCCTTCTTCATTAAATAGCATAAAGATCAGGTGACGTAAGAGTAATTATTTTCCTGATGACCTCAATCTTCCTATTTCATAAAGGAACACTACCTCTCAATATTCCCAAGCCAGTTTGCTTTTGGATTTTGCATATTCAGGCAACTAAGTGTTGGCTGTTTTACTGGTTTGAATAACCCAACAAGGTACAAGAGAATCTAACTTCTATGTTAGAACCTACATCTGCTTATGCTAGAATGAAAACCCATCTGAGAATCAATGAAGCACATGGAGAGGGTCTAATTAAACCCCTATGCCATTTCCTTTAAAACTGTCAAATTGAAATTGTAATCGTGTATTCATTCACCCCCAGTGGTGTAGTGGTAATTTTAGAAGTGGGAATATTTAAGCAATAAGAGCCAACAGGGTGTGTTTTGCTAGGATATCAACAAGCCTGGATAGTTCCTAGGTAAGCAGCCAATAGGCTGAAAACAAAACCTTTCCTACACGGTGAGTGAATCAGGAGACCCACTCCAAGTTTACAACCACATTAATGACAAAAACTTAATTCTGTATCAGGAATGAGAACTTATAAAGTATGTATGTATTAAATAATAGTATAAAATCACACGAAACTACTGAAATGATACAAAGCATTGGCATATTAAAATCAAAATGATATGTTCAACAAATTAAAAATCAAACTTCCGAGATTTCTGGCTTTTGAATTCCAAATACTTCTTCTCTTTCTTCGTTGTCCTTTTTCTTCTTTGTCTGATTTTGTGGCTGCATTAATCCCCCAACAAAAATCTAACTGAATAAGTATGAGAGGGATATACGCTCTGCAATTTGTTGCTGGGGTATCTTTTGACCTCATTTTAGGGAACAGCAATACTTTAAGGATGAGCCTCTTAAGAGCATGGCTATGCTCTTCACACATACTAAAATACATCGTGGCTCAGACGTAAAAAAGAATCTGTCTGCAACACAGGAGACCTGGGTTTGATCCCTAGGTCGGGAAGATCCCCTGGAGAAGGGAATGGCTACGCACTCTGGTATTCTTTCCTGGAGAATTCCATGGACAGAGGAGCCTGGCAGGCAAGAGTCCACAGGCTTGCAAAGAGCTGGACACAACTAAGAGACTAACACTTAACAACTAAGAGACTAATACTTAACAACTAAGAGACTAATACTTAACACTCTGGGCTTCTCAGGTGGTGCTGGTGGTAAAGAACCTGCCTCCCAATGCAGAGGATGCAGGGGTATAAGAGACACAGCTTTGATCCCTGGGTCAGGAAGACCCCCTGGAGTAGGAAAAGGCAACCTGCCCCAGTATTTTTACCTGGAAAATTCCACAGACAGAGGAGCTTGGTGGCCTACAGTCCATGGGGTCACAAAGAGTCAGACATAACAGCATACACACACCCCTACATCATCAGCTAAGACCCAAGTTACCCAGGATGGTTTTTGTACTATGTTTAAATAACAAATAGGGAAGAAAGGCAACCACATTACACAGGTAATTCACTGCCTTCATATAGATTCAGCCTGAGTTAAGAGACCACCAGGGTATCTCCAGACCTCATCATTAGTATCTACACATTCTTGCTTCTAGGCTATGGAGTGGTTTACTCAATATAGAGAATGATCAAAAAAAAAAAAGTTATGCAGGTTAAATTGTTAAACTGCTTTCCTTGATATACTTATTGACCAGAGAATTTGGTAGCTGGTGGTGGTTTAGTCACTAAGTCGTGTCCAACTCTTGTGACCCCATGGACTGCAGCCCTCCAGGCTCCTCTATCCAAGAGATTTCCCAGGCAAGAATCCTGGACTGGGTTGCCATTTCCTTCTCCAGGGAGAGGCCAGTAAAACAGGCTAGTGTGATGGTGTTCAAACAATCTGCATATTAAAAAGTCCTCCTTTCACTCACTTTCTCTCATTTGATACCCTCCCCTCCTCCTCCAAGCCCAACCCCAAACATGAACACATCTGCAGGGATGGGTGTCTGGCTGCTCTGCAGATGAAACCAGGCAGCAAAGATCATCAAGGAGGAGCAAGAATAGATAAAAAGGAAAATAGAGAATTTGGTTCACTTTGTCCTCCCCACTCTTTATGCCAGCCTTTGCACCACACAAAAGCCCCTTCGAAAGCCTTCCTCAGTCAAGCTGGGCCATCCTCCAATGTCACTGTATGCAAGTATAGGGACTTCAGAGGAAAATTAAAGGGGAGTTTCCATTGTTTGTCTAGGATATCCTTAAGGAAAGAATTCAAGTAAGCAGTATTGGCGGTTAAAAAAATTTATATAAAGTAAAATAGACTTCTGTACAAAGAACTATGGAAAACTGAGTAGAACTAGAGGTCACATGAAAGAGAGAAACAACTGGATAATGGCTAGGCATGCTTCCCATCTTTCTTGCCACTTAGATTAAGCCTGTTTAACTTCCCGTGTCTGGGAACAGGGGAGGGTTTGGAACACTTGAGAGAAAGGACATCTACTGCTTTGACCAAATAAACTCACCTTTTCTGATCTGATTCTCCTAGAATATGAAAATCACTCGCAACCACCAGTATGAAGAATCACAACACCAACTCACACAAGACGTTCTCTACCCTACACAGGCTACTATACAGAGAGTAAGAATTTATAGACAAGTTAAAGGAGGATAGAATTCACAAATAATGAACAGGAATTAAAAACCATCAGAATGCCAAGGGAGTCCATAAATTACATCTCTCTGCAATATGTCAGATCCCCAACATCAATCAGTGACAGGGAGAACATACACAAGGTTAACATGAAATTCCAACACTAAACTGACTCTTGTAAAAAGCATCATAAACTTTTCAAGCACAAGCCAACTTTTGAATTCTAAGGGATTGCTCTTTGGGCTCTTATGTTACCTGAGCCACTTTTGTCCACTCTTATAAAGAAGACATTGCCTTCAAAGAGCATATATTCCCACTTTCCAGCATTAGTGATAAATTTCTAAAACCTCTGCAGGGAGAAAAAAAAAGGCAATAAATAACTTGTTTTCAATCCTCATCTGACAGCAAGTTTGAGGACTCAAGTTAACTGAATATTGTCCAGTAGACCATTTCAGAGACATCAAACACACGATCCTAAATTATAAGTATATTTTATATAATTTATTTCCACAAAAAAAGTGATCAGTTTTGCTGAAATAAAAGCATTATCCCTCAACTTGTATTTTCCTTTTTTTGGCAAAGAACCATATAAATGGATTTCAAAAAATACCTTTCATTTATCACAGGATATACTTTTTCATTTTTGCTAGGTTTTCATTTTTACATATAATATAAAATATCATAAATGTCTACAGTGAAAGGACTGAATCTCCACTTAAATAAATGTGCTGATTACTAGCATTTTATATTAAAAGGAAATAATTTTATAGCATCAGATGATTCACTCTTTCGTATATATCCAAAACAAAAACGAACCATTAACAAGTACTATTAGCACCTTAAAACATAAGTCAATCTGCTACAATGTAAGCAGGTTAATAATGAAAAATAATTAGTTATCAAGCCGGTATTTGGCCAGAAAAGAGACATGTAGAAGACATGCGATCTAGGCATTTTAGACTAAATAACACCTGACTTGCCTTGAGAGAGAAAAAGAGCAAAACTTGTTAAAATCTCTGCTGTTTTAATTAGAGATGTTACATCATGAAATACTTACTAGTTGATTTTTTTTCCTGCTACTAGAAAAACACCTGCTTCTCACCCATCACTTGATCTTTCCAGTGCCCAAAGAGTGGAGAGCAAATGTTCATTACCAAAAGGCTTTCTGAGCAGTATGTCTCAACTAAACTCGATACACAGAACACAGGCTTGATAGAGGAATAATGATCCCAATAACCCTAGCAATAATTTTTCTTTGGAAGCCAAATGTTTATAAGTTTTCTTATTTCATGTGTGTTTTATCACACCTGTGCAGCTTTGCCAGAAGGCATGCTGGGAGTTCAATGGATGGCTAACATGGGAAGTTACATAAGGTGAAATTATGTTGAGCCAAGCCTGGGAACACTCATTAAGCTGTAGATCCAGCTCTCAAGGTGTTCAAACCAGTCAATCCTAAGGGAAATCAACCCTGAATACTTATTGGAAGCACTGATGCTGAAGCTGAAGCTCCAATACTTTGGCCACCTGATGCAAAGAGCCAACTCATTGGAAAAGACCCTAATGCTGGGCAAGATTGAAGGCAGAGGGAGAAAAGGATGACAAAAGATGAGATGGTTGGATGGCATCACCAGTTCAATGTACATGAACTCGGGCAAACTCTGGGAGTTGGAGAGGGACAGGGAGGCCTGGCATGCTGCAGTCCATGGGGTCACAAACAATGGGACACAACTTGGTGACTAAACTACAACCAGCCCTCAAGGAATCAAAATGTTATACTTAGGAGAGCATCACAGTCTCAGATGTATTGCTGCCTCATGTTTATACACAGGAAGCCATGCATGGGAAGCATGCAATAGCTTATGCTCAACAGGACAGACTGGAAGAGGAATGGTAAGTGTTATACGAGAGGTAAGCTTATAGCCGAGTGGCCTGGGGTTTGTGGCAGGACCCCCTCACAGCAAGCTGAACTGAGTGACACCTGAGAAAGTAAGCACAGTCATGGAAACAGCACAACTGGGTCAGGAGATGTGGTTACAGCTTGGTAGGTAGCACGTGGGACTGACTCAAGACAGTAAGACCTATGCCAAGCTCCCCTGCGGGCAGACAGCCAGTTAATATTTCTCTTTTAGTCTTCGTTCTCTCTGCTCAAACCCGATGGAAATGAGCCTACAAGGTAAAGGGTTTTGATATCTAAATTTAAATGAGGCTAGAGAAGTTGTATATCTACCTCCGCATGGTCATTCATAATTTTTTTCCAACAAATGCTAAATTCTACATTCACATAGGACTGACACATATATACACGTGCTAACACACTTCTGTAAATATACTATGAATGATTTTCTTATACTGGACCTTTCAAAGGTCCAGATTTATTGCTGACTGCCAAGCCTTCTTGATTTAGGATAAAAACTAATAAATTTTACTTAAGAGTAGAATAAGATTAGAAAAGCCACATTAAGTTTATGACCTTTCACATCTGAGCATATTGTTTAAAATGTTCTAAAAATGATGTACTTGACTGAGAGATGTGCTTCCGGCTTATACGCCAGAACAGATTATGAAAATCAGTGGGAAAACAGAGCTGTGGAATAACCAGTGGAAATATATACACTTGCAATTCTGGGTTTCCTAATTTTAAGCTCTTGGTATCTTGATTTATCAAAAGCAAACTTTGAGCTTCTCCAGTTGAAATATTTCTTAAATTCTAACATAGAAGCATTTACGTATACTCCCCATTGTTCCATTTACTTAGAAAACCGATTGAAAAACAATGATGCTGGATTTCAAATGTCTGAAGGAAATACTGCATGCATGACATCTGTTTTCCCTGGGGATTTGACACACATTTGCTTTAATGTACTGGTGTGTTCTTCAATACCTTAGAATCTATATGCTAAAAACAAGTGTGTGTTTCAAGTTTTCAAGGAAAGAAAAAAAAAAATCATAAATCCCAAAGCCCTTGTCTCTGAAGAAGAATAATTTAAGCGTTAAGCTTTCACAAAATAAAAAATGCAAATGATCATGTTTCTATATGGCCCAGCTTTTTAAAGATTATGTGTAAATCTTCTATAGACTTCCATGTAAGTCTTCTTCACTACTGAAAAATTACCCAGAGTCAGAAAGAATGGGCCTTTGAAAATCAACGGCTAAAAGAAATAAGATCTTCATTTCAATTTTAGATGTTTGAAGTATTAATCTTCTGGAAAATTACTTGGCCTCCAGAAGCAGTCAATTGCTAAACATTTTTGGTGGATACCCTGGAGTTTTGCCACAAACTGACACATGAAGTTTCAGGCGGAATGCAGAAATCCACCACTGTACACTCTACCAGCTGGCTTGGGACATCTGCATCTATGAAGAAGTCCCCTTAATTAAAAACATATAAAATATCCAAATTACTTCCATGATTCTCACTCAGTATATGTTCAACCAACTTGCAAATTAAGGAATACCCCTGCTCGGCTCACCTGAATTTCAAAAGCTTTTGTAAAGATCCTTCATAGTGAAGGAACACAGTTCCATATGAGAGCTTGAAGAGTAAAGTACACTGCAAGTTGAAGTTCACACATTAAATGGGTAGATGAAATAAAATCTTTTTTTCTTCCACTTTATTTGTCCTTTGCCTAAAACAACCACATCAAATGATCAGATGTTACTCTGCAGCATGGGAACTTGATGGTGCTCTGAAATCAACAGTCTCAAATCATTTCCTAAGTCCAGACAATGATAATAAACATCTCTCGAAGGGTCTAAACCAGACCCATTAGTAAACATAAGCTGCTTCACCTCAGCTAAAAGGAAAACTGTCTCCTCCAGAAATTAAAGGGCAATTGATATCAACATTTGCTTTCTCCTGGCACCATCTTTAGAATCTTGGATTCAGACCTCTGACTCATGTATCCTGGTGCATTTAAATAAAACTGAAAAGACTTTAAAATCCCCCACTCAGTGAGCTGAAGTGTATAAGTGAGTAGATATAATAAATTGCATCCATACACTTAATTTAATTCAATTCACAACTTAAGTTGGAGAATTAGACTTAAGTTTACATTTATTGTAAGTGTCTTTTCCTATTAAAAACGCAGACACCAAGAGAGTCAGGGTGAGTTAGGTACAGAGGTTAGAAGGCTCATACTAAAAAGACTAATAAAAAGTGACTTAAATGTCACCATCTCTCTGCCAAAGTATGTGAGTGTTATTTTCAGTGTGACATGAAAACGCTATCCTTGTTTGTTGGTGTTGAATTCCAAACATAAGTTCTACAGTTTTCAGAAAGAAAGGATATGTATGTACTAAAAAGCTGAAATACTGACATCTTGGAAACCAAAATCTTCTGTTTATCCAAAGGTTAGGGACAGTGTACTCAACCACATACAAAGGCAGAGTACCTACAGAAGCTTTCCAACAGGAATCTTTAGGGTAGAACAGTAACTCAATGCCCACCTTAGCTAGGCATTCAGCAGGCATAGCTGGCTAAGTCTAGCTGACTAAGGCAAGTTACTATTAGCAAAGATCTCCACTGAAGATGAGATTTGGTAGTTTTTATGGTCTATGTCTCTTCTAGCTTGACTATTTTCAAAGCCTAGGAAACTATAAAAATATTAGAGTGCGAGCTCTTTATTGATTTAATGAATAAAACAATACATTGATTAATTGATTGGTAGAGACTGAAAGTATAGATGGGCGGACAGATGAATCTCAAAGACTGTAATTTATCATTTGTTCTCCAGTTTGTGGGTTGCCCACCTGTGGCTCTATGGTAGGGCTATTAGACTCTATGGTATTAGGCTAACGGCGACCTCCTCCAAGAGGACTTATGCCATACACTGCACCTCCCAGGACTGAGGCTGCCAGGGTCCCTGTCCCCAAGGAAGGCCACTGCTGACCCATGCCTCCATAGAGTTTGTACATAAATAAGAGACCAAAATGCTTTTCTTCTTATTACAGTATACGGTCTGAAATTGTACCCAGTATATGGAAGACAGCTGAAGGAACCACTCGAGAAATTTTTCTTGAAGAGGCTAAAATGACTCAACAACTCATTTTCCGTGTATCATAGACATTATCATGGAAGGCAAATTGAAGAGATATTCCAAGACACAAAAGATGTCATGACCCTAGGTATTAATTCTTCAGTCAAGAGTTTGCCCTCACGAAACTCTGTTTACATTTTTCACAAAACTAGATTTTGAATCTCTTGGCTGGATATATGTAGTGCATCAGAAAAAGCAACTAGTTCATGATAAGCTAGATTCTCCATACACCAGGATCATCTCCAGTTGTAAATTAAATACCAGTGGAAGTCAAATCAGCAGAGTATAATTTATTAAGCTACTGCTGTGTTAATGCAACTTCCAAAGGTAGCTCATTTACTATCCAAGATTTGATTAGCCCCTAGAAGAACCTGGTTCATTTTATTCAAATAAGACTATTTCAAATCATAAATTCCACAAACTGACCCTCAAAGGAAAAAAAAATGTGAATTTAAGTATATTGGAAATCTGTAAAATTCTAATGCATTCATTTGCCATCCATATTGACACCTTGCTAGTTGTACCAGGAGTTATAAAACATATAATCCTGCTGTTTTTCAAAGATAAGTAAGGGAATATCATGGGGAGGCATATTTTGCTCAGGGATCCTTACTCCATTATGATACTACCCAATATGTTATGGCAATTGTAATACTTTGTAGACTGGTGGAAAATATATCTAAAAATAACTGTGCCATTTCTGAGCAAAAGCAGAAGTAATTGATGTTTCCTAGAAAAATGATCCCACCTGGCTTTGTAGAAGAGCAGCATGAGCGTTTCAATGACAGGTAGATCCAGAACAGAGCTTTGTCCTCAATATCATTCCAATTCTCTGAAACTCCAAAGCAAGGTTCATAGAGATTCTTTAGAATGCTCCACTTGAAAGCCAGATTACACTATTTAAGTGGCCCATGGAGTTCTGTATTAAAGGCTCCCTGCTGCTCAGGCATTTTTCCCATTATAATATATTGCTGTAGATTTAACACTGTAAATGTTCTATCATTTAACTAATATGGCTCAAAAGGTTGTCATCGGGGACGCTTCTAAATTATTATCACTGCAAATAAACCTTGCTACAGAAGGAACTGCTTATTTAGCAAAGACATTTCATGGCATATTTGCATAAAAATACTACTGCTGTCTTTCGAGTTCATCTGTAACATTGCTGCTGAGAAGAGCATTAGATGTGTTACAAATACAAGCAACTTTGGCAGCAAGCTAATTTGTAAATGCATATTTTCAAACTTTAAGTGCACTGCTGTGCCCTAACTTATACCCAGCATAACCCATAGATGTTTGTATAATCAGAAAATAGGAGAAAAAATGCTTATTACTCAGCTTTCCCATTTAACTTACGGGAAATTAGTAACCAATCGTTGGATGTTAGTCCCCCATTACATGTGGCCTGCAAAGCAGGTGAATGAAGCAATTCAAAGCAAGGCAAGGCAGTTTCCAAAGGAGAATGAAATACTAGTCGCCTGGCTAGATTATTTGAAGAGATTTTTTTTTTACCACTCGTCTGAAACCAACCAACAGTGAACGTGAAAGCAGACGTGAGAATAAAGCTATTTACCAAGTATTTTCAAGGCCTCTTGATCTCAGTTGAGTGTCTGTGCTTGTTGGATACTGCAGAACATGCTAATAGCTTAGATTTCAAAATCAGAGAAGGCTAGGTTCAATATTTGTGTTAACGTATGTGCTATGTGATCTTAGACAAGCTGTTTGACCTAAGATTCAACTCCCTCATATCGTTTTAAATGTGCATAATACTCTGATCTTTGTGGTTAAAAGAAGTTAACAGCCTTTTGAATTAGATGAGGCAGACACCTTTACTTAGGTTGTTTAGACAGGGAAAGTAAGGCTCAACGAATTGAAGAAATTTGTGCAATGTTACCTACCTAGGAACAGAACAGTTGGATACAAATTCCCAGATTCTGGCTCTTGACTTAGACATATTTCTGTTCCATAAAGTTTCTCAATTTGCCTAATTTTTCACTGGGTAGTCCAACCTCACAAATGTACATATTTTCATTTTTCATTATTTTTCATTTTCATTTTTAATCCAAACAAATCTTTATTTAAAGATATTAAAAAGTGGGGGAAAAAAATCAGACAGTAGTCATGTCAAAAACCTCATACTTGCTATTTTGAAAGTCAGTCCCTGGTTCTCCTAAACTGTTCCTACTTTTTACAGATTCTTCATTTCACTTCTGAACTGAAAACAAACATAAAGCTTCAGCTTCTCTCTGAAATCCAGTCGTGTCCTGTGATACTAGGGAGTACAGGATGAAGGAGGCCATTTGTGAGTTTGTCATCATGGACTGAATGTTAACTGGGCAATGCCGTGGTTGCCACATGTTTGCTATAATTTTCCCCTAATTAACATGTTTATCTCAAAAACAGATGAAAACAATAGTCATAACAAAAATACATGCCTACAAATTAATTTACACATACAATGAAAAAGAGTTTTAAGTTCGAATTTATCCATGTCTTTTGTACAATATACCATATTATATAATTTATGTGTTTATTTCCTTTATTTGCTGCAGAATTTGTAATGACTATTGTCATACTACATCCCCAACACCTGGAAAGAGTGCTTCAGATATAGACATGTATTAAATATTTGTTAAGTTAAATAAATGAATGAATGAGTTACTGAGTGAAGGCATCTCTCAGTATAATACATCCCCCTACCTTTCTGTATACTCGTACTCTGACTTCCCTGGGTCAGGAAGATTCCCTGGAGAAGGAAATGGCAACCCACTCCAGTATTCTTGCCTGGAGAATCCTTCATGGACAAAAGAGCCTGGAGGGCTACAATCCATGACTCACAAAGAGTCAGACACGACTGAAGCGACTGAGCACACACTCTGACTTCCACCCATACCCTAAATGGGGGTATAAATTCCATCTAATGCCAATCCAACTATTTTTGTACTGTATCATCTTTTCTCATCTATTTAAGGTTAGGTTATCATCTGTTTAAGGTACAATTTCCCCTACACCATCAATTTACACTAAATTCTTCCCATACACATACAATTATCCATGATATCTATCAACTTGAAAACTAATACCTTGAACCCATAGCTCCCTCCAGCTCTGTCCTCATTTGTCTACTTCCTTTACATGAATCTTCCTGAAAAGGAAGTCTCCACTTCCTGATTTCACTTTCCATTATTTCTTGTCATACACCTCTAAAACTGTAATTGTTTTTATTCTTATCAATGATCTCATGTTGTCAAAGTCAGTGGTCAGTATGGTTTCTTTATCTGACTTTATCTGACTCTTGGGACACCACTTATCTGTTTTCCTCTTCCTTTCTCATTGGTATCTACTTATCTTTTGAAACTTGAATCACTGGAATGTTCTAGGGCATTCATCAAGGCTCTTTGCTTCCATTTTCTATTAACACTCACCATCTAGGTAATCTCACCCAATACCATTGGCTTTAAATATCATCTATGTGAAATTATTCAAATTTTAATCACTAGCACTAATCTCCCCCTTGACTCCAGAGTCATATATACAGTTCTTATTTAACATGTTTGCCCTGATAGCTGAAAGACCTCTCAAATTTAACTTGCCCAAATGCAAACTCTTGATTCCACTTCAACCCTCAAAACCTACAACTTTTTCCAGTCTTTTTAATTTCAATAAATGGCATGTCCATGATTTCAACCATTTGAATTTACTGTCATATAAAATTTACTGTCATAATAGATTCTCTTTCTTTCATACCCCACATTCAACCCATCAATAAGTCCCAAAAGCTCTACCTTCAACACATATGCCTAACGAACTACTTCTTAATGTTTCTAACTCCCTAGTTGAAATCACTGTCATCTGTCACCTATCTTACTTCTATTCTAAAGCTTCCTAAATGTGTTTCTGTGTTTCTAACCATGCCACTCTAGCAGCCTATTCTCCATACAGTATCCAATAATATTTATAAAGCATAAACTGAATCATGTCAAAACTTTGTTAACAGCCATCCATTGGCTTCCCATATCACTCAGAATGAGACCAAAGTCTTATCATAGCATTTGTGAGTTGTTGTGTGTTGGTCACTCAGTTGTGTCCTCCTCTTTGCAACCCCATGGACTGTATCCCACCAGACTCCTCTGTGCATGGAATTCTCCAGGCAAGAATACTGGAGTGGGTTGCCATTCCCTTCTCCACTGTCATTCCCTTTTGCCATTCCCTTACCGACCCAGGAAATGAACCTGGGTCTCCTGCATTGCAGGTGGATTCTTCACCATCTGAGCAACAGCATACATGACTCTAAATCATCTCCTTCTACCCATCCCACAAATTCTCTGATTTCATCACCTATCATTCTTTTACTAATTCTGACCAAGTAAAACTAGACTTCTAGCTATTCCTCAACTATTCCAAGCACCCTTCCCTCATTGCAATTATATTTTCCTCTCCCTAGAAGAGGCTTCCTCAAAATGTTTCTGTGGCTGATCCATCACTTCCTCAAGATCTGTGCTCAAATGCAGCTCTAGCTGTGAAGGCTTCATTGGTCATTCTACTAATATACAAAATAATTCCCAATCCCCTCTCTGTATCCCTAATCCTTCCTTCCTAGGATTCATCATTAACTTCTGTACATTATTTGCTTGTTTTTTTCTACTTTAGAACATAAGCTCCAAGAGAGCAGAAACATTATCTTACTATACTGCTATATCCCAGTCTTGGGACAGTTCCTGGTATGGGGTTAACACTCAGGAGACAGCTGTTGAATCAGCTGAATGGCCCCTCCTAATTATGAAAATACAGTGTAAGAATAAACTGATGTCCAAGGGAAAATTAAAATACTATGACTTTGAACTTCCTGGTGGTACAGTGGGTAACAATCCACTTACCCAATACAGGGGACATGGGGTCAATCCCTGATCCTGGAAGATTCCACATGCTGTGGAACAACAATCCCCTGCACCACTACTAAGCCTGAGCTCCACAGCCCGCGAGACAACTACGGGGCCCGTGTGCAGCCACTGCTGAAGCTCGCACA
Organism: Bos javanicus; assembly: GCF_032452875.1. Lineage (NCBI taxonomy): Eukaryota > Metazoa > Chordata > Mammalia > Artiodactyla > Bovidae > Bos > Bos javanicus. The sequence goes on along the minus strand of NC_083874.1, from coordinate 88,093,809 downwards.
CTCTAGAGCCTGTGCTCCCCAACCAGAGAAGCCACTGCAGTGAGGAGCCTGAATGCTACAACAAAGAGTAGCCCCCATTTGCTGCAACTAGAGAAAGCCCTCGTAAAGCAATGAAGACCCAGCACAGCCAAACATCAATTACTTTTAAAAAATACTATGATCTTGGTCTAACTTAAGGAGTCTACTTCTCACTGCTATTCTTTGACATTCAGAGCCCTGGGGATGGGTTCAACCAATCTGAAAAGGGAGACCCTGGGCCTTCAGGGAAGAAAGTTACAAAGACTCATCACCTATTACCCAAATATGAGGTTAGAAAAACTGTTAAAATAGACTAAGCTGATTCTGTCCATAGTCTCCTGATCCAAAAGAACATGAAGTCACCAAGCAGGAACTCACTAAGAGGGCAAGGGGAGTCTGAGCTAGAGATTCTGATATGAGAGCCTATGAGAGCCACCAAGGCTGACTCTGGAGTCAAACACTCTAAATTGTTTTATGCTTGATGGGTCAGTGACTGAGAAATTATTATAAAATGGCATTCTAACATTAAGGTCCTAGTACAGTGCACCAGTGATCAATGTCGGGGCTAGCAAAGAGAGGCATGTGGATCATCTTCTGTGGGTTTGTACAAAGCCACACTTCAGCAAAGGAAAATGTGGATTGCGGTTCACTCTCTGCTCTGTATTCAGAAAAATAAAACCCTCCTTTAGGACTGAGTAAATATCAGAGTTCTTAGACGACTTGAGAGAGTGCGGATAGGATGGGGAGTGATGGAGATGTTGATCTAATACAAGTGAGTTCCTCCTACTAATAGCAAATCAAGCCTTCAAAGAATTTTTTAATGAAAAGATACATGACTATATTTGCATATAGGGTTGGTGAAGCAGATCAATTACACAAACATGTCACAAAATATATTTCATGGACTATAAATGGAAGCTACCTAAAAAGAATTTCCATGGCCAAATAAGGTAAGAAAACACATAAATTTTAAAAACTTCCTTTACTGGAGGAAAGAGGAAACAGGATGGAGTGCAGCATTTCCCAAATGTATAGGGTTAGCAAAACCTTCTTTACAAGGGAGATTTCATTAGACTAAAATTCTGGAAGTACACTGGAGGAATGCTGTCAATTTTAAATTGTATAGAATGAAACATATTCTGCAAGAAAGTTTTATTAATGACTTGAGTGAACACTAGTGGGGCCAGTTAGATATGGCACCAGAGTTTGTGTAAAATAATGTAATCAATGAAAAATAGTTTAATTCTATAGACATGGAAAAAATATTCTTAAACACCTAAAGATGGGAAATTTGTAAGGGAATGAGCTACTGTGTGTGGCAGGCATAAAGTATTCAACTCATAAAGTCCCTCACTTCATTTTCGTGGGAACTCTATAAGTTGTATAATGTTATCTCTATTTGTTATATGAAGAAAACAAAACTTAAGCTGTTCAAGTGACATCCTAAAAAATTAATGGCAGGAGGACTCTGACCAGGTCATTCCATTGCCAAAACTCCCACGACTGACAGACTGATTGATTCCTTCCTTTTTCCCAACCATCCTTCCTTCCCTTCTTTCTCTTCATGATACCTCACCAGAACTCAAAATCAATTTTAAAAAAATCAGCAATATCACCACCAAGGTTATGGGAGAGATACTCTGTCTTACAAATCCAAACTATTTTGCAACTTACCTAAAAAAACAGGTCCCATTTCATTTTACAGTGATCCATTCTTTCATAAGGACCACCCTGCACTTCCTATATTCTCCCCAGGCTCTCTTTATTTCAAGGGAGCAAAAAAATTTTTTTCTCTTAAAACAAAAGTTTCATTTAAAAGGAAAATTAACTATTATTTAAGGTGCAGTTTAAATTACCATTTCAAACCATACCCTATTTCTCTACACCCAAGGCACTCTATATAGAATGCAGACTATTTTTAACATGGTCACTTTTTTCCAGTCCATGTTTCAATCACTTATGTGGCAAGCAGGAAAGCAAAAGTGTCATGCAAATGTGCTCAGTTGCCACCTAATACTGGTATTTTGCATTCTTGTTTTAATCCTCCTTTAAAACCAAACCAAGAGTTATTCACATTTGGAAGGTATGATGGATCAAAAACTTAAATAAATTCAAACAAATTGTTGGAAAGAAAAGAAGTTAATCTGCTTTTATGCCTTTACATTCTCCCCACTGCCTATAAAATTGATTATGATTTTGCTATTTCATGACCAAATTCTGCCTTAAATACAGGTTCTTTGCCCCAAGTTGAGCTCTGAAATACTACTGCTGTGATAAACCCTGACTGTAAGATTTGTCTTAATAATACTTACTTTCTAGCAACTTGAGTAATTTAAGCGTTATGAGGATAAATGATAGTATTGCCAAATTTGTGGATTCGTTCTCTAGTAACTTTAACTTTCACTTTCTCTTACAGCATCAGTTCAGATTAAGATTGAGATTTTAAATCCATATATATAAATCCATCAACATAAATAAATACATAAATATTCATAAGTAAAGAAGAAAATGCAGATGTAAACAATAATGCATACCATTTTTATGTAAGGGGATAGAGTTACTAATCCAACTGTGGTAATCATTTTGCTGTATATAAGTGTATCAAGTCAACATGGCACACACCTTAAAATTATACAATGCTATATGTGAATCAAACTTCAATAAAGCTGGTGAAAAAATGAGATAGCATGCTGCAGTTCTTGGTGAGGGCCCTTTTCGGGTTTATAGACTGTCACCAGCTTGCTGAGTAATCACATGACCTCGTCTCTGTTCTCCAGCAGAAAGCAAGAGCTCCTGGGTCTCTCCCTCTTCTTATAAGGGGACTAATCCCATCATGAAGGCCCTACCCTCATGTTTAATCTAAACCTAATTACCTCCAAAGGCCCTACCTTCTCATATCATCACTTTGGGGGTTAGAGCTTCAACACACAATTTTGGGGTGGGAGAGGACACAAACTTTCAGGCCATAATACTGACCAAGGACAACTTTAGAATATTTGTCAGTGGAGACACAAACATGCATAATCCACAGGCACAATTCCTGCAGTACTGCTGATGCTAATAAAATAGATTTAATTATACTGAGAAATTGTAAAAAAAAATAACACCAAGTGAAAACAGAAAGTAAAAATTATAAATACAGTAGTGATACAACTAACATTAAACATTTTTAAACACTTATAAATTATCCATAATACATATATGTATATAAAATAAAAATGAACTAGAAAGACATATACCAAATTCATGATAGAGATTTCCCGTGGGAACCAATACAAGACTGATACTGGTGGTTAATAGTAACTAAATATGAAAAATTTTTTAATTGTTCATTATGAAAAATACAAAGTAGCTTACTCGGCTACTCTTAGAAGAAATGACTCCCAAGTCCATTCTTTGTATTTTTGAAATATTCTTTGTATTTTTTTGAAATATTTACATTTTAAAGTATTTTTAAAACAATTACATTATCAGAATCTAGCTACTTTGTGCTTTGTAATAAATTACTAACTACACCAGGGTTCAGGAGGCTAAAGGAGGTCATGTTATCTTTATCATGATTACAAATAAATGGGACATACATTTGCAGATAACCAGAACTGTTTCACAGGATTGGTAATTATATATTGAATGTTCCAACGAAATATTTACCCAGTTTGGATGTTGGAAAGACATTTTCAAATGTAAAAAACCTGTGAAAATTTATACTATAATATGCTAAGACCACGCTGGTTGGCATTAGTAATGTGTTACATGATTGCATTGATTGCAATATGGATAAAAGTAGTGTAATCACACCCAATACTGAGCAACCTAAGGAAAGATTATAGTGTGACTGGAAGGTGGAAAATGTTGTTTTATTCAAAGACAATGTTGGCATGCATTCTAAAGTAAACCACCAGTGGATTTAGCCACTTGAGTTTCAAAACAAGTTTGAGATTAAGGATAGTTTACAGGAAAGTGTACAGAATAAAGGAGAAAGAAGAGAAGCATGGATTTATGTGACTTAATAATACATCTTTCTAAAAACTCCACCTGAGCTAGTGGTAAATGTTTTGAGCCTATGCTTCTCTAAGCTGCACACTCAAGAGTATCTACTGTCAAAATTTTAGAATTAGGTAATGGTGGCCACTGGCATTTTATTGAGACATGGTATATGGCAATTCATTACTTATTTGAAGCTTGTATGGCTTCCCTGGTGGCTCAGATGCTAAAGAATCTGCCTGTAATGCAGGAGACCCAGGTTCAATCCCTGGGTCTGGAAGATCCCCTGGAGAAGGGAATGGCAACCCACTCCAGTATTCTTGCCTGGGAAATCCCATGGACAGAAGAGCCTGGCGGGCTACAGTCCACGGGGTCACAGAGTCGGACATGACTCACTGGCTAACGCACATGTGCTAAGAATATGTCCTTGCCAAAACTGAATGCATAGCTCAGGCCCCATCATTTGTTACCTGCTTATTTACCAATTTGCCTCCCTCCTCTAGGTCCTACCCGCTTTCTAGCTCATTGTTCACTCCAACATGGTATCTCTGATAAAAGATATTCTCGTCACATCAGTCTCTACCATGAGCTCACCCTATGGACTTGGGAGTCATTTCTTCTAAGAGTAGCTGAGTAAGAAAAGCAAGACATGGAAAAATATGTAAAGTACTCTTTCATAAAGCAGACAATGGCCCAAAAAAGCTGTGTGTATGGGTACTGTGTGTATATATTCACACATATTTGAATATGGTTATATAATCAAGGAGAAAGAAAAAGGATACAAAATAAGTGTAAACATGAGTTGGGAAGGAAAGAGGTGATTTAGGAAGGGGGAGAAGATAGAGAGGAGACAGAACAATGAGAGGGAGGACTCAATATAAAAGGAAAAGGAGAAACCAGTATGTACATGCTCACTTCTGCACATACTGAAATACAGTATGTGTGTAATATTTTTAAATAAACACTTGAAAGGCAAAACAATAATTGTAACTTCTCTCACACGCTAGTAAAGTAATGCTCAAAATTCTCCAAGCCAGTCTTCAGCAATACATGAACCGTGAACTTCCAGATGTTCAAGCTGGTTTTAGAAAAGGCAGAGGAACCAGAGATCAAATTGCCAACATCTGATGGAGCATTGAAAAAGCAAGAGAGTTCCAGAAAAACTATTTCTGCTTTATTGACTATGCCAAAGCCTTTGACTGTGTGGATCACAATAAACTGTGGAAAATTCTGAAAGAGATGGGAATACCAGACCACCTGACCTGCCTCTGGAGAAACCTGTATGTAGGTCAGGAAGCAAGAGCTAAAACTTCACATGGAACAATAGACTGGTTCCAAATAGGAAAAGGAGTACGTCAGGGCTGTATATTGTCACCCTGTTTATTTAACTTCTATGCAGAAACGCTGGGCTGGAAGAAGCACAAGCGGGAATCAAGACTGCTGGGAGAAATATCAATAACCTCAGATATGCAGATGGCACCTTCCTTATGGCAGAAAATGAAGAAGAACTAAAGAGCCTCTTGATGAAAGTGAAAGAGGAGAGTGAAAAAGTTGGCTTAAAGTTCAACATTCATAAAACTAAGATCATGACATCTGGTCCCATCACTCCATGGCAAACAGATGGGGGAAAAGTGGAAACAGTGGCTGACTTAATTTTGGGGGCCCCAAAATCACTGCAGATGGTCATTGCAGCCATGAAATTAAAACACTCCTTGGAAGGAAAGTTATGACCAAACTAGAGAGCTTATTAAAAAGCAGAGACATTACTTTGTCCACAAAGGTCCCTCTAGTCAAGGCTATGGTTTTTCCAGTAGTCATGTACTGATGTGAGAGTTGGACTATAAAGAAAGCTGAGCACCAAAGAATTGATGCTTTTGAACTGTGGTGTTGGAGAAGACTCTTGAGAGTCCCTTGGACTGCAAGGAGATCAAACCAGTCTATCCTAAAGGAAATCAGTCTGGAATATTCATTGGAAGGACTGATGTTGAAGCTGAAACTCCAATACTTTGGCCACCTGATGCAAAGAGCTGACTCATTTGAAAAGACCCTGATGCTGGGAAAGATTGAAGGCAGGAGGAGAAGGGGACAACAGAGGATGAGATGGTTGGATGGCATCACCAACTCAAGGCACATGAGTTTGGGTGAACTCTAGGAGTTGGTGATGGACAGAGGCCTGGCGTGCTGCAGTTCATGGGGTTGCAAAGAGTCGGACACGACTGAGCAACTGAACTGAACTGAATATCTTTGGGGAGAAGCCAAAACTCTGGTATAAAACGAAGTCTTTCCAATCACTAAGTTTGTATCTCACAATCGCACCAGCCTATGTACCAGCTGCTTCATTGTCCCCACACCACAGCATCCGAACGCTCCCTTTCTACTTTTACACAACCAGTGTGCATCTGGAATGCCCTTTCCTCCTTTCTCCCCAGGGAATCCCTATCTCCCTTCAAGATCCAGTTTAAATGTCCCTTGTGAAGCCTTTTTTTTTTTTTTATTGATTTATAATTTTGTGTTAGTTTCTGTGGTAGACAATCGGTTATATATACATGCTGCTGCTGAGTCACTTCAGTCATGTCCGACTCTGTGCGACCCCATAGACAGCAGCCCACCAGGCTCCCCTGTCCCTGGGATTCTCCAGGCAAGAACACTGGAGTGGGTTGCCATTTCCTTCTCCAATGCATGAAAGTGAAAAGTGAAAGTGATGTCGCTCAGTCGTGTCCAACCCTCAGTGACCCCATGGACTGCAGTCTACCAGGCTCCTCCATCCGTGGGATTTTCCAGGCAAGAGTACTGGAGTGGGGTGCCATTGCCTTCTCCGTATATATACATATGTCCTCTCTTTTTTAGATTCTTTCCCAATATAGACCATTAAAGAGTATTGAGTAGAGTTCCCTATGGTATACAGTCGGTCCTTATTAGCTATCTATTTTATATATAGTAGTGTATATATGTTAGTCTCAGTCTCCCAATTTATCCCTTCCTTCCCTTATCCCCAGGTAACCATAAATTTGTTTTCTACATCTGTTACTCTATTTCCATTTTGTAGATAAGTCTTTATACCCTTTGACTAGATTCTGCATGTAAGCGATGTCATACAATATTTTCTGACTTACTTCACTGGGTATGACAATCTCTGGGTCCATTCATGTTGTTGCAAATGGGAAGACTGTCTTAAATTCAAATACTCTGTGTTCTGGGCCCCCTTACATCTCTACAGATCCCTCTACTATGATGTTAAATTATATTGTGATTACTTGGGGACATATTTTAACAGATGATTCTCTCACTAGATGATTAGTTCCATAAGGAAAAGTACCATATGCAACATTTTTGTACATCAGGCACCTAGGATAATCCCAGTATTTAGGAGATGGTAAGGATTTTTTGGTTGAATGAATTGACTTATTGGTTTCTATGTGATTCTACATTTCTTAAATGATGTGCAATATTGTTTGCCTATTGTGTGCCAAGTTTAAGCATTTAAATCTCCATAAACAAATTAGCTTTATTCTGGTTAACAGCCATGTTTTACACATATCTCACAGTTGCTTGTGTAACAGGTATTAGGGAGGGATCCCTTCTAAATTTTGGAGGAGACCTGCCGTGAACTAAGAACAAAACAATAGGTAGCATGTTCCCCCATCTAAAATGAGGTGCTATCTCTCCATACAAGACTTGAAAGGAAGTGGACTACAACCACTTGGTAACTTAGCTACCCTCAAGGTCTCAACGAGGTGAAATTGAGGGTGACTGAAAGAAAGGAAAGAACTTCTCTGGAGAAAGTCGCTGGGGGCTGCCACAATATTCCATCTCCCTCACCCATGAGAGAGGCTTTGAGAGCCCCTCTCAGACAGGTTGCTGTTTATTCCTTAAAGTTGGGAGGACAGAGAAGACAAGTGCTCAGTCCACTTTTGGAAAAGGTCAGGCAAAAGACAGTAGCACCAGAACGGTCTCCTCCGCAGCAGAGCGAAGAGACCAGCTGTACTTGGAGCCAGCAGCATTCCTGATGACAAGGTAGAGTTCTGTGGTTCTTCTAACCCAAGGTGGGGGTATAGATGGAAGCTGGCGAAGGGGCTCTTTTGGAAGGAGTTTTCTAGGAATGCAGGAGACCCGGATTCGATCCCTGGGTCGGGAAGATTCCTGGAGAAGGAGATGGCAACCCACTCCAGTATTCTTGCCTGGAAAATCCCATGGATGGAGGAGCCTGGCAGGCTACAGTCCATGGGGTCGCAAAGAGTCAGACACGACTGAGCAACTTCACTTTCTCTTCTTTCTTTCTTTCTAGGGATGAGGTAACCTGAGCATCGAGAAACTGTGAAAGTATTAGTTGCTCAGTCGCCTCCAACTCTGCAACCCCATGGACTATAGCCCACCAGGTGCCTCTGTCCATGGGATTCTCCAGGCAAGGATACTGCAGTGGGTTGCCATCTCCTACTCCAGGGATCTTGCCGACCCAGGGATCCAACCTAAGTCTCCTGCATTGCAGGTGGATTCTTGACTGACTGAGCCACCAGGGAAGCCACCATAGAGAAGCTACAGGGTCCGAATTGATGCCAAAGTTGAGGAGCAGTTAAAGCATTTGAGCAGAAGAGAGGTGATTGGATGGCTCTAGTGAGAGAGCCTCTGAGGAGCTCACAAGAGTGTCCACAGGTCAGCCATATTCACACCACAAGGCAAGCCTGATGTTGTTGCCCCACACATGTCCCACCTTGCTCCCTCCTGCCCCAACAAGCAAGGGCGAAACTCCAGAGCTGGTGGACGATGGCAGGATGGCAGCAGGACCACAATGGGGATGAGAGGCGCTTGGAACTTTACATGAAACTGGGAGTTCATTACTGAAATAGGCTTGTTATTGTGACTATATATGACTAGAGTATTTCCTTTACTGTTCAAAAATGAATGAAAAAACTTTGGAACTCACCTGAGATTTCAACCCAAGGTGGGGAAAGAGCTAATCCATAGGCAAGTCTGAATTTAACATGTCGTACTTGCTCAAACTGCTGATGCATGTTACTTTACACAACAGGAATGGAATGAAAAATATGAATTAATTTGTATACATTTATTGCCACTAGCTAGGGGGGAAAAAACCTCAAATGCATGCTTGGCTCAGAGAGAAATACTGGATCATTGTTATTTTGAAGGCCAACATTAGAGTAAATTGCCTAATTCATATCATATATATATATATATATATATATATATATATATATTCATGATTGAAACTTGCAATTAAATCACAGCAGCAACTCTAACACCAAAAAAAAAAAAATGTTATCTTCATAAAGAATTTTAAATGTTCACACAATATAAGATACTCTCATAGTCCAATAGAGTAATTAAGAGAATACTACTTTTAGAAACTTTTTTCTGCTACATTAATTTACTGCATGTCAGGTATGGTAGTAGGCACTGGGGAAATAAAGATGAAGATAACACATCCTTATTACCAAGAACTTCACAGCCAAGAAGGAAGATAAACACACAAACAAAAAGTGCCAGCCACTGGGTTAGTGTCTGGCCACATCACATCTAGGCTATTGTCAGATCACATCTAGACTATTATAGTGTCACCAAACTGCTTCCTGCCTCTAGACTCACGGCTCTCATGCCCATTTACATTAACTTCTAAAATAAATCAAATGTGCCTACAGCATACACTTGTATTGAATGTCTACTAGCTTCCAGTAAACTTCAATTTTCAGTTCAAGTGCCTGAATCTGGGATGGTGTTTACGATCTGCCCCCTAACTACTTCTCCAGTCTCCCTTCTAAACACTCCCCTTTTGTAAACTTTATACTCCCGTGCCTCAAACCACACATACTGTTTCACACCTCTGCACCTTGGCCCATGCTATTCCTTCTCCCGGAAGTTCCTTCCCTATCTGGTGTGCTCAATCATGTTTGACTCTTTGCAACCTCATGGACTGTAGCCCACCAGGATCCTAGGTCCATGGGGTTTCCCAGGCAAGAACACTGGAGTGGATTTCTACTTCCATCCTATAAGGCAGCAGTCCCCAACTTTTTTGGCACCAGGGAGCACTTTGGTAGAAGACAGTTTTTCCACAGACTGGGGTAGCGTGGATGGTTTGGGGATGATTCAGGCACGCTACATTTACTGAGGACTTCCCAGGTGGCTGCTGCTTCTGCTAAGTCACTTCAGTCGTGTCTCACTCTATGTGACCCCATAGACGGCGGCCCACCAGGCTCCCCCGTCCCTGGGATTCTCTAGGAAAGAACACTGGAGTGGGTTGCCATTTCCTTCTCCAGTGCATGAAAGTGAAAAGTGAAAGGGAAGTCGCTCAGTCGTGTCCGACTCCTAGCGACCCCATGGACTGCAGCCTACCAGGCGGCACTAGTGGTAAAAACCCACCTGCCAATGCAGGAGACATAAGAGACATGGGTTCAGTCCCTGGATTGGAAATATCCCCTGGAGGACTGACTGACTGACATGACTTGGAAGTGAAAGTGAAGTTGCTCAGTCATGCCCGACTCTTTGCGACCCTATGGACAGTAGCCTGCACCAAGCTCCTCCGTCCATTGGATTTTCCAGGCAAGAGTACTGGAATGGGTTGCCATTTCCTTCTCCAGGGAATTTTCCCGACCCAGGGATTGAACCCAGGTCTCCCGCATTGTAGACAGACGCTTTACCATCTGAGCCACCAGGGAAGTCCAATGTGACTTAGCATGCACATTTATTGTGTACTTTTATTTCTATTATTGTTACATCAGCTTCTCCTTAGATCATCAGGCACTGGATCCCGGAGGTTGGGGACCCCTGCTATAAGGACTTGGGAATTAGAAGAAACAATTAGCTCCCACTACTGAGAAATTAAACAAGAAATCCCTGCAGCCGGGAACAATGTTCTTCTGAACTCTGCTCAAGCTCTACATGCCGTTTGTTTTTTCATATGGCTACCATGTTCCTCTAGCTTTCCCTAAGGCATGCTCATGTTTGGAGAACCTGCAATAAAAAGATTAGATAAACAATAACAATGGCTGCTTTTCACTTATTGGAAATTCACACAATTTATATAAATGTATAAATGTCAGGAAGAATTATTAACCAGACACACTCCCCCACCACACACACACAATTCCTTGGTATCTTTCTTTTCTTCCTTGATCACATTTTTTAAAAACAAAAATACTTGAACATGTCCTCCTAATTTTATTATTCCTGAATAGTAAATAATAATAAATTGTTCCTGAGTAATAATAGCTGCATGGGAAATATATATTTATCTTTAATTTATATATTTTGGCCATCCCACATGCATACAGAATCTTAGTTCCCAGACCAAAGACTGAACCCACGCCCCCGAAAGTGGAAGCATAGTCTTAACCACTGGAGTGCCAAGGAAGTCCCATGAATGGGAAATACTTATATTAATTTTTCCATAGCACCATGATTCACATCTTCATTTTAACATCCATAATTGCAATTAATGGTTCCTCATCTCTACCACTATCACTATCAGGAGTAGTAGAACATTTTTAGGGTCTTCTTATCCCAGAGATCAACTTAAGTTGGTTTATAGATTATGCACCTTGGTTTTTACAGTTCACATATACAAACAAGAAATCTAGTCCATTTAGACACAGATCACTACCTTGGCTCTGCATATCCCAAGAGGCAAATTACTAAGTAACCTATTCCAAGCTAACTGAGAGCCTGAAGCCTAACAACAGTTTCCAACCATTGATTTGTTCAACAAATACTTAGCGAGCTGCTACTGAGGGTCAAGTACTAAAACTACACTTTATAAATACTAATATACAAAGAACACGCATTACCTTCAGGGAGTTCCACAGTGAATCCACAGATAGTGACAGATACCTGAGGAAGGTGTATGTTGGAAGATTCTGAAGGAACCGAGGATACGTCTAGGAAGCCTCCTGGGAGAGGTTGTGTTTTAAGTTTTGAAGGATGAATAGGAATTAGGCCAAATAATGCAGAAGAGAAGTCTAAGCAGCAAGAACCACAGATATTAATGCATGAATGCATGAGCCTGATGGTGCATTAAGAAGCTTCATGCTTTTAATGTAACTGGAGCCTGGTGTGCGGGAGGATGGAGAATAGAGACGAAGCTGAACGAGCAGGCAGGCCTTGATGGTCAACAGCCTCTTGGGCCATGTTTGGATTTTCCCTGAAACTGATGAGGAGTCACTTCAGAAATTTTACCAGGCGAGTGGCTAGATCAAATCGGTATTTTTAAAAAATCATTCTGGTTGAAGTGTGAAGGACAAAGAAGAACCAGTGGCAGTTGCTGCAGTAACTCAAGTGAGATAGGGAATCCTGAGAATGAGCTGTTGGAGATGGAAGACGCTGAAGTCAGTTGGGGGTGAGCTGAGATAGCTACTAGAAGATTAACTAGAACAGACACTTTCTGATTTCTATAATTGTGTAGTGTGCCCTTCTAACTAACCCTAGTTTCAGTCTAAACTGCATGCTTTCTGTGCAAGTAGTGCACTAACCAGTCTACTGTACGCCTGCTAACTCCAGACTGTTGTGTAGTTTTATAATAATATACCTGGATGATAGAGTTTGTATTATACCTGAGTTACCCACACTGCAAAAGTCTGTTTTTGGAATTTCAGACACTTTTGATTTAGCCTTAAATCAGGAAAGAAAAACTGTATCCTCAGTGTCTTGCTTCCTGGGAAAAAAAAAATATCATGGAAATCTTGCTCCATGGCTATCTCTTAGCCAGAGCTTCATGGCATAACCAGGTAAAGTAGAAAAGATACCCAGAAGTGAAGAACTCTAGTTTTTGGTGTTTTGGTTTGGTTTGCCAATGAACAGAAAATTAACAAGCAACTACACTGCTTTGAAAATTTTATCATAAAGTCTTTTGCCATGATTTCTTAAAAGAAAACTGTTTTTGATAAATGCATTTTTGGATTATTCATCCTCCAGTAATTCCATCACATATGTCAAAGAGTTACTATATATGTGTCTAGAAACCAGGATAAAAGATCTAAGCAAGAAATATTCAAATATAATTTGGTTTAAAAACAACAAAAAACAAAGGCATTAACTTTTTAAATATGAAAGAATTACTGTCTCTGATTCCATCTTAAAGGCGAATGACCCAAAAAAATTAATGAATGTGAGTGCCAAATATCCTAAATCATGAGCTCTAATAACTAAACAAGTATGTTGGGATTTTTATTTAATGATCCAACTGTCACTATGCAATGTTTTCTTATTTGAATAGATGCATGAAGTTCCGCAATTCAGATACTTCACAAATTCCAATTTCCAAATTAATTTTGAAAACTTTGAAATGTTTTAAATGTGATTAACTCCAAACTTGTGATTCCATACTCCTCCCCAAAAAAGGGAATACTTCAGAAACCTTGATTTAACAGGCAAACTTAAAATGATAAGATTTTTAAAGTCTGAGATTCTACTCAGACTAGTAAGAATCAAACTAAAAAAGCTATACTCCCGCATTACAGGCAGATTCTTTACCAGCTGAGCCACCAGGGAAGCTGATGCTAACCACTAGTTCATTAAAAAATGTTATTTTAATTTCTAAACATGCATTATGCAAAAAATAAAGAATATTTATGGTGATTTCAACTGGTATACTAGAAAAACGCTGAGTGAAGTATTGCTTTCTGTTCATGAAACTCCAAAATGTAGATGAATTTTATTATCTTCATAAAATCACCTTATATAAAAGGCCAATATGAAGTAACTCAAGAAATCAGCACATTTTCTACCCCTTGATAGTAGTGACTAGAAATAGAATTCTTGAAAAAAAATTAAGTAACATAAAACTGGCTTCTTAGTTAGCAACTCTGGAGTTTCCCAGTCTGTTATGTGGTTGGACTATTGCTGGTTTGTCTGGGTAGGGCTGACCACCCATCTAGCACTCAATCCACATGCTCAGTCTTGTGGGCGTCTTTCTGTTCTCCTGTTTTTAAAGCCATGTTTGAGTTTTCACTGACCTCCTGTTATGATGACCTTTGAAGCAAAAACATTATTACTCCCCCCGTGCTCTTATGTGTGATGTTGTAAATGTGAATTAAGTATTGGGCAGACGGGTTTTTTAAAAAGGCTAGAAATCCATGTAGGAGGCCAAACCAGTAGGGGAAAAATGCAAAAATCTAAATTGCAAACTTCTGAGAACTTCCCAGGACCATCACATCATTTCCACACATTTTGAAAAGAATGTAGTAAGACATTTTACAAAACAGAGACAGATACAAATAATAGCGGAAAGACAGAGAAATGTAATTCATTTGTTGAAGACCTAAAAAAGATAGTATATTTTATACACAGTTAAAACAATGCCTGGATGTATTCAAAGTGGCACTAAATAGGTTCACAGGGCAACTAGCGTTTAGTCCCTATGTATGTACAAATGACATAGAAAGACCTCAGAAACAGTCTCTTCCCGTAGAGGCTTTGGGAAGAGAACCAACTGGGACTTCTGCTCTACCACCACTATATGCCCTTCAATCCAAGGAGTACTGATCTTAACTATTTTTTTGAACACCATTTTTTTTGAACAGTGTTTCATAAGTTTAAGAAAATTTTTAAAAGTACTAATCATCTCTGGTACTCTGAAAGATAAATTTACAAGTTACAAAAAGATTGGAGCGTAGATCCCCTTTCTCCTGGGCATCCCTGGTGGCTCAGATGGTAAAGAATCCACCTGCAATTTAGGAGACACAAGTCTGATCCCTGGGTGAGGAAGATCCCCTGGAGGAGGGCATGGCAACCCACCCCAGATTTCTAGACTGGAGAATTCCCATGGACAGAGGAGCCTGGTGGGCCACAGTCCATAGGATTGCAAGGAGTAGGACAGGCTGCACACACCCCTTTCTCTTAACTGTTCAGCCAGGTTCTGCTTATCTACCTCATAGTAGCTCAAGTTAATTCAGCCAACAAATATGAAAAAAATCACAATACAGTACAGTTAGGCAGTGAACCTGACTTTCCTCTTAGACATCCTATTCTTTCATTCACTTAGACTTTTGTTTTATTTTGAAACTCTGAGTCAGATTCCTATTTTTCTGAACTTAGAGATTTGCAGCTGATATGACTAGTTATACTAGTTATACAATGGATATACAAGTTATACTAGATATACTAGTTATACATGATTACAGATAATCTTATAATCTACATTCCTCACTAACTGGTCCCAGCTTAGTTGAGGGTTGCAAAGTGTTCAGCTAAAAATTGTATTTCCCAGCCTCTCTTGCAGGTGGGTGGTCCATGACAAAATTCTGCCAATAAAATGTAAGCAGATGCTACTGGAAGGCGTGGGGGAGGGCGGTTGCTGAAGAGAACTTGCTCTATCACAGCTGTGAAGCAGAAAGCTAGAAGAATCTTGAGGCCTGGGTGACAATATGGCACTAACACACCAGCCCTAGAACTTTGCACTTTCCTCACAATTGGGTGTTGTTAATCACAGTCCTACCTTTGGTACAAAAATCACAGTCCTACACCTTGGTACAAAAACATATGGTAAAAATTCCTCAAATTCTCCCACAGTTTAAAAGTAGAAGAATAACAATACCTCAAATGTGTAAAGTTATTTTAATAGAAATGTATCACTCATTGATAGGGACGGTTTACATCCTCTACTCCCACTTCGAAAAGAATCTCAACTTCTGAAAGTGACAGTAAGACTACAGCATTTGCTTGATACGTGGAAAATGCTTTCCTGTGAAAGTAAATCTCTGTGTAGTAACTGATTTTAATCAGATTCCTTGAAGAGAAAGTCCCATGCTAGTCCAATATTTCAATTTTAAATTGTGTCTAAAAAGAAACATAGTTTTATTGTTTTCCTAATGATAATATCTATTTATTAATAGCAAACACTTTAAGGGTTTGTTCCCTTATCTTAATTAAATATATAAATCACATGATTTCTTCAGAGCCTTGAAGAAATATTTTTATGTTCAACTTTGTTTTCAGCTTTATTGAGAAATAACTGATAGATTTTACTGTATAAGCTTAAGGTATAGAGCATGATGGTTTGATTTACATATTTTATGAACTGACTACAATAGGCTTAGTTAATATCCATTGTTTCATATAGATATAATAAAAAGAAAAGAAAAAAATGTTTTCTCCTTGTAAGGAACTCTTAAAATCTACTCTCTTACAACCTTCCTATATGATCATAGAGTGGTGTTAACTCTATTCATGTTATATCCATTACATCCAAGCACTTATTTCTTTATATAATTTTATTTATCTATTTATGTACGGCTGCTCTGGGTCTTCACAGCTGTGTGGGCTTTTCTCTAGACGCTGTGCATGGATTTCTCACGGCAGTGACTTTTCTAGTTGTGGAGCACGGGCCCTAGGGCAAGCAGGCATCAGTAGTCATGGCCATGGGCTCAGTCGTTGCAGTTTCTGGACTGGGGAGCATAGGCTCAGTAGTTGTGGTGCTTGACCTCGGTTGCTCTGCGGCATGTGGGATCTTCCCAGATCAGAGACTGAACCTGTGTCTCTGGCACTGGCAGGCAGATTCTTTACCACTAAGCTAACAGGGAAGACTCCAAGCACTTATTTATCTTATAAATGAAAGTTTGGACCTTTGGACCACCTTCCCCTAATTCCCCTCCCACCCACCCCCTTCCTCTGATAGCCACAAACCTGTTTCCTTTTATTGTGAGTTTTGTGGCTGGGGGTGGGATTGTTTTGTTCTGCTTTAGATGCCAAATACATGTGAAATTATATGTCTTTCTCTGACTTATTTCACTTAGTATAATGTATTCAAGGTCCATCCATGAAGCTGCAAATAATAGGATTTCCTTTTTATGACTGAATAATATTCCTCTGTGTGTGTGTGTGTGTGTGTGTGCTATAATTTGAAATCTTGATGATACTCTAGCCAATGCTCTCATTTTTCAAAGGAAAAGGGAAAAAAAAGCCAAGGGATGCTAACTGGTACTTCTTAACTTTTCACTATTCACTGAATTCTTTCTCAAATGGAAGAATTAGTGAAAGAAGAACATACTTCTACCACTTGCTTAGAGTTCCCCTTCCTTCTTTTCCTTTTCCTTTGATCTGCTCCCCCACCTCAAGGAGGAGGCCCTTCCATCCCCCACTTATCAATTCTGCCCTCCTCTAACCCAGACGACTGCAGCTCAGTCTTTAAGACTCCGTGTGGTCTCAAGCAGAAAGCTGTCCCTGACTCTGCCCACTCCCCATACGCCCAGGCCCTGGCCAGGCAAGGAGCATACCCTTTGCTGGCTCCACACTGCACATACCACCATCCCCACACCTACCTTGGATCATGGTGATCTAGGTATGCCTTCTTTTTCCCAAAAGGAAATGAACTCCCCAAGGGCCAGGGCCAAATCTGTATGTTCCAGCATGAAGCACAGGATCTGGCAGAATGTTCCTTCCACTAATACTTCTTTTTTAGAAAATATATGCCAGTGAACCCCAGGAAATGAGGATACACGCTGAATCAGTGGTATCTCACTCAGCTCTTTAATGTAGTTTGAAACCTTTCTTCTTCTGACTTCCATCCTACAGCCAAACACATGACCATAAGCTCACAAGAAATGGTTCCCAAAGGCAACAAGGAGGTTTGGTAATACTGGAAATGTTGTGAACAACCTATTTTAACATATGGGAGTTACCCTATGCAGAACTCAAAGTACACAGGTTGTTTCTGGGGAGAGGTATAAGAATTTAATTATAAGGAGCAAGTAGGGCAAATAAACAGAACACACTTGATAAAATTGTTTGTGCAAGGCTCTGGTTGCTCAGGCTTGGTTTCCTAGCACATTGTGAAAGTTACGGCTTTTGAAATTAATAGGTTAATCTAGGCTTACGAAAGGAAGATACAACAATGGAGAAAGCTCTGATGCAAATTGCCGCAAGAAATCAACTCTTGGAAGAAGCGTATTTCCTAGAACAGAGATAAGGGAAACTAGAATGTTTCAAATTATATTCTGTAAGCAACATATTAAATTTGTTCTTTACCACATCAACTATAATTTAGTTGAAGAGATTTCTAAATGAGAGTTCTCTGGTAATTCCCCCCACCTCTTTTTTAATGAGTACTCTTTTTCCATTCATCATATTTTAAATGATTCTATAAATAGTTTTTTTTTAATGTTAAAAAATAGTTTTCTCTTTAAAACAGAGTATGAAATGGGGGTCCTATATAAAACATCCTACAGAGTGAAATATTAGGAAATAACTTAACCAAATAATTGATGCAGGCATTTTAATTGCTACCTTGTTATCTGTGACCTAGTTTGCGTAGTGGTTTTTATGGAGCCTGACTCTGATTTACTGGAGAATCTTAGGTTCAGAGTGCATGTAAGAATATTCTGATCTCTTTCAGTTCTATTGGATTGACAGTATTTCTGTAAAAACAAATCAGGCCAATAAAATTTATATTTAGTAGTTTTTCTAAACAGCAAGTTTTTATTAAATTGTATTTAATAAGCTAAATATAAATTGTATTTAATAAAAAGGAAAAAATAATGTTTCCATGATTATTATTCCCTATGGAGTATATATAAGAAGGCAGACAAGACAGAAAATTATCTTATATTCTCTTGGAACACTATTACAATCACATAAAATTAACCTGAAGTCCACTTTTTTCTTTATAAACTAAAAACTAAATAAAGAAAACTTATTAAAACTTAGTTTCTTAAAAACTAACTAAAGAAAACTTAGTTTCTTTATAAACTAAGCCTGACAACTTCTGGAGTCTGTGTCAGGCCTCACACTGACACAGTTGTTTGCTATTCCCTATAGCTTCCCTGGTGGCTCAGATAGTAAAGAATCTGCCTGTAGTGTGGGAGACCCAGGTTCGATCTCTGGGTTGGGAGGATTTCCCTGGAGAAGGGAATGGCAACCCACTCCAGTATTCTGGCCTGGAGAATTTCCATGGACGGAGGAGCCTGACAGGCTACCGTCCATGGGGTCTCAAAGGACATGACGGAGCAACTAACACTTTCACACAGCCAGTCTTTCATCTGCAAGTGCTTCTTAAAAGCACTCCGCTTTATGAGTCATCCCATCTAACCAAGGCACAGAATGGCATTCATTTGTGATTACTATGTTCGCCGTGCAAGCACTCCATTCCCAGAATGTGTAAGGGTCTAGATGAAAACTGCAGAATCGTGAAACAAGTGCAAGGTATGCAGAAAGGCTTTTTTATGAGAAGCAGTGAGAATAAAAAACAAATGATGACAAAGTAAAGAGAAAGAGATAGGACAGGGTATTGTGAGACATGCGAGTGCATGGGGACCCTCCTGTAGGCGTGCCTGTAGCATCACTGCTTATAAGATTCAGTCTTACATGAACAGTCTCTCTGATCAGCCCCCATACTGGACAGTGTGGTGTTCTTTAGCGGTGACAGTATTCCTTAGCGGTGACAGTTTCTCGTTCCAGAGAAGGTGAACACTCAGCCTGAGGTGCGGACCCCATCTCTCCATATTTTGCTTCTCTGTGTCCAAGCATCTGTGTAGACACCAAGCACACACTTACCTAGAAGGTGATAATAAAGCGAGAAATTAAAGCCAGATCACCTGAAACTTGTAATGCCATGCTGCTGCTAAGTCACTTCAGTCGTGTCCGACTCTGTGCAACCCCATAGACGGCAGCCCACCAGGCTCCCCCGTCCCTGGGATTCTCCAGGCCAAGAACACTGGAGTGGGTTGCCGTTTCCTTCTCCAATGCAGGAAAGTGAAAAGTGAAAGTGAAGTCGCTCAGTTGTGTCAGACTCTTAGTGACCCCACGGACTACAGCCTATAGGCTCCTCCATCCATGGGATTTTCCAGGCAAGAGTACTGGAGTGGGGTGCCATTGCCTTCTCCATGTAATGCCATAGGACACCATAAAGACCAAGCTGGATAAAACTGTGACGTTGTTGATTAGGTTCTTCTGAGTCACTGGTGGTGAACTGAAGGGTTGCTAAAAAGATTAGGGTCATCTTTGTGGCTAAACTTGCCTCTAGCCTCATTGTGTTCTCTTATTTTGGTCTTTTCTTTGGCTATGTGATATCTTTCTAATGGGTTCAAGTCATTTTTACTGACTTAATGGTATTTCCCTTGTGAACCATTTGACTCTTCAATAAAAGACCAGATGGGAAGGATGAGAGGAAGGCAGGGAGAGAGGAGGACAAACAGGAAGACAGTAAGTGTGTGATCTGGGTGGTGGAGCTCAGGCAGCCCCAGGTGAGGAGCCCAATGTTCTCCAGTTTCATTTTTTTTAAATTTTGGGCACATTGCCTAAGTCGTAATTTGCTTAACTGCTCTGAGCCTCAAACTCATCTAAAATGGAAGAACATTAATACCTACCCTGAATGGAGAAAATACCATAAGAGATCAATTACTTTTTATCTCTTTCTTCCAGATATTCCCATCAACATCTAAATCCCATGTGTGTGAGGGTGTGTATATATCACAGAGTGCACACAGAGACATCTCATAGATGTCTAATCTATAGGTAAACAAACACGAATATATTTACATGTACACATATGTACACCCTCTTTCTCCACCTCACCCCCCCTATGTACACACAAAGCAGATTTCTGGGATGAAAGCCTCATTCAGAAGGTGCCCATTCATCAATTTCGAAAGAACTTCTAAATATGCCATTAGGAAACTAATCCATCCTTCATTACAAATGCTGTTTTGCTTTTTGGTTAAAATGATGACCTACTGAAGACACTGGAAGAACTTGTAGATATGCCGTTAGGAAAATAATCCATCCTTCATTACAAATGCTGTTTTGCATTTGTAATGCAATACCTACTGAAGATACTGGAAGTAAGTCTAGGAAAAAAGCCATTTTACTACGCAGAGTTTGGGCAGCCTCTGTGTTAACCGGAGCCTAAGAGAAACGGGCTCCCTCTGGGTCCCTCACCTGCCCGTCTGCTACAACCATCACCGCAGGCATGCAGCGCTCACCACTGACCTATCGCAGACAGGTAATCAAGAGCAGAGAGAGCAGCCTTCGGAGGACAAGCACTTACTTGTTCTCAACTTTTTAAAGTTCATAATTCAGTCTTACTGTCATTTCTTTCCTCATGCTGGTGCTTTTATGAAAGGTAAAGCTGAACAGAAAGAAAACCAGAGTCATTAACCGTTTGAAAGTTTAATGTGCTACCAAACCAGAATTAGATGTGATAATGAAATTTCCACTGCTGAAAGCAGACTTTGCTAACTGATGTATGTAGTGAGAAGGTGGTCACATAACCAATGAAAATAAAAACCAGGCTCATTTTTTTATATTTCTCATTCATTTATTTTATTTAAACTGGCCAAACACCAAATTAGATTTGAGGTAAAAATTGGATGTAGTAAAGTTCCTCTTGTTTCTTTTAGAAAATATATATTCTACACTCGTAGTATAGATGTTGATCAAGTAACTTAATATCTAGAGACATTCTAGAACAATGGCTCAAGACTTATGGCTTAATATTACTAGACTTTATTCAGCCATCTCATGGATCAGAAAGGCCATCCAAGTCACCAGAGTCCATGGCTGTGGGATGGCTCACCCTGTGCATGCCACTCCCTAGTCTGGCTCCCAGGGTGTGTCTACAAAGGATTCCTATTCACCTTATCTAACCATAGTCGACCCATGAAAAACATGGTTTTGAATTGCATGGGTCCACTTACATGCGGATTCCTCTCAACAAACCCTACAGTACTAAGCAAGCCCTGGTTGTTTGAACCCTCAGATGCAGAACTGTGTGTGTGTGTGTGTGTGTGTGTGTGTGTGTGTTAGTCACTTAGTTGTGTCCAACTCTCTGTGGCCCCATGGACTGTAGCCTCTGTCCATGGGATTCCCCAGGCAAGAATACTGGAGTGGATTGCCATTCCTTTCTCCAGGGGATCTTCCCCGTGCAGGGATCAAACCCTGGTCTCCTGCACTGCAGGCAGATTCCTTACCATCAAAGCCACCAGGGAAGCCCAGAACTGTGTCTACCAAGGGCTAACTATAAAGTCATGGGCAGATTTTCCACCGTGTGGAGAGCTGGTATGCCTAACCTCCACATTGTTCAGGGTGAATTGTACTGTGTTCTATGTTCAGAATTGTCAAAATGGACCATTAGCTGTTGCCCAGATACAACACACTTTTTCCTCCCCCCATTTTTGTCTCTGCACATCCTCTGTCTGCTCCTGAAGCTCTCCACCATGGCTTGTTTCCCCTTCTCCAGGCACCCTGGCCCCTGTGCCCTTCTTCCCAGTACTTCCACTCAAGCACCTCTGACAGATCACCATCTGTTGAAATGACACCCATTTAAAGTTCATTTAAAATGCCCTTTTTTCAAGAAATTATTCCTTCCTACCCATGCCAAGGTGCTTCCCAGGTGGCTCAGTAGTAAAGACCCTGCCTGACAATGTAAGAGACACAGGTCCAATCCCTGGGTCAGGGAGATTCCCTGGAGAACGAAATGGCAACCCACTCCAGTATTCGTGTCTGGAAAATTCCATGGACAGGGGACCGTGGCTGTCTACAATCCACTGGGTCACAAAGAGTCAGACATGACTGAGCCTGCACACACACAAACACACCCATGCCAAACTGACCTTATCTCTTTCTTCTCTCCAACCAGAGTCATTTTGCTTTAACTCTTGTACATCACTTTCCCCAGTTTTTGGCACAGAGTAGATACTCATTTACTGTATTATAGGTGAATTAAAGAATTATAGGTTATATTGCACTTTCATCTACTCCCTAACCTTCTCCTCCTCCTTAAGCATCTAGCTTCTCAATGGCAAAGACGGAGTTGGTGGGAATAGGGTGCTTATTAATCTTCATAACCTTTAAATTTTCTAATAGGTTCATTGCACATAATGAAGGCTTGATAAATATTTCTTGAATTGCATGATTAAACCAGGTCGGCCAGGCTGGGCTTGGTTAGAAGCGCTTCAGGATCGCCCCTTGATTTAGCAGGAGCAGTGCAGTGATGCAAGAGGCAATTTTCTTTGCTGAATCATAACTGAGTTTATATCACCCGAAGCTTTGGAAGGTACCATTTTTCAAATTAAATATAAAAACAATAACCTTTCTGTTTGTGACGGTGTAAGTTCTCCTGGCTCCTTTCAGGCATAGGGGCATTTCTGTAAGGTGTTGACCTAAATTTCTTGTGACCTAATTTCCTTGTTGCAAAAGGAATTCGGTGCAGCCAGCCCCCACTGCGGAAAGGTTTTGTTCTATATCACTGTCACATTTCAATGACAAATGGAATGAACTTTGTTAGTCCTTTTGAGATTTCAGAATAGCTCAGGATATTCCCCTCTAATATCTAAGAGGATTTCAGTGATTTGTCCTGCTGCTACAGAGCATAAAGGGCCTCCCTTTGTCCCATGCATTCCCCAAAGCAGTCTGGCTTCCTCCCTGGAAGTACCAGAAACCACTTACACACATTTTTACTGCACAGCAGCTGAAGAGATGCTTGTGATGAAGTAGAAAAAAATGCAAGTGATATAAATGCCCCATTGGGCTCTTGAATTAAAAAAACATCTTTCTCAACAATAACCAAGTGTACTTTGGTTCTAGTCCTAAGTATTTTGAAGCAAAACCAAACTAACCTCTACTCCTCTGACAGGAAAAGAAGTTTCCCCTTCAAGATACAAATGAACCAAAAAACCTATTTTTCCTATCTTTGTAAGCATGTGTATGTTTGTGAGCCTGTGAGTTTGTGAAAGAGTAAACTAGTGAAAGAATAGGATTTATCTCAAATAATTCAGTAAGTTGTACACATCTTAAAACAATAGACAAGAACGTAAGAAAAATTCTTTTGCATTTTTAAAGAAAAGACAAGACAGTTTTCTATGAAGAATAGCCTCCTAGAAGACGAGTATACTGGATGACTCCTTAGGGCTTCTTTCTGGTCCTGTTATTAACACACGACCATTATCTGAATCAGGTGTTGACACGCAGTATCAATATGGGGTAGACTGATTTTAAGATGCAGACTTTTAATATGCATTTCAGTAATATAGTGAATGTGCTTTAAAATGCTTAAGCTGACTGGGATTCTCTCATGCTGAGCATAAATTATAACTCAGAAATGTTACTCCATTATTTCCATTTGGAAGCATGTCCCCTGGAAGACCTCAAGGCACCACACCCTGCCAGTTGGTGATGTGGTCGGCAAAGTCTAGAGCAGGTCAAAGAGAGCAGCTGGCCCAGCAATTTAGCCTCAGCCTAAATGGTAACATGAAAGAGAGTAACGGAGAAAAATATCAACAAAGGAAAACCGAAGAGTCTGTTTCAAAAAGAAAAGATGCAAGAAGAGCAATAGATAATAAAGAAGCACGGGAGGGGAAAAAAAGTTATTTCTAACAAACGATGAGAAGGAAAATAAGTTTGAAGCACAGAGGGAATTTTCTTTAATTAATTAATTTATTTTAATTGGAGGCTAATTACTTTACAATAGTGTAGTGGTTTTTGTCATACATCGACATGAATCAGCCATGGGTGTACATGTGTCCCCCATCCTGAACCCCCCATCCCATCCCTCAGGGTCATCCCAGTGCACTGGCCCTGAGTGCCTGAATAGAGGGAATTTTAATGAATAAAAAAAAAATTACAGAACATCTTTGGAGTACCTCCCCAAAGGATCAAAAAATCATGAGTGAAAGACACACCTAGACAATAGCTTATACTAATAGAAAGCCCATCAGATGAGAGCCTCAGTGGTCTAGCAGTCTCTGGGCAGACACGGCTCTGTGTGTCAGGGAGGCTGGGAAGACTAAGGCAGGCAAGCCCATTGCTTCACCATGACTCTGTTGCCAAGGGCAGAAAAAAAAACTGAATGTTGTTTGGACGTGCATTTCTTATATTATAGCCTGGTGCCTAGTACTAAACCAAGAGTAAGTCCTGACTATTCATTGGAAGGACTGATGCTGAAGCTGAAACTCCAATACTCTGGCCACCTGATGCGAAGAACTGATACATTTGAAAAGACCCTGATGCTGGGAAAGATAGAAGGCCGGAGGAGAAGGGGATGACAGAGGATGAGATGGTTGGATGGCATCACCCCCTCGATCAACATGAGTTTGAGTAAGCTCCGGGAGCTGGTGATAGACAGGGAAGCCTGGCATGCTGAAGTCCACGGGGTCGCAAAGAGTTGGACATGACTGAGTGACTGAACTGAACTGAAGATGAGAGGGGATGCATACAGATACTGAAACTATTAGACAGGTTGGCTCTTGAGCAGAAAAGGCTAATATAGTAATCAGATCGGATTACTGAATAGATTAGATCCAGTAATAGAATAGATTCTCCTCTGAGAGCACTCATCTGAATCTCTAGAAAGATCATCTACTGTAGGGAGAAAAAAAGGGACAATCTTCTGTGAAATCAAAGGAAATTATTCCAGGAAGTTGGTTCTGGCAAAAGAATTTCTTGGCATGTTTCTGTGAATTGTAAAGGATTTCCTAGTATGAAGTAAAATTTGAAAAATTTCTGCCCAGTAAGCAATGACTCAGCAGATGCCATTACAAAATGGCAGAGGACCTTGGCTGGATCTTTTGAATCTCTTTGATATCTTCTCATTCTAATTGAGAATTTACCATGACCCCTCCAGCTTGATTCATGTAGAAGGCAGTAAAGCTTTTATTAATCAAGTAAGTTGGGAACTTGAAAATACATGTCAACTCAAATGTAAGCTCTGTGGTGAACCTGAAAGTCAGTTCTCATGGGGACTAGCTTTCCATGATTGTCTATTCCAGGATCCAATCAAGGAGCACAGGACCTTAGGCTGCTGGAATTTAAATACCAAGCATGGTATCCTGGCGCCATTACCCTCTGCTTCTGATGAAATATACCTGCTACTCCCGGATCTACTCTTTATCAAACATGTGGAAAGGAGAACAACATCCAACATCCATTTTTTTTTAAACCTTACCAAGAACAAAGATGACAATTGGAAGCAAAAGCTGGGTCAAATTTAGCTCTCCATAAAATTGGCTGGGCCTGCCTCCACTCAGGGAAAAGCCTTGCTGAATCTCCACTTCCAGAAGCCACACTAGATTGAACAATCAGACTGTTTGAAAAACCCATCATCCCACAAGGATTTGTGAAGTGTTGAGCGTCTGGCACACGAGTGTTCTGAATAAAAGGATTTCGCCAGGAGTTTTGAGATCAGAGATCCATGATTAATTCTGACTGCCTGGATCAATAAAGATTGTTTTCCTTTGAAACAGAGCACCTATAAAATTATGTAATTTGAGGTATAGGAAAATCATTGCCGAACGAGCAAAGAGTACTTTGCTACCCACAGAATCCATTTGGTAATAATTTCAGCATGAAACATAAGACCATTATTTTGATAGGACAAATGCATTTGAAAGTCATGAAAGATTATATCAGTTACAAATTATATTTGCATAAAATCCTTTTTCAGGGCAAACTCACTCAGGTGTAGTACTATTCACACCAGAAACGCAATTCAGTGTGAGCTGTTTCCTAAAGGAAAAGTACATGTGAGAATTTAGATTATTTTGTCTAGCACAGCTGCTGCTTGTACTGCAGAAGCAGAGATGCAGCTGATGACAAGGTAGAATGGAACTTGGCACCTCCACTGGCATCCAGCCAGGAATACAGAATGTTTTAGCCAGTCTGTGGCATGTGATCCATTTCTTAATTGTTGATAACATATAATTAGGACAATCTAAGCCTAGTTTAATGAATGCAATAAGTTAAACTGCAGCGCCTGACTATACTTGGAGAGACTTTGTTAGTCTTGGAGCATGGAACTGCAGAGTAACATTTTATAAACAGTACAAAATGGAATCTTCCCTTTACAAACTATCAGCCTAGAATTATGGCCGACATCCTAACCCACAGTATAAATTCTGCGCACTGTATAAATGTCAACTGATATTCATGGCCAATGTGCCCAAAATAAATTTTCCCCTTGAAGATTTTAAAGGTAAGATTTATGTGAAGAAATTGGGCACATATTTAAAAATGACAGACTACAAGTTCTGCTAATCAGTTATCAACCTGATTTATTTTGACAGACTTCTTTCTAAGATGATCAGAGCTCAGTCTAGTGTACTACACGGTTTTTAAAATGCAATGATTTTCTCGAAAATAATGAATTGATTATTAACTTTTTATTCAAATAGATTCATTGCATTCCTCTTTTCACATGCCATATTACTTACCTGTAGGTGTTGCCAAAATGTTTGATTATAAAGCATACAAAAGAGATTTACCTAC
This sequence comes from Bos javanicus, assembly GCF_032452875.1. Taxonomy (NCBI): domain Eukaryota; kingdom Metazoa; phylum Chordata; class Mammalia; order Artiodactyla; family Bovidae; genus Bos; species Bos javanicus. The sequence goes on along the minus strand of NC_083874.1, from coordinate 88,066,611 downwards.
GCCACAAATAAGTTCAGCTGAATCTTTCATATCTCTGGTAAAAGAACTATTTTTTCCAAAGGTGTATAAATCCTACCTAGATATCAAATAATACAAGAAATAAAAACTTTTGGAAAAAAATACATTTTAGCTTTTGAGTGAAAAAAAATAAGAAAAGGAAGCTCTGTTTATTCACAGCATGCATGCTGCTCTGATTGTTTTTTTTTTTTTTTTCCCATCTTTAAATTTGTCCTAATGTTATCAGAATTGATTTTTAGTCTCAGTCATCCCAGAGGAACTGTCTTGAGTGAAGCTCTTATCGGGGAACTGTAATGAAGAATCAGCTTGCAAAGCTGTTACTATGGTGCTCACATATCTGAAGAAATTTTTAGTGGAAATAAAATTCCAAAGCACTAAATTTAGAGGTATTTCGTTTCCTACTAAGAGGTATAAAAATAGTACTACTAGATACAATTTAAATTCCAAGGGGGAGATATTTATTTCTGTACGATGCTCAACCATGTACATTCTAGAAAGCCAATCTCTTTCCACAGGCCTTGAGACAAATTAAAAATCATGTTAAAAATCTTAGGCCACCAAAAGAATAATGCATTTTTAAAAAGAGAAATCTTCATTTTCACATTTTCATGCTAGTGTTGCTTTTCAGATAAAACTTTACACAGTGAAGGTATAAATATTTGAAAATATATTTTTCTTCGTATATTTAAGAATAAGCTTTTGACAATGATACATAACTAGTCTTGAAACTAAATTGTATATTACCTCACGGAGGACAAGGAGAGCTAAAGAATGTCAAGTCCCAGCTTGGTTGTCAGAATGTTCAGGTTTAAGACACACATTCCATTAAAAGCAGTAATTACTATAGTGCGCACAGTCAACAAATCTCCTTTTCCAAAAATAAAAAAATATTTCTGGAAATCATGACAAATTACAGTCCTGAAATTAAAGTGATTATAAGCATCATATATAACCATGCATCTTCCTCTGCCCTGTATTAAAATATGTATCACTTCCTAAAGCCAAATTGTATTCCAGGAATGCTGCCTAAGTTCCCCGTGTAGGGGAAGACAACTTTTGAAATCACCTTTAAATTTTCATTTTTATGATTAAGTCACCAAAAACGGCAGGAAAAAAAAACCTATAAGAATATGACATGGGTAAGAATATTACATTACGTCTATATTTCTAAGTTCGTAAGTCAAAAAGAGGGACTGGCATTTCTCAGGAAACAAGATGAAAGCAATTACAGTTCTACATTTTCATGTAAGTGATAGATACACATCTAACTATTGACGAGGAGGAAATAAAGAGCACTGCCATAATTTGGTATCCATTATGTGTAATTTTATATATGTATATTTGAATGAAAAACTTTTAAACATTGAAATTTGACAAGCACAGTAAAGAAAAAGATTCTGGACTTAGGCTGTTTCATAGATACAGGAGAGAAGAGAAGGGTTCATGTTATAATTGCTTTTGGTTTTATTTATTCTTACAAAGTGTCCTTAAATGAAATTATTCAGAAAAACAATCCACAGCACTATCATCTAAATTAAACTGTAAACCTCACATTAACACAAATAAATGTATTCACAATTTCAGAGATTATTTTAGGAAATGTAATCATTATATGTGTTTCTTTTTATGATGAATTTGGGAGAAATTTTCACTTATAATTAGAATAGAATACCAAAACTAAAAGATACAATGCAGTGCAACAGTGGGTAATTTCCACTATTCTCTTACAAATATCTAATTCAGTACTTCTAATTATCATTTTGCACCACGAAGGAAATATTCCTTTGAATGCAGCAAACATACAGCCTTTGTTAAAGAATTCGCACGATTTCCTAGGTACACTTTTCAGGTTATCATAATTTAATTTTCACCTCTATTTGACAAGGCCTGCTACAAATACTAAAATCTAATGGGAAATAAGTATAGAAGTGAGTTTATTTTGCCATCGTGTAGAACAGAACTCTAAATTGCAGCATTCATAAAATAAAATTTACTGACACTTTTTTCCTGACAAAACACTTAGAAAACAATTCCTAAAAATGCCAGTTTAAAAACAGCTTCGGAACGTTACACTGTAAAAGTCACCTTTTTTGTTAATTCCTTATTTATTGATAAAAGAAGTGTTTGCCTGTTTTTTGTCACAATAGCTATTTTTTATAGGCTGTCTTCTAAATATAATCTACCAGTTTTATCCATTTTTATCTCACAATGAAACCGGCTTTCCACCTTTCCTACTTGCTAGACAAAATGGATCAGAAAGTGATTCTCATGTTAATTTTACCAGAAACTAGACAGTGCAACATGGAGAAGGAAATGCCAACCCACTCCAGGATTCTTGCCTGCAGAACCCCATGGACAGAGGCGCCTGACAGGCTACCGTCCATAGGGTTGCACAGAGTTGCATGGAAGTGACTGAGCACACATGCAAATGGTGCAAACTGCACGTGCAGCTACCCAGATTTTAGGACTTTTGACTATGTCTATGTAACTGTACCATGGATAGTATTTTGCAAACATTAAATCAATATATTTCATGGCATCCCCTAAATCATGTTTCTTTGCAGTCTCTCACCTCCTAGGCAGAGCCAGAAAACTTACTGCCCTGTATCAGGAGAGCAGAAGAATTTAATTTGAGAGCAAGGCTTTGTGGAAAGTAAATAGATGTGCTAAAATCTTTTAGCTCCTATTTAACATTCCAAGGACTAAGCCCGGAGGCTTCAACCACAGAATTTTTGTTTTGAAGAGAGTATACCTTCCACCTGTGAACTCTCCAGGCCATGCGGCAGGCTACCTTATGGGAAAAGGGCTTAGGACACAGAGAAAAGGGGGCAAAAGCCCACTTCCTATGTTTCTGAGAATGGTGGAGTGTGGAAGGCAATCTGAGAGTGTTGCCCAATTGTGCGTTCTGGCTTCACTCTTCTGAGTGGTAAAGTGTGGAAAGCCCAAGAGAAAGGCAATCTCAAATTCCATATCTGACTCTAGAATGAACCTGTGCCCCTCATCCCAGGCCCACCCCACATCAAACTCCTAGGAGCTCATCTATTGGCCATTTCCTTCTCCAGGGGATCTTCCCGACCCAGGAATCGAACCCACGTCTCTAGCATCCTCTGCATTGGCAGGCAGCCTCAGACAAGGGATATCACCCGGAAATCCAGAGGAATAGGAGACTACACCCACAAAGACGCTCTCCACTACCACTCCACCACTAAGAGTGACAGAAGGTTGGGAAACCTGGGGGACTAAGCATGTTTCCCTACAAGAGCAGCATTACCTAGGGGATGGTTTTAATTACTGGACTGGCCTGAATTTTAAACTGCATAGGACTTTAAATTTCTATGAGAGCCAGAGTAGTTATAGACAAAATAATGGAGCAACATTTCCCAAGCACATCCAAGTTGCTATGTGAGTGAAGTCAATGTTACATAACCAACACAAAGAAGCAAGTTTCTGTAGTAAAAATAATTCCCTCTCCAGACACCCATTCTTGTACACACATACAAGATCTCAACATGGTCTTTGGTGAGAAGCCTGGGATGATCTTTTTTTGACCTGAATTGTCCCCACTAAATGACTATGTTAATCAAACCGACCAAATACCCATTTGGGTTTCCGCTTGGTTTTTCTGTGTATGTATTAGTCAGAATTACCAGTTTAAAAACAAAGTAAAAGAACTTGCTCTTTCTTAGTTTATTCATCTGCGAGAAGGGAATACTAATACCTGGCACAGTTATTTTGGGAATGAAATATGATAATGCATGTGCTGTGAAGGGCTTTCTGTAAATTGGCTAGCACCGTGTCAGGCCTGAGTCTCTCCTTCCCCTCTTCCCTCCCCATCTTCACACCATTTCTGAGATCAGCCAGGTTTAAACCTTCAGCATCACTGCCATTCCACTTTCCATTACCACGATTTCCAAACTCTAGTCACTAAGTTGGCACGAATTCTTTGTTCTTCATGTGAAATAGCTCTTTCTCAATGCCGTGACCTTCAGTTGGGATGTCATTTCTTCTTTTGGCACCTGCACTTTCTAAGCAACAACCTGTCTCTTGTTTGATTCCCTCTCATTTGCAAACTGTTGCTGAGTTCTGAGCTGCTCACTCCTCTCTCCAAGACCCTATTTTTCTTTCATCCCTGCTTTTCTCCTTCCCTCCAAATCTTTCACTTACTTTTTTTTTTTTCCTTTTAACCTCCATAAAAAACAAACTTAAAATGTTGAAGGGCTTCCCTGGTGGTTCAGTAGTAAAGAATCCACCTGCCAAAGCAGGAGACATGGGTTCTATCCCTGGTTTGGGAAGATCCCCTGGAGAAGGAAATAGCAACCCACTCCAGTATCCTTGACTGGGAAATGCAACAGACAGAGGAGCCTGGCGGGCTACAGTCCATGGAGTTACAAAAGAGTTGGACACGATTTAGCGACTAAACAACAACAACAAAATGTTGAAATACAGAACACGAATCAGTTAAAATTAAATCAAATAAAGATGAAACAAAAGGAGTAAAGAGAAATATCACAAGAATCTAATAGACCATTTTTCAGCTACGGTCTCCATTTAACACTGAACTTTTTGGCGGTTCCTGAGGAAAGACAGATATTGTTTCAATGGTCATGAACTCAAAATTTTAAAACAATTTACATTATAGTTAATATTCATGTTTCACATGACTCAAGTGGTAAAGAATCCACCTGCTAATGCAGGAGTCATATGAGATGCAGCTTCAATCCCTGGGTCAGGAAGATCCACTGGAAGAGAAAATGGCAACCCACTCCTGTATCCTTACCGGGAGAGTCGTACACAACTGAGTGTCCAAGGAGGAGGATGGAATAAGATTTTCTAAAGAAGTGCTGAAAAATTCTATTTTTTTAAAAAGCTGAGCTATTAGGAATATATGTTACATTACAAATTATCTATAAATCAATATCTAGCATATAATTTCTTAACATAATACATAAATGACGGAAACTCAATCAATGGGAATCTAGTTGACTTAAATCCTCAGGTGACTGAATTCTCTTTTCTTCACTCAAATGAGGAAAAAGAAAATAAAGTGGGAAAAGTTACCAAATAAGAGGTGGTAATTCAAGGAGAAAAAAAATAACAAATTTTCTAGATATGCTCTGAAAGATGCAACTCATTTTTCTATATCATTTTACATTAACTTTGTAGAGATAATCAATACTCATATTTACATATACACACCATATTCCTAGCATCTGGCACACTGCTTTGCTCCTTTCAAACTGTCCATAAACTTTCATTTCTGAGTGAATGATATGCCTCAAAACCTTTCAGTACAGAATGGGAAATGACTCTTACAATGCAGACCCAGATCCTTATGTAAAATAGGAAAAAATAATAACAAGTACACCCACAATAATAACTGGCATGTGGAGAACACAGGAGTGATCAGTGACTTTTTATGAGCATCTCATTTGATACTCACAAGAAAACTGGATTTCTCAGAGGTGAAACAAACTGATTGGGATTCCACATCCAGTAAACAGCAATGTCAGAGCTTGAACACAGCTTTGCTAAACTCTTTTCACAGCCCCAATCAGCTTCAATTGATTGATTAATTAAGTGAGAGTGATTAATTGCAAGCAGCTGGAGCCTGTGTCACTGAGAGTATATTCTTCATGCAGCCTCATCCAGTCCCATTCTGATGTGTTATACTGTCCTCATTTCCTTTTATCTACTTTAACCAAATAGATGGGAGAGGAGATAACTGAAGAGGGAGGAGAGTGACATGTTGCCTGTGTAAGATGTGTATTTCAGAACTGGGCAGATACAACTTCAGGACAATTTGCGGAGGGCTCATTTGGAAAAGACTCTGATGCTGGGAGGGATTGGGGGCAGGAGGAGAAGGGATCGACAGAGGATGAGATGGCTGGATGGCATCACTGACTCGATGGACGTGAGTCTGAGTGGACTCCGGGAGTTGGTGATGGACAGGGAGGCCTGGCGTGCTGCTGTGATTCATGGGGTTGCAAAGAGTCAGACACGACTGAGCAACTGAACTGAACTGAACTGAACTGTACTTCTGGGAAAGGCGGTCCCTGAGGTGCTCCTATGTCTCTGCTGGACATAAACAGGCAAACAGGTAGCCCCGGTGTCAGCCGGTCATCCTGTGACCATGAGGGAAGCTCTGAGAAGCCAAGTAAGAGAGAAAAATACCCAGTTTTCTTGAGGAAATGGAGCCACCTACATTACACCACATTTCACTAAAGAGGCCTGTTCACTCTTGTCGAGCCAGCCTGAGTTGAGTTTTTCCCTCTTGCGACCAAAAATAAAGGCTTCCCGGGTGGCTCAGCGGTAAAGAATCCACCTGCCAAGCAGGAGACACGGGTTCAATCCTGGGATCAGGAAGATCCCCTGGAGGAGGACATAGCAACCCACTCTAGTATTCTTGCTTTAAAAAATCCCATAGACAGAGGAGCCTGGTGGGCTACAGTCTACAGGGTCGCAAAAGAGTTGGACACGACTCAGCAGCTAAACAACAACCAAAAATATCCAGATAAAGGAGAGAAGTAGGAGTGGAGGAGGGCAGTTCACGGTTTCTCATGCATGTCAGTCTTCTATGTAAAAGTCATCAGCTCACGCACTAAAGTTTGAAAGTGTTTGAGACCCTCGTGGATCACACAGCAGGACTCACAAGCCATGGATACTGAGGTCTGAACAGGGCATGAGGGAGACGGCATACGCCTTTCTGAGGGCTGAAGGAGGGCACAGGACAGCCCCCTCATCCTACACACTCAGTATGTCAGTGGATAGTCCATCTGGTTTACAGGTGCCACAAACAACAAAAAACAAAAAAGCGGAGGAAAAATTAGCCCAGAAGGGAATGTCTAAGTGGAAGGTCCTCTCATCAGATCTCCTCTCCTCAAGAGGAAAGGGGAGGATTTCCACCCACACTGGGCATTCTGTTGCTATTTTCTGGGCTCTGCCCTATCCCAGGCCCCTCTCCCTACTGAAAGGCCACGGAGAAAATAGACCTCACCAAAGCATAAGACAGAATGACCCACAGCGTAGGGCTGGAAGACAGCCAGTTCCTCAGCATTGATGTGGTCCCGCTTAACTCCCCTGGGGTGGATGCGTGTAGTGGCTCGGTGACAGCGAGCAAGCACAGCATCGGGCACACAGGGAGCTGGAGTGGACTCCCTGAAAGAAGGGTGGGCAGCAGAAATGCTCCAGGATGCCCTGAAGTGTAATTTCGGGTGATGTTGCATTGTTTGGGAATTTGGGAAACCACAGGAGTAAACAGGCCAAGCTGGCCTGCAACAGGCCAAAATAAGACTTTTTTTTTTCTTCCTGACCCGACAGAGAAACCAGATCAAAGATAGGGAGCAGTTGGCATGCAGCTCCCGGCTCTCTAATACTGTTTCATTCTGTTACCGACTGTTCATTGCGTACGTACTACGTACGCGTCACATACTCTGACAAAGGAGTGTAACGGCATAATTCCTTTCTTTGACGCATACAAACCTGGAACCACCAAACTCAGACATGCAAAACAACAGCATTTTCTTTCTTTTTCCATAACAATTTCTTTTTTATTTCAAGCCCACACTAACACAGTCATAGAAATAAGACCTCCTCTAACCCGTCTCCCCTGGGTTGCCTCTAACTCCAGGAGGCTTAAAAAGTACCAGGGAGTCTAGAATGCAGAGTGGGGTTGAGAAATCCAGTCCTCACTGTATCATCCCTCACACTGGACACTGTGAGAAAGCCACAGGTACTTGAGCTGACAGGGAAGAGTTGGGGACATCCTCCTTATTCTAGAAGCAAGACCTCACCAGCTCCCACCAGCATCTAACTTCCTTTTCTCCTGTCTCAACTCTTCTCTTCCTAGAATCCATGAAATCTCTACCTACCCTGGGCTGAGGAGAGCACAACAGAAGCTAACCCCTTATTCTTTCAAGTCTATTTTCTAAATTGGGACCTTAATTTTAAGTTACAAAGACAAAGAGGTTGACTCCTTTATGGCCACTTGTTTCCTTTTTTGTCTCTTTCCTGAAGTAGCCTAGCTTCCAGAACGCAGAGGAAGAGTAGGGGATATAGGAAATACGAGGAGACAGGGGCACTGGATAATATCTTAAAAAATGATCCCACTGCAATTCAGCTACATTTTTCTTTGAGAAGATGTTTATATTTTCATATATGTTCATATATTTTCATATGTTTTTCATATATTTTCACAATATATGAAGAGGAGAATATATAAGCCAAGGACTTGAAAACAGATTGGAGTTCACCAAAAGAAGAGAATAAAAAAGGATCAAAGGTGTGAGCAAGATTTTATTTGTATTTTCAGATCACTAAATAGTAGGGAATTTAAGAACATTTTGCAGAACCTCATAGAAAATGAAGGTTCAATATCATTAATAGTATGAAATGTCCACCATGAATAAAACAACCTGATCATATGCCACTATATTTTTTTTGTAGTTAAATGGTGATTTGAAATTTACATCCTTTCCTTACTTTAAAAGTTACAAAACTGAAAAGTTGGATTTAAGAAAAACATAACTTTGGTACAAGGCCCCAAAGCAGAGGTCAGATACATAATCAAGAAGTTTATTTTCCCTTCCTTCTGTGGCAAGTACCTATTCTAATTATTATATTTTATTCTAATGGAAGAGACTTCCATTAGAATAATTGAGTAATGAAACTCTGTACTATGTATGAAAAGAGATCCCTAATGACACTGATACTTCTGAACCAGAAATTTTTAGATCCATGTTACATAATTGTTTGTCTGATCAACTCTATTGTTGAAGAAACATGGGGACACAATAGGCAGGAGCACTTTTTTTTTTAAACCACCCATCAGTGGGAAGTTTCCTACCAGCCATCTGTAACACAAAATTTTATCCACACGTCTAACCTCCCTTCACTTCAGCGAGAGTTGTGTGGGTGTCTGCGTGCTGGAGAAATGAATCCCAAAAACACACATCACTCTTCCCAATTTACATTTGCAGTATCCTGAATTTAAGCACGGTCAATGAATCTGACAGGGAGTGCTACTGAAGTCTCAACTCTAAATAAATAGTTTAAAATAAAAAGTTGTATAAATATCAGTCTGTGCCAATGATGCGGTTTGGGAGGGAGTGCTATAAACACAAAGTAAATTAAATGGGATCTACTTTTGAGGGGTAAAAGGCTACTTAGACGGGTTATTATAGAGAAGATTTTGTTGTGTGGTGCGACAGCACGTACCCATGTGGGCAACCTACAACTGGTTGAAGAAACAAGTCCCACCCGTACCTAGGAGCGGTGCCACAGCCAGACCACAATTCCTGTGAGGGATGAACTTAATTTGCTGAAAATGAAGGCCAGGCTCTGTTGCAGCTCATTAGCTGGTTACAGACACACTGCGAGAGAAGAAAGTGGAATTTAGTCGATGTTCCAACTTCTACATGTGCTGTGAATAAAACAGACTATTGTTTTTTTGATAAAGAAGTATTGTTTTGAATGTGCAGAGTGGCTAAGTCAAGCCAGCAGAATTTTTTGGCCAAATATAGTCTCTTGCTCACTCCTAAAAATCCTAGCTTTCAAATTAGGAGCTGAAGTCATTGAAAAAAAAAAAAAAAAAGTTTACATTCCTGCAGCCTGCTGCAGCAAAGCCCAACAAATGTTTGGCTTAAAGCTCACTTACATCTCTTTCATGAGCCTTTTCTTCAACATGGAAGTCTGAAAAATACCATTTCTTGTACCGAGTCATTTAATGCCAAGTGTTTTGTGTGTGAGTGTGTGTGTGTGGACACGCATACTCAGCAACAGTACTATAGGGTCAGTGTAGTGGTTTTAAAGCATGTGGGTCATATTTGAATTTAAAGAAACCATGGTTTTACAGCTTCTGGCATAATTTAGGTCACAGTAACAAACTGTGATTTTTTTTTAAGCATCATTAACCACTGAATGGACAACGAATGTGTTATTTTCAAGGAGTTTCTTTGGTGCCAGTTCAGGCAATAAAAACCCAAGGACAGGGGTCAAACTGGGAAGGTAACCTAGTATGTAGTTGCCCTCCTCGTGCACTTTTTTACCATAAAAACTCAACATGCTTTTTGGCCTTCAGTCTCTAAGGCCAGGCTGGGTAACATGGAGTAACAGCACCAGTTTGTTAGAGTCAGGCATCTCGATGGCCAGTTTCCACATAGTTGGTTGGATTGGTGATCGGCTACTCTGAAGAGCCAATTAAGATGACAAAATTGTGGAACTGAATCAGTGGTGGTCTAGTGTTGTTTCAGGATCAGGTAGACTCTCCTTAAAACATGCTTCATGGATCAGTCAAATTTTTGCTATAATACAACTGAGTTTGGGATGTCCCTGCTGGCCCAGTGGCTAAGAATCCACCTTCCAGTGCAGAGGACACAGGTTCTATCTCTGGTTGGGGAACTAAGATCCCACATACTGCAGAGCAACTAGACCCACGGGTGGCAACTACTGAGCCCACATGCCTCAACTAGTGAGTCCATAGTGAGTGAGTAAAAGTCGCTCAGTTCGTGTCTGACTCTTTGCGACCCCATGGACTGTCCATGGAATTCTCCAGGCCAGAATACTGGAGTAGGTAGCCCTTCCCTTCTCCAGGAGATCTTCTCAACCCAGGGATCGAACCCAGGTCTCCTGCATTGCAGGCGGATTCTTTACCAGCTAAGCCACAAGAGAAGCCCAAGAACACTGGAGTGGGTAGCCTTTCCCTTCTCCAGGGGATCTTCCCAATGCAGGGAGTCCATACTCCACAGCAAAAGATCCCGTGTACTGCAAGTAAGACCAGACACAGCCAAATAAATAGATAAATAAAATATTAGGGGAAAAAAATAAGAGTTTTGTAACAATGAGGACCTTCATTGAAAATAAATTTCTAATCCGAGAGCAGAAAATGAACTGGTTTAAATCAAGGTGCTTTATAACTTCCCATCCCAGGGATAGAACCAGTGTCTCCCACATTGTGGGCAGATTCTTTACCATCTGAGCCACCAGGGAAGCCCATTTAGAGCTAATTGGCACCTGACAATCCAGGCCCGGACCTGAGGAAAGGAAATGGAGGAAGGCATGTGCACCTCCTTTTAGCCCTCTCCTCCTAGCTGTCTACAGCTCTGCATGTTAGTGGCGTTATTTTATTTTCAGGAGTAATTTGATGGTGAAGGTAGTTTTCCCCCGTGCAAATGATGGGTGCATCGGAGGAGGGGAGCAGAGAATAAGCAAGTCTTCCTGGTCAAACAATAGCATAATGAGAGGCTAGGGGCCTCCGCAGACTAATTCTAGTTCCCTTCTGAACCTTTAACACTGAAAAATAAAAAAAGCACTTTCCTTAACAGGGCGGTTGTTACATGGAAGGCATAAAATAAGGCATTTACTAAAAAACATGATTTACATATTGAATTTTTTCAAAATAATATAAAAAACCTGGGTTCTTATTGTCACATCCACAGGATCTCCAAACTCAGTGTTCAGATGCCAATTTTTGTAGCGGCAGTGGTGTCAGTATAATTTTACCTGCCCAGATTTACCTGCATAATTTACATCATCAAGGTAATAGTGAATGTATCAGGATCAAAGAAAGAGTAGAAGAATATACATTTTATTGAACTGTTTTCTAGATATTCCAGATTCCAATTCTTGTGCTTTTCAAGACTGTTATATTACAACCTGCTGTAGTACAACCTATTAAATTAGGCTGTACATCTGAAACTAATATTGTAAACCAACTGTATTTCAATTTATAAAAAAAGAAGACATTACAATCTACCAAAGAATTTTTTTATTTGTATCAAAACTGAGAATTAAGTCTTGGAGGGCTGGCGATAGGAGAAAAAAAGATCACCTTTTGAGAGAAGTGATGGCAAATGACTTCAATTCTAAATACAGTACCATGTCATTAATGAGATGGTGCCAGATGTGGCTTCCCGGATACAGCTGGTAGTAAAGAACCCACTTGCCAATGCAGAAGACCTAGAGAAACAGGTTTGATCTCTGGGTCAGGAAGATCCCCTGGAGGAGTGGATCTTGCAACCCAGCCTAGTATTCTTGCCTAGGGAAATCCCATGGACAGAGGAGCCTGGCAGGCTACAGTCCACAGGGTCACAAAGAGTCAGACACAACTGAGTAAATGACCACTCACTCCCACATGTTAATTTTCTGAATAAATATTTCTTGAGGATATAAACTAAAACACTTAAATTGTAACCATTTTTATTAAATAGTTTCTAAAATGTTTTCTAAATGCTCTTGCCTCCATAAAAAAAAATCTTTCAGTTCAGTTCAGTTCAGTCACTCAGCCATGTCCTACTCTTTGCAACCCCATGGACTGCAGCATGCCAGGCCTCCCAGTCCATCACCAACTCCCAGAGTTTACTCAAACTCATGTCCATTGAATCAGTGATGCTATCCAACCATCTCATCCTCTGTCGTCCCCTTCTCCTCCTGCCTTCAATCTTTCCCAGCATCAAGGTCTTTTCCAACGAGTCAGTTCATCGCATCAGGTAGCAAAAGTATTGAAGTTTCAGCTTCAGCATCAGTCCAGTGAATATTTAGGACTGATTTCCTTTAGGGTGGACTGGTTGGATCTCCTTGTTGTCCAAGGGACTCTCAAGAGTCTTCTCCAACACCACAGTTCAAAAGCATCAATTCTTCTGCACTCAGCGTTCTTTATGGTCCAACTTTCACATCCATACATGACTACTGGAAAAACTATAGCTTTGACTAGATGGACCTGTGTCAGCAAAGTAATGTTTCTGCTTCTTAATACACTAAGTTGGTCATAACTTTTCTTCCAAGGAGCAAGTGTCTTTTAATTTCATGGCTGCTGTCACCATTTGCAGTGATTTTGGAGCCTGAGAAAATAAAGTCTGTCACTGTTTTCATTGTTTCCCCATCTATTTGCCAGGAAGTGATGGGACCAGATGCCATGATCTTGGTTTTCTGAATGTTGAGTTTTAAGCCAACTTTTTCACTCTCCTCTTTCACTTTCAAGAAGCTCTTTAGTTCTTCCTTGCTTTATGCCATAAGTTTTTCTCTTATGGCAGAAAAAAATCTTTTAGAATACACAATTTAAATTTTTTGTCTTATGTCATCATTGTGAAGCTCCACATTGTACTATACAATTTTTGTCCCTAAACATTATTATACAATGTTTGTCCCTAAAGTTGGTTGCTTTCTCCTTCAATTCCAGGTTCTCCTTTAAGATATTACTGCTGTTGCTCCTCTCACAGACGATGTATCTAATATCATTTCACCTTCTCCCTTCCAATCTGCTCTGAGATAGAAAAAGATATCTAAATTTGTTAATTTACACGAAATAATCATTGATATGACTCCAGATAAAAATCTACTATAGAAATTCGCTAGAAGTTTTGCAACTAGATTTTCTACCAAAGAGCTTAAGTTGCCAAAAGCTCAGTAGTCAGGTAAGGACTTACTGCAGCAAGTCCTGACCACCTTGACACTATTTTGTAAAGTCAAGAAATACATACACAACTGAAATTTGAGTTGACGACCAAATAAATTTCTCCTTAATAAGCATTTATGTTTTGAGGCTAATTTGTGTCTTAAACTTCTCTAATGCCACCTCATATTTGAACACTAGCTTACAACTTACAAATAACTTCCACATATTATAGGATTCCATTTTCCCTTCATACCATGAGTATGTTTGGCTTTTTTGGGGAACAAGGAACAGAAACATATTCAAGCTACTTTAAACTAGTATGAGGCATTACAGAATCTTTAAAATAAGCCAAATGGACACAGGATCTTACTCAGAGATGGGAAAATAGGTCAGAGTACTGTCAATCCACAGTCTGATTATCACATTCTCACCTCAACACAGGGAACACATTTCTCCCTTTGCTGCAACTTCACCATTATTCTCACTGTTTTGTTACTTTAGTGAATTCTTAGTAACACTCAAGATTACTTAATAAACTATTTTAAAAATATTTTTAGTGTTTATTTTAAAACTTAATAAAAACATTGTATAAAATACTATTTTAAAGCAATAAAAATATTTTAAATATTTTCATTATTATATGAAAGATTACATGCTGCATACTTTAAATAACCAAAAATAAGATGGTACTTAACACTCAGATACACACACATACATACAAAATGATTCGCTAGTAAAAGGAAAAAATATTGAGCCTTTGTGTGTGAAACCTTTCTGGTAAATCACAGATAACTTTGCAACTTCTACCTGAGTTTCTCTACATGGCTGGTGTTCAATTAAAGACACAGATTTGAGAAATTATAGCTATTATTTGGTCCAGAGAAAGAGAAATTATTTAGTAATGCAACTCCAACTCCTGAAACATCAGAGTTTCTACTCTGCTTGTCGTCTTGAGTGCAAACTGAGCGCTCTATTCCATGAGGTGCTTTCACTTAGGAAGGACCACTTTTTTTTAGAAAAGAAACCCCCAAATCTTAACCAGAATATAGAAGTTGTCAGGTACGTAAAAGTCAGCCTAGAAGCATCAACACCACAGTCTCCTCGGGGGGCTAAGGGAATATGTACAGCATCGTTTCACCAGCTTCCCTGACTAAGTCCACTTTTATAAAGCGTCAGCCTTGGTATCTTGAAAAAAGAAGCAACTCAAAAGGAAGTGTGGTGGAAATTTCCAAAATACAGGGAGTCTGTTTGGATAAAACCAGTGAAGACAGGCTTCTATATTTAATGATGGGGCCTGGGTTGCCTGTCTTCTGTGATCACTGGCTCTGTGTGCTACACTTTGGTGAGTTTATGATGGTGTAATCCTCCCATGAATGAAGCCCTCCCTCCTTCCAGTGCTGTTTATTCTTAGCTTGTGCACACAAAGAGCAAAGAAAGTCGTCAACAACACATCCAGTTTATACACTGAACGCTGCTAAGAGCCTTGCTGACTCAAGTGAACCAAGATGCTCTTGTGTCCTGAACATCCTTCCTTCCTTCATTCACACACACACACAAATATTTACCCTGCACCTACTATGTGCCAGGCACAACAACACAAGAGGTTAACCGGGGAAAAGTGAAGATCAGGGACACGGCAGTGGTAGTGACGGAGCAGAGAGGGAAAAACAGTTTGTTAATAAAAGGGGAGATTCTTTTCCTGACATCCTGTAAAAATGTGTGGCTCTAACGTGTCAGTCATATTAATTAAGCTTGTTTCTAATTTGAACCGTAAGATTCAAGAGAAAGCACCCCATGTTGATGGGCCTTTCTTATTCTCACCAAAATTCCCATAATAGTTGAAAAATAAATCTATGGTAGTTCTCCAAACTGTCAAACCTAAAGAATATCCAACTCCATATGTTTCAAGAGCAGAGAATGACGGAGCTAATGATTTGTTGCTTTTTACAAAACAAATAAATAAATTTCATATGGGAAGATTCCCTAGAGAAGGGAATGGCTACCCACTCTAGTATTCTTGCCTGGAGAATCCCATGGACAGAGGAGCCTGGTGGGCTACATACAGTCCATGGGGTTGCATAACTGAGCAACTAACACTTTTGCTTTTTCACACATTGTCCATTTTACAATTGGAAAATAAACAGATTAAAATGAATACTCTCGCAGCACCTAAAGTCTAATACTTTGGAAATAATCATAATCATTGGGGAAAAGAATTGGCAGAGAGTAGAAGACAAGCACTTTTTAGTGGGAATTTGGAAGAGTTATAGATGACTTTTCATGTTAAAAAATGAAGGGGAAAAAATTAGTAGTTCTAGCCAATGGCAGGCTGTTCTAATGATGATTCTGTGAATTGGGATAACAGAAATTGCACTTGTTCAGAAAATATTTTCAAGTCACGATTTCTAGAAGTTACCCCACTTATCACTATGTCAGAATATTTTCCTCCAGTCCGTTAGAAGCAGGTTTTGCCTCTGTGCTGCCTTCAAGGATTCCAAAGGTTCACTCACAATGTCAGACTACAATAAAATTCAGCGTAATGTGAACCGCTCTGTGATATTGCCTTTCCTTACTGCCTTTCAGTTACACTATTCTAAATGCAATAAAGGAGAAGTTGTTCTGAATGGGACAGAGAGAGAAATGAGTGCCATTCCCTGAGTTGAAAAGTCACAGACTGTAATATGCTAACAGCTTAGAGGAGAATTTCTTATATTGATGGCTGGTTATGCGTGCTGGAACATCTGAGTAACCTGAAAAGCATACAGGATTGCCTCTTAACACATTGTGGCGGTTTTTATTTGGTATGCATTCCACAATGGGCGATAAAAAAGCAGTTATCCCCACCAGCTGCAAACGTGTTGATGCGTTTTTCTGGAGAGGAAACCCAAGCAAGCACTGTGGACACAGAAGAGGCAAAATTTGTGACCACTCGCTCTGCTGAGTGGCCCCTATGAAAACGGGGTGCTCCTTTTTACATAGAGGCTTGACTCAGCAACAGGTCAGAGCTCGGGAAACAAGCGCTGCCCAAGATATTCAGGGGGCCATAAACCCAGGAATGCTCTGAGAGCTGCCAGTGGGGCCCCAGAGGATTCTGAGCCGTCTGCACACCACCTTGGCACAGGACAGGCCTGTCTCTTTGCATTCATTAGCTGGAGTTGAGTTTCTCGACGGGAAGGCAAGAACACATGAAGAAGTCTTCTATGCCTTCTGTGAACACGCAAGCAAAGCAGGAACTTGAGGACAGCAGTACTGATCTCTGCAGGTGATGTCCGGAGCGTGCCAGACATGAGAGGCAGATTTAAAATACTTCAGCATATATAATAGTTATTTTACATACACGGTCATCTGTTCATTTGAAGATGAAAAGAAGGACTGCCAGACAATTCTGACCTAAAAATACCACTCACCCCAGTCATTATTGTAAGTGTTTCCTTCACCTTCTAAGGAAAAAAGAAAAAAAGGAAAAAACTTAAAAAAAAAAAAAAACACTCAAAAGTAACATTTCAAGGGTAATTATACTCATACTTTGAAGTAACTTATCTTAAGAATATGAATGATTCCTGTCCACTCACATCTTGGGTTCTTTCGTGCAGAATTCCCACTAACGATCCCTTTGCCCAGTACTTAAAATAAACCCATCTATTCCTTCTCCCAGAAAGAAAATAGCAGAAATCTCAATGGTCACAGTGAAATTATCCCCTATGACAGAGTGAGTCAGCTAAGTCACAGTAAGCAAAAGCTCACTTCTTTGAAAACTTGCTCCCTGTCTTCCTTGCAGGGAATCTGCACCCCTGATGTATGACTGCAAAACAAACCGCTTGACTTCACTATGTGCACCCACCACAGTCTGAGCAAGTGCTATTCAAACTTACTGTTTATGAATGAAATTATACTTTCTTACTGATTTTCACCATAAAGTTAAAGTGGCAGACCCACAGAAAGGAGTTTGTACTGAAACATTTTTAATTTCAGTTAAGAGCTTCAACATTTGCCTCAATGGACAATCTTTGTGACTTTTTTTTTTCATACATAACCATTAATTCTGCAAAACAGCAGATTCTGTTCACTTATTATAACAAAAGTAAATATCCACAATTTCTTATATCACGGACAGTTTTCCTTGAATGTTATAAAGGCATGCTGACTACACCAATTTTATAGTTATCCAGTAAATGCTCATTTGTTAGAAAATCTTTATGAAGATTGTATTGATTAGAATCCACTAGTCTTACCAGTAATTTTACACATAATGTATTCATTTACTAACACCTTTTTCTCTTCCATTCTACTACAATTATTAAAGGTTTAGTAGATGCAAGTTTCATGATATATCTCAAATCTGATGGGTTGATTTCTTAATCATATCCTTTTTATTTAAATCAATAAAAAAGAATGACAAAATACCTATTATTTATGACATACTTTTAATTCATGCCAATGAAATAAATAACTTTTACAAAGTAAACCCAATTTTTCTGCAAATGTTTCAAAAATTTTTTAATTCTTCACCTTAAATATTGAATTTCCATATTTCTAAAAGTTCATTGGAAGCTGTCCAGCCAACAGAGAAATTCTGATTAAAATTTAAAATCTCCAGTCTTCCTAGTTCTGGGCAGTGTATTTACTAACACAATGGTGTGTTGTGTTTTAAGAAGCACAACAGGAAACCATCAGTGAGTGCGTTATAAATCCCTCTTAAAGGTATAAGTGCGAGAAAGGCAAGAAGTCTATGTACAATGCCATATGATGAGCCAAATATAGTTAAGAAATGTCAGGTTCATGCCAAAATTTTACTGAATGGTTATCTTGGTGGGATCAGCTGCCTCCATCAAGACTGTACCCAAACTGACAACCTCAGAGCGATAAGAAACCAACTTGGCTCCACTACCCAATGAGAGCCAGAACCAAACATCCTGAGAAATTCCCTAAGGAAAAATTACCAAGAGAGATCACAGGAAGTTAGGACTGAAGAGAACTTTAGAGGTCACTGGTGAGGAAAACAGCTATTTTCATGGAATAACATAAGAGTTAAAGAAACCATAACATCTCTATAATTTAAAAAATTAACGAATATATAAATTCAAATAAAGGACTCGGAAAATATAGGTCCTATTAAAAAAAATTAGAGGTAACTCCAACATGATTCAGTAAGTTAATTATATAACCAGGATTTAGTGATTTTTAGAACTTAGATAATGAATGAATAATAGAAAAATTCAGAGCTTCCAGCTCTTACTTTTAGAACCCTTCTCGCCACCTTTTGTTCTCTTCCAGGCAGCCACCTCTGTATTTCCTTAGGCCTATATTTATTTCCTTAGGCCTATATTCACCAAACTGATCAATGATTTCAATTAAACTGTAGCTGTTTAGTACGTTAATCTTGCAACAGGTATTTCAAATGAAGACTACAAGGTCTCAAGACCTCAAGAAATGACTAGAAGAATTTTCACTATTGACGAATAATGATAACTATTGACAAACAATCTTTAGTTCACAAAGGGCTTCAAATTTGTCCTCAGGGATAGCCATCTAGTCACATACATGTAACAGTCCTTAGCGTGGAAGTTACAGTATTATGGTGATAATGTTTTCAACCAAGATAAATGGGAAAGTTTTATTAGAATTACCCAATTATTAGTCATTCACTTTGTAGAACTGCTAAATAATAATAAATACCACTCAGGGAAAGGCACCGTTTCTTCTCCAAAACATTTTCATGATGCAATTTGCTGGGAATGGGAAAAGAGATCGGTGGGAAGTATGTCTTCCCTCAAGAACATACGCATCTTACTAATTAAGCCATGTGTTGTAATTTTATCTAAGCAAGCAGGAATGCACATAAAAGCGCCTAAATTGTACCATAAGAACTTGATCTAAAACACAAGCGTGAAATAGAATAAGAACAGTAAATTATCACTAAGTGGAAGGTGGTTAACACTAGTAGTTCAAAATTCATAGTCAGCAAAGCAGTGCTACACAACGAGAGCCCCAGGCACGTGCTTCACTTGGGTGGCGTAGTAGGACAGAACCACACATCCAAAAAAAAAAAAAAAAGAACCACACATCCATGCTGAAGGATTCTGTCTGTGGAGGTTTACAACAGCCAGCGAGACAAGCAAAGAAACTCACAACGGGGAAGTTGTTAGAGGAGAAGCATCTTTGGACAGGGAAGATGGTCTCCATGAAGTTCATTGTCTAACGGACAATGTAAATGGTTCAGTTGTGTCTGACTCTTTGTGACCCTATGGATTGTAGCCCACCAGGCTCCTCTGTCCATGGGATTCTCCAGGCAAGAATTAAGTTATGAAAACTGCATGGTTTCTGCAACAATCTTTACTGCTCCCCTGACCTCCTAAACCCATCGCTGCTCTCACTGGAGAGGTTTCCAGTGAGTCAGCTACAAAATCAGGAGTTGCTTCAAAGTTATCTTGAACTTCATAGTTACCTTGAACTTCCAGAGTCAATTTTTCCAGAATTAGTCAGCAGTGGAAGGCCATGCCCTGAGACCAGACAGACCACTAGTCTGACAGGTACTGAAGGCATCCAAGGAGTGGGCACACGGGGAAGTCAGGTGAAGACCAGGCATGTACTGGGAGCCCCATGAAGAACGAGCAGGAGCCACAGGGATTCAGAAGCAGAAGTTTTTATACAGGGGGAGTCAAAAGGGGGGAATCTGGGGAGCAGGCGAAGGGTAGTGAAGTACCCCGATGTTTAGCTCACATATTCATCCTGTGCTTAAACGTGTGCTCATCTCTAAAGGCCCTCACAATGAGGTTTAGGAAAATTAAATGGTGTGTATCTAACCAAACAAAAATAGGGCAAAAGACCTTAGAACACAAAAAGAGAAACAGATAGGAGAGAGTAGAGAAGACTGGCCCTCTACAGAGGTGAAGCTAGATTAGCTAGAACAATATTGAAATATCCTACATATAATTGTCTTTTCATCTTCTATTTTTTTAATGTTGCTTTCTCTGACATTCGAGAATCAGATTATCAGCTGGTATTTCTCATTTCTTTCATTTGCCTGAATCTACATGTTCAATCATCCCAAATTTGAGTAATTTGCCCCTTCGAATCTCCTAAAGGCATGTGAACAAACAAAAGCTTGTTAGAATTGGAACATAAGAATAAGTAGCCCTGTCTGAGTGGAAGAATGAGGAGCTCCTCTACCATAATTGACATTGGGAACTTACTTCCTTTGCATTTCTATGCCCTTTTGATTATTTCTTAATTCCTAGCTATCGTCTGAATGGTTAACCTGACCAGTTACTATGTGAAGTATTAGTATTTCAGGTTTTAGAGTTAATTTTCTCTACCAGCTTTAGTTCTGAGCTGCAGTGAATACCTTCAAATAAAAATTGTAGGCATGTGGTTCTGTTACATCTTTACGAGTTGCAATGTATCTAAATTAGTTCTTCTGTATGAAGTGTTATACTAAAAGCAATGATGCTGGCTCCACAAAATGAAGTGCACATAAAATAAACTTATTATTTAAGGTAAATGAATCCTTAAGAGCTCTCGACTGTCAATGATAGGTATGGAGAGCATTTCATTCATAGATAGATTTCTCAACACGTCTGGTACATGAGAGATTCTGACGATAGGTGAACTCACAGTAATGGTCGGAGGCTGGGACACAAATACTACACAAAGCTACATCACCATCAACAAATAGTTAAATGGCATCTACCATAGGCCTGGCACTATGCAAGATCAAAGGAATACAAAAATGGATACGATATAATCCTTACGTTCAAAAGACTCACAGTCTAGCCTGAGGGATAAAGGTACCTTCAAATCCTGTACAGTAGGATGCACTATGAATAAATGCTAAAACAAACACAAAATAGAAGGATCTCATGCCTTTCTTGGGTGGTCAAGGAAAGTTTCATCAGGAAGATGTCATTTGAACCCCATCTTGAAAGTAAATACATGTTCCAAAGGTGGAGAAACTGAAATGGTTTCCTGGTGGAAGACATTCCAGATATGGGCAGAACATGGTAATATTCAGCCATTCTTAGATTGGTGTAGCTATGAAGAGGCTATACAGAAGAGTCTGAAAAGTCGATGGTGCAAAGAATCTAGATTTATCCTGGGGAGTGACAGTAGGTCATGGTTGCTTTTAATCACAATTGATAATCCATCAGAAAAACAAAACATACCATTTTAAACTTTGTGATGTATTTAGTAACCCTCTATCCTCCCCACCATTTACGAGTCTTTGCATACTACCCTTCTCAAACATACAGCCAGAGCAGAGTAGCCCTGGAGAGAAAGCTTCTCCAGTTCTCCAGTGGCCATTTATTCTAACGTTACTTCCATCCCCAAACCCTGGCTAATATTCTGCAGCAAACCCAAATGACACAGAATAAAACCCACCAGTAAAATATTTCAGAACACTCGAAATGTTCAGTAAAAGGAATTTCATCTTGCACACCCCAGAAAAACATAATAAAACTTTCATATAAGTATTTATAGCATGATTGATAACATTACTTTTGTCTCATGAAATTCTCAGTATCATGAGAAAGTTCAGAAGCAAATGAAAAGCAGTCACATCATCCTTCATCCACCAGTAAAATCCGGTCACCTTGCAAAGAGGAGTTTTATGGCATTCAGGAGTGATAGGGTAAGGAGAAATACAATTCTTTGAGATACCTACATGATATATTTCTGATATCTCACAAAAGTCCCTAAAGAACAACTTATCTTCATTTCTCTTCTGACAACAATTGCGTCAGGAGATGAACTCAAATTGTGCATTAAAGAATGTGACTGTACGTGTTTACTCAGAGAAAAGAATTTCTTTTTACACTATTTACACAAGTAACGGTTTTATTTTCCTCACCCTTTGCTTTTGTCTATCAATAACATATCTACAACTGGATTGAATCAGAGTCTTGGGAAGATATTGGCAGTGAGAAGATCTGAGTTTTACAGACAGATTATGCACTTCTGGACTAACACACAAAATCAAAACCAAGGAAGAGGCTAAGACCAGAATGTCATAAATCTCATAAATGAGATATCATTATTCAAGTACAAAAAGTCATCATCAATAAAATGGTGATGAAATTTTACAAAATAAAAATGCATGAAAATCTGTAGGAAAAAAGCCATGTTTTTCCTGCCTGCATGCCCTTATCTATTCATACACATCTTGCTTCTCTTTATTTACTCAACTTTTTTTTATAAACCACTCATGCTTTTTTGGTCAGATGGATCTAAACACTGACTAGATTTGGTCAGATTTTAATCAGAAATTTCTCCTGTCTCACCCCTTGACTACATGAAAATAAAGATGCTAACTGTGGCAAATTTTCCACAAGAATATCTGCTTCCTAAAATGTTTAACTGACAACAGATATAAGACAGGTGTTAAAGGTTATCACAATTATATTGACTTTCATTTTATTCCATTAGCAACTTTTTGTTAACTTTTCAAATTATGCGTTGTTACCTTGACCCATTTTTAGATGCCTCATTGGATCTGAAAGGTAGTCATTTGGGACTTAAAATTTGAACTTTAGATGGTTATATTTTTAGTACAACCCAAAGGTGTTCATGGGAAAACGTGAATCTAGATTGGAAAATACAGAGGTGTTTTATGAAAGCCACTATCCTTTCTAGTTCAAGTCACTTTTCATCCTAAATTTTTCCTAAAATTAATTTTTCACTCATATCTTTAGCTAATTACTCATTCAGTTAATTGGATTAATTTTAATAGTGGGTTTTAAAATTGTGTCCCTTTGCTAACTGTAAGAATGAAAATATTTTAAAATGATGTATGCTAATTTAACATCGCACCATAAATGTATACCTTTAAAAACTTTTAAAGCACAAAGATTTTACACACTGTAAATGGCATTGCAGTTTCTACATGAAATTGTTGAGATTCAGGAATCATGAACCGTGCCTAAGTTCTTGGAAACTATGTGTCTGCTATGGTGGCTGTTGGCTCCTGCGAATGGAAAAAAGTGCCACAGAGAATTTCAACCAACATGAAGCAACTGTTCCAAAGAATGTGGTTTAAGATTTTCAAAGACCAGTCAGACAGTTAAAGCATGCAGCTGTACTAGAAGGTGACCAAGAATAAGAATAGATGAATCAAATAGCAAATGCATTACAAGACAGGTTTGAATTGCCAGGACTGAGTTAAGTTTTGTATTTTTACCTGAAGAACATTCACATTTTAAAAGAAACTGAATTAAAATTGTATCAACAGACATACAGTAAATTTCAAAACTGAGCCGTGGTCAACAAAATGATAAATAAATCATGTCCAAAGTCAAAAGTTATCTTGACAATGGGAAATACCTAAATCCTGTATGTTCTTTTGAGGACTGCACATATGACAATTTTAAGTCATGCTAAAATTCAACTACAAAATTCTCCCAGAATAAATTAGCTTCCAAAAATCAAACATTTTCAGAGAGCCTATAAAAAAAAAGATAAGTGTGAAATGTAGGCCTTCTGTGGAATCACCAAAATCTCTCAGCTCTTTATTCTTCTTTCTAAAAAGTTTCCTGCTGAAATATAATTTAGAGAACACACAGAAAATAAATGTAAGATGGGCCAAGAAAGTGTGA
This sequence comes from Bos javanicus, assembly GCF_032452875.1. Classification (NCBI taxonomy): domain Eukaryota; kingdom Metazoa; phylum Chordata; class Mammalia; order Artiodactyla; family Bovidae; genus Bos; species Bos javanicus. Next base: position 88,042,617 of record NC_083874.1, on the reverse strand, counting down.
GGGCTGAGACTACAATGACAATTTAGAGAATGTACATGTTATTAAACGTCAACTTGTCTCTTCTTGGTGAACATAACTCATTATTTCCGAAGGAAATCAGGCTTGACCCACACCATTGTGAATTACTTATATAAATTAAATATGCCACTTCTATAGAAAACTTAGGTCAGCAGCAGATGTTGGTAAATTCCTACAGAAATGCATGCCCAGAGAATGTTTTTTTTTTTTTTTTTAAATGGCAGAAATCTGCTAGCTATTCCTGCCTTATCTGCAACAGCTGAGCAATCTTGCAGTGCCACGCGGAGACGGAAAACTTGGCTCAGATATAGCGTGGACAAGCTTGCCTTAATCACATTGCTCTTTTACACGTGCACGAGGACATCAACATTGACAGTAGAGAGTAAAGCAGCCATTTGCTGAAAACAACTGTCAACGTTGTCAAGTTTTTGGAACCTCTTATAATGTGATTTGTATGACAAATCTTGTGGCATTTTGTTTGTCAGCAACAGTAGTGAATTTCCATGTATCTGGGAAGGCAGGAGAAATGCTCAGAAGTGGATTCGGTTTCTTTACACAGACTGCGTTAAGGGAAAACAGTTATTAATTTTAAAATGACAGATTTCAAATAGATTGAGAAGTTTTAAAGTGGAATTTCATTTAAAATAATCACAGAAGTCTCTTTTTCCCCCCTTCCGCTCAAACCTTGAAAAACGGCAAGAGTCGTTCAATTTTCCCTTATTGCGCTTCAGGTCTTGCAAACGGTTCCTGTAAAAATATTAATATTTTAGAGACGGGAATCTGTGGCAGTAATTACTGGGGTGTGTTCTAAGTGACAACAGTGGGTTCAGTCCTTTCCTCCTGAATGAGGTGTGCACTGCCATGCAGCTCAGGAAATCGGATGTAACAAGTTATAACTAACCTAGCGCACACCAGTGTTATTCAACAATGTGCCTATTAAGAGATGATTACGGAGATCTTATGGTTCATTAGTTTTTCAACATTTCCTTTATTCCTATTCTAGCTGCGTTTTTCACACAGCTCTTCCTTAACGTGCTTCCCACGTCTGTCCTCGGCCAAGGTCCTCCCCTATGTGGGTGGACTCCACTTGGATAGGCCACATGACAGACGGCGTACCCCCTTCCTGCACCTGCCATCAAATGCCCTTGGGTGGGTGAGACCAACGTCCCCACCCAGCCAGCAAAATCTCGGGCTCTGCACCTCCTCACTGCTTCAGTTCTTTAGAAGAGATCTGATCAAATCTAATGAGAGAATCCTTTGTATGCCTCTTCCGCTAACTGGTTAAAGAATTCCAGAAAAGACAGTCTCTCCCCCTGTTATGATTCATTTCTCCTCTCCTCAAAATGTGCTCAATATATTGCCTAGAATCACTTTTGTAAATATTAGGTACTCAATGACTTTTTGAATTGAACTGATAAATAAAACTGAGACACAGTTGGAGAATGAATGCTTCACACTCTATAATACCCAGTTCCCCTTCCTTTTTTTTCTTCCCTTTATTTTTCTGGAAAGTCCTAGATGAGGTGCCGAGAGTAGCAAGAGGAATATAATGCAAGTCACATTAGTAATTTAAAATTTTCCAGTAGCCATATTAAAAAATAAATAGAAATAAATGAATGAATTTCAATAATATTTTTATTTAACCCAATATATCCATTTTTTGTTGTTGTTTAGTCACTAAGTCGTGTCCCACTCTTTGCAACCCCAGTGACTGTAACCCACAAGGCTCCTCTGTCCATGGGATTCTCCAGGCAAGAATACTGCAGTGGGTTGCCATTCCCTTCTCCAGGGCATCTTCCAGACCCAGGGATCAAACTCTCACCTCCTGCATTGGCAGGCAGGTTCTTTAATGCTAAGTCACCTGAGAAGTCCCATATGTCTATAAGGTTGTGTAGAATATTTCTGTTTCTCTGTAGTAGCTTTTAGAAATCTCATGTGTATTTTATACTTGCAGCGCATCTCAAATAGGACTAGGTACCTTTCAAGGGCTCAACAGCCCCAGTGGCTGGTAGCTACCAAACTGCACAGCCGAGTTCTAGAGGCCTCAGTTCTAGTAGCACTGCTTTGTCTACTTCCTTCTGTGACTTCAGGTAACTCTCTTTTCTATTGAGTCTCATTTTCTCTATTTCTTAAAAGGGCTTTAATAATTTCTCTCCTATTTTATCTGTAGCTTGTGATTAATGTGGGAAAATACATTTAAAAATACATTTTCTATTGAGTCTCATTTTCTGTATTTCTTAAAAGGGCTTTAATAATTTCTCTTCTATTTTATTTGTAGCTTGTGATTAACATGGAAAAATACATTTAAAAGTATTTTGAAAGCAAGGAAGTTCTCTCGAGTTTTTAATTGTTTGTTGTTATCTCCTCTTCCATTCCCTAGAAATCGCTCACTCCTCCCTTTTTTCTTTTCTTTTTACTGGCTGCTAGTTAAAAATCACATATGGTAAGTAAGGCTTGACGTGTTTTATGGTTTAAAAGACTACTGTCGTAAAGCATTAAGTCTTTCCTCTCCCAATAGCAGCTTACCAACCTTAACGATAACATCAATAGCTTGCCTTTTTTGTGGTCACTGTTTCTAAAAGACACATTCCCTGGTTCTGGCTTCCTTTTTCCATCTTCTAGCTGGGCTTTGATACTTCTAGACTAGAGCTTAGCTGAGTGTCAAAGATAATGCAGAGGAAAAAGACAAGACTTCCATACCAAATTAAACCTCTAGCTTATTCACTATTTTTCAAAACAGTTAAAATTGAAAATTATATATGCGGTTGAGATTTCAATCACCCCATTTTTAGTACAACCTAAAGGTGTTCACAGGAAAACGTGGATCTAGAGTAGAAAATGAATTTTATGAAAGCAACCACCCTTTCTAGTTCAAGTCTTTTTCATCCTAAAGTTCTCCTAAATGACATACATAGCTAATATTTGTAGCTAATTACTTGCTCATGGGTAGGAAATGCCTGGGTAGGGAACCTCACTTCATATTCCCACTGTTCCATTTATTTAAGTTCGGAGAACATCCTTTGCCACACCACGATCCTTACTGGCTTTTCCCATGGCTTTTCCCCTCCAGACTACCTCACATTCATTTTTGTTCTCGCCATCTCTCTCTCCCTCCTTCCCTCTCTCTTCTTTCTCTGTCTCTCTCCTCCCCTTGCCCTCTCAGCCAACTCAGGAGGTGTGTTTTCAGACTAAAGCCACACTGTAACCACACCCTTTTCCTCCTCCTACCCTCTCCCTAGAGCAGCTTGTATTTATTATCTGGCAGGCTGGAAGCTGGCTATGGCCAAAGAACTTTGAACTTTTTGTTTGTTGGCTTACCAACAACCACTATCCTGTATACTATAAATATAACATTTAAAATACAAATTTAACATGTAAAATATATTAAGTTAAAAAACATCTTAGAAGCATCTAGGAATACCACGAGCTGTCCAACTCGTCTGTCCCAATAAACAGCAATCTATCTGAACAGTGATCTAAACGTTGTGGGTTTTTCTGAATGCTTTTGAATATGATCTTAATCACCATTTCCAGTGATGTGTCTACATACCAGCTGCAGCCCTGCTGATTACAGCATCAATACCAATTGATTTTCTAACACATACTTGCAATGTCTATTGTATCTCATTGCACACTATACACTACTGGTAGTTAGCCAAAGCTAAGAGGAAAAAAAGATTTTGTGTACAGAACACACGGGCCCCCAAGAGTTTCATAATTCGCAGGAGAACAGAAGAATCAGGTACTCAATGTCAGGCTAAATGGTTTCTTACAGTTAATGTGTTTGGTGGCCACAGGCTCAAATAATTCTCTTGTACAGAGCCAGGGTTACTCAGCTGTATAATAACCTCTGAAGTCTCTCCTTCGAAAGGACTCAGGATTCATGGCTTTAATTTTGCCACTGATAATATGAAAAGTATACTCCATATAGTACTGAGCAAGCATTCACTCTCAGCTTCCACTATAATGAAATTCTAATTGTTTCTAAAGTTTAGGAAGGATAAAATGGTTAATCTCCGTGATGACAAAAGGAAGCCAGGAAAATAAAGTGACACACTTGAATGAACTGTGAGGAAATAAAGTGCACAACATGCGATAATGCCATGACTCCGTGTTATTGCGCATTTCTGGGCTGAAAAGATATGGCTTGATGGGTAATTTGTCATGCTGTGCAATAGAGAACAACAGTAAAGAGACTTCAGACAGAAGAAAATTACACAAATAGTAGGGTGGAAAGGTATAATTGAAGATGGCAAAAGATTGAAAGAAAGACATTTAAAATTACTGTACTGACCTACTAAATGCACTTGGGCGTGGAATCTTGGCCTCACAAGAAGAGGCATTAAATGACTGCGGGCTGTGACACTGCTGCGGAGTAATGCCAATCTCCCAAGCTCTCGGAGGAGAAAAACACAATGCACAGCTGAGCTTCAACAGCCTCAACCTGCTTTCTTTCCAAGAGGAGCCTGGGCTTCTGGTGAACTTAGGAAAAGTTTCCTAAATAAGTTTTGCTTTTTTAAAAAATTATGAGTAGATTTCATTTAGTATTTGGGGAGCTTAACTCCTTCACTTTCTGAAGTCAGTAAAGCTCCACTCTGTGAAACTGCAAAACCACCGTAATATTTTTATTAATGAATTCATGCAAAAGGATTTTGCTTCTCACATGTGGTTAAGTTTCTTTCACACTGAAGAGCCCAAGAGAGCAGCCTGATGCTGTGCAGAGCACATCCATAAGTCTGAGGGCAGGAGACACCAGTACTAGCCCAGGCTCCTCTGCAGGCTCATTCGCTGCAAGGCTCTGGGCAAGTGGCTTAACTTCACTAAGCCCAGTCTTCTTCTCAGTAGAAGAAGGGGAAACACGAACCAGATACTTTCCGAAGATTTCTACCAAAGATTTGCATGCGTGCATACAAAGTCACTCTAGTCATGTGCAATTCTTTGCGACCCTATGTACTGTAGCCCGCCAGGCTCCTCTGCCCATGGAATTCTCCAGGCAAGAATACCAGAGGGGGCTGCCATGCCTTCCTCCAGGCGATCTTCCCAACCCAGGGATCAAATCTGCGGCTCCTGCGGCTCCTGCTTTGCAGGATGATTCTTTACCACTGAGCCACGGGGGAAGCCCACCAGTCCTGTTGTTCTACCCCAAACAGCAGAACCTCCAAAAAACTTCTCAACAAAGGTTATTTTCTTTTCCTTCCCAGGGTCTCAAAGCAGAGGATGTCCCAACCAATCATACTTTGTGATAGAGAAGGTTATTCGTCTCCTTTGCTTCCTTCAATTAGAGAATATGTGTTCACCTGTCACAATTACATAGGAAACTTATAAATCATTTGCAGTGTCCATTAATTACACAGTTCTTTCTATTTCTTACATATAACTATAGAACCATAATGTACCTTAAAAAGCTAATTTTTCCTAACAATGAAGAACTTATTAATATTACAGGAATGTGATATTTATATAAAGGAAAATGTTATCTTTGATGATAACACTAAATAAGGCATTCAGTTCAGTTCAGTTCAGTCGCTCAGTTGTGTCCGACTCTTTGCGACCCCATGAATCGCAGCACGCCAGGCCTCCCTGTCCATCACCAGCTCATGTCCATCGAGTTGGTGATGCCGTCCAGCCATCTCATCCTCTGTCGTCCCCTTCTCCTCCTGCCCCCAATCCCTCCCAGCATTAGTCTTTTCCAATGAGTCAACTCTTCACACGAGGTGGCCAAAGTACTGGAGTTTCAGCTTTAACATCATTCCTTCCAAAGAACACACAGGGCTGATCTCCTTTAGAATGGACTGGTATTAAGTGGGAGCATTTTTGCTATTTTTATTGTTATTAATTGCCCCCCAAAGTAATTTCTTACAGAAAGCAGAAATTTGGGGTTATAAGTCCATGAACTGCTCAAAAATGTCTTCTAATGGGAACTGTCTGAAATATATTACAGGTTGGGTGAAAATGTGTAAAAATTATTTATAATTAATGGAACAGTGGTTTCCATGTTTAAAATAGTTTTTATAACTTAGAAAAAGCTAAATAAACTTTTTAAAGAGGCCTTAATCAATAAAGCAATCCTGTCTAGTTGATATCATAAGGAATTCATTAAATTAAGAGACTTCAAACTTGCAGGTACATTTAAAAGTATTTAGAAAGACTACACAAAACAGACTTGTGACAAACTCTGGGAAAACATCTAGAATTTGCTGTAGAGATCTTTAGAGACTCACTAGCCCACTGCAAAAAATCCTTAACATCACAAATAGAACTGGGGGTTAGATTTCAATATGAGATATCAATATTATTTTATATTATTATTACATTCTTTTTCTCCAAGTTAAACATTTCAGATATTCAATAGTTGGTGCTTTATATTTATAAATTATAATACTGGTGATAATGAGCAGCAAGTACTATATACCATTCTATCCAAAAGCATCTTTTCATTAATTTATTTCAATATACAAAGCTTACTTTAAAACTTCAAATGGAAAATGCAGTATAGTAGAATCCAGCAAAATCTTTCCCCAACTCCATGGTCCACTACTAGTATATTACACATCAAAGAACAGACAGAAAGGTAATTTCCGGTTAATATCAATAAAATCATATATGAATGTGAAAAGTCAAAGTGAAGTCACTCAGTCGTGTCTGACTCTTTGCGACCCCATGGAGTGCAGCCCACCACGCTCCTCCATCCATGGGATTTTCCAGGCCAAGAGTACTGGAGTGGGTTGCCATTGCCTTCTCCAATCATTTAATTAGAAGCTTCTAAAATCATAAAACTAAAAGAAACATCAGAAAGTCACCTGAGCTGGAATTTTATCATATGGGTTTACCTTTTAAGAATGTGATGAGGAAAGACAGCATTCCAATAGACAAAGACTCATCCAACACATGAGTCTCATTGACTTTTATGGTCTCATCCTATTCTGGAACTGTGCAGTGTATAGATATGTGTAACTATGCTTAAGAAAAATCCTATCCAGACTAGTTCATCATATCAGAGTCAAAAAACTCCCCAGAATCTGCAAGACTCATGTTTCACTGCCCACATTTCATGACTATTTATAAGAAACCTAATCAGGACCATAAATGTTATTACCATTCTTATCAATGTAGAAATGAAGAGGTCCAAATTCTGTCATTTAATAAAAGAATATGTGCGTGTATGCTAAGTTGCTTCAGTCGCATCTGATTTTTTGTGATCCTGCCAAGCTCCTCTGTCCATAGGATTCTCCAGGCAAGAATACTGGAGTGGATTACCATCCCTTCCTCCAGGGGATCGTCCCGACACAAGGATCAAACCCATGTCTCTTACCGTCTCCTGCATTGGCAGGCGGGTTCTTTACCACTAGCACCACCTGGGAAGCCCTTAATAAAAGAATAACAGATCACTGATTCATTTGTACATTTAACAAGCACTTACTAGCTCCCTGTGATGCCAGGCAACATGCTAGGCACCAGGAATAAACGTGCAGTTAGACAGGCATGGACTCTGCCCTCACAGAGTCTAGTAGAGAAGAACAGGCAGTGAGCAAATAACAGTGAAGCGTGGTGAGTGGTTAAGATGGGCTAAGTACAGGTAAGAAGGGGACCACACAAGGCTCTGTTACACCTCTCCTGCAAGACAAGGTGAAGCTGAGACTTGAGGAATGAATAAGGGAGTTGCTTTTGTACAATGCACTCTCTCACGTCTATGTCTTTGCGCCCATGCCCTTCATTTCCTGCATACCCTCTCCACCGCCTTGTTCCTTCTCATCCTCCTGGATTTAGTTTGGGCAGCATCTCTTCAAGGAATCCTTTCCTGAATCCCTCATCTCCATCAGTCTAGAATGAAAATCCTCCCACACTCCCCACCCCACCAATGCTCCCACAAAACCCATATATAGCCATAATCACCAGTCCTGTAATTGCCTGCAAAGGCTTGGCCTCTTGGAGCTAATAAAATCCACGACAAGATTTCTTTGAAGCTCTTGGGAAAGCCTTTCTAACTCTTCTAGAAAGACTCAGAAGTAGCCCCTCTTGCTTGATAGCTGTCTTGGTA